>NC_071092.1:172500-1662500 GCF_027358695.1 Spea bombifrons | reverse complement strand
TTTTCTACAAATGAATTACTGAGAAGAAGGAAACTCCCAGACGTGACAATCCCGGCTACTCTGTGCAAGGTAAAGTATTGATCCTCCCAGGGAGTTAAAATGAAACGCAGATTAAATAAAAGCTTTTTCAGGTAAGTGTTGCTAGTGATTTATTTTTTCTCAGAGTGGGAAAGATAATGGGCATCTAGGAGTTCCAAATTCCTCCAATTTCATGACACCTTTTAGTGACCATTTTTCACACAGTACGATGTAGAGTCACAAGAGCTTTCAAGACCTCAGAAGTCTCTTCTTGAAATGCAATCTTATTCTGAAAGTGACTGGTGTTCCGCCGCCAAAGGGAGACCCTGTATTTTCTGGACAGACCTATGATAATGTATTGGGTCCTGGGAGAGAAAGGCACATTAATGCGTTGGGTCCTGGGAGAGAAAGGCACATTAATGCGTTGGGTTCTGGGAGAGAAAGGCACGTTAATGCGTTGGGTTCTGGGAGAGAAAGGCACGTTAATGCGTTGGGTTCTGGGAGAGAAAGGCACGTTAATGCGTTGGGTTCTGGGAGAGAAAGGCACGTTAATGCGTTGGGTTCTGGGAGAGAAAGGCACATTAATGCGTTGGGTTCTGGGAGAGAAAGGCACGTTAATGCGTTGGGTTCTGGGAGAGAAAGGCACGTTAATGTGTTGGGTTCTGGGAGAGAAAGGCGCGTTAATGCGTTGGGTCCTGGGAGAGAAAGGCACGTTAATGCGTTGGGTCCTGGGAGAGAAAGGCGCGTTAATGCGTTGGGTCCTGTGGGAGGTAAATGAATAACCAATAGGCCAAATTAATATCATTTCTGGGGAGAAAGAAAATTTTTTGCAGTAAGAAATATGAAGAATTTATTATGATTTTACGCGATTTTTCTATTCTTTAATGAAATTATATGTCTGACTCTTGTGATCATAAAGAAGAGTCCCTAAGAGTCCTAGACTTTCCAACTCACAGAGTCGCGGGGGGGGGGCGGATCGAGACTGCGCCAAGACGTGTCCGAGGAATGCGCTAGCGTATTAAACGTGGACATTCCCCCAGTGCTGGATTCCTTTATGTTATTTTGCCATTTAATTGCCAGGCGTAGCGAGGCAATCAGACGGTTAATTGAGTTCGCAGCCTGAGTTATTTTCCTTGGATTCCCTCGTACTTTCGCCCCGGTGAATAATGATGCACATTTTTAACTGACACTTTTTTGTGTTTTAAATGTGTAAGCCTATGTTTTTGAGGGACAAATATAATTTATTTTAGCCTCGGGCTGATCCCCCTCCCTGAACAAAATGCAAATTCCGATCACGGAGAGGGGGGCATCTTTCTTATTAGGTTCTGGGTGAGGCGAGGTCTACTTATTCCGGGTATTTAAAAAAAATTCCTCTTTTTTCCATTTTTTTGTTACATTGTGGCTGAATTAATGGGGTTTCTAAAAGGCTCTATTGTGTTTTCTAGAAAGGCTCTCGAGTCTCCGTGATAAACGACTGAATAAACATCTTTTTAGATTTAAACCAGGAATGATTAACCTTGTCAGAACGCATGCGGATGATTAATAACAGGACGTTAATGGCGGAATGTCGAGCAGGTTGCGTTCTGTACGCGTTCGTCGGGGAAGCGCGGATGAAGCGGGTCGCGTTGTTCTAGAGTCTGTCGGCGGGGCGAGCCAAAGGGGAGGAAACAAGCTGCCGCTTTTGGTTGCAGTTTCCAGACCCCTCTTGATTGCTCCGTATCCAGGTTCGTCTGGCAGGATCTCTGAAGCGCTTTTCCGCGCCCCGAGCCGCCGTCACACAGCACGTCTTTGTCTCACGTGGAGGAAGCCTGTAATGCGCTTAAAAAGAGCTCGGAAAATAAATCCTCTTTTCCAGCATCATAGGGATTGCAGTCGTGGAGCCGGAGGCTTCGTTATGTTTCCTCCGTGTTGCAAAATCATGTTTAATAAATGCCAGAAATTAAACAAAAGCAGCCAGAATCTAACACTAGAGGCGTGAGAGTGAGAGATAAGTGGAACAGCCTCCCAGCAGAGGTGGTAGAGGGTAATACATGAAGTTTAGGGGCCATAGCGGAGTTTGGAGTGTCTTCCGTTCCACACTGATTTATCTTCTTATATAGCGAGACATACGGGGGTCTCATTCCCGTCGCAGCAGCCGGTGGGATCAGGAACATTCAGCAGGCCGATAGCCGCCAAAAAACATAATAATCCTTATCAATCCCGACGCTTTTTAAGTCTTTCTTCAGTTTTTTTAAATTATTTTTTTATAGTAGGAACAGAAATAGCGGTAAAAGGGAATTGTTCAGGTTTTGTACAAAACCCTCAACATTTAACAGAAAAGTAAAAAAAAAACTTTCATTAATTAAAAAATATTTTATTATTGTGGTTATTATTATCTTCATTGTTCTTCTACTTCTTTTTATTAGTATTATTATTATGATTGTTTTTGTCATCATCATCATTCTCCTTCTTATTTTTGTTATGATTATTATTTATCATTATTATTGTTATTTTGATTATTATTATTTTGTTATATTCTTGTTATGTTGATTATTATTATTATTTGTATTATGATTATTATGATTATTATTATATTTATTATTATTGTTATTATTATTATTATTATTATTTCGACACGTTCACTTGATTTTCTGAAACATATTTTTGTAAATAAAGGCCTTGAGAGCGAGATTTCCGAGCGAGGCTTTGGGTCGTCGCTGAATAAAACGGTGGGAAAAAAAGGTTTATCGGACAAAAGGCTGTTTTGTAAATTCTTTATTAGACTTTTGCGCCGTCGAGCTCCAGACTACACCCCGTCTACCAATGTCGGTAAATGTTTCTCATTCTATGACAGCATTTAATAAAATAGCTATTATGAATCCGGTTTTCCTCCCCTTCTCGCTAAACAATGGTTTGATTTGTGTTGATTTTAAGGCCGGCGAAGCTCGATAGAAAAAAAAAAAAACTGCAAAAAGCCTCGGGGCGAAAAAATGGAAGCGTTCTGCTAATTCCCTAAATCCTGACAGAGATTAGTTACTTTACAAGTTTCAGTGAGGTTCCCTTAAATAAACTTCTCCTCATGTTGAAAGCCGGTTTTCAGGCAAACCCTTGATGTTTTTGGCACATTTCTTGGATTTTATTAAGAACGACCGTATCTGGAGGAAAACTTAAGAAATGTCACTTTTTGGGGTCTGATGAGGATTTTTGCGGTTTGGGTTTTTGAGTAGATTTGACCCGTGAGCTCGTAAATTGGGGGGTCAGAGGCTGAGATGGAATGGAAGGAAGTTTTACTTTACTGAGTGGGCAGTAGATAAGCGGAACAGCCTCCCAGCAGAGGTGGTAGAGGGTAACAGTGAGGGGATTAATCATACATGGGATAGACATACAGCTCCTGAATCTAAGACGAGACCGACGACTGATTAAGGTTTGAGTCTTCACAGCAGGAGAAATGGGGGATTAGACGGGGGCCGGATGGGGCCGATCTGCTGGGGTTTCTATGCGCCCTCACAGGCAGGACACCGAAAACCCAAAAATATGGAGATGCTCCTCGTTCTGCGCAGGTTTCGTTCTCTGCCGGCCTCTCTTCATCCAATGAACGCTCTCGTGTGGGGACGTTTGCCTCGTTGACCCCCCCGATCCTAGTGCCCCGAGCCACGGTTCAGCTCACGGAAGGTATCGTTGGGTTAAAGTGGTATTAAGGTTCTATGTCTCGGGGGGGGGGGGGTAGATTTGGGTTCTGGAAAGCTTTATATCAGCAAAATTACTTTAAAAAATACAAAATTCCAGAAAAACCATTCTACGTGATGACATTGGGGAGAAGATCCGGGAAGCTTGCAATCAGATCTCCGAAACGGCTTCTTTATGAACGATTTACTTCTGGAGGTCAGCGGCCGTCCCGCCGGGCCACGGATCCATGCTGTTAGGATCAAACTATTTAGATAATAATGCCCACAATCCCCCCCCCCCCACCCGACACGCAGGTTGTAGTATTTTGGACGAATGTATTTGATGAAAGCTGCTTGGCAGGAAAGGGGTAAATAATGAAATAATGATGGGTTTTCTGCCCCCGGTTACAGGGCGCGGGTAGAATGGGTGTCCGTGGGGGCCACAGCCGGCCGCGCTTACAATAACATCGGTTGCCTCCGCATTTGGCTGCCCCAGAAAGATCCGGTGGTCAGGAAGGTGAAATGTTTACCCGTTTGTTTCCTGTGAATAAACGAAGGTGTTTTTGGTGTGAATGAACACAGATTAAGGTATTTAGCCGGCCGGCGGTCTTGGCACGTCTCTCCCCCTATAGAATCCCAGAATGAAGTGTGAGATGCGGTTACATTTTTCTCTCCCCAGCTGACGTTCTGTAGTTATTTAGAACCTTTTACATATCTTTGCTGAGTGTCTGGAACAGCCTCCCAGCAGAAGTGGTAGAGGGTAATACAGTGAGGGGATTAAACATGCATGGGATAGACATACGGCTCCTGAATCTAAGACGAGACCAACGACTGATTAAGGTTTGCCCAACCTTCTCAGACGTGTATAGAGGGAGCACAGAAAGGGTGCAGGCAGAGTAGAAACCTTGTGGTCATATGTGGAACTACAAGTAAAACCAGAAACCTGTTGTTGCTAATAATGCTTCAGGAGAGAGTGGCCCCCGAGGGTCCCTTTGGCCCCTAGATGAGCCAGCCCTGATAAAAACAATCTGAATTTCTTTTTCCGCCCCAGAAACTCTCCAGTTTTCGCGAGCTCATCATTTTTACGTGGGGGGGGGATTAATTGCCGTGGATTTAGTTTCCTCGCCGGGCAGAAGGAAGGGTGTATTATTAGCACTCGTTACCTTGGCGATAGTGAACATTAATAATTGACGAAGGCTTTCAGAATGAGTTCATGCGTCCGCAGCGTCGGCTGTAACGTTAGACGCGGACGGCAGCGGAGCGAGGAGGAAAAAATATTCTGCCCCCGGCTGCAGCTCCCGACATCCGATTTAAGAAATTGACTTTTGTCCTCTGAATGTTTCATTAAATGATGAATCGTCAAGCTGTCTTCTACCGCGTTCCTCCGCAGGAGCTGCACCGACGGAACCAACTCCAGCCCGAGACGGCCAAGACCAAGGCTCTGCAGACGGTCATCGAGATGAAGGTACTTTCTTCTGCTTCCTTCTTTGTTGCTGGTTGGCGGATCGCGTTTAGTCGTGTTTATGATGGGCTCTTCTGGTGGAAAGTTCTGATATGTCTTCTCTGTTGGCCGAACGTCCCATTAACGCTTCGGAACTCCCTGAACTTTAATATATAAAGTTTAATATTGTTAAAGCCGATTCTCCCTCCGGACCTGTAACCCCCACGTGGGGCCGCTGTAGAGATCTCGGCCCTCGTTGTGGCCGGCACTCGCCGTGCTATATTTAATACGATGTTTCCCTGTAACGTTACAAGCAATATGTCAGACGTTCTGCCCGCAGCCTGGGAATTAGCGATGCCCCGCACTAATTGGGCTCGGGTTATTTACGGCCGATGCTGCTGTTCCAGCATCTGCCCATCTGGGATATTCTGGGAAAAACCAACTAATTACTAAACCGGAGAAATCGGAACATTCCCTGAAACCCTCATAGATACATCACGGGGGTATCTAACGCCTCCCTACCCAGCCATCTATCTATCTATCTATTCGTCTATCTATCTATCTATCTATCTATCTATCTATCTATCTATCTATCTATCTATCTATCTGTCTGTCTGTCTATCTATCCATCTATCTATCTATCTATCTATCTATCTATCTATCTATCTGTCTATCTATCTATTATCTCTCTATCTATCTATCTATCTATCTATCTATCTATCTATCTATCTATCTATCTATCTATCTATCTATCTATCTATCAATCTATCTGTCTATCTATCTATCCATCTATCTATCTATCTATCTATCTATCTATCTATCTATCTATCTAAATCCAAACAGGATTTGATCCGTACATTTGCTGTTAACACGACCGGCACGTTTTTAGGCGTTTAACGTGTTTTCCTGACAGGTGCGCTTTAAATACTTTATGGAAACCACATGGATTTCATTTTTTCTCCCATTCTGTTCCAAAGAATCAGTTCTCAGGTTATCCCCCCCCCGAACTCGCATATTCATGAGCCAGCGTGGGGTAAAAGGTCCCGTTAACAAACACTCCGTTTCTCTGCTCTCTTTCCGTGGACGGGTCACTCCAGAGTGCGGCTGCTTGGACTCCACGTCATCCAAATGACCCCCCGTCTGACTTTCTTACAATTACTGCCCACCTTTCCGCGCCCCCTGTAATTTGGGTGGGTTTTCCTTTTTTTTGGTTGTTTCCTAGCCAAAGGTAGCAATGATTAGGAATGAGGATGGATGACAGATATTCATATATCTACAGGAAAAAAAACTAAATCTGAATTTTTGTGGTTTCACCTTACTTCCCATAGCGATCCCCATCTTTGTGTTTTGATCCAGATTTCATTTGGCAGGTAAGTGGAAAGGTTGGTGGATTGTTTTTTGTTTTTTTTTGTTTTTTTTTATGGTATTTTATTTTTGCCTGGGTGTGTGTTTGAGAAAAAAAACCAAAAGATTACCTTTGGGGCATCGCTTTTAAATGAAGCCATTCATTCGCCATTTCATCTTATTTCCAGGTAGATGACTTATTTCTCTTTATCTCTCGCACATGTAATAGTCTGGGAATTTCTGGAAAAAATGCATAAATTGCTCAATTTGCAAATAAATAAAACCCTCAAATTGAGTCATATGCTTCCCGTATGAGTGGAGTTTCCCTGGCTGGCCACTAGGGGGAGCTAGTCGACTTTTACTCTGTTGGCTAGAAAGGTCCACGTGACCAATAATTTGCGGGGTCTGCCACGTGCTTAGTAAATTAGCCTCATTTTGCCCCAGAATCTGTGACAAGATCCTACTCGCCTGACACCCATGCCCTGACGTGGTCTCTTCCCCACCCCATCGGCCATGACGCCCCGATACGCCAAAAGAAGTTCTCAAACGATGAATTCCTTCTTTAGATGAGACTTTTCCTGTAATGTTTTTGGGTTTCCTGATGTTTACACGCTTTTGATTTATTAATGTTCTGGATGTAGGTTCTCTACGAGGCGGCCACAATACTCTAGGTGAGATGTTCCTCAGTGTGGCGATACCACGTCTGTACTACTCCTATTAATACTCCTAACACAGCTGGCACTCTGGTGGCTTCTCTGCTGTTTTAAGTAACATTAACCCTTTCCTATAACTCTCGTCTTCCGGCCTATCTAAGCTTAATATAAAATGGAAATAGTCATCGGGTCTCTGGTCATCACAGGTCCTTCAAGATCCTCACATCTCCTAAGCTAAAGATAATAATAATAATAATAAGCAGACACGCAGCCGGAACAAATAAAAAGATGTTTTAATGGTAACCCGACTCCTAAAGTCCCGTTCCCTATCAGTTCCTGCCCCGCATATATAATTAAATGCTGTTTTCCGTCGGAATATTCCGCATGCAGCGTAACGGTTACACCGGGAAGGGCTCACTGTCACGTTTCTTAACGTGAAGCCAGCAGACTCTTCCACGGTTGCTCGAAGTGTAAACGACGCGCATCTCTTCGCATCTCGTGTTTGCGGTGTGAAAGCCGGCACATTGTTTCTCATGCTCGCTGTCAGCGCCACAAACTGTTATCTTTTGCTCCTCTGTGTTCTCCGTCGCGTTTCTGATTCCGTCCCACAGAAAACGGGTTATTTTATTAACGAGAACACAGTCCCGGCCAGACACCTTATCTGTTCCCGTTCCCCCGAGCCCCCCGATGATGATATCTCAGCTCTCTGATCATACGGAGCGTTTATTAGAAAAAGGGTGCGATAAGACGAGTACAGCTACCTAAGCATTTTTGGGGTGCTTTAGTTGTCAGATCTCAGCGTCGTGGCCGTAAGGGACAATGTTCTTTCTCCACCGTGGGAAATGCTCCATAACGTATTCTGTCTTTAAAATGGAAATTTCAGTAAATCTGCACATTTTATGAATTTATTATAAAACTGCTTTAAATATACAAGAGTAATATTTTTGGGATTTTTCCTCTATCTCCAAAGTTTCTACCGATTGTGATGTCAGCGAAGCTGTTCTCCGATGCATCCTGGGGGTTGTGTGTCCGGTGCATGGCATGGAAATGGTGTGACCCCTAAAGGCTTAATAACTGATTCTCATCTGCTCTGCTTTTACTAATAACGTCTTTAATTCATACGTTCTGCGGTTTCAGGGGACTTGCGATACCCGTCTCTGGACTTTTTTTTTTTGTGTGTGTGTGATTTTTACCTCTCCCGGGGCTTTTTTTTTACAGGACACCAAAATCGCTTCCCTCGAACGGAACCTCCGAGACCTCGAAGACGAAATCCAGATGATCAAAACGAACGGGGTCCTCAGCACCGAAGACCGCGACGAAGAATTAAAGCAAATGGAAGTTTACAAAAACCATTCCAAGTTCATGAAAAGCAAGGTAAGCCGGTAACCGGGATTTATTGAAAAAGGGCTACTATGGGTGAAAAACGAACCAGATTGTAGCAGAAACGAATCGCAGGTCGTTGGGTCAGAACGTAGCCGTCCCAGACAGAAACCGACCTTCCCTGAAGCTTACGCAGCCTGTGGAATGTCAAGGATGATGGGAACTAGAGTCAGAGAGGGATCATCCTGGGTTTAATCAACCGAGGAGCCAAGGTTCAAACCTATACATAGCTCTGAAAGTTGACCTGAGATCATGGGAGCTGCAGTTCATCAGCTGCGGTTTGGCCGGGGTTAATGTGCGACCGTTACTTATCAGTCTTTGTAATTTATTGCGTGTAACCGTATTAAATGCTGCATTGATCTGTGCGAAACCTCTGTGTGCCCCCATTACGCTGGCATTTTGTGTCCCGAAACACATGCCGGGGTCAGATGAGGTCTCTTCCATCCCTTCTCCCGCTTTCCCTGTGGCAGTTGGGGATCGCGCGGATACAGATGGTTTTTGTTTTCGGGCGGAATGGCCGGTAAATGCGGTCAGAAAATGTCATGCATTCCTGGAATTTCTCCACCGTTAGCGCCCGCACACCTGCCGGGTAAAGGTGACGTCGCCCGTTTCGGGTACAAAGTTACAAAAAATGTCTTATCACCATAGCAACCGATGGACTAGTCCCACTGATTGGCTTCCATAGCGAGACTTTCTGACCTTTGTGTTACGTCCTGAGCAACGACACAGAACCCCAGGTGATTGGTTCCTATAGAGAAAGTGAAATTGTTCTTTTTTGAAGAGAATTTGTTACATTGTAACATTGATTGACGTTTTAAGATGGATTTGCGAGGTCGACGCGTAGTCGCTATGTGCCCCACGTTCTTCAGACACGTCTTAAAATCTCCATTCCCAGCGAATTTCTGTCTCTCGTATCTCCGGCAGCTCGGGTCGGATGCTTGTTTTTAAAATTCTATTCAACTGGTGTAAAACTTGGCGTTTGTGGAATAATAAAAAACACCATTAAAAAAACACTCTATTTTGGGTATTCTATTTCCTGGTATTGTCTCCGGGACAATGATTTTTTAAGATGAGAAGAAGTGCGACTGATGGGTCAAAGTGGGTCCAAATCTCACATTAAATAACAGTTATTTATGTAGGAATGATGTCTGGAGGTTCATTTTTTTCCAGAAGACGCCAAGCAGAGAAAACTTATTGGGGAAAATAACTGCGTTTCAGCGGATCGTTGAGTTAGAAGTCAGCTTCCCCATGGTCATAGTTTATGGTCTTTCTGGGTCATACCATTATAATACGAGGGGGTTCAATGATTTGGAATGTCCCACCTCTTCCGCAGCTAATGCTGATCAGATTGTTGGTAACAATACAGATATCGTTAGGGTATCGGACAGCGGCCCCTCACATTCCCCTTTTAGTTGGATTAAACTATATGCTCAGCCCTCGGATAAATACATTAGTAATAAAACTGGACAATTTTACTTAAATACCCCAATTTTTCATATTTCTGGCATTGAGTTGACTGCATCATCAGTAGTGACATCACTGGAGCTTCCTATAAAATCGTGCAAGAGAGAGGAGGCAGAATTAAATTCTGCCCCCGGTCTGGACCACTTTGATGCCCTAATCTGCCAGTATTAATATTCCTAAAACTATATTCCAGGTGAGAACCAGGTAACCACGGAAACTCTAACCGAAATAGTATGAGCCAGACAGTAATGCCATCTCTGCTGGGTGTTGTATCCTGTTCACGAATACAGTTTCAGTTCCGTCGTGGCTCTGTTAATACCCCGGCGGTGATTAAAATTCTTCAGTGAGATGGTTGAAAAATGCATGCAGATAAATCTCTTGATTATGGTACATTTGGTCTAATTGGTGTTGAGTGTTTTTGTAAAATATCGGCAATCAAACCTCCTACTGCACATTCCGCAGCGGGATAACCCTTCACATCTGGCCTTCCAGAGACCTCATCAATTTGTTGGAGGGTCTGACCTTCCCCTCCGTTTTAAACCTCTTTGTCATGGCGGGTATTAGAAACGAGTTTATCTGGTTTGTAAAAAAATAAAAATTTGTAAATTGTATTTTGTATTATTTTTTTTTAACCTTCTAAATCTTTTAAATGGTGAAAAAACCTTGAAAATATATTTTTTTAAATATCGTATTTAATACCCACATATGACACAGTATATCACATATCGTGCATACCCTTTAAAACATAGAAAAACACCCCAAAAACTCATTTTTGTTAATTATATTAATGATTATAAATGGATGTTAAAAATATTATTATGACTTTTTTTATATAATGATTTTTTTTATCATTTTAGTTTGTGGTTTTATCATTTTAATTGAATTTCATTTTTTTGTACAGATTGACCAACTGAAGCAAGAACTGTCAAAGAAGGAATCCGAGCTGCTTGCCTTACAAACAAAACTGGATACGCTCGGCAATCAGAATTCCGATTGCAAGCAACACATCGAAGTCCTTAAGGAATCGCTTACTGCCAAAGAACAGAGAGCGGCGATCCTCCAGACAGAGGTAGGATAACGGAATTAGCGCGGCCCCCGTTATTAATCGATTAGGGGAATGTTATTATTTTTTGTAATTTAACATATTAAATATTTTTTAAATACATTTATGGGTTGATCTCCAATATGGATAGAACCCTCAGAAGATGATGAAGAACCTCATCACCTGGTGGGATTTGAAGGAGACGCTTGCTCTTGGAGGTCTGTCCTTTTTTATTTAACCCTTTCCAGGGACAAGAACGTCTTATTGCAATGTCCCAAGATCAGAGTAAACAGGTTACATAATAGCAACAATGTTAATAATTGTAGCGAGTTTGGTGGAAACCCCAAGACGTGGAGAGCCAAAAAAACCCCAAAAGGTCTGTTTTATAGCGGCGACGTAGATCGAGGACCTCATTTTTGTGGCTTTTATGCGCCAAACGAGGCAAGACGTACGTTTTCTGCCCGCGTTTAGTGCTTTTTCTCCCTTGGCTGGAGGATTAGAATTTGAGGCTTTTCAGACTGGTATAAGCCCTTTGCACACATGGGGTAGGAACGGGGCTCTCTCCAGGGTCTAATTGCACGGTCCCGAAATATTTTTTTTCTTCATGCTCGCTAAGTCCAAGTTAAACACACTAACAGATTTATGATTTATTAGAGACGGGCCTTTCCAGCTCAGTGAGCAAATAAGAAATCCGCTTTTCCATATTTCTAATGAATTATTGACATTTGCCGGCAAGCTTCAGCGCGGTGCCACCGAATAGCTTCTCCAGAAACCACATCCTTTAGTGGGATTAAGTTTAAGTTCAGTCAGATTTGAGCATAATACCATTATTATTTTTTATTTAATTTCTTGATTTTCACTAATATCTCTTTTTTTTATATACCTTTCAGCATATTATGAATGATTGATTGTTTCATTTTTTTTTATTTGGCCTCCTTAACTCCTAACTTTATATTACATTTAAATTTACAAAGTAAGAAAGGTTGACTTGAAAAAAAAAAGTGAGTAGCTTTTCCAGCCGCCTTTCTTCTGCTATATCCATGGCTGCCGGCACCTGGTATGTATTAGCGAGTTACCAAAGGGCCTGGAAGTGGCGGCCATCTTGCCTTGTTAAGTGAACTCGTATGAGGCACCTTTTGGGAAAACGTTTCTGGAAACGTAATGTGTGAAGCGTTGGATATTTTGTAACCATGATTTCAATGAAGCTGTGAAGGAAATAATTCTTCTGGTGGCCAGAGGAGTAATATTTCACATAGAGGGGGTTGAAACCAAGACTCTCTTGCCCACTCCTGGAACCCTTTTGCCCAGCGCCATAGTTGCCTTCTGCGCTGTCCTAGTCCTAACCCAGGACAGCGCCGCCAGCCACTCCCTCCGCTCCGCTTTCCTTACTGCTGAGCGCCGGGATATGACATCATATCCTTTAGCTCCGCCCTTTAAAGACACAGCGCCAGGCAGAAGTTAACTGTGGTAACTGGCCGGGTGGGAAGTTCAGAGATTCCCCTAGGGCAGTTGCTGTTCAGGGCACCTGAATGACCAAGAGGGCAATTAGCCCTTGGCTTAGGCCAGAATACACCACGGCTGGTGCCCCAGACCTTGAGGCTCTCTGGAAACGCAGGAGATACAGGGGCCAATGTTTTTCTGCTGCCTTTCAAAATGGAGACTCTTCAAAAAATGGCCCAATCTTTCCAATGATAGTTTTTGGAATTATTTTACAAAATTTTATTTAACTTCCTCCGGCTCCCATCCACAACACGAAGACGTTATCACACCAAGCAATAGGTGGAAACAGTCGCCGTGTCCTCGCCCAACAGATGTCCTTCTCACCCCAAGGGTGGCAAAAGCAGGTGCAAATGAAATATTTCAACAAACGCCACTTCTTACCGCAATGTTTTTGTCTCCCCGTCAAAGTCCGTTTTAGGTTATTCAATAAAAACACCACAGCTGTGCCTTGGAGAATGTTTAATTTTGATAACTAACCTGCAATTAAGTAGAATAAACGTTATCCTGTCCATCGTCTGTCCTTTTATTAGAGTTTTCTTTGTATGAAGATTTGCGCGGTGAAGGCTTTAGCTATTTGAATTCGGAACAAATAATTTTGTCAAACAAAGCAAAGTGTCTAGTATTTCTTTTTGGTCTCTTGTTGGCCGGATCAGGTAAAATTACACCGGTTTCTTTTGTACGAATATTGTTTTTGTTGGGGGGGGGGATTCTAAAACGCTGGGTCTTAAAAGATCGAGTTTCAAGTCCGAGCGGCAGAGTCCGAGTTGAACACGTCCCGTGTGCGTGGCGCTGGATCTGATTCCCTCTCTGCGTTTTATTATTTGATAAGGTTTATTAATGGGATGCACGGAACAAAAAAGCCGCTGAGTGGGTCATATCAACAGGTCTTAAGTCTTAGACAAAAGGTAGTTCCCTAATAGGGACTGTCATGTCTGCACCCAGATCACGCTCGGGGTTATATGTAGGGTGTAACGTGATAATATGGGAGTATTTTTACAACATCGTTCCAGTAATAATGATAAAAAGGGATCATTTCCTTCCAAGTGTCCCTGTTTAGTCTGTCCAGTCCCCTCCTAAACCCCTCTGTGCTTCTCCTATGCCCTTCTTTCCTCCTCTGTCCCCCTCTTTCCCCATCTAATGCCCCTCTTTTCTTCACTGATGTCCCTCTTTCATCCACTGATGCCCTACTTTCCTCCTCTGTTCCCCTCTTTCCTCCCCTGATGCCCCTCTTCCATCCACTGAGGCCCTTCTTTCCTCCTCTGCTACCCTCTTTCCTCCTGTGATGCCCCTCTCTCCTTCCCTGATGCCCCTCTTCTCTACCCTCTGGATATGAGGGTATCGCAGGGTTCTACAACCCTAAAAGCCCCGATAATGTGTACAGAAACAGGAATGAAATTGGTTTCCCGTTGACGGATTGTGTAACTGTTGTCGGTGGGACCCGGCGTTCCGCGCATGCGCCGATGGATTAATTGAGCCGCAGTTAGTTTGTCCAACAAGGAAATGCTGGGATAACATTATTAGGCTCGACGGCTGCTAACGGCTCATGTGTTCAGATCCGCGAGCCAAAGATTTCTGTGAAACTGAGCAAAACGGCAGTTAGGCTGATATCCGCGGATTAAGTGGATTTAGTGTGTTTGATAAATAAGGCTTGCGGCTGTTTTTTTTTCTGTGTCCGGCTTGTGTTACCCAGAAGTTAAACTTTATCACATATTCTGCTTCCACAAACTATTTCAAGACAGAGGACGACAGCGATGTCCTTCCTGCACTAAATCTTAACAAGGCGCTAACGTGAAAATACTTTATTAATGCAATTTGGTTTTGGGCATTGTGGGGTATTAGATAAGGGGGGGCATCGTTCACTTTTCTGGGTTTTAGGGGCTCTAAAACAAACCCTTATAATCCTCAAATCCCCAGATATTTAAAACTTTTGCAAAATATCATCCGTACCATTAATAAATTTCTATGCTGACACGACTTATAACGCGCCCTCCGATTCTCGTATGTGTTTGATGCTTTTTTTGCCCCCCCCGTGTGCACATGTTTCAATTTGTAGGGTAACCTTGAAATCTGGGGGCGTTAAAAAAATAAATAATAATAATTAATAAAAATAACATATTTGTTACATAATGAAAGAATGTATCACTATAGAAAAAGATTTGTTTGTTAAATACTGGAAATATAATTGCAATTAATGCAAAGCCTTGACCTTTAGCCTTTAACCGGGGCTCAGGAAACATTTCCAGGGACCCCAAGTGATACGTTGTATTGTAATGTGTGGCTGGCATATGTGGCGCTCGTAGGGTTAAAAAGAAGACCGGGTCCCATCAACTGAAATATTTCAGCTGAAGCCAAGCAGTTTATTGACTCCGATCCCTCGACAAAAACAAAAATGGAATTTACGGCTCGTTCCACTTCACCTTAACGACTGGATGAGCCGGAGCCCCGCGTCGCAGCCGGGGCCGTACAGCGCGAGGCTTCCCACGGAAAAGAATTCTTTTGTTACTTTAAATCTTTTGAACAGAAGGATCTTCTCTTCTATAAATCATTAGGTGGATATCCAGGAAAATCCTATCCTTTTGGGTCTTATGAAAAATAGACGTTTATTTTTTTCAGTAGGGTTGATCTGGTGCTTTATGATAAACTATAAAGCACTTTATAATCTCAGGTTAAAAAATAAAATAACAATAATAAAAATAATAACATAAATGAATATATATTTCTGGGCCATCAGGTCTTCGTGTCGGTCCCATTCCCTATTGAACAGACAGATATATATATTGTTGAACCCTTTATTAATGAGTAATTATTAAATAATAAGCTGGACTTTGTAGCGTTAATAATAAAATGGATATTAATAACATAGAAAATTCGACGTTCCTAACGACCCATCTCATCCCGATTCTTTTGGACAGATTCTTCTTCGTGGAACATTTGAAACATATTCTCACTCGCTGTCTTCTTTAAGATACATTGTAATGATTCTGTAGATGCCGGCTTTTAATTAGAAGAAGATACTCTGTTACTCTGTTACTTTAATCCAATAAAAACTGATTTTCTTTATGTCATAAATACGTGGCAGAGAAAACCGCATCAATGTTGGAAACAAACTACAAATGAAGCAAAAGCAAGAAAAATAAAGAGAAATAAAAGAGAAATCTCATGTTATTCTCGACTGGATTCCAGCCGTTGTGGATCGGGGCAGTAGGAGACGCTACCCGGTGGTGTTGCCCACATATTTATGTGTTTATAGAGTCCAGTTTGTTGGCACCGGTGACCCATCATATGTTGTCATGCTCTTGTTGTTCTGCCGAGGTAAATGGTGGCATTACTTTTGATGGATTTGGCCGCTAGAAGCGACGCCGGCTCATTTTCTAGATGATGAAACCGACCCGGTTTCCCTTCTCAGTTGAAGTCTTGGGTCCTTCTCAGACTGCATTCATTTCTTCGGGGCTTGTGTAGGACCAGTAAGTAATTAGCGACTTCAATTCCTTTCCCTCTGTTTATTCAGTACCTAAAGTCTAAAAATTAAAGACTTTGGGATCTCTGTTTTCGTTTGGAGGGCGTCCAACCATTGGCTGAGCATCAACATCTACAAACACTTCTCCAGACCATCATAATGATCCTTCTGCTGGGAGCAAACGCTGTAGGTGAGATGACGAGGTTTGTAACAAAGACCATTCATGGCTACGGTTCCAAACACATTCTCCTTGTAATATTGACTGGCGACGACATAGTTATGGAGCGTAGTGTCTTTAGACCAATAATCAAACACGTGGAATACAGAATTAGATGAAGAATTTGCATGCAGGGACAGGAGGACCTTCTCTTGGGCGTCTGATCACAGGTGTGGTCTGCGAGTGACCCCACCTGTGCTCCAGCAGGAAAGTCTCCAAAGCTTCCGCCATGGATGGGTTCTGAGGTGTGCCAGCCTGTAGTCATGAATACATTTATTTATTTTGTTTTCCTGTGTGTGGTCTCTTGGATTTATATGCAGAATTTATTGGTACGCGCCCCAGCCAAATGTTTTTCCCTGAGCCGCAGGAACGGCAAGGAATTTAACGGACGCGGGAAGTGGCTTTTTTTCGACCATCATCCGTTTGGTTTGCGAACGATTTTTGCGAAAATTTATTTTTTTGGGGGGAACCATGTCTGGGGGTGTTTGACGGCAGCAGGACTTCACAGCCGGTGTCACCTACGCCGATAGGTGTAGGCTATGGAGCTGAAAGACGTTGTAGGGATAAAACACACGTTACAAGGGTCTGCCAAGTGAACGAGAAACAAAATAACACGTCTACCTTGAAATGGATAACCCTTCTTTGATGTTATCAGAAGTAATTAAGGATTCAACCCATTGTCCTTCCCAACATACTGAGCAGAACCCTCCAAGAAACCAGAGAGAACCTGAGTGTCCCGGGAGTCCTCGCACATCCGAAGCCTGGAAGTTTAACCCTATACTTTATATATATGGCAGACGTGGCATCATATTCATGTCCCCGCAGCTACGTTGCCACCTCTGAGCATCTCCGTGGCACTGCGCGCCGCTCAACAAAGGTGACCATGATTGTTCCTTATGATGGGAAAGGAAGGATATGGCGAGGCGAAGGACTGCCATTGGAAATGCAGGACTCCCTGTATCTATCGTCTCTGACGCAGTTTCCAAATGTATTTGATTAAAAGTCGCAGAAGTCGTCACCAGCGGGCAGGTTCCTTCTATGATTACACAAACTCACTGCAAAGAAATTCAATTAGATTTTTTTCAGACTATGGGTAAAATTAGGAGGGGAAAAAATGTGCATTTTTTTTTTTTTCTTTAAACTCGGAGGATCCTCCTGGATTCGATTGATTTAAATAAGCTTGATTGCCTTTTATTAATTACAGATGCACCGCTTTGTGGGGGGAAAAAAGAGAATATAAAGCATTTGCCTCGGAGCACATGAGAAACATGTTGTTTTTTGGTAAATTTGAAGATGGTTCGCTTTTTTTTTTTTTTAAAAGGCACAGATACTTTGGGAACGTTCTCAGACCCTATCCGGTTACTGTGAATTAGCGCAGATTTTGTAAACCTTGAGAAAATTAATTAGGAAAAAATGTTTCCCAAACTAAATATTGTTTGTCGGTCTATTAGCTCCCCGCTCTGCGCAAGTAAACAGTGAAGAAAATCGTCGGAATGTTTCAACAAAAACATCATTAGTGGAGTTTCACGGATCGCGCAGGATCCTTCGAGAAATGGAGCGATGGAAGAGCGAGGGTTCAAAAACTCATACACAAAGTAAATGCCCCCCCCACACACACATTCCATGGGGAATGGTAAGAAAACCAAGGAAAAAACCTTATTTTTAAACAGAAAATCATTTAACGCAGGTGGTGCCATGTCGGACATTTTTTTCACAGGTTGCTGACCACTTGCTTATGTTAATGAAGTCCCACTTATGTTAATGAAGTCCCTTTCCCCATAGACCTTAATTAGGAAGAGAGTCCTTCTCAATGATCAAGACCGAGTCATTCTATTATTTACCATAAGGCCGTAAAATAACGACTTGGTGTGTATGTCTAGTAGATTGGCCAAAAAATAACAGAACCAAACACATAAAAAAGTACTTTAAAAACCGCTGGAAATATTGTATTTTGCGAAGAAGTTCTTTTTTAAAGGAAATATTCAATATTCCAAAGTGTCCGTAATTATTGTCACTCTGGGATTCACTAAGGAACTGCACTTGCCCCGCAGTGACATCATACTGACACCCGCCGTCTGGAAAATCGCCTGTCCAGCTGTTCCGATCTGCCCATCGGAAAATCGCTCGTGTCTTTTTTTGAGACTGCACTTAACGTGTGGCAAAATGCCCGTGAACATGGTTTCCATTTCTCAGTCATAAAAAAAAGTGTGACCCACCTTCCCCCCCCAGTCCACTTTAAGACATAAATGTCTGTCTTAACAGCGTAATGGATATCAATTTTCTCTATTTCTGTCTGAAGTATCCCCGGCTCGTTCTCTGGATTCGCCAACGCATCTAAACACCCTGGGTGCTTTTCTCCGAATCAGATGTTCTCAATAACCCATTTTCTGTTAAGTATCATTTGCAGACAGAATCCATGTTTAGAGCGGTGATTAAATAAGAATGTTGTCTCATATATTTGTTTTATCTGCCTTTAAAAGCTTTTAGTGTTTCTATAAATTGTACATTTCGGAGCTTTCATCAGCTTGCGGTACATTTCGGGTCTCTCTCCGCGGTGATACTTGCGACTCAAATCCACCAGACCTTCCAGAAGTTTCCATGACTTGTCGTCCAGCGTGTTTATATCATCTGGAACATCAAAGGTGGAATAGTGAGTTTAAAAAAGAAATGAAAAGCAATCCTGTGACAAAGACACTCGTTTTTGTAACAATGTGTCCTGGGTTGGATTAATGGGCTCTCAAAGTTCAGCTCAATGTTTGGTCTTTGGATTGCAACGTTGTAGCCGTTCTGGAATAACCTGTGCGGAATGTGAGTCAGTCGGTGTATGTATATCATAGATCTATCAGTGGTCATACCAGGAGATCCTGAAAGCCTTCACAAGTCGGAGAACAGGGTATTTCTATGCTTCTGGAGATGTGGTCTACTCTAGGTGAGGTCCAGCTGGAGATCATGACGTGGCTCTTTTCCTGCGTCTTTCCTCTCGCTTACGCCCCGGCATCCTGCCTGCACCGCCATCTTTCTCTATCGTTCCCTGCCTACCTTCAATTAATTAGAAATTATTACTGGGTACCTCTCCCCTGTAGCCACCGTGGGTATCATTCATAGAACATCCATTTATAAAGATAAATCTGTAGTTGACACGCACCTATTCTTCTAACGCACCCAAGTAAGCTGCCATAAAGTTTATAACGCGTGTTTATAATGAGCCCTGTAAACGAAGCATTAGTCTAGACATTCTCATAATATAATGAATGCGGTTTAGGTGGAAAAAAAAGAAATTGTCCATCCAAGAGACGCACCGATGAACGTTTCGTAGCCTTCACCCAACCTGGAGTCTCCTCTGTCCCTCAAAGGTCATTCTTCTCACGATCCTGGCCAGCGGGTTGTGGCCAAATAGACATGGAGAATTTACCCGATATCTGGGTTCATTACTTAATTTCTAGGGTAAAAATGAATTCATTTAGGAGAAACTTGTGTTATTTTGGTGTTGAAGAAATTTTGCCAAAACCAAGATGAATGATATATTTAATATATCTATAAATTGGATATACCGGAGCTGGAGATGCTCGGGTTCATGTTGTAATCCAAATAAGTCAGATCTGTTTTAACAAGACCTTTGGTTGAAATCATGTCTGATGGTTTTTTCGTTGGCATCTTCGTCTTGTCCCTCCCTGATTCTTTTTTATAGGTCTATGTGTCAAGACAATGGCTTTTAGTGGTTTTATTTGAATGCGTATTGTAGCGTGGGCTCCGCTGATCTCACATCACTCACGCGGTATTCTCTCTGTCAGAAGAATCATCACTCTTACAATGCGTTTACTACTTCAATAGGAGACACATCGAGGCTTTCGCTGTAAAGCAAATGCTGGAAACGTTTAAAGCTCTTTTAAGCCAAAATGCAGCATGTGCTGGAAATGTGTTTACCAGACGCCGGCCAAGATGATCCGCTAACCACCATCGTTTGGAGAAACATACTTCCTGCTGGGCCCGGCATCATCTTTTCATTTTATTTATTCCTTCAAGGGATGATCTCTTCTGAGGATATTCTGGATGTCTGTAATTTAGACGTATGGGTGGAATAGAGAAGGTTTGAGCTTTTTCGAGCCTCCATTCTAGGTCATGGAGCTTCATCCTTATCTTCATTGATTCCCTTTTTTTTAAGGCAACTTGTGTGACTTTGTGTCCTATTGTGGAGGGTATTCATGTAACTGAGCGGGGCATTAAGAAGAAGAATAATGGGGTTTATTTACCCTGTTTAATTTATTAACCCGTTTCCTGCTGTTTCTATACACATTATCGGGGATTTTAGGGCTGTAGAACCCTGCGATCCCCTCATACCCAGCAAACATTCTGACCTCCTAGAGAGGTATCAGGGGAGGAAAGAGGGGAACAGAGGAGGAAAGAAGGACATCGGGAGAGGGAAGGAGGCATCAGATAAGGAAAGAAGTGTATGGGAGGGGGACTGGACAGACTAAACAGGGACACTTGGAAGGAAATTATGACCCCTATTAGGGATGTACCTGAAGGGCCTCAGGGGATATAGAGGGTACTGGGAGGAAAGAGGACCATCATCCAGGGAAAGATGGACAAAATGGAGGAAAGAGGACCATCAGGGAGGAGAGAGGTTATCGGGGGTTTGAGGTCCAAAGAGCAACTGGCCAAACTTAACAGGAACGGTTATAGGGTATGAAGAATATCGTTCATTCTTGTGGAATCGTCGCTGAGTGTAAACATAGAAGATCTGATATTCCAGAGACCTTCGTGATCCTTCACTCCAGTATTGAGAATTTACAGCTAACACGTTGCGAAGCAGAATTTGCTCTGGAATGCTCCGCTTCCTCGCGCCGTAACTCTAAAATATTATGACAGCTATAATTTTATGGTGACCATAAAAGTTACTGAGGTAAGTTTAGTGAGGTAATCTCTGTGTTGGAAGTTTTATTAACAAAAACTTTTAAGTATTAGCACATGAGTTACAATTCCCGTGTGTTCTCAGAAATTTGCTGGATTTAAACTCTACTGTAAATTCCGAACTTAAGAGCCGCCATCATAAGCCTTTTACTTTTAGTGGTTAAGGTAGCCGGGGCTAAATCATGAAAGCTGGCTTTAGGGGTTACAGCGAATGCCGGCTGGCCACGTACCGCGAGAGACCGAGCTCTCCCGGGGCTGCCTGCTGATGCCCCGTAGGGTATCTTCTAGCCGTAGAGAAAGCGAGAGCCACCAAAAGCTTTTTATTCCATTAGGAGGACCTTCGGAATTCTGGACCCCCGGCTACATAGCTCAAAAACCACAATATTTGTGCGTTTGATGTGACTTTGAGATTTTTGGATTTATTCAAATTTTTATTGTTAGGAATTTTGCTTAATTCTACAATCTCTGAAAATGAGGGACAACCGAAAAAAAAAAGAGTAACCTCTGAATATTGGGAAAAAAAGAAAGAGAGAGAGAGAGAGAGAGAGAGAGAGAGAGAGAGAGAAAACCCCTCTGAATGTCCTCTGAACCAAAAGGCCAGGAAACAAAATTTGTTGCAGAAAACAACCATTTGTCTCAATCCATTTTGCTTGCTCTGAGACTAATAACTACCAACTCTCCCGTTACTTGTGTATCACCAGAGCGCTAGATATGGCTCGGGGGATTAGAGAATGCACCGTAAAGGTGTTAGAAACGCTCCATTTATTTGGTTGACTGAAATTACACAGGAAACATGTTTAGTGTCCGCGTGACGTACGCAAAATGTATCAATTTCAAACACTTTAAGGAACAGCGTTCTCGGCTCCGGAACGTCGAGGAGTAACCTGCTTTCCTGTAACCTTCGCGATTTCTTTTGGCCGCGTCTATTTGCCCTTCGGATGCCTCGCTGTCAGATCGCGGGGGGGGGGGGCAAGGTGGGAAGTGGTTAGAAAAAAACCCAAAAACCTGGAATGGAAAGTGTTAAAACATTTCCAAAGGAAGTAAAGAGAAACAAACCAGACAAAGATTATTAAAAAAACCCAAATCTACAGAGCCGTCGTTGTAAAGTAGAGCAGAGAGGCACTTAGGCCTAATTTTACTCTTTTCTCCTGTGGATTGCCAACTTTTATTACCGGCTCAGCCGCCAGATCTCGGGGAAGGGGGCAGCTACTCCCAGAATGATGTGGTGTTGACTGAAGTGTCGGAGAGGGCTTGCCGGTGTACAAAGGGAACACGGATTTTTATGAATGTACCTGACTTGCTGTTTAAACCGGCAGCTCTGTACTTTCTTATTCCTAACGTCATGCGCGATACCTCGCACGTTAATGAGGCATTTTAACGCAAGATGTTTATGCGCCTTGAAATCCAGAAGCCTAAATACATTTCCTAAACGAGTCCAAAGCAACGTTTTTTATGAATAGTATTAGAAAAAAATTGCTATTTCAGCTTCATGCAAACAGGAGACCGGCGGTAGGGGGGCCGGGGGGCCGTTAGCTGGTCAAAGTGGCATTCATAGCTCTCCTTCTCGCCGCGGGATTCGCTTCCAAAGCAAGTTTATTTGGACGTTCGAGAAACAGACGTCTCGATTCTTTACTTCATTCTAACGGCCGAGCGGCCAGGAAAGTGCAGAGCTCTGCCGTTTGATGCGCGGCGTTGTATAAAACACCTGCCGGCGCGGATTAAATCCGGCTACGCCGCTTGAAATCGAGCCGCATAATCCTGCATGTCTTTGGTGGAATTTGAAAATGAAATCTAATCACCTGCGCTTTTATTTCTTTTATTTCAAATAATCCAAGAAACGGACGTGCGGAGGTTTGATTTGTTACATAACGATCCTGGTTATAATTACATTGTATCCCTGCGGTAAGATTCTATATGTATCTGGCCGACCATGAAACGGTTAATACCCTATACGGGTTATTGAATTCTGGTTTGAGACAATATCTAAAATCTATGTTTTTATTTCGATACGTTGTGATTGAGAGGTATGATTGTAGATTCTGTTCTTCGGTAAAATCGCGTATAACTCGGAGTTTCTGTTGCCGTTACAGGTGGACGCGTTAAGACTGAGACTAGAAGAAAAAGAGTCTTTCCTCAACAAAAAAACCAAACAGCTTCAGGACCTGACGGAAGAGAAAGGGACCCTGGCGGGCGAGATCCGGGACATGAAGGATATGTTGGAGGTCAAAGAACGCAAAATTAACGTTTTGCAGAAAAAGGTAAAATTCCCTATTCGCACGTTGCTCTCGTTCGCCCTCCTTTGACCCTGTTTAGCATTATTAGTATTAATAATAATAATTAATTAGTATTATTATTCTCGTCCGGAGTAATAAATGGGATTTAGAAAAAAAACACAAACCTACAAATCTATATTTTATTTTTTCATTTTTTTGCATCAAGCCCCCTCCACGCTCCGTCATCAGCGCAGCTTTACGATAGCAGAACGTTTTTTGCTTTATCGTGACTCAGTGCTTGTAAATGGCAGGTTCCTGTAACTAAAATTCCCATAATTATGATGAGTTTTGTGGGGTTTTTTTCTAATATTTTGCTTGCAGTCAGCACCCTCGGAGTGGATTTATTCCCGGGATAATACGCACCTCCTGGTTCCCTTTCAGGACACGCAGACAGAGTAACTGCTCCTTTGTTGTGGACCCACGCTGATACTTTTAATGGTTCATTAATGTAGAAATGTGCAAATGCCATCTCTCAGCTGGACCATATTACTAATATATTTCATCTATAATGATGCAGAATGGAAATAAGACGAGAGCAAGCGAGCCAACAAAAGTAACGGATGACTAACGATCGGCCCAAATCTTCCCCCTTCAGCGTGTTTAAATATGGCAGAATCTCCCAGGGAGCCTATCAAAAGTGGTGATTTCTTAACCTTTAAAAGGTTCATCCTCGTTATTTTGGCATTCAATGTTCTTTAATAAACATAAATCATCGTAGGGCCCCCCCCATCCCCCGGCTTCTTTTTCATTGTTAAATCCTTTTTTTACAAAGCAAGTGTTTTTTCAGAGGTAATCTTGGCTTTATTTTAACAAAAAGAATGTCAGAGAACTTTCAGTTTCAAAGAAGACATGAAGATAATTTCATTTATCTTCTGGAAATATGAATGCCGGGATTGGACGTCAAAACCCGGCCAACATCGCGAAGAAAAATGGGGTTTCATCATCTGTTTGAAAAAGGAAAAAAAAAACTCAATTTTTTAAAAAATAGATTTTTCTGCTTCTCGCTGAGTCTGAAGAATTCCATTTATTATGAGCGTGACTTTCTCATGTGTTTGAATATTTATATTTTGGCGGAATAAACCCAGCCTTCGATGATACATTGTGGGTAATATCGAGACGGCCGCATTAATAAGAGACCTCGGGTCCGTCGAGCGAGTCTCTGAAACTCAGACTTATCTTCATGACAAACTGGGAAATATCCCTGAGAGAAGGACTTCCGCGGAGCTAAATATGGCTGCCCACCGGCAACGACCATATTGTTTCAGTTGCCGAGAGAGGAAGCAGTTAATGGAAACTGCCTTGTCTCTAATTTCCCTGACCTTTTGTCTTAGAGGAATCCGGTATTGATGTACGCGGCTCTGCCCCGCAGGTCTTTGTCATACATTATCTGGGCTCAGGCTCTCCAAGCGCCAGACAAGATCACAGAAGCCTTTTTTATCTGAATTTTTGGCTTTGACCTGACTTTTTTTTTTCCCATTCACTGCATTATCAGACGACCTAACGTACCACACGCGTTGACACCGGGGCATATGTGTCCTTTGGGGTTTTTATTTACCCTGAAAACATGAAAATGCGATCTACAGTATAAATACTTTGTTGTATAAATCACTTCGGTATTTATTTTCTGAATAATAAATCTTAGTTTGTTACCTGGGGGGCCAATGCCCAGTTCTACTGCTTAGATGCCATCGAGATACGCTTGGCTGTGACCTTTAATTCCAAGCTGAGCCGCCATTAACCTCAGCATTGGCCTGATGTGACGAGGAACTGAAAGCGGGCTCCAAATCCAGTTTGGGGTGAGTTTCTCTCAGTTCAGCCGATGTGTTTTGCACTAAACCGGTCAGAGGGGGCCCGTGGACTTCAGCTGATGAGCTCTAAGTAGATGCCGGTGAAAACCCAAGATAATAATTCATATGTTGGGTCACTTGGTCAGTCTCACAGATTGATGAATCTACTCCATCCAGCCCTAGAGATGATTCGATGGAACCAAAGCCTTAAAGCCTCGGATCTCAAAGTATGGATTTAAGAGCTCTTACCCTGCGGCTGCCTGACCGAGTCACCACGACGGTATGGCAAGTGTTCTTTGGCTCCTTTCTTCTGATACTTGAAGCTACATTGTTATCGACTCTTCTTGTAGAACGCTCAGCTACTCTCTCTACTAATTCCTGGGTATTCCCAGATACTCGCACGTTATTATAAGACCAACTGGCCCCAAAGAGACAAAAGAGGGCGGACACCATAAAAAATGTATTCTTCTGTTACTGAGACATCTTATTGCTGTCCATCAGCTTCATAAAATACGCAGAAGCCGTCAAATCCTCGCCGTGATGGGCGAAGCGGCCATAAGCATCGCCTTATACTTCCCGCGGCTCACCCCGGAGGGGGATTCTAATAAGACAAACATTTCTTTAACAAATGGAAGATTAATCATTGCACTCTATTTGTCAATTTTCTTCCAGAAATACGCATTACACAATGGCGCTATGATGTCACCGGCAGAGCACTTAAAATATTTATCCAAAAGTTAAAGTGTCATCTTTCTGTATTAAACGTCTGCCCGTGGTTGATGTTATCCTACTGTACCCAGCGAATGCCTTTGTATTTTAAGGATGCTTTGATTGCTCGCCCCTCTTCCACGGAAAAGGTTTACTAATCCTAAAGCATACAATATACGGAGGAGACGTCAATATTTTTCTTCCACTGAACTCTAACCTCGACCCGTGTACTCAGGATTACCCGTTCAGCTTCGTAAATGCTTCGCTAATTCATGGAAAGGATACTTCTATATGACATGGACATTTTTCAAAGACGTCTGCCCATATATTTCTAAGACACTCAGGACTATGTTACCATGTTATATAAATATATATATAATATATACAGTATATATACATATGCCTCAAAGCAACTCCCACAAATCATTTTTTTTCTCTCCAAATTTTTTGACTGGTTAAAAAGAGAAAATTTATATCATAATTTACATCCCCCCCCCTCCAAGATCGGGAGAGGCAACCTGTTCTCGCGGCCACGGTTAACGCGCAGAGATCTCTTTTACATCTGGTAGGAAGATGTAGGTATGAGAGATGGAATATACCGTACATAACTCCTGATTGTTTCCATATGGAATGAGAGTCCGGCTGTAACGGGAGATAAATAGCACAAAAAATATATATATAATAATAATAATATATCGTAACCTCCAATCTGCCCCCAAATTCCTGAAAAAGGAGCCTCTATTATCCCGTCCTATTTCTGCACTGATTGATCGTTAATGATTAATTGATTGTTAATGGCCTTTAGCAAGTATGTTATGGGACTGATCTGCTACAGTTTCCCCCAAAAAGATTCAGGAACACTTAGAAGAACCACTGATATTTCTTATCGTAATTTTAGAATTTGGGATTATTATTGGGTTAGTTATTACATCATAGGGTCGTTAGAGTTTTGGTCATGGTTTGGCGATATTTATTATTCAAGCTGCCATAGACTACAATTCCCATGATCCAGGAGCTTTGACCACATGGAGACTGGCTTGCTTTGATGTCTCTGACTGGACTCTATGGACGTTCTGGCTTCGTTTAATTAGGGAGTCATGGAAGGTGGTTAAGAAAATGACCGAGCTTGGAGAACGTTTCTCTCGACAGCGCCTGGAGGAGCTCTCGGTCGTCCCTCTGAGTTTGGGTTACATTATTTGATTCTTTAACACAGCTCTGTGGCCCGGTTTCTGGCCTGCATGGGGTTTGAGCTCCCGACGGCAGGTAGGCGAGATGGAAAGCGCTATAATCCTCAGCAGAGTCTGACAAATCTCCAATCCAGTGAGCTCAGACAACTCACTCCGACAGCCGAGGCCCTTCGCTAATACGAAACACGTGTTACCCAACGTTGGATACATCCTTGGGTAATGAAGCATTGTGTAGGTTACGTGTATATTGAGTTTGTGTGACTCGGGCTCTTTCCCCGCTGAATATTTGTACAGACGTAGTTCCCATGGCTGTTGGCTTTGGTCATCCATTAAACGCAATCATCGAGCCCATCGCTCGGCATCTTTTTTTTGCTAGAAAGGAAGCCGTATCAGTCGTCTGCTGTTTTTTAAATTCCAGCTTGAAGGTAATATGGAAAAAAAATCCTAAACTGGACATTTTTTTGGTGTTTTTCTGTTTAATTCACTGTAAATTGTGGGAAATCCAGGGTCCAACATAGCCATCGGCTCACAAGTTCCTTTTAAACCTTCGTCACGATGTAACGTCTGGCCTTCTGTTATATTGTTTAATGTATTTTTTTACCTCAATCAAAACGCCAACATTTCTTTTGCGCCAAATCCCATTCTTCTCAAACGAACGTAGATCCCATCTTCCGATGTTTTATTGAAACTATTATATTTTTACGGTGAGATTTTTATTCAAAATCAATGTTTTTGGAGTCATTTTAATACATGTATCCTTTAGCCTTTCATATTTATGCTACTTAGAACTTTGTGTTGTTTCCCATGGCAACCAGATATACTTATTACTCCTTCTTACCGTCCGTTGGTATCATTGTAGTGTAACCAAGTCCACGTTACATGGCAGTTGCAGGACACCATGTTCTACACGTGTTCAGATCTGAAGCCTACATGCGTCGGCCACATGTTAATTATAAGGAGCGGAACACAGAAAACAAGACAATGTGTCAGACTCCTTGGCTTGCCGTGATCTATTGTTTTTAATCATCATACAAGCGACAATGGAGTAGTAAATAAAATCGCACAGAGCGTTTTTTCTCATTTCCCAGAAGACGGATGCAAGGCATTTCTGTTGTTGTTCTAATTCTGCTTTTGCAATTTGTGCGGTTCTGCTGTCTCCAAAATTGTGGGGGGCAGTCGGTGCTCTCAGACGCCGGGAGCTTGGTAGGTGGTCACGGAGACAGCTAATGAAAACCATGAAGACTGATGAATCCGACACGAATCTTCATTTACTGTAACCGACTTATAAATTATAGTCATTAGCGAAGGATACTTTTAAATCCGCTGAGACCAGGAGGACCTGAAATAGATTGCAGGCAAAATGTAGCCCCGAAGCCAAAGGGCTAATATCATGGTATGTTTCACGATCTCTGAGTCTTAGGGTAAATGGGCAGATCCTCTGAGTCTCAGGGTAAAAGAATAGATTCTGATCCTTGAGGTAAATGGAAAGAATACTCGAGCCAGGGAGTAAATGGCTCGGTTCTTGGAGGTTCTACGAGTCTCGGGGCAAATGCCCGATTCCGTGGAGCGCATTGCCATTTCACAATTAATGTTTTATACATAAGCACATTTGTCTCAGACACAGAATAACCAAGACAAACTATTTTTAACACCAGAAACATTCTGTATTTTCACAAACATTCTAAGGCTTGTAGGGCTCATATTGCGTGACGTTTCCCCGACCTCAGTGGGCCCGATTTACCAATAACCTGAAATACATGTTATTGAACGAAGCAAACGGCGCAACCTATACTCTGCTTCTAAGATAATAAACAATACCAAGAAGGAATCACAAAGACATTTCTTGTAACAAATTACATATTTACTCATCTCCGGGGCTTACATCACCTTCCCATTACATCATATCCTCCCAGCATGCATCTGTCCAACATGTTTTAACCAGCCAGGTCGTAAGAAGAAAGCAAGATGCTTATCCTTCTGATATCTTCTAATGGCACCGAGGCAAGGTGTCTTCACCGGAGCCCGATCCCCGGCAGAGAACATACGGCAGAGAACATACGGCAGATGAAATACTAATCCCAATCACTAAGTCCCATCACAAGCGCCCGGTAAACGTTCCTTATAATAATAATTCTCCGTGTTATCAGGAGATAAGATGTGTTAGATGTCCGGGGGTCCGCCGGCGTGTCCGTCACATACACACACTAACACCGATTTCAATAGAATTTAATGATGAGATAATAACTCGTTTTTATTCAGCGTTTAATGATCGGCTGTGTAAATGCAGAACCGGGAGGGTCTGTGGCATAAAAAAATACCCAATTTCACCGGAAAGAGCAGCTTTCTGCAGCAAAACACTCGGTTTTCAGACGCCATTCACCGAGCAGCTGCGATGTTTCCTTGTTTCTGTGAACCTGATTCTTTGTATCGGTGTCCCAAGAAGCCGAGATTCTGGAATAGTTTTCGGTTCCCGGCACCAGAGGGAGCCTATTGAATGCTTTTTAATGCGTCGCCCGCCACGTTCCGAGCCGGAGAGCACTTTACATAAACACGCGTTAAGAGCGTTAATTCTTCTGCATTGATTTAACCTCTCCGAAGGGTTAGGTGTCTTTGAAAGCATCTCTTCGGGGAAATCTCTCCTGATGTCCTGACGTTTTAAGGACATTTTAATTTTTATGAAAAGCACTTTTTTTTCTTTTTTTTTTTGACGCTGTAATTTTCAGATTCCGCGGCGAAGCGTTTTCAGCTTAAGGAAAGATAATGAAAGCAATTTTCTTTTGAGAACTTGGGTTTCTGTCGAATTATAGTGTCTGTCTGCAGGTGCGATTTCATTTAATCCCCTTGAGTTTCTTAAAACGCATTCCTGAGACAGACGCCAAAAAAGTGACAAGATTAGCGCTTCCAGTTAGTTGAAGGAGCCTAGTAAACACTCGTGAAGCGAGTGTCGTTTTCATTTTTTAACAAGAGATTTTGGTTAAGAGCTCCCCCCCCCACCGGGTCCTGCCACAAGCCACCGACACTCCCCCCCCCCCACCGCGTCCCAACAAAGCCAGAGACCTCAACTCCGATATTCCTCGCGATATTAATGCCACGAGACATCTAATTTTAAAAGGACTTGTTGGAAATCACTCATCGCGTAATCTGTTCACGTGGCGGGATTCTGCGTGTGCGGTGAGATGTCTTTAAGTCGGAGTGAATGGGCTTTCATGTCTGGGATTTGATAAAGTGTGTCCCGTAGCCACGTTACCCAATCGGATTGAGTCAACTTTCTGTCATTAAATCTATACACCCGTAAAGCGTCTGCCCCCCTCCCCCCAAAAAAAGAAATTCATCTTTCAGACATAAAAATATGGATTTGTTCATTTTTTATACTTTTATGATATTTTTGAAAAGTAATTTTTACACCTGGATTATTTAGCCTTTTATATGTTATAACTAGAGAAAAACAAGGAATTTTAGATTATTTTTTAAAGTGCCCCAAATCATTAGAACAGGCTACTTGAAATCATTCATTACTAATATATATTTTTTCTTTTAAATTAACAAAAATTATTTTATTAATGACCATATTAAATAATGATTTTTTAAGTAGCCTATATTATGATGTCATACATATTGTCCATGTGATTACAAAATCCGTATAATTGTGCAGTATGTCTCAAGCTTGTTGCCCCATAAGTAGACCTACGAGGCTCCACTTGAGGTATGTTGAGGGGCGCGCCGGCGCGTGTGCTTTGTAGTTATATGCGAGTGTTTAGGAGAGGTCTTTAAAGAATTATTTTCTCCATAAAACATGCAAAAAAAAAATGTCTTAACGAATTTCCACCACCGAGAATTCTTTACGCGAAAGCGGCGATTAGACATGTGAGAAAATTCTGTATTTATTTTGGGTGAAATAACTAGAAATGGAGGGGGGGGGCTAAATGTTACATCACTTTTGTAATGTAGAGCGCGGATACATTGTTAATGTAATACAGACCTTTTTCAAACATGAAAAGAAATCACTTAGCTTTGGAAAAGCATATGGTCGATGTCATTCAACAGGTCTTATACTTCTTATATTATTTCGCCGCGTCCTGTATATGTTAAGAAGTCCGCGAGAAATCAGATTCCCTCCTTCCGCCACAAAAAAAAGTGAAATCATTTCTGTGGCAATGGCAGATTTTTAATAAAATGATTTCACGGTGAATAATAATCGAGCGTTGTTATTCTTTCGAGAGCACTCAGCGTCGGGTAATTTAAGATGTACATTTATTTTACCCGCTCGTCGGAACGTCGTCTCATTAGAAGGCGATTCTTCAGGCTACGTTCTCGCTTATTTTCCTTAGATGTGCGAATTGTAAAACAAAGCTGCGTTTTCTTCCATTGAATGAGTTTTGTTGACACGTAGGAAGCGCGTTTGTGAGGAGATACTTTGTTGGTTGTGTGAAGGAAGGGGGTTTGACTAACGGCGCCTGGCCTTTGAAATGAATATATATAATTTTTTTATACCGTATAAATCTTTCTTGATACGCTGATTAATGATACCCGGGGTGCCATTAATATTCTTGGACCGGCTGTATCCTCAAGAGCTGCAGAGTAACGCGGAAAAGGTAGTCAGCCGTGAACCAGACATTTCACATTCCGTGCCACGCGTGGGCTGCTCACCAAGTTCACCGGGACTATTCACCATCAGGTTAAGTGAACCTGTTTCCCGAGGTTCTGGCCGACTGCTCTGCCCTGTGGCAGGGTCACTTTGGCTAATTTGTGGCTGAACAGAGAAAGAATGCCATTTTTATTGGGATCGGTGGGTATGTCTCCAGATAAAGAGGGTATCGACGTCTAGAAAATAGCCCATGTAGGCTAAGATGGGCTCCTAGAGGAACATTCCTCGGGTTATTTAATATTCTCTTTATTGGGCTGGAGAGCTTAAGGCGAGACTGAGAGGCGACCACTGACCCCAGTAGGCCTTATGAAAGCTGTAGTCAATGTTTCCCCCCGTTGCTTGGGGTCCTCCAGTTGCCAGTGAGTAGAGCTCCTGAGTTGAGTCTCCATCTGGAATCGAGGGAGACCCAACTTGGGACGACTCATGGAAGTCCAAAGAAGATGACACAGGACGGACGGAAGGGACGTAGGGTATGTATTAAAAGGAATTCTTATCTGAAGCTGTAACCATACGCTAACCCCTTTTCTATAATAAATATCTCTTTATATTATTAACGTGTTCCTTCCTAGCTCTGGGCCCAATCTTCACGCAGTAATAATAAAGGTATGAAAGCGTTTCAGAAACATACGCGGCCGTCCTTTCCAAGAGAGGGAGCGAGCGGCTTTCATTTCACTTCATGCCCAGTCGGTTTGGCTGCATGTTTTGAGTTAAACCCTGCGGCCCTTTGTGTATTTTATATCTCCCGTGAACGTTCCTGTTCCGCAGTAACCCAATTCTTATCAGGTTATCCCCTAATCCCGTGTTTATGCGCATACATTATCTACTCGGGTTTTTTTTGTTTTCATGTTAAACACATGTCACAGTAATATATATGTCACTAAACTCGAAACAACAATATGGAATATATTTTCCTATTTGTTGAGACTTCTTGCCAGAAATGCCTTTCTTTGGTATAAGCGTGATATGTAAGAAGCGCTTTAAGATCCTTTGGTTAAACAAACGCCGAAGTAATCCCTGAATACAAAGGCAGAGCCTCTCGCTTCTCATTGTGTCGGGGATTATAGAGGAATATGTTTTACTCTATGAAAGGACCCTCTGCTGCCCAAAACTGCCAAGTATAAAAAAGCCATTATTCACCTGGAATGCGGAGCTAACATCATCGCCCGCCCCGTGATGTCACACTTTGGCTCCGAGAGCCGTTTCCGAAGTCTCCCTGAAACACTTGGCAGCTCCTCGTTCATTAAATTGGATGTGAAAAGAGATCTAGAGAGCCGGAGTTAGCGGCTTTTTAAAGATAGAAGGAAACTTACGGATCCGCGGCAGGAAAGTTGGAGCTTTTTTGTAAATAAACTTTAAGGTTATGTTTGGAAACTTCCCTTTTTCATCAATTTAAAAATCTATTTTGTATCGTATCAGCTTCTATTGTATAATAGTTTTTTTTATGTTAGTTTGTAGTTATTAAGAATTGTTTAATGTTTTTTTTGTTTTTTTTTAACTACAAAACCAACAGGCTGTAAATTCCCATATGTATAATGGTGATAAAATAACCACAAAAAAGAATAAAAAACAATTGTACGATAGAAGCCGATAAGATACAAGTGAGCACGGATATATAATAACATAATATAATATAACATAATATAATATATAATAACATAATATAATATAATATAGCCTTCAGCTATAGTATTTCATATGCCCCCAAATCCCAACTGGTTTTGTTCTATTCACAGATCGAAAATCTCCAGGAACAGCTCAGAGACAAAGACAAGCAGCTCGGAAACCTGAAGGATCGAGTGAAGTCGTTGCAGACGGATTCTAGTAACACCGACACGGCGTTGGCCACTCTGGAAGAGGCGCTTTCGGAGAAGGTAACCATTCCGATGAATAATTCCGTTAGGAAACCCAAGGGGCATGGGGATTTCCCCACTTTCTGTTCAAAATATTACAAAAAGGAACGTTTTAAAAAAGATTTCTCTTTGAAACGAGATTTCAGGTTATTGGGCCAACAAAAAGTGACAGAAACTTTCTATCTCCGTCCAATAAAATGTATCTCCTTGGACCAATGGTTCCATCTTCTCTTGGTCCAATATGGCTACATCCTTACCCTGATTAATCTTCTGTTCATATCATACTCTCCTTTCCATGGCAAACGTTGTTGTTTTAGTATTATTTGACACCAGGCCCTAGTATTTCTTTTCAGTGGTCATCTCAGGGATGTTAATGTACCATTATTAGACCGCTCGTCAATTAGAGATTTATAACCGGGCTTTCACCTGGACAAACACCGGGTTGTTTTTCTGGGTTCTAATAGCCTGATTTGTCTGTTTTTCCTAAAAGTCATTATGATTTCAAAGATAAAATGTATCTCAAAGGCCGTCATTAAATATGTATTCCATCTGCCCGGAGAAAGGGCTCACGATGGATATTAACTGCAAATGCGGACGATGGGAATAAATTCAGTATATTTCAGAGCCTTTTTTATGTTTTGAGCCCGGTCTTACCATATGGACATACCTTGCGAGCGATTGACCGTACCGAGGAGATACGCAGTGCCGTTCAGCCTCCAATCCCGCTAATGTGATAAAAAATGCAAACTATTAGCCTTCCAGAATAACCTAAAAAATAATAAAAGTTTAAGGGAACGAGGGTCTCCTGCCAATGCAAATACACACGAAACAGAAACACATTGCGGATGGTTCTACGCGTTGGTTGTTAATCAAGTAGAACCGTGTAACAGATGTTCTTGACGTTATAATTCACGCTGATGACAGGTACGGTAGATCTTCCATCAATGATTGACTCGAGCAGAACTCGCAGTTTATTAAAACAGAAGGTAATCGCTTAAACGAAATTACACTAAGTGGAAAGATCGCCGCAGCCGAGTCTTTTCCAAACGTTCGTCGGGTGATGGGCTGAATCCACGTTTTATTGACGTTTCTTTTGGGTTACGGATTACGGTACAAAAAAAAAAGACCCCGCAATGCCGGACGAACGTTAATGGTGATTCACAAAGTTCTTCATTTACAAAGTGATGTCCCCCCCCCCCCAGCTTCCAGTTCCTTCGTTGTTTCTGATAGAATAGAAGTCGTGGCACGGCGGTGTATTTCTCCACCAGCCATAGATATTATTAGATAGATTGCCGCTCTATGCCCTCTATACTGAAAAACATTACAAACCCTGCTATTAATCATAAAGGAAGAATGAGTCTAAGAAGTTCATGATCTAGAACAGGCCACTGGTAAGACCAACGCGATAGGTGAAGATCGGACGAGGTAAGAAGGTCTGGGTGAAGATAGAGGAGAAGCTTTGAGGTGGTGAAGTTTGAAGGACTTTTTTTTGAGGTTTTAGGGAAAAATAAGAGAATTTGAGTATGAATGGGATGGGCAATAAAGACAATGTATCTCTGTAAGTGAAAGTGAGTTTCACTCGAGGAAGAGTGAAGCCCTACTGAGGGTGAGAAAAGGGTTTTCATGGCAGGTCCTGACACCATTGGAGTGCTGAATATCACGTCATGAGAGACAACGTTTAATATAAGCAGAAAAGATACAACGCTCCGTGTTGGGGTTAAACCAGGAAGAATAAAGCAAACAGCGGCTTGTAAAACTTCGCGTTCTAATCCCTGCTTCCTATTTTTTAAGGAGAGAATAATTGAGCGCTTAAAAGAACAAAGGGAGAAAGATGATCGTGAAAGACTGGAAGAGATTGAAAACTACAAAAAAGAAAATAAAGACCTCAAAGAGAAAATCAACGCTTTACAGGCTGAACTCAACGAAAAGGAGGTGAGACTGGACCGGGGGGCACGAGGGTCTCCACACAAGCCGTCAGCGCAGCGCACGATGACGCAATTCTGGGTTCCGCTCAATGAGAGCATTATTAGGCAGAATAAGACGGGATGTTACGGTCGGGAGGCTTTATTTCTGCGTTTATTCTGCGTCCGGTTGTTATTTTTTGTATGAAATGTTTCTTAATTGACGTTTTTGCTTCTATTTGATTTCCACTTAGTCGAGTTTAATCGACCTGAAAGAACACGCGTCCTCCTTGGCCTCGTCGGGAATGAAGAGAGACTCCAAATTAAAATCTCTGGAAATGGCCATCGAACAAAAGAAAGAGGAATGTAACAAGCTGGAGGCTCAGCTGAAAAAGGTAAGCGGAGGGAGAGCGATTGCAGGCGGCCTGTAAGCGTCTGTCGGGTGTCACCCGTCTGCTGATAATCGGGTATCAGGGATGTCATTCTACAGGAACACGACTTGAAAGACTTCTTTGAACTTGGAAAAAAACATCCCAACTGTCTGTCTGGTGTTTGGAAAGTTTCATCAGGAGAGCATCAGGAGAAATAGATTATAAGAGCAGGGAGTGATCGGAATATCCGCGGCTGCAAATATCTGCCCCCCGCCTCTTATGGCTTCACGGAAATAGAACTTACAGCACTGTATACAGTAATATAACCCCCAACGCTGTATACACTAATATAACCCCCCAGTGCTGTATACAGTAATATAACCCCCCAGCACTGTATACAGTAATATAACCCCCAGCGCTGTATACAGTAATATAACCCCCCGGCGCTGTATACAGTAATATAACCCCCCAGTGCTGTATACAGTAATATAACCCCCCAGCACTGTATACAGTAATATAACCCCCAGCGCTGTATACAGTAATATAACCCCCAGCACTGTATACAGTAATATAACCCCCAGCGCTGTATACAGTAATATAACCCCCCAGCGCTGTATACAGTAATATAACCCCCAGCGCTGTATACAGTAATATAACCCCCCAGCGCTGTATACAGTAATAACCCCCCAGCGCTGTATACAGTAATATAACCCCCAGCGCTGTATACAGTAATATAACCCCCAGCACTGTATACAGTAATATAACCCCAAAGTGCTGTATACAGTAATGACCCCCCCAGGGCTGTATACAGTAATATAACCCCCCAGCGGTGTATACAGTAATAACCCCCAGCGCTGTATACAGTAATATAACCCCCAACGCTGTATACACTAATATAACCCCCCAGCGCTGTATACAGTAATATAACCCCCCAGCACTGTATACAGTAATATAACCCCCAGCGCTGTATACAGTAATATAACCCCCCAGCGCTGTATACAGTAATATAACCCCCCAGTGCTGTATACAGTAATATAACCCCCAGCGCTGTATACAGTAATATAACCCCCCAGCACTGTATACAGTAATATAACCCCCAGCGCTGTATACAGTAATATAACCCCCAGCGCTGTATACAGTAATATAACCCCCAGCACTGTATACAGTAATATAACCCCCAGAGCTGTATACAGTAATATAACCCCCAGCACTGTATACAGTAATATAACCCCCCAGCGCTGTATACAGTAATATAACCCCCAGCACTGTATACAGTAATATAACCCCCAGCGCTGTATACAGTAATAACCCCCAGCGCTGTATACAGTAATATAACCCCCCAGCGCTGTATACAGTAATATAACCCCCAGCGCTGTATACAGTAATATAACCCCCCAGCGCTGTATACAGTAATATAACCCCCAGCGCTGTATACAGTAATATAACCCCCCAGCGCTGTATACAGTAATATAACCCTCCAGCACTGTATACAGTAATATAACCCCCAGCGCTGTATACAGTAATATAACCCCCAGCGCTGTATACAGTAATATAACCCCCAGCGCTGTATACAGTAATATAACCCCCCAGCGCTGTATACAGTAATATAACCCCCCAGCGCTGTATACAGTAATATAACCCCCAGCGCTGTATACAGTAATATAACCCCCAGCGCTGTATACAGTAATATAACCCCCAGCGCTGTATACAGTAATATAACCCCCCAGCGCTGTATACAGTAATATAACCCCCCAGCGCTGTATACAGTAATATAACCCCCCAGCGCTGTATACAGTAATATAACCCCCCCAGCGCTGTATACAGTAATATAACCCCCCCAGCGCTGTATACAGTAATATAACCCCCAGCGCTGTATACAGTAATATAACCCCCAGCACTGTATACAGTAATATACCCCCCCAGCGCTGTATACAGTAATATAACCCCCCAGCGCTGTATACAGTAATAACCCCCCCCCCACTGCGGCTTGATGGCTGATCTCCTTCTCTTTACCCAATTAGTCATTAACTCATAATGTCTAAAATTCCTGAAGATTCCGGCCCTCGGAGTTTTTCCTCCCCATCCGTCTCCGTCATTGTAAGAAAGCCGCTTAAATAAAGGCGATATTTCTCTTTACTGTACAAAGCATTATCCTTCAGATTGATGAATTGTAGGCGATTTGTTCCTCTAAACGGATAAGCGCGGTATCTGTGCTTTACAGCTCTAAATATTTAATGTTCACTTAACCCCTTACATTCCAAACGGTCTCAACGCGGACCTTAAAAGAACCGTCGGAAGATGAATGCTCCGGTTACACGATACGCTAAACGTCAAATGTTTGGTCGCTTCCCATTCCTTTCTTAAGATAAAAATCATACACGGAACGAACGGCATTAAAACGACCCCAAAAAATAGAATTTTCAGCTTAAAGTAACCGATCGGCTTATTTTTAATGCCTCATTCTAATTCAAAAATTAGAAGACAGAAAAGTGTCTTAAAAGTGATAGTTTTGTAATTTTTAGTAACATTTTACCCAACAAACCTATTTTTTTTTATCAGATTAGAATTTGTATTAATAATCTTTATTCAATGTCTGGGTTTTATTTGATCAAAACTGTATAAAGTGATATATTTAAGAAGAAAAGACCCGATTTCTGCCTTTTGTATGCCGCTGCTTTGAAAATGGATCACTCGCAACAAGTGTTTCTATTTTCTTTAATCTTCCCCCGAATCTTTTCACCGCAGGTACGGTGTTCGTTATATGACCCCCCAGCGATCCGCATTAAGAAAAATGAATTCCGCGTCCTGAACAACGACTCTTAATTAATCTTTTCTTATTACTATCTTTGAAAATCCAGTGATGAATTATCATCCGGGCCAAACGTATTCCGAGTGATTCATTGCACGCGCTCGGCACTTAATGCATCATCAAAAGTGGACAGCTTTCTTTATTTCACGGGTTATTTAACTTTAGAAAAGGGAAAGTAATACAAACATTACATTTTCTGAAACTAGCTATTCTCTTTTCGGAGCCAAAACAAACATTTCTATTTCCCGAGCGCGTCTCGCTTTCACTCCGGAATGTCGAGGAGCCGCCGTTCCACGGATCTGCCACCAGCTTTTGTACCGAATACGACGGGTTTGTGGAATTATTGCTGTTTTTCCTGAATCTTTTTCCTTCTTCTCCTGTCTGTGTTTCGTTCCTTCCCGTCTTACCAATGTAGCAAGCGGAGCAATTGTTCAATCAGATGTACAACCCTGTAAGTCCCTTCCGCCATCGCTCCGCCGCGCATGGGAGGCCGTTCATGTCGCACCGCAAAGCACCGCGATCCCAATGCTTGCATCTCCTCCTGCTTTCCATACCAGATGTTATTTATCATTTATCTCAAATGTTTTTTTTTTTTTTTTTTTTTTTTTTTTTTAACACCGCAATTGAACGTGTCATTAATTATTTTGCACCCGGCATCGTGGCATGCAATAACGTCTTGGCGTAAATGCTTCAAATACTTTGCAGGATCCTTCGCAAATACGATGTATTTTTATTATTATTATTATGATATATTTTATTATTATTATTATTATATATTTTTGTTATTATATATTTTTATTATTATATATTTATTATTATAATTATTTTATATTATTATTTATTTTATTTATTTATTAACATGGTTAATTTTGTTTACAAACTATGTAAATTTGTATTTTGATACAAAAAAACATGAAAAAGCCATATTGCCACTGTATCCCCCTTTCCCTAATCCAGCGGGGTTGGTAGCTGTTTGCGGTTTGTGGGATTTGGGTTAAGCATCAGACGGAGAGCTACCTCTTGGCCACCTCTGACCCGTAAACCACAGTGCAGCCGACATGTTCCGTAGGGTGGTACCACGCGGTCCTACTTTTTGCAGCTCAGCACACATGGTTTTGTTGACCCGGCGGCTTTGCCCTCATTTCAAACCCTGCATTCCCATCCCTGACTCTGGCAACAGTTATCCCGAAAACGCTGACATGATTTTCGATAATTAAAGTAAGCAGACGCTCAGCTTTAATCATTGTCTGACTAACATGTGGTTAAAAAGCCCCCGGGGGGACAGCACGGTAATTATTACTGTCCCGAATCCCCAAAGCGCGGCCCGCAGAATGCGTTAATCTTCGGGTTCGCCTTTTTTGCTCGTCTCCCGTGTCGGTGTCGACCCGGCTCGGTGGTTCATTAATCCGGCTCTTTTGCAATCACTTTGATCCACGGAACTCGCTGCAACGTTTGTTTAAATGTTCGTTATGTCACAATTTAGCAATTCGGCGAATAACTGGAAACGAGGAGGTTTATTATAGAATCAGGTTCTGGTTTGTACAGAACGTTGTGTAAAACACCACGGTGTGAGTCGGCTTCCGAGCCCCAAATTAGCTGTAGGGGACATGAGAAACGGTTCCCATGGTGGAGACGCAGGGAGATCCACGTATTAAATCATTTATCGTTCTGTTTGGGTAGGGGCGAGATATTAGATAAACCGCTCTGTTCAGGAGAGGGCCCGCTGCGGTCAGCCTGGGGGGCAACGTCAGCGTCCATCAAATGTAATGGCCAGGGGCAGATTTGGAAGCCAACGTGGCCGATAGGCACACCTTCCATCCTTTCTCAAAGGGATTCGAACCCCTTTACCAGGAGCATAGAAAAGATCCAGTCCTGGTGTAAACTCAGCCTTAATCTAGTCTAGCCCCTCCTGGTGGCAATATATGAAATTACAATAAAATCCACAAGAGAAAACTTTTCTGCCACAAGGTCTCCAAATCATAGAGGTCTGGGGGCAGATTACCTCCTTGCCCCTACCCCCCCCCTCGCATTCCGGCTTGGTGAAAAAGCAACAGAAACAGAATCTACTAATATATCATATAATGACATCATACTGATATAATCGGGAGCCGCAGCCTTCTGATTGATTTTCCTCCGGAAGATCCTGCAAAGTATGCTGAGCGCGCATGTTCTGTTGTGTATATTACAGCTGTTTGGAATGTTCAACAAATGTTTATGAATGAAACGATAATGTTAATTCATATATATATATACACCTTCAACATATACCTCTATATACGGTGTGTTTTAGGGTTACTATCTATTCACTGAGGGCCAAACGAGCCCATAGAATAACGCGAGATTAAATAAAGAGAATAAACCCCTTTCTCCTCTCTCTAATGCATGCTTGCTGAGGTCCATGAATGTCTTTCCCACGTATTGTTCAATGTAATATTTCACTTCTAATTTATAAATATTCACATTAAACAATCTGAAAATACCTCCCTCTCCCCCAAATCTGGTACCACTTTGATATTTGCTATTAAATTTATTAGAGAAAAAAAAAATATATATATATAAAAAACAAATATATATATATATAAATAAAATAATAATAATAAATATATAAATAATAATAATATATCTGCACAATCAGTTAGTTAAGAATTTGTATGTTATTTTACGGTAAAATGCCAGCTTGTTAAAGAAAGAATATGATCAGACCCTGTAAAGGAAACCCATAGTAAGCACAAGTTGGCTGTATGTGAAAAGTGCTCTTTTTGGAATATTTCCATTCTATTGCAGAAAATAACGTTCTTTAATGCAGTGACGTATTCAGTAAGTGGGGAGAGGGGGTTTTGCTTTGCACACAGACACTCACGTGGGCATTTCTTGGGCACTGACTGAGCAACATTTGGTTTTATTGCTCAACAGGAAGTACAGCGTGCGGCAGTAATTTGCTTCCCCCAGCCAGCAGAAAAGGCTTATGTGCAATTTCCAATACTTCGTCATGTAAAAAAAACTATTAAACGAGTATTAAATGCTATGAAATTGAGCTGAGTAGACAGAAAAAACCCTGTATCCTACTTTCTTATTATTAATGCAAAATTAAGGGTAATCAGGAGTGCCTGCCCAGGGCAGAAAAACGCTATCTTGCTGAATGCAGCGTCGTTGACATTGGTCTATTAGCGTTAATGCCGCACACATATAACCATTATGTTTTTTGCATATTATGAGCATAAAAGCAGACATTTTCCTCTTTATGTTATGAACGCTCTTAAAAAACAATATATTTATTTTTCCAAAAAGTTATTTTTGGAAGAATAGTTTTTTTTTTAAATGATATTAATTTCAAGTTATTTACATAAAAATAATTTTATATTTTATTTATTTTTTGTTTCCATGGCATAGAATTCCAACCTTCTCGCAGCCGTATTGGTACATTTTAATTATATTTTTATTTTCTGCACGTTCTTTTTACTGCCACATAATGTCGTTTTCTTGCTTGCTTGCCTTGTTTTTTTCTCTTGCTTACTCTTTGAAGGCGCCGGGTAGGAGTAATGACACGCAGGGGGTATGCTACCTGTTCATTTATTTCCCGTTGTCTATCGCTGTGGTGTATGTGAGTCAACGTGGGTGAAGAACAATTGACTTTATTGTGTTGTGTCTGTTGTGTTTTATCTGCCTGATGCATGAAATTGTCTTGTTTTTCAAGAAATTTAATGTCTGGGGCTGGGTGAAAAAAAAAAATGTCCAAACCGTTTCCTGATATGTTGCGTTATGATGTCACTGCTCACGTGATGCAGTTGACCAAGAAAACTCAACAAAACTTGATTTTTTTCCCCCGTGGGAATTACATCCATTTTCACCCAGCTCTGTTATTGTATACATTTTTAGCTTTGAAAAAAAATGACATTTTTAAACAAAAAATATTCATAAGAAACACTGATTATTCAACCCACTGTCTCGTTTCAGATTATTTACGTCATTAATTGTCTGTAAATATTTATGATGTAATTATATATAAATATATACTTTTCTGATTTACCGGCTGGGCTCCAAATATTTTAAACACTGCAAGCTTCATTTTCACCCGTATAGGGTGTTATTTTTACTGCCCGCCACAGCCGAACTCTCCTCGCTTTGGGGGTTACGTATAATAAGTGATTCTGGCTCAAACTATAGGGAAGTGATTCTGTCGTCATAGCAACCAACAGAATCTCCCTTCTGATTGGTCCACTCCATTGATTGCGATGGCGGCAAGAACTTTTTTTAGACTTTGCACCAGAATGGGCTTTTATACGGAGCACCCAGAGGTTGTTTTTTTTTGGGGGGGGGCTTCTCACTTCTTTGCACCATCACAGCGTTAGAATAACCCCGGGAATTTGTATTTAAGGCCCACGAAGCGGAGGAAGACCCGAGAATAAACCCAGAACTCACAGACCGGCTGAAGCAGCTGGATAACGACGTCTGTTACTACCGGGAGGAGTGCGGAAAAGCCCAGGCCGAGGTGGACAGACTTCTCCAGATCCTGAAGGAGGTCGAGAACGAGAAGAATGATAAAGACAAGCAAATTGCTGAGCTGGAAAGGTATCTTTTTTTGTTGCTTTATCTTTTTTTTCCAAAATAACAAGACTAGAGCTGCGTTGTTTGCAATGAACCCTTCTGACTGTTCATGTCGGTACATCGCGGCAGGTAAAGCCTTAATCGAGCTTCTGTTGAGCTGGGGCGATAGTAGATAGTGACATAAAATACCATAGAGATGCCTTCTGCTTTGGCATTCGGGTAACATCTCTATGGTTTCTTTGTGATGACACCTCCAGCCAGAGATCAGGCCCTCTGAGGCTGGAAGTAGAAGCACGAAAAGACTTTATCTGCCAATCAACGGCATTAAGACGTGCGTCACCACGTGCGCTACCCTTCAAATGTTTGGGGTCAATTAGAAATGTCCTGGTTTTTGAAAGAAAAGCAGATTTTTTCTATTAAAATGGATCAGAAATTCAGCACAGATGGGGTTAATGCTGTAAATGACTATTGTGGCTGATCTTCATAGGCGTACAGAGGCCCTTTATCCCGTCTATCACTCCCATCACTCCTATCACTCCCATCACTCCTGTGTTCCAATGGCACGTTGTGTTCGCTGAGCCAAGTTTAAGTGTAAAAGGGTAATTGATCGTTAGAAAACCCTTTTGCAGAAATTTCCATGGAAACAGCTCAGTGACCCCAAACTTTTGAACTATAGCGTATGTTTAGAAAGAAAGAAAAATACACATTTTGCAATCGCTCAATCTCATTTCTGCGAAAAATCAGGTTTCCCACTATTTCTGGTTCATTGCGAGGCAGAAACCACGTTTTTCCCGTAAACACCCAAATTTTGCTCTGCTATTTTTGTTACCTGCCTGTTAAAGGCAAAGTTTTTTATATTCAGATTCTGTTATTTTTGGATACTTTTCCACAGGTGTGTTTTTATCTACCGATTTGGCCAAAACTCCCATTCTGTCAGCTGGAGAAAAAGCTGGAGTAAACCTACTCGATTTGTGTGGGTTTTGGCACTTCAGGAAATGATGCATTAGGAGTAACCCTTTGCTAACCCCAGTTATCTAATCTAAACATTATTTCTTGCTGAGCAGGATGTATGTACATTGATGGTATCTTTCTCCTTCTAAATTAAAACATCAACTGTCACCAAAATCTTCCCTTTAATAAAAAAAACCCCTTTCTACTGCCTCCGGCACGGATTTCCTCCATGTTATTTATATGCTATATGTATGCGTCTGGGGAAAGAGTTAAAAGAATGGATTTTTAAGTCTTTAATGCCATAAAAACACGTTTGGATCTAAATTTTTGATTCTTTTCCATTAAAACTTAAAATGTTTTTTTTTTGCTCAAATCAGAATTATTACACTGCGTCAATTGGTTTTGATATTATTGTTTAATGATATTACCCAAAGTTTTTATTTTTAATATCGTAAGCTTGGTGTCCCCTATTAGAGGTAGATTTAGCGTCTGTAAGAAGCAGCAATACGCTTTACAGCTGCTGTAAAAACTCTGTCCTGAACAGGCAGATCCTATAACATCGTGAGTCCCAGGCCCTGCAAACAGCGCCGTAAAGTGAGGTTGCCAAAGAGACTTCACGAGCTCACAATTCCAGAATCACTATTTCCAAAAACTTTTTATACACGCAATGATGATGTCACGCGTTCACGTTTAATAAATTATTGAGTACCGGAATAAAATGCATTTTTTAATGAGAGCTTTAGCAGGAAAAAATGTTGACTTTATCAAAATGTATTTTTTTCTTCTTTTTGTTTCTGCCTTATTTCAGCTACGGGTGAGTAAACCGACGGCTCGTTTAATTATTTTGAGTGCACGCACGGTCTGAAAGCATGCCGGGTCATTCCTTTTGCGTGTAACATGCAACATGTATGCAAATCTTTAACAATGACTTTGTGCATCTCTTCTGAATGAATGACGTGTGGGGTTAACCCTTTCACTGCCGTTGGCTGAGCAGAGATCTGGTGTCCCGTCAACCGAGAGCCATTTAAACATCTCAAGTATTTAATTTTCTATTAAATCTGTTTACAGAATAAAAGATATAATATATATTGTGCTTATGATGTCACCCGGTCCTTTCTACAAATTAGGTGATTTTAGGTGCTCGAGAGATGCCCCTTAGGAGAGCACAGGGTTAATTCTGCCTCCATGTCTTTTGTGAGGTTTGTGGAGGGGCTGTATAATGTCAGGGGCTTTTTGGAGTTTACATCTGCCCCCCCACCCCCAGCAGGGGACAGATTTAGTTAAAAGGTTGATATTGGGATTCCTTGGTTGGATGAAACGAAAGAAATACCTTTTTATTTGCATTTTGGGGGGGGGGTTCTAGGTTTCTGCTTCCCCTGTATGTCTCAGAGGGTACGATTCCCCCCCGTATGGTGCTTTGCATGTATGAAATGACGCGAGCGCGCAGAATGCCTGCATGACCCGTCCGGGACTACGTCTGACGTTTAAAGCCTTACGCGGACCCCCTTGCTCTGGTATAAAATGAGTGCCGGATTTATTCCCCCAGAGGATTCATCATTTGGGATCACTTGTGGCGGGTTATGTATAAAAAGTGGTCTTAATGCCATGGCGACCAATGAAATGAACGAACGTGAGAAAAGCCCCCTTTTGAAACCCTGCTGCAGGACCCCTGGGTATTTTAGACCACAGCAGGGGCATTTTTTTGTGGAATTTCTGGCAATCGCATGTTTCTGCCCCTAGAGAAGACGTCTTTAGCAGAAATATCACTATTATTATTATTATTGGGGTCCCGTAATGCGTATCACATGTCTGATGGTCGTGGCGATCGGCCCTCGTGGCCGAGGAGAGACAGAATATCCCATCTGCTTGCCATAACCGAGTTGTTTTCCTCCGCGGGAGGGGAACTGACGATCGTCTTCTGCTTATTTATGAAGTTACTAAATATTTATAAAACGTCCTCGTGGCCATCGCCTTTTATTGCTGAATTCTCCGAGGACGTGTAATGTTTTACGAGGCGGTTAATCGAAGGGTTACTGCGGTCTCAGCGATGCCGCGCCGTAAACAATAACACGTTTCACAATGGAATTGTGGGATACGCTTTGGTTTTGTAACCGGCTTTTATTGATTTGGGAATTTACCAAAATAGCAATTTGGGAACAATGAGAAGTTTCGCAGAATCCAAATAATGAAATTCAGATCCTCGTCCGCGTTTCCCAAACAATTTGCTGAAATCAGTAGGGCCGCGCGATAAATAGAGCGGCCCCCGGCCAAATCTTTTGGGGTTTTTTTTATGGCTTGGCTGCTCTGAGGTTTTTTGGCGAGACTCGGACTCCACGGAGCTCCTATAACGAGACGATCTCGAGGAGACAACGCTTTCCTGGGACTGTAGCGAATCCGTCTGATACAAAGCGATCGTTCTGCTGAATGGGAAGAAAAAGATACATTTATCAAAACGTCTGCGGTTTATTTAAAAAGTAGCCTTCTCAAAAAGTTACCGTTTACTGATAAATATTAATCTACTAATATTAATATATTATATTAACCTAAACAGATATTTGACTATAGCTTCATTTTTTTTAGGATCGTAGCCCAAAGTTAAATCCCATCGCCCCCCGTGATCTAATATTAGCACGCAGTTTCCACCATAGGGGGCCATAGTATGTGTTATGCCAGGGGCGTCTAACCTGCGGCCCTCCAGCTGCTGCAGGACTACATCTCCCATACTCCTCAGCCAGCCCCTTAGCTGAAAGAGCATTATGGGAGATGTAGTCCTGCAGCTGCTGGAGGGCCGCAGGTTGGACGCCCCTGTGTTATGCTATAAGGCTGTAAGTGGTTGTTAACAGGACCCGCTGGGACCTTTGGCAGAATTTTGCTTAGTGATTAACCCCTTTATGTCTATAAACGTATAGCATATGTTATCGTTTATAACCATCCAATGATCGTGTCATATACTTTTTATTACATCGGGTTTCCATCTGCTTATTCGAGTCATTAACATCTTGTCATACAGCTATATATATATATCTATATAATATATATGGGACCAATTGCTGTGATATGCACAGACTCTGCCGTAAAGCAATGACCCCAGTAAGGTTTAGAAGCAGAGGGTGGAACCAAATATCACATGACCACCTAAAATGGCGATCTCCAGGCCAACAGATAAATTTTGTTTTGCAAAAAAATCATCACTTTTAAGGACCTTCCCGTACTAAGTTAATATGATTTTCAGCGATTGCTCCAATATTTATATATATACTTATGACGTATATGTTGGTGGAAACTTGGGGAGGAAAATACTACCTCGTGCGCACGTTTACAGCAACACGTATGGACCGGAGGGAACTCGTTCATCCAGTGTTTTTTAAAAAGATGAAAATTGAAACCATTTTCCTCTTAATTAAAACGTAAATATTTAGCATAAGAGGGTACGAGAATCACAGAGGAGACAGATAGCCGGTAATAAGCAGTTGAAAGCGTTCGCTCCGAAATAAATGTTGCATGATTGTGGCAACTGTTTCCTGATGTTAGAGCGCCGGGTGTCCGGTGACGCATAAACCTAACACAAAATGTGCCCATCGTGTGTGTTTACCTGTCAATAATCTAACATCGCGCTTCTTCTGAGTATCTCGTCGTTTGCTGCGGCGTTAACTTTAAAGTCTTGCATTTAGAGCAAATGTTAACACTTTTTTAACGCCATTTTTCTCGTGTGTCATCCATCTTTGTTTATTAAACATTGCATATGAGGTGTGTTTAGGTGACATTTAAACCTTCTCTATGACGTCAGTCGTCTAACGAGACGGATACATTTGTTTACTAAATGTTTACGCTGAAATCTCCGGGGACCGTAAACAAAATACAGTGTTAACTTTTAAAGATTTTGGAGAAAGGGAAAAAAAACCCACACATTGTTGACATTGTTTCATATTTATCTTAAATATCCTCTAAAATGACTCTTAAGGGCACCTTTTGATCTCTTCCACACAGATGAACTAAGTTAACGAATTCAGGATGCTTATGTTGACAGTAATTATCTCCCTGAAGGAGTGGATTCTAATTGCTTTAAATGAAACATATTTTATTTGTTCCATCTTTACCCATTAAACGTAGATACAGTGAGGGTGTTTTATTTGGGCCAAACACCGGAGATGTCTCTTTTCCGTGTACACGTCGGGCTTTTCCTAAGATGCGGAAAAAGTTGTAAGCATTCTGAACGCATTATGATATCCAGACCACCCTCGCCCCGTGTCCGGCGTGAAGCGTGGGGTGCAGGGATGGTTTTCCATATCACATTAATGGGTTTGAGGGATAGAGCGGCCACCAACGTATCAACGCGCACTGCATCCACTCCTCCGGGTCCGTCCAGGCATTAGCAACAAGACAGTTTATACACAGGCATGCGCATGGAGCCACCAGATTAGATAATGAATGAGGGAGCGGAGCATTCATTCTGTTAAATTGATAACCGCCCTATAATCGTGACACCGGGAGATTATTTCGTGAATTATTACGGCTCATTTGGAAAAGTAAATTGGTTTTTAAGAGCATGAGAAACGTTTTTGCTGTTAAAGGTCCGAATGTCACTTGATAAATACGGCTGGGGATTTGAACTCCCGTCAGCCGCCCGCTCCAGGGAGAGGTACGAGATGAGGCATCGCCGGCCCGTAATGAATGGAGCGCATTTATCTCGCTGATATTACGGCTTCATTTTTAAAAATAATGGCTTCGGGGGGGGGGGGGTTTGACATTCAACATAAAAACCTTCGATCATTTACCCAAATTAAAGCAATTCTTACCCAAAAATAATAATAATATAAAAACATTATTTTTTTCCCTTCTGTTACTTTGTATCAATTTAAAATTGAACGCAGAACTTTTAAATATTATTAATGTTTAATCACCACGGGCGAGGGGCTTCAAAGAATATTTTTTGTAGGGTTCAGAGAGATAAAAGGATGTTTACAATTATTTATACGAGACGTCGGAAGAATACTTTAACGCGCAATATTATTTATTTTCATATTTTTTTTTGCAAAAAAGCGGAAGATTTCGCAGATATTAACCCTCTATAAGGTTGACCCTTAGCCTTCTGTTGATTGGCCAACTGTATAAATATCGGCGAAAGAGACCCGCGGGAGAACGGACATTAATCAAGGAAGAGACAGCTCTTTTATAGTGTTTAGTTTGTGTTTGTTTTAAGTTGCCATTTTTATTTCAAATAGAATTTTATTAACTTTAAAAAAAAAAAAAATAATGTTTATAGAACAAGCCGTATCATATCACGTTAGACAAATATTGACTGCACACGAGGATTAGCCTGGAAAAGACAGCCTCTCCGGGGGTAAAGAAATGAGTTTACTGAGATAATAGTCGACCGCAGAAGATATTCTCGCTATCCACCCTTCACTTTTTTTTCGCTTTTTGTTTACATAATAACCTTGTATGTTTTCTTTCTAAACATTTGATATTTGGGAAATTTGGCTTAATATTCCTCGAGGAATTTCATTCATGCGCACAGCTGTCAAGTCTTTGTGGATGGCGGAATTCGGAGCGTGAATCAAATCATCTGTTTTAACCAATATTGTGTTTGTGATTCCGATTAAACAAATAATAATTTAGAATTATTTTTGGAAAATGATTGCTTGGTTACCGCAGGGGGGGGGTGTTTGAATTCCTTAAGAAACCATCATTTGATTTCCCTGTTTGACTTCAATAACACCGTACCATTTCTCCGTGCCAGACGGGAACCTGAGACGCTTATTTTGGAACGGAGTTTGATGCTTTTAATATTTTATCATCGGCTCTAATATATACACAGCCAGATGTCTGGCCCTAGCACGGCCGTGTTCACCGTGGGCCGACTCAAAAATTATTGTTCTTTAAGGTTTTTGGGGCATTTCCATTAAGAGATTATTTGGCGCTGGTGCAGTAAATGGACCAACCATTTATACTAATTGTGTCCCCAGATATTTGGCTGCGAGTATTAAATAGTAAGTGTAATACTTGGGTACTACATCAATCTGCTGATATACCGAGCCACGAAACCTGCTGCATCCCGGTCCCCTAAATCCCTACATTAAAGCTGGAATCTGTTAGCCATTGCCTTTTTTTGCTCAGTTTTAGAATGGGAATCCAGGCACTTGGCGGCTGGGATTTTAACTTGGCGGCTGGGATTAGCCTCTTGATTGCTGTTTTTTTAATCGCAATTCCATTTTTGTCCTCTGGGGGCATCTGGATTAAAATGCAATCTTTATGCAGCATTTACTCCTGACTGGATCCTTTCTGCGCTTTCCCATGCAGTTTTGTTTGGCAAGCACCAATGGACAGCCTTTGGCAGTGATCTCTGCACTCGTTACCTGTTGTGACCGGGTATGGGACAGGTTTTGGACTCTCCTGTTTCTCAGTAAATGGCCTTCTTGCTCTTCTTACCCAACACTTACAACCATTTATATAAAATAAAAATAATAATGTAATGTTTTAAAGCATATCTTTACGCATCTTTTCTTCACTGCTAATGTTTCTTCTGATTAAGGCGATAAAATGTTATGTTTTATACAAAGGAGCCAGACCTGCCACGAAAGAAAGAGGGGTAAATCCCTTGAGCGGCGTCTCGGTGAAAATGGAAATCCACTTAATGTTCTTTTATAGGACTGAGACTGCCCTGAAAGTTTATAAAACGTAGCTCTTTCGTTAGATGGACCTCTTCATCACTCTGCGTCATCATATGGTGTGACGTCACATAACCGGTGCATGTAGCGGGGTGAAGAACATGGAAGGGAGGAGGAATAGCTGTCGGAGTTTTTGTTTGTTGGTATCCTGCGTTCGTAGGTTCATTCCCGTTGTCCGAGTATTACGCTGATGCTGAGTTGTAACGCCAGTGCTTTGCCTCTCAGTGCTGCTGGTCCGTGTTGCTGCGTTTCGGTGGGAGGTGAAGCCTCCCTAAGATCTGGGAGGTCTCCAGGACCCCGACACGCAACTCAAAGCCATCTGCAGTTTTGCGAGCTGTCAGTTTGACAAAACCAAGAGCCGGCGTTAGTTATTTACAGATAATATTTTCAGGGGGAAAAAATGTGATTTGTAATAGACGTGCGCAGATGCCGCCTTCCGGATCGGCCCACGTTATTCCGATGCTAAACCAGCGAGGAAACAGAGAAACCGACCAATCATTTTACATTCATCACCATTGGCAGCTATTTGTAGAATTTGTATAATTTTATTATCTTATTTTTATTTATATTGTCTTTGCCAAAATGACTAATTGAAAATGCTAAATATTTACGTTAATTTTGGATCTCCTTGTTTAAGCCGGACTAGACACCATTCCCAATGGTGATGGTTCCTTTTTTTCCGGCACTTAATTCTTTTGGGGAAATTGTTTGGATCTTAACCCAAAATCCAAACATGACATCACTTGGAATTTCTAGATTAATCTCTTTATTCTGATGTCACTATATAGAGTATTTAGAAGCTTGTGGAACCTTTTGGCGGCCAGTATGTCCCTAGAGCAAGATTTCAAGACCTTAGAGGTCCCTCAAGAACATGTTGGCACTGTTGGCACTGTTCATGATACAACTACAAGTGCAGGACTCAAGGAGGCATTAACCCTTTGCACGAAACCCCCAAGCAGAGCAGAAATCACACCTTTTTCCGCCATGTTTGTAGTCGTCCCATTGTGTAGACCGGCAGAACTAAACTAAACCCGTTCCAGCTCTCCCCACTTCTAGCCGTGGGAACTGACTTCTCGCTGGAACGATTCTTATTTATTTACCTCTTCCAGTCGAAGCACTTAGTGATATGATCAGGCGTGAGCTGCCGTGTGTCACGAGGATGTTATGGGTGTCCAAGTGCACATATCCCCGGCACATGCTTTCACATCGTCCTGATTGTCACGTAACAGAAGTAATGCAATCGGGTGCGAGTAACGGAAGAAGCTGCCGCCGACGGGCCGTGTATGGGGACGCAAATACGAGCGAGACTCCGGAGGGGCTGTGAAAATAAGCAGCCTGGAAAGGGCAACAAACGCTAAAGAATAAATCTGCCGGTCTTCAAATCTGGAATTTGGGCCAATAATTTAAAATAACGTTAAAAAAGAATCGCAAAATCCTTTTTAATTATATTACCCAACATTGTAACAAATCCTCTCCATATAAAATATATAAACAGCCGATTTTAATCGCTGTGTATTATTTAGGTTTTTTTGGGGGTGTTATTGGATAATTAATGTTGCTTGAAAAATATGAATATTTTTTTTTACTACAGATTTCCCGCTTTACGGGGAGTAACTTTACGAACCCCTTTGGTCAGGTGACCCACAAAAAATTCCAAGAAATCAGTTTTTTTTAAAATATATAAAGAAATACAGATTATTATGATTATTTGTAAGGATTGTAGCAGAGGGGAACCAGATTTTTTTGGTAATTCAGGAATATGACTCATTTTATTTGGTTTGGGAGCAGATGACATATTTTGCTGACGTTCTTATCTGGTGCCATGTAGGTGCGAAGAACGTTGGTGCTGGGCGATCTGAAAAGCTATTTTTTGGGACGATATCCAAGAATAATCAACACGTCTTCAACCGTTCGCTTGTCCTCTTAACTTTATAGACTTGAACTGTTTATTTTACAGCTGAATGTACAATAGGACATTTTCTGTAAAAAAAAAATCTTCATAAAAAGCATTTGGCAACAGGCATTAAAAACGTCTCTGTTTTGGGGAAAGGCCGGTTCCTGGCAGCAATGCTTTATAAGTTACCTTCTCATAATAATCATATATGGCTTCTGACTTTGGGGTCACCGTTCATATGGGAGTTAAGGGGGGGGGGTTTGGCCGGTAGGGAATACGCCGAGGCATTTAATATTCAGCTATTGATTATATGTCGCCCATTGGATATCGCAGGACATCTACAATAAAATTAATAATTATAATATTTTTTCAGAATATGGATCTCTCCATTTGCAATAATTATCTCCCCAGCCCAGTGCAAAGAAAGCGTTCCCTGCCTCACTTTACTGCATGTTGTAAAACGGCTGAGCCGCTGATAAAGCGTTGCTGACTTTTCGCTGATCTGTGAGAGCCTGGAATAGGAAGAGCGAATGAGAGCCTAAGAATTGTTTTTTTTTTCTGAAGTTCCTTTTTTTTTAAATGAAAGCTTCGGAAAATACTATAAAAGTGTATTTTTGTGGCGCAGTCCCTTTAAATAACACTTTCCTGATTAAACAAGCAGGGCCTCGGGTCGTGTTTGCCGAAGCCGGTTTTTCTTTTCTTTATAACATAATGCGTTTTTTTCGAATGCTTCGTGTAGGCAGGTGTGCCTCCACACCGAGCGAGGCACGCTAATTCCGGGTAGGTAGGAAATCAGGAAATGCCTCTTTACATAAAAGCTTTTCTTCTTGAAAAGAAAGCGTTGAGCGATTTCAGGAGGAAGTTTGCCCAGCGCTCTCGTAACGGCGACACAATGAGACAACACAAACAGGCAGCGGGACAACCTCTGGACACAATTCACATCGCTGTCACCGGCACGACAGATACGAAAATACTCAAAAATACCCAAACGCGGCCAAAAACCTTCATGTGTTATTCACTGGAAACACGAGAGCGAATTCTGCTTTTGGAACTTGTGTTTCAAACTGTAGCCCAAATGATCTAATTCCAGGTGACCCCGCGGATTTTAAGGGTCTCGGTCATATTTAATAATTTCGTAAAGGAATTCTAGGTCGTATGGGGGGTAAAGGCAAGGTTTTATAAGCCACTATGTTTACTTGGTCTCTACGGCATCGGCCTCTTTTTAAAGTAAAGATTTAAAAACATGTATTTTTACATAAAATATTCACTATTTGGAATCACTTTTGTACAGGGATTTTTTTTTATAATAAATATACTATAAATGTAATAATTATAAAATAAACACATTTTGCTAGTGATAGAAACAGGGAGTTTTTTAATTATTTTTTTAAAATTATAGATTTTTAGCTATTTTTTTTAATTATATTTCTTTAAAAGAATACGTATTGTAAGGATGCCTGTCGGGGACTAAAGGTTTACACTGGATGTTTTGAGAAGCCACTCCATATTTAACCCATTATAAAGAAACCCAACTACAGTTTTTTTTTTATTAATTTGGAACAAACCAGTATTTATTAGAGACTCCTCGTTAATAGCGTTGCTTGTTCCATTAACCATATGGTTATGGTCATAGAAACCGGTTATTCTGCGAGGAATCGGGGACGTGAATAAACCGTCTCCCTTGGCCCAAACAATTAAACCTTCGGGTATAACTGGAAAGAAACTGGGAATTATAGATTATGGCCGCAGCTGCCAAGAAATCAGAGGAATGTGTGAAAGCTGCATATTTTAGTGGAAACGTGCACTTTTTACACTGTGTAAGAGCATTTAAACGATATTTTATTTATTTTAATGTAGCTCTTATAGTAAAAGTCCAGAATAAACATCATATTAAAGGCAGCGATGGCGTTTCCACGAGTCCAGTTTATGATATTTTGCCAAAGCGACACCAAAAACCACCAAAGCTTAGACCGCACCGCTCCAGGTGGGAACGGCCCTTTCGAAACTATTTTGAACCGGTAAGAGGAGCCAGAAACAAGGGGTCGCAGGGGTCGACCCCTGAAGTTACGCCAGTGTATATGGGGGTCTACAGTATCAGTGCTCCGAACTAATATTAATACAACAGCAGAGCGATCCATCAAACTAACGTTTCCGTTTTATGTCAGGCGACCCCATGGCCGAAATTCTTCAATCCCCCCAAAAGGGGACAACGACCTCTGATATCCTAAATGTAAACCCCATACGTGAAAACAAGTGACATTAAAGCAATATTTAATATTCTTCATAGACCTTATAACCCCTGACATTTACCTAAAACAGCCACTAATTTAAATCACTGAGCATTAAGATAATTTGTAGAAGTCACGTCGTGGGCTCTTTGTTCCCCGCAGATCATTAAACACGAATTACAGATTGGGTTTGTCGGAATAAAATAAATATGCATTTTTAAAATCTACATTAAGTGAAAATGAGACGTGGCATTTGGACGCCCCGAATACCCGGGATCTCATTTACACGGGCCGCGCAAATCTAACCAGAGCTTTCATCGCCCGATGCAAATCAACGCCTAGGAATTCTCCTGAGAAGTATTGCTTCGCGTGAAACGCTCTCCTGTACAGCGTGAGACCCTCAGGCCGGAGAACGAATGAATCTGAGCCTCCCAGGGCCGTCGTTTTAACGAATGGCGTAGAAAGACCTGCCGTAAAGCAATCGCCCATGTGTGGTACACGAGCAGGGGGCGTGGCCTAAATATCACATGATTACCTGCAATGGGGAATTTCATTTCAGCAGAAATGATTTCATATCTTTTAGGGGTCACTATATACATTGAACAAGATGTAGAGTCACGTAAATGCTGTGTCAGCTGTTTCTTCGGATTAGAGATTTTTGTTTTCTGATTTTAGAATGTATTGGGGAGGAGGATAAAAAAGGTAATTTACATAATTACATAGTTATAAAGGCTGAAAAAAGACATGCGTCCATCAAGTTCAGCCTTTCCTATATCTGTTAATTTGTTGCTGTTGATCCAAAAGAAGGCAAAAAACCCCAGTTTCGCTCTTTCCAATTTTGCACTAACCAGGGAAAAAATTCCTTCTTGACCCCAAAATGGCTGTCAGATTCCTCCTTGGATCAATAAACTGTTTCCCCATAATTACAGATTAAATATCTGTTAGAAAAGTCTAATAAACATTTCTCCAGTACGGTTCTAAAATACGATGGGTCCGGCCTTCTCCTTCAAAGAGTTGTTGGCATGAATCTGGCAGAATTACCTGTAACATTTCTCTTCGAGATCTCCGAGCTTCCTGCTTTCCTGTTACGAACTTTTTCAGTGTTTTAAGAACGCACTTGAAGAAAGAGCCGTGTCTCTAAAACCCCATCTGTCTTATTTATCTGCTGCATTTGAGGATAATTCCAGCAGAATAAGGTATAGGAAAGGCTCTGTTTATTTTACTTGGTGAGGCTGTTTGTCTTACGGCTGCTGGATTCTGCTTTTTCTCCGATTGTCTGCTTTTTATCTGTATTTATTTTTCTCTGAGGACCTCTTCCAGTTACTGGCCTTTGTCACCGCTATAACTGACGCGTTCTACGCACGGGGCAGCAAGGAGGAGGCTATTTAATGCATTAGAATGAGCTGCGAGGAATATTAAGATAGATAGATGGATAGATAGATAGATAGATAGATAGATAGATAGATAGATGGATAGATGGATAGATAGATGGATAGATAGATAGATAGATAGACAGACAGACAGACAGATAGATAGATAGATAGATAGATAGATAGATAGATAGATAGATGGATAGATAGATAGATAGATAGATTGATAATGGATGGATAGATAGATGGATAGATGATAGATAGATAGATGGATGGATATATAGATAATAGATAGATAGATAGATAATAGATAGATAGACGGATAGATAGATGTGTGATTATCATTCATTTTCAGGAGACGTCATATTTTATGATGTAAAATGTGTCAAGTGCGGCACATGATGTCACATTATGGCAAAGCCTCTTCAGAGGTCGATCACGGAGCACAGAGGTCAGATGAGGGGTGAGGATTTCTATTTGGAGGTTTCATAACCAAAATGCAGGATACATCGCAGCTTTAGAAGCCGTCGCATTCTGTAGGGAACAATTTTGCATCTTTGAAGGAAGTCCCTTTAAATAAACAGGTGACATCCAAAAATCTTTCATCATCCACCCCATTTGCCGCACGTTTCCAGGAAAGACCGCGCTGCGGCAAATGCAGAAAACAACCCGGTTGACCAGGGATTGAACTGGCCGGTGATGTGATTGGGGTTACGTACCGGTGCTTTTAAGATGCACAGAGCATTTTCTGTTTAAAGTCGAGTGTATATTTTCCTTGTAGGAACGTGTATACACTCAGCTTCCTCCTTCTTAAAAGTTTGCAGAAAGAACTGGTCATTGTCAGAGACAAATTGTATAGCTTGTGTTCACGATCAGATCTGGCAAACGCCGGCCCATTCTAAGGTTCATAGGATCTGTAAATTGCATGAGACCGTTTGCTGCGTTTTACTTTAAATCATAAACACATGAGTAAGATTAATCTGTGTTCCAGCGCTCGCCGTCAGCGTAAGTTTACATATTTCTTTTCATCGGAGGTCAAATTTACAATTTTGGCATAAAAGGGAATTTCACTTCAAAATGTGCTTATATAACAAGTTTTATAAACAGTCTTGAATAGCTTTGTGAATATCTGTTTCATATTTGGCAGAGGGGAGATTTTTTCTTTTCTTTTCGGTAAGGGCGGCTAATATGGAGAATTCACAGCCGAGCAACAGGCTGGCCGATTCGGCTGATTCTTTGGTAAATTAGTAGATATTTTTGTAGTCAGAAAGGAAAGAGGGATACGACTTGAATTAACGTTATTTACGTAGAGATCAAGGATTACAGTAATCAAGAATTGTTAAAATATTTAAAATATATTCCAAAAATAACAAATTAACTGGAGTTCGCCACGCAGAGACTTAAATCGCCCTTATCGATGTATTTTACCCGACTTTTATGGTCAACACTAAAATCTGCTTATGGTTTTTTGTTTAAGAAATATTAATATATGATTCATGTATTATTTAGCTTTAAAGGAAATATTTTTTGTAATCCCCCCCCCCCCGATTTATTTATTTTACTTTATTTTAACTTACCCGCTCGCTTCTGTATTAATGTGTTATGGGGGGGGGGTTAGTTGATAGGGTTTAAAGTTTTTTTTGTTGTTTGCTAAGTTTTCAAAGATTTGAAATGAATCTTGACGGTGACTTTTGGTTCTAGGCTCATGAAAGATCAGAACAAGAAGGCGTCCAACGTCAAGTACAACCAACAAGCCGAGAAGAAGAAAAACGCGCAGCTTATGGAAGACACCCGGAGGAGAGATGACAACATCCCGGATAACTCTCAGCACATGCAGGTCAGCCCATTGCTTTATGGAGTGAAAAATGATGGAAGACACATAATGAAAAAAAATATTATATATATATTTTGATAATTTGGTAATTAAAAAAAATATTATTATTTTAAATGAATGCATTTAATTTTGTCTTTTAGCAACAGCTCTCCCTTTATTATCTGGTAATCGTTCAGTAAATGAATGTGCGCGACAGTCTGTTCCACGCATTGTGTTAAAAAGTTGATTGACTAAAAGATACAAAAAGTTGTTACAAAGTATAATTTGCCATTGTGGCAAAAAATTGAACCTTAGAATTGAATTATATTAGAATTGAATTATATTTGAACTACATGCTTGCTTCCAATGTCACAATTTATAAATATTTTTTAAATCTACATGAAGTGGAGGACGGCTACTATTTTAAAAAATCCTCAGAGGGGCCAAGTGTTTGGTTGGTTTATGTGCGTTGGGAAATATTTTTTGTCTTTGGAGAATGATTTTTAGTTTGGAACGTTAGTTTCTTGCTTGTCGTTTGTTGCCCTCACAATTTCCTCGATAGTTTTTGTTGGGTTTAAGAAATTCCTCAATATGGGGACACGAAGAGGCTGTTGAAGAAGGAGAGCGGCGTCTCTGAATGTATCTAGCGGGAAGTCGATAAGTCGGTGGAAAATAAATGTTTCGTGTTCACACGGAATGTTGAGTCGCGCGCGTTCCGTCATGGCTACAATAAGGTCTTCTTTGCAACCTTTTGAAATGGTTTCATGGAGTCCGTACAGATGGCACCATGGACGCCTCTCGTGGTGGAACTATATTTGCTTACGGGGTCAAAGACTTTTTCCTAAGAGAAAAAAAAATCCAAAGCATTCATAACTGGAGCAGGGTGGGGAGAATGGAGGGGTTTTTTTTGCAGAATAATTTGAAATGATTTGAAATGAATTACAGATGGACGTAAAAATTCTCATGATAAAAAGAGTCTTTTCAGAATTTTTTGGGTGGGGGTCGATTTCCCTGTTTTAAATATTTTTAAAGAACAGTATTTTTATCTTAAAGAACCCCCAACAAACAGCGTGTTAGCGCGTTCCTTGAAGCTCGCACCTCCCGCGTAAACATTAACGTTGCGTGTTTTTTGGACAGTGGCCACGTCTACATTTTTGATGACAAGGAAATGCGCAGGAAGGAGGCTAATCCTGTCCTAGGTGGGATGAAGCCCCCACAGCCCCCCGATTCAGCAGACGCAGAAGGTCTGGGACCACCAATAACCTGGCTTTGATTGGAAACAGCGATTCTGGTATAAATTGGGGAAGGAACTCGGAGCGCGTTAGCGAGACGCTGCTTGAAAACGATTGTTTAGCGTTTTATGTGTTGAGTGGCAGATTCAGGACGTTCTCGTTACATAACACCTCCTAATAGTTTCTTGTATTAAAAAAAAGGTATTGTGCGAAGTAACGCGGGTTATAGAAACCTCCCTGCCTTGCGGTTTTAGGTGAACCACACACAGAGAAGCTGCCCCGCTCGGGTTATATTTTACGCAAATGACAAGATATTGGCCCATTGTTTTGGCTCGTCGAAATATTCATCTCTGCAGCTCCCAGAGAGTTTGTCGGATCGAAAATTGTAACGCGCATGCCGTTTGGCGTGACGTTCCGTGGCCCACACACAATCGTTTTATCCGATTAATTATTATTTTTCAGGAAGCAGACGCGATCGTGGCAGCGGACACACGGATTTACAATGCCTGGGAATGATATCCCCGCACCCTGCGCATGTTATTGTAACCCGGAGGATTAGCCAGTTGGGTGAACGGCATACCCCAGTGGCACCGCCAGGGTTAATCTTTAGGAACACCCAGATGGAAAGATTTTATAACGTGAAGGAAGGAACCGGTTCAGAATCCCCTCCATGTTTTTTTCTCTCCACCACAGCCTTGATTTTAAAGTTCTGATCTTCATTTTTATTATTATCGGAATGCCAGGGAATTTTTAGGGTGTATCTTCACGTTTTAGGGTCTGTACCCCAATCTCAGGGTCCTGGGGGGGGTAAGGATGAGGGGAGTTGGCAGATTCTCAAAGTCTCAGGGGGAACGGGCAGATTCTAGAGCCGAGTGGGTATGTTCTCGGAGTAAGTGGGGAGATTGTTGAGGGGAGTGGACGGATTCTCGGGGGGAACGGACTGATTCTCGGGGTGGGCAGGTTCTCAGGGTGCGTGTGACAAGTTCTTGGGGGTGAATGAATCTCGTCAGAGAAGAATAACTTTTGCTGAATTCTCATTTTTCAGATTTTACACAATATTCCCCAAAATGTAAGTAAATGTCTACGCGAAGAATGGCGAGACTGATATATACGGCATGGTCACCCAGGGTGGTCCTCTTGGTCTTTCGCTGGCCCATTGAGCACATGACTTCATCGTGTTTGCACAGCGTGAACCACTGTGAAGAACCCCTATAACACTTATATAAAAGACCCCCTTGGTTGGCCAGGGGCCGTAGACATTGGCCCTAAGCGTGAAGGTGAAACAATGTTTCTTCGTGAGGTTGCCTATACTCGGGGACCGCATTGCGGCGACATTTCACATCCACGTTCTGCGAGCGATGGAGGCCGCCCGTCCCCTCACGTGTTTCTTATTACATGAATATAGGGTTAATCTGGGGGTAGAATGGCGCATTGATATCATCTGCTTTGGGTTGTGATTGGAAACGTGAACCATAAGTTCTGCTCTCCGCATTGCGCTCCGTCCCCCCCCGTCTGAACGTTACGTCGTAACGAGACAAGTTCTAGAAACAGCCGGGCTTTATACGCTTTCACTTTCACAAATCCCGTAAACTATACATTTATCTGGAAGTTCCCCAAAAACACACAAACTAAACAGAATATGTGAGGGCCCGCTTAGCTGATGCCACAAAGTATTACCACCGGTTATAATTTAAGGCAGAACTGCAGGTTTTTCTCTTTACTGATTTTATTTTTTAAATTGCAAAAATAAAAAAAGCCGAAACATAAACGAGAAATATTTAGTGTTTGCAGAAGATCTTTAAATTCCTGATTTAAGGACGAGTCGGCCGGGGAGGATATTCCCCGATATTACATACAGAATATTAAAAACAGGAAAATGAGGTGCTAAGTAGCTTAGGAGCTCTCAACACGCAACCAAATCACATAATAACTTCCCTGTTACATGACAAACACAATCGCACGACGCGCTGCTTGCGATAAATTACCCAAAGACAGCAAGCGCACCGAGATCTGCTTCCCAAACCCCGCTAGCATTTAACGGTCCCGGTTTAGATCTTTAAATCTTATGATTAATGACGAGAAAAGATATATATATATTGGTCAAGTTACTTGATTTTGCAAAAAAATCTAAGTCAGCATTGAGTATGCTTAGGTGTTGCTATGACAACAGAGCTGCCTGTAAAGCAAAACCGCCATCATCATGTGACAGGGCTCAGCCAATCCGTGTCTGCTCGAGCACCATGTGACTCAGTAAAAGGGGAGGCTGTTGAATCGATGGGACTATATATAAATCCATGATTAAATAGAGAGTATTTCGGATAAAAAAGCCACAAATAATGAGCAGAATAATTATCTGTTTAGTTAAATATTATTTGTTTATGAGAATAACTTTAACTCTTTCATTTGAGAAGACTTCAAAAGGGGGCCATTTCTATACACATTATCGGGGCTTTAAGGGCCATAGAACCCTGCGATCCCCTCATACCCAGCAAACATTCTGACCTCCTAGAAAAGAGGGGCATCAGGGGAGAAAAAGAGGGGCATCAGGAGAGGAAAGAGGGGCATCAGGAGAGGAAAGAGGAGCATCAGGAGAGGAAAGAATGCACAGGGAGAAAGAGGGACAACAGGAGGAAAGAGGGGTATGAGGTGGTGTGAGGGGGTATCAAGGGAGGAAAAAGGGGCACAGGGGGTGAGAGGGGCGTCAGAGAGGAAAAAGGGGAATCGAGAGGGAGAGAATGGTATCAAGGGAAGAAAGAGGGATGCCAGGGGAGGAAAGAGGGGAAGGAGGTGGGAGAGAGGGTTGTCAAGGGAGGAAAGAGGGACACAGGGGGTGAGAGAGGGGTATCAAAGGATGAAAGATGGGCATCAGGGATTTGGGGCTCACTACATATTACAGTCTTGATACATACGATTGACCTTTTTCACAGGAGCCCCCAATTCCGGTGGTGAAATTGTGAGAATTAGGAAAATGTTTTTTATTTTTATTTTAACTATCGCCTTCTACATAAGGCCGATCCTCCGGACGCTCGTAACGATGTCACATGTTTGAAATATTTTTGTTATTAGAGGTTTCAGGATCTGTTGCCTAAAATTCCCAGGCACTGAATCTTCCTGGGGGACGTAATCCAAGTCAGACGCGGGGTTTGGATCCACTGTCTGGAGATCAGGGGGATTTCCTCCTAAGATTTGTACGAGGAAATTAGTTGCGGACCCCGTAGCGTTATATACAAATCAACGCCTTTACAATAAAACTGTCAGGGAGAAGAGGCCCAAATATTTATATAAATACAGAGAGAGATTCAGCAAAAAAAGTGGACAAATCCCAAGACGCGGGTGTCTCTGGCTAAATGCTCCAACAACAATTAGTATTCTTTAGACAGAATGGAACAGCCTCCCAGCAGAGGTGGTAGAGGGTAATACAGTGAGGGGGTTAAACACGTATGGGATAGACATACGGCTCCTGAATCTAAGACGAGACCTACAACCTATTCAGCAGGAGAAACGGGAGATTAGATGGGGCCGAAAGGGGCCGATCTGCTGGCTGATTCTTTGTTTAATGTGAAGACTTTAATAAGTGTTCTAGAAGAGCGTCTCTCGATGATCTCTGCCCCCCCTATGGTTAAGGCGTAGACGGGGCGAGCGTTTGGCTGAAGTCAGGAAAGGTCTGCTTGTTATAAGGAGCCGCAGGTGCCGCTCGGGGAGATGCTCCGCGATGATGTCTCTTCCATTCCGTAAAATGCTTCCATTGTGAGAATCCCGGCGTTTCCCCGAAGCTGCCCTCTCCCTGACTCCCCGCCGGAGCGCACGCAGTTCATGCTCACGCATTGCATTACCGCTGCGCTGTCGCATGTAATTAGACAGGTTGGGGATGAAGCACACAGCCCGGCTGTCTCATTACCGACGCAGGGAGCGGCCCGTGGGCTTGCGGTGGTTTTTTTGTTTGCATTTCAGTTTTTCGGCTGAGAGAAGACCATTTAAGAAGTTTAGGCTGTCTGCGTTCCCTCTAACGATGTCTTTATCCCTCCGAGCGCCCGAGGGGTGTGAAAGCTGCGCGTAAAGCGCCCCCCTTCCAGATCTGAACAGGTTAAGTGTTTCTTTCTGGAGAATGGAGCTTCAATCAGCGTGACCTTACGTGGCATCTTCAGCTTAACCGCCTCTAATTAACAGCGGTTAAAAAGAAGCCGTTATAAATGGAGTCGTTCCTGGGGTCGCTGACACCAACAGCAAAAGCTGTGTGAAAGAATAACAGAAATGCTAATACCTGCTGGGAAGAACTAACATCTGCGACAGTAAGGATTGTAGATAAGTGGAACAGCCTCCCAGGAGAAGTGGTAGAGGGTAATACAGTGAGGGGATTAAACACGCATGGGATAGACATACGGCTCCTGAATCTAAGATGAGACCAACGACTGATTAAGGTTTGAGTCGTTACAGCAGGAGAAACGGGCGACTAACAGTAGATTCTATGTTTAGTATGATGTCATTGTCCTAGAATGACTTAATATAACAATATGCATGACATCATCGCTGTGAGTCATGATGACATCCCCAGCCAGAATAGCCAATGGGCTTATCACTCATTGGAGCGCCTCCTGACCTTATAGGTCATATGTATTAATATGGTCCAGAAAACTGCATTTTTGAGGACTTTGCTACTTTGTGCCTTTGCGGCCATTTGGATTTGTGTCGCTCGCGGCCGTTAACTGGAATATCTTTCTTTTTTTTCCCAGAGGGTGGGAATCCTTAAAACGTCCAGCGAAAGATATCGAGAATGGTTTCTGAGACCCAGATCCCAGAAATATGTATTAATCAGAGGGAATGTTTTTTTCCTTCGCCGCTCGGTGTCACGATACGGTTCTCACGTCTCTGTGAATATCACATACGGCTGCCACAATGTTACTTGACGGCTTTGGCTCATATTAAACGCTTATGACATTTTTTAACGTTGCCTGTGAACACAAACGATCCAAAAGTCAATATTGCGCGGCTCACATTTTTAGTGTCTTTGCTCTAGATTTTTGGGATAGAAAGGATTCCATTCAATATAAAAAGCACGGAAAGTCGGCCTGCGCTTGGTGGGTTTTGGTTTTAATATTGATTTTGAATGTAAAAAATAAATAAAAAGTCCTTAAAAGTGTTAACTATGTTGTGTTTTTTGGACGCTTTCTTTTCCCAAAGTTTCCTGTAAAAATCAAGGCTGTTCCTGAGATCATTTGAACTGTATTTGGATTTCAAAGGGTTAAAGGTTTTTTTTTTTTTTACCCCCGTCCTGAACATGGAGAGAAATATCTATTTTTTTTATTATTCATTTTGTTTCATCAGGAATTATAAAGGATGAACCTGATATTTTGGCTATTATTTGTTTTCCTAATTATTCATTTTAGAAAATAATTTTCATATTTAACGAGAAGTTATTAGAAAAGCACAAAGAAGAGAAGTTTATTGGACGGAGAAAGGAGATTTTCCACCTCTCCACGTGGGCCGTTGAGATAAAGTATCTCTGACTGTAACAAAGATTTTTTTTTCATTAGTGTTTTTTTAATATTTATTTAGAAACATTTATTAAAACTTTTTGTGAACTTTGTTATACTTTCCCCCCGATTTCCTCATTTGGATTCGGGAATCGCGTTGATGAAGATCAGATTGAAGAGTTGAATGATGCTTCGCATGAGCGCTCGCTCATCTCTGGCACCGACCCAAACGCTCCGATACGTGGAGATTTAAATTCCGCCGGAAAACCGGAGTGCGGGAAATTTACGTCTCCCCCAAAACATGATAATCCGTGGTAATCCAGAACTAATTCCAAAAATCTCTTCCAAAGAGACTGAAGGGAAGGTCGAGCTGCAGCCAACGCCTCTTAACGATTCCTATAAAGTGATTGCCGAACCGACGTCCTGTTGTTTGCGTTATAACGGCGCTCCAACTGACCCCACGGAAACCATTACAATTCTTAGCACTCCTTTGGGTTGTTCAGTGCTGTCCCTTTTTGGGTAAGAAGTGGTTTTTCTGGAGTTCCACCTCAAAATCCCAAGCCGGTAAAATGTCAATTCTTTTATAACCAAATGCCCCCCCCCCCACTTTTCTGTGACTTCGGGTACCGGGCTGTCCCTAAATGAGGGTTTTTCGTGACATGACTACAACCGGTCAGCATCGAGGTCCGATAATTAACTTCAATCAATCATTTTGTTAGTGATGAATAGCTTGTTACCCCAAACAAAGAAGCAGAGAGCGCCGCCTCACATCCTTCACAATAACTCCTAAGGCTCTGTTTTTAAAGCAAAGTGGCATTAAACCTACATCTGCCTTTGGGTGTCCATGTGCTAAATGATCCATTTTCAACTACGGGTCCCAAATGACTCTGTCATTAGCAAAAAACACAGATTCTGCTCACTGGAGATGTGAATGCGTCTAATTAGTGTATTTAATAGGCCAGGTTTTGGCGCTGCCCCCCCCCCCCGCTTATTCATGTCGTTGCTTAATGTCCCGGAAAGAAAGGTGTCTCCAGAAAGTTATATGCTCGCTCCATCATCCTGACAGGTGAGGATACCAATGCTCCTCGTCATGATGCGGCAGCGTTAGCACCCGCCGGGGGAGGGAGGTCCATGACGGGAAGGCCTTGGTGCTCTTGGACCACAGGCTCTGCTGATAATGGATCATCTGGCCACAGGAGTTTTCCTCATCGTGATTCTGTTGGTTCTTTTGTTGAATTAAGGACTTATTCAGTAAATGTTAATTCCATGAGTGCGTCGGGTGGTTACCTCGCCTTGGGGGGAATACAATGTGGCAAACGGGCAATATTTGGACAATATACGCCATAAACGGACAAGACCGTTCTAAATGCTGGATGGATCCATTCACTCTTCCCCCAAGTGATTAAAACTCATCCCTCGCTGCGGTTAAAAATCTCTGGCAATGCGTCTAGAAGCAAAGAACTTGGGCTGCAGATGTTCTGTGTGACTTTAAGGTGACGCATCCCAATAAAAAGCCTTTTTCTGTACAGTACGTGGTTCTGACTCAATCCAGATCCTCGCAGACGGCTTTTGGGTAATTTTAGAGGAAGCTGATTTTTTGTTTTATAGGCAGAAAATCCAACCCGGTCAAACTTGTTCTGTTTTCACTGTAAATGTTTTCGTGACTGGCTCCCCTCACGGACCTGAAAACCCTAAGACTAATGTTGTTCCACGCATTGCGTTTCCTCCCGTTACTGGAGACTGACTTACAATTTCCGTGTTTTTGTAGGTGTCTGTCACTGATTAGCACTGAAAGTCGGAGCTCTGTTACGTTCTGGAGCTACACCTAATCCAGAAGCCTTCAAGGTTTACCTAATGAATGCGAGAGCGAGAAGGAATCCAATCTGGGGAGATGGTAACAATGTTTCGGGCACATTCTATGAACGGGATAGAAGCTGATATTTAGACATGGAAATTGGTTGTCTTCCAGGCAATATGAGATCAGAAGCTGCTAAATTCTTTCATAAACAAACCTTGATTCGGGCTGGAATGTCTTGGCCTGATCTTAAAGGTGATATTATAGGGGATTGTAGCCATGGTAGAGCCTGAATTATAATTATCTCAACATTCCATCCATCACGAGGGCCTAAGGTCTCAATAAGCTGCTCTATAAACCTATTACATAGATCCCTCTTGCTTCTGCGGTGGCATTGACCATTTTTTCCCGAAACCTTCAAAATTGCGAAAATGAAAACTCAAATTTAGGATTTTTACGCCATCACGGAATTTTAGGAGGTGGAACAACGGCGCATAGTTATCCACGAAACGCGTCGGCTGAAGTTTTCCGATTGTCGATTGCGAGCAGGGTTTATTTTGAAAGCATAAACATTTATTTTGCTCATTTACTTCGGGGGTCTGGTGACTTAGCTCCTAAAGCTTTTCAAATATTTGGAGTTTCTGGATTTTAATCCATCGGCTTGCCGTTTTTGGCCATTCGCTTGTTTGGGTCTCTCTGAGGTTGAGCGTGATGGACGTGTGTCACGGTGGACTACACTACGGATTTGTCTTTGATGTTGCGAAACGCGACACGGAACGATATTGACTAATCCCCCCCCGGCTGCTGTAAGAGGGGTGAGTTAACGGCTCACGGTGTATAAAGGGCCATTGAGAGACTGTTCAGACATGTTTAAATTTAGGTGTCTGGTTGCCCCCGTTCGGCGCTCTCTTGTTGTGTGAGAGTCATACACGGATTGGCATTTACCTTAAATTTCATTATAAGAAGAAATTATTTTTGCCAAATAGCAGAAAATATTTCTAATAATTTTCTATTTTTAATAAGCGTGTTTAATAAGAAATAAATTGAGACGGAATTACCGTCACCGTAGCAACCATTTTTTATTGCTACATGTTGTTTCTAGAACCCCCCAAATGTTCCAATTTATCAACTCATTATATGAGCCACAACTGGGATGGCTGACAGTCCTGGGAGTTATTGTTTAGCCGCGGATGTATAGCCGCAGGACAGCTGTCACACCTGCACGGAAAATGAACGATTTTAGTTTATTCGTGAAAAAAATGCAAAACAAGGTCTCCGCAACCTCCGCAGCCACGCGCTCCGGCGCTAAACGAGATACACTTTATAGGAATATTCATATAATAACAGAAATTCCTACATTTCCATAATTACAGCGATAGCCGAACGCTTTGTGACTTTCCTCAACCGGACTTCAACGCGCGGAGAGGATGGAGCAGAAAATGTCCTACGAAACGCAGAATATTCACGCCTTGTCTTAAACTTCCTATAATATATTTTTTATATATTTATATATATTCTCAGCCTAATGTTTGTCTAAAAGGAGTCAGATTGTGTTTTGTCACAAAGTAATGAAAACATTTACAAACTAGGACAAAGAACTTGCCAGCAGATCGGCCCCATTCGGCCCCCGTCTAGTCTGCCTCTACCACTTCTGCTTGGAGGTTATTCCACTTATCTACTACTCTTTCTGTAACGTAAAACTAGTGAAGACTATACTTCTGCCTTCTTTACAATCGGCCAACCTCCTTCCCCTAAAATTTCTTACACAACCGGCGCTTCAGCGAATATCAAACCATAAGAATGACGGCTTCCAGAGGAGGATCGGGTTTTCTGCTTCGGAATCTTAAGATCTTTAATTAAATTTCAGGATTACGGATTACGAGCTGTCGGGAAGTGACTCGGTGCGGTGGAACCCGAGTGTAACAAATGGGTTTGTTTGGCATGAGCCCTTTCAGTTGCCCCACTCGCTCTCTAAACTTGACCCTGTGGGTGAAACAGCAAATGTGTGTGTGATTCAAGGCATTCGCTTCTCCGAAGATCAACATCAGAGTCGCACTTCAGTCACCCCTTCTACGCCGCGGTGCTGCTGACACTAACCAGAGAGGCCAGGCTGACAGGTCACTACCTAAACCCCAGCGAAGGTTTGCTCTGCTTTCCCTACGCGCTTTATCTACAGAGACTCGGCACAGAATTACACTGGCTAATTGTTTTCAGCCCCCAGATCCCCGGCCGCTCGCTCCGCTTCCTGGGTTAGGACGAAGGGTTGGATACAATGTGTCACGTCGATGGCTGCTTTAATTTCTCCGGGGTGTCGTTAACACCCGACACAAAAGACATTTAGAAATGTTCTATGGTTATAGGATTCACCGGCTCGTTGGAAATGCGTATCGCTTTCGCATCGGCCAGGCTGAATTATGATGTCATGTGTTATGTCACATCCTGATTATTCGGGCAACGTGCCTCCAGAGGGTCATTTTTTAAACTTAATTGCAAGGTGGCAACAAAATTGCAAAGCCTGGAATCACAGGGTCTCGTCGACGCTACGGTAACCTGTAAAACATTGTAACATTTTACATTTTTAGTTTGCGATATTTACTTGTATTTTTGTATAAATTTGATTCATAATTTTGCTGGGATTGAAAAAAATCGTTTTTTTGTTCTGCCCTCAATAAAATGGAGCATTTTTATTGATTTTCACAGATTTCCAGATACCACATATAAAAAGATAAATGTAATTATCCGAACGGGAACATATTCGAGTTTTTCTGGATTTATCAACATCACTTTTTGTATCTTGTTTAAAAAACTCCAAAAAACTCTTAAACTTGCAGAGAGAAATACCCACTACGGATACACATTAAAATAAATAAAATATATATCTTAAATTTATTGGCGTGTATTTTAACCAAATTCAGAGTAGAACATAAGAATAAATCCAAAAAAACCCCCCAAAAACCTAATAGTTATAATTGTCTTGCAGGATAAAAAAATTGTGATGCATAGAAAATATTTATCCCTTAATATTTACATTTTTTTCTTTGTTGAATAATTGTAGATGTCGCTTCCCAGGATTTATAAAAATAGTCAGGAAAAAGATCCATCACTTGATATTTGCATCATTTGTCATTTTGTAGAAATATACAATACAAACACCATTAGAGCATCGATGCCTTTGATTAACGTGCTTTCCAGAGCACTTTACAAACAACAAAAGCTTTGTCACACCCTGTAAGCTCTTAACACAAAAAAAAAAGGCCAAGGAGAGGACAGTCGGGGAGGAAAAAAAAAAAAGATTAAAGGAACCAGATCAAGGGAGGTTAAGTACAAAGAGGGTTGATTTTGAGCAGGGCACGCATGGTGTAAGTGGCACTTACAGGATTTAAACATATCCTTATTTTCATAGTATGTTTCTATGTATCATGATTGATATCTGTCATCAAATCGCTCTCGGTAAAAGTCGGCGTTGTTTAGAACCCGCCGAGGAAGACGTCTGCGTGGATTTGCCGCCCAGCGTAAATGTTTACCTTGAATTTTATTGGCCGTCCAGGGAGGGAAACCCGGTGGTCTTCTTGCTCCGAACAATTAATCTATGACTGTTGTAAAACCTTTCAGGGTTACGATGTTTCAGATATCCGTCCGGGTCCGGGGTCAGGATAAGGAGACAGAGAGCGGAATACAGATTTACTGCGTGTTTTAATCGCCTGGCCGGGATGTTTAACGTGTCTGCTTCGTGTTTATCTCGCGGCAGCCGTGTGGCATCATCGGATCGCAGGCCCGCGTTCCCGTGTTCTCGTGTTCCCATGTTCCCGTGTTCTCGTGTTCCCGTGTTCCCATGTTCTCGTGTTCCCGTGTTATAAAGCCTGATAAATATTGGAGAGTTAAAGTCTCAGGAATGTCTGACCTGGGCCAAAATTATGCATGGTCTGCTTAGCGTGATTTATTAGACGGCCAGCAGGTGAGCAAGAGGTTACCATAACCTCTTCGCTTCCCAAACTCATCCTTTCTTGTTGTCCACCTCATGTCCCACAATGCATCTGTGAAATATGTTTTTTAAGCACGGAACAGATTTTTTATTCGATTGACTAATGCATACGAGGAAACATTCGGACAATCTGCCCCCCCGCGCCGCCGTCCAAAGCGTTGAGCGTCGGGATATGATGTCATATCCTGGCGCTCCACTTTCTGAGGACACGCAGTGCCGGAAACTCCATACTGTCCATGGGCCAGATCTCTTTTTTAACCGGCCCATTGAGCAGTGCTGCTACAGGGATTCTGATTGGCCGAGAGGACGATGGGCTCCCTGTTATACGACGGAATAAAAAATACAATATAGAATATTTAAATTCAATACGTATGGCATTCTCTACTTTGGGGTAAAAAGGGTAAAAATTTATACATCTAGAAAATGTTAATTTTTCTATTTAAAAAAACCCCCTCTCACACAGAGATTATGAAGGCCGCAGAAACCACAAGGGAGATCCTTTTATCACAAGACGCGTGGCCATTTTCATCTCCTTCCAAAGGGTGTCACTGTAAGGAAGGGTTATTCAGCAGAGAAGGAAGACAGATCCGGGAGAGCAAACGGTAACAAAAAACAGTAACAAAAAATCAGGTGGAAAATATGGTGTTTTTTTATTACAGAAAAGTTGCAGTACAAGGAAGAGCGTTAATTAATATCGGCTAATAATTAATATTGGAGTTCTGGGTAACGTTCTCACTGGCATAAAGGACACAGATGTGGCAGACGGAAAAATACAATTCTACATGTGAAATACTTTGATGTTTTATGGAAAAAAACGCTATATAAATGATGCCTTAAAATAAATTGTACGACCTGCTCCTCTAGGGGAGATCCTGACGGTTCGGAGGCTCAGAGACTCCCTCACTCCTGGACGGATCTCTCGCTGTCGGTTATTTTCGCTGTATTTCTGTGTATTTGTATACAGAGGATTACTGAGGTTTGCAGTTCACGAGCGACGCAGCCAAAGGTTGCCGGAGTCGGCTGTAAAATCTTACAAAAGTGCCTGGATTTGCATGAGCGCCGGCAAAGGTTCAAATGTTTCATTGCGCAATATCTAAACACAGGCGATCGCTGCCCCGGGTGAGGGGCAATTAGCTGCGTGTAAATAAGACGTTTCAGGGCTATGGACCGCGTCGCGTCATAAAGCCAAACGCCTTCGCACCCACCGGAAGAAAACGAGCCTCGAGGACTTGCTGGCGTTTTAAATGTTTTTGATTCTTAATCATTTTCTTCGTAAGATATGTTAATTTAAATTATTTTAAGACTAAAAGTGATGTTTTTTAGGGAATTTAGCCCAATTTTTTAGCCTTTGAATGGATCCAGTGGTTACTTTTCCTTTGGGACCATGACATTTTCTAATTGTTTCCAAATTGTGTGTTACATCGTTTCTTACATCGTTAACTCAACTCATCTCTTTAAGGATGATAATTCTGTCATGACAATACAGTCTGCCTCAAATGATGCCGTATGGCTGTGATGTCACTTCCTGCTTGGGAGGGGTTGTTTATTCCTCTTAAAGTGTCCGGGATGTGTGATATGGCTGTGAAATCAGCCCTGTTCCTCTGTCTGTAAGCAATCTACATCCAGAAAGTTGGCCATGACCAACATTGTAGTATTTAGGTGCGCTCCTTCCTACGCCCGGGAAGTGTGGTTTCATGCCACTTCCTGTTGAACATAACTGATGTCACTTCCTGTCATAATTGATGTCACCTTCTGTCATAACTGATGTCACTTCCAGTAGCATAACCGATGTCACTTCCTGTCCGTGGAAGTTAAGTGTGCTACTTCCTGTAAAATACTGTTCCTAGCTGTTTGCTATGACATCACTTCCTTCATGTCAAACTCTCATCTCTTCATATTCTATGCTTTAGTGAAGGCATTGACATTTATTCACTTAAACTGAAGCAAAATAAAAATCTTGAAATTAATTTCAAAAAGTTTGTAAATAAATAAGAGCTGGAAGTGGTTGGTGAGGATGTTTAGTCGATCTTATGACATAATAAATGTCTGTAATAAAAAAAACTTTCCTATACGCCATTAATGCCATGGCCAGGGGCGCTTAACACCCCCACTCCAGCTATCAGGGGGTTAACAGACCTGGGAGCCGCATCATTGTGTTTCTCAGTGAGGGTGAGCGCTGACTCCGCCGCGGCGCGTTCCAGCTGGCTGATGAAGCCCGCCGTCTTGTTAACTGTCCAAATAAAGATTCTACATAAAACTCCTGACAGCGAGAGGCATCGTGCGAAGGCCTCTTATCTCCGCTTCCTAAAACCTCGCTCTACTCTTTTGGAAAGAAAACGCGATAGAAAAACTCATATTCTTAAGTGTGTTTATTTAACACTTCCAGGCGGTGTTTTACAGGGGTTGAGGGTCCCTGCGATAAACCGTTTTTATTGGATTTCCATGCAGCGAGGACGGGTCCAGAGCTCGCTATCTAAAAACGTCATGGATGCGACCCGTGGTTTTTTTTGTTTAATGTTTATTATTTTAAAAGCTTTTTTTGAGTGTAATTCCTTATCGCTGTTAGTAATGTTTACTCATTAAATTAGTGATGAAAGCGGCTCTGGATCCCCTAATAACGGAGGCAGAACATTTCACCAAATATCGGGTGGAATTCGTAGTCGTTGGGGTCCAAAAGAGAATGAAACGTGAGACGTCTGTTATTCTGGAGCTGGAACCTCAGTACGTTCCTTCCTATGGAGTACTGTTCTTCCAGGAAGTCCTGTTAGCTATGATGTCACTTGGTTGATGTCAAATTCATCTCTTTAAATGATATATTATAGGTCTGATTGGAACATTTCTTACAAAGTCAAAACTGAGCAGGTTCCACTAAATGAGTGTTTTCCCTCCATGTGATGTATAATTCTTGTTCCAGGGTTTGATATAGATATTAGCAGGTGGTTGAAATCCTTGTCCTTCTCATGCTTTTCATGTTAGAAAAAGTAGACTTTCTGGTTCTGCGTGAAACACCTAAAAAGCCAATGATGCGTATTTTCCATTTTCAGATGGAGGAGCTCCTAGACGCCCTCGAAAAGTCAAAGCAAGAACTGGATTCCACCAAATCGCGACTTTCCTCAACTCAACAAACGCTCGCTGAGAAGGAAGCGCACCTGGCCAACCTGAGGATGGAGCACAGGAAGCAGCTGAAGGAGATCCTCGACATGAAGTAAGAACATCTTATGTAATCGTTCTGTAATCGCTTGTGGAAACCGCCGTTTCTTTAGGAGTTTGTCTTTTTGGGGGGAAAGAGCTTTACTTTCTGCTACGGATGAAGCTCTGACCCATAATCAGGTTGTCTACAACAAATCTTAGCGCCAAGTCCCCCAAGAACGGGCGTTACGCCACAGGAGATGGGTAGTAAGGGCTAATTTGGGTTTGATAGGAGCCCTTGGTGAAAATATTTAGGGGCCTCGTCTCTAATGATGAATTTAATGACATTACTTGCGTTGTTACGTTCATTCTCCTAAAAACCTTTCCCACGATGGACCTCTTCCCCACCGCTGTTATGCAGCCCACCAGCTGCCGCTGGGTTAAAGTGAATTTCGCTTCTCTCCGGAGGACCCTGACAGATAAATGTAGAGTTTGTTCTCGTTTCGGAGGTTCTCGGGGTTTGGCTCATAAAGAAAGGATTTGCTTGTTTTGAATGATCTGTCACTGGCTGTCTCGCGAGTTGGGAAGCAGGGCCTGGACTGTCTCTGATTTTACGATGTCGAGATGTCCTGTGACCTGTGAGATTATCGCTGGTCTCTGCTCAGCGCTCCTGGGTTACGGGTATGTGGCTGCCTTGCAAATCATCCACCAACAGAAAAATGACACCAAAACAACCAACGCTGCCTAAAATAATGGAGCGCCTGTAATTAAACGCTTACAGGAACCCATGAAGGTAAAGATTATCGCATAAATATATGGGAAGAGATGTCTAATTTTAAGTTGGCGGGAGCCCGGCGCCGACGGCCGCTGGGGTAGATAGTTGAAATTTGAAATTTACAGAAAAAAATTGGTCTTTGCGAATCTCCGGTCTCCCTTAGCATACAGAGCCACAAACCACGTCCAACTTTGGAGAACGGATTCAGGATGGAAAGATCATTTCGATTAGTCGGAGACCGAGATAGAATTCAGCCTCCTGCTCCAACCACCCAGCGACCCCCGTAGAGATACCGCGTTTACATCATATAATGTTGCCGGTTTCTTACATGGTGATTTATTCCAAATTTTTTCAAAAGAAAAACACTAAACTTCTGTGGTGGGACCGATCCTCTAAAACAAGGGAGCTCGTCCTCTGGTTTTGAGCCATCACTCGGTCGTACGTCGGGTAAAGGTTGCTGTCTCCTGAGCTCTAGTGTCTGATGCTCAGGAGTTCACGGGTTACATCTGGGTCACATGGAGAGACATTTATGTCCTTCCACTCCACCCTGTGAGCCCCGGTGCTGGGGATGCGCGTGAAACATGGCCGCATCGCCAGGAATTCCATCTTTTCCTTTTTTTAGGGACTTTCACGATGATTTCATCATGTTTACATTAAAAAGCAGAGCCCGGGGTTCTGCTGTGCTGCGTCCTGACATCGGATCGGCGTAAATTTACTGGCCTGGCGTTACTGTTAGTGTTCAGGGAAATCTTCAGCTATTGCGGCAACGGAATCATTTTAAGACGTTTACAAATAGGGGGCGAAGGAAGATTTAGTGGCGGGATTTGCTAGTTTGTGGTCAGTTTTTTGCCTGTAAAATTGTCCTTTTATGAACTTCAATGTTTTCTCTCCTTCCGCCATAAATTTCTTTCCGTGCACAAATATTAGCGAAAGCCTAACAGAGCACGGGACGTATTTTATAGATTGTAGATCTGCCATCGGAAACTCACAGCGCGTTGAAAAATAACGGCAGAAACTTTTATGCTCAGATTTTTTAAATTAAATAACTCAAAAAAAAAGAGGGTTCGTCAGCCGGCCGTCGGGTTATCAGTAACTAAAGTAATTATTTCATTAAAAGTCTATATTATTGTTTAACAAACATTCCCAAGTTCACATTCTTGACACTTTGTTACCGTTCCTTGGACGTTTGACGCCGTTCTTCACTAATCGCGACATCGAGCGTTGGAAGTTACCACCGACTAAGTTAAGAAGTGGTTAATAACATTTGTTATTCTGTACAATAATTAAGCCATATATATAAACACAAAGTAAACAAACAAATAAACATGAGACAAAGATAAATAAATAGAGACATACAAATAACATTTGTTTTTAATATTTGTCCGTGGACAGCCCGACGGGTTTTACGTCAGCACAGAATGAGAGCTGACAGCACAGGGGTATTACAGTTTTAATGTTTTTGTTAATTGCCCCTACAACGCTACTGAATATGCGGGCGCTCTATGAATATTATGTAATACATAAGGGCTTTGAGGCAACAGAGGGCACTAAGGGCTCAGGGCGGAGGAGAGGGCAGAATGCTACGATATATATGATCCCAGCAGGTGCCTTAGCAGAGGGGGGCTCGTGTTATACGTCGCACAAAGTGACCCCCCCAAAGATCCTGGCATATAAGTTCCATATCCTACGAGGCTAATGGTCGGTAAGGATGACAGGCGGCTCAATCATCAACTGGCATAGGATTTCTCTATATATATAAGGTTAAGTGTGTCTCCAGGCTCTTGTTCAATGATTGCAGTGCGATCTATATATAAAAGGCTAGGAGCTCCTCTTGTAAGTCCCCCTCTCTGTGTATAAACGCCTAAGGGTTCCTCCAGTCGGCTCGTGTTCAGGAATAGATTGCATTCATCTGTCTATATATATATAAAAGGCTAAGGGTGTCTACAGATAGCACACATTCAGTACACCAATGATGTGATCTCAGTACATAAGAGGCTGATGGTGTCCTTCAGCAGGACGTAGATGTCCATCGGCCACCAGACATCCACATACGTGCAGATCCTGCGCGGTCGCACGGACTGTCCGTAGCCTCTTCTGCCGACGCAGCATATTAACCTCTTCTCGGGCGTCCATTGATGATAGGTTCCTCGCAGACTAGTTCCACGAGGGCGTGTGAGAGGAGAGGGCCGAGCAAACGCTATAATGGCCCACTTGTTGAGTCATCTGCATTCAATCAGGGAAACCTCTCCTTTACGTTCAGGGTTTCCCCGAGCTCTAGTTTGCGGTTCCCTTGTCTAGACGTACGAGGCGATGTTAGGCTTCGGTTCTCCTTATCTCCCGTCCACGGACATGATTGCATAATCTTACAGCGCTTTCCCAAATCCATTTGGAAATGTGACATTTTTATCCGCTCGTAAAAAAAAATGAATTCATAAAAATCTCCGCTCTGAATCAGAGGCTTATTAGGGCTATTTGTACTGACAGCTGCGTATTAATGAGGTGTTTCCATGGTATTTTTATCTCCAAACCTACTAAGAAAACATTATATTTTTTCATCCACGTTTATCGACTTTCAGGGTTTTTTTTTTACACGCCGCGCCACTTGTCAGAAAAAATGTTTATGCAGTTTTTTGACATCTGCCGTATTAATGCGCCGCGGAGCACAAAGACTTATTATAGGAGCTTTCGGCTTAAGTGGTTAATGGCTTTTATTTTTTTTATTTTTTGCAGAAATAAAAATTTCACATCGCGCTCGGAGAAACATTAAAGGGCTTGTGAGGCTCGTTGGTTTTAATTATTAATCATAAAACCAGCGGCACGTGAGCGGGGAATTAGTGTATTTTTTTTATATTACTCGAGTTCGTTCCCAGACTCTGATATTATGAATAAAGACGGAAAAATCAGGTTTTTTTAGAGATTAAAAAGAGTTGAAAGACGCATTTATGCACCAATAAATATTTTACTTTGATAACTTTTTTAAAGAATTTTTTCCGGATTTTTTAAAATATTAGATATAAGGAATTTAATTTTTTTAATAATAAAATATATTTAATAATAAATATTTAATAAAATAAATCTTAAAGGCCATTTAAGTAAAAAAAAAAAAGACCCAACTCTTGAGGTTTTTGATGGTTCCATTTGCTGAAACGGCGATAGAATCTGCACCTTCATGCAAGGGGCTTTGGTGCGGCCGGGCTGGGCATGCGCGGCATTCAGCCATTAAACAAGGTAATTCATGCTGAAGCAGGACAAAGTTATTCTGAACGCGGGCTTGATGTCCGTGGGAAGCCGTTTGGAGACATGGATTCGCCGTTACTGATACCGCGCCGGCAGCTTGTGCCTCGAAGACCCCCCTCTCCAAGAATGCCTGGACCTGCATTTTTGACACTTAATTGCAAACACCATAAAGATTACGAGGATATGAAATAAACACTTTGTTCTCTTTGGAAACAGAAGCTTCGCTCGGACGCAACAAAAGGCCCTTTAAATTAGGAAAAATGTCAGCCGCCTATAAAAGGAGGACAGAGCGAGCGCAGGGGACGACGTGTTTACCGGGCAAACTGTCTGCCCCGTTTAACGAGGGGGCCGCATGATTACCACTTGGTGTCACCTTAATTGTGCCTCCCTGTTTACACCTTCAGTCCCAACCATAAAACTTTATTTCGGTTTTGACTAAACAGCTCCGGGGGCCGAAGTGTTTCTCACACCTGCGCCCAGGAATGTTGGCTTTGACACATTCCACAAGGAGAAGACCATAAATATCTGGGGGGGGATTCTGGGTCTAAATACAGTATTTGCGCGATTATAGAATTTTAGGGGTTTTAAGGTTACATATAAATATATATACATATCTCCTATAGGTATCCTTATTATAAGTCAGATACGGAATACGGAACGCTGGGACATAGAAAGGCGGAATGCGTCGCAGATAAGACCCATTCCGCCCGTCTCGTATCCTTATTATCTTATATCTAGGACAGCCTTATCCCTATCCCATGAATGTATTACCCTCTGTCACGTCTGCTGGGGTAGTAGACCGTCGCCATGATGGGTGTCTGAATTGACCCCTTTAAAGGGTGGTCACTATAGAGCGCCACCAACAGGGCAAGAGGAGTCCGCATTTATTAAACAGTCACCTCTGCGTGATCTTCAGTTTATTTCTACACATATCTTGTATTTATCGAGTACGCTGAGCTGCCGTGGGGCCATGTTCACTAAGCTGTGATTTCATCATTGAGTTCTCTCTTTAAAGTTTCAGGAAAGGCTGAGATGGGCTTTTAATGTATAGTCAAGTTTTTAAAGAAGTATCAGGGCTTGACCTATGCGTCATGGAGGGTGAAGCTCAGTAAGGTTGGTTGGGTCAAAGTTTAGTGAATAAATCCCCTTTGCTCTTCATTTTAGGAGGAGCCCGGAGGACTGAGACGTGTGGTAGGATTAAGTTTAGGGTCTAACTTGACATGGCCTTCACCCCGGCTCCATGGGAGCTTTAGTGGCGTCTCAGTGGTCTGTTTGTGAGTTGGGAAATAACCCGCAGGTGACAAAATCCGCTTTGGGAGCAGAGGATGATGAGAGGGGCAGACGGCAGGCTCGGGGGATAGAGATTCCAGGTGTCGGAGGGACTCCGGGTGGCCGACTAATGGAGCGTTTATCAATATATGAAAAATATATGAAAACGGACCAGCTCCTGTCTTCTTAATCCAGTCCCTCCATAAAAGGGGGGGGTAATTTTTGGGAAGTGGAGAAACCCTTCTAGAAATGTTGAGCGGAGATTATTTGGGACGAGGATCTCCTTCCTCTGATGATGCAATTAAGCGGCATGATGTCATGTTCGTGATCACTCGATGAGCCAAGCTGTACGGTTATTTGTCTCTGAACGCAGAGCACTCTGTTATCTGCGGCGTTATTGCGGTGGGTGGTCTCGGAGCTGTCTAGATGTCTAGGGGCTTTGTAGAGACAGTCAGGGTTGTAAATGAGTGTGAAGCAGAAGCTATAAAGCAGACCTCGGAATTCTGTTAAATGATGAACTCCGAGAATGTTCCGAGCATCTGCCGTCTTAATTATTACATGGAAACTTCCTCGTATACCGGCAAAAAAAGAATAAAAAGCTTTCAGGAGAGTGAATATTTTGGGGGGTTTTGGCCATAAAATGAGTGTAAGCGAGCGTTACGGGAATCGTCGAGTAACCGGAGCCGGGGACGGAGGTCAGCGGCTGCCTTGGACGTTGGCGATGTCCGCCCCGCGCTTGCACCCGTCCTCAGCTCTTTTGGGGGAAATTGCATTGAAATAAGCAATAAATTAGACTCCTGGCAGCGAGGAGCGGAGAGAAATGTATTGGGAATAAAGAGATGAATCGTCCTTCTGTGAAATGATCAGCGAGGAACGTTTCCCGGGAGCCTCCCTGACGTAATAACCGCATCTGATCGAAGTAACAGAGATGATAGGAAATCCCAGCCGTCATTTGGCAGCCGCCGTTCAGGGAGATCCGTATCGGACAAGAAACATCTCCCGGAGCTGAACGGATCCGCGAGAAGCCTGAGAGCTGCAGCTTCGTGTCGTTATAAAGATGTCCGTGCAGCGCTGCATAACCCCCAACTGTCCCTGTTTATGAGTGACAGTCCCTCTCTTCTCTCATGTAACTATCTCATTCCCTTATTCCCCTCTCTCCTCCCCTGATGCCCCTCTTTTCTAGGAGGTCAGAATGTTTGCTGGGAAACGGCTTTATAAACGAAACGGGGTAAATAAACCCCATTATTCTTCTTCTAAATACCCCGCAATGTTACACAAATACCCCCAGCCACACCCCCTAAGTCCAAAAGAGCCCCTCTTTGGTTATTTGTTCGGTGCATAATTTGCCTCGGCTCAGGGGTCTAATCAAGGCACGTGAAGAGAGGGGCAAAGAGGTATGGAAGACGTTCAGAGTCGAGGGAGCGGAGAGCTGGGGTTAGTCCTCCTCCTCAAATTCAGATCCAGGACTTTGCCCCAGAACTGCCCCGTTTTCATCTGGATAGACATTCATGTATTGTATGGAGGGGCAAGAGAGTAAGAAAGGACGGGGTGGGGGCGACGTCTGCCGCCGAGAGGCCTGTCCCCCCCGCCATATGAATCCACTTACATGGAAATTGCTTGTCGATATGAATTAAGGTGAAAGAACAGCTTTTTCTGTGTTTAAAGAAACATTTTTTGACAGTTTTTCCCCTCTTTTAAGTAAATTTGGCTGACGTCCACCCGCGGTACAGGTTATAACGAGGCCCCTGCTGGCCCCCGGCACGCTGCAACCCTCATCATCCTCAGGCAGCTGTCTGCTGGTACAGCCTCAGCCTTGGGGTCCAGACTGCCCGGTAATATCTTAAATCTTCATCCTTGGAGCTGAAATGTGGCGTTTTTAGACGCTGGATTTTGAGGGTTAAAACCTTTTTTTCCCCTTTTGTCCATAAACATGGTGTTTTTGCGGAGCGTGCGTGACGTCGCCCTTTGTGCTTTGCACGCCCGCTGGAAAAGTTACATTGTGCCGGAGAACACGCGGTCGTTTGTCAGCCTCTTTAACAAAACCGGAAGTATTTAACGAGATTATGTCAGCCCGGGCTGGAGACGGCGGGACCCCCTTCCGATAACCCGCGGTATATATATAATATATATGTGTATATATACCGCGTCCGGCACTGAACCAGCACGGGCCGCGATTAACCCTTTCAGTGCTCGGAAAGAAGACTTCATAATGAATTCTATCTCCAATGACAACCATCTGTTCCAGATTAGAAGTCGAGAGTCTCGCAGATGCTGGTTTGGGCAAAATTCCCCCAAAAAACAGATTTATCCAAAGATCGTTTCTATTAGAAGCCGGGAGGGGTAACTATGTGCATATCCATGTCAGGCCGGGTGCGCAGGGAGACCCGACGCGTTTCACCCAGTGTATCCCGCGATGATTTCTTAACATTTCTGATACGTCCGGAAGAATTATTGTAACTTCTGGATTTCCAGGATCCTCCAAACACAAAAAAAGACAAATTGCAAAAGAACTTAATGTGAAAAATGTGCCCCAAATGTGAAAGGACGATAAAACGCTCGGCCAAGATGTGAAACGCGGATCTCTGGGACTCCAATGGATCTCTCTGGTTTGAGCCGGTGGGGGGAGGGGGGGCTGACATTTCTCATATAGAGACCGCTGGAGATGCAGCGAAACCAGATGTGTGGAGCGGATCAGCTGCGGCGGGGATGCGGGACAATGCGTTTCGCCTCATTACAAAGGGGGAATTACAATGAACTTAATGTAACTGCTAAGAAACTGGAATATACAGCAGCTGCCGTTTAATGTATCTCCCGTTAGAAAAGAAACTCCCATGAATCTCAGCTGCTGTTCATGCATACCGCAAACTATTATAGGGTTTACTTAGTTCTAAAAATGCATTAAAACTGTTAACTTAGCAAATATAAAGACACAAAAAAAGACCTATACATCGAGGTGTGAATAGGACGTATATAATGAGCCACGGCGTGATAAGGAGCACATTCTGTCCAGTAACTTGCTTTTAGGTTTTCTTTGTCACTAGGATCATTCTTATCATTTAATAAAATGCAGACCGAAAATTCTTTTTGAAGGACGCCCCTCATAAAAACCCCTCCGTTCTCGATATTATACGATATGTCGTAATAAATCGTGACAGAAACAATGCGATGAGGGGAACGGAAATAAAAAAACCCCAATTGATGGTAAGAAATGTTTTTAAGAAGTCCTTGGAAGGCTTGTTGCGGGGAGAGCGTCCCGAGGCTCAGGTTTGATCCTGTGCAGAACAAACTCTTTTGTCTGAAAATAAAGAGAACATTTAGATAAAGTCTTATCAGGGATTCCTTTTTCCCTCCGCCGCGGCCCGGAGCTGATTGGCCTCAGATAGCGTTATTATGATGCGGGCTTTGCTGGCTTTTTAGCGTATTGACTCGCTCTTTCCTGGCAGATAACGCGGCTTTTGTCATATTAAGCGTTTTGTTTGTTTTATTAAAATGTTATCAAAAAAATAAGGGTGTGATTGGAGGGCAAATACCCTTTCAGGTGATTTATCCGCGGGCGACGCATGTATCGGAATTCCATTGTGAATCGCGGATCAAAGCCCTCGCCTTGTTTGCACGGCGGGTTCCGCGTGAGATTCCATTTTTCTACCAGCTTTTCTGAGCCAGAATTGAAGCAGAAAAGGGATTTTAGAATTTTATATATATATATTAATTTTATTTCTAAATATAAGATAATAACAACTATCAAGATCAGAGCCGGGCGCCTGCGCAGGTTGAGTGAGTCCGGGCTACACTAATAATGATACAGAGCCGCTGGGTCTCTGGGACAGCAGGACTGCCCTGGCCGAATTGGGGCTGTCGGTGAGTATGATTGGCTTGAATGCCTAATAAGAAGAATGCCTGCCTGCGGAAATCACTTCTTCCTCTGCTGCTTCCAAAGACCCGGCCAGAAAGAGCCTACCCAGGACCTCGGGGCCGCTAAGACAAGCGTTACTAACCCAGAGCTTGTCCAGAACACGCAAGCGGTTTCCATTCCCATGTTCTTAACGTGTGAAATCCGGGCTTCACGTTAACCAGGGGGGGAGTTTCACAGAACCAGGCCCCGCGCGATCCCAGAAGACACAATAACACAAGCCGTGCGCTGTGTTTGCTCTTCCTCGCAGCGGCCGTCTGTGCCAAGAACCCGCGTCTTGTCAGCGTAAAGCGCCGGGAAGCGAAATTAGAGGCGACTGGAAACGCAGAGATTCTGTGCAGGAGCGGCGAGCGTCCCACGAAGCCAAATTCTGGGAAATGCTCGTTAAATCTTCCGGGCGGCTCTTTCTTTCCTCTACAATTCAGACGCAGACGCCTCGGGAGCCCCGAAGGGGATCCGCGCAGGGACTCAACACCCAGCGGCCGGCTCTGCTCACCCCGTGGGGTCCCGGGTTTAGAATTAGAATCTTGTTTTTAATCGGAATATTCCGCTCCGTGTTTCTTAACTCAGGAAACAAATGGTTGTGGAATGAAGGTATCGGGTGGGAAGCTAACGGCACCCTAACGGCACGAGTCCGCGCTTCCCAGATCACATGATCCGGGCAAAAAAAGGTAATTTTATTCCTGCCGGAGTTACCGTGGCAATGTCACATTTTAGGAACCAAAAGGTCACGATCATCGTAACATGTGGTGTGATGTCATTGTTACGATGCACAAAACCCAACGGGTGCGAAGACTTGGGGAAAACATAATAAAAATCATCTGGAGAGAAGCACTTTTTTAGAACGCGGGTAAAGGTTTTTTCATTGAGAAATTAAAGACCAGTTTGGAGTCAGGAAGGATTTTTTCCCTTTTCGAGGCGATTTGGAAATCGTCACAATCTGTTTTTTTGTATCTTTTTCAGCTGCCGGTTTGACCTTGATGGACGTTTGTCTTTTCAGTTATCTTTAGTTACTGCGTCACTCTGTTACTTTGTACGTAGAATTCGGTTCATGCAGAGGACACAGACATGGCGATAGGGGTGAATACATATCCAAAGCAGGTCCCTGCCCAGAAGAGCTTACACTCTAAGCGGCAGAGTCCGAAAGCCTACAGAAATATCATCGTTCGCAGAATATTCTCTGATTTCGCTGGAGACGTCGCCGGGTCCTTGTGAGGATTTACTAAAGATCTTAATTACGGTAAATCTTGAAAAGGTCCAAATGAGGACAAAAAGGCTCTTTTAGTAAAATAAACCGAGCGTTCGGTGAGTTTTCTGCTCTCGCTGCTGTTGTGAAACGCCGTGTCCTTACCTTGAAGACGTATCTCTGATGGGTTTCTCCCCTTTCAAACATTTCTGATTGAATCCATGACCCGAATGCTGAGTCTGATCCCGAGCGGCACCCGATGCCAGCCGTCTCCAGTAACCCCGAGGACAGGAGGCCTGGACACGGCGTCCGTGACTTACGCTGAATCGGCTCGAACAATCGCTGCCTGAGCACGTTTTTCTTGTTTATTTTGGGCACCGTTTCTGTTTGAGCAGATAAAGAAAACTGCATTCTGCACCCAAAGTAAGCAGTTTGACTGGAAACAGGCTTAAAAATTAAAAGTGGAGTCCAACAGCTGGAGCGGCGTTAACACATCGGAACACGGACGCAAACTGCAAGCAATGTTCTCCGTCAGAATAATGTAATCATAGTTTGCATCGTTCTCGAAGGTTTCAGATAAAATGTAAGAAATTCTCCACGTACGACGGCCGGCCAACTGCGGGGATTTCTAGAGGTCTTTTGAGGGTCAATCTAAATAACGGGTTGGTTTTTATGTCTCTTGTGTGTATTCATGGCGGTAAATGGGAGACAACAGGGGGCACTCTGAGGTTAAACTGGCCATTGTGACCCAATTGGGTTTGTTTCCCATAATTCTAGCCAAGAGTCTATTGGATTTATGCCTACAACCTGCTCCCGGTAGACTCTCAACTAGAATGTTGGGCGAATGGGCAAACTCAACTCTAGTGTGCGCAGGGAAGTCTTGGAGCCAAAACTGATTTACTGGAAGCAGCCATGATGAATACTCTACATCTTCATTAGTGCCCCGTCTTGAAATTAGGATAGCAGGTGGGCCGTAGTTTTTGGGCCGTAACTTGCAGACTACGATGAGTAGAGGGTCTGAAGCCGGTCTCCGGTTGGAGTAATTGTCTCGGCAGAACTGTATGATCTAAACTTTTAACATATATCTTTATTTTGTGGCCCAGGAGTGTTTTTATAAGGTCTACCCAACCAGTCGCCAAGCTCAGCATATGGATAGCAGCTGACTATCGGTGATCGGGGCTGTTCCAGAAACTTCTCCAACTCTGTTGGAAGGTGCGTGGATCACCGGCCGCCCGGTTGGGAGCGCGTAATCGCGAGGAGACGAGGACCCGAGGGCGCAGGTTTTTTTTGGTTTGGAACGGGATAGACAAGGGGTGCTTTATGGCGATTTAGGAAAAGCTATATTTGGCACCGGCTACAGATGTGCAAGGAAGCTGTCAGTAATCTCTCGGCACTCCAAGCTGAAGGTATACAGATATATTTGCGATGTGTATTAGCGGTCCGCCGGTGGTAGACCACACCGTTAAGACGAGAGCGTTCCTGCAAATTGTGTCAAAACACAATCTCGCTTCTTTCAAAGAGACCTTAAAGAGCCGCAAAAACGCCTTCCCCCGGCCCTCGGCTTCACGAGGCCAGCGACGCGGAGCTTCAGCCGAGCCGCCCCGCGCGCTTAAACAAGCAAAGCTTCATTCCGTACAGAGAGCCCGGGATGTTATTTGTCCTCCCCGTGTGGTTTCACTCGATTCATCGCAGCTGTGTTTGGCTAACGTGCGCTTTTCAGATTTGATGAAGAAAAGTCACCACAAACTATGTTGCACTGATTACTGATTCTGTTTAACATCTCGCCGCGCTCCACGGCAAACACGTTCTGATTGAGGACGGACGTCACGCCGGTATTCCGACCCCGAGACTGTCGGAGGAAACGCCAGTTACTCCGCACACGCTGATCAAACAGTTTTATTATTATATCAGAAATGATATCGCCGTCTGTCGAATAAAACCACCACGGTCTGATCTTACTGCCCAGCGGTATAATCCGGTCCTTAACCACCCGTTCCACTTATAACGGGTTCTCGGCCATAAAGCGATCCGAGCAGCTCTTCAGGTCCAATGCTGGATAAAACTTCCATTCTGTCCTTTTTACTCCACAATAAATGATTTATTTTTTATTTTTTTTATTAAATATTCTCATAGATGTTTAGTGTTTTAAAAAGTAACTTATTTATTTCTGGAAATCTTCTCTTTTTTGCATTATCCCGCCAATTGCATCTATCGGAATGAAGGTGTTTTTCTCACCTGTCTTCGCTCCACAACAAACGTGTTAAACTGTCAGCTCCTCGGACGATTATTTATGTTCGGCTCGATGGGGGCAGCCTGCACTTTGTCATCTTCCGCTCATATTTGGATAACCTTTCACAGCCGACTGCCATCTTGACAAATTAAGGTGGTTTCCTCTGTCGTTCCCGGATTAGGGTCTTTTTAACACGCGGGGCCGTCAGACGCACAGTCAGCGTTTCTCTCCCCATCGCAGGTTTTTGGTTCCCGCTCCTCGCCTGCACCGCACCAAACTCGTGTGCCTCCCCTTTTCTATTTCGGGGTGCAGATTAAGAAAAATATTTTTTCCGTGAACATTATTGGGCAATCATACGTCTTTAAAACCTTATTTTTGGTGTTAAAATTCAAAAATAACAACTATAATAATTGGGTTCTTTTAGGTGATTCGGGGAGTAGGAAATTTGTTACTTTGTTTCCCTTGTTTTTAATAAAAGAAGGACTCGGTTACATCGTAGCGACAGTCACTTTGGGGGTTATTTGTTGATCTCAGAGCTGTCACTTTAACGTTGTTATTGTTGGTGTCAAAAAAGACCATCCGGAGGGCTGTTGTTTGGCTGTTTTGGGTGTTTTTGTCCCCAGAGTATGTTTTATGCTGTCTGATCGGAACGTTTGGTGCGGGGGGGCCGCGTCTGGAGGTAATCTCAGGTCACAGCCCAGGATTCCGCAGTCAGTATCTCCGTCTGACGTTCTCCATACCGCGGCTTCCATGCAGGTGACAGCAAAACGGCTCGCAGCAAAGATCTGAGTTATTAGTAACGCACGGGGCGGCAGCTGCTGAGACGCCACCTGGTGGCCGCCGCCGGCGCTCCCATGATTCTTTTTTTAAGGATCTTTAAATACCCGTTCTATATTACAGTCCAAGCGGAGTGTATCTAATCATTTCTGCTTTTCACATATCAAATAGTGAAATAGGAACCTAGAACCCGCAGGCAGATCGGCCCCATCCGGCCCCCCGTCTAGTCGCCCGTTTCTCCTGCTGTAACGACTCAAACCTTAATCAGTCGTTGGTCTCGTCTTAGATTCAGGAGCCGTAGGTCTATCCCATGCATGTTTAATCCCCTCACTGTATTATCCTCTACCACCTCTGCTGGGAGGCTGTTCCACTTATCTACCAGCCTCAAATATAATTGATAAGATAATAAAGTTCTGCCACTGGCAAGCTCCGATCGGGCCTTCTGCATCCCCTCTCCCTTATACCTGAACTTGCCAGGACCTGATAATTATATGAGCAGAAGAAATGGACGGATGGAATAACTGCACCTATCTGGTCGGGACGGACGCCTCCAGTGCTGTGAGCTCATGGAACCGGCAGAGGTCCCGATTCATGGTGGACACGGAAAGAAAATATATTTTATTGGAATTCAAACCTTAAAAAGGCCCCTTTTATAAGTGCCCCGGATCGTGTTCTTTCCACTCGTTTCTCTGTCGCTCGGGGTAAGACGTTTTGTTTTTCGTTCCCATTTATTGTAGATATTGTTTGTTTTTTTCCGCCCTGAAGTGCAAAGACAGACCGGCCCATTAACGTTTTACAAGTTACAGGAATAACTCACAACATCTGCTTCATCGAGACGCGAGAATCTCGTAACCGCCGATGCCGGAGGCGCTCGGACCGCCAACAGAACCCGGGACCCCCGCGGAGTAACGGCCCACCTGAGCGGTGTGTCTTGCAGGACCTCGTCGTACGGTCGCTGTGAGAAAGGATCAGATCCGCTTGGTCGTTTTCTGTGACACCCAACGTGGCCCCGAGCCGGGCTCCATTTGGCCGAGGATTCCCCGCCGCGTCCAGACAATCCATACCTCCGAGCGACGACCTCATCCTTCTAAACACTACGCCTCTAACCGGGAACGATGATGTCACCAAACAGAAAGGAACAGCGGCGTCTCGGGGAGAATTACCGGCAGACTTTATTTGCATATACTTGGCCCGGTCGGCGTTCCTCTATACAGGAGCTGCTGTCGGGGCAAACCGTAAAATCATCGGCCCGGGGAACGCAGGGATGAGAGGAGCTAAACGCATGAGAAAAATCCTATCTCTGCCAGGAGGTGACCACAAAATCCACGTTCTCACCCCAAAAACCCAACCAAAGTGTGTGCCGTTAACCCTCGCTGTGCTAGACGGGCTCACAAAAATGCAAGTAATAGCCGACGTAGTTTGGCCCCTGTCTAGTAGCCCCCAGACAATGGTTTATGCCACCTGCAGGGTAATTTTCACACATCAGCCATTTCTCTAGGGCGCTTCTACACTTCCCATGTTACCGGCCGGCGTGTGTAAAGTGCTGCCCCCTGCAGTATGGGGAGTGTATAAAGTGCGGGGTATATTATTGAGCACCCCACATACTGCAGGGGGCAGCACTTTACGCGTGCCGCTCAGCAACATATATCGAATCCCTATATTGAATGGGAGCCGATTGAATATAAAAACACTTTAACAATAAGGGTCGCTTTATCGCGTCCTTATAGGCGGGGGATATCTGCTAAATGGCTCCCGGAGCCTGCGCTCTCATTAGAGCGTTGGACTGTCTATGAGCTTTGTGCGCGATGTACGCACAGCAGATCTCCCAAGCTCACACTTTTCAGTTTACTTGGCGCGTTAGAAAAAAGAACTCTCGATTCTCGTTTAGTTTTAGTCCCCGTTTATTGCGACGCGGAGATATAACGTGGAGCGCTTTAAACCAGATCCACTCGCTGAAATTATCCGCCTGCTCGGGAGGCGTTTTTGGTGAGAATGTTAAGTAGTTGGAAGTGGAATTTCGAGTGTTAAACACATGTTGGGAGCGCTCGGTTTATATTTCTCCGCTTGATTAATAGTTTAAAAAAAGGTTATTTTAAACGTTCTTTGCTGAGCGGGAATCGGCTTTGAAACTCGGGTGACGAATGCGGATTGTAATCAGGAGTCTTTAACGGGCGTTAGAACGGAAAGAAACAGCTGCGTGTGGCAGCGGCGGGCGTGCGGCTGATTTCCCGCGGGACCCCGTCTGCTGGGGTCTCTGCAATTAACGGATAATTAACAAATCAACTTTTGTTCCCGGTGTCATCAAGCAAAATGCAAGCGATCCGGGGGCTTTGTCTGCCGCGGCTGCCACTGCTCTGCGCTGGGAAACAACGGGGGTCCGGTGCGGCCGCTAAAGGGGCAGCTTAATGCCCCAGACAGCCCGGGCAAAATACTACTTTGCGAGTACTTTATTCTGCATCCATTAAAAAAAACGATGCCTTACCTTGGGGAGAAGCTGCAGCTCCAGCGCTGCAGCTTCCCTCCCCTCCACGCAAGGAGTTTCGATCGGCTAAACATAAGTGGCAACTAGCAGGGGGTGGGGAAAGGGGCAAATGGGGGCTATCTGCAGAATCAGGGGGGACATCACAAACATTTACAAGGAGCATCTCTTTAATTTGGGACGTTGATCATAGCAGGCGACAGCTGAGGCAGGAGTCCTGCCGTTGGGCTTTTTGGGCCAGTTTGGGGCTCTTGGCCGCTACGCACCGAACAATGAATAAAATAAGAAGGGGCCATTATAAAAAAAAAAGCCCAGCATTTAGGGGTTAAAAAAATCCACCCTGCAGTTTCGACAAAAACAGTAGGATCCTGTTACAGCCCTGCACGATGCATTTGGCAGAAGGAGTCCTCTATTTAACAGTTAATATGCTGGACCACACACAACGAGGCCACGTTATAAAAAAAAACGTGGCTTACAAAGCAGAGGGTTGGATTCCGGAATCCCGCGGAAAAATGTATGAATCTTAAAATCAGAAATACTGGGGACCTGGAGCTCTGGACTCTGGACTGGACTCGCTTGGATCTCCGCTCCTTCCGCTGCCGCAGCGGCCGTCCCTTCCCGCTATACATTATTTATATATTTATATAATAAATAATGACCAGAAACGTTCTTTCCGGAACCCGCATCGTCTACTTCAGGGCAGATATCGGACGAGACGTTCTTGGTCTGGTTACGATTCCATCGGCTCTGTGCTTCTCGTAGATCATTCCGGAAGAACGTCACTCAAGTACAACGTGTCAATCAGGGAGCGCAGAATACACGGCCGCTTGTCCCAGCGCTCGGTATCGGAGGTCCGGCTGACCGCTATCTGTCAGCAGCTTGTCGCGTATGTTCTGTGCCAGCTGCACCCTCTGAGTGACAAAAGAATTCCCAAGTAAGAATTACATTTGCAGCGGGCTGACCTCGGGGTCTGAGCGGGAGATGCTTTTCTGCCTGCGAATGTCCGAGACAAATTACAACACAGGTGACGGAGACGCGGCGGGCGATCGGGCAGGCGGACTGCTTACTCACTGCTCCCGGGTCATTTTCAAGGCTTTTAACCATTTATGTCTTTAGAAATTAGGCTTCCCCCGTAGAATTCTGATATTCTAAATGTTTGCAGAATTCCGATATTATAAACGCGTCTCATGGAGGAGGAATTTTACTCCTTCCCAACGCGAGGGCAGGCGAGGCCTTCAGAAAGCGATCGTATCAAATCTTCATTATTTTGGTTACAAAAGTGATAATAATAATAAAAAATGTTTAATTGTTTCCCGCTTCGAGCCCCTTATCTTCTCCTGAACGTATGACATGAATCTTTCCAGCGTGGCCGCAGAACCTTTTGCGATCGCACCGCGTGCTCACAATGGGGCGCTTATTGCCTGTAAAGATGTGCTGAAAAGTACTATAGTGCACTTATTTTTCGCAGTCATTTCTGTGGGATCAAGAACTTGGCTAGAAGTCCACGCAGCTGCTAAGCTGTCAAAAGAAGCTTTTCTAAAACACTGATGCCAACCAACTTGTATGAGTGATCAGGCGAAGCCTTTATCCCGCGCTCGGGGCTGACAGATGAATAGTCTCTTGTTTAGCCACCGAAGATTAAACGGAGATGCACAGAATATCGCTCACAAAAACGTCTCAATAAGGTAGCCTTCTGGGGTAGCCGGCTTAGTTCGAAAATAAAGACTTTCTGTAAAGCACAGAACGTTGTTTGTCTTCTTCTTGGACATCACAATAACAAGATAACTCGGCGGCAGAGAAACAATCAAAAGAAAATACTTTAAGCAAATGTTCGCTGTGTGCGCCGGCATTGTCTGCGGCTCTTTTCTGAGAAGAAGAGGTGAATTATCAATCAGTTTCTGCTTTTTCTCATGCATTTGGCTCACACAGAATTATTGTTAATTCAAAGGCAGATGAAAGGAACGTGTCATCGGCTTGGCCTCCTCCGGTCCTCTGAAGATTTAAAGGTGTGTTCCTTTTCAGTTTGTTACTTAAACTTGGAGACTGAGTTCAGAATGTAAATAAGGATTTACAGCACGAGCCAAGGGGTAGGTCGTTCGGCAAGAAGGCTTGAGAAGACACGGAACGAAGAGTTATTCGTTTCACAGAAGGTCCAAAAGCGGACAGGCGAGATGCAGTTGACCCCAGAGAAAGTGTTTCGCGTTCTTCATTGCTTTGACGCCTTCCCGACGCCAACCATTTCCACTGGAAATGGCACCAGTAAGAGCCAAAGTCATGAAATATTTAGGGCCCTGATGTACGGTGGTCCAGTTTCTGAAGATATGCCCAGTTGTTGGAGTAAGCTTGAGTTTTGAGCCCAACCCTGACCCTTGGGTCCTTGTATGACGCGATCACCAACAGGACCGAGCGAACACTTTCACATCTGGCGCCTATGATGGAATAGAATATTCACAGGAGAAATGTAACAAATAACGACAAATGTTACTCCTTTAACGAGTCACAGAAATCCTGAAAGTATTTTTAGAAGCCCCTTTGATGCGCGTTGTTACAATACGCAAATTCCAGCGCTCCTTTTGATCATCTGTGTTTCCAAACACTTAAAAATTAAGAGATTGATCCAGATCTCCCAGCTATTTAGAGCTCGGCTTTTACAATATATTTTATGACAGGATACTAAAAATGTCTTTGTATACAATGCATTAAGTTAAACGCTTTTAATCTTTACTGACATTCCAAATAACAAACATCTCAAAGTACTAGACTTTATGCTTGCTGTACCAGTTTTGGTCATTTAAAGATTTTATTACTTTTTCAAAAGAACGTCGAGCTTTCATGTAAGTGACCACAGATATTCCGGTGGAATTCCATATCGGTCTTCGTGCGTCTGTTTCCCAAAAGAAAAAAGAAAATAGGATAACGTTTGGAGAACAATGAAAAGCTTAATTAGGGAAAGAAGCCATCAGTGAGAAATGAGGAAGACAGACATTGTTTCCATCTTAAGGAGCAGCTTCGATGACAGTCAAAAAAATGATTTTATTGGAACGCCAGGGGTTTCTAAAACTGAATCACAGAATGTTCTGGGAGAATTCCAGATCCTAATGACCATGGGGCAAGACTAAATCAAAGTTGGTCCAAGTTGGCTGGACCGTCATCCGTCACCAATGGCATTTTAGTGACATATCCGGTAATTCTGAAGGCAAACTCAAAAATAATGTCTATCCTACAACTTTCTACAATGTTTTACTGTGAGTTTCAGTATTAACACAACTTAAAGCACAGGGATTTAAGGACAGTTGCCCACTGTATTGGTCTTTGGGGATCCCTCCAATCGTAAGAGGAAAGTGAAGGCCATCACAATGGGCAACCCTCGTCCATTTCTTAAGACAGAGGAGTTTTGGAGAAAGCCCAAAGTGTGGTGTTTACAGGTTCAAGGTTTTGAGGAAAGACTAAAGAATCTTGGTAAGCTTGGAGGAAAAATCAGAGAGGGAGGAGGTGATGGAGACACTTAAAATGGAGCGATTTGTGGTCTTATAACGAATGATTTCACTTTGTACATTGGTGTCTCACACCAACATCTTATACAAAGAATGGTGCTGGTTTATTCCGCCATCTGTGGATTGTGTCTTTTTGGGGTGAAGCGAGAGGGGACAGGGGCTGTAGTTGCGATGGGATTTCCAAATGGTCGGGGAGCTTAAAGAACTCCGATACAATGGATTCTCCTTTACCAGCCGATTCCTCAGACCTCATTCATTCACTAGAACACCGGCACCAGTCCCATCGGACCAGTCATTGGGCCACCATCTGGTCCCACCATTGTTCTCTCTGATCTATACATCACCCCATTACACACCCAACATTATCACTGTTTATAACGGGAATACACATGAAACTCATCCAAATAGATAAGAAATGATACAATGAATGCTTTTCCCCGAATGATTTAGAAATGATGCGTCCGCCGGTGAAGTATAATTTTTCTCTCTCTTTACTGCTGGATCTAAAAACTTCACTTAACTTTTTTTTTTATTCCTTGTCATTTTTATTCATGTGAGAGCAAAAATAATAATAGCAGTAAATGAAGATGTCACATTTTTATGATGATGAATGTTTTGAGCGGTTTCTCCCCAGACACCCGGCTCGCATGTGTATATCGAAATGTAAACAAGCATATGGAGGATATAATATAGATGTCAAACAAAACAAAGCCGGTTATAAAGCACAACTAACCTTTGAATCTCAGCAGGAGTCAACACATAAACAGAACTAAATCAGCAAAGTAGGCCAATAAACAAAGAATACTTCACGGCTCAGCTATCATAAAGGAGATATTTCATTTTCACGAGTGAGTCAGCTCGCTGAGGTTTCTTCACGTCCCGAACGATGACATATCCAGAATCCTTGCTGCGTTCCGAAGCCCCCACGGGTGCTGTGGGTCTTTATCTCTGTCACCCACGAGTTATGGGAAACGGATCCAGAACTGGTTACCAATAATGATGAAGAAGGAACGTGAGAAGGTTCTAATTCATCAAAGACCTGTAAGAACGAGCTAGAACAGGGTTAGGGTTCTAGAGGCTTGTGATGGCGGCTTGGCACATAGAGCATATGGCCTGGTGATTAAATCCATTAGAACTTGCCATATCTGATGCTGGCAAATCAATCAATACCTTCGCATATTGCACAATGGCCTATTGCTGGCCTCGGAAACATTATTTAATGGATCGCTCCTTTAACCGTAGCCTTCGGGTGTTGGACATTCCTGAAATACTTTGACTAATGTAAGAACTTATTATTTTCTAAAAAGGCATTCGTAGATCCAAATATTATTTTAATACAGTCAAATATAAATGTAAACTGTATTTTGAAGGCAAGCATTTTCTTCTGGAAGCCGGCCAAGCACCTGCGCTATTGTTCTACCCGCAGCTAAGTAAAGGGAGAAAAAAAGGCCTGTAAGATACATTACAATACAATTTAGCTCTTGGCATCACCGGCAGGATATCCTGATAGTGGGGGGTACCGCTGGGTGGTTACTGAGTGGGGTCAGTATAGAAGACCACCTGTCAGTCACACAGTAAGGTCAACGCCCCGTCCAATGACACCTTTTAGTGGCAGAAGACTTTAAAAAATATAAAATGGACGGGTTCAGGTCTCAGCTAAGCTGTTACAAAGATTCGATTGTCGTTTGTTATACATTAGTGGATGAAATCAATGAACCAGAGAGAAGTTAGGGGCACGGAGAGACCTTAGAGAACCAGCATGGAGAGTGAGGAGCTCAATCTCTCCTCCAGCAGAAGGAGGTCCATGTTCTTAGCTCTAGAAGAAGGGAGCTCATATTATTAGCTCCAGAAGAAAAGGGGGTCCTCATTCTTAGCTCCAAAGTATACAAAGAATAACATAAATCACGGCTGATATTTGGAGAAACAATTGCAACAGGGATTTCTAGAGTCGTCCCCAAAATGGAACCTTCGGTTATGAGAATTTAGCATTTTCAGAAGGTCGCAGGACACGTGGGTACAGAACGACATTTTCTGGGTTAAAATGAATGGTTTTCTTATGGTAACCGAAGTGTGTTTTGGAAGCGATCAGCGCAGGCGTTCATTTTTCGTTGGAGCCTCCTGAGCCCCCCCCCGTCCGCCATGTTTCTAACCCCTACTTTTTGCGTTACTTACAGTTATAATTCAATTCACTCAATCCAATTTTCTTTTTTGAGTTCTTTGTAAATGTTTAAGAAATATGATATTTAAGTTTAAAACGGCCAAAAACAAAGATCAGCATCCATTAACCCCTTAAGGTCTCTGGGAACATGCACTTTAGACGCAACGTGTTTAACGGGAAGGTTGCCTGTGAAGATATCACGTACTCCCTGGTGGGCGATCCTCATGACTTCGCACCGGAGAATGTTACACGGAGGTTAAATGTAGTCACAGTTATATCGATGACTCGAGTTTAATTAATAACAGCGAGGCAGTAAGTCCCGGTTTAAGGTTCTTTCCACGTTTCTCAGAATTAGCTTTTAGTTTAAGGGAAAAGCAATTATTAATGTTGGTTTTGTTTATGGTTTTAAATGGATGAGCCGGAGCTGATTACTCATAGAAAACAGAAAATGTCATAGTTACAAAACAAATTAAAGCTATATAAATATGTATATTCTGCGCGTCCGGTCACTCCCAGGTTTAATACAAAGCCGCGACTATGTGACATGGCGCCCGGCGCACGTCTTCAGCCTGAAACACGTAAAAACACAACCATAGATGGGAAGTGGAGGAATGACGGAGGAGCTGACAATCACCCGCGACCACGTGCCTGGTACGGCAGAGCAAGGCTGAGTCTTGGATACGAACGATGCGGTCCGGAGCGCGTTCGATTTAGTTTAAAAGCCAGAGATATTGTGCTTTGACATTGTCTGTGACGGTGCTAGGGCTCCGTGTAGGGCCACAGAGAACACCGGGGTCCCCAATAATCTTCAACTGGGGCCGAACTCCCTGAAAGGGATATGCAGACGAATCTTCTTGGTCCTCACATGAAAAGGGGGACCACAGAAGTCTTATAGGAAATACAGGAGCCGAAAGGTCAACCGGCGTCACCCACCAAAAGCCAAGTCTTCAGCAACCTGGCTCCGTGGGGGAGTTCTCAGCGGGTGCAACATGCGCAAGAAGAAACTCAATCAAGCCTTGGGGGGGGGACATGACTCGTGGCTCTGCGTGATGTGGATATTTAGCAACATTTAATCTCTTCCTTAGTTTTACCAGAATGGATGGATTGATTTTATCAGCAAAAAGTTCGGAGATTCTGCAGAAAATCTCTATTTTAAATGAAAAATGAATGAATTTCCCCAGAACTACATTAAGACAGACACCGGGGCAATAAAATGTGATCACGTGTCGCCCAGCGGATGCATGCAAACAGGGACTAGCGCTTACTATATGATCCGGGCTCCAGAATCCTCAGGTGTTCTTGGCGGGTGCCGGAATCCGCTGTCCACAGGGGGATTTTTATATAGAAAAGCGGCACATCGTGGGATTGATATGTTTTTGCCCGACGCGAGTTATCTTGATTTTTTTAGACACTTCTTATTACAACGGGCTTCGGACCAAGATAAAGAATGTATCATTATCTCTCCTGTGTTGCCTGTAACGTTGTGTAGTTAATGTGTGCAGATTGTGCAATCAGCGGCTGGCCCCAGACACTATAAAACTGTATAAAGCGTTTGTAAGGAGACCGGCTCTGGAGATTAGCGGATCCAGACTCCTCATTATCGTGATTTATCCATAAAAATAATTTCGCTTTAACTCTGTCAGTTCCAGGAGGTGAGGGATTCATTATGAATACCAACCATTGAGTGCTTCACACTGTGGGTATTTAAGGGGTTAAAAGCACCACATATCGTGCCCCCTCCCCCCACCTTTTTTTTAGGTTACTTTGGCATCTTGTAGTTTGGTAAAGAAGAGAATTCTCAGTATCAGCTCCACATCTCTGTAGATAAGGAAGGCATTTATAGCCTCATTCAGTGATACATTGTAAAGATAACCTTCTAGAATCTGCTTAGCAGGAAGGTGGCCAAGGACACTCAGCAGACACTCCGAGGGTCTCCACCGTTTACTCGGCGCTGCCTGGAGAAACATAAAAAAACTGTACAAGTTCATTGTGACCTCTAAAGTGACTGATTTCCAGAAAAGAATCACATTTCATTTCAGTATTTATTGCCCCCCATCTGTCCCTGCAGCTGTGACTCTGTATGGGGGCAAAGAATGTGAAGCCACGTTCCCCTAGAACACGGCTGCTTCATGTCCTGTGACCAGACTGCCTGCCTATGACATCACAGTGCGGCGCCATATGCAAAATAACCCGTGAAGCCGTATATTTGCATACGGAGCTGCGCAGTGACATCACCAAGACAGGGAATGAATATGGGTTTCTCGTAACCTGGACATTCGCTCGCGTCTCCTCCGCAGGTTCTGTAGTTTAAAGGCCTTCAGGAAGCCGGGCGACGGCCGTTACTGTATTCCGATTTATTTTAGCCGTTACTCCTCTGTGGCCCCTCCGTACCTTTCACCCGCTTTTATCAGCACGTATGTGCCGGCTTCGGCTCGCCAACAAATGAATGGCTGCCATTATCTGGAACAAAGAGCGAATTCCAAGATTTTGTTCAAATTGGGTTAGAGGACCGGCTGATGGCCTCCATTAAAGGGTCAAGTTTCTTTAGTGTGTATCTTTAGAAGGAAGATGGATGGCCGAGGCGGCCCCAGAAACGTCTTCCTGACAGGAACATCACCAGGAACAGAAAAAGATGAATTGTTTGCGGAATGGGCCGGGGCGGCGGATGCCTGGGCACCGACTCCCTGCAGACCGTTTACACAGGAGTATTCTGTTACATGGACGCCTACAGTAGCTTTATTCCCCTTAAATCAAAGCTTCGTGACCCTCTTCGGGCGGCGAGGAGTTTATGCCGAAGGAAATCAGTGCCAAGTCCCGCAAAGCTCAGGTTAAAGTTCCGAGGGTCGCAGGTTTGGTCTTCACCCCCCAAATAATTCACAAAAACTCGACACACAAGTGAACACATTGTAACAGCTTCATAAAGTGAAACGCAGCGGGGTTTGGGCTGGGAGTAAATATATAAATAAATATATAAATAAATATTATAAATAACGCGGAAGCCGGATGGGGTTACACTGGCCTGAGTTTGGTTCTGTATTTTTTTCATACCTTTTGTATCCTTAAAATGACCGAAATATGTTTAAAATGCATTGTGTAGAAATCTGTCATTCCGAAGACAGAAACACATTCCACAGGGGCTGTCAGGCCTGAGCTGCTTGGTAAATGTTTTGGTTACCCCACGATGTGCTAACAACGCTGGGTCAGACCACAATTATAATTATAAAAGAGAAAAAAGGGCTAATGGCTGCTCCTGGCCCCGAATACATAAACTAGAGGGTAGTGGATAAGTGGAGCAGCCTCCCAGCAGAAGTGGTAGAGGGTAAAACAGTGAGGGTATTAAAAATGCATGGGATAGACATACGGCTCCTGAATCTAAGACGAGACCGACGACTGATTAAGGTTTGAGTCGTTACAGCAGGAGAAACGGCAGACTAGACGGGGGGGCCGGATGGGGCCGATCTGCCGGCGGGTTCTGGGTTTCTTTGTTTCGTGTAAATAGATCACCCGTTGGGTTAATATTCTCTGCGATTTCAGGGTCATCAGAGTTGAAAAGGTCCCGGGCATTGAATTGGCAGCCAGAGACGTCTGTGCCCGGTTCTTAATTCGATTTGTTGGGCTTTCTCCAGTTGTGAGTCTAGAATTTAATCCTCGGCTTGGGGAGAAAAAACCCAAGATGACTGCAACTGGTTTCACGACGTAGCGAGCGCGTGGGTCTGATGATCTGTGTGATGGATGATGTGAGCCTACGAGGGAGACGCAGATGCTTGTGTCCTGATTACCGAAAGAAATTAAATTATGTGAGATTAAGAAAGTAGAACGTGTTTAAAAATAAAGCCTCTCGCTGACAGCCTGCATGATTCTAAGTCCGCTTTCAGGAGGCTTTCCAAACATATGACATTGTTCATTTTTCATTCACTATGAGAAACGGTCGAAAAACGCACTTTTTGGGGAAAAAGACTCGTTTGGCTTTGAATATGAAAGACGGAACTTGACGATTGCCGTTCTTTGTGTCCTCGAGTCTACAAATGAGACAAACAGTAATAATGACTTTTTACCTAAATAATAATATATATAATTAGATGCAGGTAATGTAGCAACGGCTGAGACGGCTTCCGGTCGGTGGAATCATAAGATGAGTTTTTTATTTAAAAAATAGCGGAGGCCGTTTTTTTGATACATTTAATTATTTCTAACTTTTAAAGTTGCTTAAAGGACTCGTAGAACCTCTTAAAACTAACAGAAAGAGCAAATATAACTTTATGAATGATGTCATAAAAAGGTTAAGATGTCACAGCAATTGTCTTTATGAGGTCATAAAGCAACCAAAGACATTTGATGACATTAGAATTTTTTTTACATTTTTTATTCCATAAAAGAAATATCTAGCAGAAGACGGTTACGCTATAACAATGAAAACCTTTTTCTGTGAAAGCAGACTGGTTATTATTTTAGCCAGGTTTCCGTTATTATTATTATTGGGTTATTCGCCTATTATAGCCGCTTCCGGGAAGATTATCCACTGTTTCTCTTTGGGGGAAAATTGCGTCTTTATAGTTATTTTAAGTAAAATTCTCCTTTTTTTCGCTGTGGGTTCTCAGCTACCTGTCACGACTTCTGATAGCATCACTTTATTTATTAACATTCCTCCGTATTAGAGGATCAAAGTTTCAGCTCTCGTGTTTATATAATAACACTGAAAATGATTTTAAATTGAATATAGTTGTCGTTTTTTTCCTCGGGGTCATCAATCATCAAACCCAATCCCTCAAGCGCGTTTTCAGTCGTTCGCCTTGGGAATCGGAGGCGCTGCCGCTCTGAACGCCTTCACCTAAAAATGTTAATTAAGCTTCGTTTCAAAAAACAGCTTTTATCTACAACCTTAAAGTAAATCTCCCACTGAAATAAATAATAAAAAAAGAAATAATAAATCTAGGGGAAAAACGTTTGTGATGGGACTTTTAGAACAGTTTATTTATGAACAGATTTTAATAAATACTCCATATCTGTCGACTTTGGGCTCAGTCGAGTCTTTGGAATCTGTGGTTGAACTTCCAGAGGTCACTAAGTCTGTAAGTTGGCCTTAGGAACTCGAATGCCCTCTCGCATTATCTCTATCTTTAGTGAATAGACCCAATTGATAGAGGAAAATGAACTGGGTTCTCCGGAACCTCAGCGATGGAGAAAGTTTGAGGTCCGGGATCCTCTTTCTCTTTCTCTGATGAAGACCAAACTTCAGGCAGAAGCTGTCTGGAGAAATGAAGATTTATGGATAGGAATTCCTGGGAAGAAAGAATGTCCGGTGGGCGAACAGAAACTTTGTTTCCTGATCTTCACTGGATAGGCTTTGGAGATCTCAGTATAAGGTACACGTCGTTTTTATATTAACTCTACCCTCATTTATATCATTCTGATACATTTAGGAAGATTAACGCAGAAACGTAACACCTCTTGGTACGGATCACCTCTTTGGACAATCTAATCTGCCATTTTTTCCAGTTCTGTGTAGCCTTATGTGGCCTATCCCATGCAGTTAACCTTTACCTTCTCTGCTGGAGGGCTCTTCCATCAATCCACCACCCGTTAGTGAAGAAACACTTTCTAACATCACATCTAAGCCTCTGACCCTCCGGTTTTAGACTACGACCTCTCGTCTTCCTCCTTTTATATATTTGAACGTTTCTATCGTAGTCTCCTCTCGCCTTTACATCTTTCCTGATAATTTGTATCCAGAAAATTCTAATTAGTTTATAAAATCACCCGTAGCACGGCCGTCCAATCCTGGCCCACGAGTGCCGGAGAATTGTCCGTTCTGCCGCTGAACCTCGTGTTATTCGGAGGGATGGTGAAACTCTGGTGGGATTATCGCCCTCATGGGCAGATTTCCACTTTTCTTCTAAGCTGAAGAAATATATTTCATAGAACTTTTTTTTAAAAACCCTTGAAATTCTCTGGTATTTTATACATTTGAAGTTTGTTTCTTTATAAGATTTTTTTATTAATATAGTTCGACATCCAGTATAGTTTTATGATTTCAGATGTGAAGGAAATTTATTGAATCATTATTTACGAGAGGCTTGAAGTGTGCTATTCAGCGGATTTCGTGGAAGGACAGATGGGGGTCTCCGCGATGTTAAAAAAAAAACTATAAAATATTACAGCCGTTAAAAACCTTATGCAGCACGGTTTGGATGCTGGGTATGGGGGCCTATAACACAAAGTGTTTCATAAGAACTTTAAAAGATACTTTAAGAGCGACAGCAAACGCTTGGCTTTTTGGAATAATGCAGGCGTTTCACGTTTCAGTCTATAGAGGGGGAGAAAACGGTAATTAAATCATTCAAAAATAATAAATAACATTTATTTCACAGCCTGTTTCTGCTCCGTTTAACTCATAAGGATACAGTATCTGCTTCCATTTAATGTACGGCTCCTGATACGCAAACCGTCCTGAAACCGTCCTGAAACCGCCAGCTCGGTCTGACCATGGGAATTCTGATGCGTTTGGCTACATTTGCTTTGTGCTCGTCTATTATCTCGTTTTGTCTGCCTCGTCCAAGTTACGTCCCTCCTTGAATGCGTGTTTTCTTTCCTTGAAGGGATCGGAGACTCTCTGACCGTTAAAACCATTGAACTGACAGTGAAACCACACTCCGTGTTCTTATCCGTGTTCTGCATTATACACGTTGAGCGGCGACCTTGTACGTGACAGCCTTTATTTTTGTAACGCGTTTCGGCTCATTTGGGTCGGTTACTATCCTGTTACCCTGTATACACCATCTTTTTTTTAAATAGTTTGGGTTTTTCTTCCAGTTTTCGCGCAGCTGGGGTGTATCAGGCGTAACCGGTTAGTACAGTAACTTATGATCAGACATCATCTGCTCTGCACATTTTCACAGAATAAAATGCTTTGGCCCCATTACCTACAACACGTCGCCGATAACTCATACACCATTAATACTCGTACGTTAACGTGTCTATAGTCGCGATCGGGTGGGATTAATCCAAAAAGCTCGGCGTTAATTGATAAACTACAGGTCTCAAATCTTGTAAAATAATTACTCATACGGAAGAAAAAGAATTCATAGACTGGAATCGAGCGGGGAAGGCAGACAATAAAGCAGCACAGAACGTTCAGCAAATCGCGCATGGAATCGATCGGGGGGCAAACACCCGCTTGTGTCACCCCGTGGAGTTTTCCAGCGTGGGGTATTTTGGGTTGAGGCTTGTTAAAATGTATCCCCGCCGGGTTAGATGTTCCTCCAGGCTGTATTAAACAGGGCCACGTATTAAATGCACCATAACCTCCTATAACCTTTTCCAAGGTTTAAGCTTCACCTCATTGAGTGAAGACCATCGCTCCGCGGTTACTAATCCCAAGCAATGGATCATCGGTGGATTAATCCCAGTCCAAGACCATTAGTTATAGAACGGGAGAGGAACCGACTCCCACAATGCCGATGGATGGAATGTAGGAAGAGGTCCGTTCTCGGGACAAGAGGTGAAAGAACAGATTTGTTACGCGGTTTCTCCTTAGAATTCCACCAATAATTTACGCTTACGTCCAAAATAATGTCTCTAGAAAATAATTAGATGTGAGCGCTTTCCGCAGGCGGCGCGGCCGAGAACATGGTGTACGGTCATTCATTACTCGTGGATATTATTTGCTTATTAGAACGTTTATATACAGTTTGTACTACGGCCAAAATCCTGCAGGTCAAACACTGAAGTCATGAATTTAACTCCTACAGAGAAGAGCCGGGACGCGCATGATGTGTCTGAGTGTCACGTAGACCTCCTGCTTTACCGAAGATGTGAAGATTAAAGTGTTTGCCGGATGGTAAAGCCTGTCGGTCAAATACTTCTCAAAGGGCTGGGCAGCCTCTGGCTAAAGATGATAGATTAATCATCCAAAAAGACCCTCGGTTTGGGGTAATTTCATTGAAACCTCCATTCGACATGACTTCACTTTTCTTCTCAGACCACCCATGGAAGAGCTGTCTACTCCAAGTCAAAACATGTCTCCATCATGACATAACTATCTGGAAATACCCATCGGCTCACATCATACGGAGAGAGAGAGTCGCCGTTTCAAAGTTGACATCTTGGGTCGTATCTGACGTGACAGCAGCTTGAAGGGGATCGCCTCTCCGCTTCTCGTTTTCCCCTTCAATGCATCTCGTCTCGTGTCTTTTCTTCTAAAATGCTTTGGCCGGATCCGTCCATCACGATCGTTCCTCACCTGATCCTCTTTCGAAGTCCATAACACGATCGGTATATAGAGACGCATTTAAAGTCCATTTCTCCAGAATGTCAGACCGAAAATATGTAAAAAGGTCCACGGTGTCTTAATTGGATAAAATAAACTATTACTAGAAACGTACATTTGCTGATATCTCACCAGAATGATAGCAAAATATCTAGCGAAGGAAACCAATGGCTCTCAATTTACTTTTACATTACTGAGAGGGTAGTAGATAAGTGGAACAGCCTCCCGGCAGAAGTGGTAGAGGATAATACAGTGAGGGATTAAACATGCGCGGGATAGACATACGGCTCCTGAATCTAAGACGAGACCAACGACTGATTAAGGTTGGAGTTTTTACAGCAGGAGGAATGGGCGACTAGACGGGGGCCGGATGGGGCCGATCTGCCGGCGGGTTCTATGTTTCCCCTGCCGATACGTTTACCTTCATTTCCTCGATTAATTGCACCTATGATGTAAATACCCAAGGAGTGATAGGAGTCGTAGTTAACACTAAGCAGGGGAGATGCCGATTGGCTGCCGCTGGCGCAGGGAACAGAATCTATGTTCCGACGAAGAATTGACCAAATCATACAATGCGGCCCAAAATATCTGCCTAAAATGTTTGTAGCTGAGGAAGGCGGCAGTAACTTCTCCGTTCAGAGTTTAAATTAAATTATAAGAAAAAAAAGGACGTCTACATTTTTTGGAATAAACGAGGAACCTAAAGAATCCGGGGTTATAAGAAAAAAGCAGAAGAGATTTTGGCAGCGATTCCGGCGTTTCGATGAACTCCCCGATGAGAAATGACCGGCGCCGAGCGAAGCCAGCTGGCACTCCGCGTTTATTATAATCCTGACGACGCAGCCATGTTGTACGGCACAGAGCCGCTAATCTCCTTAACAAACTTGTGGCGGTATAAATCAATTTGTTTAAACGGATATTTACAGAATACCAAGGGACAGCGCTCTGTGAATTACTAAGTAACAATTAGATTAATCCTTCCAGATCATTTCGCCATAAACCACAAAATTCAAACAGTTTCGGGGGATCGCCCTCCGTTCTCTGATTGCGGAGCCCATTAATAAGCTTGTCGTGTCAGTAAGGAGAGGAAAAAGCCTGTGGGGGTCATACCCCTGGGGTACTAATAGCAATAGATTTCTATTTAATGATTTAACCCTTTAACAACCCAGTCGTCATAGCAAGGCGGGTGTTACGATGGCAGCTTCTTGCGGAAGAGTTCGTAAACGCCAATTCAGCAGAAGTAGTGCGGAAACGTTGAATATCCGGGGAGGGGGGGTTAAAGATGGCCGCTTCGGCCTCCGTCTGAATGGAGTTCTGTCAAACTTCGGCCTTCATCATAACAGCTTTTCTAGAGACGAGATCAAGAGAGTTCTTGGACAAACTCTTTCTAGAAATGTTATTAATTCACAGAATACTTATATTTCCTGGAAACGTTATCACTGATTATGGGATTTTTTGGCTAAAATGAATTCCATTTGGGAAAAAAATCAGTAGAATTGGTTCCTCCCAAACAGTTATTTGTGTTTTTTTGTTAGTGTTTATAAAATAAGCTATTTGGGGGGATTTGTCAGTATTAAATAACACATTAAACGTTACTCTGAATATAGACCCCGAGTTCATTCTGTATCTGATACTTTTTCCTTTTAACCTCGTATAAACTTGTCACTCGTTCAAATAATTGAAAACAGATCCCCGATTCCTGCAGCTGCGGAATTACCTATTAAAACAATAAAAACCCAATGTTATGGCACAAATTTCAACCTGCTTTCCATGAGTCCCGAAAAAGAATAATAAATCTATAGATCTTGGTTTTCTTTGCATCCTGGGAGACCTTCAGATTCTTTCTTCTGTTTAGTCTTTCGTTGCGTCCCATCGGGAATCAGAACTACTGTGTTTACCGTGGTTATTTTGATCTTTTTTTTCTTTTTTTTTGTTAATGAGAGAAGATTTAATTGCCCCAGCTGGTGCCCTCCACGCTGCTGTAACAAGAGAGGGGATTACCTCGATCAGGTTTTCAAACGAAGCAAAAGAACAAAGAAAGAAAAAAAGGTTCGCATCATAAAACAGCAAAAAGAGTTTAAAATTACATAATCGTTACGAGCCATTCTGTATCGGGGTAGCCGAGAGTTTGCCCCTCCGTGATGACTACAGCTACCATGATCCTTTGCGCTACAGCACTGATGGTACCCATTAAAAAGCTCCGGATTCGGCATCCTAAATGCTTTAAAAGGCGATGCTTGCCTTTAAGACACCCGGATATGATGTCATATTCTGATGCGTTGTGTCTTAAAGGTGTGCAGTGCCTTTTAATGCGGTCTATGGGGGCTGTGTGCCCCCCCCCGAGCCTGGCCTAATCCTGGAGACGTCACTGGTCCTGCTGTGATCTGGATTTAATTATTTTTGCATGATGTCATCACAGGTATGATGGAACTGGAGTTCACCGATTAATTTGCTGATGTCGTATTGCACCATTTAAAATATAAATTGTTGATACATTGTGGAGCTGAATCGTATCGAAATGACATCAGGTGGCCTTCATGAACCCACAAACTCTCTGTGATCTGGAGGCACCGACCGAGATTTCTGGGAATTTTTGAGTTTCTGCTCAGAAGGAAACGCAAACTGAGAAGTCTTCAGAACGTCTGTTACAAAGTAGCGAGTGGGAATCTAATCTATACATAACTATATATAGATGTCTCTCCAGATGAATTCTTATGGTAACAGGTGGAGATGACACGGAGATGACTATTTCTGGCCAGGCAGAGATCGGCGGGGTACTTCCACTCACTGGGGGCAAATGATACACAAAATAGAATGAACTTTGGTAGAATTTTGGTAAATAAGTGCAACCATTTTGCATTTTTTGTTGTACAAATTGTCACAACTTTTTGTAACTTCTTTAAGTGGTCTACTTGTTTGTTTTTGAAATGGACACAATGTGTCAGTTAACGTCTCTCTCGCAAACCATATGTCTCCCCATCCCTCCGACTTGAGTCATAATCCAGCTGTTACGCCCTACGGCCCTCTGACCCCCGGCTTGGTGTTTCTGTAACTCTTTCTTGCCGTCCTTTGGGTTCTGCTCGTAACAGAATTGCCGCAATTCCATCATCACCAACGTATGGATTCACCGCCCCGATATCAGATGCAGAATTTAAACAATCATTATGCCGAGGACCTGTGAACTCTCACATCGGCTAATTGACAACCTTTCTGCAGCTGCTGGGTGTCAGCGTCTCGGGGCGTCTCTCCGGGAGTGAAGACGGGTATGAAGTGCTGATATTTTTACATTCAGGTTTTAGGAACTAGTTTTTTTTGTCATATTATGGAGTTATTTGAGGAATCCAGAGAAGCCGCAAAGAAAAAGGTTTGGATCAAATTAATTAAAACGGTTACCCCAATCTCATCCTATGCACCTTGCCGGTCCTGGCTTTGCTTCTACGGGTCCAAGTAGCAGGTCTCACTGAAGGCAACGAACAAGTTAATGGGGAGGAATAATACTATGACCAGTGGCCAACATGGCTGCCCTGTCTACAAGAATTAAGTGAAGAATGTATGTATATATTGGTTAAATGAATGGGGTTCAGCGCCCCCAGCCACCCTCCAAGGTCTTTGTGGCATCAGCTCTCTCTACGGCGCGTCTGGATATGACATCATATCCCAACTCTCCACCTTCCTGGCACTCGGCACATTGAAAAGCCTGTCCTGTTTCGTGGCTGCCGTAGACCCAGCCTGGTATATGCGTGGGGGGGGCAGTGTTTTTAATGGGTTTTTCAGTTTAAATATTTTATATTCCTTTTAAGAAAGAGAAATCCAGAATTTTTAAACTTTTTTTTTTTTTTACCCATAGAATTGTAAGCGTTATGAACCTGACACCGTGTGATTTCTTCATAAAAAGTACATTTCCTTCCAGCAGGAGACCATTTTTTTTTGGGGGGGTGGTATAAAAAAATAACATGAACTTGGGATAAAAGGTAAATTCATCATTTTCAAATTTCTGGGGACTCACGGACTGGATCGGTAAAATCTTTACGAAACTAAAGTAAGGTTTTATGCTGAACTTGGGGATCGTTAATGGATGAATGCGCGGACGTTTAGGCTTTAAGTTTCAAACCATACTCGGCAGTCGGTTTGCCATATGTCGAAACAATATCTTTCCTCGGCGTGCTCTGTTTGTCTCGCTGCAAAAAGCTTCCTAATAAGCTGTGAACGGCAGCGATTGGATTAAACCCGGCCGCTCCACTCGGCGGCCGCTAATGCGTCGGTCCGGGGAAATCACATAAGCAGAAGGTTCTCGGAGCGCTGGAATAACACTAAACGCTTAATGAAGAGCCTTAGAACGCACGGAACGCTCCGTATTAATAACGGCTGTTATTTTAGGCTTTCAAAGCTGATAATGATAAAATTGCTCTAAAAACCCGGGCGATTACGAAACATCCGCCTTGTCAGCACTCCGCCAGGGTTACAATTTGTAAACTTTATGGGTGTTTTAAAAACTTACATCCAAAGCTGCAAACTTTCAAAGCTTTCAAATCTGCCAAATTATAGCCACTTATATCTGCCCGACGTATTGTCAGCTAAAAGCCTGCCAAATCCACGTCTCTTCGTTACCTGCCCCCCCCTCCACCCCCCCAACTCAACTTTAGGATTCTGGAAAATAGAAGAAAGCTGTTTGGGAAATAAAAAAAAAAAAAAAAAGGCTCCTTTTAACATCAACATTTATTTATTTATTTTGGGGCCGGGTTTCATGAGATTGAAATTGAAAACAGAGAAGGTGACCGCGAATGCCATTTATCTGCACGTAAGTGCGTATTTTGTGTACGTTTCATTTTAAAAATTGCCGTTTCCTACAAAAGGGAGATATTTTTCACATTGTTAAAACAGTTTTAGAGGTCACTAGTTGGTCACGTCACCAGAAAGGGATTTTTTTTATTTTTTTTTTTGTTTGGCCGGCAGCGTTACTTTGTAACAAATCCCTCAAAAAAGGGGCTGCTTTGGATGTAACAAAAATGTACAATTTGAGAACTTAAAGATCAGGGCCAAGGGAGGAGGAATGTTTAAGAACATAAAGCTCCATCTTTAGTGGCCAAATGGATTTGCTCGGGGACCTGTCTACTTTAGACGTTAATGTAAGAAGGCTCAGAGAAGCAAAAACATCTTAATAGTTTCATCTGACATTTGGATCCATCATTATATAGCAATTTAATTCTAATTTGCACCATTGGGGGGGTTAGAAATACAAGTAAGGACTTGGGATGTAAGGAATACCATTCATGTTACACCAATAATGTTGCTTTCACACACGTGACGCTCTCCAAAGTGTCAGAAAAAATATAATATATATAAATATCAGAAACATACATTTTTATGGCTAAGTAGAGTCTTGGTGGGTTTTAATCAGAATCTGAGCGTCAGTTTAACAGTTTATTGGAGGCGCTCCTTGGCGATATCGAAGCTCCTCAGGGGCGGTCTTCTCTTCCTCCCACCAGCCAGTTCTTTATTTCAGTGGATAATAATTTGATACATTTTATATTGTAACACCCAAGCATCTCGCCCTTCCAGCGCCTCGGAGGAATGACGTCTCTTGAAGCTTTTGATCGAGAGCGACCTGTTTCTTCGTGTGGTTGAAATAGAGTTCAGGCTGGTGAAGAGAGACACTCTAAACGCACGCTAGGTTTTCACAAAGTGTTTGCTTTGTGACCGAGTTTGTTGGCTTATACCCTCTTCATTCTTTAAGCTTGGATTCTCGACTGTCAGGACATTTTTGTTTTGTAGCCGGTTACATCACGAGAGAGCCCGGCCTTAATGAGATCTCTACAGTTTAACAAAAGGATGAAGAGCCGCTTGAACAAGAAAACCTATTTAGAGACAATATTTGTTCTTTCGAGACATCCATGAGCAGTGATTTGTTTTTCAGAAAGGTACACACGGCAGGAAACATTAGCCCATGATACAATGTTAATGGCACGTCAACCCATTAGGATGCACGCTTTGTTTTTTTGACTCATAATCGAAACTTTCCATTTCCAAGAATTGTGTTGACGCTTAAAATAAGATTGATGGAACGAGCGCTTATCCCTGGGAAGGTTTTGTTAAATTTAATAGCAAATCCTTAAACAAAATGAAGGAGCAGGGGCCGGTAACTGTAACTTAACACTACTCGCCCGACGTGTTCCACCTGAAGATGATACCGGGGGGAAAAAGGTCATATTAATGTATTCTTTAAGAATCTGAGCCCAAAAAGGTGTAAATCCACTCTAAATCATCAGCAACATGAAGGCCAGGTTAACTACGTGGCACAAAAGCACTTCAGTTTACTTCAAAGAAGAGGAGAAGACAACGATACGGAGGCCCAGGGTCAGAACCAAGAGTTGGGAAATCCAAGCAGCCAATCGATGGCAGAAAAGAAAAAAATAAATAATAAAATAAAAAAAATATTTTATCACTTTAATATTATCTACAAAGACCATGTGACACGATAGAAAGAATGGTGGGGGTTTTAAGGGTTGAAAATGTAAAAAAAAAAGAAAGAATTCTATTCCTTGCATACAATAAAACAATTAAAACATATTTATATTAATTTAAATACTTAAGAATCACGATGATAAGAATTTATATTAGTTAATAATTAGTTTCATAAACCTACAGAGCTATAGAACTTTTGATACATACTTTTCTTAATTGGCTAACGTTCTACGTCCCTGGAAACATATTCTGGGGTGAAAATGGTGAATTTAGTATTTGGAAGATTCCGGGTTTCATCCTCCTCCTTCTTCTTTATCTAGAACAGATTAACAAACTTGGTAACATATATATATATTTTTCTTAACATTCTGTTTCGTTCCCTCCCACAGAACCTACGGTTAAATATTCAAGGTCACGACGGAACAAAAACAGTAATTAAAAGAAAAAAAAGGGTTGAGCTTGCTGTTTTTTTGTAATTCGCTTTCTTGCAGTCTGATTAGCACGGGACCGCGGCGTAATTATCCCAAAACACTACCATGTTTGGCTTGAGTTTCCATTCCAGCATTTTTAAGTGTTTCGCACGTAGTGATCTGCCGCATTCCTGACGAGAATTAAAACATCTTCAACCTTCACATTTCTTGGCTGGAAAAATAGTAGCGTTTTTTTAAAAAAAAATTTTTTTTTTTCCTCCCCGTCTCCAGAAATGTTACATCTGCCGGTGCATTTATTTATAATAAAGATTAGCGCGCTTTCTACTGTAGGATTTGGATGGACAGAGTCGCTGCATAAAGCAGCAATGTTTATAAAGCGCCCTATTAAGATGACTGTTTTAAGTGACAGCGCAATCATGCGTTAGGAGTTTACGGGAGAGGTTAACGGCGCTGCCTCTCCAGATAAAAAACATTTATCTAAAATACCGTCCTTTCTCCTCGTTCGCCTCAAACTCTTCTCTCTCGCGTTTTATAATCTCTCCCTCCTACAAACGGAACGACAAACCATTGAGATTTATTGGCCTTTGATTAATTATACGTAACACCATTTCTTCCTTGTTATACATATTTGCTCCAGAATTAATTACCCCCTTGAAATGTTTAGACTGAAACATTTTTTTTAAAATACGCCATAATGCCAGGGCGCTCATTCACTTTCCATTGGGATTTTTTTTTTCTGTAATTCTACAAAAAAATATTTAAAAAATAGGGGGTTTTTTTAGAGTTTTTTTTTTAAAAAATATTTCATTTAGTATATTTGTTGAAGACACACTTCACTTGTTTTGAGTATAAAAGCACTGGATCATTATTCAGGTTATTCGAGAACGTACTTGGCAACCGCTGCCCCCCCATCCCTTGTGTTTGAGAATGGTGGGGTATTGGTTTGGTCTGAGGGTAGTTTGAGTGAAACGGCTCCCTAAAAAGAATGCAGGTTTCGGGGGGTTAAAGACCGTGTTATCAATATGTGATCTTAAGGCTTCCAGCTGGACAACTTGGTGGCCAATTGACCTACTTGGCCAACACAAGGTCCCCGGTGCTCCAGTAATTAAGTTATGAGATAACGGCTCGATGACGAAAGTGATTTGGGGTCTGCAAATAAAGTCGAATGGAACCAAAGATTTATAATCTTCGCCAATTTACTTAGGAAGCCACAGACCAGACTGCCTCAAAAAGTTGACTGTTAGGAAACATCTGCGGAGGCTTTGGAGATCCTACTGGTGATAAGGAGGAGAAATCCGACAAAGGACTACTTCAAGATTCCTTTTCCTGGGATGTTTGAGAGGCCTCCGTGGAACTTTAGAACTTTTTTTGGGTGTTATAAGATACCCGCATGTATTTATATGTTGAATTAATTGCTTCATTCTAGTACAGAAAATACGCGTCGCAGACAAGCTGATAGCCAATTTGGTTAGCCACTTTGGCAGCTGAACTAACGATATGATTAATTTTTTTGATTTACTCTACTTTTCAAGCCAAAGCTTCACGTTAGATGAAGCAAATTGAACCAGCTTAGGGAAAATCCATTTTACAGTCATGTAATTAAGAAAAGGGGTTTTAAATTGCCTACATAACATTCTCCCAACGTCTGCGTTGCAACGGAATATGTCTATAATGATATTATAATTTAGATGTTTTAGAACTTACGTCTCCAAGAAGGCGCTTATTAAAATTGCTCCTTTCAAAAGCTATTTTCGCTTTTTGTTGAGTGGAAGGGAGCAGAAGTTCTGTAAAAGGAGCCATTCTGGAAAAGCGTTGGGTGGATTACAACAAGGACAGCTTGAAGTAGAAGGGTAACTCCTTTGCGGACCCAAGGGGGAATCTACCGTACTTATCTGCGGAAGTCTGTTAGATATAAAGGGGGAAAGTATTGGAAACAGATTTATAACCGGAATCGTTCCACGCCCAGTAATGAAAGATGCTCATGACTTTCCCTTAAATATAATGATTTATCCAGAGGGCCCTGTGTGAACCGTACGTCGCTTGAAATCAAACCGGAGAAAAGGTTAACGCTCCAGATACAGAACGTTCCTAACAGAGCCGATCGAATGGTGAAAATGTATTCCCGTCTTACTGGACCCCCGCGTTACTACAGAAACCTCCCAATTTTGCTCTCTTCCGCTTCAACTCCTGCAGGAACAAACATGTCCGCAACGGGCAGTTGGCTGAAATGAGTGTTCGGGACGTCAAGAGTGGTCACGTGACATAACGTACGCGGCACGCGCGGCGCAAATATAAACCAGATGACAGAAAAAAAAACTGACCTCTAAAATTGTGAAGAGCGAGACTTCCATCTTGTTCCTCCATTGGTAGACCTAGACGTCTTCGACCGAGAGACATACCACAAAGCGAAGGGACACATGGATGGGAATAAATATAAACTCTGTGTCTTTGGTGATAAATGCGATAGAGAATACTACTCAGGGAACCTATAGATTATATTCTAATGGCGGCCATCTTAGACTCCCACGACCCAGAAGAAAACAAAAAGAGGAGCATTTCAAGCATAGAAGAATAAAAACGATTGCACTCATAGACAGTAAGAGCGCCCAAAGGGTATTTTACGCTAAATATGTGATTCTTTCCCTTCTATGCGTGGTCTCGTTTTTGTGGGATTCACATAAAGCTGGTGCCCTTTTACGCTGACATTTTCCTTAATACTCCATTAACCTCGACCCATGATATCGGGGATATTATCTTACGTAAATCCATGAGATTTTACTGCACGCTCGTTCATGGACAGTTTACAAATGAGAAATGAAGACTAAACCAGCGAATTCCTTCATAGTAAATGTTTTCATCTGGGCCCGGGTCCTGTCGCTTTACATATACTCCGCGGTTCCCTGAGCCTTTGCTTGGATCTTGAGCGAAATCTTACCCCGGTGTTTATATAACAGATTAGTCGTCCAGAATGAAAGGAAAGCTCCTAATAGCACAAAGGATTACTTTTTTTCTAAATATTAACGCAAAGATATTTTCAGACGTTCATTGCTATAATAAACGGGAGAAACATTTGTTTTCATGACCCCCTATGTATTAAGCAATAGAAAGAGAATCCTCTCTTCTCTTATGGAAGTGGAGCCTCGTTCCATGATGAGAAGTAACATAGTAACGGGGATGGCGGACAACAGCAAAGCTGGTTTAAAGGGAAAATGAGTGGCTAGAGGCTACCCTTGGTCTAACCCAGGTCAACGCCGTCTGCTGCCCTCTCCATGGAGAACAATGCCGACTCAGCACAGCCCCTACACAGTGCTAATGGGCTATTTCAGTGATCTTCCTTTTAACTGCCCCATTGGATGGCGGAGCAGCCCGAAACTCCATGTTTTGTGGCAGAAAATGTCGCCAGGTTTACTCCACCTGGTTCCATAGAGCACAAGTCACTCCATCTGGACCTCTCTCCATCCCAGAACTCTTAAAGTGTTAACCTCACGGCCGGGGCTAGAAGACTAAAACACTTTAGCAGTTTAATTTTATGATACTCCGTGCCCAAACAAAGTGACCCTTTTTATTTGACAGTTCCGGTTGTGACAGAATTCTACATTTTGCACATAATCCACTTGAAAATAATACTAACTTTTCCAGGCTGGTTTACTCTTGGCGGAAGACCGCGTTCTTCCCTAGAATGTTGGAATGCAGATACAGACGTTCTAATTGTATACACATTGCTAAATGGACGCGGAAACCCCACCTGCATGGAAATTACTAAACTATGGAATTATTATTCAGATTCTTACATTATTTTGTTGGCCCTGGCTTGTAAGCCAAATTGTTGGCATAATTACACCTGATCCCAGATGACCTGCATTAGTGGATAAAGTTTGGAAACAGAACTGTAACTAGGACTCTTTCCTCCTGGGGAAGGGTCAGAGATGTCCCTTTCACCTCAAGGAAGGGAAGGTGGAGCAGGGGGCATTGCCCCCTCTAGCAGTGCCTGGGGGCAGTTATGGTCCTGCTTGGAAATTTGGTGGGAGAATATTTTTTGCTGATTTTTTGCAAACAAGTGACCTAAAATAATAAGTTTAAGACTTGAGATCAAACGGCATTTTGGGAATCACCATTATTAATGTTCACAATAAAAATCCTTTACTTCCATAGCGAACATTAGTGGGTGAATTTAAGCCAAAGCCGGTCAGTTTGGGTGACACCATTGGCCAACTCAACTTCCAGCTCGACTCAACTCAACATTTAATAACTCAGGATAAGTTAGGAGTTAAGTTGGGTCAAGTTGAAGTTCTCTTCGGTCAAACTGACCACCAACATAACTCAGCCAGACCTTAATGGAATAAATGCCCAAATGAAAGCTCGCTTTGTGCCATCGCGGTCTATCAAAACCCTTACCCCCCCCCCGCCAGGGGACAGTTCCATAGACATATTTTTCTAGAATCTCTTTATTATCCAAATACATTCTTTTTTGAGATCTCCTTGTGAAATATACTATGTTTGTAGCCTATCCATTATCGGGATGTATATAATTACGGATTGAATCTTTACATTAAAATAACAGCCGTTATAAATGATCGCGTATGTGCATTCACAAAGAAATCCCGGTGTTTATTTAAGATTAATCCCCGTCCTTTAATTTTGGAGTAGCCCGGGCAGACTGTTTTCTTTTGCTTCTCAAAAAGTATTACCCTTAAATATTTACATTTCGTTCGATAGAAGCTTTTTATCATTTGTCGCGCAGCTTTTCGGAATGTTGACAATTAAATATGGGAGCGTTTCAAGACTTTCAATAAAAGCATTTTACACGAGATGTATATTATTCAATGTCACGGTATCTTTTAATGGGCAGGAGGGTCCTTTCATCAAAGATGTTGCCATTTATCGCTTTAATTTATATATAAATCAACCGAAAGCCATTTATCACCCCATTTGGGGGCAGACGAGCAACACGCTGACCTCGAAGCCTATTAATCCCATGGAGGATGTTTGAGGACAATCACTTTTCTGCTTAATAGACAAAATATGTATTAGACACCGAATTTCCCAAACATGTATGTCTATAGAATATATACTAGAAGTGGATACGTGTACCAGCGTAACCAAGAGAGTTCTAGATAATGCTTAATCCATATAATACCTACCGGGTTCTAGATTTCAATGTAGACAGAATCTTTGGTCCTAGATCATGAGATACGGTAATGAAACCTAGTATGTTCTAAATCATGATTTATATAGCTCCTGGACGAGGTGGCCCACCGATGTGTCAGTTGGCCAGTCCAGGCCCGCTCCTCGTTACTGGATCCTGTTGCTGACATATAGTGCAAACCGGGTTCCAGATCATAGTATACCTAGAACGTTGCAGATGTTGGCGCATGTCTGATATGTACTCTAAGTGATATAGGTTGTAGGGTCTGATTTTTAATCGTGGGGGGATTTAAAATGTGTTTTTACAAACAATGGCCTTTTTTCTGCAGTTTAATCCCCGATCGTTTCAGGTGAGTTCCGTGGAATGGGGCATTAATCGCCTTACTACGCGTTGCCATAAAGTTCATTTTCAGGTGGAATATAAGCCGTAATCAGAAATAGCAGCTTCATTCCACGACTGGATTCCCTTTGATCTTTACAAAGAAACCTCAATAATAATAATGCGTTTTCGCCTTTTGCAGACAAATTATTACCGCACGGGCTGTGATTAGACAAATCGTATCGGAACACGTCGGAAATAACAATTACTCCTTTTACTTAAACATCCTGGGAGATTTATTGGGACGCCCGGTTTGTGGAGTCACGCGTTATGAAACGTACGTTCCGGAAAATACGTTTTTCTAAGAATTTTGACTGTAAATATAGAGGATTTTAGGATAAAAGAGAAATTATCAAAATCTTAAGGAGCAGAAGATGAGAAAATGAAACAATTTAGCTCCTCACAGGTGGCCTGAGAATCCATGCATTGCATAGAATGGGGAATGTTCTGTGATTAAGGGCTGATACTTTGTTCATCATCAGATGTCTGGTCGTGGGTTTGGACATCGGGATGATTGCCGTAATTCCGCCTCGTTTGTCCGTCTTGTTGGTCCAGCTCGTTATTGTGCCGGTTTTGCGCGGTTTGGTGTTGCCAGTTTGCAGAAATAAACATTTTTTACGGACGTCTTTATTTATTTATTTATTTTTCCCATTTCAGACAAGAAGCTCTCCTGGCCGCAATCAGCGAAAAGGACGCTAACATCGCCTTGCTCGAAATATCCGGCTCAAAGAAGAAGAAGTCGCAAGAAGATATCATTGCTCTGAAGAGAGAGAAGGACAGACTCGTCTACCAGTTAAAACAGCAGGTGAGTGAACTTCACGAGCGGCTTTAAAGTGACTTTCAGCTTTGGCTTCACTAGGATTCAGTCCGTTGAGTAGAGGTTCCAAGGGTGGCCTAATGGTGCAAGAGGCCAGTCTGCCCCCCCCAGTATTGGGGCACGAGGGCTGCTGCCCCCAGGATCTGCCGCCATAGTCAGCCGAGGACAGAAGACGCCACTGGCTCCCCTGCACTGCTCTTCGCCAGTATAAACAAGGGGTACTTTGATGTCACTGGGTTATACTGGTTTGCCAGTTTCCTTGAGGGCAGAACAGATGTTGCTTAACCGTTGAAGCTTTCTTCGCAGGTCTATAGAGATAGGAAAGAGCAGCAAAGTTTGAACATTCCCTCCATATGTGATGCTGACCTCATCACCCATATAGCTGCCAGATACCTGCTTTCCAGTTACGATACGGATCTCATCCAAGTGCCTCGGGTCAGTGAACGTCGGACGCATCGGCTCCGACCGCAGCCTGCTTTGTAGTGCACTCGCTCCGTAGCGTTAGACAGTTCCATGTGCTTTTCTTGGCATTAATAATGCTACTTAATGCAAGTTCCTTTCAACTGCTCCCCGCGCTGACATTCACATATGCGAGCGCCGTGACTCGCAGCAGAGCCAGCGAATGTTTCTTGTTAACATGTTGAGTGCCAGAGTGCGGTGCCAGGGCAGAACGCAGCTCGTTGGCACCCAAAACAGCCGGAGATTTCTGTCTATTTTGCGATTCCGCCAGCAGATGTCTCTGCCCCGAAGTGTTATCAGACGCGGTGCAGCCGAGAGACAAAATGCTTAATATTCATTTTACTTTTTAGACCAAAGATAAAGCTTTTTTTTTTTCTAATTAGTTTCCATGGTAGCAACCTATCAGCACCCGCTTTTGTGTCACATGACAGTTAAGTGTTCCCTACAAATTTCTGAATGAGACAATATTTTATATGATAACAAAATGTTTTAGGAAGGTTTTGGGAAAATAGCAGAGTAGGTGGGACAGCAGCTTTATACAACGAGGTCTGCGTACTAATGGTGGATACTTTTATAAAGGTGAAAAGGCAACAATGTAACTGAGTTCTATGCAGTTAATAGAATACAGTTATATCGCAGGTCTATGCAGTTATGTCGCAGTTCTATAGATTTTCAGTTCATTTTAAGCATATACAGCTCTGATACATATTATTTTTGTTCATTTATGCAAATTGTTCCTGCAGCCTTTCAGTTTTGGGAAGAATAACACAATTAATGACAGTTCACTTAACCTTTTTAACCTGTAATTACCCAGCACACACTTAACACTCCGCCGTGGAGTATCTCCAGCGTCCTCCCTCTCCACACTTTCTAAAGCCGAGCGGATAATCATACGTCGCGTTAATGGCCCGGGATAGCGGACACCTGAAAAAATAGGATTTGCAACAGTCTACGATTAGGGCATTTTCTGTACAAAAGCGCTCGCACCGAGGCCGTCGTGTCGGGACGTGTAGCCAACAGTCTCGTTCCAGAAAACATCCAGATTAATAATTCAGAATTTGCAGACAAAGAAAACATTGTCGGATGTATTGGGTCTGATTCGGAGATATTTATTCCGTGAAGTTTTATATTGTTTTGTAATTACATATGTGAGACCCCCCCCAAATAGATTCCAATAGATCTCCTTTTAAAGTTTTTTGGGAATGATTGAGTTTTTTAACAATAGAAACTATAGATTCCTATTGGACGGGATGACATGACCCTGACAGCCAATAGGAACCACCAGGTTGATGAGTCTTCTGACAAGTGGGAGATTCCATTTTTGTTCCATTTGCTGAATCCACAATCTCAGGAATGTCTTTATTTTTGAACATATTAATAATCTGCGAATCACAGAATTCTGGAGCGCGTCCTCCACAGCATCGAGCGGCGGCGGAGGGTTTGGATTCTGCCATAGAACGATTCCACAAACACGTAACACATAATAATTGGGCCGTATGTTTCCCATTTACAGTCTGTGTTGAAAAAAAAGCCTTCGCATTTCGGCCAAATAATTTGGGTTTTCTCAGCGGGGAAAACGTTCAGTTTTCAACAAATCCGTAAATTTAAATATTCATACAAAACATTTCTATTACAGTTCGCTGCCATATTGTTAGATTTATATGGGGCCTCCTGTATTCATCCTAATGAATGGCTGCCCAGATTGAAAGCACTAGGATGTTTAATCTGTCTCGGCAGCCGCTGACTACAACTCCTACGATCCCCGGCAGCCTCTTGGAACCGCCCCGTTCCTATTTTAAGAGCGAAAAGATCATATCGAGATACAAAGCTTGTTACTACAGATAAAGACAAATAACATGGGAAACAAGTCATGCTAAGTTAACCATTTAATGTAATGGATAATAGCGATATCAAGGCGTGAAAGCGGTTGCCGGGGCGTCGTTTTCTTTTACCTGCTTCCTTTCTTCCTAAATTACTGTTTGTTGGTTGGAAAAAAAAAAAGATCTATTTTTAAGCCAAAAGGTGGATTAATGGGCAGAGAAATTATCACAAAGACGCCAATTCAACATGGAAAAATGCAAAATCTTTGTAATAATAATAAAAAAATGATAGGTAGCCGTCCGGAAGCCGCCCGCGTACTTTACAAGCACCGACTGTAACGTGTCTACCTTTCAGGATTAAGACTTCCGATTGTCTGTTTTTCCACTAATTATTTCCTTCTACTGTCTTATATAATAACTTATTTCCTGCATTTCTTTAAAAAAAAAAAAAGAGGCGGGAGGAAAAATAATAATAATTTGGTGCCGCAGCGAGATAAGTTGGAACGAGGCTCGGCCGGAGTGCTGGAGGGGAATTTTGTTCTGAGATTTAATTACACTTTTCAGCCGATTTCTTTGTGTGATCTCGCACGGCGCTGTAATTATGGCTTTTATTGTGCGGAGCGGCGGACGAATGCTTTTCGCATGACTTTACGTTGCCGTCTGTCATGTTTTGCCGTTTGAAGATGTTTCCTGTGTGATGGAGACATGATATTATCTCACGCGACGTGAAAGCCTTATCGGCAAAAAGCTTCAGATACATCGACCACAAACAAAAAAAAGGCAAACGCAAGACCAAGGTGTCTCGTGTGCGTTACATGTGTGCGTCTTGTGTGCGTTACATGTGTGCGTCTCGTGTGCGTTACATGTGTGCGTCTCGTGTGCGTCTCGTGTGCGTCTCGTGTGCGTTACATGTGTGCGTCTCGTGTGCGTTACATGTGTGCGTCTCGTGTGCGTTACATGTGTGCGTCTCGTGTGCGTTACATGTGTGCGTCTCGTGTGCGTCTCGTGTGCGCTTTCAGGCTGGCAGCCTCCTGATGACATGAGTGGCTGGATGCGCGTGGCCAAGCGTTACGTTTTTATGTTCAGGTAGGGTGCAGATCAGGAGACTATGGGGCGCAGTCAGCCGGCGGCCCACCGGTGCAGATGCCAGGCGGCCAGTGTGGGCCAGTATTATACCATTAATGGGGTCTGGCAGGGACCGCGCCGGACAATCTGTAAACTACAGAACGGGGAGAGCACGGCTGACATGAAAACGCAGGCTGACGTTTCATCACGATGCGGATTCCTGTTTCCGGTTGTCAGAAATGGAATTATTTATCGGAAGGGTTGTTTGTTTAGACAGATCTGGAAGCGTTTTGTGTGGAAAGACGGTTTGGATAGCTGGAGCGAATATGTTTGGTTTTGTGGAACGGGGGAAATGTTGGCTCTTCTGTGTCTGGAATAAATGTTATAAAAATGAAGAAGCTTATTTTTATTGGAGGACATCGACCTTTGTGAGAAATTCCCTTAGCTGTATATATATATATATATAAATGGTTTAAAGGGTCCGCCGTGAGAAGTTCAAACTGAATATAAAAGTTAGAAAACATTAATATTTTGCCTTTTATTTCTTATTCTTGTAAGACGAAGAGAATAAAATACATTTTCCTGGAGCTTTAGCAGAGACATCACTTTTATGAAACGGAATCGTTGGAAAGGTGAGGCGGTGACGTTACAGACTGAGCTGAAACAAGGGGCTTCTCTGTAAAACCCATTTATCGATAAAAACCTAGACATTTCATTAAATTAGTGACCTCGGTGAGCGGAGCCAGCGCACCTGTTCATATTAACAACATCGCGGATAAAAGAAGAAAAGCTGAATTACATCTGGATGGCGAGCTGTCTCTCATATAATATAAATCATAACATTGGGACAAATATTGGTACATTTAAAAAATAATTAATAAATATATCACGATAAATTCCTAGTATGATTGGTAACGTGGAAAAAAAGTCTTAAAAATATTTTTATTTACAATTATTATTTATTTATTGTTTTAAAAGCGCCATCATATTCCATAGCGCTGTACAATCAAAATGAGACTAAAGTAACATGGGAAGCAACGAGAATATTACTGGATGCTGAAAGGGTTTTATTATTATTATTATTATTATTAATATTTGTTATTATTATTATTATTTGTTATTATTAATATTATTTTGTTATTATTATTAATATTATTATAATTTGCTATCATCATTATATAATTGTTAGAATTATTTATTATTTAATATTATTACTATTTATTTAAATAGCATCTTCACATTCTGTAGCGCTATGAAATAAACTCGGAATGCGGATGATGGGCCTTAGAGTTCATATACAAGTAGACATCTGCACAATGTATGATCAGCCGGACTTTAAAGATATAAAAAAAACTGATGACTTCGGTGATGACAGCATAGGCTTCAGGGATCTTGTCTGCAAAGCTTACAATCTAAAGCAGACGAGGAAGGATTGAGAGGCAAGGAGTTAAAGTAAAATTTTATTTTTTTAAAATATATATTGAATTTGGTTAATGAATAAATGAATTTGTTTTTGGATGCGTGTCCGGTTACTGACGCGGCTCTCACGGCCCCCGTGTAATCGCGTTATACTGTTGTTTGGAGAACGTTTCGGAGGATGGGTACCCCAGAAACCTTGCAGATGCTCGAAGAACCAGAAAGAGCCCATTATTTCTGTATCTTTTGGCAACACATCCCATTGTTTTTCCTGATTTAAGCGGCATTCGTCTTAACCTCATCCAGATGACTGATCAAAGAACGAGCCCTTAATTCGGCGCTGCTAAAATATTTTTAAAGAGGCCGTTTAAATATTGGAGTTTTACTGCGACAGATTGCTGCTAAGCTGCTCGCTCGATTACCAGGCAATTGAAGACTTTTGTTTCACTTCACTTGATCCGCACGAACCCTTTGGATATTAGTATTATATTAATACCTGGCTTTCTCCGCCAGCCGGTGGCATGCGGGGGGATTTAAATCCTTGTGGGTCTGGCGTAAGACCCTGAACCGTAGAAGGAAATTCTGTCTGCTGCTAAAGAAACTTCAGAAACGGTGAAATTCCTTTGCTTTCCACGAATGGAGCGTTGGAAGCGCGTTCTGATTAAAGATATCGGAGGCGAGGCAAATAATTACAACATTAGTGAGTTTAAAAGCAGAAAATATACAAGACCATGTGATGTATCCTTATAATATACGATGTTTTATCAAATAAAAATGTCCGGGATATAAGAGGTGATAAGAAAGCGGGAAACACTGTATGTAGCCAATAGGATGTGGGATTTGTGCCATTCTTGTCTCTCATTGGCTGGACAGCGTGTTCTAATATTGAACACGGGACAAGGTGACGGACAATTAATTGCAGCTATGTTATTCCTCCCTAAATTCTCCTCCAGGTGTTACAGCTAGGGAGATACCTCGATTAATCCTTTGCATTGGCCGCCATTATGGTGCCGTTTGTTGGTTGCTATCACCCACTCAGTCCCAGTATCCCCGCAGCCCCCTGTGAAAGACCTTTCCAAGACCCTATAGAATAATGAGCGGTTTTGTAGATAACCCTGTATTGTTTTCCAGCGGTTAATCCCCTGGAATTTTAATTCCGATTCACTAATATAAAAACACTCTAAAAGATGTTTAATATCCATATCAAGGCTTTCCAGATGGACCCCATTTACAGCGTTCAGAAGCTGAGAGCCGCGGATTACGGAAATATTCGGCTAATAACACTTTGAAGCTCCCATTAGATTTTGGACTCGTTCTTATTTTCGGTTCTGTCTCTAAGTGCGTTGAGATCCGCGTGTCTCCAGGCTAGGACTTCGTGGCGTTAACCTGACACCAACACTTGACTTTTCCAGTCTATTCATTTGGGTTAAAATGCGGTAAAATGAATATTAAGATATTTGGGGGGGCTGAATGGTTCTTATCTGGAGGTAGTGGGAATAACTTTCTAGAGATACATCGTTTCGAACATTCTGTTGATCTTTGATGGTTGTTCTATTAAAAGAAATAAACCAATGAGCTGGAACCACTGAGGTTTCCAACTATCCCATTGTACAGCGCTGTGGAATATGATGGCGCTACATAGAACAATAAATAATTATAATAATGATGATAATAATAATGATATATATTGATATATAATGATAATAATATAAACAAGTAAATTAAAATGAAATATAAATAAATAATAAAGAATAGATACATGAGAATAATGGATGATCAGATGTTTTACCGTATAAAATCATAATTAATTAACGTATCGCGATCGAGTCAGCGTTCGGAGAAGACCGTCTGCCCCTCGCGTACGGAATTTGTTCCAGGGCCCTTTATATCTTAATCAAGCTGAGAGAGGGGTCTAAAACTGTCCAATCCATCAGGGGGTCTTTGGCAGGTTAGATTTGTGGAAAATCTTTATGTGACCCCCTGGCATCTGGAATCCGACTCGGCTGCTTCACCTGCGATCTCCCTCATCTTCCTCCCCGGCTCACAGCGAAGGACAATATCAAGGATCTCATTTGCAAAAAAAAAAAAAAATCACTTTATTTAATTTCAGTAAAAAATATTAATAATTAATTTTAAAAGAATATTTATTGGAGCTTAATATTTATTAGGTGGATGACCCCCCTTAACATTGACGTTTCCTTTACTGTAAGAGTTTCTTTTATATGAAGAACAAACAAATATTACACAGTTTGTAGACCGCAACCTTTTGCCGTTTCGACGAATCAGACGTGCGCTGTGTGTTCGTGATAAATATAAACAGAGGAAGTTGGGAAAAAAAGAAAAAAAATCCCATATGATGTTTTTAATCCGTGACTCTCCGTTGCTTGTATGTTTTCTCTTCGGTGCCCAAACTCATTTCTAAGACCACCTTAGTAGAGAGACTGAGATTTACATACCCCAACTGCCTTCATTTGCATATAGGGTCATCACCAGTGCGGGGCGGAGCTTTACAGAGAAGATATTGGCCAAGAGTAAACGAATGACATTGATACAAAAACAGACAGATAGAATTCAATATGTAAAAAGATTACTTAAAATAGGAAAGATAAACAATTGTTTACGGAATCTGAGTATCTGGCCTAATTCTAGAGCGTGAAAAATATATTTCCAAGAGATGGTTGACTTGGTCTAAGATCGCTCTTCACCCCACAGCGCCCAGTCTGCTGTCCGTATCTTTGATGATTTATACTTAACGTCTGCCTCCATTCCATGTTTCTCGCCAGACGCAGAACAGAATGAAACTGCTGGCGGACAACTTCGAAGACGATCATCATCACCACCACCACCATCATCATCACCACCATCGTTTTCCTGGGAGAATACAGCAATCCAACCACAGGCCCTCTCCTGACCAGGTTAGTCGCTTACTGAATACTGTCAGGGGGCTTTGATACGGTTACAAAGTATTATCTCCGTAATTCTCGGGAAGGGTAGGCGATCGCCGCACGAAGACCTCACTCCAGGTAGCTGCATCGCAACGGGTCTCCGACGTGGGACAAATCCATTACGGGTCAGAGCTTGAACAACATTGATACGTTACTAACCAGAGTTATTTAGGGCAAATATAATGTTTGGTTCAAAGTTACCCCTGTGTTTCCAGCTTCGTAGGGGGCTGTATCGTTCTATAGGCAGGTGAAAACACCTTATACAGCCAGATGTACTTAGTCCAACGGCTTAATGTTTCCCGAAGACACATGACAGTCATTTGATTATAAAAATGTCCGCTTTGGCGGGCTCCTCGAGCAGTCATTAAATGAACGTATGTTGCAGCATTTTAGAGCATTCGTGTAAACTGTACGAGAAATGGATTTTTGCCAGAAATGTGGTTTATTGGAATAAAAATTATTTTGGCAGGAATGACTATGTCATTGAAACAATTTAACAATTTACTGCAGAAAGAAGCCTTGATCTTGATCTCCGCTCAAAAATATGTAATCTTTTAAAGGGGTAGAGTCATTGTTTTATTTAAAACGTCTGTTTTGTGTTCATTACCCAAACGCCAGGTGAACGATTGGCTTCCCATCCATTTCACCTTAACAGCTAAAAACTTTGTTATAGAAAATCGATCCCAGAAATTACACGGAAGCCCAACGTGAATGATGGATTAAGAACCTATGAGTATTTTTCTTTACTCACTTTACTCCGTTTGACCTGCTCCTATTGCCTGGAACACTTAATGAGTCCATAATCATTCACCCAGGGTTATGCACACATACATATTTGGTTAAAAAGAACATACTTTGGCCCAAATCAACCTAAGATGTTTCATTCTCAGGCAAAAACCCAAAGAAATGTGAATTTGGATGGAAACTTGACAGTGGCCATTTGTTTGAGGTCAATGTACAAAGGATTAATATCTTCTCCCCCAGTATCTCCACTTGAGGGAAGCTCCTCTCCATCTCAGGTTGGATGAGGTCCCCCGGCTTGAGCTCCTCAAACTCATTAAGGACTCAATAAAGAGGAGCTGGAGGATGTTTTAGTTCATCCCCAAGTTCTTCTTGGACAGCTGTATCCCTCCATCTGCTAGGACATGGTAATGAGAGTTGTAGTCTAGGAACAGCTGGGAGGCTTACACATGTTATAGAAACAGTTTGGTAAAAAGACATATGTTGGAAATAAATTCAAGATCTTCCACTTGCTGGAGGACGACAGCAGCGATTGATCATGAACGGCCTTTCATGGCGCTCTGTTACTAATGGGAAAGTATGCAGAAATGCTCGCTCGGACTCGGAACACATGTTCTGATGTTATACAACTGTCTCTGGGTAGGAAGTATAATCATTGGCTGGATTTTTCTTAAATGAGATATTTTGAAGCAGATCCAGGAGATATTCCGGTCTATTTAAGAAACTATTTTAGATTGTTCGAGTCCTTGACCTCGAGAGATCCTATTGGCTGCAGGATGATGAGACTTTTACATCACCACGGCTAATATGATGTCAACTCATCCATCGTAGGTCTTTGTAAGTAAGAAACGGAGGGCTCTCTCCAGGCATTAAATAATTAGCCTAAAAATTGGGGCTCCTCCCCATTCCTCCAAACCAACCAATGACAGCCGAATATGATACGGATATCATGTTGAAGTGCGTAATATAAAGATGTGTCTGTGACCGCCATGGTTATTTGGGGCTGAAGTATTGAGATTAGTTAAACCTTTAGTTCTTTTCTTTTTGTTAACGTTTAGTGTTAAGAGGAATGGAATGCATTACCGATCCTAAACGTTTGCACGTGTGTCCCGCGCACAGTACAGCGGGCTTCGGTAAAGCCTTTTCTTAAAAAATATCGTCATTTAATGTGCAATTATGGGCTTTACCTTGTAACGTTTTAAGATTCGATTTGGTTTACAAGACTTCGAAGCGAAAAAAAAAAAACCCAGCTTGTATCAAAAAGAATAAAATAAAAAGAAGCGAGAAAAGAATGAAAAAAAATCTCTCCATGGTGTATGGGCTTTCAAAATCAGAAGGAAAGAGAGGCCTTAAAAGTGTGGAAGGGGTAACAGATTTACCCCAAACCTACCAAATCCAACATGTAGATACTACTATTATAATTAATAATCATAATTAACATTGTTACAGTTATAATAGTTTAGAATATTGATACAATTATGATTTTATATATAGTTATATCTAAGTGACCGATCAGCAATCTTTTTCTGGCCCACCTGATGAACGTGGAGGGGGTCTCCTCCTAATCATATCATGTAAACGATGGCACTTTATGTAACCGGAAGGGGTTAACTTGGCCGTTCACGAATCTGACCCCAGATCAAGGTTTATTATGGAAAGTTTCCCATGGTGCTCAGTGCATTGTATGAACCAGCGGCAACACACCGGCGGAGGTCTCGCTGACCACAGACGTCAAGGGTAGATCACAGGGCAACAACACAATACGGAACGGCACATGTGCTCTTCTCTGCTGATGAGAAGTTAATTTCCAGATCTGCTTAACCCCCAGTTAAGACTTTAATTTAATGAGTACGTGCACGCACATGAAAGTGAACTTCAAGAGCTGTCAGGTAAAGTCTTCTACCAAACAAAAAGAAACCATCCCATGCGGCTTAACTCATCAAAATCCTACTGTCAGGCCATCAAAAAGGAATGTCAGGAAGCTCCGGCGATGCCAGGAATTTCTCGTGAACTTTGTTCAAAGCGATCTTCTTCTGTGCCACGAAGGGCTGTGTGGCAGAAGGATCTTCAGCGAGGGATTTATGGGAGAATATCACTCTAATACCCGGAGAAAGTTGTTGGCCGAATAGCGTCTGATTTCTTTTTACTCTGTTGGGAGATTAACTTGTGGGAGAAGTGCCTGAGATCTGGGGACGAGTGCCAAGAAGAGTTTATAACCCCTTCCGAGCGGCGTCCTTCTTGGCAGACCTCTTCCCGCCTCGCTTTCATCGCAGAACCATCAGCGCTGGGACGTTGCTCGGATAATCCCCCATGTAACCGGTTACTGTTTTTATTTCCCTTCTAAGACGTGTATCCAAAAAGCACAGAAGGCGCCAGCGTCTTGTCCGACGCACCCGCCACCCCTGGTTTACTTGACTGTCAGAGACGAGAAGCTCTCGGAAGGGAGTCGGAAAGCCAATTCTCCATCATTTCAGCCCAATTCAAGTTTACAATATCTTATCAGCCAGAATAGACACATCCTCAGAGGATTCTAAGATTTCTTGGACTTCCGGTATCCCCCACGCATTTTCATATTGTGGTCCAGAGAGAAAGTGCTCACATTCTATCACAGAAGGAATCTGAGCTGTTTACCCAACTGTTTTTTTCCAGCAAAAGAGCCTTTTTGAGAGGGTTTCAGAAATGCTGATTTCTAATATTTCAGGATATTTAGTTGGGTTCTTCAGTTTAAGCTCCGGCTCCTACAGGTCTAACTGGGATTTGCCGTTGGTGCCCAATGGTTGGTATGGATCAAACTTTCGCTTTGTACCCTTTTGGCCAGTATTTGTCTACCGATCTGTAAAAGCCCCGGCGTTGTTTGCCATGCTACGATACTCCCTTTCCCAAACACCTTTCCGCTCGGGTTTTTTCGCTATTGCGTCCCACTAACAGAATTAAGATCCTTTTAATACTCAGCCCTGGGGCTGGCAGGCCGTAGTGGATCTCCGATCGGATAATCCCTCCACTTCCCGTTTGCACGTTGTAGTCGTTTAAATTGATGAAGCAGTGGCTGCCCAGACGGGTCTATCGCCAGATATCGCGGTCTGCGAGCCAGCAGGAGGGAAATTAGATTACAATGGTTTCAAGGAGCCCTTTGTATGCCTTTACCGTTACGTTTCCAGGCTCAGATAATCCTTCCCTGTCAGCGCTTGGCCCTACAAAACGAACGAATGTTTTACAGCAGCATCTACGGATCCCGATAACACAAGAAGAACTCGCCAAGAACTATACCTTGGTTCAAAAATCAGATAAAATCTATCACTCCTTTCGCTGCTTGGCAAACCCCAACATTGTTACCGAATGGATCATTCTGTATATTATCCGCGTTCTCAGATAAGCGTTCCATTCTATTGGGAATTTAACCCAACGTTTAGGATTCCCATACATGCCGGCTTATCTTGGCTCCTCCGTCCCTCCGGTCTAAGATCTGAAGGAGACGACGTTGGAAGCCACTTGGGCAGCGCTGAAAGCCGAACATCTGCCGGGTTCTCCGGGGAGAGTCGTTTGATTGCAGAGTTTATTACTTGTTTGTGCGGCTATCTCTCCAACAACTAATTATTCATGATCTCAGCTATTAAACGACCAAATAAAATATGTGCTCTTCACTTTTCTTACATTAAAGAAGACGCAGCCCAGGGAATAAACGTAGGAGGCTTCATCATCGAAAAAACTTTGTAAGCATTTTTTGGGGGGATTTCTGATAAAGTTCCCAGATGTAATTACACCGTACGTCTCCATCTAACTTCATGTTGACTTTTAGCCATTATTAAAATCTCATCCCTCTCCCCGGTGTCGGCTCGGGGAATCGTTTCTCGGCCCTCTGCTCAGATCCCACCTACAGACTGGGAAAACACCTCATTTTAGACTAGTTTAATATATAAAATATATCTTGACGTTGACAAAAAAACTAATAAAGTACAAAATCGCTCCTCTTGCCTGTAATATGTATATGGACTAAGCAGACCCGTAGAAAAATGTCAGACGAGGCGTGATCAGGGAAGCAGGGATATGTTTCCTGATCACTGTTTGACCTATGAGGAGGGCAATCAAAGTTATAAGAGGGGAGAGAAAAATGACAAAAATGAGATGAAATCATAAGAAATAATACATATTTATATATAACATATTTAAAGGGGCTCTAGTGTCGTCACCAAGACGTCTTCAGTGCTACTTTATAACAAGAGAGATCCCTGAAGTCTATAAAGACCCCGAGAGGATCTGTTAGTCTGCTCCACGGCGCTCAGATAAAGACCGGTGCTATAACATACATTTAATGTCAATGCTTGGAATAAAACGCGGGCTCGTGTACACGCTAACGACATACGACATCCTGGCAACACGAGAGCCCTGGATGTAGCCAATGGAAGCTGGAAGCTCTCTACCTCGTGTCTTCCAATTGGCTGCACACCATGTTCTAGAACGTTGGAGTCCAAGTATATATAATAAGTGCGTGAGTATAAAGCACATCGCTCTACCAGCTCTAGCGTATTATTGGATCCCCGCGGAATTCTCCGCGATTAACTGCATCTTTTGGCCGCGGTTTGGAAATATTAAAATACTGTCGTCCTTTTCTTCACTACCTAAATCAGCACAATTTTAAAATAAACATGTGTTTGCGATCCAGTTTTTTTTCCTTTCCCTGGATTTGATTTACTATTCTTTTCTGGGTTTTTTTCTCTTTTTTTTATTATTTGGCCTTTTTCTTGATTTTTTTGCCTCGTTATACCGGGCTTAGGAAAGGTTGAAGAGGTAAAGCGCGTGCGAGCGGCAGACAGAGCGAGTAGCGTCTCCTCCGTCAGACTTCTCATCGCGTAGCCTTTGAGGTCTCCCGCGTGGGGTAACGGCGCTGAGAACGCGTTACATTTATTTTAACCTTTTGAACCCGCGTCCCTCTCCCAGAAAGACTCCCACTGTGGAACCGGCCGCAGGAATTAGTCTTGCAAAAACTGGATTAGATCTCCAGAAATTATTGGGATGTTGTAGAAAGGCAGGTTATCCAATATTTTTAGGCTCGTTCCCTGCGGCTTCGGGAAACTATTTCTTAACTTGATCTAAAAGTGGTCTGTGGTACGAACAGATATTTATGAACTGAGCGGCCAAGGTAATTATATATATATAGGGGGAACACTGGGAAAAACATCAAACTGTCCTGAGTTTATTTATTTGCAAGGAAAAAACTTTTAATAGAAAACTCCACTTATTTCAAGTGAGTTGAGTCTTTATGTTGCTATCCACTAAATAAAAAAAAATATTATATATATAAATAAAAATGAGCTTAGTGTGCACTTTTTTTGAGATTAAATGGAGAAGCTTAATATAGTTCAGGAACAGCTTGGCAAATTTAGAAACAAATTATTTACAGAAATGACGATAATAACTTGATTTTGTACCAACAAAATATAATAATAGTAATAATAATAATAATAATGATAATAATAATAATAATGATAATAATAATAATAGTAGTAATAATAATTATGATAGTAGTAGTAATTATAATAATAATGATAATAATAATAATATAAAATACAAGGGGTGAATGGCATTGACTTCTTTGTCTCTTCGCTTCCTCGAATTATTTTCTGAAATGCGCGCAGGTTTTGTGCGGCGCGCGGGAATATTCAGCGTTCTGAACTTTTGTGGAATTCGCATACAATGCGTCGGCGCTAAATTCTAACCGTGTTTATATGGAACTGTCAGAATCCTTTACTTAAGCCCAGCGCACGCAGCCGTGGTTCCCAACATCTGGTTTTTAATAATTGTTGACATCAGGGAGCTGTGTTATGCGTGGAACAGAATGGGAACATTAACGGTACCGGCGGGGGATACAGGGAGAGCGGAATTCCTGTCGGTTTCAATCATAATTAATAGACAGACAATTACATTCAGCGGTTAGATTTGGTAAAATGCCATCCGCAGGACCATGTGCGTGCCAGAGGCATGGCCTGCGTAGCCTTTTCCCTTGCCTGGCACTCAACGGGTTAAAACTGGCACGATAAAAACTCTTTCTCGTTGGGGGCCCTAACCCCAAATGGTTTTTTTCTGCCCCCCCGACATTGTAGGCAGCTCATCCCCTTATATATATAAAGTCACCCCGGCCCCTAGGGCCAGTCCCTGGCAGGAAGCCGACAGATCTATCCAGCTGAGAGATGCTCGCCCCATCCTGATGTTCAGTCTCTGACGTGATTATGACATCACAGGGTGTAAAAAAATTAAGAAAAACGGCACATAGAAGCTTCAGAACCAACAGACCTATAGGGACCGGGGGGGGGCAGGCTACAGTTCCAGCTGACCCCCTAGCTATGATATCGATTGCAAGCTCCGCAGTCAAGGATGGCGTCTGAACTTTTCTGCTAGAGCTGTAAGTAAAAAGGTAAACACGCCAATAAAAAATGCCTTTACTACAGTTAATCATCATCTTAATTGCAAGCTTTTTGCCCGAGGATTTTGTAAAATCGCTAATAAGAGGGAAAACACACATATTTCACACATCGACGTCAGTGAATCGTCAGTGAATCGTACGGAAAGTATGCACCGGCCCGGATATTTGCCTGGCCTGGGGATTGCGATGTCAGTTACCCCATCTGTATTTTACATAAGACAGAGTTCAGACTCTCCGGGGAGCGAGGGAGGGCATCGCCGTTTTGGTAGGTTAAGCACCGTTTAGCGATGAGATTCCCACTAAATCAGATACCAGTCATTAAAAAGTAGACGAGCCATAAATTCTGCCCCCATGTACTCGGGACCTGAGATTTAAGGTTAAGTGTCTGTCAATGAGTTCTTTATGATGTCATTTCCTTCTCTCGGGTGCCGCTGGGCCGTCGAGCAGCTGGTGGGAAGCCCGAAGCTCCTTAACCATGGGCTTCGTGTTTTAGTCCCCGGGTTGATTGATAATACAGGTTCCCTTTTTCGCTTTGCATGCGAGTTCCCCGTTTTTGTCGTGTAAACATTCGAGGACTATGCTTTCCAAACACAATCAATCTTACAGAGGGAGGCAAAAGCCCCTGGAGATAAAACAAATTGGTGTTTGTGTTGGTTATGCGTAGAGAATGCCGACTCGTTTGGTGATCGTCGGAAGAACAATGGTTTTGTTTGTTTGTAATGCTTTCTTGTCTTTCTTCCTCCGCTGACACCTCTGGATCTTCCCACGAATGGCCTCAGGACGACGAGGAGGGCATATGGGCCTAAGAGCTCCTGAAGACCAAAGTTCCAAGTTTATTTCGAGGGGTAAGAAAACTCTTCTTTTAAGATGTTTTTACTGAAATGCGGCGATGAGTGGATGGACGCTGCTGATCTGGGCTCTCAAATCATTTTCTTTTTCACGAGGGTTCGGGATGGGGAGTCGAGGACAAAACACCCCCATACAATGCCAAAAATACGGTTTCATGGGGGGGTGGGGAATGGGCTTCACCTGCTCAGGTGTGAAGATTCACATACGGCGTTCCGGGGCCCAATAGACCGGGGATTCATGGCTGTAAAGGCCTCTGTTTAACTCCATAATGGAAGCATTTAAATTCATAAGAAATCTAATTTTAATGAAAAACACGGAAGAGGCTCCAACGGAAAAAACGAAAACAAAGGAGATAACTCCAAATGACATTGTTTTTTTTCTTTTGATCACTCCTGCTCTTCCACACTCACATACTCTCTCACACACTCTCCCTCCGGCTCTCTCGCACACTCTCTCACACACTCTCCCTCCGGCTCTCTCTCACACTCTCTCACACACACACTCTCTCACACTCTCTCTCTCGCACACTCTCTCTCACACACTCTCCCTCCGGCTCTCTCGCACACTCTCTCACACTCTCTCTCTCACACACTCTCTCACACTCTCTCTCGCACACTCTCTCACACACACACTCTCTCTCACCTTCACACACGGTCTAACACACTGTTTTTTTTACCCTTGTGCACAAGTCTACTGGAAGCCGTGAATGGACGTCTCATGATTGTGCAGTAAAACCATATTAAGCTCAGCATTGTCAGGGCAATTAGTGGGAACCTTTTATTTGCCCTACATCCCCTGGTGGCTAAAGTAGAACATATCGTTGTCTGTATTGACCGTCCCTTCCTTACATCTCTACGTCTGTCCTGTGGGTGTCATTGATTAATATCACCAAGAACAAATATCGTTACCACCGACGCTTATCGGTGAATGTCTTGCCGTCCCTTTGTATCTCGTAGATTTGCGATTAATTGGAATTTGTCTTCTTTTTGTGCCAACGTGAAAATATCGTCGACAAAAGTATTCAGCGTTACTTAAACCTCTGGTTTGTAGAAAACAATTCCTGTAAAAAAGATGCGTATTGCGGATAAACGCCTTAAAATATTTAGCGGGGGCCACTTAGGGCGCTGAATAAACCCCCTCTGATCGCGGGTCTGAGTAAACGCGACGCGAAGGAACCATCCCGGTGGCGACAGCCGCGGGTCTCTCGGTGACACAAACCACGCAATGATATTTCTGAGCTGAAATAAATAAACAGGACCTATTTTTGTAGCTTTTTTTCTGTAGTATTTTTACTCCTCTAGCGTTCGAAGCGTTAAAAAGTAGTGGAAACTCCTTGACGCCGTTGGAGAATAAAGTGTGTGGTCTCACCTGAACCGGAGCGTAAAGTAAAACTCTCCACGATGTCCCCCTTTCTAAAAGGTGGGGCAGAAATTGGCAAACGTTGGGAATTTTAAAGACCTAGTTTATTGCTTCTAATGCAACCTTGAACCTCAAAATCTTGGCAGGATTTTCTCCTAATTAGATTTGATCCAATAAAAAGGAAAGTACGCTGCGGTCCTCGCGAGTATTCTGCGCAGGCGGCTTCCAATGCCGTATATTTAATGGACGCGCGGAGGACTTGGCCTTAATCTGGGCTGCGCTCCTCTGGGACTGACGCCGCGTTGTCCTCGGAAGACATGAAAGGGTCTCTCGAGCGAAATAACATTCATCCTAGCATTCAGTGATGTCATAATGCGTTCTTGGGATGCATAATATGGTTTTGGGGAAAAAATAGGGAAAAAAAACATCTCACAATTCACTGTTACCCCAGGAGCTTAGTACGCAAAGAACTTCCATCGAAGTCTGTCTGTATGACAATAGAAACCACAGCGAGGGGAAACAATTGGATACGAAACCCCCTAAAACACAGAATTCCAAGTTTAATTGATTAGATTGATTTTTAACAAAAGTTACATTTTACCAATTTAATTAGTGATACTTTGTTGCACTTCCTACATTAACGAGACACAAGTATGTGGCACCTGCTACTTTATAGTTTGTGAACTAAACAGGACCTAAAACTGATGATCTTAACCCGTTTGATACATAAAATATTCCTCCGCCAGCATTCTAGACCGGACAGGACAGGGTTCTAACTCATATCTCCGGGGCTCCAATCACTTCACGTCCCCGATCATTAAAATATCTGTAACGCCGGACGAGCTGTAGAGAGTCTCACGTGACCTCACGTAATGCACGTGACCCAATCCATCACTGATATCAAACATCTCTCACGTCCCCACATAAATACAGATTTCTAACGACGAGACCGGAGTTTTTTCCACCCCTTTCCACATCTGACCTGCTGTCCTTCAAACAAAAGCGATGATCCTTGAGGCTCTGGGTAAGCAGTGAACTCCCTTCCTTGTGATCGCGCTGTTTGCAGTTGGGGATAAGCAAACTTTCCCCGCTAGATGGATCTTTCTACAAATTGCCGTTTAATGGTTGGGTTTTACAATCAGATTCCTTCGCAGTCGTTTGCTACATTTCCAGGTCCTTATCTTAGGGCGCTGATAATTGATCCCTGTTTACTTATTTGGTTTCCCTCTGAACTTTAATTCCATTAGTGGCGGCTTTTTTACTCTTTCTTTTCTTGTTTATTGTGGAATTCTCAATATATTCCATTCAGTATAAGTATTGTTTACATCATAAACTACTAAAGAAGGCTCCTCGATGGGTACAAGAGAGACGTCCTCATTACTAATGATCAGGGAATTAATGGTTTAAAGCAGAACTTTCCCTTATTCCTCATATTGTTCATTTATCAGAATAAAGGCCGTGATGTCATCGAAACGTTGACATCTTACTCCATAGGAATATTTCATTCCGAAGATTTAAGGGGTTTATTTATTGAGTCGGATTTATCTATTATATTGGTCATATTCATTTTGTATCCCTAAAATATGGTCAGTAAGTCATGAATGTTGCTAAAAAAAATGATGAGCAAAAACCCTCAGGGTAGCAGAAGATAAAGCCTTTAAGACGAGTCCCGTGGGCACTGGGGGCACCCGTCAGAACCCCGTGCAGGGTAACGAGCGTGCAGCTGAAGTAGACGTTGACGCTGAGAAAACATTGTGACTCCATGGAGAATATCTCGGTCTCCTGAAGAGATTTAAAGGACTGGAGCGGAGATAATGTGCGGAAGTTCAATGGTAGGAAAAAAAGTCAGGGCGCAGATAAGACCCCATAACCGAGGGCATCGAGACAGCACGTGGAGTCTAGACGGGGAACCGCTACCACGTCGACCAGAAGCTCTGTTTTGATCGAAGTATTTGTCTGGAGATAAAGTCCGAGCTACTGCAGCCTCTTTTATAATCAATACGAAGCCGGGGCTTATCTATGCTGCGGGGCTCAAGGGGGTCTTTAACGTCCTCCGTTTGTTGACATTATTGAACTTAAGAGGACTGTTCAGCAAATGCCGGCTTTACCAAATACCCCCCCCCACACACACACGGTAATTTGCCTTTCTTTACTGGCAAATCATCCGAAAAAGTTACCCCTCAGCCACGTCCGCGCCGGCTGAGGTTCGGGGGGGGGGGGTTCCACGCCAGCCTCCCGTGTATCAGAAGAGAACTACGCATTTTCTGAGTTTAAGTCGATTTCGAGATGGCGTCCTCGATTCTCCCCAGATTCTCATCATTCTCATTCCGAAGCCGGGATGAGGGCGCAGCTAAGGCATGTTTGGTCTTAGAGAATGATGATGATGGTATGTGAGGTTTAACAAAGCCCCGGGGGGCAGGGGGAGAATCCTGACATCTACCCTCCAGCCACGTTCAGCTGATCGACAGACAGACAGGATACCAATTCAGTCCAGTGGTTGTCTTTGATCAAAGGATAAAGATCCTGAGCCATCACTACCCAAGAGGCAATTAACACGTAAGTGTATTTCCTTCTGATGTCCTCAGACAGAACCGTCTAAGGTTCACACTCCAAATATCTATTGTTTCCAAATTCTCTTCTCTCAAAAGGAAAAAAAATCCCGCAATTTCTTGGGAAAAGCCAATTCCTGCGAATTCAGTGACTCTACGGCGAGGTTGTTGGGCGTAAGAAGAGATGGGGGCTAGGACCTTATCGTTTGACGTTAAAAAAAGAAAAAAGTGTTAATACCTGGTATCTAGATAGGGATATTATACGTATACGGTATATATATAATCTAGAAAAAATATAATAAAAATAAATATATTATACAAAAATATATATATTTAAAGGGGGTGCCATGAAAAAGTATTCCAACATTTAAATAGAGGATTTAAAAAATACAAAGGGTGCCATGGCAACGCTAGGAGTTACCGCATGTGTTTCTATATATTTAGAATAGATATGCATAGGACTCAAACTAGTTATTTTGAGGCATAGTTTGGGATTTCCAGAGGCTTTTCATCCCCGGTCACCTGTTTGCTTCTGGTTTTCTCTCGTGATCTGACCCCAATTATCCAGCTATAATAGCACAACAACGGCATTGTGGGGTTTGTGCATTGACTATTGTTGTGCGATAGAAGGTACTGAAGTAAGGTTCACACCAATCAATCATCGTGATAAACCTTGTGAGGACTGTTTCTAGAAAGAATGTGTATTAAGTGCCAAAAGTTCATGCTGATATTTGAATGAGTTTCGAATTAAAAAGAAGACGTTGGAGGGAATTTTTCTGTTCTTGACCTAAACGTAAATTCACACGGAGCCGGCTGCGATTCAAAGGCGCTTTTATCGATTGAAAAAAGAAACAAAAGCCCAGTTCGGAAAACCTTACACTAAAGGGTTAACGGTATCCCCCCCCCCCGATGGTGCTAAAGTAAGGGTACAATTTTTAAGTCTATTTCAGGTGAATTATGGGGTCCGCAAGATGAATACTCCCCATATTTCAGTTTTGTTCCCCAAATAATCCAATGGAAGCGTAGTAAATAAATACTGAGAATGTCCTGATCTGTCTGAACATTTATACAGTTTAATCATTTATACATTTATGCAATTTATACATTTTTATAATTTATACATTTATACTCTCGGTAGATTCCGTACTTCCGGGTCTGCGCTCTAAATCAGAACGCTGGCTGTCTCATTGGCCACCTGACATTATAAAAGGGGTTATAAATGCAGGCGATTCCTGGTCCAGCTTCTCCGAGGTCTGTTGACCGAGCGCGACCCCCGTACGGCTCCTGCGGAATCCGCTTTATTTTATAAATGATAGGGCAGCAAACGATCGCCTGCCCTTAGAGTCCCTTTAAAAACAAAGCAAGACCTCGACGGGTTTTTTCCTGCTTCCTTCCCCAAATACCACCGGGGTAACCCTTACGGTCGGCCATTGGAAGGGTGTGTGTCATGACAAGTGTGTAAAGGGTTAAAAAGAAGTAATGCAAAAACACGACAGGTGTCGAAATGGGCTCAACGTCACTCAATTCACTCAATTCCGCCGGCTTTATTTTGTTACCGGAGGAGCAGCTTTTCTATTCAGGGCTTTGTTATCCGTACCCTTCGCGGTGTCAGCTGAAAGATCAGATCTTTGGATAAATCCCTCCTGAGCCCAAAAGCTTTACCGCATGCAGAAAAAAACCCCTCCGAACCGTCATATCCGTGATACGCTGTCAGAGCTGTCAATCACGATAGGCTCCCAGTAAGAGGCTACTTCCTGCGTGTCCTCGGGCAAATACCTCGTTTGCGTTTGTCTCTCGCCGGCGTCGCACCTGTCGGCCTTGGTGACCCCCTGTGTGACCTGTTCTAGTCGTAGAGCTCCTCGTTATTTAAGATCTTTGATACCAAAAATATAAAAGAATGCAAAAAGAAAACAAAAAAATGGAGATTCCCAACCAACCTACCCTCGGCCTTAGATGGTTTATAAAGAAGAGAAAGGAAACGTTTTAAGGACAAATAAAGTGAAAAGATAAATTCCCCCGTCCTGTTTATTAAAACCCATTAAGACATGTTTATCAATACAGTTAAAGAGAATAAGCATTTGGCCCTTCTGGGCCGCCCGGTTATGTTCAACGGCTGGCGGAATGCAGTAAAAGTTCACTTTTTCACTCTCGTGCACCTATTGTAAGCCCAATCAATGTGTGGATTTAGATAAAGCCTCCTTGGTCTATTTATCAGACGGGCTCCATTAACGGTTGGCAGCGTGTGAATAATATCCGCTCCCATAGTTTCTGCTCGCGGCGCGATCCACTTTTTATTCTCCTCCCGTTCTCTGGTTTGATTAATTTGACGCAATGACGGGTTAAAACTAAACCAGACCGGGCTTTTTCTGGTTAGGCCTGAACTTTTCACAATAACCGCTGAGGAAGAATTCCTAAAAGTCAAGTGGTGGCCGCGCCAACGGAGCCCCCCCCAGTAACTGTAAACCCGAGACACTTGTGTTGGTGCTTCCATAAGACTGAGGTGGGATGAAAAAACATAATATTATAGGTGTCAGTCTATGAAGTAACGCAGTCATCTATGACATCACAGAAACAACAAACCTGCCGGCAGATCGGACCCATCCATCGGAACCATGGAATGGTTCATCCAGCAAGTAAACCCCCAATGTCTACTAAACACGCGGGGGATAGACATCCGGCTCCTGAATCTAAGACGAGACCAACCACTGATTAAGGTTCGAGTCGTTACAGCGGGAGAAACGGGCGACTAGACGGGGGCCAGATGGGGCCGATCTGCCGGCAGGTTCTGGGTCTCTCTGTTAAGGATAACATTTGTTTTCCACACAAAATGAAGCAGATCATCAACGTTCAATAAAAACATACAAGTAAACTCATGGCCCCCGCAGCTTTCTTTACACAAATTGCTTCTTTTTATGATTTGAGGATAAAATCTTATTCTTTTAGATAAATATTGAGCCAAAGTCAACATCCATAAGGTGTTCGGCGTTGCGGCACCTGCTTTGTGTTTTGTTCCTACTCGAGTTAATTAGTAAATAGAAACGTTTAATGGGCTGAGCTGGGGACGTTCCGTCAATCGCCGCTTTAAGATAAGTCTGAGCCGCGTAATTTTCCGATGACCCCTCGTGACACAGGTCGGGGTAATTGCACATTTTAGACGTTTTTCAAACGCTTCGTTTATTGGTCGCTATTCTTTTAAACAGCGGGTTTTATGTTGCGTGAGTGAAATGGTTCTAGGTTTACTCATCGTATCTTCGTGATGTGATTGCGCATGTTCAGCGCTGCCCGCGAACAGAAACGTATCCGGACCTCTGCTGGTCCTCGGTGTCTCGCGACCATACACCGGATTGCAGTTTTAATTCAAATTTAGTTATAAATCTAAAAATATAGAATCAGATACAAAAAAAGTCTAATTTGGCCTGATTTCTGTTTATTAAGAATCTTCGAAAAATATTTATTGTGTGTTAAGAATTTGTTTTAAAATGCTTTCATTTTTTTTGCGTTTATTGTGAATTTTTGAAAATTGCTTTCCTTTCTTTTTTGTTTTTTATGAATTTTTGAAAACCATTTTAAAATCATTCTTTTTTGTCGTTATTATAAATTTGGGAAAAAAATAAAGAGTAATCCTGGAGGTTCAGGAATGCTCCAATCATGTGGGTTGTTCTTATGGTTTCCATGGTGATTGCTCCAAATTTAGAACTCTGCCTCAAATTACTTGTTTAAGAATAAGGTCCATTTGGATGCATTTTGGTTTGGATCCCAAAAAATGAATGTCGGTGGCAATGAAGCTCCAGGGAGAAAAGCTTTTAAAACCTCTTCCATGTCAAACTATATAAAATTGTTTCTCGCAAATATATACGAAACGTCCATCAAATTTCATTCCATAAATTTTTTTACAAACCAATCAGGGTTCTCTATGCTCAGTATAACTTTAACGATGGAAAAGTACCTTTTTGGCACAATGTTGGGGTTTCGGGTCTGTGTAATATTTTCCTTTAATCTGGAACTCCGTGGTGAATGGGTTCAGTGTGAATGCGACCGGCACTTTGTTCAATTCCCCGACAGTGAAGCGGCTCGTTTCGTGGAAATAATGTGGGAATGTAGTTTTAACGTGACGTTCATGTGAGCGTTTCTGCACGACGAGGCCAGGCCGTCCAACTTACCGGCTCTGGGGACCCAGTGGAATGCGCCGGCCGGCAGTCTTACCGGTATGAGCGAAGCGTACCGGCTGGATTTGATCCATACAGCATGTACTTGGGAATTTTAGTGAAATGGAAATGGCATTTTTTTGAAACTATTTGAAAAAATGACAAAAAAGAGTATGCTTGTACCTGAAACTTTTTGTTTTCTATGGAATTTGTTTCCCATCAAGACATTCATTTTTATATCTTACGAAATAAGAAAGTATCAACTTGAAGGAACTTCTCAAAACGTTTGGAGGACCTCCAGCCTCTGCTGTTGAACGCGACGGAATTCCTTGTAGTTCAAAGTCCATTGTGGTCATCATTAAGTCCACAGAAGGAGGCAGAATTCCATCCCTCGGCTACTGTATCCACTTCTGAGTTCCGCAGTAGCTTAGTGAATAGACCCCTGAGAATTTCCTTTTGCTACCTCCCTGTAACAGTTGCAGGAAAGCAGAACATTTCGAACTCCTGAAACGCCCTCCTCCCCCTCTATCTCCCGTCGCCTTCCATTGTTATCGACACGTTTTATCCATTTCCCAGGGCGACTTCCTATTGGTGAAAAGGATATATTACGAAAATGGTTATTAATACAGAGTTACAGTATTGTAACCCTATAAACATATAAACAAAATAATCAGAACACACATCAAACATAAAACACATCATAAAAAACCTCACAGAGCTAATAATCTCAACGTATAAGAGCAGAAAATGCAAGCGATGCAGAATTTCTACAAAACATTATCTTGTAACGTCCTAGAAGCTTACCGAGCGTCGCGTTCACCCCTGGATACATTAGGAATTGTATCGTTCTCTGTTTCAAATCAAAAGCAAGCTAGTGTTATTTTATTTTCATTTTCTCATCCAGAACACTAATGCTCCCTTTGTTCTGTGATGGGACATTTCCAAAACCTTTTTACTGAAAATATGCAAATATTATTTCCAAATCAGCATTTCCTTCCACTCTGCCAGGAAAAATAATAATAAAAAAACACAACCCCTTATTTTTCTGCTTTAAGGGAATCGAAACGACAGATGAGTTCCATTTATTCTTCACTCTGTTGGACCTACAGGAGTTCAGAAGATAAAAACCTCCCAGGATGACTCAAGACTCTTCTGTCAAAATAGCAGAGGAGTTTCATGCTGGCACAAGCTGAATTCCTGTGTGTCCTGGACTATCATAAAGCATCGCTTAGCCTCTAACGATGGACAGGATGGATTTAATAAAGAGTTGGAACCGGTGTGAAGTGTTCTGGAAGACCCGATAAACCCCCGGAGTTCTGGGCATCCGATACATGGGATATTGACGGAACGTTGGGGGTTTCGGCTGTCCCTCGACCAGACAGAGCTCCAGTGTCATGAAACACTCTGATACACACCATGTAAATAAAGCAAACAAGTCGAGAGGCAAACGTTATGGTGGACAAGTTCTACTGGGTGATATCAGCATCCGGTTAAGTCAGTAATGAGGGATTTACATCATTTATGACGTGAAATTTTAAACTCCTAAGGACAAGGACGCACACCCACCAAAGTTCCGGCTCACCCCACACCAGTTCCATCGAAGTCCAAAATTTGGCCCTTCTTGATGGGTCTGGGAAGTGGTAGGAAAAGTGCTACTCATTTTGAAGAAGACATTATGCCATGTAATGCTTGTGGGTAACTAACATGTTAACCAGCCCATTGGCTGAACAGGACAATCCATTTTCACCTGCCATCAGTGGAAAGACCAACATGATGGCAACCATCAAAGGATGAAGGATGAAGAAAGTATCTTCAGACCCTTCCTGAGTCCTCCTCTTTTTCTGCTCTCATGACTTCTGTCCTCGTCTCCTCTATAAAGTATTGGAAAAAAGTTTTTTCTATGACCGTAGCAGAGACCTCCAAGGTTGGAGTCCTTTCAGAGGGTATAGTTGGAGTATTCCCAGCAAGATAGGCTTTAAATACCATTCTATTTCTAAAGGAAAAGTCTGCAGATCCTTCACGGGTCCATCTATGCCCTTTGGAAAAACACCGAAAGGGTATTGATGGGATTTACCCTACGGAGGGGCAGGTGAGCGCTTGGAGATTAAGTTGCTTTCTTCCCAAAGCAAAACAATACATATCTTTTATTACATAATATTAGATATATAGATAAGCTCGTTAATAAATTGGCCCAATAACGGGGGTCATCCACAGTCTGCGGTCCATGAACTCATGTTGATGGCATTATACGGCCATAATAACGAAATGAGATCAAACCATGTATTTAGTCTACCAATTATCTTTGCAGACATAATACGCAGCTGTATTTGAAGTATTCCGGGTCGTATTGTGTCAGACGTAACGAGCTGCCCAGTAAAACGGAGCGCACGGCAAAACGATTTCCGAGAGGTAGTTAAAAGTGAGTCAAATTCCAAAAACTACCGGTACGAGCCCAACTTAGTCACCGCGCTGAGTCATTTATTTGTCATATTGTAGAATGTTTGGAATACCAGCCCAATCAGTGTTTGTTACAAAAGAAACCACACATCATGCGGCTGAATGAGACAGCGATAACTCATCGCGGGTCGGTAATCTGTTTGCCCCACAATGTGGTAACCTGCGGATAAAATCTCACGACGGAAAGATGGGGAAAGATGTAAACCGCGCAGCCGGATGTTTCCAGACACCATTCCGCTGGACTTTGATTCATGTATTATGGGGAATTCTTGACTGAAGACGCAGTTAACCCCGTTTGTTTCCCTCGATATTCTTGACAGATGTTGACTGTAAGTTCTCAGAAAGATGTTTACAGATTTTTTTTTTAGTCCAACCATCTGAGAAACCAGTTTTTGCAAGTTTCTGTCCCGCAGGGATTCGCCTTTTGGGACGAACCCGTGGAGGCTGGGAATGAAGGGTTACCCGACGAGCATATTTTACAGCAAACTCTAGGTTTTCTCCTTAAAATTCCAGATCTTGCCCTTCTTTCCGTTGGGGACCGTGTGCTGCCGGTTATTTCTGTTTACTGTTTGTTTACGGTTTGTTTACGCCCAACTTGTTACGGAGGTCAAGTTAACTGCTCATTAAATTAGACATTTTCCTAATACTTCGGCGTATGAGTTATGGAATTCCTCTTCGTAACGACCATACCGACCCTTAGACTCTTAAAATATTAACCCTTCAATAGCCCATTGTGAAGATTCTATGTAGCGACTCGCTTGTTACCCAAATGACTCTAATACCCGTCGTCATGGAAACCTTGACTTGCCATTATTTAAAGATACACTTAATTGAGTCACCTGCATTCAAGCAGGGAGATCATCCATAACATACTGGGAGCAAAAGCACTGACTGGGAGTCTTATATATGATCCCAGCAGGTAGAATAGGAAGGAGTCACAGCCCCAGACTGTGTGACCCTGAGATTAGGGCCAAAACCCTGAGATTTAGGGCCATATCCTGAAAATTCCATGGTTTGATAAAGACATAAAAATCATAAATATTGATTACAGCAGGAACTCTAAACCCATTCGGTGTCTGATGCCCCCACATTCTCAAATTCCAACCTTCATATTTAACCCGCTTTAACTGACACCGTCCCGCTGGATTTGGTAACATTCTAAGCAATTATGTAACAAAAAGAATGACTCTATTATTGTACTTAGTTCTTTTATTTTGTTACATCTGATTTGAGGATCAGAATTTGTATCACGGAGCCTCTTTCCCCCATCTGGTCTAATTAGATCGGCGCACTCTCCGGTGCTTTACATCAAAGTTAAGGTACTTTCTGTCGAATAATTTCACTGGAGATCAAAACGCAAGTTATTCGCGTTATTGGCAGAACTCCAGCCTCTTGGTTTAAAACAAAAACAACAAAAAAAAAGTTGTTTAAAGTCATGTGCGTGCGCCGCTTCCATTACTCGATACGTCCTCGGCCATATTGTCCCCCGGAGTCCCCACAGCGCCATTTATTCCACGAGTTGAAAGCAGTCGGGGTTCTCTTACTATCTCAATAACGTAAACATCTTTTTTCACTTTTCTATGAGCTGAAATCATGCTTCGTGCATTAAAATGACATCCGCAATTAACGTTTTAAGTGCATATGTTTGAAACAGCTGTAACTATTTAAAAGGCTGGATATATAAGATTATTTATCCTGACGGCCTGTTTATTGTTTAAGGACATGATTAGCCATTTGAAATAATGTTATGTAAAACCCTGTGACATGTCGCATTGCGGTGAAATACGACCTGGCCGCACTAAGTGTTTAAAGCGGTTCTTCTAAAGACTGTCCCTGTTGGTCTCCGCGCAAATCTAATAGAGATCACGCATTAAGAAAACCCAAAAAATATGGCGGGTGTGAGAAGGAGAGCGTTCGGCAGCCTCAGGAAGCGAGGACTGAAATCTTGGATGCAGATCTTATCAGTCGCCGTAATCGGAAATCACGTTACAGTGTATTATCCTGGCAGATCGGCCCCAGTTCGGCCCATCTAGTCACCCGTTTTTCCTGCTGTAAAGGACCTCAATCAGTCGCTGGTCTTGTCTTAGATTCAGAAGCCGTATGTCTATCCCACGCTTGTTTAATACCCTCACGGTATTACCCTCTACCACTTCTGCTGGGAGGCTCTTCCACGTATCTACCACCCTATTGTGTTTTATATATTGTGCACAGTGTAGCCATATGTATCACAAAGTATGCAGGAAAGAAAATAAAAGATCTTTTCAACTGAAGATGTCTAAACTTCGGAGTCTAGAAACCCGAGAGAGAGAATGAACTGCTCGGATCTAGACCGTCGCCATGACAACAAGTGATGAGGATGGTTTGGTTTGCACCTGCGACTGCTCTCCTGTCGGCTTCCCCTTCGGATGGATTATCCTCCCGTTTTAGACGTCTTTATCTTGCTGAAGAATGTTGGCTTTTTGCATTTTTTCACAAATGATTCCAAATGGCCTGTCTAGCTGAAATCTCGGCTGCGAATCTCACAAGGGATTAGGTTACCGTTTGGACTAACAATATTTAATTGGGGAAGCGTAGCCGCTAATGCAAAAGCGGCCAGCGAGAGGGTCCTAAAAAAATACAGCGAGCGAGGATACAATATATCAATGTATAGATGTGTATATATTAACTCAATGACCATTACAAGAGAGCCAGAGGCAACACATAGAAAGAATTCATCGCTACGCTTTCAACGTGACGAAGATTAATGGATATTTTTCTTTGGAAGAGACTTTAAAAAAAAATCTCGGTGATACATCTGTTCAGATTAGGAATATTATCATTTATTTATTAATTTACTCTAACCAACATTAAAAAACCTGTTATATCAATCATTTGGAACACCGTTTTTAAATGTGCACTAAATCAGATGCTCATAATTAGATAATTAGATAATAAATCTAGAAATTTGCTCCACTTCATCTCAAAATATATAACTTCCCTTACAAAAGGGTTTAATTTGATTAATTACCAGGTGGCTTTTACTGTAAAAGTTTTTTTGTTTTTTTTAAAAGCCTTCCAGACGAGGAGAGATTAATTAAGTGTGATAAATAGAATGCTGGAATCTGAGATATTAATGTAAATACATTTAATGGAGGTAAGGATTATTATTAATGGCCGCGTCATGGATTGTTGGTGAATGAGGAGGGTGGAAATCAGAGATCTCGAAATAAATGGACAGTTCCGTCTTTCTGTTCTTCATGTAATGCGTGTAGTTCCAAGGTTACAGGTCGAGTCCCCAACTGATACAAATGTAACCGATACAAATGTAACCGATACAAATGTAACGATACAAATGTAACCGATACAAATGTAACCGATACAAATGTAACCGATACAAATACAACCGATACAAATGTAAATGTGGACCGATGGTATTCCAGTGATGTGGTCTTTAAAATTTTCCAAAAAGTATCCATAAAACGCAAATTATGATTTTAGGATTAAAATTCACAAAATCTTACATTTTCTTTTGGGGATTTTAGCTGAAAAGCGTTGAATACATTTTTTGGGGTAAAATTGCTATAGAAATAAATTAAAATATGAATTAATATATTATATAAAATTCTTGGTAGGGTATGGCTTCCAGTTCACGCCAGCGTCACCAGGAATTTCTTGCGCAGGTCACCTTTCCAAACATACAGCTGACACATTGACCTCGTATGACCTCTCGTGCTACACATCTGTGTCAATGCGTGTGCAACTGAATTAACTGTTTTATTCTGATTTTATTTATTGGTAGTTATATGTTATTTGGCATCTGGATATTATATAAATATTGTTTTAATGAGCTAAGGTTACACCAAGGTATCCTTTATTTCCAATTTATTGTTTGCAGAGGACAAAAAAAAAAGTGTTATAAACTGAAATTTATTTTATGGCAGAAGAAGCTAAAAGAAATGATAAAAACATAGTTACAATTGTTAGCAACAAAAAAACAGGACTGTAAAATGTTACTGCAACAGACTCCTCCAGGACCTGCCGAATCCCAGTGATGTCATCAAAGAAATGAGTCTAAAGATTTCTGGAGATGACATCACTGGGAAAGAGTCCAGCAATGAGATCTATTTTATGGGCATTTTGTTTTGAAGATTGTCCGAAGGTTCCTACGACGTTACTAACACAAGGATCTGCTTGAGGAGCGCATTTTACAGTGAAGTCAACTGTCTGCCAGTCAAAGACTTTTGGGACCAAGAGAACAGAGTTTCAAATATAAAAAAGATTTTTTGACTATTTCTATCCCAGGTTGATTGGTCCATTAAAGGCCCAGTCTAATGTCACTGAAGAAGAATGCATATGAAAGGCACCTCGTACCTTAGGAAGAAGCTGCAGCTCCAGTTCCAGGTTCTCTCTTTGGTCCGACGGTTCCTACCACTGATTGGCTGCTTTGGTGGCAAGTAATTGCTCCTACTGGAATCAATGGGTGCTCTTGCCATGCATGTACATGGGAGATCATGTTAGACCCCCCCGCAATGTCTGAAGATGTGTTGGGCCCATTAACTCTGCCGCAGGGCAAGTCGCCGGAAGGGGGTGCCTGGTGGAGAAAGGGGCAAATACGTATGGGGGGGGTTCTGCTGAATCACCCCATGCATTCATAAGAGAGACACCTCAAAATATTTAAAGGGACCTCTCAGCTATCGGATGCATTGAAGTTGCATACGGTGTCCCTTTCACCGCGTCATTCCCTAATATGATGTGACTCTCATATCGAAGATCAAAGCAAAGTGAGCCAGGTGCCAAGCGTCGGAAGCTCTTTGTTTCGGTGAATAGTGTTAATCAGACATTTTAACCCAAACTTTTTAAAAAGAAACCCATTAAAGGAAAAAAGACCAAGCGGAGAATATCCGCGCTTTCATAGCCGGTCGCGGCACATTTAAAAAGACTGTTTGTGGCAAACGGCGGCGAATGTTTCTTTATGTATCAACATGACAGAATGCGATTGCGATTACAGAGAGCGCAGACTTGGTGACGGCGCGTGACGGCGAGCTTGTAAAGCCTGCGAAAAATGTAAAGTCAAGCATCGCGGACAAAATCGCTGTTATCTTTAGCGGATCGGCAGGGACGAAACACGTGGCTCATCAATGCCTTTCTGAAAGCCGATCACGTGTGTCGCCCCGTAGCGTGTAGACAATCACAATTATTCTCTATCATATTCTTTTTATTCCACAAAACGTTGAAACACCTGAAATTCTGATAAATTTCCCTACTTTTGGGAATTTCTGTGATTAATTTAAGTATAAAGCGCCGACGGGCAGCGAGTTCATCACATGAGATGTATATCTCCTGCTCGCTGACAGGGAAACGGGGCAAATGCCTATGGAAGGACTCGGCAGAACCCCCCCAGCGCGTTTGCAATGGGGACCACACGGGCAACCTTGTGGCTATGATATGCATTAGGGGGTCCGGCTTTAACGGCCCCCCATTTCCTGTTGGCTTTCACGAGCTTTGTAACCCCACTAAGAGGCAGCTCGGCCGTAGGACTCGCGTTTCATCTCCAATAAAGCAGAATGTCTTCTCCTTTGTAATCCGCCCGCCGCATACCTTCCAGACAGACGGATTCAGGCTGCACAACATCAAGCCGTATTCTGGGAGGAGGAGGAATGCGTGGAATAGGAAGACGGCGGAATTAATGTCTTGAAAGAATTTGACATGAAATCGCTGCCCGTAAAGCGCTCTGCAGCTTGATCGTGTCCTGCATGCGCCGTGCAGCGCCCGTTATTTATAAGGGATCGGTGAAAAGGCCAGTAAATCGTCTCTGAGATCCGTTTGCGCTGTCAGCTGTCTGACTCGCTGCGGATTCAGACCCCGGGACCCGGCCAGCGATGGGAATGGGATTCCGCTAGAATTCCATGGGATTTATCATCTCGTGCAGTAACTTGGTATAAATCCACAGACTCGCACCTTGGGCTGATACATTTTATGTTCCGATGTTGTCACAATCTCCAGGGCAAAGATCCAAGATGCTGCTGAAGCCCGAAACGGTAAAAGCTTCACCCTCAGCCTGGTGAAGATCTGATATTTGTTCCGAGGGCCGGAGCTTCCATGTTTGTTTTCTTATTTATAGTCTTAGTTTGCCTTTTAACTATTAGTAAAAAAAAAGAAGAAGAATTTCAGTAGAGAACACGTCAAACTTAGCATGTTTCTGGATTGACGTGCTCCAGGCGTGCTCCAGACCTTATCTCGTACTCACAGCTCCGGAGTGGACACTAACGGCTGTCTGAATCAGCGATGACATCACTCAGTAACACGCAGTGATGCGATCTGGGGATACAGCAGCGCCTCTTCTAGCGATATAAGAATCTGGTGGGAAATGGAGTGAAAATTATGAACCATCTACTCTATAGATGAACACGCGTGTAAAAGGAAAGCCATGTAACACCCGGCATCAGCGTACGGGGGCGAGAGGGAGCAGCGTACGGGCGAGAGGGAGCAGCATACGGGCGAGAGGCAGCAGCGTACAGGCGAGAGGCAGCAACGTACGGGCGAGAGGGAGCAGCGTACGGGCGAGAGGGAGCAGCATACGGGCGAGAGGCAGCAGCGTACGGGCGAGAGGCAGCAGCATACGGGCGAGAGGCAGCAGCGTAAGGGCGAGAGGCAGCAGCGTACGGGCGAGAGGCAGCAGCTTCTCGGAGTAAAAGCTCAGAATATATTTAATTTTGTTGTCATGTGACTCAAAAGCAGGTGCACATGTGTTGCTGCCATGGAAACCTAGAAAAAAAATCATTTTTTTTTGCGATTTAACCTCCAGAGGGAAATAATAAAATGACAGATGAGGTTTATTTACTTTACATACTAGAGAGAGAGAGAGATTAATGTTTTGTCTAAATGGAACTGCACCTTTAACCTATACCAGATGTGAGTAATAGAGGGGAATTTAATAATAATAATAAAAATAATTGAAAATAATATATTTTTTTTTACTTTCTTAGCTTTTTGATAGTTTCCTATGTAATAATATATCACGTGATTGTGTTATAGAGAAGACGGAGTCCTATAAGCTTCCAGGGCCTCAGAGGTCTCTTCTTCAGATGAAATGTAAAAGCAACGGACGCTGAAGCTGTCGGGTCTCACGAATGTTTAGTCGTCGGCAAATATGTTTGTCCAAAACAAGGCGAGTTATGGTTGGAATTTACAAAGAAGTCGTGGTGAAAAGATGGTGAGAGAGGTGTGAGAGCCGAGCGCGTGGAGGGCATTCTCGGGATAGTTGGGTGTTTTTAAGAAAAAGAGACTTGTCATCACGCGGGAGTTTATACAAAGTAGAGCACGTCAGCGAGGTGTCGCCAAACCGAGTGCCGGACTTAAGTGGACTGAGCTTTCAACGGCAAGAAGCTTGTGTTACAGCGGATTATATCGCCGCTCCCCAAAAACAGCCTTCTGGCCTCAAAAAAGTATCGACGCGACCTACAAGTAATCAGAACTCAGCGGAAACGGGGATAACGTGTATTTTACTTAATAACATCACTGGTTTCATCCATGAAAGTTATTTTTATCTAGAACTTTAAATCTTTCAAAAATTTGCTCCCAAAAATTTGAAATTCCAAAATGTTCTTCAATTTGGGAATAAATGATTTTCAAATAGTTTGGTACGCGCCGACGCCTCGTTTTATTGAATGTCCCGAAACGGGTGAAAAACATAGGAAATAAGGCAAAATTTTATTCCTAAATAAAATAGGTGTTTTTTTTTCGCCACATGCCGAGATTTAAAAAAAACAAACAAATATAGATATTTTTTTTTTGGTAATTTTTTTAATGCAGCGATGATGCTAATATCATGATCTTGTTTTTCTTCTTGAAAGAATCGATTACAGGGCAGGGGGGTGCGCGGATGGCTGAGGGTCTTAAGAGTTGTAATTGCCTCCAGGGCCGTAGATGTGGTAATTGTCGTACAATAACTACCCGCATTCATCTGCAAGCAGTTAGTTAAATTGGAGTCAGCTGCCGGTGGGTTTGGGTGTCCCCCGTTTCCGCTCCTCCGCACTGACCAGTAGCACTTATTAGCATTAAGGGCGAGCAATTGACCTCCGATCTCTAATAACGTCTGGAGGATATATATATATATTGAGGATAATATTCCGAGGACAGGGCGTCTGTCCTTCTGTCTGTTGTGTTATTTATCTCCTCCTTTATCAAACGGCTGAGAATGAAATATATTACATATTATTATAAAATATAATAGCTCACCAGGTAGCAAAGCTTGAAAAGAAAAATGGCCGCCCGTATCGCTTTGGGTTTGTTGGTTGCCTCGTAAGGACACTTTGGGAGGACTAGACGGGGGCCGGATAGGGCCGATCTGTCGGAAGATTCCGTGTCTTACCCCCACAGAGATTGTTCCGTGTCCTGAAAGTGGGTTCCTTGTGGTAACGATGGAAGTTTTCACCTCCCAAGGAATCGCCCTACGCTCCGAAACAAGATGGGAGAAAGAGAGAACTTCCTGCCATTAAACCGGACCCCAAAAGAACGCGCTAACTGAAAACATTGCTGTCTGCCGTCAGGTGGTCTCTTATCTAACGGGGGGGGGGATTAAATCCCAGTCAACAGGAAAAAAGTATCGGTTTCGAAAATACCTTTTTTTAATCAGGGAGGCTTTAGCTCGTTGGAGGCCTCGGCGGCCGGCGTTCTCCTCGACAGATTTGGACAGCAGATAATGAACTGGAATTTTCTGCGTTTTGAGACATAACACCGCAGTCTATGTTGGGACTTCGCATCTTGGCTTCTTATTTAATCAGAGTTCGGCCTCCTGATAATTTGCTTTTTTCCCCAACTCTTGATAAGGAGAAGCTTCCGGGACCAAATTTAATCTGAACGCCAAAGGTCAAGCAGCTCGAATTGTTTAAGTACAAGAAGAGAATGTGTTGGCCCCGGGCCTCTCAGAGCCACTTATCTCCCAAGATAAAACAGTGTCAACGACAAATTGTCAGAATATTCGCATGTCCTTCAGGAGGGCGTTAAAGAAGACGGCGCTTAACCCTACAAGTGCCGCAGAGATGGGAGAGCCATGCTCAGCCTTCCGGCACTCGTGGGGTTAAAGTTACACTGAGGTTAAGTCATTTTGGTTAGTGAATCTCACTTTATGGTGAGACATAACACTTTTTTCGCGTGTATGTCCCCTTTAACAGCACTTCCTGAGAAGGGGGCTGTTGTATGACATCACAGGAAGTACAGAGTTTCGAAAAATGGACACAGTTCTATCCCCCTTTTGGAAACATGATGCGGACGGCAGACGAGAGACAGTTGGTCCGTCTGGTTTTATTACATGCTGTCCTAGTCTCTACCACCTCGGCTGGAAAGCAATTCCTTGAATCTATCACCTACCACTTATTTTTTAAGGGTAGCCCAGAATACGGCCTCTCTCCAGGCTTGGCGTATTTTTCAAGCATTCACTTTCTGTTATAGATTACCTACTGTTTTATAAAAGAGAAATAGGTGAATTTCCCCCCACAATATGTAGATCAACAAAATAATCGGCGTTTCCTGTGGGGGTCCCAGGAAAAACCTGTTCTACCCATTGTACAGCGCTGCGGAATATGATGGCGCTATATAAACCCATAATAATATAATACTACTAAAAAATACAATATTGGTGATTGTTTATAAAGTTATATTATAAATGTTTTAGCGGAATGTTAGACGTTTTGGTCGATACTTTTTGCAAGAATCAATCAAGCTTCTTTCGTATAATTTTTTTTATTATCAGAGGACCAATAAGAATGCGGGGGGGGCCCTCGTGTCTCCATACACCGGGGTGACCCGATAAAGAGAGAGACACCCACACGAGGCACCGAACCCAACAGGATTTAAATACTTTTGGGCGTTGGGTTTAGGAAAGGAATCCGCCACAAAGTTCAGATCGGAATTATTTACGTCGACGGACTTTGGAAAAGCTGACAGATTCCTGAAGAATGGATTCTGTTTCTTGTTTCTTGGAAGCAGATAAATGAATAATTCATTTTATAAAATACGATCGCGAGGAATCTGGAGCAGATTTACCCAAAAGAACAGGTGCCGGGATCGTAAACCGCAAGGTCGCGCCATGAAAGAAATCCCGCCGCAGGGAACGCGCTGATTAACAAAATATCACGTCCTAGCAAATTTTTGATGGGGAATGAATGTAAATGTTTTATTGCGATAACGGTTGGGATTTGGAGAATCGGGTGACGTCGCCCACATTGATGTAAAAAGAGTTGGCAGATCCCGGCGTTTCACTCCGCGCTGAAAAATCCCAAATTCGTGCGGACGCGTCGATTGGGAGAGATAGTGAAGTGTAAAATAATCACATCCGTGTTAATCCCACGTTACACGGGTCGCGGTCTGTACACTATACAGGATCAGCTCCGGTATAATATACAGAGACTGAATGTGGTGTGTGTATGTGTGAGTGTGTTTGAGTGTGGTGTGTATGTGTGAGTGTGGTGTGTATGTGTGTGTATGTGGTGTGTGAGTGTGTGTGTATGTGTGTGTGAGTGTGGTGTGTATGTGTGAGTGTGGTGTGTATGTGTGTGAATGTGGTGTGTGTGAGTGTGTGTGTGTGTGGTGTGTATGTGTGTGAGTGTGGTGTGTATGTGTGAGTGTGTGTGAGTGTGTGAGTGTGGTGTGTGTGTATGTGTGAGTGTGTTTGAGTGTGGTGTGTATGTGTGAGTGTGGTGTGTATGTGTGTGTATGTGGTGTGTGTGAGTGTGTGTGTGTGGTGTGTATGTGTGTGTGAGTGTGGTGTGTATGTGTGTGAGTGTGAGTGTGTGTGAGTGTGTGTGTGTGTGGTGTGTATGTGTGTGAGTGTGGTGTGTATGTGTGAGTGTGTGTGAGTGTGGTGTGTGTGTATGTGTGAGTGTGGTGTGTATGTGTGTATGTGTGTGAGTGTGTGTGCGTGAATGTGTGTGTGGTGTGTATGTGTGAGTGTGTGTGAATGTGATGTGTATGTGTGAGTGTGTGTGTATGTGAATGTGTGTATGTGGTGTGTATGTGTGAGTGTGGTGTGTATGTGTGAGTGTGGTGTGTGTGTATGTGTGTGTATGTGTGTGAGTGTGTGTGAGTGTGTGTGTGAATGTGTTCGCAGAAATTAAGTAATTAAGTCATTTTCAGGAAGGCAGTGAAAGCCATTACCGGCGTTTCTTCAGAGCTCAGCTGTCAATCTCGTAAGCAATAAAGAGCGGACGTTATCTCTCCTTAAAGCTGAAATCTGTCCAACTCAGTGAAGTTTCTTTAATGAACTTAAGGGTGAGTCTTCAAAGAAACTTTCAATTGAACCTGTGAAAGGCCAGCGCCTTTGAACTTTGGAGCAGTTTATCCCGGATTAGTTTGATCTTTAAGTGTACCCGCCTTGTAATCTAACTCTAGAAGTGCCTCTTCTCTGCAGCGACACGTACGGCTCAGACTGATAGATTGTTTCGCGGAGAAGCTTCTCTTACATATAAAAAAAGCCTCATCTCCTCCAAGAGTCAAGAGCTTACTTTTCGGCATTCCCCTATATTATCCCCCTACATTATTCCCCTATATTATTCCCCTATATTATTCCCCTATATTATCCCCCTATATTACCCCCTATATTATTCCCCTATATTATTCCCCTATATTATTCCCCTATATTATCCCCCTATATTACCCCCTATATTATTCCCCTATATTATTCCCCTATATCATTCCCCTATATTATCCCCCTATATTACCCCCTATATTATTCCCCTATATTATTCCCCCATATCATTCCCCTATATCACCCCCTATATTATTCCCCTATATCATTCCCCTATATTATCCCCCTATATTACCCCCTATATTATTCCCCTATATTATTCCCCCATATAATTCCCCTATATCATTCCCCTATATTACCCCCTATATTATTCCCCTATATCATTCCCCTATATTATCCCCCTATATTACCCCCTATATTATTCCCCTATATCATCCCCCTATATTATCCCCTATATTATCCCCCTATATTATCCCCTATATTATCCCCCTATATTATCCCCCTATATTATTCCCCTATATTATCCCCCTATATTATCCCCCTATATTATTCCCCTGTATTATTCCCCTATATTATTCCCCTATATCATTCCCCTATATTATTCCCCTATATCATTCCCCTATATTATTCCCCTATATTATCCCCCTATATTATTCCCCTATATTATTCCCCTATATTATTCCCCTATATTATTCCCTTATATTATCCCCCTATATTATTCCCCTATATTATTCCCCTATATTATTCCCCTATATTATTCCCCTATATTATTCCCTTATATTATCCCCCTATATTATTCCCCTATATTATTCCCCTATATTGTTCAACTTTTTTGTCCGCATAACGGGGAGCCCTGTGTTTTTTTGTGTGAAAAAGTAGCAAAATCTGGAACATATTAGAAACTCGTAAAAAAAAAAAAAGAAAAAGAAAGAAATAGGAAAAGTGGAAAATTTATGGAAATAAGTATCACGAAGCAGAAAAGGCCAAATCTCATTGTCAACGTGATGAGACGTGACTTCACCTCTACTTCTCCGCATCACAAAAATTCCACATTAAATGTTATTCTACGCATAAATTCATCAGTTATCTCAGAGTGGGTTTTTTTTTCTTCATCCCCGGGAGAAAAACAAGAATTTCCTTATTTTCCTCCATATATAAAATAAGAACAGACGGGATTTTCCAGCTGTGCCCCCTCTTGATCGCGTCGGTTAATCCAGTTAGTGTTGGATATCTGAGAGTTCCGACACGTATGGGATGTCTCCTTTGGCTGATGGTACCTGGAAGAACTACGCGGGTCGCTGAAACGGAGTGATGACATTTTTATTTTCAAAGCATACAGCGGCCCTGTCTCTGGAGAGAAAAAAAGAAATATTTTGGTTATTTTTACGACTTCAAGACCTCGGTGTTTGTTTGTCTTCGTGGCCCTTTGGCCTAATTATTCTCCATTTTTTTCCATGGAAAAAAAAAAGAAAATCTATGTAAAACTCCGTGTGTTGAGGCAGAGTTTGGTAAAAAATAAATAAAAATAAACGTCTTAAGCAAATTGAAATAAGGAATGGTTACAATGTTACAGTCCAACGCCAGCTTTAACCATGTCGCACGGGGGGGGGATTCCAAAGCTGGAGATTTGGGTTAAAAGAGTTCCCCCCCCCCCAGTGATCTCTAGTACCGACATCCATCTTTTATCTATGCCAATGTTCATCATTAAGCGAGGGGATGGTGGTCTCCTAAGACTTGCGCCAATAGATACGCTAGATACGGCCAACCAGCTGGTTTCCGCGGGGTTAAAGGCGTTCTCATTTGGGAATAGCTCGGGGCCGTGGCGTCTATGAGACTTTTATCCTTTTTATGTGTGAGCGCAGTAAAGTAGGTACAGACCCCGAGCAGTGAAGTGGGGGGGCAAATAACTTGTTAAATCAGTGGGGGGCTTTCCCGTCTTTTTTTTTGTTTTCCTTCTACCTGCTTTTACCATCCCGGGGAAGTTGAAAGGTAATTAGACCTTCTGTTCGCTTCTACTTCATTTATGGCTTTTTTTTTTTGTTTTTACACACGACTGCTGTGTATTCAGCGCCATATTAAAAATTCCAGGCAAACTCGCCTGAGGTTATCCGTCTCCGAATTCATGTTAGGGGAGGACTGCCAAAAAGAGTCAAGTGAAACGTCTGAATCGCCTATACATTAACGCCGGCTGGAAAGGTTCAGCCCCTGCTCCCCGGACCGGGTTTGGACGGGGGGGCTTCAAAAGAATGTTTAATGCAAATGTTTCTTTCTCGGCCGAACAGAATTCCCACTGTGCGGCTCGGAGCGAAGGACACGGCGGGCCGACCCAGCGCTTGTCATCAATGTATAGGAAGCATCACTCCCACCCACAAAACCCCACGGCGAGTTATATAATCAAAGAGGCTCCGGGGATTTCACTTTTGGCTGCGAGAGAATTTTTCAGGATTTTTCCCAGGCTGACGTGTAACGTGACGGACAAACCGCTTCCAACACCTTCAAATTACCGGGCTCTGTCACCGAACGGCGCGCTGAGAGCCGCGCGTCGTCATCGGCAACGCACACGACACTTTTTTTTACATTTTCTTTAATGTTGCGCAATATAAAAAAAAAATAAACAAAATAAAAAAATGTAAAAAAATGAATAAAAATAGATAAAATTGAAACATTACTTTCACAAGATAAGAAAGATCATTTTTAAGCCCCATTCTTGCTGTCGCGGCACTGAATCCTCTGTTTCAGATCTACCGGGAATTAAACTCAGTGGAACAGCATCCCAGCAGAAGTGGTAGAGGCTAATACAGTGAGGGAGTGTAAAGATGCATGGGATAGACATACGGTGAGACTAGACGGGGGCCGAATGGGGCCGATCTGCCGGCAGGTTCTAGGTTTCTATGTTTAAACTGAAACTTGGGAATATTTTTGAGAAAGTCTGATGTTTTTAATGAAAATCTCCCCACCTGCGACTCTCGCCGGCTCCCTGCGCTTCAGTTTCATCACCTGGCGGAGCGACATGTTTTTTACAATGTGGGGATGGCCATGAAGAACATTCCAGATGTCAAATAAATGGCAAAAAAAGAGTCTAAATTAGCAGAGAAACAAAAAAAAAGGGATTTTGGTTCCTCCAGAATGTTTGTTTAGAAGAAGGAGTCGAGTTTAATGATAAAGGGGTTTATTGGGATTCTTTTCACATCTCGTCCTCGGGGACATCCGACGTTATCCTCATCACTTCCGATTTTATAGTTAATTTTATAATTTATGCGGATTTTTCGAAGTCATCGAACTTGAAACTCCGCTAAAATATTCGTTGTTCTATTTCAGTGCGCAAAACCTTCGAGGGTCAACGATGGAGGAGACGGATGTGTCTCCTACGGTGTAAAGTAGGGGCTTTGGAATTACTTAATTGCTTTTAATTACTTAATTATAGCATTTAAATGTGTTTGGGGGTAAAGGTTACTTTTGCAGGTTCTGGAAGGTTACGTGCAATTAACACTTTGAATGCTGGGGTTCGTCTTTTTATATTCCTATCGGCCCCCGCGGACCTTTCCTGTCCTGTTGGTTGACCTTGAGTATTTGGAGAGCAGAACTGGAATTGACCCCTGGAAATAATTCGGTGACCTTTGGCAGTTGGGGGCAGATAGTAATTTGCCCCTATTTGTCAGTCCAATCAAATGGTTGTCGGTGTTTGGGCGGATTATTGTGGTGTATTTTTATTGGGAAGATAATTAACTTAATTTAGGGAGGCGAAACTAAACTGTGGGTTAACAGGATGTCCGATGGCGTCTTTAAGAAATATCGCCCCCTCCCCCGCTCAACGTGCCTTATGAGTCAGTTTTAATTATTAAAGGAGTTTAATTATTTCCTCTCTTGTACATTTTCTTGATGGTTATCTCCTCTTCGTGCGCCGTTTAGCTTGAAACCTGATTTTAACTAAAATAGACTCGGGCCCAGTTTGCCCCGAACCAGAGGATAATCTTGGTGGGACTACAGAGGGGAACACGGTAAAGGAACATGGACTTCAGAACTTTCACTTCCTAAGATTTAGAGAGCTCCTGACCCCACAGAACAGGTGGAATCCCAAACCAATTCCAATAGCGAGTTGAGTCATGGTTTCCCTTTCTTCTATTTCCTTTCTTCTATTCACTGGAAGAGACGATGTGACTCGTGGTCCTGGTGGACGGAAGGAATTGCTTTGATTTGCGGACTGTTACCTAATGACTTCTATTTTCTTTCCGCAGATGACCCCATCTCTGCTGGAGGCACACGGTCACGACCAGATCTCACGCTATACATTGATCACCTTTCCAACCTTTGTCTGAATCCCCAGAGCTTCCACCTTTACCGCTAGTTAGAGAGAGAGAGGAAAGAGAGGAGGAGATGAAAGACATCTAATGAAAAAAAAAGAGTAACAGAGTTTTAACACCAGAAAAGGTAATTGTTTTACTTAATGTTCCGTAGAACAATCACAGAGCCGGTGCGTTCAACAGTTCTTCGCTTGGACAATCTCATTGTGTTTGGAATGAGAGGCTGTAAATGTGCCGAGCGACCGAGGCGTATCGTATTTACAGAGCCAATTCTTCCTAATTGTGGCTCTTTGGTAACCGCGTCAAGACGTTTCTTCTTCTGAAGGAATCAAAAAAGTGCCGCCGATTTCTATAGCCTTGTCCAGAATAAGTATCCAGGTGTATCCCGTAGACCTTGCAAGGTTTATCGCGTAAACGGGTTCCATGATCCCAGTAAATGAATATTTATTTCTAAAGATATTTATCAACCAGGAGCCAGCTTGATACAAAGTCTTCTAAGCCAATGAAGTCCGTCGCGTTACTTCCTCTGCTCCACGACTTACCCAGGTCACTGTATGCCCTACAGGTTGGGATATCGCCATGGGAACTGGAATTACATTGTTCCACATGGCCATACATTGATGCCGTAAGTCCAAGAATGATTAACCTTTTCAGAGCCAGAGGAACGAGCCGGCTATTGCTGGTGAGCAGGAAACGTTTAGCTGGAAGCTGCAATCCTTGAGCAGTAGATTAACAACCAAGTTGTAGATCGACCATGGGGAGCTGATGTTATAATTAGCGCGTGGATCGCAGCAAAAGCCGTCACCTTCCTCTTTCTAACTTTACCAAATACCAGAAATCGAACATTTACCATAAATTGGGTGTTTCTAGACTTAATGGACCAAAAATTGTGATTTTCAAAGTGATTTTCCAATGAGTTGAAAGCAATGAACGTCTGGCGAGAAGATGAACCGTAGGCTTAACGTCGAAGAGGGGACCTTCCCAGGTCGCTCTTACAAAATGACGGATCTGCATGTAAAACTTTAGGAGTCGGATCATCTGAATCGGCCGACCAGCTGGGGCGTGACCGTGAATAGAGGTGTCGGAATGTGAAGATGCCCCGTGTCCCGGCCAGACACCACGGGGCAGATGTATTTAGTGCCCTAGTGCTTTTACACATACAGTTTGGGTTAGAAAGGAAGACGCAGTGAGCCGTAGCGCAGTATGTAAAACAGACACCTCGTCTGGATCCAATCTCTGAAGACAAATGTCTGCTAATGATGCGTCAAACGCCGATGGCTTCAAGCTTTAGACATTTTTCGGGTGGATTCCGTCCCCGGCAGAGTTTATTAAATGGGTGAATAGCGGTTAATGATGGCGTTCACGGATAGAAGGGAAGGCAGATTTACTGCAGAGCGTTACCCCCATTATCTCGTCCAATGGGCCTCACTCCTTTGATTAGGATTATGGCCCCCAGCGGACGCCTGTCTCACCAGTTAATAAGGGCTGCGGATCTTTTTGATCGGAGGCAGATTGAGCCGTTTATGCGACCCGTTCCTTTCCGCTCCAGGCTCGGAACATTTCACGTAATATTTCTTGGCTCAGATGGGAAGGAAAATAAAAGATACAAAGAAGGCGACGTTCTCGGTTCACACGCAGGAGCTCGCATGTGAAGGGGATTAGAGGTCAGTTTTATTACCGCACCTTCAGGGCCGCTGTATCCTCCATGAGGGTCCAACATCAAACGGAATCCCACCCGACCGGTTCCTGCAAACATCGGGCTTGGCAGCTGTCTGCGGTTTTTCTCATTTCTTTCATTTTTCCTTAATAATCTGGAACAAAAATCTGTTCCCGGGACGGGTATTAAAGGTCTGCCCGGGGGCTACCAGTTGGTGTCGTAGAGGAGCAAACTTCTCATTCTTCCAGTTAACATCGGCTGGAATTCGATGGTTTAGACGCCAAGAAACCACAATTCTGATCATCAAAACTAGAGGAGACCCCATGAGAAATCCATGCCGTATTTGCCCCTATTGGATGAAGCCCGATCACCTTGAGTGTTGGGTTAAGGTTCTGGAGCCCCCCCCCATCTCCAGAAGGATATCGAAGTTCTGGAGAGAGATCAGAGGAGGGAAACTAAACCGGGGAACGGTTTACGGGATAAAAATGATCAGGAAAGACTAAGGGTTTGGGGGAGAGAAGAGAGGGGAAGCGAGAGAGACATTTAAATCCATAGAGGAGGGACGTTTATATCAAAAGGAGGAGAAAAATTACAAATAGAGACCGGAATCTAACACTAGAGGATCAGAGGCTGGGATGGAATGGAGGGAAGATTTACTAAAATATGAATGCATTAAAATCTTTGTATCCGTTGAAGTTTTATGAAAATGGGAAGTAAAAATATATTTCCAAGATTCCACCAAGTTTATATCCATTTTAATCCATTATTATTAGATATTGGCTACAAATTCCTAAAATAATTAAATTATAACTCAAAAGTGCCATTTACCGGTTAAATCACAAATTTGCTCATGTGTTCATTTTATTTTTTATTTTTTTAGAAAAAATATTTTTTGCGGATTTTTGATGAATATTTTTCTTTGCTTCTCCCCAATAACGTTCAAGCAAAACAAATATATCCTGACCTTTTTTGCTTTGTACAAAATCATTCAATTGAATAAAATAAAATTATACCAAAAATCCCGAGGAAATTGCAGCAATTGAGTTCTTAATATAAGTGAGCTATTTATTAAAATGAGTTTCTTTGAAGAAAAACATTCGACCTGATATTTTCTTAGGCCCTGCTTAAATGGGGTTAATTGACCATGTGTTATCAATTAACCGTTGCATGTCGTATACTGTATGGACCCGCAGAGTGATACATTGTATCCCTTTCAGATGTTCTAAACCAGCCATATCATACATAATATCATAATATATATAATGAGTGTGAGTGTGAGTGTGAGAGTGCATGTGTGTGCGCATAAATGTAAAACACCAGCATTCTATTATTATTATTAATGTAATAATACAATTAATCTAATTTTAGGGTCCTTAATGTAAGGAGGTTTTACTTTACTAAGAGGATAGTAGATAAGTGGAACAGCTTCCCAGCAGAAGCGGTAGAGGCATATGGCTCCTGAATCTAAGACGAGACCAACGACTGATAAAGGTTCGAGTCTTTACAGCAGGAAAAATGGGCGACTGGATGGGGGCCGGATGGGGGCCGATCTGCCGGCATGTTTTAGGTTTCTATGGTTTATATGGCGCCATCATATTCCGTGGCGCTAGAGCCGGTAGGTTTATTTATCACAAATATCCTGCATTTCTCGGAAAGATAAAAACCCTAATTACCCCCCGCCCCCCCCATAATGGTTAAATGCATTTTATTTTTCAGGCTTAAATGCTCGTTTGTGTAACTTTCCCCCCATTATCCTTTCGCTGGATGCGGAATGCGTTTAACCATCCGACGCATTGCAATCCATTTGCAGGCGAAATTACCCATAAAACCAATTATTACAAATTACCCCTGAAAACACTGAGCTCAAACACGGGGTTAACGTGTATTCATTGCGCGGCCGTTCCCCCCCCCTCGACCTGTTAGACATCTTGGTTTTGGTTCTATAAATGATGACATAATACGTGGATTTCATTAACCTTAATGCTTCCGATACAATTAACTCATTATATACCGGGGGGGGGCTGCACATTATCACTTGATCGTCAGCTTCTGGGTCGAGTAATCATTTGTTTTTTTGTCTACCTGTAATTACTTTTACTCTGTAATCTATGGCAAATAATACAGCTGGGGCCCTAAACGATTATGGGGGCCCCTGACACCCCCCTTAAATTACACTTATCATGAGAACTAAGGGCTAGGCTTTAAGGAACATACACAAGGTGACAGGTGTGGCTTATACTGGGAGTGGGTGGAGCTTTTCCATAATGGGAGGAGCATGTGGTAGGTTGTATTACCATTTAACCACACCCCCTTTCCTTCCTTTATTGCCCCAAAATGACCAATGCTAGCGTCTCCATACAGTTATTTCTGCGGAATATTTCATTTTTAATGTAACCAAGCGGAACGTCGGATATTTGCTTTATTTTTGCTTTATTTTTGGTTTATTTCTGCACCGCACAGAATCTTTGTGTTTTTATGATAAATATTTGTAATGTTTGTAAATAGAATGCAGGCGATGAAAGTCCGTTTTCCGCGGGGTCCAGCCGGGGAAATGTTTTGACTGATTTTTATCTGGCGGATCGGTGGCTTGTGTATAATCCCAAACATTAATTCCCCCTGAGCGGATCGGCATGTAGATTTAATTGCCCCGCGCCGCGTCCACAAATCCACATCGCTGCGCGTCTCGGCAAACATTTTGATTGTGGGAATTATAAATGACTTAACGGTGAACGGCGGTGATTAGGAAACTAATCTTACACCACGATGTGAATCGCCGCCCAGCCGCCGTGTAAACGGCAATTTATGGGAAATAAGTCATTATTCTTTTCACTATTTGTTTCTGGCTACGCTAACTTTACTTTACCGAGAGGGGGGTAGATAGGTGGAGCAGCCTCCCAGCAGAAGTGGTAGAGGGTAATACAGTGAGGGTATTAAACATGCATGGGATAGACATACGGCTCCTGAATCTAAGACGAGACCAACAACTGATTGAGGTTTGAGTCTTTACAGCAGGAGAAACGGGCGACTAGACGGGGGCCGACGGGGGCCGAAAGGTCTTTTAACTGTTACATTAAGTGACTGTAAACATGGAATTGATTTTGTAAGCTGGTGTCGGCTGGAAGGCGGATCCAGTCGTTGATGTGTTCATGAAATGGGGTTCTCAGGAATATCCGGCTTTCATCGTTGAGCCGAATGCAGATTCCGAGCGTTCTGCCCCGGGGGGGGTGCGCGGTGGGCGAGGGGGGGGCGCGGTGGGCGAGGGGGGGGGTCGTCGAGGTGTCACCTGCTCCTAACATGAGAATTATTTGTTCAGCCAAAGATTTTTTTTTTTACTTTTACAAAAGGACTTTGAAGTCGGATGGAATTCGCGGCGCGTAAAATAATCCATCTGCTGCAGGAGATCTTTAACCGTTTGCGATATAAACTCCCCTTTACCTTCATCGCCCTCATTGTGACCAAAGAGCTGACAAATCAGAGACCTCGGCGGCCCCCGGATCCCTGCTCAGCAACGCCACAAGAAATAAACTCCCTTATTTTATACAAGATTCCGATCCCTAGATTTTTAAAATAGAACCTGCTGGCAGATCGGCCCCCGGCGGCCCCCGTCTAGTCACCCGTTTCTGCTGCTGTAACGACTTACACCTTAATCAGTCGTTGGTCTCGTCTTAGATTCAGGAGCCGGATGTCTATCCCATGCATGTTTAATACCCTCACTGTATTACCCTCTACCACTTCTGCTGGGAGGCTGTTCCACTTATCTACCACACTATGTCACCATTATCTTGGTCAATTTTTATTATTTTGAGCGTGCAGACAACGTCCCATTATGCATGGCTGCTCTGCATAAGACTGAGATAGTAGTACATACAATTGCCTGGGGACCAGCCGGGCTGTACGTATTAATACATCTCAGCACTATCCCTCTCTCTCTCGCTCTCCCACTCTCTTTCGCCCCCTTTCGTCTCGCTCTTATATTTAATCCGATATAACGTCGCCTGCCATGTTTCTAAATGGCTCTTTGAAAGGGACGTCCCAGACAGCCCCACTAGAGACGAACGCGACCCTCCGCCAGGGGATTAAACATGCGCGGGATAGACATACGGCTCCTGAATCTAAGACGAGACCAACGACTGATTAAGGTTTGAGTCTTTACAGCAGGTGAAACGGGTGATGATACGGGGGCCGCCGTGGGCCGATCTGCCAGTGGGTTCTATGTTTCTGTGTTCATCAGACAGCAGGTGGACCCCACAGTGGGGTGTCAGGGTCTGGATATTGCCAAAAAAAAGTGTTCTGCCCCCCCCCTGCCCAGGGATTCAGTGGACGTTTTGGGAGGGGGTAGGTTTGTGAACCCCTTTGACTTTTTCTGCTTGTTAACTACGTCTCCCACCATCCGTCAGCAGGCGGGGGCCCCGTGTTGACTCACGGCTTCCTTACAGCCAGGTACAGTCTGAACGTAAAGCTGTCGGCCCTTGGCATCGGCCCCTGCCGCCGGGTGCATAGAGCGCAATCTGTGCGTCGCTTATTCCAGGGGTTAATAGAGGAGAAATACAAACATTTCATTTGGCTCAAATAAAGCAATTAGACAAGTTACAAATCATGCGGGGTTCCCGGTGTCTCCGCGCCGCTCGTATTATTTTAAGGGGTGGGCTGCGGGGGCCACGCATTTCATCCTCGCTTGTTACTGAAGAAAAGGCTGCATTCATTCTTCGCTTCCAACTTTCCGAGGGACCGCGGCTCAGCGACTCAACCTTCGGCCCGATTCGGGGAGTTCACTTCACCAGCCTCCCAAAAAACCTGTTCCCCGATCCACGTTACGTGGGACTGCGTTCCCGCAGGGTATGCAATGTATACGTGCAGCTCCTTTAACCCCCCCCCAAATTGTTCATTCGTAGACGGGGACCCCCCCCCCAAGCAGGTCTTCTGGCTCATTCTTGGTAAATTGGAAATATTTCCATTAAACCCCAAAAAACCCAACAAGTGCGACTTTTTCAAACCGGGTTCATAAGGATCAAAAATCCTCTTCGAACGACAAAGATTTTATCGTATATTTAAACCACCTCAATGACATCATCAAGTGGATCTCATATGCAAGCTGATGACATCATGGCCGACAAATTCAGATGTGTCATTTGTTTTTTTTTGTATTGGAAAGGGTTAAAACTATGAATCAGAATAATAACTGCTTTAAATATCAATGAACCCCCCCACCCCCAAAAAAAAATTTCACAAAAAATAAATAAATAAATGACTATTTGTCATTCGAGAAGCGACAGCCAAACCCAAGATGATTTTTTCGCGGTGTTTTTTTTCCGTGTGGATTTTAAGCTGGATTTAGAAAGGAAATTAAATTAAATCCTGATTTCTTTTCCAGTCCTTTTCTCGCTCGCATTGCCCAAAAACTATTGTCATTGATGTCATTAATGGAGAATTATTGCCACCCCCCTCCCCCCCGATTTTAAAAAGGGATCCCGACAGCTGCAGAGCCGGCGCGATTCCGCGGATCCTTTGCTTGGATACATTTTGTTCTTTAGCGGCTCCGATTAGTAATTTCGCCCGAGGGTACGTTTTTCAGATGAAATCTATTATTTTTGGCCATCGGAGCCGTTTCTGACTTCTTAATTTTCATATCCGCCTCGTTATTCCCCCCCCCCCGTATCCAGGGGTGATTAGTATTAATGCGTAAAGAGGGTCTGATGGGTGCCGTGTAAATATTAAATGAGGCGTTTCAACGTATATGATGGAATGCGGGGGTCTCGTGGAAAACGTTACTGTATATTTACTTAAGGTGTCTCGTTAACCTCTTAGGGGAAGGATCTGCGAGGCTGCAGACAACCTGCTTGAGTTACGTTTAGATTCGTAAAAACATATTGAGTTAGAACCGCAGAACGCTCCATTCTTCCCCTCGCTCCGTCACATTTCAGTAGGATAACACAAGGAGCCGTTCAAGACGCTTCACGCCGTACCTGCTCACGCGCCACAAGATGCCGGGACTTTAAATCGGGGGCCTGCGGCTTCTCGCAGTCACGGCTTTCGGCGCGGCGCATGTCTCTTTTTATTTATTTTTAACGACCGGCCGATGGAGGATGATGAGAAATGCAGTCCTTGGAGGGCCCGGGAGTCCCTGGAGTCTTCAAATATTCAAATTCAATTTTTTTTTTCCAAAGAATTCTGGATCTGGAAAAATTAAGCTTTTTTTTTTTTTTTTGTTTTTTTCTCCTCCCAACGCATAGAATTTTAACAGATGCTCGGAGCCCCAAACATGCGCGACCAAACCCACGGAGAGACTCAGAATAATGAATGAGCAGAATGTCAGCAAAATTTATGACACCCAACAAGTTGGGAACCCGACACCGACAGACACTTAGTGAAACGCAGAAACCCTGAAACGATCTTCATGGACCTCACATGATTTATTAATTGGCAGTTTTTCGGCAAGACGCGGTATTACTGTCCCTTCGAACCCCCCGCCGGTAACCCCCCCCGCCGGTAACGTACGAGCACCAAAGCAATTCCCTCTTAGCGGAACAATGATTTATTACACGTTTAGGAGAAACGCCAACACGCTAAACATGGAAAAACCCCACAGCGACCACGTTTCAAGTCATTCTGTGTATCAAAATGTTACAAGATGGCGTCATGGCGACCGCTGTGTAGAGCTGCCGTTCGTTGGGTCAGTCAGAGGATTTTAGGGATACGTTGTAGCTTTTCTTGCTCTCCCATTAGCGCTGTGGAACCTTCAAGTGCAGTTTGCTTTACGCCCTGACTGTATCGGGGGCGCTATCGGGGTTTGCGGTCTAAAGAAGAGACTTTGTGGTCACATCAAAGCTGGGAACCCCATCGCCGGTGGTATATTCTGGTCTGGACCAACTAGGTCTGGGGCGGCAGGCAGCTTGTTGCCCTCTTGAGCAATCAGGCATCCTGTAGGACCTCCAATCAGCTGGCTGGTTACATGGGAGATCACTGATCTCTCCAACCAACCCGAGTCGCCACCATGGACCGCTTCCGCCCAGCGCTGCACGTTCTTAGATGGTGGCTATGACATCATGTGTCGGAGCTCAGAAGAAAAGCATGGCAGTGTAGAGGGGACGGCTGATGCCCCCCCTGGGGCAATGCCAACCATGACCCACCCATGGAAAGCCAGTAAAGTAGGACATCTAGAAGCTTTTGATTGCTCCTTTTGATTGTTTCCTGCTGACAATTAAGATACATTTGGTGAAGATAGAAGCTCCGCAGAGAATTCTCCCAGAACCAGAACCCCGCATTTTTTCTTTGGACCTGAAGTCTTCTTTATTCAGACCAAGTTTTTTGATGTCTTGCACAACTCTTGCACAATGTGTTGTTTTTTTGATGGCCGCGTCATAAAGAGCAGGCAGAAGATATTAATTTCACTAAAATCAGAGTTCTGCCTGTAAAAAAAACGGAAATAACATTTTCTCTATATTGACAGAATGTTGGGAAATAATATGTTCCAAAACAGAGGATATTAGCCACATTTGTACCATTTCTTGTGGCGTCCAAAACACGTGACACGTTGGTGATATCGCTGTCCCGGGGAAACGTTGTTTTATGACCTGTTTATAATATTTTACATTTATTTGTATTATTTTATATTGTGCTGTTTTATGATGCCGTGGAAAAAAAAACTGTCAAACGTGGAAGTGAAACGAGAGAAGCTGTGCTTTATGTCAAAAACACACATTGTCCACCGTGTGGCCCCCGAGGACGCCTGCGCTCCGACTGACACCGGATTACGGTATCTGTGGCCAGGACGGTCCCTGTTCACCCGCTCCGTGTCACGAGGCGCCGGCGAGGAACTCCGAGCTTCCTTTATTGTTTTTGGATTAATAGGTTTCCAAATTTTTTTTATTAGGAAAAGATCGTTTTGGCCAAAGTCTGCAACGACAACTGGATTTTCACACAATTGACCCCCCCCCCTTTGTTTTAATTTTTGAGATTGTCTTAACCTTTTAACTGCCGGGGGGACGTGCGCCAGGTTAGCACTGAGATTCCTGATGGGGAGATAAAGGGGGGAATGGAGAGATCGTAGGAAGTTGGTGAGATGCGGCTTCCATAGAGCGACCTTTCATTCTAGTTATAAATTAATTAGTAATTATGAGCGATAATTGCGGGAAAGGTAGGTGGGAGGGTGTGGGCGTGGTTATGGGTGTGTCTGGGGCGGGGCTTTATGCAGGGCACTAGGGGACAAAAGTTAGCATCAAGGGGAGGAGAGAGGGGGCTCGGGGGTTTGGGGTGAAATCTCAGCAGATCTGTGATTTCCTTCTTCTGAAAGTTTAATTACACAGCACAGAAACTTTTAAGGAGCCTTTTCCGGTTCTATGGCAACAACAAACCAGTGTCTGTATTTGTGTCACATGACATTTGTGTCACATGCGTCAAATGAGTTTATTCCAGTAGATACCTTCGTCCTTGTTCTCAATGATTGGCTTAGTTATGCAAATAGTCATAAGGTCACTTTAATTACTTAAGCCACGCCTCCAGCCACACCCCCAGCCACTCCCATCTTTAAATTACATCGTGGTCCCATAATAATGTCACAAAAATAATACAGACATTCTGGGGGTCACTGAGATAAAATTAAGGGAGAAAGCTGTCATTTATAGTTTGGGGGGCTTCATATTATGTTAGTGGGGCCTGAGTGGGGCAGGTTAGTCACTGGCGGGTACTTCTGCGCGCTTGCTTTAAAAAAAATGTTTTTTGATCCCACGTCCGCCACCAATCCGGCCTTGAAATCCAAGAAAAGGTTGAATGTTTTTCCCTTTTAACTATTTCCTGTCATTCATCTTCTCTTGAGAGGACGTAAAATGTAAAAATGCATCAATAACATTTAAAAAAAAAACAAAAAAACTTTGCCTCCAGCAACAAATCTTATCTGTTTACTGAGGAAAACTGTAGGAGAGACCTCTGAGGTGTTGTGACTCTTCGTCTTACTCTATTTAAGAAAATTCTCAGCAAACATTTTCACGAAGTTAAAAAAAATAAATAAAAGACGCTCTAAACCATAGAACCCTATATACATTATTCCAAATTATTCCAAATTATCCAGTTTAGTGTATTTTATAAATCGATACAAACATTATAACTCATTACAATGAAAATAACACTGTTTGCCGTATAACGCGCACAAACATACATTTTTTTTTTACGGGGAAAGCCTGTAGAAATTTTCTTGAGAAAAACAAACAGATTTTTTCTGGAATCCGGCAGATATGGGAGAAAATTGCTGGGTGAGAGTGGCTTCCCGCAGCTCACCTGCTACCAGCATTTCTCCTGCACGCAGTCCATAAAAATTCCTCCTCCTCCTGTGGTGTTATCGGACAGGCCCGGTGTTATCGGACAGGCCCGGCGTTGTTTTGTCTGCCGTGCGTCTGTGTTGTTGGACTGTTTGGAGTAGCTTTTCTGTAGCACGGAGATTAGACCTTTAAATAGTTAGAATTGTTTTGCCCTGCGTGGGGGGGGGGTAAAAAAAAAGGGGGGGGGTGTTTCGTCTCCTAGGACAGTAAGTTACGGCTTCACGGGAGCCGAGCGATAATGGCCGACGAGAAGGAAAGTTGGGTAGCGAAAAAAGTATTCCCCATATGACTCTCTTCTATCGTCGCTACAAATATAATCCGGAATGTGTTTTTGTGGAATAAAGCCGGCTTTAATGGCATGGAATGGGCTGCTTTTGGTCGATTAAAGTATCATCGATATGCCGCAGAAGCCCAAGGCCACTTACGGCCCGACCTGGACAGCCTAGATGTACCAGAGTGTTTATCCCTTAAAAGGGTCCGACGGACTGAGACGACCCGATACGACCCGTGGGCTTACAATCTAGACCTTTTCTTTTCTTTTTTGGTCGTTGCGGGGCTGCTAATCGCTGTAACCCCCAGAAATGCTTTCTCCGTAAACGGAGCTCTTTCAGGAGATGAAGAACACGAATCAGGTTTCAATTCCCAGTAACCGAGAGGAGATCCTCGCAGTAACCTCGCTGCCTCCGTTTCAGATGCCGCGGCAAGCGGAAGGTGAAACGCGCGGCCATTTTGTTGACTTTTAGTTGACTTTTTTTTTGTATTATGCAAAGGAATGTAGAAAAAGTGAAATCATTTTGAGTTGGAAACCCCTGTAAAAGGCTTTATCGCCCCCCCCGCGCAGGTTTCGTCCATCGTCGGCACTCCGTTCTTTTTTGGAACCTTTCAGTCCCGTTGCTACGCCGACGCCAAGATGCGCTCACAAAGCTGTTGCGTTGCAAAATGGCCGTTAACCACGCGGCTAATTAAATTATTAACATGTGCTAAAAACGCTCCGTGGCCTTTGAAGGATCTGAAAACCGACATCAAAGAGAATCTCCGCGCATGTTGAGTTTATTCTTCTGTATTTAAATCTTTTGTTTTTGGGCGCGATGAAATCTTCAGATCTTATCTCCTGCCTTCTGCCTTCTTATATTATTTTTACTCTTTATTACTTGGGGTGTCCAGAAAAAGTACAAAATGCCTTAATTACCCAAAGTTTGAATATTTATTTACCCCCCCTTAGCGCTTTAAGGTGCTTTCCCCGAATCAGCCAATACCTGAAGTCAACTTGAAAAGGCGCCGTTACGTGCGATGTGTAAACGCGGTGGAGAACAAACATTCCTCCCGCTGTAACGACTCAAACCTTAATCAGTCGTTGGTCTCGTCTTAGATTCAGGAGCCGTATGTCTATCCCATGCATGTTTAATCCCCTCACTGTATTACCCTCTACCACTTCTGCTGGTAAACTGTTCCACTTATCGACCACCCTCTCAGTAAAGTAAAACCTCCTTCCATTCCATCTCAGCCTCTGATCCTCTAGATATTTCTCTTTCAAGTTCAGTGATAGATGTTTTTTTTCCTTCTTGCTACTCAGCAGTGACACAAAGTTGTGTAATTCTATGACATCACAGCTGAGTGTTGGCGTGGGGGCATTAGATTAAAGATGCATCGAAAACACATGAAAGTATTTTTTGCCTTTTAAAGGAAAAGTTCAGGCTCCTTTCCTCTAGGACATTAAAGGTACGCGTAGAATGCATACAATAGCACAGTGTTACTTTGTAATTAACCCCTTTCTATCCTTTCTCCATCCAAATGCATCCTCAGAATCTGCACACTCCGGAGGTTTCCCTGCCCCCAGCTATTTGCCTCGCAGGAGATCATTCATGTACAGTGGGGCTGTTTGGGGCAATAAAGTGTCCCTTTAAGTCAGTTTAGAACCCCGAGTAAGGTGTTTTGTTACTCGGTAAGAGACAATGCACAGAGACAGCTGAACATCTGCGTCCACTTACTGGAGGATTTGTCAACCCGGAGAGAAGAATTGAAGTGTGAGTGCTGAGAGCATCGGGGGTTTCATATCGATACCGACTGTTTGTACAATACGTGCGATAGAAAAATCAGTTATTCCTCTCCCCGAGAAATGTCATCCCCGAGACGACGTCATCATTAGCAAGACAGATGCCGGCACATGGGATTCATTTAAAAAAAAGCTCATTTTCTGTTACTTTTTCAAACTCCCAGACTGGAGGATTTTTACAGGGAACACCGTAAATTCGGATGTGCTGGTCTGAAATGACAGAGACTGCGTAGTGTCCATATTAATGAATATTAAAGCACTTTGTAGCCGGTATGGGGGGGGGGAAAAGAAAAGTTAAGGTACTTTTCTTTAGGAGAAGCTGCAGCTCCAGAGCTACAGTGCATCATGCCCCATCTCCACGGTCCAGTTTATTTATTTATTTATCATTATTACTATATATTAATATATATATTAAATTATAATATTCAACAGACGTCCTGACCCACTCCCCTTTAATCCGCTGTGAGCTCTCCGATCCGAGCACTGCTCTCCACTCCCAGCGCTGCTCTCCGCTCCCAGCGCTGCTCTCCGCTCCAACCGCTGCTCTCCACTCCAAGTGCTGCTCTCCTCTCCAAGCGCTGCTCTCCGCTCCAAACGCTGCTCTCCGCTCCCAGCGCTGCTCTCCGCTCCCAGCGCTGCTCTCCACTCCCAGCGCTGCTCTCTGAGAACGTTCCGTCTCCTTATTTATTTTGAAGTCCTGATTTTTTTTTAGCTCATGGATGTTATGAAACGATCGATCGCTTCTGCTTAGGTTTGCATCAAAAGAAATGTCAAAATAATATGCTCTACATCCATCACTCTGGAATGGCGTTACCGTGGCGTCCGTCCAAACGAAGTACACATTCGCCCTGGAATCCTCGCGTCTTCTATACCCCGCGTCACGTCATGCACGTTATGGACGAATATGGACTTCATTTAATGGAAAAAAATGGGATTTCCTCCAATTCTATACACCCGGCGGAATCCTGAGCACAAAACACAATTGTGTATCATACACACGAGCGACTCAGACGCGAATGTTTAGAGCTTGGTACAGTATGAAGACCTCACAGGCCTTGTTTTTTGTGAGGCTGAGGTGCATCCAGCTGGGGTTAGCGCTGCGTGTGGAACATGGATTATCAGATATAAGCGAGTCTCGAGGATACCCAGGTGTTGGTGGTTCCTGGCGTTTGCTGCGTAGAAAGATTTGTCAGGAAGATTTATCTTCTCGTCTCCGCCGAAGACACGGGGGGGGGGGTGACGCGTCAGAAAATACAGAATAAAGTCTCTTCGTGTGTACGATCCCGGCTTGTAGAACTTAGCGGGTTCATCATAGATGGGCTTCAGAGTCTCTTGTCCAACCAAGTAACATTTGAAACTCTTATTGTCTAAAAACCCCAAGAGCAGGTCAGAGTAAAGCGAGGGCTGAAATCTGGGTCATCTTGGGTCCTCTCCACAACTCCTATCAGCTAAGCCAAGAGTAAAAAACAACACTTCTGCAGGCGTTACAGATGTAACTCAAGCAGGATCAAAGACGTGGAAATGGACGGCAACTGACTATTTCCACCTGCTGATGTCATGCCACATGTAACCTCATGACATCACATACCAGCATCCAGTAATTCAAAATGGCGGACCAGAGGGGGTGGCTGCTTGCAATGCCTTGGGCAAGACCTAGTGCAATCGCCAAGGTAAATATGGCAACATCGAGCGGAGCTGCCATTATTGCTGGAAGCTGCCCCATAACGTAATAATCCGAACCCCAGCGTTCCCAGTTACCACGTCTTATTATTTCCATAAAGTATTACTTTATCCTCGCTTCTCACCTGCGTTCAATCTCTGTATTTGCAAGGTTATGTTTTCTTGCCACCTCTGCCTTCTCCTGTGTAGCCGGCCAACCGCGGGGCGTTTAATCCTTTCCAGATACGCAAATACTGGAAGTCGCCGGATGGCTTTATTAAATTAGCATTTCCCTATTTATTCGTGATCTTTCCGTGACTTCTGTGGGGATGACATTAATAATCCCCTGTCTCCAATCTTCATATTATTATTTTTACTCGACTTCTTTCACCAACAGACCTGTTTATACTGAGAATGACCTCAGAAGAAATGGACCGGGGGGGGGTTATTATTTCAGATGATGTTGGTGGGAAAAGCCAACGGGCGCCATGTTTTATAGGATCGAGGCAGGAAGAACCTCCAAAGGAAGAAGAAGAAGAAGAACGTTGAGCTCAGAAAGACTCATCTCCAGAATAATGTTAACGTATCAGAGGCAATTATCTAAAACAAACCATGTTCCGGGGTATTTAGGAGAACGTCTCCTTGCGCAAGGCCTTGAAGTAATCCCCTAGACAGGATGGTTTACGACTTCCTGGAACAAAAGGAGCAGAAGAGAGATAGAGTTGGGTCAATGCGCTCATCGTGGGACAGAGAAGGGTTTTTTTTCCCTTTGGTTTCTTTAAACTTAGTAAATTAAATACATGACTTTTTAAAACCACAAGCTGAGGAACCTCATATGGGTTCAATATATGATCACGAAATGCGTTCTGTATAAAGAGAATGACCACAGGAACTCTTTCTATGTAAACATTTGTATATGTGTGAATGCACAGAAATGTTTTAAGGCTAAGACTGGGGATTTTAGGCACATGCTATTAATTTTGCTCCTGGCAGTTAACTAGAAACATAAAATGTCGGTTTGTAATTAGTGTTCAGGACAATAAAAGATACCAGGAAGAGGAAGCACCTCGGGGCTTTCAGGCGATTGGAATTCTCCTCGGCTTCTGCTCTCCCCTGGACCCCAGACTAATAGGTCTTACTCCGGATTGTAAAAAAAACCTGCCCTGTGAGGTGCGGAGATGCCATGTAACCCTGTAGAGCGTTACGCACCAAAAGGAGATACAGTGTAACACTGTAGAGCGTTACGCACTCTGGGGAGATACAATGTAACCCTATGGAGTGTTACCCACCATAAGGAGATACAATGTAACCCTGTAGAGCGTTACGCACCATAAGGAGATACAATGTAATCGTATGCCGTGTTATGCGCAGTATGGAGATACAATTTAAACCCGTGGAACGTTACGCACTGTATAAAGATACAATGTAATCTTCTGGAGCCTTACGCACCATAAGGAGATACAGTGTAACGCTGTGGAGTGTTACGCACCATAAGGAGATACAGTGTAACCCCATGGAGTGTTACGCACCATAAGGAGATACAGTGTAACGCTGTGGAGTGTTACGCACCATAAGGAGATACAGTGTAACCCCATGGAGTGTTACGCATTGTATATAGTATTGTTAGCCGCGCTGTGCCCTTCGTGCCATAAAAGTCGTGTTTTTAGTTACTCTGATTCAATAACTGCAAGAAAAACGAGATCGAATTCAGTGCCGCCTATCCGGTGAAATACGATAACGGCTGCGGTTTTGTTTAAAGCTGAATATCCGTTCTCTGCATCTATAGAATTTGTGTTTCCGCAACACTTTTTCTGAATTCTTCTTTTTACATTTGAACGTTTCCCAGGCTCCAGATCCCTGGCCTTATTTTTGTCATCTAAACCCCAAATAGATAATAATACCTTTTATCTCTGTATGAAAAGCAGCAACGTGCCGACTGAATACGCGTTGACACGAAGGAACGGATAGATCGCAGTCATTGCGCTGGCGTGTATTTCATGAATGGGCCGGAATGATCGATAACTTTTATGCTGTATGTTCTGACGTAATGTAAATGTGTCTTCAAGATCCTCGTTGGGCCAGGCACTTCCTGTGGCCCTAATTTCTGAATTCTCATTGGTTCTGCTCTCCCAGTGACAAGTCAGTATTCCGCTGGGCCCCCCGGCAAGCTGCTCTATTAGGGTCCCGCGCGTTATAGGAGGTCTGCATTTAGTAGCCCACCGTCGGGCCCCTAGGACCCATAGTATGAACAAAGTAACCTAAGTCCGCTTCTGATTTGTCCAGCTTTTGCCCCCAACAAAATACGTTTATTCCAAATGGCTTCTCCCCGCCGTTCCGTGAGCTACTATTAATTATGTTAAATATATGTTTTATAGGAAAGGGGATTCTATATCCTTTTCAGACGATCTCTCCGCAGTCTCGGGATAGCGAGCCGCTCTCTAAATAATTAAAGGATTTCATTTTTGGTTACTGAAAACAATATTTAAAACCAGGCAGTTCCTCCACCGTGGACCTTCTCTGCTGGAAATAACACGACGTGGATTCATTTTTTTATTATTATTTTGGCCAGGATTATCCAGACAGAAATATCCCGGGTATGGGGCGTAGATTCTGAAATGTTAAAGTGCCATAAATGTGTAACAGGAGATAGAAGACCCTTTATCTTTATTGTGTTGTGTGCTGCTCAAATAATACATGCAGTTACTTTATTGCACCTAAAAAATGATTTACACGGCAGGCAGGACGGCCGTCGTCGATGTACCCGATTCTGCCTGTTTTTCACCCTTTGATTGAGTGCAAAGTTTAGAATATTCATCAACTGAAGGCAAAATCTGGAGTCTCAGTCTAAATCATTTAAACACTCAGGTCTCGTTCAGAAGATACCATTTTAAAATCTTTGCGTGAAAACAATGAAATGTTTTCTAGCCCTTCTGCCCCCCCCATCCCTACCTACCCCCTTCCCTTTTCATCACCCCTCACCTTGTCCCTCATCAGCCCGGATTAATTGTGCGCTCGGAGAGTGGCCCTCCGTCATCAGACCAGAAAAGCAGGAATTCCTTCCTATTGGTATCTTCTTCCTCTCGATTATCAGTCTCATCTAATCAGGTCCCCTCTGTGGACAGGGACCCTGGCGTGCAAAGGAGCCTCAATCCCTCAAATTGCTTTACAAACATCTCAAAGATCGCTAACTTCAGCTTTGTCCTTTTGACACCTGATGTGTCGCCCCTGTTGAGACGTTGTGACTGTTGTTGTTCTAAGAACTTCCTGAGAGCCACGTCTCACGTTCCTCCTAACAATTGTCCTGATGGAGCAGAAGACAAGCGCCGGGTACAATGTATCAAGTCTTGTCATGGGCCGCTCGAAGCTCCTATCGTGATACCTCCACGTGTCACCCACTCATTATCTTATACATTTATATCAACATAGTATTTTCCTGATTTAGGATAATATTGATAGAAATGATGGTGGGTGGACGTTGACGACGACCTCTTACTAAGAAATCAGTTTCTCCTGGAATCCTTCGATGATTATTCTTAGTTCTTTGTTTCTGTGATTTTGCGCCAGATTCCTTCTTTTAAATCCACGACCCTTGAGGCGTTCGCCGTACTGCCGTTTCTAGACTGGGTTTTATGAATACGGAAGAGACATGAAGTAGATTCTGTGTCTCTCTGGAAATATCTTCATGAAAGGGCATTGGTAATCTCCCTTGAATGCTCAGAGAACCTCAGATCAAAACCCAGCCGAGGGGAACACACATCAAGTTTGTGTTTCGAGAGAATTAGTTCAATTGTATTTGTGCATCCGACATATTAAGAGCATTCTGGGGATTCAAGCAGCCGTGAAAAGGGGCTTACATGTTCCGCTGATACGCGATTTAAACGATCCTTCATTTATATTAAGAATGTTTATCCCGTTATGCACTGTCTGGGCAGTCAGACACCTACAGCCGTGGAGGGGTAGATTTGGGCAGGGGGAGGAAACTGCAATGGAAAACCATAACTATGTTATGCTGGGCCGGTTGACTTTATTTACCTATACATTATACAGGGCCAGCTTACTGATTTACCTATACATTATACAGGGGCCAGCTTACTGATTTACCTATACATTATACAGGGCCAGCTTGCCGATTTACCTATACATTATACAGGGCCAGCTTGCCGATTTACCTATACATTATACAGGGCCAGCTTGCCGATTTACCTATACATTATACAGGGCCAGCTTACTGATTTATCTGTACATTATACAGGGCCAGCTTGCCAATTTACCTATACATTATACAGGGCCAGCTTACTGATTTACCTATACATTATACTGGGCCAGCTTACTGATTTATCTATACATTATACAGGGCCAGCTTGCCGATTTACCTATACATTATACAGGGCCAGCTTGCCGATTTACCTATACATTATACAGGTTATATTGGCTTCTTTCAGGTTGGCCCAAGCTTTAGCCATGCGATACAAAGTTAATTTGCAGAAGAAAACATCCACCGTATCACATCTGGGCGCGCGTTTATCTCACACGGATTCTCCGCGAGGACGCGTCGGACTGAAACATGTTAATACTAATGCCGGTTCCTTCAAGGGAATAGGTCTTGATGGGTTTTATATTTTTTTTTTTGGGGGGGGGGTTCGACGCCTTTTGTTCCAAGAAAGGAGATCATTGAAACAATTCGTTTATCCCATCTCTTATTTTGCCTCCTTTGAGCTAATTTGCTCGAGGTCCGTACTGTTCCCAATTACACAGGATTCTGTAATAAAACCTTTAATGTCTTCAAGCTGCGCCTGATGGATTTTTACACCCGTTTAGACAATGGAAATCCATTTCTGACATGGTTTAAATTAAAGAGATTTCCATTTTTTTTTCCCTCGTAAAACTTTACAGTAGTTTTAGACTGAAAGGGTCTGAATTTTAGCTTTTAATAAGGGGGGGGTGCTTTTAGTTAAGTTGCATCTACATTATGGTCTAGATTGGTTTAAGAAGATTTGATGATTGCTCTATTCATTAAAATAGTTTGGGGTTGTTTGGGCGGAGGTGGCAGGGGGTAAAGGACGACCATATTATAGAGGCAGCTCGGAAAACAATTTTTCCAAGGAAACTTTGTATCCATTCGATGCCACGACGTGAAACCTTGTGTCGGATCTTCGCGTAACAATAGCCCAAACTGACTCGGACAAATGGGCCATTTCTATTGTTATTGACCGGGCACATTATGCCTTCACCTCTTTTACCCCAATGGAAACAACATGAACCAAATCTGCCTGATTCATATGGGGGCAGTAAGGGCAGTTACGCATGTTCCGGGGCCCACAGCTCGTATACTGCATTTCCTCCAATGATGAGAGGGAAAGAGGAGGAGAGGACAGCGCTTTGGGTTCTTCCAAAGACAAAAATATGAAATGCAAGCTTTAGGAAAATTAACACATTTTATGCTTTAGGTCCCATATTGGGTTCTGATCTGATTGTTACCTCATTGAACGGTTATTATGAATGATACAAAGACAGGGTGCGTCCCGAGAGCGGCTGAACGCTCTATCCCAACTACACCCAAAAGGCCCCATCAACGGCGTTCTAGAATGTTCTTGGAACCTTTTTTCTAAATTCAGAATGTTAACCCTGGACCCGTCCTTCACGAAATAAACGTCCTCTTTAGATGGACTGACGGCTCGCCGCACAAAACCCGGCAAAAGCGTTTTACGTATCCGAGTATCCGTGTAACAAAAGGCGAATTCATTTGTATTATTATTGAAGGATATCCCTTCCCCGTCGGATGTACCTAGTAGCAAGAAGGTTTGTTTTTCTACAAGTTGCTCTATTTAAAAAAAATAACAGATACATTATACACCGTAATAGTGCGGCCCTGATATTACATACGGACGCGTTTGTATTCCCCTTATGACTGTTTTCGCAGATGCAGAACATTATGTAATTAGTTTTTGGGGGTCTCGTACCACCCATTTATTTTAAAGCTCGGTTCTGTTACCCAATCAGTAATGGCGCTGAGCTTTAAAACCCTCCTTCGGTTTGACTTAATTGTTAAACATCCATTTACAGAGGAAAATGCTTCAAAGAAGCAGCGGGGGAAACCCTCCAGGCAAAAAAATATTAATGGGTGCTTAGAAAGAAAAACAGCCGCTCGGTGCCTCGTAGACGTCAGGTTCTCCCGACCTTCTGGAAAATAAACATTTATAAACATGGAAATATGTTACATTTACTAAAAAAGACACTGGTGAAGTAGCCTTTAACAGACACAACTGATTAAAAAAAAAAATCACTGAAAGAGTTAAAGCGCCCCTTGATTAAGCCAAGGAAATTTCATTAGCTGAAGACAAAGCAAAAATCATAAAAAAGACATTAAAAGTTAATAATAATCCGTTCTTGTTTAATAACCAATTTCATTTGTTATGTCTAGTATTTTGAAGTGACTTCTACACAACTAAAAGGTCAAATATTAAAAAAGGGGGCCGATTATGTCATATCTGATATATGTCGCCCCCGACTACACTAAGGAAACATATTTAATGTGTATCAACAAATTTTTACATATTTTAACAGTTTTCGTAAAATAAACAGAAAAACTAGCCGTGCTCATTAGAATGAAAAATACGTTAATATCCCTAGACTGTGGGAAGAAATTACCCTCTGCACCTGCTCTAATGAGCACTTCCTAAACCATTTCTGAACAGGAAGTGACTGTAATACAGAACAGGAAGTAAAAAAGGGGAGAGTAAAAATGTCTTCCCCCAAAACAAAAATAAAATATAAACGCCGGTACATATTCGTCAGGATATTTACATATATTTGCATATGTTAATAAGATGTTTTCCAGGTAGGGGGCTGTAGTTTTTTTTGGAAAACAGTGACATTATTATTACTATTATTATTATTATTATTGTTATTATTATTATTATTATTAAATGGAGAAGGTAAGCAGTGCTTTCCAGTAATGTTGCATCTCTTGTGCATCTTATGTTTAACCTTTTTTTTAGATCCTATAGATGTATCAGATTAAGCGGTGGGGTTATTGGGTATAATTGCAGTGTCCAGGTATATAGATAAATTCATAAATTTAGCCTAAAACAGAGCATTCATGAACTTCTGTTGTCTTTTGGGAATCTACCACTCAATGACCCTCACAAGCCTCCCCCACATACCTCCAAAAATGAGCAAATTTCTGATAATACGAGCAACATCTGGCAACAATTAAACACACAACGACGACACGGCCGATGCCACAGACTACAAAGTGCGTATTGTGTAATCTCTCAGCTACACATCGTCATGAAGAGGAACCTCTAAACATCTCACAAACAATCCCTCCGTACGCGGCGCGTCTCCAGAAAATACCTTTTTATGAAATAAACCGTAAATCTCCAAGTATTTGACTCACTAACTATGTTTGCTAACAATCATTGCTAGAATCTCAGTTTGTGTGCATTCAGGTTGTTGCAAGAATTTATTTGGGGAAAGAACTTCCCGTGGGCCATTTCTATAATCCCTTTATAAATAGATCATCATGCAGTAACCTGGAGTCCCATTTAAACAGTAAACATGGTGATTGCTGGCGGGTACGCGGCCAACGCAGACTGTGCTTCATTCTTTTACTTTATACGTGCTGGATATCAGCGATATATATATACAATAATTCCAATTGTTTCATAAATACGAGGACCCTCGACAAAAACTCTCCGATTTACCAAACGGCCTGGAGAAAATCCAGCAACAGCACCAGTTCTATAAAAATTCATTCTTTGGGCGAGATGTTAAAAAACTTTGTATTTTTTCATTACCAAAAGGCAATAAAACATGCGTTGGCTTTAAAAGCCAGTTAGATGTTCCTGGTGGTCCGGCGTCGTGGTGCCGATCGCTGCATCACTTTTATAACCAAATGCAGTATCAGAAGCATCATTGCTATTGCCGCTGGATGTCTAAATCCTTCCCTGCAATAGTTATTTATTCACATTTTATGTACTGATAGGTGTTTGCCCCCCCCAAAAAAAAACTTCTTAAATGTTTGTTATTTTTGTGAGAGGGAACGTTACACCTTAAGAAAATTAAAGGCTTATTTGCGATGAAAGTTTTGTCTAAGTGGAACAGCACCTTTAGCAGTGCTAGGAAAGGGTGTCCCGTCCGTCCGTCCGTTGTTGGCGCATGCGATGTGTATTTATATACCGCGCCCAGCAGCCGGCACAGGTGCCAAACGATAGATTTCTTAACCAAACAAAAGCAATCTCCTCATTATTTGTAACCGAGTTTAAAAACCCAGATGGACTCCGTTTCTACGTTTTGTATTTTTTAATTTACAAAGATTCTTTGGCCAATATGTTTCTAAATTTAAAAAAGGAAGTTTTTAATATAAAACAGAATTAATGTAAAATGCACCAATCATCTGGTTATTATCTCTGCAATCTGCCTATAATGGGGGTCGTATTATTGGAAGGGGCAGATGGTGGGGGGCAAAGAATCTGTTTAACTGTTTTGGTTAATGGAATGATTTAGGGCGAAGGCAGCAAGGTTTGCTGGGATTTTGGACATCGGTTTCATTATTTTACGTGGTAATAGTAAAATGTAACAATGGAATGTGGATTAAAATGCATCAAACTGGCAGAAATTGGAAGGTTTAGTTGCAGTCGGCTTCCGTGGTATCGATAGATGCCCGACGGGTGTCGTGTTCCAGCCGACGCTCGTAAAACAAAAGCTGTAATAAAACAATTAAAGAATAAAACCCGTTTAGAAATCCATTCCATCCCGTTGAGCGTTGGATCATTTCCTCGTTGTTCACGGCTGTGCGTTACTCATGATGTTTCTCTCATCTTCTCATCTTTGATACTTGACATTTTCTCACACAGAGTGTCTGTTTGTGAGCGATTTGGTGATTGAGTCAATAGATGTTTTTTTCCTTTAATTTGTTCCGTACAATATCCGCTTTGTAGTCTGTACCTCGCCCCGTGTTTTTACATGTTTAATTGTTTCCAGATGTCCCCCCAACAATGTCATCATCGTGCTGCTTCATCGGGGTATTTCATCGAAGAGTTCTCAGCTGTGATGAAATAGTTGGAGGGTTATCTGAGACCTCACCTCATCTCGTCTCGATGACTGTGTCTCAAAGATTGCTAACGTGTTACGATGTGTTCGTCATCCGGTATCAGACCACGAAACATTAATAAACCTCGGACACTGCCCTTGGCTTCCTATTAAGCAAATGTGGGGTACCCATCATACGTTTATATCGATACCTTGACCATTAGGACCATTAGGTAGTTGTGGCTTGCGCATGTTGCAGTCATCAGGTTAAATGTTGGATTGAAACCTTTCTGGCAGCCAGTAGGTTAGTGAAAAAAAAAGAATGAGTGGGGCCGATGTTCGGTAATTGTCACGCTTCACCATGCGCTGGCTGGACTTGTTTATTCTTTTCCTTATTCACTTCATGTTTCCAGCCAGTAGTGGCCGCCCTTGCTATTCAGAGCCTCTCAGACTGATTATCAGGTCCAGCTGCAGTGGCTTACCTGATCATTTCAGCCTTTATAAACCTGCCCAGCCCTGCAGTCTGGGCCTTGACATTGTAATGTTTGAGGACTACCTGTTTGGTTCCTGATTTGTTCCAGTACCTTGCCTTGCTCCAGTACCTTGCCTTGCTCCAGTACCTTGCCTTGCTCCAGTACCTTGCCTTGCTCCAGTACCTTGCCTTGCTCCAGTACCTTGCCTTGCTCCAGTACCTTGCCTTGCTCCAGTACCTTGCCTTGCTCCAGTACCTTGCCTTGCTCCAGTACCTTGCCTTGCTCCAGTACCTTGCCTTGCTCCAGTACCTTGCCTTGCTCCAGTACCTTGCCTTGCTCCAGTACCTTGCCTTGTTCCAGTACCTGCCTTGTTCCAGTACCTGCCTTGTTCCAGTACCTGCCTTGTTCCTGAGTTGCGGCCAGCGCCCCACTAAGTGGACTCCCAAGAAGAGTACCCTGCAAGTGGGCAACCTGCCGTGTGCCCTGCAAGTGGGCAATCTGCTGTGTTCCTGAGTTGCGGCCAGCGCCCCACTAAGAGGACTCCCAAGTCGAGTACCCTGCAAGTGGGCAACCTGCCGTGTGCCCTGCAAGTGGGCAACCTGCCGTGTGCCCTGGAAGAGGGCTTCTAGCCGTGCCGTGTGCCCTGGAAGAGGGCTTCTAGTCGTGTGCCCCGCAAGAGGGCTTCTAGCCATGCCGTGTGCCCTGGAAGAGGGCTTCTAGTCGTGCCGTGTGCCCCGCAAGAGGGCTTATCTGCCGTGTGCCCCGCAAGAGGGCTTATCTGCCGTGTGCCCCGCAAGAGGGCTTATCTGCCGTGTGCCCCGCAAGAGGGCTTATCTGCCGTGTGCCCCGCAAGAGGGCTTATCTGCCGTGTGCCCCGCAAGAGGGCTTATCTGCCGTGTGCCCCGCAAGAGGGCTTATCTGCCGTGTGCCCCGCAAGAGGGCTTCCTGCCAAGTCACTTCCATTGCATATCTATTGTTGTACCATCGCATTCAATACAACTCTTAATCCAGATCTGTTGTCTGTGGTTTATTCCTGCGCCTGTCTGTAACCCCAGACCATAATGCATCGTGGGGTACAGACAGAGCCCCTCGTATCCCCTGCACCTGGGCTCCTTATCAACCTGTGTTCTCAGCTCGTGACAGAATGTCAAGGCCAATACAAGGAGTCCGCGGGGATACCTGCAGTACTGGAATTGTTGGCAGAATGTGTACTCCACCTATGCAAGTCAGTAAGGACTGTGGTAGAAGCTGAGTGCGTGGACACAAAAACCAAGACCCAGACACCAAGAAAGAAGGCTGCTAAGAGCTTTAAGCGAGAGCCGCTCACCAAAAAAGAAAAACGGAGAAGACAAGAGGACGACTTATGTTTTTACTGCGGAGAGACTGGCCACAGGATATCGTATTGTCCGCACAAACCAGTCAAACCGTCCGCAACCCACCTGGAGAAACCCCATGCCCCGGAACCTGCATATGACGCCAGCAACGTCACAAAGCAGGAGCATACCCTGTCGCATCCACAGACAGGTGATGCAGGGGTTAACCAGTCCTCAGCACCTAGGACTCCTACACCCTCCATTGGGATGTCAGATGACCTCCAGACCTTGTCGGACGCCCCCGAGTGGTCTGATATGGACAGTGCGTCATCTGAGACAGATGAAACAGACACATCCATGGATATCAACCCCCCAGCTGTTTGTGCGGTAAGGAACACCACTCCTACCACTCACAGGAGTAGGAATAGGACACTCCAAACCGCACGACACTCCCTAGGGGCTCCTGGCAACGTCCTTGCATCAGATGGAAAGATCGTACACAGAACAGAACTGATACAGTACGAACAACGTCTCCGTGACCAAAGGTCCAGTAAACGTTCCTCCTTTCCACCTGCAACCCAGCCCTGTTTTGATGCTATTCAACGCCGATCAAAGGAGATCCGTGCACAGGGTGATTGCCTAACCCCTGGTGAATTCAGGAGTAGAGAAAGGACAAGACAAGCACTTACCGGGACCATCACGTCTGTGTATCCAGTAGCTGAGGCCTATCCAGCCCAACTCAGCACAACAGAACCTCTGCCATCAGATCGTGTAGTGACTTCCAACGGCAATGTAATATGTCGTGTAGATCTGGAAGCGTATGAGAAAGCACTACGTGCTAGAGAGGAGGAGGAAAAGAAGAAGAAGTCTCACCGCAGACGGTGAGACCACCGTTCCATGGTTCCGTAAGCATCCGGAGGCTGCTCCTTGCGGTGGGGGTATGTCACGCTTCACCATGCGCTGGCTGGACTTGTTTATTCTTTTCCTTATTCACTTCATGTTTCCAGCCAGTAGTGGCCGCCCTTGCTATTCAGAGCCTCTCAGACTGATTATCAGGTCCAGCTGCAGTGGCTTACCTGATCATTTCAGCCTTTATAAACCTGCCCAGCCCTGCAGTCTGGGCCTTGACATTGTAATGTTTGAGGACTACCTGTTTGGTTCCTGATTTGTTCCAGTACCTTGCCTTGCTCCAGTACCTTGCCTTGCTCCAGTACCTTGCCTTGCTCCAGTACCTTGCCTTGCTCCAGTACCTTGCCTTGCTCCAGTACCTTGCCTTGCTCCAGTACCTTGCCTTGCTCCAGTACCTTGCCTTGCTCCAGTACCTTGCCTTGCTCCAGTACCTTGCCTTGCTCCAGTACCTTGCCTTGCTCCAGTACCTTGCCTTGCTCCAGTACCTTGCCTTGTTCCAGTACCTGCCTTGTTCCAGTACCTGCCTTGTTCCAGTACCTGCCTTGTTCCTGAGTTGCGGCCAGCGCCCCACTAAGTGGACTCCCAAGAAGAGTACCCTGCAAGTGGGCAACCTGCCGTGTGCCCTGCAAGTGGGCAATCTGCTGTGTTCCTGAGTTGCGGCCAGCGCCCCACTAAGAGGACTCCCAAGTCGAGTACCCTGCAAGTGGGCAACCTGCCGTGTGCCCTGCAAGTGGGCAACCTGCCGTGTGCCCTGGAAGAGGGCTTCTAGCCGTGCCGTGTGCCCTGGAAGAGGGCTTCTAGTCGTGTGCCCCGCAAGAGGGCTTCTAGCCATGCCGTGTGCCCTGGAAGAGGGCTTCTAGTCGTGCCGTGTGCCCCGCAAGAGGGCTTATCTGCCGTGTGCCCCGCAAGAGGGCTTATCTGCCGTGTGCCCCGCAAGAGGGCTTATCTGCCGTGTGCCCCGCAAGAGGGCTTATCTGCCGTGTGCCCCGCAAGAGGGCTTATCTGCCGTGTGCCCCGCAAGAGGGCTTATCTGCCGTGTGCCCCGCAAGAGGGCTTATCTGCCGTGTGCCCCGCAAGAGGGCTTCCTGCCAAGTCACTTCCATTGCATATCTATTGTTGTACCATCGCATTCAATACAACTCTTAATCCAGATCTGTTGTCTGTGGTTTATTCCTGCGCCTGTCTGTAACCCCAGACCATAATGCATCGTGGGGTACAGACAGAGCCCCTCGTATCCCCTGCACCTGGGCTCCTTATCAACCTGTGTTCTCAGCTCGTGACAGTAATTGGGTTTGTGTCAGTGGTTAGGTTCACGCACACTCCATAAATCTCCCTCTTCCCTTGTCTACCGCTAGGTCAGGGCTGACGTTTCTCAGAGGATGGTATTAGTTTCTGAATGATTGGTCGAGACCTTTGACTTATTCCAAGACGAAAAATAAAGACGTGCAAATGGATACTTTAGAAAGCAGATAGATTATCCCATAAAGTATCAGTACATTTGATAATGTATTTTTTTCTCATTCCATGATCTCATTCTCTTGATGTCCTTTAAGCACCAAATAAAAACCACCAGAATCCATGCGCACCACGTCCAACCAAATACCATACGATTTAAGTATTTTATATTCCCGTCGATAGTCCTCCTCTCCCTCCAGGTTATTCTGTTTAATTTTACTAAAACCCTTAATGAATTTGAACGTTTTAGAGAAAAGGCCCATACAGGATGAAAATGAGTGTCAATTTTGTGCCATTTCACAGGGTTGGTTACATTGTTACCGCTAGCTGAATGTTACATTGGCCAGGTTTAAAGCGGGATCTTCTCGCTGATGTTCACAATTACATTACAGATGATTCAAAGCAGACATGGGAAGGAAGTAATTCATTAATTTCATCAAAAGACTTCAAACGAGGACCCTAATACAGCCGTATGGATAGGGGTTACCTCTGTTGCTTTTGGTTTGAAGATCAATTATTTTTGGTTGCCCTGAGGTCTGCGGTTTGGATTCACCCATAAATGACTAACAGAAGAGATAATGGTTCGTACTCAGTCTTTGTGTCTCGTTTACGAATCGTCTTTGATCCTAAAAAGAAAATGCATAGAAATTGTTAGGAAAACGGCTCTCGTAGCTTTAAGGCAAAGCGCGTCCAGAAGCTTTTCCGATATAGAAATTGCGCACGCAAGAATTTTTATCGTGTATCACCTTGTTTTTGGACATCTTTCACGCGGGTCTGGAGATTCCAGATTCATTGCGCAATTTACTTAAAGGTGAGCTGGGTAATGCCATCAAAGTCCAGAGCCCATACCACGTTCTGATAGCCTAAACTTTACAAATCGGGGGTTTGCTCGCATTTTAAAGAGAGTTATTTTACCAACTAAAAAAGAACTCAAGACCAGTACTAAGCACCAATTTCCGAAAGTATAACATTTTAATTCGAGGACCCCAACTAGGTCCAGCAAGACCATCGGCTCCGATCAGTAACTCGTCCCGTCAACCAAGCCCAAAAGCCTTCAAACCCAACGCGTCCGCCTTCAAAACGATACAACGTTATGGTTTTGTTTCCTGAAATCCTGAAAGTCCTGAAAGTGTATCAATAATATTCCCCTTAATTCGCATAATGCCACAAGGACCCCAACAGGACCCCCTTCTCCAGACCGTTGACTCCGTGAGGCAGGTCAGAGAGAAGAAGAGAACTTCCTAACGAGACGAAGCGTTCCAGCTCTGGTCTGAAGCCCCAAGTTTAAACCGCTCAGCAAATAAAACTCTATTTTCTTTTTTTACAAAACCAGGCAAATCTTTCCAGCCCTCGCCGTTTAATCCCTCTGCTAAATTAACTCTGTAATTGTTTTGAAGAAAATTGGAAGATGACAAAAAAAAAATTAGAGGCTCTTTTAAGTAGACATCTAAAACGGGAGAGCTCAGCTAAATTCCTCTTTTTAAAGCTTAGGGAAATCTACCGAAATTATAGGTGTATTGTTAAATAAGGTGCGAAGTTTGTTATTTTCCTAATACGTTACTAAGTGTCGGTGTAAAAACTCTTTGTAAGTTTTTTTTTTTGCGTGGCCGACATCAATCAGCGCCTTTGACAGGTGTCAGACAGGAAGTAGGGCGGGTGAAGATTACCCAGAATTAGGAGATATATGGGATACAGTTATAAAATGGGACAGGTTCATGTTCCTGCAGATTACCCCCCACGGTGATGTGCGAAATCCAAATTTAATCCAAATTCGTTGTCTGTTAAGTTTTTGCTTTTTGCAAATATTGTGCAATTTTTTTTTTTTTTTTTACAATTTTTTTATATTTTTTTTACAATTTTTAAGAGGGCGGCTCGGAAATAAAAAAAAGTGCTATATTTAAAATTAAGAATTGCTGTAGTTAAAAAAAAAATTTAAAGTAAAAAAAAAAAATAGAAATGCTTGTAGAAAACTGAACTGATTTGTTTTTTTTGGTTTGTAAAACTTTTTTGCTGCGTCGAACTTTTTTATTTTTTATTTTAAACAAATAGCAAAGTGTCTGCCATTAGCGATGATGTAAAATAGTTAAAATTGCTTGAAGAAAATTGGGATGAGGGTTTTCCTGCCAGCGCATGCACTGGCCTAAGGCATCTGTTTTGGAGGAGAAGATGGTGCATTGAGTCCCAGGTGGCAGACAAACCAACCATGTTATTAAGAGATAGCAGAACCTTGATCTTCAAAAAAAGGGATCCTAATTAGCTGAGGAATGAATGCGTTTTTCACATCAAGGAGGAGAAGCTTCTTCAAACCGCATGGCCTAATCTTTACAATCATGTTTGTAACGTATGTTGACAGAGCCCTGAATGGCGTTGTGGCCTCGTAGATCTAACCTATACCGGTATAATAAGCATCAGCGCGTCTAGCAGTGCAAAAGAAAAAATATGGATATATTTCATAATTTATCTTAATATTTCCAGAATTTACTTTATCTACAAGAGAACCCATCGATTGAGAGAGGTTTTTTTTTAATATGAAGATAAGACGGTAAAAATAACTAATTGTGTGACGGCAGATAAAACCACATTTAATCTGGCTGTAAAACCCTCTCTTTTTCTAATTGTTTTGGGGGAAATATTTGAAATAAACAAATCTGCCAGGGAAAGAGAAGTAGCACATTGTGGTAATTATTAAAAATATTGAAAAGCTATTTTCAAGAAAATCCCGCAAATGTATTTTAATCTAATGTTTTGGGGTGGCGTTTGGAAAATTACCTTTTTTCCAAGTATTGGATGTTTTATTTCATGCGGTTTATCCAGTTGTGCACTCAACGTATGATGTGGTGAAAGTCGCTATTAAGAAAACCGGCCTGGGGTTGATGGTGGCTCCTACCGGCTTCGGTGGAGCCCACAGCAGATGAGATTTTGATCTTCATTGCCTTAATACTGATGTCTCCATCTTATATTTCCCTCTTCATCGGTTAATATATGAGCCTCCACCCCCGTCATAGTGGTATGATCCAGGTGGAGATGAAGTATGATCAGAACTTGGTCAACAGTCTATGAAAGAACCAGATTGTGAAATAATTACGCCACCCAACTAACTCCTTCCACAATCCATAGGATGATTGCAGTAACGAGGAGCAGTCATGGAAATGAAACCCTTGCCTAACCAAGTTCCTACCAACGGTTCCACAAGTCCATCGAGGTGAAAAGCCCTGCGTTGATTGACTCAATAAATGGACTCTCCGTGGAGAATGGACATAGAGGATCGCCAGTGCTTTAGATGATCAAGTGATGGATATCCACACTCCACACGAGTCAACCCCACACACCAGACCTTTTAAATAATATATTGTAACCATTGGATGGTTTGGGTTGAAATCACAGCCATTTGGCTCTCTGGGCTCTACTAAAAAAAATGTACTGAATGACCTTATTTTAATGGACCAGGCAGGAAAAATAAATGAAGTACATTACTTATTTCATTAGAAACTTAAAGGTTTTAGTTTTAATAAGTTATTTTTCTTTGCGATAGAAAAATATTTATGCAGGGAGCATTGCAGGCAACCTTATTTCTGTAGGTTTAAGAAAATACGGCACCTTTTGGTATTTGTAGCGTTGAGTTGTGAGATTTTGGCTAGTGAAGCGAAACGGAAGGCAGAAAACCCGGCCAGAGGAATTTATCCTGGCACCGGAGCCGTCCTCATTCATCCTGCGGGGTCCGGGAGCCCTCGTTCCTTCCCCGCCGGCCATTATCAATGCTGTCAGCGGAATAAGCGCAAGCTCAGTCCAAGGCCAAGCATTGAATTTGGGATGAAGTGGAGAATTCATGATTCCATCTGCAGGCTGAAGAAATAAAGAAAATAATCATACGTTAAAGAACAATTACGTGCGCGGCGACGTCTGTGACAGCTCCAGAGGAAAAACCTTAATTATTCCGCAGTCACTCAGCGTGCATCGGATCAACGGCACCTGGGGGCTTCTGGGTAGCGATCGGTTTGACCAAATAAAATGAAACTCGAATATAGGAATGGAGGAATCTGATGAAACTGCCCAATCCAACCACATTTAACCCTTCCCAAAATAGTCTGTTTATCCCATACCCTGAAGATGTTGCACCCGCGCATCTACCTTTTTTATAGTCCATCGTAGCACTGATTGGCTCAACAAATTCATCCTCCGTGGATAATAGGAATTATAGTCCAACTGTAGAAGGACGTTGACAAGGCCTCCAATTCTAGAGTTTCCATGAACTCTGGTGGTGTTGTCAGCGGTTCTTCTGCTTTAGCTCCAAAAGCGACCGTCTCCGGATGTGAGAGGGTTAAAGTGGATTTATTGTGTCATTATCTCTGAAATGGTATCTGACCGATCGTTTGCTAAGAAATTATACCGTTTTTTTATTGCCATGTGATGAAGCGAGTGCTTTTACCCAGATTAAAATACTTTTTAAGGGCGTTACCTTAATTATAATACAAATCTTCCCTTAAATCAGATTAAGACGAGGGTATTAATTAAAACAGACATCAGGAGGGTTTAGTGGCGCGCAAATTGCTGTTTTGTGCTCCGCGTGCGGGGCGAAGCTTCGTGAGACTATGATTAGCAAAAATTATTGGGGAATTAACGCTGTTTCTTCTAAACAAATCAAGAATCCAACAACCTGCGTTATGAACCTCGGTGCCAGCTCTTTGAGCTCTCGTGTCACAAGTCACCAACCCGCGACGGGCCGATGATACAGAACGAGCCGACGCGCAACTAAAATATCAAGAGTTCTGATGATCCAACATTCGGAAAGCAGAATACTGCGAGTTCTCGCTCTGTTATCTAAATCCAATCCACTAAACAAACCCGCCGACTCCTTATCATACCGCCTGTGGGAAACAATAGAATGCCTCAGTCTCAACCACCCAGCCGGACTCTCTGACTAACGAAAGTCTATGGAGGAAGGGACTTCATTAGCATCACCATAAAGCATCAGCTCAGTGTGGTGTCTGAGCAGGGAAAGTCACCCAAAATATCACATGACTGAAAACAATGGCGGCCTCCAGGTCTGCAGATAAGGGAGTTTATTGGAACAAAGTGAGATAAAACCAGGTTTTTCTCACCGACTGAAAAAAATACAGAGCTGGGGTTTATGATCAAAGAGAAAAACATTATGTGGAGGAGGGAAACATTTTTAAGAATATTGGTTGAGATGTCTCTGGTTCGTGGCCCCCATCATATATAGTTGTGTGTCCTATATGTGTCCTATATGACCTATATGTGTCCTATATGTCCTATATGTGTCCTGATGGGTTTAGAGATCTGGGATCCCTGTCTCTGAGACAAGATTTCTTATCTCAAACCTGTTCTGTTATTGTCACTGTACTTAAATTTTGTTAAATTCTAGATCCGATCCACAGTTTTTCGGCCAAATCGCCCCCTAAGAGCCGTATCTGGTTCTGATTTAAAATGGCCGCCAGTATCTCCGATCCCCTTCCTTCTTCCTGAGATTCGTCCTCTAATCGCCGTATCAGCTCTTGGTCTTTTGCGTGGCTACCATGTGTAACAGGTTAGGGGCAAGCAATTCGATCTTTCTCAATGGGTATCTGTTGCTGGATCTGGGGGCTCGTTTAAAACATTTGGAAAACATATGGAGCGTAATGGACATTAACCCCGCGTGTCAGAAATAGCCGGCATTTTACTGCTGTTATTAAACTATTTCCCCTTTAACCCCTGTGCGTTTACCAAAGTAACAAGTTTCTAGGAATTAAGGCAAAAAAAATGGAAAAAGGCAAAAAAAGTATCTTAAAACAAAAAGTAGCCAGTAGTTAACCCTGTATGTTCCATAGAGTTTGTCACGTCATTGTTAGTTATCCTGTTACATGTAACAGTCTTATGCTTTTGGCGTCTCTGCATTGTTTAGCCTTTAGCTACATTGTGTTGGCAGAGCTGCCTTCATACGGAGGAGAGGATTAGTTAAAAGGTAATTATGAGACCCCCGAGGTTCACAGAAAGCAGCGCAGGCAAAAACCATTTCCACAGACTCCCAGCCAGTGGGTGGCTGAGCTTGTTGAGAGTTGTACTATGATAAAACGCAGGCGGGTCCTCGGGGGTTAACCAGCATTTCAGATTATAAAGCTATATTTATTTCTAATGCAAATCCTGGGCAAATTGTTAAATGTGGGACGATCAGCCTTAAAATTCCTTTTGGTCGGTAGGCGACAAAGCCGAGTATATTACCGGCACCGTGTAGGAATAAAGTGATAATTGTAATGATACGTATTAACTTCATCCGGTTTATTGGAGGAAAATAACAAGGGGCTCATAATTCACAGAAGTCACGGATTTACCTCTTATCGCCGAAAAAAAACCCGGCACTTTAACCAATTAGCAAAAAAAAATAGTTTGGGTCCGTCTGGTGTTTTAACTATAAAAGGAAAGGAATTTAACAGAGCATCTGAAATCTTTATTTAAAAAAAAGGGGGGGGTTTGGTGCGGCCATTATTCTCGACTGGAGAAGGGTTATTGTAGCAACAATATATCCCATAATTGGACAGGAAGTGCCCGAGGGCGCAGGATAGTGATGGCAGGTACTCCTCGGGAACAAGGGAACATTCACGGCGAGGGAGCGCGCTGAAAGGTGTGTGGGCTGCCACCGCACTTTCCAGCCTTTTCTGTGGAATCTGCTTATACAGCAACTCCACTATATAGAATTTTTTTTCTTTTTTTATGCCACAGTACATTTTTTTAGAGGGGTTTTGCTATTTTGTACACAAAAAATTGGTTATCGTTTTACACTTTTTTTTCTTTCAGGTATGATTTGTTTTTTAAATGTTTTGATTTTTTTTTTTAAATAATTTTTACATTAAAAAAAAAAGTGTAGATCATATCTTAGACTGAGATGGCATTATACTAGTTCACAATTGGCTTATAGGGCATAAAAAGTGCGGATCTGGCCACAGACTCTTTTAACGCGAACCTCGTAAGGAGAAGATAATAAGAATCCCCCGTATTTTGCTCTCTACAATGAGACTCTGGAAGTTTTATTAAATACATTGTAACCGCGGTGCGTTGGTTACTTTTTCGCGTTCCTTTTTGTTATGTTGTATAATTCTATACAGTGACAGATATTTCGTGTTCTTTTTTTCAGGCCTGCAGCTGACGGCTGACGATTTGTTTTTCTTTTATTTCAGGAAGATGCAGGACAAAGACCTGAAGAAGATCACCGACTTCCCAGCAGAAACGCTTTGGGCCGCTGTGGCCGTCGCGTCAGATGTAGCACGCGGCGTAACCTACAGAACGAAGTCCGAACGCGAAGAGGGGTCTTTTCGGTCACAAGTTACCATCGGAGATTCACGTTATCAGACACCATCCCTGAGACGCCATCTTTATCCTTCTCGACTCCTGAACGGTGTTTAATGTATGATGATGATGTCATTTGTAACCAAGTTTGCTTCCTACTTCCGATGAAAACCATCGCTCCTCGTATCTCTAAACCCAAAGGCCTTCTTCTAAGTTCCAGGAGTCCGCCTGCTAACTTTCCAAAGATTATGTGGTTGAAAGTCACAATTCATCTTGACTTTCACGAATGGATCCGACGTGTGGAAGCCTCCTAACTAATTACGATGAAAAGAAATACAGGGGGTCCGACTGCAGGATGGTTTTTATCTGCTTTCTAATAGCAAATACCTATTTCCCCCCAAAAACGGGAAAAAAATCTAGGGTGGCCTGATTTTGAAGCAGTTGGTCCACCTCTACTGAGCAGAAGATCAAGAGTCTGGTTGTAGCCGTAAAGTGTGATATAATGCGACGCGACTTTTGCGTTCCCCTATCCGTGCCTGTCCTCAAAAAGTTTTTGCCCCTAGGCTCTTTTGGCATATAGATATGCCCCAACAGTTGGTTCAGGAGGTTCTGTACTCCGGGGCAGGTTGGTGCCGATCAATACAATGGCCAAGTGCCGGCGGTATGAAAGTAACGCGCTTCTGGCCATCAGGGGGTTAAGTTCTTGGTCACCAGTGGAGGCAAAGAGCTGTCTTTTGGGACATTCCGTGTGTCTCCAGCAGGGAAAGGGTTATATTTTTGTATTCTATAACGTGGCGTGTGTTTCTCCGACGTTACGATTGGAGATCTGCTTGAATCAAATACCCAATGTTCTTATTCTCCCCAAAGAAGGCTAGTTACAAATAAAAATATACAGTTTTATTTACGGATTATATACTATTTTTTAGAAATGTATATCGGTAGCACCTCTTTCTTTTAAGTGGCCTTTAACTTAAAAAAACAAATAAAAAATGACCGGCTGAGCGTAAAAAAGGTTATATGCGCTGTGAAGATTTTTTTAAAAAAGTTCAACAACGTAAAAAAATAATTCAATTTTAGGAATTTGTCCTTAAAGACCTAAATCTCGCCCGGATTCGTAAAAATGTAGAACCAAAATTTAAACATTTTTAATGTTCTGTTGTCACTTTTTTGTTAGGTTGTTAAAAAAAAATGCATATTGAATATTTATCTGTATAATTGGACCCAAAACCGGCGTACAATTATCTCATTATTTTAACATTTATCGGGGGGGTTTAAGCCATGGGAGGAAGTGGGAGGCTTTACATTAACCCCACCCACCCCAGTCCATGACCCGCCTCCTTTTAGATTTTTTTTTTTTTACAAGCGCTTTTATATTGTTCATCAACTTCCTGGCTATGCCCCGCCTACAAATATTTTCTAAAAGTGAGGTTGCGGGAACCCGGGAATAAACTAGGATTTAAAAAGTACCCTGATCTGGGAAACTGATGCGATTTCTTCATCAGGGTAAAAAGTCTGATTAGTAGGGTAGATATCTAAACGTTAAAAATATAGATTTAGTATATTCTATAAAATGATCTAAAAAAAAATAACACCTTTTAAGGAATAGCCATGTTCTGGCTCTGAATCGGTATTGAAGTTGTCAGGGCTTTTGCACTTGAAGGTATTAATGACTGTTACATTTGTTACATTCGTTACATTCGAATTCTGTTATATTCGTTACGTTAGAATTCTGTTACATTTCAAATCAGTTACATTCGAATTCTGTTACATTAGATTTTGTTTTTAATCGTCGGGGCTCTTTATATTAAACGTGACTGAGGGCTATAAACCTCCAGCTCTTATCTGCTTCCCTCGTCGGTTAATTCTTATAAAAACTTGGTAACTTCACAAATACCTCTGTATGACATAGAAATTCCGGGAATAACACAATTTATTAATTTTGAGGCGTCATAATATATATATTAATTTATATATAATATAAATATATTAGACCATTTTTTTTTTAAAAAGACTGAATTTCAAAATTCATTTTGCCATAAAAAAATAATTTATATTTTGATCAGTATTACAAATTCATTTTTTTAGCGAAATTTACTGAATTTACGTTAAAGAGATTCCGTCCTCTGATACGATGATTTGTTTCCCGGTTGGGGAAAAGTCACTGGTTGGAACCTACGCAGAGGGTTTTTTTTTATATAAAGAAAAAAAAACATTTAAAACACCTTCCAAGCAGCTCGCTTGTCCCGTGGTTCGTGTGACAGGCATACAAAAAAGCCGGAAATCAGTAAATGATGTTCTCGTTACACGGCCAAGTCTTTGTTCTCAAACAATGAGATAAACTTGAAATAAGAATACGGCGTATCAGCGTTACGATGACCGCAACGGATTTTTAATAGAAAATAAAATTATCCATGGCGAGCCAACTTTGGGCATTTAAAGTTCCCTTGAACTTTCCCGGGATCAGACGTAACCCGGACGTCTGCTAATAACCGATTTCACACTCTTAGCGCCGCTAACCAGCCCTTCGCTATGACATCATCACCAAGACAGGTAGATTGTAGAAGTCATTCGCAGCTTCCACCATCCCCACCTCTTTCCAGACTCTTATCAATGCGGTAAAACTGCAGAGAGGTTTATTAGTAAAAGATTATTTGGAGCTATGCTTTCATTAACCATGGCTTTATTGAACTTTTTTTTAAATTTTACCCAGAAGTTCAAAGATAAATCAGAAATCCCAAATGGATCAGAGGCTCTTGCGGCCCCCTGATCATATCGGAAGTAACGCAATTTAAAAAATACCGAAGATCCCCCCTCCCCGTTGTATCAGATCAGTCATTTTTATTGTCTTGAATTAGTCTAAAACCCTTGTGTCCCGCTAAGTGACCTTATCATCTAACAAGTGCTTAGGGCATGCGTGTAGAACGTGAGAAGTGATCTATCCATTGTGCCGGCAGAACTACAACCAAGCATGACATCACCATCGGCCCCCACGTGCAAATGAAATCATTGTCAGTACGAGCGGCCATTTGCATGGGGCTGTCGAGTAACAAAAACCCAGGAATGAAAAATGTATTTTTCTCTTGATCTATACATTTCCTTGAAAACCTCCTAGCACATTATACGGGTCGCTGTTTAGTTCACAATGCCCAGTCTAAAGCCCCTAAAACGTGATTTGGCCCTCGCCTCTTTGATGATGCGGATCTCTGTGCTGTGATTGCAGCCTGGTAAGGGGTCACTTTTTTTTTTTTTTTTTAAATTATATGTGATTAGGATTCTAATTTCGATAATTCTGTAATTTTTTTTCAGACCACTCCTTACTTATGTCACTTCCTCGTTACATGTTGGGTCGTGAAGGTATTAAGACTTTAGTTCGGCATCTATGACAAGCATTGCACTTTCATATATCATAGACAACAATGACATCCGCCTGCTTGGTGTCACCGAGAAACCTTTTTGCTGAGTCTCTTACAATCAGGTGAAATCACCTGCCAGGCAGGACACGAAATGCGTCGGCCCCTCTGGCGTGAAAGCAGTTATGTTAACTCTTCAAACGATATACTTGAAATATGAAATATATCAACCGAGTCTTGGCAAGTATTGTCTCAGACATTAACCTGTATAGATACTTCATTTTTACGTGTGTGCCAATTTCGACAAAATGAACAATTATAGGGCATTTTTTTTTTAAATTAATGGTGCAAGACTGTAATTTATTCTTATTTTAGGAATCCCCCCCCTATCCGTTGCTTGTTCTGGTTATGCCGACTCATGTGATGTAATATAACAGATACATCTTTATAACAAACACTGTGAACTTTCTGTATTCATTTTCAAACTGTAAATTATTATTATTTTTTTTTTCTCGTTTTGTATTCATCGGTGAATCCGGCTCCGCAAATATCAAAAGCTCATTTCCTGCTTATTTTTCTTTCTATCCTGAAAGAGTTAATACTCATGGATATTTTCCGTTAATTGTTTTTTTTTTATGTAACTGCACATCAACCTTGGTTAGAAAATGTGATTTTGTTTTGTTTATTAATTTGAAAAAAAAATCTGTATTTTTTAAAACAGAAATTAAAAATGGGGGGGGATTCTTTGCAATGTTTTTTTCTTCTGTGTCCAGCGATGTTTGGGTGTTTTTTCTGCATCTTGAAACTCTCAAACCCTTGTTTGGTAGCGCTTCTTGTAATAAATAAAGTGGCATGTTCCGGGTTGCGATGTTGATTTGTGAATATGGATGTTGATATGAAACAAATGAAATTATATGGGAGAAAAAAAAAAAAGAAAAAAGAAAAAAAAAAAAGCAGGCACGAAAACTTGACAGTTAGTGTAATTTTAGTGTGTGTAGCCAAAAGGTACGCTTAGAGTCCATCCCATTAATATGTGTTAAAGATATGATGTGACACCCAGTCTGTTTATATATTTATTCAATAAATGTCAATTTCTTATGGACAAAAATGTGGGTTTGGTTTTTGTTTTTTTTAATTTTCATTAACATTTTTGGTATCACGAGAGTTAAGCCGCTATAAAACGTGACGTTAAAGACAGTTGGCTTCGTTATATATCATGTGACCTTAACGTCTAAGAAGAATTCCCCCTCTTTTCTAGTTTATTCGTGTAAATTGAATGAATATCAGGACAAATGTTTTACACGGTTAATTATTGTAAAAATCGACTTTTGATTTGTTTTTGAATTTTTTTACTTGACACTTTTTTTAAAAAACACAAAAGCACCGGAAAAGTCATCAAATACGTAAAAATATAAATACGTCTAAATCCGCGCTGCCGGGGAATGCGTTTTCTGGGTGTCACCAAAACTTTTTTTGGCCCGAAGTGAAGGGATGTCTTCATGATGGATTAAAAACTTTGAAGATCTGAGGCAAACATTTTTTAGTTGTTGTTTTTTTGCATTTGATTTGTAACCTGCATGTACTTTCCAGTCCTGGATAAAAATATGCAAAACACAAACAAATATAAAAGGGAGAGCGTGTTTATACATTTTCGTTTGATTGAGTCAAGCTTATTACGGCTTAATCGCTAATCCGTTCCCCGATCCCGTGTGATGTTACTTGTCAGCCCTTGTGATTGTGTTTTAACTTGCAGCGATACATTTCTAAATTTCATTTAATGAGTTACAGGTATTTACGGATTCGCGCTCAGGTTCTGGACTCTTAATCTCGTATTGCTTGCTTCGGGCTGCAGCACAAATGCGGAGAGTTACATTTATTCGTGTTAAACCTGGGTTCATTCCCATGCAGCTTTGTGAAGTGCTAGCCGCACATTAGTCTTACCCAACATGTCACAGCCTTACTAGGGGTTAATTTAATAAGATGTTGACCTGTGCCAGGCCCGGAGCTTGGCTGCTTTAACTGCTTCTAGAGGAATGGATGGCTTTTTGGGGGACCTGTGCTTGGGATTGGGAAAAAAAAGGCATTTTCCAGGAAATGGTTGAAACTTCTTAGAATATCTGTTGAAATGAATTAAAAATATTAGATATTACATTTATAGTTACAGGAACACAAGACTAAATCCTCCAAAACTGGAGATATCCCACGTTGGGTCTTCACTACACTAAAGCCCCCCATTACCTGTTCCGTAGTCCCAACTTTTTGCATTCATTTTTTGCAACCAGATTTTGACTAAACCACGAATATGGGAATTTTAGAGTCAGATTAGGAGGAAAGGCTAAATTTGGAGAGTTTAAACATCGGGCCTGTAAGTAGGATGTTGTGGGGGGGCACCTCGATAGCTCTGAGGGAGTTATGAAAATAAACTTGTAACAAAAGTGTTTTTTGTGTAAATGATAAAAATACACTAATTTGCGAGAATCTCTTTTTCCCCGGAACTGGTTGCACAAGACGATCTATTGCTGATCTAAGCGGTTTCTATTGGCTGATCAGCATCACCTGAATTTGTGTTTATTATAAAAAATATTTATCCCCACCCCCCCAAAAAAAACCCTTTTTCGTATTATGTATTGTTATGCAGGTGAGATTATTATTAATATGTTTCTGTCCACCGATGCTCCAGCAAATATTCGCGGACAACCACACGGTTACATCACAGGTTGCCGAGCAACAGCACAAAATATTATAATCCAAAACTAGAGGGTCAGAGGCTGAGATGGAACGGAAGGAAGTTTTACATTACTGAGAGGGTGGTAGATAAGTGGAGCAGCCTCCCAGCAGAAGTGGTAGAGGGTAATACAGTGAGGGTATTAAACATGCATGGGATAGACATACGGCTCCTGAACCTAAGACGAGACCAACGACTGATTAAGGTTTGAGTCGTTACAGCAGGAGAAACGGGCGACTAGACGGGGGCTGAACGGCTGATTCTGTTTTTTCTGTTAACAAAAAATGAAAAATTCAAAAAGATTTAGTATTTCTTTAATTTAAGATTTGCACATACACCGTGTCCGTCCCGCACTTAATTATTTTAGTGGTCCAATAAAAATAATGAGAGTTGTTTAAACGAGCGCCCCAAAAGTTCCTCTCTATTGTGGAATAAAAAAATGTAAAAATAGTAAAAAAAAACATTATCTGAGCTTTTTTTTTACAGAATCGTGCAGAATTGGACTAAGTTGTAAAACGCCTGATATTTTGATGCCTTGTAAGTAAATTTCTCCTCCGTCTGGAAAGTAAAGAGACAGTAGTGACTCCTGCTGAAGTAATTGGGCATGACAGAGCGCATGTTGGAAGAGACAGCTCACCGAAGGGAATCATCTTTATAGAGAGTTCGGGGCGAGCTCCGCGCGTCAGGAATGTGACATCTGACAAAGTACAACAACCTCGCTTCGTTAATGATACTTTCTGTGTGTCTGGGGGCCCCGGGTTATGTTTTGTCTACCTGTTTCTTTCTTTTATTAAAAGAGTCGCGTTATATGAACCATGAATTAAACGCGTCGGAAACCGACACAAAGTCTCCTGCGCTTAAAATATTCAATAAAGAGCAGACTTTTTCGTGCATCTGCAAATATTTTATACATTTTTTGGGATTAGTTAACCATTGCATTCCAAGCAGGAAATTTTCATTCAACCTTAAAAAAAAATATAAAAAATAAAAATATATATATCTACATAAACACACGCACACGCGCACGCACATACTATACCACTAAAAAAGATGCGATAATAAATGGGTTTGTTATTTGAAGACAAATATTTTCTGTAATATTTTTACAAAAAGGGTTACAGTTAAAATATTTGATACAATTTTTGTAATTATTTGTAATTAAAAATGATACTCCGTGAATATTTTTTTTTAATAATGGTATTATAATTGTTATTAAAAAATATTTTTTTTTTGTTTTGAAAGAGCCGACTTCGGTTTTAAAGGCATCTTTATCTTCGTCGTAGCTATGAAAGCTGCTAAGTTATGTAAAAGGCGCAGCGCACCCACTGGGGGATCCCGTCTACCGCGGCGCGCATGAATGAAAGTGCATAATATTTACATTTTCCGCTTTCGTCCATTTGGGTGGCGTCAGGAGGCGTGAACGGCGTTAGCGACTTTCCCTTCACTTCACACTCCAGAAATCCTCAACGCTAAACATTCCTTACAATTTTTGACACAAGGATTTCTCTAATCGCTTACGATTAACAGTCAAAAAAATCCAAAACCCTAAAGAAAAGTGCAAAAAAAAAAATTCGACAATGAAGAATATATAAGAAACCAGCATTAGATTTTCATTTAAAATATACGTAAAAATGTGGTTTTGAAATGATTTTTTTTGTATTTAAATTGCTCCGTTATTACAGATCTATCGGTAAATTCTTGCTTTTTGGGGAATCTCAATAATTTAGGAAAAAGCAAAACACAATTTCAGTTGGGGGAAAAAATATTCAAGGAGGACAAACTATCTTTATCATGCATTCTAGGCCATAAAAACCCAATAGCCAGGTCATTAAGACCACATAGGACCACCTGGACCAGACAGAAGATGCGGAAGCAGGTAGAGCTCCATTTATCTGAGGGAGGGCTAATAGAGCGATGTTCCCTCTGAGGCGAGTAATAAGCCTGTTGTGGGGTTTTTTTTTGGGGGGGGGGTTAGCCTTTTACCATGCCTGGGAACACTCTGGGTTTTACCCCGAGTCTCAGGGTTTTTGCCCCGGACACACAGCCTGGATCTGAATCCTTCCTATTCACCCCCCCCCGCTGTGATCATATATAAGACTCCAAGTTGGTGCTTTTGCTCCCAGTATGTTATTGTTGATATTCCTGCTTGAATGCAGGTGACTCAGTTAAGTTTATCTTTAAATAATGACAAATCAAGTCTCCACGACGACCGGTATTAAAGCCATTAGGGTGATACATATGGTGAGTCACTACATAGAATCTTCACTACGGGCTTTTAAAGGGTTAACACTTCCAGAGTCTCGGGATCGGCTCATTTAGAAGGTCCCCAGGTATGACTTTAACCCCTACGTTCGGGATAACAAAGTAAGCATTTTAATCGCTTCCGCTACCATATTTGGGCATTGTTGTTCAACGTACGAGTCTCTCGACAGGCCGAGGGGGTTAAACCTTAATGACTCACTAAAGAAGTCATCTTTAATGAATACTTTCATTCTCCACTTATGGTATCTAATGGGAAGTTACACTCTGATCACAGATCTAAGTGACTCAGCCTCCCCTGCGCTCCGTCCCGAGCCGCGGACGTTTGATATTCCGAGTGACTGCTTCTTACGCTTTATGTGATGACACGGAGCGGTGACAGCGCCACGTACCCCGCGCTTTTATGAGGGATTCTTAATTAAGCGAAGACACCCAGTGAATTAGTCTCTCACACGTCTGGGTGGAACGTAGCTCTCCGTAATGACTTTTCCTTTGCGGATAATCCTTCTCGATCCATAACACCGGAATTTAGATTCATATTTCTGTCAACGTCTCCAAGACGAAAACAAAAAACAAAAAAAACTTACCGAGAGGCAAATCAAAACACGAAGAGCCCACGGCCAGGGCAGCCTAGAGGCCCAGTGCCATGGCAACAACAATACATAAATTGGTTAAAGTTTATCATTTTCACAATATGGCAGATGTGGGGTCAGAACGCTTCCAGAAGGCCCATCAGAGCCAGCATTGTGTTACGGTTGATACAATAGCTTTAGTTGTGTTGAAATGATGTTAAAACTCTGGGTAGCCAATGAGAGACAAGCCAGGCATAGATTCCATCTCCCATTGGCTGCCGACGATGGACATTTCACCACTAGGGTTTCCACAGCCTCGTCGTAACCACCAAGGGACGATATTCCCATCCCAATGACTTGTGTCTCTACAAACCCAACTTCTAGGGGCTGTTATTGGAAGGGGGGGGGTCTAAAGAATTTAAAGTCCATGGATTGACAGAATTCTAAATTGGAATAACAGGGAACCAATGGAAGGCGCTCACAGCATGACTTTCCAATGACTTCACGGGTAAATGTGGCGGCAGCCATAAGGCGACAGACACAAATATTTTTTAAACTTTTGGTTTTTTTCTTATAAGCCCTTAATTTTTACCACTTACTGGAAAACTGCCCCCCAGATACAAATTACCTTCTGCACAAAGCATTCATTTTGCAAAATCTGTCAATTTACTCCATGCCAGTTTTCATAGCGCCCCCCCCCCAATAAGTCATAATATAGATAATTATATCCTTATTTCAAATCAAAGACAGGAAAGTTTTTTTCTTTCTAGAATCAGAGTAAAACTAAAAAAAAAGCCATTGTGCCGCCGTGTGTTTTAACAAATCAGGGACGAGGATCAAAGCAGAGACGTTTGCCAAAAACCTGCGCTCTTCTCTTAGTTATGAAACGCCTGACTAGCGTTTGGACGGGGAATACGTCGTCAGCGCGGCTCCGACTGTAAATACGTTAAAAGAAGAAATATGCGAAGACTAGTCCATGGAACAAGGCCCTAGGCGCGTACATATGCCTCTTGTTTTGGGTTCCCTGGGATTAAAGGCCAACAGAATCTCGGTAACCCCTTCCTCGCTGTTAAAACGGGAGGGGGAAACCTCAAGCTTCAGTCTCGGGGTTTATAATTTTTTATTTTAAGGAGTTAGAAGCAGAATCGTGCATCCTGGGGCTCTTGGTTAATGAGTCTTTATAACTTTATAAAATGATGTCAGGGGATTCTAGCGGGTTCTCTACTGCGTCTATTCACTAATGGGAGATCGGTTTCAGCTTCTTGACTTCACTATACAGTGTGAAGGTCAAAGCCTCATGCTGGCCCTGTATCATGTATAGTTAAATAAGTGAGATTTGTTTTAAGGATCCTCACACATTGTGGAAGCCCAGCTCAGCCACAACTGTCCTGCAAACTCTCCCTTTAGTGAATAAACCCCCACTGTATTGAGAAGCCCCCAGAAACAGACAGGGCTTATCCTGAGGAATTATCGGGCAATTGTATGGAATATCGCTGCTTAGTCGGAGGTGACCTCTTGTTCCCTGCTGGGTTCCTCCTTCCACTTATTTCTTGTGTATGTATCAGAGTAGCCCTTCCTCCTCCTAATTACTTTAGTAAATCCTGATATGATGTGGAAGGATGTTTATTTCATGCTGATTGCATGGAAGATGATAAGAAGATCTGATTCTGCTGGAGTCTGCAGCAAACACAAGCAGAGACACTATCAGCCCCAGTATCCTGTGTCTATTCACATCATCCACAGAGCCTCCCCCCTACCTGATATCAGCACCTGCAGAGCCCGGGCTGTCTTGCTCAAGCACCTGTAGGCTCATGTCACCACCACCCACAACACATATATGAAGTCATAGGACATACATCATACAGACAGCATGACGGGACTTCAACTGGGGCTGATGTGACCGCAGCTTCACCATCACCGTCTCAGCATCTGAATCACAGATGACCCAAGCAGATATTTCACATCCATGTAAGGGCTTCCATGCCTGCATCTACCGCGAGGGACACATCATCGATATACCCTCCAGGGGCTTATCCTGGGCCCTCTTCCACAAGGCAAAACCACAGAGATTCAGGTGCAGAAAACCACATTTTGAGTTATTTCAGTTTTTCTTCAATGAATGCTCCAAATTAAGAACTTTGGCCCAGAATCGTAACCGTTTTGACTTGGTAAATATGTAGCTTTGCCCACACTGTTGTCACGCTTTTGTACTTTGTATTCCTTTCACTAAACTTGTTATTTTGTATCAGTTTCTCCAGCTGATTTTGTTTGTAAATTAGGATTTCCTAACTCTGTAGATAATAATAATATCTTAAAGACACAAATCTCCAGCCCTTATCTACTCAGGAGAATTTCCTTCTTTCCAAAAGCAGATACTAAACGTCTGACTGATAAACTGATTATCTGGATCACTGTGGATCTCATTGTTATATGGAGTAGAAACAAAGACTGGCTCTCAATGGCTTAAATGTTAAGGTCAAATACACAGTTTTACCCCCCCCCCAATCATTTTAACACAATTTAGATAACATTTGAAAATGTTTCATTTGTATAAGGAATGCAGAGTTCTGTTTGAGATAATTAAAATGTGATAAGTATAAATTATTTAAGGGTCCTCAAGAAGGGAGATAAATTTATAAAAGATTAATTTGGAGGAGAGATTACAGGAAAGAGATAAAGAGGAGCTAAGAAGACACAATAACGCTCCAACACCTCCCCTTCTTGACAAGCTCCAGTTTGAAAGCAATGCCTTGTAATAACAGGGTACATGGTGGGACCCCCCTTTTATAATCCCCATAAGACAGAGCGGAAAGCCCAGTTTGGGGGCAGTTGCAAGAAGCTCAGGAGGAAGTGTGGGGTTTTTGTTTCACATGCCTGTAATTAGCAGGATGAGTGTAGCCAGGGTGTGAAGGTTCCAGCAGCACCAGGCTCCCCTCATTCTGCCTTCTAGCAGCACCAGGCTCCCCTCATTCACCATCAAGGACCCCCTCATTCTGCCTTCCAGCAGCACCAGGCTCCCCTCCTTCACCATCAAGGACCCCCTCATTCTGCCCTCCTTCACCTTCAAGGACCCCCTCATTCTGCCCTCATTCACCATCAAGGACCCCCTCATTCTGCCTTCCAGCAGCACCAGGCTCCCCTCATTCTGCCCTCCAGCTGCTCCAAACACAGTGAGTACAATACCACCTGATTTGCCCCCCTTGTCAGTCTATTATCTGTGGGGTTATTGCCTGCTGAGTGTTATTACAGGGAGCAACTTTATCCAATAAACACATACATTGTGTGCAGCTTTAGCAAACCATTCACTACACCTATAGACACCCTTTCAGTGCCAGAGAAATGCGCACACCTGTCTTTGCATTTAGAAATACATTTTGCATTTAACAATCCTTAGAATAATAAAAAAGGTAGACAATATTAACTCTTTGGTAAAAGTATATTTTCCCCTCTAATACCCCATTACTTTTATGAGTTAATATCTGATGTACTTTTAGATCGTTAGGTAAGTAGATCCACATTAAGATTAAAATTGCTAATAGTTTTATGTCTGTCATTAATGGAAATAATTAAGGGAGTTGCGCAATGGTTTTGGCATTAAGGGCTGTTTAATTCAAGATGGGGTTATTATTTTTACTTTTTTCTTAATCTCCATTCTAATGTTATGTAAAACAAAGCTTCCAGACTTCACATTGTGGCTATAATCCGAATCACTGACATGTGGTGTGTGTGTGTGTGTGTGTATATATATATATATATATATATATATATATATAATATAATATAATATAATATATATATATACACACACACACACACACGGTGTTTTACTATTTATCTGTATGTATCTGCTCTCAATTTGATAGCAGAACAGAGAAAGTGTTAATATTTGTAATAATGTAACTCTTTAAATGCTGGAGGAGAGTGCTGAATATCGTCAAAGATTTTTATTATTTTCACAGAATATAAAGAATTTCAGGAATATCTTACCAGAAGTATATTTTCTTTTGTTCTGTTGCCTTGGGTTGGCTAAGCATGCTGGGAGTGGCAGTCCCCATCAGCTGTACAGCTTGCAGAATTCCTGACTCCTGCACACAGTAGTCCCCTCTATAAAAGTCTGGGAAGAGCTGGGGCTGTTTATTGCTTTATTTCAGGTGATTGGATGTTTTACTCCCTTTAACAGACCCATGTGATTTCCCTCTGATTCCAGTGATTTCAACCGTGACCTTTAACACCAAACAATGTGCAGCTTCCTACAGGGGGTCATTGAAATACCTCTGCAAACTGGGGCAATAAAATCCTGGCTGAGCTCACAAACAGGGCTTTTTGAAGCTATAACCCCACCTGGACATATTGTGCAGTGACCAACTGCATGCTCCAGATCTCACATTTACTAATCAGAGGCTCAGTACATATGGATTAACCCTTTATCATCTCTCTCTTCCAGTCCCTGCCTTCACAGGGATTAACCCCTTCATCACCTCACTATAACAGCCCCTGCCCTCATCTCTCATGGCATTTCTTTTGGTGCTGATTGAAGAGATTAACATCCAAATGATTACAATGTTTTCTGTGATCGCAGCAATGTAACTCTGCTTTAAAGTGTGTTACAAGTGTTTGCCCCGTTTTAACCCTTTGAGAGCAACATGGGTGTGCCATACCCCTGCTAGAAAAAAAGGGACGGTGTATAAATGTGGATAGATTTGTGTTCTCTATAATAAATGTTTAATATAATAGATCAGGGAAAAAAGTAATTGCATCTTCATTATTTCCCTTCAAACTAATCCTAATTAAATGCTATTTTGCTGGAAATACCGAAATTCCCCATTTATCTGATTATCTCAACCGGAACCTCATGGGTGTTTTTATCGTAATTTGACAATAATACATTTCCAAATAAATAACTAATTATATTGTTTAAAAAGACACATGGAGAATAAAATGCGTTTAACCCTTGGAAACCTGTGGTGGGTGCAATGTATTTTTGCAAACTTATCCAGCTCTCTTTGACCGTACAATATTTGTAATTTGATGTTTTAATTAACCAAACTATATATTAAGATAATAATAATTAATAATTCATTAATGAAATCTAAGGTTAATGTGCTGAACCAATGTGCCAGGTCACTACCATGCACACAGCCAGTCCAGTTACCCCAGTCTGTATCCAGTCCAGTTACCCCAGTCTGTATCCAGTCCATTCACCCCAGTCTGTATCCAGTCCAGTTACCCCAGTCTGTATCCAGTCCAGTTACCCCAGTCTGTATCCAGTCCAGTAACACCAGTCTACATGCAGTCCAGCAGCCCCAGACCACAGCAGGTCCAGTCTCCCCATTCTAGGTCTGTACAATGCCCACAGCAGGTCCATGTCTGTCTGGGAGGAGGTGTTTGTTTGAACTGTTTTTTTTTCAGCGTTTGAATGGCAAAGCGATAGGAGCCCTGTTTCCTCCCCAGTGTTTGAGTTTCTCATTGTGCTTTGATAATGCCACTTTTAAAGAAATAAAGGTGCAGTCCTGTTATTAGATATACTGCAGTCATTTCCTGGAGCCTGGAGCATACCTGCCAACTTACCAAAAAATCAAATAAATAAAAGAAATGTCGGATTCCAGGGTTAATTTGCCTCAGGTCACATCATCTGGTCCTGTCACCAGGAGAGATTCTTGAAGGACAGATCCTAAAAGATCCTTCTCTGGAAGAGGAAAAAGGAGAATCCGAGGAACCATAGGGACTAAAGAGGGACTATGCCTTTAATATCAGGATAGATGGCAGGTATGCAGAAGTTAGTGTCTGTTCTAAAGGTCACAGGAATAGGTGACCCGCCAACTGCCCACAGAGAAGTGACATTTTCGGGAACAATGTGGAGTGGCTGACAACTACTCACATTATTCTAAGCCAGAGCTCTGTCGAATCACTGACTGTCTCGCTCTGTTTGAGTGGGAAGTCTGATACATTCAAGGGGCATTACTTAAAATACATGTCCCTACTAGGGGGCATTGTGGCAGCTGTCTGGGTGAGGGCAATTTCTCCCCACACTAGAAATCTGCCCTGTACTTTCTTCTGTGGGTTCGGGACCCTCCTAGCCCCATGCAGGGGGCTCCCTCCAGCCCCTAGGCAGTGGCTGAGTAATTGGGAGCTCATTGTATTGGGTGATGCAGCTTTAAAGGCAGAGTCTGTCCTGTAATAGGCGGCTGCAGTGCGCATGCGCCAGGCTGGAGTTTTCTCAGCTCAGACTTCTTAAGTTTAAGCAGAGAGAGAAGGGCACAGGAGGGACACAGAGGTGCAGCTAGAGCCAGTCCACAAGCAACCCCTTCCTGCCAGCAACTCTGGATATACCCCTCTCCCACCACGCGTGGATTGCAAGCGCTCCCCCACTGAGTGGAAACTTGATCTTGATTTTGTTGGGGGGCATCAAGCAGTAAAGAGGATCCCAACTCCCCCAGCCAGGGTGAAGTCACAGAGCCCGGAGCCGAGGGATGAGCGCTAAGTACCCCACAGGGCATTCCTGACACCCCGGTATTCAGGGGCTGAGTGTGAGCCTCCTGCACCCCGTTTTTCCTCCTGAAATGAGACAGGGGGTTTCAGGGCACTTTGCACTTTTGGGGTCCCCCTGCACATTGTGAAGCGCTGCTCCAGATTCTGGGGTCCTGTGTCTCTGGGGTGAACCCCCCCCTCATCGTTCTTGTACCCCCCGATGGACTCTGCTGGTGCATTTTGCGTGAGATTTGAGGGTGAAAGCTTCGCTAATTCTCTCCCAGAGGGGTATTTCGAGGTTTCAAGGATTCAAGCCCAGGACTTGGGAATTACCCTCTACCTGGATCAGCATTGATTGGGGGGCAAATATCTGAGGACCCATTCCCCAAGAGGATCTGGTTTTAGGGTTCCAGCTTTATCAATCCGGATTAAAGGGAGCCTGTGATCCTTCTAAATCCAGGGATAAAATCACAGACCTCACCTCCTCTGGGGTTTGGATTCTCTGGAGCTGCAGGGACCTTTATTCTGGATTTAACTCAAATTTGGATTATTTTATTGCTCTCTGTGATTGAAACACAATGAAGGTAAGTTTCAGAATTTGAGTATACATTTCTGATAAAAACCTCAGTTTTCCCCAATTCCAGACTGTCCACAAAGCACCCCTCACTAATTATTTTATATTACCCCATATTGAATAAATACCTTATTACCCCTTCGTGGGGGGGGGGGGAGAAGTTCTGATTATAATATCCGAAACTATTTTGCGACATCATTTGGGTGAATTCAGTTTTTTTGTCTTTTTCTTGGAATATTATTCCTATTTCATTATATTTTGTGTACACAGGGAAGCACCTTTTAAATAAATACGGTAATCCGTTTTTTTGGCTTTTCCAGGACCTGGTAAAACTATATATAGTTCTTTGAAGGCAATCTGTAATTTTTATTTGTCTTTGAACGTCTGTTACAAGTTAGGAACTAAGTACAGCAGTAACTCCCATCATTCTTATGCAGACTCAAATACCTAGAAAGCCAAAGTTTTTTCTTCTTTATTCACCTTTTTGTTGTAAACAACAACAAAAAAACTCTTCAGCATATCATCTCAGTTAAAGCACATACAGTCTAGGCACCTGATTTTATTGATATATATACATTTTACTATGACAGAAAATATTGGGGTCTCTCTGTGACCCTAAAATTGTATTCTGCCCGTGGTATCTGACATAACCGACCCCCTTATTAGATTGTGGAGGGTACTGGTGGGAGTTAAAGGCTAGGGCATTTGGTGGAGAGGTTCTCATGTAAGATGATACCCCCCAAAACAGTTTATTAAATAGGGGGATCAGAGACCCTCATACAGGAGTGGAGGGGGCTGCTTATTTTAACAATAGTCATTAAAACTTCTAATGCCAGACATTACTGTAAGAGCCCAAACCCCCAGACCATGTCCCATCATTCTGTGAAGCTCCAGATCCACCATATGAGCTTGTAGAAAACTTGCTAACTGGTGTCCAACACTTAGGGCAGCTGAGCTGAACATGTCACCGGTAAGACCACCTTATCACAAAGGAAATGCTTCAGGTCAGGAGCAGAATCTCCCCTTCTAAGTGTTCTCCCTATACCCACATCCTATTGCCCTAAGTACCCAGGGGAAAAGCAGGGATGTCATGTTACAGTCCAGCTGGAAGGTGAGCTGTGGACATCTTGTGGCTGATGATGCCCCCTACTGGCCGGATATATATTGTCTCCAGCCTAAAAGAGCATCCCAAACCATGAGCCACGCGCAGGGTTAATGAATGGGGTCTGGATAAACTGTTTGTAGCATTTTGGAAAACTATGTTAGCCCATAGTGTCCTCGCCACAGCCCATTATCCACCCTGCTGCACCCCAAGCTTCTTGTGGGGAAACCCCACTCAAGGGCTTGGAGTGGCAGCTGAGAAAGCATTGTCCCTGCAACATACAATTCACATGCAATAAAGGTCCCAACCACTAATTCCAGGTCCCATACATGTACAGAGCTTGTTTGGGGCTACCGTGTCTCAGAGTGGATAATAGGATATGCAGTCCTCAGCAGCTGGTGTGTGGGGTGTCAAACCCTGTCCATAGCCCCTGTGATGGTGGCTGGTGGTGCCCCCTCAAAATTCTCCACCCCACTGCTTGCCCTGTAAATGTCTTTAAAGCCATGGCCAAGCTCACCACGGATCCAGAGATCACATAAGGACTCCTTAAACACGCTGAGCCCAGGGCCACTGATTCGTTTTTGGGTGGCACTGATGCTTTGTGGTAGACCCACTTGCGCTTACACATAACCTTTTTTTGTTGATGGAAAGGTTACTTTCTAGAAGCCCCTTTTATTGGAAAACAAACTTTTCCTTTAGGTCTGATCTCTCTCCAAGAAGTATATTTCACATCTAAAACAGTTAGATTTCATTGTTCAAAAAATTAAACCACCTTGTATACTTGTCATTTAAGAAAATGCTTCAGCTTCTGTAGTTATTTAACCCAACGCCTCTAATCTATAAATCACCGAATAATTCCTTGTACATAACAAGAGTTTTCTGGCTGTTATTTTAATATTTAATTCCAATTTTCTCAGCTACCTGAATGCTGTTTATGTCCAAACTGCTTTCTTAGAATCATAAAATTCCTGTATATTACATTGACAAGTATATACACCCCTTTCCTCACCCATCCCCCACAACATGGAATTAATTGCATCTTTTTCTTAAGTTCTGCAAACTCCAGAATGAGAAGGGGGCCCCCATGTGTTGAATCCAAATAAAAAGCAGACCCCCCTAACCCCACCAAACAGTTCTCCCAAAAGACATTTTATAGTCTTAAGTCTTTGTATGGAATTGTATCCACACTTTTATTTGCAAATCTGGTTTTACAGTCTCATAATGCAATGATGAAATGCAACATATTAGATGAATTTAGAAATGATTAACAGGAGTCTTTAATCACATATGGCATTAGATCCTTTATTTTTTATTTCACCAGAGCCCTTAGATTATGTATTCAAAGAAACGTATTTCAAGAAGAAACCTGGCTATTGGTTAATTTAATAATTTAAAGGCTTCTTAAATTTATTTTAAAATATCAGGACTATGTTTAATATTTCAACTGCCATGTTTCAATTTATTACAAAAATGAAATATATGATTTTGCTGCAACAAATTCATCTTATTCATTCCAAATGTAATTAAATGTTGAGCAATTTTACAATCTACTTTCTTAGATGTCTCTGTGTATACACAGAGGTTTAGAATAAAAAAAGAATGATTATCGAAAGGCATCATTTATTTTGTACTTAAAACAGTAGGAATTTAGGTAGAAATCTGTCCACAAAATGCTTGGTATACGATTTGATTTACTAAGTATTATAAACCATTCAAACACCTAATGTATCAACTTGAATGTGAGTTTAGATATAAAAAACAAACAAAAAAAACCAACAAACCTAAAACCAGAAATGAAAAAAAATTGCCCCTCACCCCATGAAAAAAACAATGTTTTTTTTTCTCTCATTCATTTTGTTTCAGAACTTTTAGTGTTTTCAGTGGAATTAAAGATTACATTTTTGGATTTGTACTTTTTTTTTTTTAGTTCCCAGCATTATAAACATATTTTTGCATGCAGTGAAACATTATTTGAAACATTGTATTTTTATGTTTTTGAAAATGAAACTTTTTTTTAATTGAAATATTTTCAGAAACAAACACAATGAAACACTTTTGTGAACTGGGAGCTGGATACATTTTATACTTTCTAAAACTATCACAGGGTTCGGTATAATGTGCTGATAATTAGCTTTATGTTCTGATGATTGATGAAGCAGTTCCCCTGAAATAATTGATATCATTTCCCCCCCTGGGGGGCTGGGTGTGTTATAATAATTTCTGGGTGGTAATGTTTTAAGGTAGGGGCTGGGTGATAAATAGATATGGGATACCGAGGGATATTCTGAGTGTGTTGGATTGTGAAATAAATGCAATATATAAAAATGGGGAATGTTGTCTAAATACAGTGAAAACAATTATTTTAGGGTTTGTAGAATGGTGCTATAGCGTTTATAGTAAGCTATAGGTATATAGACTGGGTGAGGACAGGCAGGGATTCCCGGCAGAGATGGTTGGGGCACCAGATATAAAGTTTCACCAGGAGAAATACCAGGTTTTAAAAGGATCTGTTGGGATCCGCTGTGATCTTTTATGGGGAGGAAGATAAAGGATGAGATGGTTGGTGTTACTGGTCACTGGGGCAGACTCTTCTGATCTGGAATCTGCCTTGGGGTATTTGGAAGAATATTTGTGGAGGGAAACGTTTATTGCTCAGGGGTTTCTATCAACCTCTTGGTCAAGGGCTTCAGGAGTACAATACCCAGAAAGGCATTTTTTGCAATATGTTTGTTTTTTGTTTTTTTACTTTTTTTCTTTTTTGTATCATTGAAAAGTTTAGGTATTTGCCTAAAATCCATCCCATTTTTTTCCTTCCCCTTACAGAATATCTAGCAGACTCATCCAGATAGATTAGTAATGAGTATTGTGGTCCTGACAGCTGTGGGATTGCTCAATCTCAGTGTTGTTAGTAGTTATTACATGTCCCTGATATCCTTTTGAATCTGTTAGCAGGCAGGAGGCTGGTACAAGAAGGCTCATTAATTAAAGCATTATATCCCAAATCTGCCCTGAGAGGGGGAGGGGAGAGGGCTATACACTCCCTGGAACAATGTGATTCTCTAATTCCCATTTGGGTTTAGAATGCATCATATCCCTGTCTGTCCCCATCATCCCCAAACAAGCCCAAAATATACGGACACCCCGACAATTGCCAAATTCCATTAGAGGGTTCGTGCTTTTTTAGATTATAAATGATAGTCCGGGTGTGTAAAATAAATTATTTTGCACATATATTAGAAAAATAATTGCATTTGCATATTGCCAATTTTTGTTAATTCTTATGTGATTTTAAAAACTGTAACAGAACATAGAATTCTATTTTGCAATTATATCTGGTATTTTCTGTTCCACCGGATTTTTTTTTTATTGCATTTTACCTTTTTTTTTTTTTTTTTTTATATATATATAAATCCATTACAGTTTTCTATAAAATGCATATTTATTTTTTTCAGAAACCCTTGGGATTATTAAGGGGTTCGGGATTTGGGGTACCTGGCAGTGCAATGATCTCGAGGCACCTTGTGTTACTCTTGGTCACCCTGAGTTGTATGTCTCAGGCTGTGGTGAGAGCCGGTTCGTGGTGGTAAGTAACCCTTTCATTATCTCTCATTTATCCAAAAGAACTGTCGCTTCTTTTAATGTAATTTAAAAAAATCACTAAATGTCTGATTTATTCTGCAGATTAGAGAAATCACCGGGGTTTGTTTAGAATATTAGTAACAGGGCGGTTTTCGGTTTTTATTTTTTTATTTCTTTTATTATTATACGAATAAAGGGAAAAATAAGCAGCTAAAAATAAGGCAATCGCCTGCTAAGGTTTTGTAATATTGATTTGACAATTTTAGTTTTTTGAAAAAAACTTTAAAAACAAAAATCAGTTTGGCTAAAAACTGAGATTGACAAAAATATAAGGACGTATTCATTTATTTTCTGTAGATCTGGATAAATCATGTTTTAGGATAAAAAAAATGCACTGAGATGTTTTTTGTTTTTAAATCCACGTTTAACTCTTGGATGTCGGCGTTAAACATAGATTTGTTTGTTTGTTTGTTTTTATTGCTGAATGATACAATGAAGTTCAATTTTTCAATGTTTCCTTAAATATTGTTGTTCACCCATGGTTCTGTGATTTATTGTTAACCCCTTATCTGCCAGCGATTTCACCTGAGCTCTGGTGTTTCGTATTAAATCGTTTTACAAAAACATTTTACCCTCGGAGTCTCTGTTGCTTATGTTGGGAATCCCTAAAAATATCTGGCCTCCTGGGTCTCTCTTTTAACTAAGTCCCTGACCAGGAGTCTGAAAACCCACTCGGGCACTTTAAGGGTTAAGATCCTCAAATGTATTTAACCCCTAATTTATTATAATTATACACACTCGTATCTAAAGGGTTAAAATCCTCATCTCAATTTATAATATAGACCCCTGGCATTTGAATGGTTAAAATTCCCACCCACCTCCAGCCTCACCGTGTCTACTGTCTATATACCCCTGTCTCTAGCAGGGGGTGGCTTCTCCGGCGTTTGAAGGGTAAAGTTTGTGACCCCCTTTGTGTGTTTTTGCCTAGGTCCCTGGCCATGAATCCGGTGCAGATCCCCGAAGTGTACATTATTGGGGCGCAGCCCCTGTGCAGCCAGCTGTCCGGCCTCTCCCAGGGGCAGAAGAAGCTGTGCCAGCTGTACCAGGACCACATGCAGTACATAGGGGAAGGGGCCAAAACGGGCATCAAGGAGTGCCAGTACCAGTTCAGGCACCGGAGGTGGAACTGCAGCACCGTGGACAACACGTCGGTATTTGGCAGAGTCATGCAGATAGGTAAGAGCCGCTCCTTACCCTTCCATTCGCAGGGGCGACGCCAACATATTCAGCAGCGCAGTACAAAGACCACACTGCCTGTGTAGAGAGTCCTAAACCCAATGAGCTGACAATCTAAAAGCGATCTGTAATATTTTTACGGGTGGTTTACACTGTATACAAAAAAAAAAACTGGCTTCATATTAACTTCATATTCTGTTTTCTGAAATCTAGATTTAGACTTCTTTGTGTTCTAGAAAAAAAAACTATTTAAAAATAATAAGGTATGTTTTATTTACAAATGAATTAATCTCCGCACGGTTATCCGTATTAACCCCCATTCAGCCCAACTAGACTTTAATTTAATCGAAATTCATGCATTAAATTGTTTTGAAGACTAAATTGTAAAATCTGCGCAGAATTATTACTGTTAATGCAAATTCATACAGTTGTACAATAGATGATTTTTAATATATATCTTGCATCTAATAATTCAAATATGGATAAATTCCCTCATTAAGTCCACATTATCCTTTATCTGGACCCATGAGATTTTCTCCTCTTCTGGATTGAGTACAAATGAAATCCTCACTATGTGACAGCCCAATGCCCCAGACATATTATCTATAAGTAAAAATATAATTAAGATGTCTGGGGGGGGGGTGAGTCTATTTGTTAACCTTTCAGGTACCAGAGTGATCTGTACCACCCAAATCCTATTTCATGCATGACCACATCTTTCTGGTACTTCAAGAGTTAATCAAAAGGCAATTTAAAAAGTGCAATTAGCCACTTAAAGTAACTGCTGCTTTTTATGCCCAAATTCTGAGAGTCTTTGGCTGGGACCTTGAAAGGAGCTTTCATTGAGGCCGAGGAATCGGTGTCGGACAAGGCTTCAGTTTCTTAAACTGACCAGAAAAACAAAATATCCCCATCTATCAGATTTTTTTTATTTCTTGGAAATTAACTGAAATAAAATGAAGGGCCTTTGAAAGATTATCTACTTTACTGAATTCATGTTTTTGGAGGAACTTTTTAATGGTCATTTTTAGTCCATCAGTGTCTCTTAAAATTAGCAAAATATTCCTCATTTTGCACACTTAGCTCTAAAAATATTGTGTATAAAAATTGCACATAAAAGGTGAATGGAGATACATTCCTTGAAATTCATTTGTCAATTAAACCTTCATTTTTTAATATATGCATTTATTATGTTAAGGTTTAGCCCATTAAGTTCATCATTTAGGCTTTTTTTTTTAAATATTTTTTTAAATCTAGGGAGGGAACCTCAAAAAATGGTTTATTTCTGAATTCATATCCTTACAAACACCTGCAGATATATTAAAAAAATATATATATATATCTTATTGAAATTGGTTTAACCCTTTGAGTACCTGGGGGAAACAGAACATTGCAATACCACCAAAGAGCATTTTGGCAAACTTTAAAACTTTAAAGAAGTTTAGAATAATTTGAAGTGCTTCCTAAAGTTTAAGGGGGAAAAACATGCCATGCTTTGTATTGCAGGCTTTGTGAGACTAATGGGTTAACAGAGTATTATTTCCCCCCTTGTAGCTTTTAGAAGAGCTTATCCATCACAAGGACAGAGTTTCTATTTTGTGCCATTAGATGTAAGATCTCAGCTGTCCTGTGGCCTGTGTGCAGCCTGCAGACAATATGCGATTCACACACACATAGTGCTCACATTTCAGGCTCTGCACAGAATATGCTTCTCATCATTTAATATAAACACCCTGAAGGATTTCTGCAATGGCTTTAAAACTCTACATTTTCAGTGTTTCTAAGGTGCATTCTGAGCAAGGGGGTGTTTGTAATACAATGTATGACTTTATAAAAAGTGACCCTTTTTATTGGATACAATGAAACAAAGTATTTTAATAGAATTCATTTATTATGGAAAGTGTTCCCTAAACATGTTGCCCATATTGGTTTCATTTCATAGGAAGAGATATTTCTGCTTCAGGGTCTCTTGGTCTGATGAACAGATACAGCTTTCACTACAACTTAAAAAAATAAATAAAAAAACAAGAGACTTTTAACTCTTTCCTGCAGGGTAATCAAAGTGCCCTTAATCTAAAACTTTTTTCTTGGTCAAAAATCTGCCTGTGAGTTAAAAATATTAAAGGCTAAAATAAATAGAACCCCCCCCCCAAATATATACACACAAAAATCTAGAATCCATTCATGTTTAAATTTCCTGGCTGTATTACCCTCTACCACTTCTGATGGGAGGCTGTTCCACTTACCTACCACACTCCTTTTTGAATCAAGCTTTTATTAAACCCCTTTAAGTGTTTAAATGCCCTCTCTCCCCAAGCCAGACCCCCCAATTGGTTCCTGATCATTTATATCCAGCAAATCATTCACCATTTTAGTTGCCCTCCACTGGACTTTCTCCAGAATGTCAGTAAAGGGTGTACGTGGGGTAACTGGATGTATATTTTCTGTATGTGAATGTCTTGTGCCTGTGGCAATCCATGGCATTAGGGCTCAAGAGCTGTCCTTGTTTTTGCAGGAAGCAGGGAGACTGCCTTCACATATGCCATCAGTGCTGCAGGAGTAGTGAATGCAGTGAGCCGAGCCTGTCGCGAGGGGGAGCTCTCCACCTGTGGCTGCAGCAGGGCAGCTAGACCCAAGGATTTGCCCCGGGACTGGCTTTGGGGTGGCTGTGGAGATAATTTAGATTATGGCTACAGGTTTGCAAAAGAGTTTGTGGATGCCAGAGAAAGAGAGAAGATCTACCAGAAGGGTTCCTATGAGAGTGCAAGGACAATGATGAATCTCCACAACAATGAAGCAGGAAGGAGGGTAAGTCACCCCCAAATAATTGGGGAGTTAAATTAGATGCTTTAATATTTATATCCATTTTCAGCAGTGGTGTCGTTCTTATATTTCCTGGATTGTTACTTAGTGTTTCTTCTGTGTTTAATTAAACTGATATTCCAGGTAAAGGAATAAAACCTGATCCCCTTTTAATGACTTATTTTTTTAAGGAGTAAAGGGTTAATGGCCCACTTTTTTGCTTCAGGGTCTTTCTGCCCCTTTTGCAGACCTGAGGCTGCTGTAAAATAACTCTGATCTCTCCATTTTTTGGTCACTGACCACATTTAGAATTCCTGCTCTATCCTTGATATAAGAGGAGACCAGGGGAGGTTTACTTGGGTTAGCAGAATGGCTCTTATCGGGGTCTTTGCATCCCATTTGTTTTGTGTTCCTATAAGACCAAACTGGTGAAACTCCATAGGGCTATTTCCAAATTCTGCCTCTGATCTGCTGCTTTCTATGGTGTTTTGGGGGTTATTTCTTGTGAGATCTCCAGACCTGGCCAGATGGTCCCCTGTGGCATCTTCCTAATATCTGCATCTCCTAGTTATTGCCACCTGCCAACTAAAATTATGACCCAAATTCCTGAATATGGATGGAAATTGAGTATAAAATCTTTCAGCAACCAATTTTATACACGATGAGGCTTAGTATTTGCCTGGTAGATAGGGCAACCGTAACAGGGACCACATACTGGCAAGGACCAAGTCATAGAGCCTTCAACATTGTATCTTAAGGAGCTATGACTGGTTTGAAACATGAAGTTCTATATTTAATTTAATAGATATTTGCAATAACATAATTAGTGTTCCATGACTGAAACCAACATTCCTTCACTCTGACCTTTTTAAAGCATGGAGTCTTGATGGATAATGAGAGATTATTATTGGGTACGCGTATTATTGGGAACTCATGTGGAATCCATGTCAGTTAATAATATCTATTTTCTTTCTGTGTCATTAAGACGTTTATTGGGTGCTATCAGAATAAGAGTCATTTCCAAGCTCGTAAATAATAATAAGCCAAGGAGCTATTGGGCTAATTAGCCACAAAAGGGACTTTCGTTTTGGTGCAACAGGCATATAAATGGGGTTCAGGTCTTTGCAATATTTGGCTATTATTGAATTATTAAAGCCAATTCGCCAAAGTCCATCGGTGAAACTGAAAATGAATCCAGTGTGGGACATATGTTTCTTTTCGGTGGTGGACATCATAGTCTACACGTCGGGAACAGCTGGCTTTTAAATCCTTCTACTTCTCGGGGGTTTTGGTCCCACCTGTGGTGGGAAAGAAGAAAGCTAGGTTTTTTTTCTTGAGAGATTGCCAAATGTTCGTAGTATAAAGTTGCCAAGAAAGAGGAACATCCTATGAAGTCTTTGGAATGTCTAGGTGTCAAAAGTAACATATTTATGGCTAGGGCAATCTGGCTTCAAGAATTTGTCAAGATTGGGTTCATCAGGTTTATAGTTGGCCATAAACATGGTCATCTCCGTCCACTCGTGAAGAGGCTGCATCAGCACGAGAAGCACTTTGTTTGGGAGTCATTTCAATTTAGAACATAGAGGTGAAGAGCTTCCAAGAATGTCACGCCATCCAATCCCATCCAATCCCCGCACAGTTTAAATATAGACCGAGCTCTGCGGTTGGAGGAAGTCACCGACCTCTTGAAACGTCGGAGATTGACTTCCCATTTGGAATCCCAATTTTGCACCTGGGGAAATCTAGTTCAAGTGCGTGAAAAATATGAACCGTTATTAACCATTTTAACGTTGCCTAAATCAGATTATGCAGTAAGGAATTAGAAATGGGATCCAGTACAAATAAAGCTAATTTCATTGTTTCAGTTTGAGTTATTAAAGATGAAGTTTTTATTTATTTATTTATTTTAATGCCACAACTTTACAAACAGTGAGTGGATCGCAAAGTCCTAAAAACAAAACAAAACCACAATATATATAATGAGTTATGATTTGCCAACGACAGCGCCAGACAAAGGGGATTTTATTTTTATATTGTTTTGGCATTTTCCTTTTTATTACAAGAAGCTGAGAAATCTTACAAATGATTATTTTTGATGAATTACATACAGCAAATGAAACCTCATTGACTCATTAGGTCATTACAACTATAATCAACATTCGTTTCCTGTTAAGTTCGGTATTATCCAAAAATACTAATATTGGTTCAACTATACCAGAGGTGTCCAACCTGCGGCCCTCCAGCTGCTGCAGGACTACATCTCCCATACGCCTCGGCCAGACCCTTAGCTGAAAGAGCATTATGGGAGATGTAGTCCAGCAGCAGCTGGAGGGCCGCAGGTTGGACGCCCCTGAACTATACCTTCAGTTTTTGCTTTTATTAGTAACTAATTCTAGGGCCAAGTATCAAGAATGGATTATTTACCACATTTTTTTTTTGGTTATTTGTATTTGTCAAGAAGATTCTCTAAACTGTTTCTCGCCTCTCCCCCCCCAGGCCGTAAGTAACTTGGCGGATGTTGCCTGCAAGTGCCATGGCGTATCTGGATCTTGCAGCTTGAAGACCTGTTGGCTTCAGTTGGCCGACTTCCGCAAAGTCGGCGACCTCTTAAAGGAGAAATACGACAGCGCCGCTGCCATGAAGCTGAATACGCGGGGGAAGCTCGTTCAGGTGAACAGCAAGTTCAACCTGCCCACCACGTACGATCTGGTTTACATCGACCCAAGCCCGGACTATTGTGTTCGTAACGAGAGTACGGGGTCTTTGGGGACCCAGGGCAGGCTGTGCAATAAAACATCGGAGGGAATGGATGGATGTGAGCTCATGTGCTGCGGCAGAGGGTACGACCAGTTCAAAACGGTTCAGACTGAGAGGTGCCATTGCAAGTTTCATTGGTGCTGTTACGTCAAATGCAAGAAATGCACAGAGATCGTCGATCAGTTTGTTTGTAAGTAAAGACTCCAGATTAAGGACCATATGAAATTTCCACTTCTATTTAAAGAGATCACTTGGGAGGTGCAGTCAGAAGACAACTGGATCCATTTCTCCTTGTATTCCACAACTTTTCTGAAACAAAAAAACCAAAAAACAATTGAAAGAACAGAAATGAAAAAAAAATGAAAAAAAGAAAATATTTATTTACAGAAATAAAGACTTTTAGAGGTTTATAAGTAGAGAAACTATGTCAGAGATGCACAGAATTTGGAACCTGTACAATGGGTGAAAGACACGTTTTATACGGAGACCTGAGTAATCCGGGAGAGTAAATGGGATTGGTCAGCAATCCGTTCATCAGGCTGAGGGATCGACTCGATGTGGTGGTTTAATTCGTTAAACAAGTATTCTGATATTTAATCGCCATCAATACATTTATTTACTGTTCTGACTTCATTATTCTGTTTTTTTTTATACTATTCATTATGTGATATGTCTGTCGTAATGTTGGGAATGCACATTCTATGTTGCATAAAAGTCTTAATTATTCAGTTGAAAAATATCCATAATCAAAATTAAACAACCAGACTTTTTTTTTTTTTTTTTTTTTTATTACCATATTTTTCCCCCTCAATGATTCACTGACGATTCAGGTAAGAAAAAAGTACTGTAGATTAACACTCCACCTACCACCGATAAATTTTTTACAAAACAAAAGTGGTTCGACAATTTTTTTTTCTTTTTATTCCCCCCCCCTTTTTTTATTTTTAAACTCTGTCCAGAATTTTTTTTCTCTTTTTTTTTTTTTTTAATATTTATTTTAGTTCTTGCTGTTTGATATCCTGGATAAATACACATCACACTTTCTTTTTATAAAAAAAAAAAAACATCCGTGATTCACATTTTATGTTCTAAAAACACCTTAATAGAAAATATTTACTATACAGGTTTTTTTTTTAATATATATATTCAACTCATACTCTGCTTATTATCACTATACACTAAATTTGGTTTCATTTATGGGAAATTGTGGTCTGCTGTTTTTTTTTTTTCCTCCTCTATTTCAAAACTTTGTGATTATATGTATATATCCATAAATACTGCCAGTAATTAAATGTATATATTTATTTACACATTTACTTAGGGGAGTTTCTTATTTCACACAAATGTTTTGGATTTTTATTTTAAAAAATCCTTTTAATTTGGTGCCAGGTTCCAAAAGGGGGAGTTCAAAATATAATAAAAAAACAAAACCTAAAAATGAACGGTCCATAGGTCGTAGGAATTAGGAGCTTTACATGTAAAATGCACTTGAAACGATTTCCCATTTCCTTAAAGAAGGGCATTATGGCTACTGGGGTGGGGGGGTCCTTAAGAGTCCCCCAAATCCTCCATAAAACATAACATATTTATTCCTTCATTATAGGGATAATACTAGTTATATAAAAGACCCATTTCCATATAACATGGCACATTTTCAAAAATTGTAAGTTATTTTTATAGACCACACCTTTCACCATTTATTTTTTTCAAAAAATCCCCTTTTCAAGGCTTTTAATTTATTATACTTGCATAATGAATGCAAGAATATAAACAAATGCTAAGTTACATTTAAGTAAGCACTACTTAAAATATTTTGGTTTTTTACATTTTTTTTAATTTTTTTATTTTTTTTTTACATTTCTGATATTTTTTTTTATTTTTATTTTTTTTTTGAGAACTAACCTTACAAAATCCAGATTATCCATTGGAATTATTTAATGTAAAATATACTTTACTTGTTTTCTAGAAATGTAAATCTATGTTCAATTAACTGTATCTTGTACATTGAATGTACATATTTTGGTGCCCTTTATCTGATTTTGTATATTTCACTGGCTTAAAAAAAGGCCAAGAAAACGTATGTGGCTGCTGCCAGAGCGAAAAATATAGAATATAAAATAAAGTTTTGTTATTATTATCAGGTGGTTTGATTTAACCCGTGATAGACAACCCATAACAGCAAAGGCAGAAATGCTGACTTATTTTTTCTTAACAAAAACGTGGAAAATTGCAGAAATGTATATATATATTTTTTTTATTTGGTCTACAAACAGTTTATCACAAATTAGTCCGAAAGCCTTCCCTCCAAACTTAATCCCAACACGCACCTTTAGAGATTAGTAAGAAATGTTACATCAGATGTTTTTAATAAAATATTGTTCTATGAGGTGTATGCCTATGCTATAGTTTTTGTGAAATCATTATTTGAGTAGATAAGTATTAATTCTTCACCGCATTTAAAAAAATGGGTATTTTTGTTGATTTTTTTTAATTAAGGGTGAGGAGAGACAATGATTCTTCTTTAAAAGGGATACATTTGTGATTCATGGAAAGATCAATTTGCCAATATCTATTTAGTGCTAGTGTGTGTGTGTGCGTGTTTGTGTGTGCGTATTTGTGTGTGTGTATTTGTGTGTGTGTTGACATGTATGATATCATTGGCCCCCTAATCTAATCTTTTTTATGATTGACAGGGAGGAGGTTCCCCTCGTTTTGTTGTTAATTTGTCGTCAAATTTTCAAAAATTAGGGAATCATTCCTTTTTATGTCATAACTGATGTCACCACAACATATAGCGCTCCCAGGCCAAGAGTACTGCAATCCGAGGCAAAGTTCATGAAGAAGGGAGTTTATAGATAAAAATGAAAATGTTTCACCCATTTCTACAGCAAAGGCTATTAAATTATTAATTAATACAACAGCAGCAGATCCAAAGGGGGCAGCCGCCCCCCTACGCAAAACCTGGCGGGGGGGGGTGTCATCTCGGGTGATCCTGGTGTGGTGTTGCTGATGAAGAAAAGTCGGAGTACTTTCAAGAGTTCCCCATAAAATGTTAATTTTAGGGGAAATATTAAGGAAAAATAACGTATTCGCTATGCTTATTATCTTATAGTTTGGTTCACATCCAGCCGGTGTTAACCCCTGAATGCCAAGCTGTCAGATTGCATGAAGAAGGCTGTCGGGGTTTAATGTGTAATACGGAGCTATTTTATAGTCCAATTAATTAATATCGGATCCGCATTCTGTGTGTCGGAAAAGGTTTCCTAAAGACGCGGTAACGGACACGGTGTTTTTATTTGTTACTCTCTGTTGTCATCCAATGGAAGAGATGAAGGCTTTCTCCCGAGAGCTTTGCCAAGCCGGCGTTCTGCTGAGTGTCATTATTAGCTTCTGACTGTTTAAAAGGCTTTCGCTCCTTCCAACGACATTCGCAGATCCCCGCCGCTGGTGTAAAGTGCACGAGAGGGGCTTTCGTGGTTTTGTTCTTCCAAACACCGAGATATTTCTCTCCTCTGTTCTGTGTCCAGTTCCGTTAATAAAGACGTCCATCTGGAGAGCAGATTCAATCACCGCGCAGGAAGATGTTTAACGCAACCTGCAATAGCTGAGAAAACGCCGCTTTATATGGATTATTAGATAAAATGACCAGGCAGTGATAGACAAAATGCTTGCATTACCCATTAAGGAGGAACCCACATTTTTATTACTGGTATTATAGTAAAAATATATTTCCTGCTGTTTTCTTTTCTAACCCAGTTTTTCCCAATAATATAATGTTTTCAGGCAGCTGCTACTACTAGACAAACCCCCTGACTCCTTATCATACTGTCTATGGGAAGCAGGACTCTCTCACTAATGAAAGTCTATGGCGGAACAGACTTCATTAGCATAGCCATAAAGCATCAGCTCAGTGTGGTGTTATTACTGTATACAGCGCTGGGGGTGTTATATTACTGTATACAGTGCTGGGGGGGGGGTTATATTACTGTATACAGCGCCGGGGGGATATATTAGACTAATACAAAGATAGTATTGAAACGTTAACAGTGAGGATTTTGATTCCCTAATTTTATGCACATTTGGCTGTTTAATAATTGGGGTTTTTGTAAATTAGCAGATAAATCCCTCTTTGTGCTTCTAGTTCCGCCATCAGGGAGAGCCGGAGGACACACAGATGAACTCTGTAGTAAGCAGGAGCACAGAAAAGGGTTTAGTGACCAAATTTACCGCAGAACAAATCATAAAAAAATAGTAAAGGCAGAAAACATAACAAGGCCAGTTATTTAAAAAAAGACACAAAAACAGACACTACTCCCACCCATTCACACCAATTAATGCCTCGTTTGATGCGCGCTTCTGCAAGCGTTTACTCAAGTCCTTCTTCAAAGTAACTTTATCTGGAGACGCTTTCTGATGTTACATTTGCCAAAAGTATTTTAGCAGAATTGTAAAATCCCTCATTTTTGTCTCGTTTTCTTGTATTCTTATCACACGGTTTTACAGTTAATGGAGGAAGATTTCATTAATAATCACTAGAAGCGTCCCTCGTTTCGCTTTTCATATTTTATAGCTGCGATATCTTGCTATTTTTTGACAGATTTATTGTTGAAATTATTGGAAAGTAAAAAGTCCAAATTCCTTGGCTATCGCCGTTATTGTCATTTTTCTAAGTTTAAATAACGTCTGTAACGTAACCAAACTGGAATAGGTTGCGTCTCCTGGAAGGATATACGTTGTTTCGGATAACGAATGCGTTATGAGTTGGACGTCCCTGAGTAAAGCCAGCATGTTGTCTGTGAGAGAGACAGCATCGTGTAAAGAGATATTTTCCGTTATCGAGAGCGGCCCAGAAAAAAAATAGAATAAAACCTTAATTTGCTAGGATTTTGTCAACACGGCTTAGAGTTGACGTCAGTCCACGGTGATCTGGAGAAGATAAGTAGCTCGTTGCTCGATGATACATTGTAACTTTGATGAATGTTGGGATCATGAAAGGCTTGGCCGTAGCCAACTGGGGTGGGTTTTCTAGGACTGGAAATTGGTTTCCTTTCCACCTATCCAATATATTCCACGTTTGACGGTCGCCAGGCATGTCGATTGATGTTAAGGTTTTCCATCTGAAGGTGAATCGGGAGCTTAGAAGATTGGGATCGCTAGACAGTCGCCCGCATCCCGTCTCACACCTGTTTGGTTTCACGACTATTGGACCGGTCTACGAGACAAACCTATCCAAAGTCATGAAACCAAACAGGTTTCCAACCTGAAAGCAACCCTCTTTGGTTTCACGGCTTTGGATAAATCTCTCTCGTAGACCGGTCCAAAGTCGTGAAACCAAACAGGTGTGAAGGAAACTCGACACATTTTTTTCTGAATATTCTGTGAAACATCAAATGGCTCAGGAATAATATTAAACACATTTAAGGTAGACAGAGCGCTCATGCATATCCGCCAAACATCTTGGCTGTAATTCATCATCTGCACGAGGTTTGGCCTCCTCGCTCCCCTCAAGCAGAAAGATTCCACAAACGCAAAGATATCCAGCAGAAGACCCCAAATGCCAGACAGGGCCAGGTGGGGAGGAGAAACGTCCTTCTTGTTTCATTAGCAGCTATAAATTCACGTGTCATCGAGACCCTTCCATCGGCAATGGCCCGAGATGTAGCATTTGTAGATACAGGAGATATGGAGATGCGTCGAGAACTGCGTCCAGCACAACATTTCTTTGGCTTTGGGGTGGATTAACCTGAAAGGGTAGGATGGAAAATATTTGGGATTTTTGGAAAGACAAACCTTAGATTAATGGATAAAAGAGTTATTTGTGTGAATAAAAAAAAGATGCACTGAATGTTTTTGGAAGCCATTCAAAAACTCGCGCGATGTTGGTGATCGAGCCGAACCTCACATGGCGATCGCGTGGATCATCAGTTATTCAGCGCCCCTCTTTTTTTCTAGACTAAACATGAGTGGAACATCTAATCTCTTCCTCGTCCTGCTCTGCTGCCAATTTATTTGTCTTTTCTTTAGTAATAATGTGTAAAGCAGCTGTAACCGGTTCTATAGCATTGCCCCCAAATGACACAATGTGTGTCCCCCCAATAAATTGGAGAGATGACACAAAAGAGGCTTTTCGCTCGGCAGAAAACATTGCGTTCTGTTCTATCTCTCTAATTAGCAGAAAGTCCTCAGAATTCTGTGTTGAGTTAAATTTATAAATTAAGACCCAAAAACTTTGAATTCAGACTTCGTTATAATGCAGGCCTTTCAAGAGAAATAATAATAAAAAAAATCGGATAAAAAATCATTCCACATCAAAAAAACAAAAAACAATGAAAATGAACAATCTTAAAACATTTTATTTATAATGTATCAACAACAGCAGATACTGTATCGTCTCATCAATGCATCCCCACCCTATTAACTCTCATCTGATACCCAACAACATTCCACCATCGCAATTCATTTCATTCGTTTTTTTAATTTTTATTCATAAAGAAAATAAAAATATTTTTCTATGTTCTGTGTTCTTTCCAGAATTCTTTCTGTTGAACGTCTGTCTAAAGAACGGCAATATATAGAAGTACAGTAACGCTATAAAGATATGAGACGCGCTGGAAGCTTGCGGGTCTCCTCTCTAACCAACAGCCTCCATGCACCATATCTGTCTACGAATATTCATTTTTGGGAGGTTTTAGGTTTTTTTGGGGGGTTTAATATTCTTTCTGCGGTCTTTGAATTTCTGAACACAAATCATTTCCACTAAAACCGATCAGAATTAGACCCGGATTCCCTTGCCGTTTCCAGTTTGCCGAGAACAATAACACCGATAAAATCTGGGTCTCGCGTATATCTGTTTGTTTAAAAGTGCAAAGTTTCACATTTTTTTGGCAAGACGTTATACCGCTTCTGAAAAATGATTTCAGATTTTGGAAACGTTATACTATGACGTAAACGCGCGGAATTATCTAGCAATCAAGCGGGCCCAGAGATCGGGTTACAGATGTTGTCGTAGAAAATATGTTTTATCAATTGGTGTTGTCTGAAGGCAGGTGGGTCCTCTGGTCCATGGTGAGTGATGTCTCAGCCGCTATACCCACATGCGCCACAGAGGGCGGTAGAGGACAGGAGATAATGGCATGGGGGGGTCTTCTTTTCTCTTTTATGAAGTCATGAGCTCCCACGTCTTGGCCAGTTTTATGGATTAAAGAAGATGTGGTTCTACGGCACCGGTTTACCACGGAATGACTGTGATGGAGAACATTTTGATGGATGCGGTGTGATGTAACAAGGAGTATGTGATGTCACTTATGTCTCCTGTAAAATGAGATCTGACAAAGTGCTGTCATTGAGCACCCCGCCAATATAGACCTAAAACTGGAACAGAAAACATGCTCCACGTAGTCTTGTGGTCTAGTAGCAGGGTTGGTTTCTCTGAAGAGATCTCTCCACTCTCTTGTTGGTCTTTAAGTCCGGGGGGGAAGCTAACCCATGATGTCATAGCACTAAGTCTAACAACAAGATGTAGAAGGAAGGAGAGTTGTGCGGTTGGAGCTCCAGCCCCCAGTAAATACACTAATGATACCATGGTGCAGAGGGTTCCCCGTCAGTGTAGCTGGGCTCACAACCTGATATTCCTTTCAAAGGGGGAAAAGCCAAAGTTTTTAGTAATAAAATGTAAGATATGTCTTATTTCACCTATCGGACCCATTATCCTCTGGCACTCGTTGGCGCCTTCCTTCGTGACCTGGACGCCCCCCGCACTCCATTGTGTAAGTGTGGAGGTCACGTATTGCTGAAAAGGAGCTAAAATCTTCATTTGTTTCTAAATATTATGAATGTTTTTTTATGCTCAAAGTTCTCTGTAGAACACGGCGACCTCTGGTAAGAACGTTTCCATTCTTCGGCGCTTGGTTTTGTTTTATTGAAAGGAATGAAGTACGTGGAAGACGACCGGTCTCTACAGTTCGTTATTAGCTCGCAGGCAAAGTACTCAATCACGATAAAATAACGGATCAAATGCTTTTTTTCTTCTTTTTTTTTTTGCATTTTTGAGGTTGTGGTCGGAGCGCTGACCATAAAACACTCTCAAATGGAGGCAATTTTTTCAGTCCCTCTCTCGCCGTAGAGCAGATATTAAAGCGATTAGTTCGGGATTAGTGAGATTTAAGGTGGTTTCAAAGAGTAAGGGTTGATTTAAGGTATTTTCTTTTTTTTTTTGTAAAACATGAATGATTTAGAGTATTTCAGTGAAATTTTGTAGTTTAAATAGCGGCGACCTCCACGGATGCCATGGAAACGACAAGAGGAGCTTGAAACAATGTTAATGGATATAGCAGATAATAATATGCATCGGCCAGGAATATGCTTATGAACCATAATCAGTTTTTATTCTTAAAGTGGATGTTTTATGGCGGTTTCTTCTTACAAGCTGGGATTGAAAGCCCTAAACTTTCCAAAAAATGAACAAATCGACCTAATTTTCTCTTATTCTTAGTTGAATATTCCACATAGACTCGTTTCTCCTGCTTTAAAGACTCAAACCTTAATCAACCATCAGACTCGTCACAGATTCAGGAACCATATGCCATGCATGTTTAATACCCTCACTGTAATACCCTCTACCACTTCTGCTGGGAGGCTGTTCCACTTATCTACCAGATCAAGGTGCCTTTTCTCATTTTAAAGTTTTGTAATTTTTTGGACCCTGGGGAAAGCCCTGATAATATATCCTGTATTTTTTTCATCTTAAAGTTATTTACATGATGATAAGAGACTAGATGGCGCACGATTATTGTCTTATGTCGCTTTATTCTAGTTTTTAAGTAATTTAACCCCTGGCGGTGCATTAATATATGAGTATTTTCTATATAAATAGTTCACGTGTACAATAAGGTATATAAGTCTTAAATTTTAATTTTATTTAAGAACCCCAGAAAAAAATACTTCATATCAAAGTAGAATTTTGATTGCCTTTTTTTATTTTTTTACATTTATTTATTTATTTATTTTTAATTAATTTTTTTATTTTATTTTATTTTTTGCTAATAAAAGGGCAGCTACAATACAGATTATGGTCACTGACCAGAAAATGTACACATAAGTAAAAAAAAAAAAAAAAAAAAAATAGCCGCCCCTCCCCCGTCTGCTATAAACTCTAACAATAAACCTGTAAAGATCCGAGCCCGGAATATATATATCTAATCTATATGATGAAACCTCCCTGGGTGGCTTTTATAAACCGAACTCGAGTTGGATTCTAATTCCAAACCTTTTGTGCTTTTCTGACCTCATCTATTGTTTTTTTTCCCCTTATCCCCCATAAAAATATCATATTCCCTGCGTTATAACCTATTTTTTAATGTTTCAAAGGCTTAAACATCCAGCGAATACAACAGGGAGCCAGTCCTGCGACGTACAGACTGCGGATACATTAAATCTTCTTGCCTTTACCGCTAATTTCATTCATTCTCAGATGCAAAAAAAAAAGGCGCCATTAAAAAAAATCTTTTAAAAACCAAAATAAAGTGAGAATCGGTAAATGAAAAAGCATTTTATCTCAGAATTTTCAGTATCGCGTTTGAATTCCGAAAGCTTCCAGTAGTGAAAGGACATAAAAATGAACGCATTTCAGCCCGAGCTCCTCATCCAAATCCCTTCCCGACGAGGAATGTTTGGCAACGCCGGGATTTGGAGTTTTTAAATAATATATTGTGAAAACATTCAGATAGCGAGATTTTTACTGGCATCGCTCGCTAGCCTGGTATTGCTCACTTAAATAAGATCTGGCAGTGATAGAAGCTGGAGGTTAATTTTTTGGGGAAGAAAAAAAAAACAAAAATTGAAAGGAGCAGCCGAGACCTTAAACTCCAATACAAGGAATCTGATTTGATTTCGGGCCATGATTACTCAGCCTGGAGCTTTATCTTGGACCTTCCGCATGTTATTCCAGGGGTTGAGAAGTGCAACGAGAAACAGAGAGTATGGCGCTTCTAGGCCGCTCTCCTGGAACAAATAAAGGGTGTTGCTTGATACGCAGAATTCTCAGAAGAAACATCATTTCTACATTTCTCCTTTTTTTCACTCGTTCTTTTCACCGTACGCCCAGTCGAGCGGCACTAAAAGAAACATATAGAGCAGATACATTGTATACAAATGAGGTCATCCAATACTATGACCCCCCCCTCCGGCGGCTCATGGAACCAGAGATGTATCAATACCCCAGTTACCCCCTAACTCTTAGCTACGTGGCTGCCATCCACTGTGCTGTGTGCCGGGATATGATGTCACAGAATTAGGTCACAGTGCTGGCTAGGCAAAGTTCGCTTTAGTGAATAAGGGCCGGTAACAAGGGAGATCTCTGATTTACCCAAACAGGGCGTTGGACAGGGGAGCACCAGATAGCCCAATGTCCCAAAAAAAGGTGAAATAGACTGACCCCCCCTCCTGGAACTGCCTCCGTAGGACAAGTCAATAGGTTTTTACAATATTCCGCTCTATCCCAAGCTTCTACGGCTCGCTTCAGATTTTTGAATCAGTGGTAAACGTTCCTTTAAATCACGTCAGCCAATCAGCCGAGACGAGGCGGAGAATCCCATCTTTACTGCTCTTACTGTACAGAAGCATTTCTTTTGTTGAATGAAAAATTACTTTTTTCTCAGCCTTGGGTCGCATGTCTCGTAGATCAAAAATATTAAGTCAAAGGAGCGGGTTTAGCGGCAGAGGCCCAGCCCCCACCTCCGTCATCTTAAAAGAATGCGCAGCCTTTATCCTTTATATAAAAGCGGGAATTATGCAGAAAATGATTGTGACAAAAGAACATTGATTTGGACTTTTACTTTTTTTCAATTTTCCGCAATTTTCCAGTATTATCTCGCCTACCTTTGCCGTCTGCACAGTGTTACAATCTAAATAGATTTTGTGGTTTATCGGATATGTTGGAAAATGTGATTCGTCGCCTCCTTTCTTACCTAAACATAGACAGAAATTTCCTGAAAGCTGCTTAAAGAAATGTTAGATTAGTCAACAGAACCTAAAAATACTAATCGCACGTTTTCAAATTTTTATGGTTCACCAGTTGGAGCGCAAAGTCCTATAATTAGTCCCTAAGTTTGTGTATTTTTAAATCCATATGGGGTTTTTTTAGTTTTTTTTTAACTGGTGCAGGACTCGGGGGAGATACTGAAATGCCACACGCACAATAGCTCGGTGTCACCAGGGAATTAGTATTTAAATTGCTTAAAAACTGCTAAATAAATTTCAAGCTTTTTAAAAACAATATTGGTTACATTGTTTTTGCCCTGTTGGCATTCCCCCCCCCACATGATATTTTTTATTTAATTATTAATTGTTTCCATTTTCATATGATTTTTAGTACTAAATAATTTAGGTACAAAGTATCTCCTTCTGTAGTTTGGATCATTTTCTGCCCCATTCAAACAATCAGCCGGCCACACTTCAGGGCAAAGCTCCGACCCCCCGGACTAATCCTCACACAAATTATTTCTCTTTTCTACGCTATGAGAACTGTGTGGCCCAGGATCAAAGTGGGAAAGAAAAGCATTCCTGGCACTTTAAGGCTAAATGGTGTAAATCCACACATTATGCTGTTACGCTCTCTTACTGCAACGTCGCGTGTATCCAGCTAGCGGACGCACTCTGAACGACCAAATCTTGTACTGGAGCAGCCGTGAAGGTAACTGTTAGGTGCCTTCAGCCACTGGCCCACCAGGAATTTGTCCTGTTTCTTGGATGGCCAACCCAGGGCTGATGAGATTATTATCACTCTAACTATACCGTTATTACCACTCTAACTATACCGCTATTACCACTCTAATGACTATACCGCTGTTACCACTCCAATGACTATAATGCGATTACAGCTCTGACTATACCGCTATTACCACTCTAATGACTATACCGCTATTACCACTCTAATGACTATACCGCTATTACTGCTCTGACTATACCGCTATTACCACTCCAATGACTATAATGCGATTACAGCTCTGACTATACCGCTATTACCACTCTAATGACTATACCGCTATTAACACTCTAACTATACCGCTATTACCACTCTGATGACTATACCGCTGTTACCACTCTGACTAGACCGCTATTACCACTCTAATGACTATATCGCTATTACCACTCTAATGACTATACCGCTATTACTGCTCTGACTATACCGCTATTACTGCTCTGACTATACCGCTATAATCACTCTAATGACTATGTTGCTATTACCACTCTAATGACCATACCGCTATTACCACTCTGACTACACCGCTATTACCACTCTGACTACACCGCTTTTACCACTTTGACTATGCCGCTATTACCACTTTGACTATGCCGCTATTACCACTCTAACAATTATGCTGCTATTATTATTTTAATCACTATGCCACTATTACCATTACAATGACCATACTATTATTATCACTCTAATGACTATTCTATTATTATCATCACTTTAACGACTATGCTGCTATTAATGACTATAGTGCTATTGCCACTATAGTGATTATACTGCTATTATCACTCTAATGACTATAAAAATATTAATGATTATAACACTATTAGCACTCTAGCAAGTGTAATACTTGACATGTCAAGACGTCACTCTTTATTCATTCACTCTTTAGTTAATTGTGAGACACTACCATATATTTAAAGCTTTCCTACATATTTTTTTTTATTTTTTCTAGGAAAAAATCGGCAATCAATAGATAGAGGTAGATTATTATAATTATAATTATTGACCGATAGCTTTTGTCCATAAAACGCCATCGCCAATTACTCGACAAGTTAAGTTATCGCTGACCCCGGTCGTTACTATACTGTATGAGAAGTAAGCAATTTTACGTTTTTTGTTTTCTTTTTAAACCGAGTCTCGAATTCCTGCAAACACTAAAATTTGGGCCCCTTCTCGTTTTACTTTTAAGTGGAATGCAGAATTTCATGGTCTTTGCAATCACCACCAGCAGTAAGGGGATTTACTGTAGCTTTGACGAGCTAAGCTTGTTCATTAAGAGAACCTTGAGTATAATTGGAGCCCGGAGAAATGTCTTGCTTTCCGTTACCCCGTTTAGTGGACAGTGGATATCATTTTACCTGTCAGGCCTTCCAAACGTTTACATTTAATATTCGTTTTTTTCCACCGCGATTTAATGACTGCGAGACACTTCCTAACCCCTGTTTAAATCATATACTCATTAAACGGAGGGTATATTAACCATACATAATATTTTACAAATCATGCGGGTTTTGTGCGCTAAATGAATGCGCCTCTATGTCTACTTCTTACTCTAGAGAATAATTTGCCAGGAACGTTGGAATTTAAAGAACCTTAATCAAGAGATAATAACAAGGCTTTGTGTGTAGCCGGGAACTCTGCACGTTGCACAGTGTGGAAAACATAAGCCGTAGCGGAGATCCCTGACATCAGAAGAGCACCGAGCACAAACAACTTCAAGCAGTGAGGTCACATGTTACTTGCTTTAGTAATACTTTATTTCATGTTTTCTTTCTAAATTAAAGAGATTTAGGTTTTTCAGATGTGAAATCGGCTTTATTAGGGACATTTCACGCATTTCCTCCATTTTCCATGATCCTTCACTGCACACGGCTTAAGAATCCTCCCACCAGCTCAAGCAGGAAGTTGTAAGCTGCTTCCTGTTCTCTCCCTCCGTCAGCCCGAGCAGGAAGTTGGAAGCTGCTTCCTGTTCTCTCCCTGCGTCAGCCAAAGCAGGAAGTTGGAAGCCGCTTCCTGTTCTCTCCTCGCGTTGTTTTAGCGGTCGGCGCAGGAGCCTCTAGCGCTAGAGATTGTTTCCAGCCGCGCAGGTCCCTCTGTAACGCTATTATCACAGATATCTCAGGGCGAAGGGACAATTTAAACCATGCGTTGGGGCAGCAAGATGGCGGCTCCCACATCCAGCACAGCATTTATTAAGATGGTTTATAGAGCTGTAACAATCTTGAGAAAGATGCTCTGGAGTGGAAGGACATATTAAAAGAGACCTATGACCTTTGGCTTATATACCCTGCTCCTAAAGTATGGAGATAACTTTCGACCATATTCTAAGAGTGGCGGAAAACACCACTTTCTGCCCAGTAAAAACTTTCACAGAGCCTAATGCCAATACCTTCACCTGTATCGTTACTCCTGCGGAAAGAACATTTCGCCCCCATGTCACCTGTTCTTCAAATATCACTCAAAATCTTCATAGATTGTAAGCTTTTGTGGCCGGGGAACACCGACTCTTTCTGTAACCATATATTTTTTCAGTATGACCACCATCTTGGCCTAGAGTTGGGCAAAACTCTGGATGTGACTCAGAGATCCGGTAGGGAGGTTGCCAGACATTCATACCATTCATACCAAACATTCATACCACTAATATTTATTCTAAACAAACTCGAGTTCACCTTTCTTTAAGGTTTTTCATATTTTTTTCTATCAGAACAAACAGATACTTCAGCCGGAATAGACTTGCCCCGCTATCTCTACAGGACAAATCTTGTAAACAAATGCACATCTTTCATACGGATGTCTGGTAGCGACGGAGGATTCTGGAACTTTGCGAGAGGTTTACGTCGGTCAAAACAGGACAACATTCTCTGTTCATAAAGATCACTCGCCGATAAAACTCTAAACAACGTCATCTGATAAGACGGCCCGTCTTCTTGCCAAATACTCAGAACCTGCGATACGAAGCGAGTTTCATCGCGCTTCTACCTAAGAGACAAATATTTATTCCATTGCGCGGTTACCGATGACCATTGATGAGTGCGTTCTTCTAAAGGTTTCACTTTATCCATTAATCAAGGCAGATTTAAAACGAGTCATCAACCTTTAGCATGAACGCTCATGTGCGCCATACCGGACCCTCGGAGATAACGCCTCCAAGGTCAGGCTTATCATGGTGGCCTTCGATGGTCCATTACTCCATAAGAATGAGCGCCAGATCCCATGTAAATGTACGAATTTGAAGATACGTTTCAAAATGGGACGCGCATCTACCACGTGACTTACCGGCAGAGAAGGCATCTAATAACTACTTTAGACTTTTTGTGAGCAAAATTTATGGATATTTTTCAAATAAAAAAATCCATTCAGGCACAAAATTAAACAATGTATTTAATTTAAACATTGTACAAAAATGGGTATTTTCTCAGGATGTCATACAGCTCAACGTACCGAGTCTGTACTTAAATACGTTTATTATAAGACCATCCTAAACACCTCAAAGGGATTTTTTTTGTGTGGAACTCAGTCATGCGCGTCTCAAACAACAACCGTGGCCTAATTTCAACACAAAATTCCTTGTGTCAAAGTAATATTTATAACTCCTTATAAATATTCACGCTCATTCGCGTCAGGATGGCTTCGCATTCGGAAGACGCTATGAACTCTTGCCAATCTGTCAGTCTTACCGCCTCGGCCCTGTCTCAGGCTTCCTTTCCGGAAAAAGATATTTTTCCAGGAAATATTTACGGAGCGTATTAGGGAAATGTCTCACTGCTTAAAGGGATACTAAATCTCGTTAGTTCAATTGATCCTTCTGGTTGCCAGGGTTTCAAACATTTGAGACAATCAGAGCATTTAAATGGAGAGAGAGAGGGAGAGAGAGAGCGAGAGAGAGCGAGAGAGAGAGAGAGAGAGAGCGAGAGAGAGCGAGAGAGAGAGACAGAGAGAGGGAGAGAGAGGGAGAGAGAGAGAGAGAGAGAGAGAGAGAGAGAGTGGAAATACTGAGTGTAACGGTACCTGAGAAATCAGAGACTAAATTAGATCAAATATTATCATTTACTATGCGTTTAGGTGGAAATGTCACTTTTGATGTCATTTATCTTATCCCGGGAGGTAGAGAAGTTTGTTGGAATTGGGAAAATTTGGATGTCGATAGATTCTACCCTTTATTTAAAATCTTACATAAATTTCAAATTTTACTCAATCTGTAATTTTCGGATTGCCTGTTTAGTACCGCCGGCAGATACTCTGTCGATGTGAATTTTGGGATACTAATACGAAGGGAAGTATTTTCTTATGGATGAGCCAATAACTATTTTTTTTCTATAAAGTTATATATTTTTTGGAATTATTTTTGTTTCCGATGACCTTTGGCATTTCTCATTCAGTATTAACAATATGTGACACATAAATGTTTCTGGACCAAACCAAACACATCTCACACGGGGGTATTCAGGGAATTGGTTTGGCCCAACACCTACCCTTTTGTCTTTTATAAAGCATCCTATTTAATAATAATTCTTGTCTCTTTTTTTAGAATTGATCTGCGTCCATCACAAGCATTACTTTTGCATGGAGTTTTTTTTATATTTACATTTCTTTTATTTATTGATTTTCTGAACCCGCCAAATGCTGGCGGACACGGCCATGTTTTGTTGACGTTCCGCCACGTTCAGAGAACGAAAAGTTCTTGATTCCATAATCTGCCTAAAGCACAAACTGAAGTTCAGCATGTGCGTTCAATCCACAAACCCTCTCAAACAGAGAGAATTCCGCCCGACCCACCGTCTGGGCCTCCGCCAGGCGTCCTTCTAGGGGACAGCGAGCGGGGCGCGCCACCTTTAACTTGATTTATCCACCACCTACGCTTAGACGCTAAAAAACATTTTTCTAGATATAACTTTCACTTTGATTTGTAATTATAATATCCCTGAAGCATTAAGAAGTTTCCTTAACCACAATTCTGCAGCCACATCAGCGCCGGTGCCTTTATCGCAGGCGAATTTGTCGGCAGCTTGTGAACGCTGCCTGCAGAGGAAACGGTCTAAATATACACCGAAATGTAAGCTACGTTTTTACTGTTTTTAATGCTATGTTGATTAACCACAATTATTAGGGTAAAGCTAAGGTTACTAAATCATCGGGGTCTTGTAGGAGATTTTAAACGGCCAAGCAAATTGGAAATGTCAAGTAGGCAGTTACTCGCCATCGCCGTAAATCTCCATTGAGCTAAAACGCAGTTACTTCGTGTTATTAAAATACTTTTACGGCCTATCTGGGTTTTTCCTGTTCTAGAGATTTTATGACGGTTATTTTTGCTTACAGGAGTTTCCATGTGATGGATACTGAGTCCACGTCTAGGTCGCAGGCAAAGGTCAGGGCAGGTGGCAATGATTTGTGATGGGAAGGGCAGTCCTGAATGGAGACTCATTGTAAGCAAGGGGGGTAAGGGGGTAACATTAGTAACTTAAGGAATTGTGTTGATAAACCTCCCGGCATCGGCTGTATTCCTTCTTGCATGGATCCATGAATTCCTGGAGTTCCTGCTCTTCTACAGGTAGAGAAGGGCTGTCACCCAAGGGCCAAGGCCAAGTCCAGCCGGACATCCAAACAATGACCAAAAAACACATTGGCCAAAAGCATAGAGCGCCTACAAAACGAGAAAGGATCAAGTCTGGGTATAATCGCTGCCTAAAGCCCTTGGTGAAATAGACACGTACAATACAAGGAGTCTTTAGTAGAAGATCATACCTTTCATCGAGCCAACACGGAAAAACAAGTTAAACAAACTTTCTGGGACCGCAGAGGTTTCTTCTTAATCCCACCTGAAGACAAGATCTCTGAGGTCCTAAAAGTGAGGTCAAAAGCTAGAACCTCCACCCTAAACTCCGTCCTCGTTCGGACCGATTCATCGATATCTGTTTCCTCGTTAAGACAGTTTCTGGAGACAACCCAAGAGATTACAATGTGAGCAGCCGGAGGGTCAGTGGTATTTACCCCGTATTATACCCCAGTAAGGGCAATAATCACTAATATAATAATTATCTACTGGAAACATGGACACATTTTCTCCCAATTCGCTTTATTAGGTGTCACCCATGTCTAGAAGTCATGTTTTTGACTCAAATCAGCTTAAATTGGTTTTGTTTTAGTTTTTTCAGCCAGCACAATCTGAGCAGTGTTTGCAGATAATGAAATCATTCAGCACTTGGCGAAGTTGATGCCGGTTATCACAGAATGGAACGGTTACTGTTTACATTCTGATAACGACTTTCCCAATAACACGGGAACAGAAATCAAAGCCCTATTAACCAAAACACGGCCTTAGAGATCTTCCGGAAGTGTTGATTTTTAATTAATCACAAAATTATACTACTTTTTGTTTTCCTTTTCCTATTTGCAAAGGTGTCCCTCCTCCAAAAACGTTGTGGCTGACGAGATTATAGAATTAATGATAAAGATGATTTGAGGCAGATTAATGACGACTAATTCATTCTGCTCCTGGGTTATAAAATCCGAATAAAAGGAGTCCCTTGATTTTCGTGAGGCTGCGAAACGCGTTAACTTCTCCTCTTCCTTCTTCTGTTTCCTACCTGCATTTCTATGTCTTTATCTCCCGCTGGAAATCCTTAAAGAACTGGTTGAAGGGGAACTCGCACTGCTTTATTCATTCCTAGCATCAGATTCAACAAAGTAACAAAAACTTTTTTAAAACCAGTTGTAGTTTTTGCCCCATAATATAATGTTTTCAGGCAGCTGCATATCAGCCGTTTGTATGATTCTCGCTCTGTTATCTGATCCCCAATCTACTAAACACCCCGACTCCTTATCACACTGCCTGTGGGAAACAATAGAATGGCTCAGTCTTAATCACCCAGCTGGACTCTTTGACTAATGAAAGTCTATGGAGGAACGGACTTCTTTAGCATTGCCATAAAGCATCAGCTCAGTGTGGTTTTTGAACTGGGAAAGTCACCCAAAATATCACATGACTGACAGCGACGGCGGCTCAAGGTCTGCAGGTAAAGGGAGTTTAATGGGGACAAAATTAGATAAAATTATGTTTTTATACAGGGCTGGAGGGCTATTAGTGTATACAGCGCTGGGGGTTATATTTCTGTATACAGTGCTGGGGGGGTTAAGGGTAACAGAGAAAAACATTTTTAATGAGACTTCCCCTTAAAAGTATATATTAACTTTGTAACGATGATAAATAAATACACATTTCTCTGTTTGACGTTTTCTTATTGCTTATTTTGTAGATATATTTTTTTAATTGCTTTTATTTTTTTTACATAATTAACAGTCATCATCTGGGTATATAATCTTTGATGGAATTTAGAGATTTTTTAATCGTAACGACGTTACAAGGAACACAAGGAGAGATGATAAAATCGTTGTGTGATTTAATAGAGACCCCCTTAAGAGACGGGAATGAATCGGCCGAGGCGGGACAGCTGGTTTTCTGTATACAGCGAGAAGTCACAGTGAAATCCGGCTTCTCAGCTCCAGCTGAATGTCGTCATTTAAACAAAAATGTTTTAAAACGACTGGAAATTGTTTTATTCCCCCCATATTTAAAAGTGAACTGTTTATTCCACGTAGCATATACAAGAGCAGGTGGTTTGGGTTCCTGCATGAAAAATGACACATTTTATGGTTTATATGATCTCAGGGCTCTAGAAAACAATGGAAAATTCATTTAAAAAATAAATATTTTACTGAGAATTTTTGTAAAATTATTTTTAATAGTTAAAATAATATTATTGATAAATCCCTGCACAAATACAATAAGAGAGCCATAAATGTGCATTCTGTAAAATGTTATGGATGCTTTTGGATAACTCAGCTTTTGGATAATATTTTCATGTTTAATTTCAAGTTTTTTTTTAATAATGCGAATTATGCTTTAAATGGCGACTGATTTGAAAGCCAATAACATCAGTATTTTTCTAAAGCCGGGCGAAATATGCCGTGCAGCACTGCGGAATATTCTGGCTAAAGCAATAAATACTAATAATACTAATAATAATAACAATGATAATGATAACAATAACAATAATAATAACATTAATAATAATTGTGATGATGATGATGATAATAATAATACTAATAATAATAGTATTAATAGCAATAATAATAATAATGATAGTAATAATAACAGAAATAATAATAACAATAAGAGTAACATTAATAATAATGATTCTAATGATGATAATAATAATATGATAACAATAATATAATAATATAATAATAATAGTAATAATAACAATAATAAAAACAATAATAATAATAACAGAAATAATAATAATAATAACGATAATGATAATAATAATAACAATAAAAATAATGATAATAACAATAATAACATAATATTAGTAATAATAATAATAATAATAATAATAATAATTGTGTATTTGATGCTTTCAAAGGCATTTAACGCAAAAGAATATCTAACTAAGGAATTGTGCTTTAACATTTATAAGCCAGACTCACCTGTGTTCAACCAGGAATGTCTGGGGACAATAAGCACTCATTCCTCACTCAATTCTTGTTTTCTGAAGATATATATATAAATAGTATTTAACCCTTTGTGAGAATTATGGCCTCTCCAGTACAGAAGTGGGTAAAGCACTGACCTCTAAGCTTCCCCGTAAATGAGTCCGGATATTATGATGTCATCTATCGACTCCAGCGACTCAATCTGTATGTCATAGAAAATAAGCGCCCGAGACGGAGACTGGCACCGGATTGGTGATAAAACCCCGAAGCCTTTACATCGCCTCTACAATAAAGTATTTATAAGCTTGATAATGGATTAAAAGCATTTTAATTCCCTCCGTTCAGAAATCCTTTATATTCTAAACTGAATTTCAAAATGAAAAGCACATGGAATAAAAACCCAAATCCAAACAAATCCCACAATCATTCCAACGTTTTTCACGCTTTAAAGCTTCCGGCTCGATTTTTATTGGAGATAACGGAGCCGCCGGATTAGCCCCGCACTTCGTGACCTTGTGAGCGTCGTGTGTTATTTCGGGGCCGATAGGGCCACCCTCGCATACAAGCTGGCTAACCCCGGACACGTCAGAGTTACTGCTTGGAGAGCGGCCGCAGACCGTGACAGGCTGGCACGGGGCCGGATACTTGACGGCCTGGCTTCGGGCCCCGGGCTCTAGCTGACAGACGTCTCTGCAAAGCTCTGATGAATAGGATCTGGCAGGTCACGCCGCGCGTAGACTGACTTACTGAGAAAAATGTGTAGCAGCCTCCCTGAGCCTGACCCGGCTGGCCTGCCGCCCAAAACACAGATCAACTCCTTTTCGCACCTCTCCTCCCCGCGCGGCTCGCACAGCACAGATACGGCTAGCATGGAGGTGCGACTGACGCTTTTACACCGAGCTACCAGAACGTTCTGCACGACGAGTCTATAAGAACAAAATAATCAACCTTTCTGGGTCGTCCTGCCGATTTCTCGTTAGAAACAAAGACATAAAATTAGATTTTTAGCACTAGAATCAGAATAAAAAGTTGTAGTTTTTGCCCCGTAATATAATGTTTTCACGGCTCAGTCTTAATCACCCAGTCGGACTCTCTGACTAATGAAAGTCTATGGAGAAAGGGACTTCATTAGCATCGCCATAAAGCATCAGCTCAGTGCGGTGATTGAGCCGGGAAAGTCACCCAAAATATCACATGACTGACAGCAAAGACGGCTCCGGGTCTGCAAATAAAGGGGGTTATATTACTGTATACAGCGCTGGGGGTTATATTACTGTATACAGCGCTGGGGGTTATATTACTGTATACAGCGCTGGGGGGTTATATTACTGTATACAGCGCTGGGGGGTTATATTACTGTATACAGTGCTGGGGGTTATATTACTGTATACAGCGCTGGGGGGTTATATTACTGTATACAGCGCTGGGGGGTTATATTACTGTATACAGCGCTGGGGGTTATATTACTGTATACAGCGCTGGGGGTTATTACTGTATACAGAGCTGGGGGGTTATATTACTGTATACAGCGCTGGGGGGTTATATTACTGTATACAGCGCTGGGGGTTATATTACTGTATACAGCGCTGGGGGGTTATATTACTGTATACAGCGCTGGGGGGTTATTACTGTATACAGCGCTGGGGGTTATATTACTGTATACAGCGCTGGGGGGTTATATTACTGTATACAGCGCTGGGGGTTATATTACTGTATACAGCGCTGGGGGTTTAAGGAGAAAAATATTTTTTGTTTCCATAGAAATCGTGAGTTTTAATAATCCAGCAGTATTTATATAAAGAGAGAAATTACGGCGATTTGTGATAAACGTGGCGATTGTCGTCGCTATGGTGATTCTTCATAACACAACCCCCCCCGTCTATCAATCTGTCCGTCATCTTTCTGTCCCTTGTGTCAGAAGAGTTGCTTTTACGTTCAGCTGGTGAAATCTCCGGGGATTACGGCGGAATTTAAAACGCAATCCATTCTTTAAAATAAATCTGGAAGGTAATTTCTGAGTCGTGATGTGAAGGAGATGTTGATAAATACGTTTGGGGGGCGCACATTCCTGGCTGATTTAGACTGAAATAACAGTCACTTCAGACGGTTTAGGATAATCCCTGCGCGGATACGCGGGGGGAGCCGTCACAAAAACACGGGATTAAGGAAACGTTACTTTAAAGGGGATATTAATGGATAAATAAGAGGGCGTTCCCCGCACTCATTTACAGCACTTTTTGGATCAAACCGCGTTGAGTTACAAAACTGGAAACATCTGAGCGGCTTAATACGCTCGTTCCGGGGCGCTTGGGCATCTGGCGTGCCGGGGCTTTAAAGCAGAGCCTAAACGAGGACTTAATATTATACAGAAAGCTACGCGAAGGTTTTATTTTATGTAAATAAACCGATTTCAATGGAAACTGCGCCAAAATCTATGAAAGAGAAGAGTATTTACTAAACAGAGCCCCGTTTTTAACTGTCTGGGGCTTATTCGCTAAACGGTGAACGGGGGGGAGGTTTGCGGCGTTTCAGCTCCACAATTACATCTAAAATAAGATAATTCATAAAATTTAACATAAATGAGAAGAGCCGATCCTGGTGAATTTCTTTGATTAAAGGAACGTAATATTTTAACCCCCTCCCTCCCTAATGATTCGCTGGCGGCTGAATGAACCCGTCTGCTGTAATGTAAAGAAATATTTTATCCAGCCGCCCGTAGCGGAGACCCCGATGCCCTTCTCAGGGACCCCAGGAGCTGTGAGCCTCACGGGAATTTCCAGTTCTGGGGCGGCCGGCTCTCCCGTTCCCCGTTTCGGTATTTTTTATCTCGTTTCGTTGATCCCGTAAAGTAACAAAATAACAACAAGTATTCACCGGCAACAATCAGTGACTGGAGGGAGGGCAGCGGGAGAAACGAATGGAAGAAGCGCCTACGTCCACAGCGACCAATAGAATTGTCCGCTCGGATTCGTACAAATCTTAATTTTGATGAGTTTTGGTAAATTCATCAATTGAAATGTCCGAAAAACAAAGAGGGAGAAGGAAGTTTCTGCACTCCAAGGATCCATCCTTTTTATTCTGGAGGAGCCTCGGTGGGCAACGGCTGTCCCATTTCTCTAATCGGGGAGAGGGTGTACGCCGGAGAGGATGGGATAAGGGAGAAGAGAGCCGGGAGAAGAAGAAATAGAAGAACGAGAAGAGGAGCAGCAGAGAAGGAAGCAGAGATGCGGAAGCGGCCGCCGGAGAAGGTAGGGAGATGTAAGAGAATGTAAGAGAAAGTGTGAGTGAATGAAAGTGAATTTTGTTTCCGAATGAAAAAAAGCCGTCCGAATTTTGTCCGAACCGAAAGGAAGGGATCAAAAAACAAAAAAAACAATTTTTGGTCCATTTCACAAGTCTAGTGACCAATGAGAGGGGCACCTACTATCTCCATGTTATTCTGTGGACCAATCAGAGGAGCACCTGCCTCTTCCATGTTACGCTATGGGGATCGACACAAGCTTAACCTCTGTATGTGGCCACCTGGTCCCGGAGATTCCTCTTCCCTCCTCTGGCATCCCTGCTCCCTCTCTCCCCACCCTCCACTCGGTGACATATCTATATAAAATAAGCTGGGAGAGATATGAAGCCTTTATGTCTGATTCTGACCTCTGTGCTCCAAAATACAGATCAACATATATATATATACTGGGCAGACAAAACTTGCCCCAAAGTCTCCATTTGGGGCATCCACGATTACCCTGACATTGCCCCTGTCTCGGAGGGTCCTAGCGACATTACGAGTGCTGCACTCCTATCGTACACTCAGTAACCCAAAGCCGGCGCTGCGGGTCACGCCAAACTCCTGCAGAACCTCTTGACGGGCAGAAATCCCAAGTGAGACGGGTCGCCAGCCGCGTGTTTCTGGGCTCGATTAACTCGACTGACGTAAGCGCTTTTGGCGCAATCGCAGCCTGGTCTATAACCATTAGAGCGTTACACGAAAAAGACTTGTTTTAGGTTTGGCAATAAATGCTAAATTATTTATAACAAACTGTGAAATATGTTGTAAACACGCCGAAAATAAAACATTCGAGTCCGCCTGGGGTTCTTCCAAAAAATTCTACAATGTTTACTTCAAGAAATAATGCGTTTAACCCTAAAATCGCAGGGCGGGCGGCTGGTTCACCGGAGAGCCAAGCTTCAAAAAAAAAAAACTCCCGGGATTAATTATGTCTCTTTATGCAAGTTTTTAACATAAAAGCTTCAGTTTTTCAGATGACTGAACAAACCACAAGCAGCGTTTCAGCCTGAGCCAAATTATACGGGAGAGAAGTAATGTGAGGGTAATTACAGGAGGGGCAATAGATTTCCTGGAATAGAGGTGTTTTTTTAATGTCCGCTCCCAGCTTTATGTGACCTCTCTCGGCGTCCTCATTTTGGGTTAAACATATCAAAAAATCCAGAAAAGAACCACCTGATTCCCGCAATATTTCACAATTCGCTGCGTTAGAAAAAAAAAACTATTTCTATCAAAAACAGAACCTGCCTGATCGGCCCCCATCCGGCCCCCGTCTCGTTTCTCCTGCTGTAACGACTCAAACCTTAATCAGTCGTTGGTCTCGTCTTAGATTCAGGAGCCGTATGTCTATCCCATGCATGTTTAATCCCCTCACTGTATTACCCTCTACCACCTCTGCTGGGAGGCTGTTCCACTTATCTACCACCCTCTCAGTATAAAAACTATTTAGATGGGTGGAACCAAAGCGAGCATTACTGAAAACATCCAGGAATGGGTTGAATGCATTTGCTGAAAGTGGTTAATATGTAAGTGATGCGTCACGGTGCATTCAATGCTCTTTTGAACTTAATACTAAGAAGAACGGCTTTATTAAGTGCTGTGCGAAGTATCACGTCTAATCCTTTCTAGGAATCTCGCTGCTTATGGGTTCACAGGCGACTTTTTGGTCTCTAATTCGCTTCCCCTAATTATCTGTCACTTTCTACGCCGACTCTTCTTCAAATCCGCGAAAGAATCTCCTTCTGGGTTTTCCAAAGTCGCCTAAAATAATGTATTTTAGACTCTAAAATTCTATCTGCAGTCTCTCATCCAATATTTATATTTAAAGTACAAAATCACCAAACCAGTGCCTATGGAGTCGTTGGTACATGCACCGGCAACAGATCAGAGAAGGGAGAGGTCACTGCAGGGGCAGAAGGTGCGGGGATCTCCTAAAAAGTATTGATGCTTCTGAATTGAAAAGAAGATAATATTCCCTTTAATAAGTATCCCTGGGGCTCACAAAGGCATCTATCCACTAAAGTGCTTGCAGAAGCAAATGACAGCAGCAATCTCGCACGAGTTGGACAAAAGTTTTACTGGCCTTATGCCCAGTAGATTTCTATACAAACTTGCATGCCCTCGCCCGTAACTCACAAAATGTAAAGTTGCAGGCAATTGCACGAGCTCTCAAACAGCTTGCTGATTAGTGAATTGTTTTGGCCATCTGGGGCAGGGGGCAAATGCTGGATATGTCCTGCCACGCTACACGAGCTACATGGGCATGAAAACATTTAGGTTACAGGACGTTTAGGGTACAGGTGAGGGGCATAAACTTCAATCAATCTATGAATTTAACTGACATAAAAATGCAGAGCCACAGGGATAACGAGATCAAAACACGAGGATTCCTTTCAGTATCGCCCCTTTAATGTGCTTTTTCTATTACAATGCAACTGAATTATACTCAGAATGTCAATTACATTTTATTAATTTCCTTGAAAACAGTTTTGTCCGTTCTTATTTTGCAGCAGGAAGGGGATTTTTGGGGACTGTTTGGTTTAGACGAGGATTTATAGTAGGGCCTTGTGTAGTGAACGATGCTTCGAGGCTGTTTATTGCGCGTGTCAGTGCGGCCGTTGTAAATTCTAGCAGAATTCTAAAAGTGGAAAATCTTAAAATATTTTTGTGGGAGAGACCGGCTACTCATATTATCCAATAATACCAAATTTGTTCCATTTATGTGGCAGTTTCGTTCTGGAATCTATCTGCCTTCCCGACTTCTGAATTTTCCGCTGTGCCAATTGGCCGGCGTTCCCCCCGGCGCTCTCTCTCCCCGCTCCCGGAGGTGAGAATACTGGAGACGCGACCAACTCTGACACCCATTTCTCACATCTGTTTATATCGCTTGCTACAGTTTCGTGTTTCTCCCGGAGAACGGAATAATCCGCCATTCATCCGAACTTCCACCAGTAAGAGGCATTTGGAAATTGTGCGACTATTTAAAATCTGGGCCACAATTAAAAATTATTAAAATAATTTAAAAAAACCATCAATATTAATGAAGAAACTCATTTACCCCTCCAGGGCAAATCCTGGCTAATGAGCTGACTTATTGTCAATTTTGTAACATTGTATTATTTGAGGTTGCACATTTTTTTTGTTGATTAGTTTTTGTGATTTAAATGCTTGTAGGTGACCCATATGCCGCAAAACATCATGTTTTTTTTTTTGCCTTATGTGCCCCGTGTTCTGTTTGTTCTTTGACCGGCAGACGTCAGAAGGAGCAGCTTCCGTGTTCCCATTCCTGGTAGACCACAGTACTCAGTAGCGATGGTAGAGTTGTGTTGTTCCAGTGTTCCGGGGCATAAAAGGCTCATTGCCGTTGGGGACGTGCGGCTTCTTATCATCATGGAGTTCCGGCCATTAAGCGGAAGCCACGATCTGGGCCCTCAAGGCTTTCTTGACACTTAAACAGAAGCCCCAAAAAGTTGGTGATTGAGGACAATTATGTGACATCACTTTCTGCTTCTGGAAGGCAGCTTCACTAAACAAGAGTGGATGCCAACGTCCATAAGGCTTTAGTCCATTTTACCCTTGACATGGAAATTTGGAGATCCCGTGTGGAGTACATGATCTCCTAGACAGGGGTGGCCTTTTCTGGCTCCCCCATAGGCAGCTGTATATATTTCCTATAGGCAGCTCTGGCGACTAGGCATCTGCAGTCTTCAATAAAAACTTCAGCCTTAATGGACAAAGGTATTGTCAGGGATAATAACAGTTAATAATAATAATAATAAAAACAATAATAATAACAATAATAATAATAATAATAATAATATTTTAATGGCTATAAAGAAGGAATATGCTGGGAGATGGAATAATGTGTAATGTGGTTTTAATGAACCCAAAATATTTCTTGTATTGTTCATAATTTATAATAAATGTAAAAGTTTGAACAATAAAGCAACAATTTCAACAAAAATGACAGCTCTTCTTATCATCCAATTCGTGATTCAAGTAGAGAACCCTCCAGTCTGTATCATCCATCATCTGTATCATCCATGTATTCAAAGCCTCTAAGAATTGCTCATTATTCCTAAATTCAAATTACCATCACTATTTTACATTTATTTTGGAAACGCGGTAGGACAATCAGAGCTTCTTACATTTTGGGATAAAAAGGGAATTCTAAGAAGTTTTTTTTAGAATATATTGGAATAACTCAATATTTGGAGCAGCTGAACTAAATTTACATCCAGTAGTGAAGCCTCACGAGGGTGGAAGGGCCGCTCTAACTGGTTTCTTACTCCGGCGTTACGACGACTTCTGCTTCTCTTTAGTAAGCTTTAGGAAAGAGTAGGGATGAAATAAAAAGTCTTCGGTCCCGGTAGTATCAGGTAATTGCATTATAATCTGTGGATAAATCCCATATGATTCCAGTCCCAGCCTCCTTTGAAATCTACTTTTTTTAAAAAATATGTCAACAATTTTCAAAATATGATTTTATTTCCTCAATAAGCAATTAAGTATCGTTACGTTTCGGGTTGACGTTGAACATTTGCGATTTGCTCGTGGCTCGTATGTAATTTCTGGGTTCAGAGGGAAATCGGGTAGAGTCCTTAAATATCCGTGATGTTACACAGATGGTAACCCGGATCGCAACCTTCAAAATGAATTTCAGATATTTGGGCTTTTGAACTTTTAGTAATTCCAGATTCGCTGAAATCAGGAGACAAAACCGTTAATTTCTTCCCCTATATTTAAAAACCATTGGAGGGGGAAATAATTCCTCTGCTTTCCTCTTTGTAAGGGAATCATCTGATGATGTTACGTAATGCGACGGGAGGCTACACGTCAATTTTTGGGATATTTATAGAATATTAGTCATTCCCCCCCCTTTTTTTTGCCTTAATTTTAAAAATATTTCCAATTTTCTTTTTTTAATCAATATTATTGCTTACTGTGGATATTCTGCATTCTGTACAAATGTACAAATAGATGAAATTCAAAAATTTAAATTTTTAGAAATTTTTTTTTGTTCAATTTAGAATTTTTTTGAAAAAATACATTTCTTTAATTTAGTTTGCATTTATTGAATATTCGCTGAAAAGCCCTATTTGCCTTTATAATCCTAGAAGACCTGGGTCTAAGTAGCCTCTATAGAGGCAAAGCCATTACAAGAAGAACTTTGATATTTGGGTAAGGATTTTCTTTTCGGGATAGGGAACCTTTTGTTCCGATCTAGAAGTTCTGCTATATACACAGCAGATTCCGCTCTATTATTCATTGCCGTAAGTTTGGAATTCTTTTGCGAAATGTTCCATTTTCTGAAACGCACTTTGTTTTTCTTCGAGGGTTTATTCTCGGACAGCCCGGCGCAGCCTAAGACTTCTTCTGGCTCTGAAGGCAAACATTTATCAGATCGTGCAATTCGTGTTTTTAATTCGTGTTCCTTTACAGAAAGTAAATTTCTCAATTACTCCAAATAAATGAGCCGTCATCTTTTATGGTATAAAAAGGGTGGCATTTCCCACGGGATAATTCTCTTCCACATACGAATCACATACGGCATTATTTTTAGTCCAGAAACTCATTATTTTGTGTTTTTGCTGCCTCGTTAATCTATCATTCTATTACCCAAAGTGAAATTTGAGCGATCGAGACCCCACAGCTTCCCTTTTGCTTAGTGAATGTAGCAAGAGTTAACCAACATGGCCTGCTCACCTCTCATGACACTCAGCCAGACGCAATAAGGCACCCAACACACATCCGCAGTACTGAACCACCTGCGATCTCATAGGTCAGCCTGGGTTGACCTTTTTTTTAGGTTATATTAAAACAAAGTTTTTTTCTCCAAGGGATTTCTGGCTTCTCTGCAGTTTTTGGCCAAGTTTTGCAGCCAGAAGAAGCTTAGAGAAGCTCTCCGAGGTGTCTTCACGGCGAGGAGGCCTCACTATGCATTATCCTTATAATACGGTTACATTGTTTCAAGGACACTTGTTATTCTTCCTATAAATATTTATTCCCACACCTGCCCCGGGTTTATCCTGCAAACACAAACATATAAATCTCAGCGACGTTTTGGCAGAAGGTAACCCCGTTTAATACGTCCTCGAGGATGCGAAAGCACAGGTGGTGCTGAACACTCCGAAGATTGTGACCTCTCACATCATGACTGCTTCTAAAAATGGGGGAGTTCCAAATAATAATAATAATAATAATAATAATGAGACAATCTGTGATGTTTCATATAAAGATCAAATTAACCATGGAACCTACAGCATCGAGTGTGAGTGATCTACTCTGTATGTGTTTGGACGCATGTGCTTGAGCTTCATATTGTTTGAAGTACAGTAACGAAGTAACGAAGGCACCACTTAAGGTTTATGAAAAATAAATTCTTCTTCCTAAACCTGGTCCTGAAGGGACGTCATAATTAAGCTTCAATGAGAAGCTGGTAGCCTGCAAAGAATTTGAATTCTGCATGAGATCCATAAAGTTTGTTGCGTTGGGGAAATAAAATCCACCGTCTTTGACCCCTGCCGAGCAGACATCACCCAAGTGTTGGGGTCGGATTTGACTCTATTGGCCCAAGTCCATTGTCAGCCAGGCCTTGTCTCCCACTTGAGGTTTGGTTAAGATACAATATCTCGTGGTGCACAATATCTCCAAGACACCTGAGCTCATTGAGTTGGGGAAGAAAGCTCACGGGTCTTGGGCCCTTCTGAACCGGCATCACCAGAATACCGAGGACAGATCCTACTCTACTGGTCTAAGGTCCTCAGTCTGCTGGTCTTTGCCTCCTGTTAATTATCGAGGTTTGGTTGAAATGCTGGCGTCTACAACCCCCCCACGATGAAGAAGGTCCCATCCTTTGGATCTCCACCACAACTGAGGTTGTTTGAGGACCGTATTATTCAAAATAAAACAAAATAAGGGAAATTGCGGTCGAATGAAAAGAAAAATCAGCGATCTCAAATGAAAACTATAAAAAGCTGAATAGTAGTATTGGGCAAAGTTACAGAACTTTGATCAATCGTTCCATCTTCCAGACTACAATTCCCACCATCAGGCTGCTGACCAACAAGGACGACGCTCGGCACCCCAGTCCTACTATCCCCAACGACATTAACCCGGATACTCAAAGAATGTTCTTTGCTAATTATTTAATATTTGCTCATCAACGAAAAGTTAGAAACGAGCAATCAGATGTTTCATGACTTTAAGTGGATGCTTTTTCTTTTTTTTTTTGTTTTTTTTTGTTTAATTGCTAAACCTTCTTTAAAGTTTTGGCGAGACCGAGTATTATTCACAGATGTTTCGTAAACTGAAGACCACATGAAACTCTTCTTCAGAGACACTGACATAAAATAAATTCCTCTGCAATCAGAGCATTGGAGGAAAGACAGATGATTTGGGGTAAAAATGCACCGGTGGTGAAATGCGTGGTATTAATAGGAACTGGTAAAAAGGTCTTCAAAATCATAGGAAAATGCCCCAAAAATATATAGAGTGATATAAAAAAATCTAATTTGGGTCCATTAAACTCTGATATCAAACATAGAATCTGCCGGCAGCTCGGCCCCATCCGGCCCCCGTCTAGTCGCCTGTTCCTCCTGCTGTAAAGACTCAAACCTTAATCAGTCGTTGGTCTCGTCTTAGATTCAGGAGCCGTATGTCTATCCCATGCATGTTTAATCCCCTCACTGTATTATCCTCTACCACCTCTGCTGGGAGGCTGTTCTGCTTACCTACTCACAGTAACTCAAGGAGTCGCTGGCCAATGGAGATTAACCTTTGACCCGCAGAGTTTGCTCTCACTAGATAATCAGAATCCTGATCCGCACGTTAAGTGTTCTTGACACTTTTAATGATGTTGAATCGCAGATCATTTCGGAGCGAAACGCTTGAGTGGCTGTTGGTCCAAAACCAGCTCCTTGTCCTGAAATCATCATCGGCTGAAATGATTGGGATACTTTGTGCGGAGCGATGATGTCATTGCACTAATCAGAAAACCTGGAATTTTGGATCATTAGAAAGGAAGATAAAGCCAAAAATTAATGGGAAAAAACAACAAACAGATGTGCACAAAAACAGACAAAATCGAATTAAAAAATGTCATTATCTGCGCTCAAAAATCTACGCCAGAGAAGCCAAAAGATAATATTTTAAAGTCAAAAAGCTTGATGAGAAAACGTTTTCTGATGATATAAAAAGACTCTTTTTTTAGAGGAAGAATTATTTTTGGCTGCGATTATTTATCAGGGAGTTAAATAGTAACGAGATAGAATGCGGTCCGAGAACAAAGTGAAATCACTGCTGGGAGGAGGAATAAAGAGAGTCCCCTCCACCCCCCCCGGCTGACACCCCGTCTCCCAAACTAGATTTTTTTGTGACTTAAGAGGGGGCTTTTCTCCCATTTGGAGCAATCCACAGAATCTGCAATAATAAGATTTTTTTATTTTCCCCCCCAAAAATAACTACTTTTTAAAATAGTATAAAAAGCAAAGGATTAATGTAACAAAATCTAGATTTATTTCAAATGCTGGAAAGACTTAGATTCAGGAGCCTCAATCCATGGGATAGCCTTTACCTATTCAGCTGGGAGTCTGTTCCACCTATCTACCACCCTGTCAGTAACGTAAAACTTCCTTTCATTCCGTCTTAGCCTCTGACCCTCTAGTTTTGTAAATAATAATCCTAAAATAATAGTGGGAAAATGTATATGAAATATGCTCACTGCAGGGTGCACCATTTAAATATTATCCAGATTCCTCTCCGCAGCCCTAGAAATCTTCCGTATCCTTAAATTTATTTGTCATTTGCCGATTATAAATTCTCTGGAAACTCCTCCAGGGAAATGTTAGTCTCATGACGGAGAACTGAATTACTTTTCTACTTTTTGATGCATTTTAGGGGAAATGTATGAAATTTAATGTACAAAAATCTAAATTGCATTGATGACGTGCAGGCGAAGGGGGTTTTTTTGCACGAAAGGTCATTTACATAAAATCTTTCACCTTTATGGTTTTTTTTGTTTTTTTTTACCGATCCTCTGTGGTCTGTGGCTGTAATAATCGCTTTGATTAATGTGACTGACCACTGGATGTCACCAGAAGCCATAAATAACCTCACGCTATGGAGGGTAAAATATTTATTTTATTTTAAAAATAAATAATATGGAACTGGTAAAAAAAAAAAAAAAAAAAATCACAAGGAGCTCTTAGAAAAAGCTAAAAAAAACCCAATCAATTCTAAAAAAGTTCAAAATAAAAATATAGAATTATTTGTTTTTTTCATTGCTACGACTTGGAACTGATACAGAAAACAGAAGATAAAAGGTATCGGTATGACAGCAAAAAGTATCCACAATATATAGGTTGAAACATATTATTAAAGCATTTTTTTTTTATGTTTTTTTTATTTTTGTTTTTATTTTTTTTTTACAAACTTTGGAATTCTTCCGAACTTCTGATGATGAGTTCATTTTAACCCATTCCTGGTGAATAAACCTCTTAACCATTTAAAGTCTGTGTTTATAACATTTGTATATTTTTGTTGTGCAGAGAATAGTTTTGTATAAAAAAAAAAAATGAAATTGAACATTTTTGCCTTTTTTTTTTACCAGGTAAAGTCATGGAATTTCCACAAATGTTTAAGGGGGTATTTTGGAGGAACGTAAAGCTTTGCGTATAAAATATAAATGGGTAACTCTAAACTTTCTTTGCCAATAAAGCAAATAGTTAGTGTGAGTATGTGTGTTCTGCGGAGTACATCACACCTTCGCACAGTTCAGGAAAAGTTCATGCTTTGCGTTGTGGAACCCGAGCAGCAGATACTCTGTAACATTTCTCGCGCGCAGCGTTACATATTTCTACACATTTATAGGTATGATTTAAAGCAAAAGAAACATTTTGGAAACAAATGTATTTCCGCTGCCAAGAAATGAAATTTGTTATTCTGCTGAAGCGTTTAAACGGAGCTGGAGATTGCAGAGCGCGGCCCGTTTTTAGGGTGCAAACCTTGGCGCGATTATGGAGTGCAGAACATTAGTAGCCGTCAGCTTATAGAGACATTTTTCTTATGTGAAACCCGAGTCAAAAATTCTCTTTCTGTGGAAAGCTACAGCTGGGCGACGCATCGTTCAACTACTGCGAGGGATGATCCGCCGCCGAGCGACAACGTCTCTGTTATTCTATTCTCAAGTCAAAGCGGGGATTCCGGCCAAGATGTCTTCTCGCTTGGGCTTAGAAGACACGGAACCCCATGAATTGGAGCGCTCCCTCCAACCACCCTCTGCGGAGTATAATGGTGGAGTGGGAGATACCCTCACCTGCGACATTGCCGTACCTGGGAACGAGCGGACCCCGAGACTCTTCACACATTAACCCTTTAATAGCACATTGCGATGATGCTATGTAGCGAGTCATTGAATGTGTTACCCAAATGGCTCTAATACTGGTCGTCATGGAAACCTTGACTTGTCATTATTGAGTCACCTGCTTTTAAGCAGAGAAATCAACCATAACATACTGGGAGAAAAAGCAACAACTGGGAGTCTGATATATGATCACAGCGGGGGGGAATAGGAAGGAGTCAGCTCCAGACTTGAGATTGGGGCAAAAACTCTCTGGGAGACTCTGGGTCAAACCCCGAGAGTTTCCAGGTATGGCCATTACCCTTCGATCTCACAACTTATTTTTAGGGAATGGGTGAGGCTATAAACCGGATAGGCAGGATTTCATGAGACGTTGAATGACCAAACAGACAATCATATGTCTACTGTCTCTGCATGAAGATTGACAATCCATCAGTCTCAGCCTTGGCTTTCGGAGGACCAGGTGTTGTTCCTTAAGACAAATACAATGAATAATTTTCTCCGCTGATTAAATGGACGCCGGAGTCTAGAATAAAGTTTTCGAGCCTTTTGGTAGAAAAGAGGAGTTTTCATGAAATTTGATATCATCTCAGTTGAACATTAGCGAAGGTTTCCCAGTCATTCATAGACCAAGCCTCTTTCTCATCGGAATATTCCGGCACGAAACAATCCAACCTTCCTTTCTAGGAATTTGAGTGCTTTTACCAGCATGGCTTATCTTAAATACTGTGACCCAAGGGCAGTGAAACGCACGGCTCAGACTCAATGGATCTGGAATCCGTTTGAATTAAAACCTAACGTTCTAGACCTGAAAATTAGGCAGAGATGAAAGAAGAAGCAGTAGTGGAGTCCGCAGGATGGGAGAAGACTTCAAAAGAGCATAAAAAACATAATGGAGAGGATAAGAGATGGGCTGATACATTTATTTAAGTGCCCGTCATAAATGATGTCAATTTAGACTAAGCTCTACAGATAGAAATAAACATGCGCAGAGGTTAATGTAACCATCGTATCTGCCACATATAATCAGGGAAAATGATGCCACATGATGCATTTGGTAGATCTGCAAATTACTGGGATTTTGGAAATAGACTTCGTGGCTCCGGGGAGAAGAATTGGAACAATTTCCCAGATAAAGAACATTCTGGTCTGGGAAGCGATGCTGGGTTATTTCCACGGTCACCCGTATATCAACTCGTTACATTTGGCGTAATGTATGTAATAAGGATAAGCTAGAATAAGTTATGAGTGAGATCACGGAGCTCCGAGGGGCAACTTGTGATGTAGTTACTGCATTCAGAAGGGATCTTTGTCACGTACACATCTGGTACTAAAAGGGTTAAGAGCAAATTTTAAGGCACACCCTATACTTTATGATACACAGTCCAGAGTAGCCAATTTCTCAACTTGGAACAAAATTATTCTGCTTGTCTGAAAGAATATAGGCCTAAATGGGGGAAGACGTTACCTGTTGCGCACATCACTTCCTGTGGAGTCCGTAGGCATGTTTCAGAGAGTGGAAAATGTATCAAACAGGAGAGTAATACATTGATTGATACATTGGATCATTTACCTCTGGGTTCTATGATGGTCTCAGTGGGTGAGACTGTAACAATGGGGGGATAATGTCAATCCATTGTACAGCGCAGCGGAATATGATGGCGATATGTAAATCAATTAATAACAATAATAGATATTAATATTTATTTAAGGGACAGACCACATCCCGTCACACTGATCTGAGGGTGTAAATCTGATCTCATTGTAACGCCAGCAAATATGGCTAGCGGGGAATGTTATGCCTGATAATAAATATAATAAATGCTATGCTGATAAAAAAATATTTCACAGATATTCACCAAAAAAGAATGTCCCATAAAAAATTCTTTATATTATTCATGCACCAGGGTAGATAAATAATCAGATTTAGACTTGAAAAGGATTATTTCCACAATACTGGAAAAAATATATATATACATCATTAATCACTAGAAGAAAGACTAATTACCCGGCGTAATTACTGAGGAATTGTTGCTGCGAATGTTTTAATTGTTAGTTTTGGAATAACGCTGTTAATAATTTGGACAGTCAGCTATATGAATGCATCGTACGGGTTTTTTTTTTTGGTCAATATGTTTTATTTCAGGAGCGGCCAATCCTCTGTAAGCAATGATTAATTTGATATTTGGAATTTGATAGAAAAATATGTTGGATTTCTTCTTCTATAATTAGCCTTAGAAAGTGATGTCATCACAGATGTGAGATTTCCTTTAGATCGAAAGGGGAGGATGACTTAACTGCGAGAGGAGAAAATGCTGCATTTTTGGAGGAGCAAAATTACAAAGAATCCTTTAGAAGTAGAAGATTGCCTGACGATCCATCGTGAATGGCGACATTCCAATTCCTTCTCTTCGATGACATCACAGCAGTGACCTGGAGCTGCCATTAATGGAAGTTCATTGAACGTTCATTCATAGGAATAGAAAGTCGTTGGTCTTGTCTTAGATTCAGGAGCCGTATGTCTATCCCATGCATGCGCGGGGGGGGGGGCACAGGTGACTCCGCAGTAGTAGGTCGGGATCTGCCATATAGGATGTGGCCTGCAGTGCAGATACGACTCCACACCATGTAAGAGAGGGAAGGGGGGCGACGGACAGAATGAGGAGGTGAGGGAGAGAGTGTATTTGTATGTGTACAGTATTAGAGTGAGTGTGTGTTCATGTATGTTGTTGAAGAGTGTATGTGTATGGTGTTAGAGTGTTAGCGTGTGCGTGTGAGTGTAGAATGTTAGCATGTATGTGTAATCATATGGTGTTGAAGTATGCATGATACTGTAAAGTGTATGATATTATAGTGTGTGTGTGAATGTATGGTGTAATTATGTGTTAATGTATGATGTAAGCATGACTATGTGTGTCAGCATACAGTGTTTGTGTGGATTTGTGTCTGGTGTTAGCATGTGTGTGTGTTAGTGTATGCTTTTAGAGTGTCAGGGATGAGGCGAGTGAGAAGAGAAGAGGGGTAATTAAGTTTCGTGTTAGAATGATTGTCAACAAAATGTCTCAAACTGTATGAGTTTAATCAAACATCTCGTAAGAAGGCATTCAGCAGATCTATTTCTCCCAGGTAACGGTTTCTGCCGCAATGGTTTTATTTTGAATCCGTGAGGCTTAAAGGGTGGTCCCCGGAACTTTACAGCCACAGTTTTATTCTGTAAATCGCTGAATCAGGCGGATATTATTCATATTTCATATGGTTAAAGGAGCAAAACCGTCTTCTATTTCTTATTATCGTTTCCTCCGTTTTATTGTATTTCATTTCCTTATTTCATGGCTTAGGGATAATATAACCGATTATTTCTTATATTCCTAAAATAGAAGAACGAGTCCAGTTCCTTTAGATTGTAAGCTCTTACGAACGCATTGTTTTGTTAGATTTCTCCATTTTGGGATATGATCATTAAAATAATTAAAACACCTGGTGAGATCATCTCCAATGTTTAAAAATCGCCATTAACTTTTAAAGGTTTAAAGCTGCTGTTCCACCAACGCTATCGAAACAGCATCAGAAACCTAATTTCTATTACTTTTGAATGCTGAGAATTATTTTAAGGAATAATTCTTTAATCATTCAAAATTTTTGCCTGCCGTATTTAATTGCCATGTGATACAAAAGGCAAGCACTGATAGGCTGTTGCCATACAAATCGTTTCTATGCAATTAAACATACAGATTGTAGAATAAAGTGGCAGATCTGATGATTTTTGGTGTCTTAGTGCACTAGGGGGCAATTTATCTTTAAATGGCACCTTAAAGACGTCACCCAAGTTCCCTTCAGCCTTCGAGTGATTAAACGTTTCTCCATAGGAGTTGTTTTTGTGACAATGGGGACGGGATAAACGGCATGAACTCTGTTTGCGAATAACAGAACAGGGGGGCTGTTATGGCATCGTACCCGCCGAGCCAAGTTTCTCCGGTAATGATATGCTCAGCATCTGTTTTCGGGGCGTTTGTGTAAATAGTGTGCGTTTCTCTTGTTTTCTCATAAAATTTGATTAGTTCTTACTGTTTTTTTCCCCCTCAGCCTTCTCTGGAATCAATTTCTTATATGGAGGCTGCCTTTCTTTGATATTGAAGTCCATTGTATTTCATGTAACTTTAAACAGACACAAAGCAGCTTCACGGAAGACGCAATTACTGCAGCGAAGGATTCCTTTCTGCATGTGATTTACCCTTTGGTTATAAACCTGTATTTCGTTGAATTCTATAAACAAAAACAGCACGGAACTGGCATCTTTTATACCCCCCCCCCCCACCAGGATAGCCATTACAACATGACTTAGACAAAAGATCTCTTTTTGGGGACAATGAGAGCCTTATTTTGCTTCTATTTTCTGTGTTTTCTGCGATAATACTTTTTTGTTTTCGGGAAAAATGTCAGCCGGGTGAATTCTTGATACCGTATCAGTTCTGCTTCCAATTAAATCCATGGCAGGCACACAGCCGTAGCTACAGAATGGTTAATGTAAGCGCTTGTTGTCATTAATTACATAATACATGATTAATGAGCTTCCTTGCAGGTAATTGGAGGGAGTAGCGGAATAACATATTTCCCTCGATATGGAATTATGATCCATCGAGTGACCGCCCGTGGAATGATAATATTTGATTTGCGGCAGAAATCGGTTTACATTAAAGTCAAAAATGTTAATGATGCTAAGACTCTAATCTGAGGGGTGAGGGGCGTTACAGGGTCAGAGGGATCCGTATTTCGCAGGGGGAGAGGGGGCAGATTTTTTTGGCAGGGGGTCACATTGAATACCTGTCTATTTTCTGCTGTGCTTGGAGGCGGCAAGAACCAGAGAACCGACCATGAAGTCTAAGCGTTGGGAATTGGGTAACAATGTGTCATTTTCCTCTTCTGTTGGTTGGCGGGTCCAGAAATCTGTGAGGATACAGCTGCCACATGAAGCCTCTCCTTTATCTCACTTCTCCTAATGGCCTTCTCTTCTCAGGACATAGAGTGTTTTGCCATCATTATTTGGCACCCTTAGTCCCCCCTAGGGGCAGGAATCACCAAGGAGGAACACTTCTTGACCATGGCACCATCAACTGTGCATTATGTAGGGCCAGATCAGTCCTTCTCGAAGGAGAACCTCACTGGGGTCGAACCTTCTCTCCAGCTGAAATCGGGAACTCAAAGTCTTCTGCAAACTCCCAGTTTAGTGAATAAACCCTGTAGTCTGCTCTGGTTGTAAGCAGCATGCGTGGCCGAGCGCCCTCTGTTTACTTACACACTTCTCATGAGTGGCAGATATACAGTAAAGGAGAACAGGCGCCTGCACCTAGGGGCAACAAGGCATATAAATGCATGTTGTGAAGACACTCCGATAGTTCTGAAAGGGTTAAAAAAATACAATCAGTCCATAGGGAAAATCTACCTGTTTAAATACATGGGTTCAGAAATACATAAAAGGTCAGAAAGGGTTAATATCGCAAGTATTTTGTATTAAAAAAAAACCTAATTAAAACACCGTATTAAATGGTAATTTTCGGTAATTAGAGGCATTTTCGTGTCCCGGTTTCACGCATTTACCCCGAATAAACTTCAAATAACTTTTCTCACTGATCTGCAGCCAATCTGCTGATTACAGCCGTTGCGCGATATGATATATATTCTTATGTCACAGATCCGTCTCGATTTCAGCATTTTATTTTTCCTGTTTATACATTAAGTGAAGTGGAGATCAGCCAAGGTAAAGTATATACAGGTAATATATAATGTGCGATACAATCTGACGGGGAAACCGGCTAAAAACAGCTCTCAAAATTCCTGATCGATCCCAACATTAATCTCTGCTTCGGATTGCAAGTTTAACTATTTCACTGCCAGCGACGAGATCTGGCAAAATGTTACACGATTAAAGAATTTTTCCTAAAGAAAGATCTGGGCATTTAAAAAAATCTGCTGAAACCTTGTTTGTGATATCTTCGCCTTGATTTCTAATGGAGCTGGACAAGATGGCGTTGGCCAACAGCTGGCTCGATCCAGCTCAACAAGAGTGGAAGAATGCAGGAGCCAGGTGGCTCTGGTGGCTCCGGTGGCTATCGAGGCTCTGGTGGCTCTGGAGGCTCTGGTGGCTATCGAGGGTCTGGAGACTCTGGTGGCTCTGGAGGCTCTGGAGGCTCTGGAGGCTCTGGTGGCTCTGGTAGCTCTGGAGGCTCTGGAGGCTCTGATGGCTCTGGAGTCTCTGGTGGCTCTGAAGGCCCTGGAGGCTCTGGTGTCTCTGGTAGCTCTGATGGCTCTGGTGGCTCTGGAGGCTCTGGTAGCTCTGGAGGCTCTGGTGGCTCTGAAGGCCCTGGAGGCTCTGGTGTCTCTGGTAGCTCTGATGGCTCTGGTGGCTCTGGAGGCTCTGGTAGCTCTGGTGGTTCCTCCAATCTAAGACCTTCAACAAAGGCGATCCTTATACCATAATCAAGTCTGACCCTGATTGCATGAGGTTTAATATACAACCAGGCGGTACACATTAATCCAACATTTCAAACGATCAAAAAGTGTCTGCTTTTGTGTCACATGGCAAAAAAAAATATTCCCCACAAAATGTATAAACGAGGCAAAATTCTACATGATTAAAGAATAATTTAAAAAAGGATCTGGACGTTAAATACATTGGGAGAAATCTTACTTGCTTTATATGTTGGCGTTGGTTTCTAACTTAGTCGGAGAAGATGCCGGGAGGCTCTGGTGGCTCCTCTCATTTCAGACAATCGTAAGCGATCCCTGCTGTAAGCAAGTCTGACCCAGCTTGCGCGATGTTTAATGTTTAACGGCGTTTAATGTGTCGCCCAACCAGGAAGTGTACTTTAGTCGAATGCTTCAAAGGATCAGCTTGACTTTGATTCCTCTTTAAGGATACTCGGTTTATTTTTCTGCACTTTGCTTTTGGACTCTTTACAAAAAATTCACTTTTTGGCCATAAATCGCTGTAAGGTTTTGAGCCATTCTTATGCCAAAACTTTATGTATTATTTTCCCACAAAATATAGAATTCCTCTTATGGGGTTGTGCTGGAACCGGCAGTATAATTTAGGGAAGTTATTTGCTGGATCAAAACATCAAACTTTTTCAATTCCGTTTTTTTTTTTTGTAATTTTAGCTGGATTTCTAAATCACTGTAAAAATCCATGTGTTAGCGCCCTGGAGGGTTTTCCCAATAAATCGCCAATACGTGTGTGCGTTTTTATAAATAAATTAAACTTATTGTAAAAAAAAAAAAATGTTCTTTTACCCATAAAGTTATTTCTAGCTGTTAAACTTTACAAATATTTGCAAAAGTGAAAATTAATAAATTCCCCCATTTCTGATTGGAGAAGAAACTGAGCACATGTGTGATTTCATTGGATTAATGGAAACATAAAGCAGTGAACATTTTTCCTAAATTCTTTAAGAATACAAATATTTATAACATTCACGTGAGATCCAAAATCATTTTTGTTAAATTAAGCTGTAAACCAATACTTTTTGGCAACCATTCCTACCTACAAACAAAACACCCATTACTTCTCCAACTGGTTTATTCTCAAGTTTTCTTGAAATGCCCCCAGGTGGAAGGGGGGGGGATTTGCTGATTAAAGGGCAATTTTTTTTTTCCCTATTGCCAAAAAACCAATGACCGCCGGGGTAAGGTTTAGCTGGATGTACTGCTGATAATTCTTTATATAAGAAACTCAGTGTATTTTTTCTACTTTTTTATTTACTTATATAAAAAAAAAAAGTTATGAAACTGGTCTGGAGAAACCTGATCTCTGCATTATTAATAAAGTCGTTTAATCATCGTGTAATTCTGTGAGTAAACTTTGGCCACACACGTTTGTTTCAAAATTCATTTGTAGAGACATTTCCCCCCCCCCCACTTATTTGCTTGCATTGGCTAAACTAAATATATACCATAATTAATAATAATAATAATAAGCCAACCCAACTACTACTGGAATATAAACCCCATCATGGAAGAACGTTCATACCCTAAACTCTGGGGGTATAAAAAGCCGATCTGATTACCACTGGAATCAAAACCCCATTATCAAAGACCTCTGATACCCCAAATTTATGGAGGCATAAAGCCTGCCAGTCCTCCTCACATCAAAGCACGTTAGTTCCATTACTGGTGACCCTCATGGGTGGTCCTGGGTCCCCATTTATTCTTATTTCATCGCCCATGGCTTTTTCCCATTAAAAGCTCTGTAATCATCACTCTCTGTCATTATCCCTCATTTACATTTCACATTTATCTCCATAACCGTCTCTCCCAGATGGTAAACGTTGCCATGCAGCAGAGGATCGTAGGAATGTTAGTCCATCGGCAGGAGGTCAGGCACGCTACAAGAGAGAAGAGGAATTAGTGATGACGCCACGTTACAGACTAACATGTATGTAACATGTCAGATTACACATTATCCATACTGCATGGGGCATACGCTGAGTATTTTGGGGCCATTTCCACATTTTTGGATATTATGGACTGGGCTGGTTTGGCAGGTTTGGGATTTAATGATAAATGTATAGCCCGGTCTGATCGTTATCAGCCTGCGGTTCCCGTGGTAACGCACACACTTGGCTTTCCTTCTCCCCGGCCGCTCGTAGAAATCATTTACATTGTGGATGCGCGGGGCGTCTCGCTCTCCGCTCCGCTGTTCACCAATCATATTCTGGCTTCGTTGCCGCGAGCGGAAGGAATCCGCATCGAAACGAGCAGCATTTCTACGACACAAACGTTTTGGCTCCCACAGAACTCGCATTACTTTCTAGAAACCTGGTTTTATTCGATTACGCCGGCTTTTCTGGCAGCCATAAAGTAGGAAAAAAACTAAAATCAAGGTGTGGTAAAATATGGGGAGCCGCGGCTCATTCCCTGACCTACAGAATGTTATTAATAATAATAATAATAATAATAATAATAATAAGATAAAGTGATACAATGTGACAAACAAGATCTTTTACTGTAATTGGCACTGATACCCGCTTGTCTTTATTACTTATGAGCTCATGCCCTGTGACCCCAGCTAGATACCTGATGATGGAATAATGTGCTTATATGATCACATATATATCATACATATGCAGGGTAGTAGCGGGCGATGGTAGGGCAGATGCAGACCCCTGGTGGTAACCAGAATACAAAATATTCACCATGTTTTTACTTTGATGAGGGGGTGGGGGATAAGTGGAACGGCCTCCCAGCAGAAGTGGTAGAGGGTAATACAGTGAGGGTATTAAACATGCATGGGATAGACAAACGGCTCCTGAATCTAAGACGAGACCAACGACTGATTAAGGTTTAAGTCTATACAGCAGGAGAAACGGGCGACTAGACGGGGGGCCGGATGGGGCCGATTCTGGTAAATTCGAAGTATCCACTGTTATTTCAAGGTGTTTTATCATCGGTAGAACCGCAGGGACGTTCCTGGGGCGATACTGTACAGCGCTGTGTATATGGAGCTCATAGCAGGAGTACGGGGCTGGCGCGTCTCTCTCTCGATGCCCGGCCCAGACACCGAATCTGCAACTGCTTTCAATTTCATTCTGGGCTGGAAGAGGATAATTTATGACTTCTGGCACGAAACAAAACACTGGTATATTTCAGCTTCTCTAAACAAGATGCGGCGTTGGTGACGCTGCGAGGGATGGAGAGGTCGTGAGAATTCATTCCGCCCGCCGGCAAAAAGGCTTTAAAGGAACGATAGCAAAAAATCATTTCCAACATTCCGTTACATTGAAAAACAAAATCCGCGCTCCGTATGTAACATGTCAGATTACACATTATCCATACTGCATGGGGCATACGCTGAGCCGGAATCCGCAAAGCTTTCCTCTACTAAACGCGGCGTTACGATGAGACGGGGGCTGTGCGACTTCAAAGGGAGTTACTGTTACTTTGTAATCCAGAAATGCAATTTGTAATCTGTAGTAAATATGAGGGAAAAAAGGAAAAATGCATTATGATGATGATGTTTTTTTTGACGTATTAAACCCATCATTTTTAATACATTTTTTATAGCTTTTACTTTTAGTTCATAAAAGTTATAAGGTGGGGGGAAGGTGGAGTTATAACAAAATAGGTGGGGCTTCCTGAGCTAAGGGCGGAGTTAATATCAAACTCCACCCCCACACCCAGTGACGTATTCTGGCTGGAGCCTATGGTATACGTTTTAGGGAGTGACAGCATATTAGGGAGCCAATCACCTTCTTGCGCAACCAGGGCCCCTGTGGCGCCATTGCTCGATGTGCCGGTTAGAAGAGATATCACCCCAGCCGGCTCATTAACTCTACGGGGAGGCGTTCCATGCTGGAGTAGCCCTCACTGTTCACCTTCACCCAGCCCCACACGTCCTTAAAAGGAGAAGCGACAAGGTATGATGTCATCAGCTGACGCTAAGCAGTAATGATGACAGCGTGGTGTGAGTTTAGGTCTAGCCGTCCACAAGTCACTTTTCATATCCAGTAAAAGGGGGTCCTCTAGGCAGCGAGTGATTTACATTATGGGGGGGTCAATGTGACCCAAAGACATTTTCTCTCCTTAATCTTCCGTCACTAAACCTAAAACAAATATTAATAATAACCTCGGCGTTTTCAGGAGCTTCAGCGGTTTGCTTGAAATACATAAATATGAAATTTCAGTAGAAACGTCGCAATTTGACCTAAAGCGACTCCCGCCTAGAACTCGATATTTATGTTTGGGTAACTCAATTATATTCTGCGGATCCCCTCACAATAATATTACAACAGCTGTTTACCAGATACTAACCACCTCCGACTTTGCAAGGAGCGTCCAAGATTTTATACAACTATCTGTGACCCTTTTCCGCGCAGGTCACTGTTTTTCCTGGCAGAAAGCGATATTTTTTTCTAATTTTTTTTTTTTTAAATCATTGATTTTCTGCAATTTTACTCATTATCACTGCAGATGTCCAAGGAGGCTGATTGCAGTAGCGCTACCATATGGCTGGATCTTACAGATAATAATCATACGTTTTCTTGGCTATCGCTGCCTTATTGTATCCCGATCTGTCCCGTTGGAGCCTCAATCTCTTTTTTTTCATTTCTTTTTTTTTTCATTTTTTCATATTTTTATTTTTTTTTTTACATTTTTTTTACAAAACCGTTAGATTATAACGTGTCACTTCTATATTCACGTTCAGCTTCAAAATCAAATTCATTTAAATAAAAAAAGTCCCAAAAAAGAGAAAAATATGATCTTCTAGATAGGCTCTTGGACAGATATAAATCCTGGAATCAAACTCCCATCTTCTCAGCCGGCATGTGGTTAGTAGAATCCATACACACACACAAGATAATAATTTCATTTATTCTGATTAGATGTAGTTGAGGACTATAATAGCGCTCATCGAAAAAGATATGAGCCAGAAAAACTTCCCAAGAAAAGATTTTTTGAAAATTATTATTTTCCTTTAAAAGTAAAAAAAAAAGTTTTAATCCTAATTTATATTACGTTTAAATACATTAATTTCTAGAGCACCAGTAAGGACGGTTACAACATGGAGACAATGAAAGTTAACAATAACATTAAACAAGATACGACTTAATGAGATTGACACAAGTTAATTTGTACTCATGCAGAAGAGCTTACACTCTAATGGCGTGAATGCTGAAATATTCCCAGTATAATATATTGCATTTTTCCAATGTTATTATTATATTTTTTTATATTTCCGTATCATTATCTGGTTGGCACAGTCTCGGTATTAGCGAATAGCCTGATGCTCGCTGTCGGGTCAGGGTGTTGGGAGTTGGTCTCCTCGCATTCCTGCTGATTCGGGGAATCGTTTCAGACGGCGCAGGGGAGCCGCTGTTTTTCCGGCTAGGAGAGATCTGGCATCGGAAAATCTCGGACTGTTGCTTTGGTTTAACGGTTGTTCACCCCTCTCCCTCTCTGCTGGGGGCTTCGGGGGCCGTTGACCGGACATCATTCTAGGAATTCTCTAATTAAAATAGCATTTTCCTCTATTACAGCGCAGGTTGGATTAATGAGGACCTGGCATGTCCGCGATCGCCTATAGCACTATATATATATACAGAATACAGTATATACAGCATGTGTGTGAATATCAATATTTAGCTTATTTATTTGTAAATAAACAAAAATATCCATTTGTGGCTTCATTTCAAAATAGTCAAAGTTCATCTGTCTTGGAATTAAATCCCAGTCTAGCTGCTGTTGAACTTCTAATAGTATTAAGGACCTGCGTCCGCTTTTCTCCCTATTTGCCGAGTCAAACAGCACTTTAGATTGTAAGCTCTTTGAGCAAGGCCCTCCTCGCATTTTGTTTCTGTCCCAGTTTGTTATTTGATACGCTATTTGTCCTGCGCTGCGGAATATGCCGGTCCTATATAAAACGATAAATAGCAAATAAATAATAATAATAATTCACAAAATAATTATAGAGGAGTTATAATAATTATAAAAAATTATTTCTCCCCAAAATACTTTTTTTCTCGTCATTTAATGAATCAGCTGGTTTATTAAAAGTAGGTTTGTGGGAGCTTTGTGATTGAGAAGGGATTATATATTTTATATGTTATTCTCTGGGATTGGGCTGTCTCGGTCTCTAGGGTCATGTCTCCTAAACAGGACAGTCTTTCCGTGTTCTTCCCGCCAGACGGTTCATCGACGTTCCCAGACTCCGAAGTAAATCCATAGGGGCCGTGAGCCCAATAGGAGGACCCGCGCTCAGCGCGCCGCTCTATATGTTTGGGCTGTTCGTAAAATGATCGCCATTGATTTCGGAATTGGATTTCCTGGGGATTTTACTCTTCGGGGTCCAAACATTTCCCCCACATACTTTCTATTTTGCGACACAATTCTTCCTGTTTTTCTGGTCTCCTATTTTTCTTGCGGTTATAAACTTTGTAACACTTATTGATACAATCGCTATAAGACTATTTGAAACAAAAATGTCACCGCCGCGTCGCCAGATGTTTTCGTTTCGGGTTTTCTGCTTCCCGGAGGGACCCCCGGTTCTCACTAACGCTGTTTGGTAGTATAACTCCCTGGGTGGCCTCCACGCAAAACTGTCATTTACTCCTCAAATCATGAATTGGTCTGCATGCTTATTAAATTATGTATTTTTAAAACTCTATAAATGGGTGCATGCGCGTTGAAACCTATAAACCTGCGGTGTGTCTGCAATTTTAGTTCAGGTTGAATGAAACGTCTGGTTTAACAGCCTGTGTGAGAACGCAGGAACCCAACGCTATTCTGCGACTCCATTTTTTGGTGCGTTAATAACGGAAGAAGCAATTGCCTTCAGCTGGGTTTCTGTAAATGCGATAAAGTCTCGTAAACGCTCATTACTTAGCAGGAAAGTTAAAATGGAGCCGTTTCCAAATTCCAGTCGAAAACTACCCGCCAAGGGTGCCAATTAATGCCATATGCTGTGATGTTTATCCAGTGATGCGGATACCTGTCCCCCGGGAGCCGTCTCCGGGCTACCGATCCATTTCATTAAAGACCGAAGAGCCAAATACCTCGCCTCCTGATGTCTATTCGCTATTTGAATTGGCAGAGCGGAGGTGAGAAGGTCCGCGTGTCAATAACGGGACGCGTTTCGCTTCCGAGACTTTGATTTCCCTTAAATGAAATCATAAAGATTAATTTGTAAATTCTGCCAAAAGAAATGTTTTCATCTTCCTTTCGACAGCTTCTCATAAATCTCCCCGATGCCTCTTTATTAGTAAACGTATCCTGTAGGCGACTTCATTTTACAATCATATTTAACGAGCGACGCTTATAATAATGCAATAGGGAGACTTCTCTTGGTGGCTGGCAAAATGGTTCTTTTTTACTAAAACGCTCTATTTCTTCTTATAGCCCTTTCTTATATTTCCTTCAAAACCCATTTGGAAATTGACAATGAAGACGTCCAACAACATTTTCCAATAATATTCCATTTTTTGGGGTCATTCTTTAGTCACTAAGAGAGAGTAAACATATTACGATGTTCAGCTGCTCTTACAATGGGGGAAGAAATGGCAAAAAGAAGGAAAAAGGGATCTATAAAACCGTTTGACCTATTTATAATAAGAAAGGGCATTAATTAGAATGCCACAAAACCTCTCCTTTTCCTACGAGCGCAAACCCAATTTCCTCGGCTATTCCTCATTACTAAATTCTTTGCCCGCGCGGCCACCACATCTATTGCTTTTGTCATTTGACACATGGTATTAGCTGCTGTTACATATCGGCTTTGCTTCGACTGAGGTTTCAAGTAAAGTTTGCCTATAAATCCCAGCTGGCTTCTTTGCGCATGAAAAAGCTACTTTCTTCTGGCTTCCGTTGGATCCGATTTTGCTTCCAAAGCAGATTTGTGAAGTTCCCACAGTTTAAAATTCCCTGCGATATCAAAAATGCCCCAGTTTTATGCCATTGACATTTATGATAATAAGAAAATGAGGCTCCAGTCCCTAGAGCGCGCTCAGTACGCTTTATGCAAATCATTACAAGAAATGCACTCCGAAGACGATAAACTCAACCTTTTCCAAATTATAGGAGTCAACCATCATTCTTAACCCTGCGGAGAGCCAGGACCACTGGAGCAAACAGAAGAAAGATAGAAGAAAGAAGAAACAGAGAACAGGAAGATGACTGAATGAGGAGAAGATGCAGAGAAGGCAGAAGAAACACAGAAGAAAGAAGAAACGGAGAACAGGAAGGAGAGCGAAGGAGAAGAAGAAGCAGAGATACGGAGAAGGCCGGAGTGTGTGAGAGTATGAGAGAGCGTGTGAGAGTATGTGAGAGAGTGAGAGTGAAAAAGCCCAAAAAAATGCAAACAAAAATGAGTTTTCATCTGTTTTATTGCGGCTCCTCCTTGTTTTCCGACTTCCGAACAAATTGACCAATAAAATGTATTAAAGTTATAATTTGTATGAATCCGACAGCAGGAGTCTACCTGGTGAGGAATGCACGTAGTTGACTCGCCTTACAACCTCTTGTGATTTAATAAATGATACTTAACACTTTAGATGTAACAACTTTTTTAACTTCAAAAGAGTAAACATTCTTTTTCGTGTGTTTTGCATGATCTGAAGATGAAAGAAGATGAAATTCTCTGTTTCGAAGCTGGAGGTTCTTGGCATTGCAGCCGGATTCGCAGAGGGTTACCGACATCTTTTCTTCCTCTGTGTTTCAGGTGCCAGGAAGGAGAGCTGAGACCCCTTCGGGACGGGAGGTCTTTATTTTATTTTGCGTGTAATAAGGTAATAGAAGGGAAAGGTTCAAGCCAGAGGGTTAATGTAACCACACATTTTCATGTTTTGTACATAAATGGTGATTTTATTCTATACAGATTTCAGGCTGAAGTTAAGAGGTTTATAGTCAGTGTTATTTTGCCAAAATCGTCTAATTTTCTATTAAAATTGTACCACCCCACCCCCGTACACTGGATCGTCAGCGTTTCTGCCGGTATTCATCCCCCTCTTAATTCAAAACAATTCACAGAAGCAATCACTTCCAGATTGTAATAAATGCAGAATTTATCTCTATTATCCTTTAAAAATGGTAAACGTTTCGAAATCGTTGTCAGTTTCCAGCCAAGTGACTTATTCTCATCTGTGATAAACTAGGCTGTGGATGGCCTCGGTCAGGCGGAAGACGGAGAAGGAAATGGGGTGATAGAACCGGAAGGTTCTTCCGAGGATCGACATCGTTTCTCTCCAGCTTGTGTCCATTGGTGGAACAAAAATTATGTAAAAACAGCTTAAAGTTCAGCCTTGATATTTTCCAGGATCCCTATGATTAGTTTTTAACCCTCAATGCTCAACGATTCCCCGGGGAATATCTGCTGCCAACTGAACAGAACGCACCTTAAAACTGTAACTTCCTCCCAAAGAAAAAAAACAAAAAAAAAACTGTAACTTCCTCCCAAAGAAAAAAAACAACAAAAAAAAAACTGTAACTTCCTCCCAAAAAAAACAAAAAAAAAACTGTAACTTCCTCCCAAAGAAAAAAAAAACAACAACAAAAAAAAAAACCTGTAACTTCCTAATCTAATGCCAACCCGATATCATTATTTATTTATTTTATTGATTTATTTTATTTATTTATTATTTATTATCTGTTAGAAAATATTTTTTTTTAACACTCGAATGCGTGCCTGTTTTAATAATGCCTTTAATATCGGGAGAAGCAATCATTTGTACTTTACAGTTAATTAGCGTGAGCTCGGGGGATTTAATTAGTGGAACTTTCTAACTAAAAGGTTTTGACTTAGAAGATTTTTATATCCCTCTCTTTATATTAATTAATGCTGCGTTTGTAGCCTGGAGGGGAATGTAAGGCTTCCAGATGGAGCAGCCGCAAGGAGGCCATGTGAAAAAAAGCGCTGTTGTGTGAGCATGAACACGATGTGATTCCATTAACACGTTCCTGGCGCATGAACTTCATGCGTGAGATGGAATGCAGGACGTCCATGTCATATACTGACCCAGAGCTTCCCTAAAGGTCATAATTGGTTAAATTAAATGGTTACCAACCCATTCCCCTTATGGCGGAACCTCTACATGAATGAAGGACATGCGCATGAACAAGTATTACATTAAAATACCACGTTACACTGTTACGGGGAGTCGGTTGTATGAATGAAATGAATTACGGAGCTGCGTTTTGGCACGCGTGTGTTCATATGTAACATAACTTTATGCTGCTGGGAATATAAAAGGTGATGGAGTAGAATTTCTATGCACAGGGACGCACGGCGGTTCATTTACCAAACCTGGAATTATTAGATGGAATTCCTCTTATTACCTGGCCCCGTATGGAGTCACGAGATAGGAAGAGACTTCATTAAAGGGATTGAGATTTCCGCCCCATCAGCTGTCCATGAGCCAGAATTTAAAATTCCATCCTAAGCTGAACTTTATAGAATTCCAGTTTATTCCGACTCGCTCTTGGCGAATGATCAGGCCGAGGACCGGGATGTTGGACCGGATTCATCGACATAGATTTCCCTCTGAAACTCAAGTGACAACCTTTGGTCGACCATCCCGCCCTCCCGAAACCTCTAGATTGGCAATTAAAAGATTCATTCTAAAAAGCCTTTATTGTTCCGAGTCACAGAAGCTTCTGCAGGTCCCCTCCAGACCCCTGTTCTGGTTTGAATTTTTCTGGTGCTATCATCAAAGTTTCACGTTCCTTTCTTCTCCTTTAACATTTGATCCTCTCTGTTTGCAGCTCAGAGTCTGTTTGCCAACTTAATAGCACTAATCTCAAATTGGACGGAATCCTTGGTTTATTCGATCATCCAAGTATCTTATATCCATAATAAAACATAATGGTCCCAGGCTAATGGTTCTGTTATTTCTGGGAAGCTTTTAGCTCTTACCATTTGTTTCCTTTCCGTCGGCCAGTGTCAAACGCACCAAACAAGCTTCTTTCGATTGTGTGGAAGAGAAATCCGATTATCCTGGAATTTTCCAAAGCTAAAAAAGATCCTTTTATGTTATAAAAAAAAAAGGAATATAATTTAAACATTTACAAGATCACATTTTTGTTAAATATCGCGAGGGTCGCTGAGGAATGATCACTACGTGTTTTCTCTGAAATGGGAGTTTTGGAGCAACAAAATGATTATAATATTATCAACAAAAAGTAACACAACACGCACAATGGACTCAAATTAAAAAATGAACACAAAGTGGGGTTCAGAGTTGTTTGGTAGACAAGGAACAAAAAGTCACAAAGGCCAAAAATTAGCTTTATACAAAAAAGTCAAAAAGCTGCAAAACTAAAACATTAGGTTTATATATAAAAGTTGCAAAAAAAAAATAAAAAAATAATTATGCAGTAAAAGTCAGGTTCCAGTCCCTAATTACTGGTGGGATTCCGCTGGTTATAAATAATCTCTTGTCCCTTGACTTGGGTTTAATATCGGCAGAGATATCTGCGAGAGCGATTGGTTATTATGACAACTGAAGAGCTGCCTAATGTCTAGAGACGCCTCCATAGATTTAGTTGATTGGGGAAGCACTTTCCCTGCGCGCGTTTAACTTCCTGACTCTGCTAAGCCACAGGAAGTAGGGAAGGCAACGCAAAACAGCTCCCCCATGGCAGCACGGATAGTGTTATGCACCTTATGAAAAAAAAAGAACATGGCTTTGTTATTTTTAGATTGTGATTTTGCAAGAATTAATTAATAGCAGGACCTCAAAAAAAAGACTCTTTATGTCAAACTGTCTTTCCGCAATTCGTTTGAAACGAGTCGTTTGATGTAACAGTCAGGACGTCATTAAAGATCGCATCTTGTTTCTGGGCATCTGCTCTGTTCAGATCCCAAAGTTGATGACTTCCTAAACGGGCAGTTTTTTGGTCCATTTGGTTTTCTCGCTGTTGTTTTGTGTAAACCAATATACTTAAATTGGACACTTATCTGCTTCAATTATCTACTTCATCCAAACCACAAGACGTAACAGAGGGGTGGAAGCCACGCTGAATGCTTTCATGTGGTCGGCTCCCACAGGGGAATACGTTTGCTTAATATCCATATGTTTAACAAAACGATTCAGGTTGGAGGGGAAGCGTAAGATCGACGGCCTGTTTAAGATATCAGAAAAAGTCCTTAGAATGTTAATGATTCCGGTTACAAACTCTTAGAACCGAGATTCTTCATAAACAAATATTTTAGTTGCCCGAGAAGCCGTTGTGATGAAGGGATTTCAGGTATTAATGACTAATACCTTGAGGAGGTGTGTGGGTAGAAGACCACCGGGAGGTGAAGGGGGGATACAGGGCTGTAGAACCTCGTTGAAGTCCCCCCCCCAGTATGTCTTGAAGATGATGAGGACCTTGGGACTATCCTTGGTGGATCTATAACATCTGGAAATGGGATGTAAGAGTCTTCTCTATATAAATTAAATGTTTACTTTCTCCAAAGAGACAAAGAAGCTCAGGACAACCTTCATCTTATCGAGTAAATCTAGGATTCTCCTGGAATAATATATTTTTTTAAAAAACCTTTATAAAAGTTAATAATGTATGCTGTTATGGAATAGCCAGTGATTGTTAAGTGTTTTTATCCTGATATGGGTCTCTGACACGGAAAGAGTTAAATGAACACAATTCAATCATTGAGACATTTTGTATATTTTGTTATTTTCCCCACTGGTTATAAAGTTTGCCATATTTCGAAGGCCCTAAACGTGTGCTTCTTTACTGATACAACGACTTTGTTCCAATAATGAAGCAGAGTAATGGAATCCCCAACATTCTAATAATACAAAAAGGATCGAGACCACAGCTTTCTGTTTACACAGAATCCATACCCTAACTTATCCTCCACATCCACCAACAAAGTTCGCCTCTCTACGGCGGGGTTACATATACATTGTAGCACGGAGAACAGGCAACGTGGCACCCAGAGGTTTGATGCTTCCGATGTCCGTGACATCATTCTGGATATGCAGTGTCAGCTTTCTCTGGAGCTCGCTGGGTTAATATTAATTCTTCGGGATGATAATTGCTTGAGAAACGATTTTTTTCCTCGGCATCCAACACAAAGTCCCTTTATCCTTTTCAGAAATCTAAAGATTGAATTTCGCCTTGTGGTATAGAAAACAAATACACAAACCACACCCAGACTTTCAGCCTCCGTGAAACAAAGTTACCGTATAGTTTGGCTTCACACAATGACTACTGTGCTGCTTTCTCAAGGAGTCCGAGCAGACGGGCCTCCACGATACCATTCCTTGAGCTTTCGGAGCCCTCGCTGGAGCCTTCAACAGATCCTCGAACCATCATTGGTCTTCTAAAGAGGAGAAGAAATGACTAAAACCCTTCGTTATCAGCAAATTTCAATCTCAACTTCTAGGTCATGGAAGCAAAATCCAAAATTCACGGGAAACAAATTCCAGCTTTAGCTCAACTTAAAACTACAGCCCCAAAGGTCAACGTCCAAGAGTCCACATTACGGACCGGTTAACTAAATACTCACAATGGTGGTCTGAGATTGTGTATGGAAAACAAAATATTGCTTTTTCTATTATTTTTTCATTAGATTTTTTTTTGTCTTGAGGCATAAAAACAAAACCACAAAAAGTAAAAAAAAAATAACCCGTGTAACAGTTTCCACTGTTAAAAAAAGAAATTAAAAAATAATCCCCAACCTCCGGTCGACTGACATTAGCGTCAGAGGAGAAAAAAATTTGACCACACGGACCTTCTCCGATGTAAAAAAAAGGTAAAATCTGTCAATTGGAGAAGCAATCCAATAATATTTCAATGTTTTTCTCTGATCAGCCACTAATTGGATGCAGTCATGCGAACAAAAACATAAATAAAAAGCCAAACACAACAAAAAATATAATAACCGGAAAAAAAAATGTTCAGGAAGTCCCACGGCAGCCTCCTGTAGTTTGCCGGCACAATACACACAGAAGTACTCAATTATCACCCTTCTAGATTGACTGCAACTGCAGCCAAAAGAAAATCAAAACTTATTCACTTAAGCATTTATTTCCACTTTGGAGAGCGAAGCTAAAGCGCGTCGTTGTTTTGATCGTTAGCAATGCAGAATTCGTCAATCCTGTGCCGTATTTTTTTTTTTCTCCAAAATGTTGCTTCCTGGTAAAATAATTTTATATTACGGTCGTAAACATAGTTTTCATCTTCTTTCCACCAAAAGTGAAATATACTTTTCCAACTTGTCAAGATTTCCAATGATAAACTTCGAATTTTATAAGCGCAGGCATCTGGAACAAAAAAAACAAAGAAAACTCAAATCGGTTAATGTTTTACAGATTTAAAGATTATCTAAATCCAACCGGAGGACATTTAGTAAATACGTCTTCAGTGTTTTAAGGGCTCAAAGTAATAACAAATATATTGGCACAAAGAGAGAGACTTTAGAAAGCGAGTTCAATAAATAAGAGACGCAGGATGATTAATTACTTCATTTATAGGGTCTGTGATGAGCGGAAAGAGCCGTTGGACGTGGAAGGAGAAGACCTCATGTTCCGGTCATGGTGGTGGAAGGACGCGATCTGTATGTCTAAAACTCTGGCCAGGGGTGCTTTACCAAAACACTGTGTGTATTATTATTTGTGAAGATCCCAAAAAAGAGACAGAAAAAGTCAGGAATAGAGGAATAATTGTTTGATGTTTCGTGACGTTGTAATCAGGCCGAAACCCAGCCGGTTTATGATGATATTCATGAATACGCTATAATATTTAATGTTGCTCCAACACACTTCCGAGATCTCTTAAAGGTTTTGTTTGAGATCATACAAGATCGCAGCATGAGAGAGGAGAAAGGGTTCTTCTCAGGGCAGATGAACTTTAAGGTTCAAGAAAAATAAACTCTGGGTGCTCCTTGTCTGCACTCAATGAGTGGAGTATGTGAAGGAACTCCGGACATCCGTCTACCGGTCATAGGGGTTTAAAATACTTCGACGTCCTAGGATTTGGACCAAAACCACAGCTTCTGTCACAGCCCTGAATGTTATCAGTAATCACGTCGCGGGTAACTGATCTCAGACGCTTCCAATCCACGCGCCGTTCGCTATAAAACAATGTAGGTGTCTATATTATTTCTTCTTCTGCGTGGAATCCCATCTTTCCAGCAGTTATCTCACACATTGATCGTTTCTAATGACCAGGTGACCTCCTGTTACCCGAGTTGACGTTGTTATTTAGGCTGTCATCTTTTTGCCCAAAAGCAAAGCCTTGTCAGCCCAGGTTCTCTGTAGGTTCTCCAGCCTATGACTCACAAACAGATCACATCGTAGAAGATTCCCTGAAGGGGCAGCAAAAAACTGCTGGATACATTTTTGGCTGCAAATGATCCCGAGTTCCATAACCGTGAGGTCAGAGGTGGATGAGGACATGAGAAAAACACGATGACCCAAAACTGGCCCTCGAGCCGCCTTCCCGTTTGGCCCCTTAGGCTCTTATCCCTTATCAATTTAACATCTTGACTTTTGTTGATTTGAGGTCTTTAAATCATTTAGCGATAATCGCAAGATTAAATACGTTTCAAAAGCCAAGGTTTTTTGGTGGAAATCCTATTATTTAAGATAATAAATCTAATTTAAACTGAGTTTAAAATGCAGAAAAAACCCTTCTTTTCATATATATCTGTTTGGTACTTAAAGTCCATGGAGAAGTCAACCTCTGTCAACCCAACTGAATCCCGACGATTCGAATCCCCAAATCCCCAAATCCGAGCAGCATTTCTGTAAAAGCCGTGGCTGCTTCCCAACAGCATTGTCTCCCAGTTTTGTGCTTTTTTTAAAGAAAATGTATATATAAATGTAAACATTGTAGCCGTGGGTAAAGGGGCAATTAAGGACTCAGCCGAGGACCAACACTGTTGCATTTTGTAGGTGGGGGGGCTGGAATTGAATATACATTGAGTGCAGATTTGTTGACTTGTCTGAGGTCGACATTAACGTAAAAGACTGAGTTCTCCGAGCTCAAAATGGCACTGATAGCGTTTCATGTAGGCCAATCAGTAGAAAACATGTTTGGATTCCGCGTTACGAGGCAATCAAGAAAACCATTAGCATTAAATGTAAAGTCTGTATTCTTAGCATGATGGAGAGGATGGAAATCTCATTTTACATTGATAAAACGCGCCCTCGTGTAAGGAAACCTCAAAGACGTTCGCACAGAGCGAGGTTTTAGGAGCCGCCGAGCGCGGCTAAAGTGCATTTTTGAGCCATGAAATTCATTTAACATATGGCAACTATTATGTGTTGTTAACTGCACATCTTACAAGATTTTTAACAGAAAAGAATTTAGCAGCTATATATTTAACATACTTCACAATAACAAACCGCAAGCTCTTAAGGAGAAAACAAAAAAAAAAAAAGCCAAGACATTGGATTTACAAGTTGCGGAGAAGAAAGGTCTGAAACAGATTGCGGCTCCTAATCGCGGCTCTTTTGGCCCTATTCTGTTTCATGCGTTTTTTTATAAGGCATATGCTTCCTGTTTTTATATAAAAGGCTCACTCCGTGTAGCATGAAAGGCCGTTGTATTTTACCCTTTCTCATAGCTTCCCAATCAGTAAAAAGCGCCCCGGAGATCGGTGCATCTAATAAACGCGGATATCGGAAAATTCCTGCGCGCTCTCTCCCTTCGGCTCCCAAAATATATCTTTAACATCGGTGATTTGGAAAGACGTCCTGATGTTTTCCGCAGCTCTGTGTACCGGCCAGCAAGAAGGAAAGAAGATGGATAAAGACCGGTTCCAAGGGTGGGGAGTCATAGTGGACAGCTGGACCGGCAGAGGTTTGCAGGAGGTCACAGTGACTCGTGGCAAATTCTCATTCATCCTAATACCCTTAGGGGGTATCATACATTTCATACCCTTAGATACGGGGTATCATTCCTTTCATACCCTTAGATACGGGGTATCATCCCTTTCATACCTTTAGATACGGGGTGTCGTTCCTTTCATACCTTTAGATACAGGGGTATCATCCCTTTCATACCCCTAGATACGGGGGTATCATACCTTTCATACCCTTAGATACGGGGGTATCATACCTTTCATACCCCTAGATATGGGGTATCGTTCCTTTTAAACCCCTAGAAAATGGGGTATCATACCATTTATACCCTTAGATATGGGGGTATCATCGCTTTCATACCTTTAGATACGGGGGTATCATACCTTTCATACCCCTAGATATGGGGTATCATACCATTTATACCCTTAGATACGGGGGTATCATACCTTTAATACCCCTAGATATGGGGTATCCTACCATTTATACCCTTAGATACGGGGGTATCATACCATTTATACCCTTAGATACGGGGGTATCATAGCTTTCATACCTTTAGATACGGGGGTATCGTACCTTTCATACCCTTGGATGCAATCTATTATATTTCTGTTAAATTGATCACATTGTTGATTTTAAATCTAATCCGTGTTCGTCATCGGAGCGGCTTTACATGTTGATGAATGATGTGTTCTTCGTGTAAAAGGTTATTTTCCGAGACACCCGCGCATGATGTGTTTGTTCATAGGAGGACGGGGCGAGGAACTCATACAGCTTAGGCACAAGAAATATGCGAAATCAGTCAAAACTTAATAGAGAAACAACTCTGAATGCCAGTGCCCAGCGCTCTGCCAACTTGGTAAAATGTATCTGCTCAAGCCGGTCCGAGGCACGCTCGTTTAATGTTGTCCTTGTCTCATGTTGTAAAGCTGAATAAGTGCCCCTGTGGTCTCTCCAATGTGGTAAAAACCACAAGGAAGTTGAAACGCGCTTCAGTGAACTCTGGAGGGTCATCAAAAGAAGATGGAAACCACCAAGCTGTGAAAGTCTTGGACCCGGCGCGTTCGCTCTACGACGGAAAGCTTGAACGCCCTTACACTTTAATAGAAGAACAGCTGCCTTAATAGGATATAAAGACGTCCAACTAAAATACTGGAATATTGGCTAATGTCGCCTAATTTCTTTAACTACTTACTGCAAGTCAGATACCGTCAAACCCATAGGCCTTCCTCAGCCATGTATTCACTTTTCGTGCTGCCCCATCTCGTCAGTTGGGGTCTACATCACATTAAAAAGCAAGCCATGTCTTTAATGCACAGTGTTCCAGTGTATGATGTCATATCCAGGCGCTCCATGTCTAAGTGGGGCGCGGCACCTGCTACTGCAGTCTATGGCCTCCATAGTGTAAATGGGCCGGTTGGGATGACCAGCCCATTGAGCAGCAGGACATTGGGGTACCTGAACGCCCAAGAGGACAATCTGCCCCCCGTTCTTCACCAGAGGAACAACCACCCCTTGGACCTGCCCCCCCCAGGATTCTTCACAAACGCCTATTAAAATAGGAATTTCACACTATAAAATGTAAATATTATAATTTTGCTCCCAATAACTGGTAAATTTGCCTCCTACGTCTTGTTTCAGGCACCTGAAGCTCATCGATTCGTTTCTGTACTTCTTCCACTAACCGCGATGGAACTGGAGACTTGGACACCAATTCATTAGAGCTGCGCTTCCGCTTTGACGTTTATGAAAAGATTACATTTTTTTATTGTATTTTTTTACACTTTGAAAGAGAACGTTACAGTCTAATATCTCACCATCTGTTTGGCAGACAGATCCATCGAGAAAAATTCTAGGCGGCTCGGTGTGATTTTCCTACCTATTGACAGATCCAAGAAAGTTTCTGTTAGTTTCCTACTGGGATCCATATTTCTATGAACTGGTGATGGTTTAATAACCTCCCGCATGTTAATATCGCAGAATAAACGGATTGATTCAACGTTCTCTACAGCAGACGCTCTACAGCGCTCTCAGCGAAGAAAACCAACGCAGGTTGTCCGATAGCCGACGACTATATTACGTTTCCGAACTCTATGCTTAACCTTTAACTAGCCAGGTGGCTACTTAATGGCTTCAATCTATAAATGTAACCCATCACCCCCCCAAATAAAGCTACTATGATTCACCTAATCATGAATGGGTTAAAATGTAGGATAATCCATCTACCTTAATGTGGACGGAATCATAGCCGAAAACCGAGAAGAACGGAGAATCCAAAAACTAACACCCATGGCGGAGGAAGAAAGAATTTCTTGAAAAACTCAAATTTGAATGAGTATATTTAGGTGATGGGCTGTGACATCATAGCAACCTTTTTATGGATTAAAAGTTACTCTGCAAGTTCTGCCAAAAAGAAATCGCGTGATGAAACAAGACCTTAAAAGTGTAGATACATTAAATACAGTAATAAAACCAAACTATGATTGCCGTGGAGCTTTAGAAGATACAGAAATGAATCATAAACTCGTAACCCGGACCGTCTCACCGGTGACTCTCACCAACCGGCTTCACTAATAACCCAACGCGTTCTGAGCAGACGGTAACATTTCATTGCATTCGAACGTGTAGAACACGAGATTCACTGCTTTGTTTTTCTATTAAAATTAGATTTTTAGTAGAGTTTTAGTTGAACTGAAATCATAGATCTTTTTACCGGCTTGCGTTCCGATACCATGGAGCAACCGAAACGTCTTACTTGTTCTTCAAGGAACCAAATATATTAAATCCAAAGCTAAGAGGTCCATATGTTCTCTCTATCTGTTGATGAATAGTTTTGGGCTCGTATCCTCTGAAATGCACGCTGCTTTCCCCAGTGTAAATATGATAGTCCGGTCACATCATGTTAGAAGTCGCAGTCCGGATAACCTCGTTACTGCTGAAGGTACCGGGCATGTCACGCTGTTTTAATCTCACTGTTATGTTTTTATGACATATTTTTGAACGCGTGTGAGAAGCCCCGAGGCCGTCCCCGCTCACCGGTGGCCATCACTCGGCCGCTTCCAGTAAGACCGACCACAAGGCAAACGCTCCTTTTATAGATGCAGAAATTCTCCTTTTCAGTAAAAGAAACCTTTAAACGTCTTGAGATCCAGGAATCCTAAAAAAACCAAACAGAAATGACCCGGCCAATAAATCTTAGAAAGGCTGTGAGGGGGCAGCTTCATAAACGACGTCTCAATGAGTTGGAGAAATGTAAATACCGGTCGTTCTCTGTAACCGCGTGAATCCCGCTTTAATGCCCAGAGGATAGATACCCGGGTATTTTGGTGGTAACCGTACTTTTGGGCACCAAACCTCACGCAGGTTGGTTGTTTATAGAAAGAGAGTTCGCTTTATGGGCCATCTATCCCAACATGCTAGAGTAGTAACGAGTTCCATCACATGCGCGGCTTAATCGCCCAAAGTATCAAACTGTATCTGTGCTGCCGCAGGTTGATCGAGGACATGCTCTTATTCCAGGATTATTTGGATTATCTCAGGGTTTACGACTTTTATTCACAGATCGTTATTAAAATGGATGAAACGCGAGCCGCCGGGTAATAATAACCTCCGGGAATGAACAAAAACCATCAAATTGTTACATTCTGCAGCGCAATGTGGGGTTAATAAGTAAAGATTAATATTATTCTTATACCCCCAGCAGGAAGACCGGCGACTAGACGGGGGCCGGATGGGGGCCGATCTACCGGCAGGTTCTGGGTTTCAGTGCGGTTCTCTCTGTATCACATTCATCGAGTGCTCGACGTTCCCATGACGGGCCGGCCGCCTGAGAGGTAACGCTGTTAATAAGTTAAACTACAAAGTGCTTTCTTTTTATTAAAACGTTTGAAATTGGAGTCCAGTAAATGTATAATATTTTGCAGCTTGAAATGAATAATCTGCCATCTGCGCCGACTTAATGGAGACAATTAGATTAGACTTTTCTTGTCTCTTAAGGATCATTTTTCTGAAAACCAAGTTTTTTTTAAAAAAAAAATGAAAAGACAATGAAGAGATGTTGCGAGATGTGCTGTTTTTATTTGAACGGATTTGCCCAATTTCCTCACTTGCAGCGAGTTCACTCGGAGTAAAGTACAAATTCTTCCGAGATGAAATCATAGTTTAATTAAGATAGAAATCTCTTGGATCGTGTAGAAATGGGTATTTTTGTACGGTTTGCGGAATGTCACGGCAATGAGTTCTCTGCTTATCTTAACGCGAAGATGTTTTTTGGGATATTTCCCCTCAATCCGCTTAAACAGATACAACAAAAAAAAAAGGATAAAAAAAAAAGAAACAATAAAAGAATCCGAGGCGCAGAACGTTCCGGAAGCCGTTTCATTTTTCCCGTCCTGTAATTAAATGTCTTTTTGTGTTTTTCGTGTCCTTTGAACGTTGTTTTGAAGTTCTATAAAAGAGAGGTGTTAATGCCGTTTCGTCTTTAATATGGAGATGCAGGGTTTGGGAGGAGAACGTTAAACACGCATTCAGCCCAATGCCAAAAAATGGTCATTTTGTCTTATTTTTTTTGTCCCTTTTATATACATGAGGGGGTCATGCTAGACATCCGGCAGGGCTATTGTTCCTGGATCTAAGATCCATGAGGCTACGCATGAGATTTACGTCTCTATGAGACCACCGGCTTCTCTCCATCATGAGACCACCAGACTCAGGAGATGCTTATTGGTACCCCTGAGCCTATAACTGGTACCAAGACATAAAGTAAAGTGGATAAAAAGCTGATATTGGCGTAAGAAGTGTAAGCTCTCTGGCCAAAACACCAAGCAATATTAAACTATATTATGTAAGGTTAGATTTAAAGGGACTCAGAGTTATCGCATGCATTCTACCTGACCAACGGGTGGAAGGTTTCTAGGTGGTAACATTTCTCATACCACCGAAAAAATTTTGGGGGCAAATTAGGACATCTATCTTTAGAGGGTGTGGTAAGAGGTGGGGCAGGGCCAGAAGTGGGTGGGGTTAGAGGTGTGTCCAGTCACCTACTTTACCCAATGATTTCCCCCTTGATTCTCTGTGTGGCCACTAAGGAGCAGCAACTGCAGCCTGTGCTGTGACTCCATTGCTAGGAGCTCCCCGAAAAGGTCCATGACTCCAACTGCCCACAATATTGGGATGGTGGGGCAACTATTGGGCGACAGAGGTGCATTCCCCAAAAATTAGGACTAACCCGTGACAAGTGAGGTGACCTCTAAGCACACGCTGCCCGGTCAGTCGGTGAATGCACGTGGCACGAGGCGAGTTTGCCCAATGTCCAAATTAATTTTGGGGAACGTTTTTCTTTAAAACCACCGTGCAATATGGCGATCGCGATCAACAGGAACTCTCGAAGACAACACCGTCCGGCCACAAATGTGACGGCAACATTCAACCCAACCGTCACTTAATTATTCACGAAAATGTTTTATCCATTAAACTGTTAACGTAATGAATCGCTCGTCCTCTACAAATAAAATATTGGTCTGAAAAAATTTAATAAAGAAATTGGCAGTCGTCTCCGTAGGACGGATTTACCCCTGTCGGATGCCCCGGGATTTATGAGACGCGCTGAGTCAGCGCCGATAGCTCCCATCGCACGGGACGTTTGTGGGTTTGGTAAAGCCATCGATAAATAACGCTGTCCCGGACGTAAAAGAATATAGAGCCGGAGACGGACGCCTCACATGCTTTCTTCATGAGGTCTCCTAATGCAGAATCATTCTGCTCGTGGGACATCATTTTAGAAAATCCAACTTAATTAAAGTGCATGATTTTTTTGTAGGATAAGAGAATTCATTACTTTTGGTTTTTCTCTGGGAAATAAGATTTCGGATATTTCCTAATGTATAGGGGTTTTTTGTTGTTTTTCATTGAATGTGGTTTTTTTGGGGCAGTATTTCAACATTTAACCGGCCAATTCAGGATCTGGTAAAATATTACTAGGCCTTCCTGTATTCAACCGGGAACATCTTGCCGAAAATCAATACTTTTGCCCATTTTTACAAAAAAAATCAAAATCAAGTGAATGAAAAAAAAGAAAATTCTAATATAATACTAATAACTGTCCCAAAGTCTCCCAGCTATTTTTTTTCCATGCCAAATATAAAATTGTTGACATATTTTGTTTATCATCATAAATTCTGATACTTTTTGTGTGAATTGGGTTTAAGAAAACCAAAAGTTTTTCGTCGATAAACAAAATGACCGGAATATTGGAAGAATTCCTGGTTTTAGCCGTAGAGTGATTTATTTGGACAAATGTGGATAATATAATCAGTTTGAGGGATTAGCGGTACTTCCGCCCGAAGCATTGACTTCCTCCCAGCGTCTTTCTTCATCAATTAGCGCAGATAAGCGAATAAATTCAGCTGCGGAGCTCGCGGCTGCATCGTGCTGTTTGGGGTCAAAGCAAAATGTATATTCGCCACATTAAAAGAGCGCGCACCTTTGATCGATAGGACGTTCTTTCGAAAGAACCCTGTGATTAATTCTAATTATTGCCGACCTTTGAGTTCTAGCATGTTTATTAATCTAAACACGAACAAGAACTGCTTTCTTATCAAAACAGAGATGACATTACAAGCAGAAAGACTTATAACTTCTCTCTGCTTTTTTTTTGGAAATCCAGCCAAATTTGGCTTTTTGGAAACACTGCCCTAATTTCTCAGACAGAATCATTCCAGAAAAGAAAAGAAAAACAGAGTTTGCCAACAAACATATACAAAGTTCAAATGATGTCATGTTGTGTAGTTTCGTTGCTGTGTTTTTTTTTTCGCATACATCGCATAAACAGTCTGGGTTTCCATCGCAAGGAGCAGCCGAGTTCTTAAACTCCAGGTTTAACGGTCAAGCGGCGGCCGCTCTTTGCGTTCGTCACAAAATCGATCAAACGGCAACAATGTATTGGTTTTGGGGCGGCCGAGCATCATCGTGATGATGTCAGAATGTATTTAACCTCAAAGAAGAACAATGATGTCACAATGGCCGATAAAAGTAATATATGTATATATATTAAACATCTAAATTAGAAAACCAAAAATATTATATTTATGATAGAATAAAAGATATAATTTAATATGAACGCAAAGAAACGTCTGCATTAAGGTGTGGTTATAGGGTTGGAAAAAGGATGAAACCCCAAAACCATTTAAATAAAGAAAAATTAAACTACCCCCGACATGTTACTCATACAAACACAAGTGTGAAACTTTAATAAAAAAAATTAAAAAAAATTGCTCTGTGATGAAATATATGTATTTGTTCCAAAATGTCATTTATTTAACCCATTTGGAAGGTCTATTTTTGGCTACATCAGATCCCCAACAGCGTGGTTTATTATTATAGTTATGACTTTTTTTGTCCATTTTATGGCATAATGATTTTTCTATTAGTCATATTTTTTTTCTCACTTAAAGGTTTATGCAACGACTTGGAAATTACATTTATTGGTAGTTTAAGGTATTAGGGAAAGAAGATTATTTTTTTTAACCTAATTGGATCTTTCGATTACCCTAAAAAAGCTAAAATTCTTAGTATATCAACTAATTCCAGGTAATGTGTCTAGATATACATTTATATATATCTTTTTTTTTTTCTTTAAAAATCCTCGTTCTGGAATTAAAACCAATGTGTTTATATCTTGGAAGGTATTTTGTATTTTTTTTTTGCCTACCTTCCCAACCAATATCATTTCTCTGATTCTGTGTAAATAAACTCATATAAAACACATTTTTTTTTGTGGAATGTTTTAAAAAAAAGTTGAACCACATGTGGGGCACTTAAAATAGGTCTCACCAATTAGGAAATACTTCAGGTAACGTTTCGTACGAAGCCTGCTCCATATAAATAGTTTTTTTACAAGATTAGACAGCTGGTCCCACCTCTGTTTAGACTGGAAATAAACCAATTTTTGCCAAACAATTCCGTGTATTTCTAGTTGAATCCCACACAAATGGCCGGCGTTCAAATGACTCATAAGCCCATATTTTGAAAAATTGCCTAAATTTTGCCTTTATAAATAAACATTTTTTTTTGGGGGGTGTTTGAGGTGAATGGATTTCAATCTGAAACATATCATGTGTGTTTCACGAATACGCCCAGAATTTGGAAAATTACCAAATTTCTGCCAAATCATTTCATATCTATCACTAATCAAGTGGCTAAATAAATGATAAAATAATTATTTATACAAAAATACAATTTAAATTCTAGGAAGATTTACAATAACATTTCAGAGAATTCTCTAATGTAACATTTCCACTAAATAATAATAATTATTATATATAAATGATTTATTAAATTATAAAGCGCCATCATATTTCTTAATTATATATTATATTTATACTTTAATTACTACTTTGTTAAATAAGCCTTTAATTATACATTTTTAACAAGATGAGCACAATGTTTAGCACTCTAATCAGATTAATGTGTTTCTGGCAATCTTTTTTACTGTAAAAATGCAATAAATAAAAATTCAGTTTTTTTATGCAAGGGTTCGTTATTTGATCTTTTTACTATACAATTATTTAAGTCTCAGTATCAATGATGACAATAAAATATTAATTAATATATTAATAATAAATAGATCTTAACCATTGATGCCTTTAAGTGCAGAGTTTAAGTTTTTGTGAATGTTTTAAGGCGTTGATTAAAAAATGTATTAAAAATTAAACTTAAGAGGAAATATATTTTTTATTAATAACAAGATTTATTACACAACTATATTAAAAAGTTAGTAACTTCTAAAGACAGGTCAAGATAACTCTTTTTATTAAATGTATTAAGTATTTATTCTAATTATTTAATTATTGTTAATATATTTTTTAAAGGTGATTTTTTAAACGAAGAGTTTAGGTCAGAGCTGTTTTTGAAACCAACCACAAGTTACCAATTTATATAAAATGGCTATTTTTGGGCTGTCGTATTTTTGGGATGAAATTCTCTTTGTGGCCGGGTTTATAGCGATCAGCCGTCCCCAGCGCCACAATAAATATTTTTCTTTTAACTGTTTAAAAACCAATATCCAGTTTCTATGTTTATTTTATATATATTATTGTTTAATAATTCTATTGATGGTTGTGGTTCATGTGAGTAGATATTCTCCAGCTCGCACTCAAACAAGGGAGATCACTCATTTTAAACCTGATGAGTTGCGACTTGATTTCACTTTTCACTCCACATGTTTTCGGTGTTTGCTTTTGGAGGAAAAGCTGAGTTATTGTGGCCCCCCTTTTGAATTAAAAAGGCTCACTGCGCAGGAACGGTGTATCTGCCCCGGGGTAAAGCTCAGAGATTGGTTAGTTTTGTCGTTCAATAATATAAACCGGCCAAATTGGGTGAAAAATGGTAAAGAGACTCAGAAAACAAAGTTAATTACAGAAATAGACATTCTACTCCTCGGATCCATCCAGACAACCCCCTCCTCGATCCTCGTCACCATACATGGGAGCTCTCAAGATTTCACCCTAAATCTCACGCTTTTTGCCCCAATCTCAGGCTGAAGAGGCAGATTCTCAGGTCACACAGTCTGGGGCTATGACAGTATGGGGCTTCCTAACCCCCCCCTGCTGGGATCATATATAAGACTTCCTATTGGTGCTTTTGCTCCCGGTATGTTATGGCTGATATCCCTGCTTGAATGCAGGTGACTCAATTAAGTGTATGTTTGAATAATGACTAGTCAAGGTTTCCATGACGACCAACCGGTATCAGAGCCATCTGGCAAGTCGCTACATCGAATCTTCACGATGGGCTACTAAAGGGTTAATATTTCAGAGTCTCAGGGGCCGTTCATTTAGAAAGTTCCCAGCCCGTCGCCGTGACGCCTGTAGGAACGGAGTGAATGAAACGAATTGGCGGCAGCAGAATTGTGATTTTAATATACTTTATTTATAAAGTACACCATTTTAAAGTATTGGATGGGCTGAAGCAGAGCATGATGATCGCCGGCGCCTGTCGTCCAGGGTATGATGGGAAGTGATTTAGTGAATTGAGAATTCACGTCTGCATGAGCTTCTCAGGGGGGCGTAATAGTCTTGTGTTCTTTCAATATATCTTTAAGAGTTTTTTTTTTCTCCCCCCAACAGTTTTAAAGTCATGAAATGCTGATGTTTTGACTTAATTTCTGTTCTTCTTTACGGCACCAACAGTCCCGAGTCACAGTTTCTCCGTGTGTCGCATGCCGCGTCTTCGTCTCCCTCAAGGTCACCTTGAGATGTACATCATTAGAAGAGATAGCAGCATCGTTAAAGGCTGAGAACTAAGGCCAAATGCTCCGCCACATTCTCTTGCGTTCTCCTAAAAAAAAAAAAAAAAACAGAATAAACACAGAATTTCCCGGCAGATCGGCCCCATTCGGCCCCCGTCTAGTCACCCGTTTCTCCTGCTGTAAAGATTCAAACCCTAATCAAGTCGTTGGTCTCGTCTTAGATTCAGGAGCCGTATGTCTATCCCATGCATGTTTAATACCCTCACTGTATTACCCTCTACCACCTCTGCTGGGAGGCTGCTCCACTTATCCACTTGACTGCCTAATATTTTGTTAAAAAGGAGGTAGAAACCCCCTGTAGTTTTCCTTTAACAGCTCTGTCTGCTTGATTACTGTTCCTAATTTTGTATAGAATCCTACATATTGTATAATAGTTTTTTTTAGGGCATTAAGATGAAGAAACGGTTACCTCGGGATGAAATCCATGACAGGATTCTGGCCGTCTGCGGATCTTCTGCGATTTTAAACGTTCACATTTGAGGGATTCGTTATGTACAGAGGAGTTAAGGCAGAAATCACTGAATACGGATACTTTGTTATCTTACTTCAGAAGTCGATGGATTTGTTTAAATGAAACATTAATAACTCTTCATTTCCTGATCTTACATGAAAGATGCCCGCTTGTGACATCATCAGGGATATAAAGCAACCGATTCTAGCAAATGAAAAAATCCTAGAAAAGCAGGGAAAAAAATCCAACAAATTCAAAGAATATTGTACCGGATTCCTTTACCCATCTTACTGCTCATCGACAGCCATTGGTGTCCGGAAAACATTAATCCAGGAGAAGACGGCCAAAGATGAATAGGATACAGAGTTACACAAGTTATCTGAACTTCAGAGGTTTCTACCTGATTCCATCGTTACAAGAGACCTCTAAAGTCCTTAAATAACTTTGTATCCTTTTCAGTGATTGCCCAATAACTGGCAGCATTGGTGCCGACCTCGACGGAAGACTCCAGAATCACCTTTTCAAACAGATACTCATCAAGAGTCTACATGAAGAATGTCAACACCTGTGATGTGATCCAGAGAAATGATACAAAGTACCATGAAAGATGATTGTGTCATAGTCAGGTGTGTGGTTTAACCTTATGAGGGTCACAGGGGAGAAGTAGCAAGTTCCAAAGACTTAAATATGGACTACATAGCATCAGGTGAGGTCTTCGCCACCGACCAAGCCCAGAGGAAGCTCAAGCACTAACGTCCTCCAACTCCGGAGCATTTATTGCTTAATCCCACCGTAGGAAGATTGAACAAACCCAGAGCAATAATAGCTCCCGATGAATGCTTCCTTCTGTACTTAACCTCTTTTAACCTTGTTGATGATTATGTTGCCAGTCGAAACTGTGGTTTTGTGGTGTTGACACCTGTCGAACCAAATAAGTTCACCGACTCAATGAAAATGAACAGCTGTCGGATAAACGTGGCCCCTGCACAGCCTGTTCTTCTGGAAGACCAAAGAAAAAAACGATCTGCCCACCGTCGGTTGATTTCCTTAGATCCAGATAACGACAGATACGTTAGATGTAATCGGCTTCTCATCACGTCAAGGAAGATACTCACCGCTCTGTCACTAGCGAGTGTACAATAAACAGGCGGGGAATGATGTCATACGGCCTTAGGCTGAGGTCTAGATCCACGAAGGAGATGTCTCTCCAGAGAGAAGAATGACTGGAGTTCACCAGCTGGGAAGAGCTCCACGTATTAAACGTTTAGAGACCCCTTCGACGAACCAGAAGACCTCCCCACCGCTTCTTCTATGATCTAGATTTCTTGTAACAAATTACATTCATTTTGGAAATTCAGACTTAATTAAATATAACTTAATTATTAATTAATTAATTTCTAAATGACCCCTACTGAAAATGTTTAAATGTATCCTTTTTGTATCATTTACTAAGAAGCTCCAAGGTATTCCAACGCGGTGACTTTAAGGAGGCGTTATTTCGAAATAAGACTGAAGGAACTGATTATAGGTTTTAGTTATTATAGATAAACGCATATCGTGGAATAATTTCTTAGCGAGGATATCGGCTGCAACCCGGAGCCCAAAATGCTAATTATTATATTTCCGCAGTTTATTAAGCAATGCCCCCCCCTCCCCCCGAAGCGAGGAGCTGTGAGGGTCTTTAAATTCTCGGACGTTGGGTTTGATCTGATTGTAGCTTCTGAGGCTTCTGCTACATTTATAATAAAGGATATAGCGAATTTCGATGGGTGCCATAGTAATGGGGGCGACGGAGCTGCAGCTGCACACATTGTCCACCACGACCATGAAGAGGTTGCTACTCGGAATTTGCTGGATCACAAAAGATCTGAAAAAAAACAAAAAAAATGTCAATCTACAAAAAAGCTGTTTTGCGTATGTTTTTAAAAATAACGTATGTGACGTGTATGTATTTAATGGGTCAAATTCTAAGAGGGTAGAAAGCCGCCATTTTTATGGAAAAGGTTATGACATCACTGAGCGGATATTCACAGTCTCCACAAAACCTTTTCGGGAATGAGGGTTCCCTCTTGCTTTTTGGTTCTGTTAAAAGTATCAGCAGATGTTACCTTCCAGAAAAAACATTTCCGCAATTACCATACCATAAGTACATGATACGGTATAGAATGAACCGATACATCTTTTTAGCTGGTTAATAAATAAACAATAATCTGTAGGAAAAAAATAAAATTGGGGTAAATTTACCCAAATATACATAACGAGAAAAATACCAAATGGGTTTCAAAAACCAATAGTTATTTTGTGACATCAAATGACAAAAATCTCCGTAACCTGACTTAATGTGTTACATATTAGGAATCACAGAGAATCATGGGAATTGTAGTCCAGTAGGGTTCGGAGACGCAGGTTGGCGACCCCCCCCTCACTTGTATAATTAATACATTCAGCCCTGGCAGCTGCAGCTTTAGCGCTTTCTCTCTCGCCCTTTTCCGAAGGAAGTTCTATTTTGTTTCAAAGTTGACTTCAAGCCAAGTAAAAAAAAAAAGATTAAAAAAAAAAACGTGCAAATGCTTTCCTCCGAACGAGCGGCGCGGGAAAGCGAACCTCGGCTTCTTGTTTAAATTGAGATAACTCCGATATTATCTTTTCAAAGTCAACACTTCATCAGAAACAAATTACAAAGCAAACAAACAGCGACTTCGTCCAGTAGCCGGCACAAAAAAATAAAAAAATAGAAAAACCGAAAAAAATTCACCGCGCGTTCTTTTGGGCGAAATTACGGGAAATCTTAATTTAACGTCTTTGAGCGAGTGGAAGATGAAACGTTTTTTAAAAGGTTTAGGAATCTTCTTTCTACCCCGAGACGTCTCTAATAAGTCAGCTAGGTGGCTGCGCGTGTTTTTTTTCCGCATTTATGGCACAATGAGAGGAACTGTAGTTTATAAATGTACAAAAAGTGTAAACGGGGGAGCAGCCGAGCTGACATCATACGGCTGTAACACGTGTGGTTTTGCGGATTTCTGTGTGGGTGAAAGGAGGCCGTTTCAAGGAAAGAGAAAAATTCCTTAAAGAGAAAAAAAAAGGTCAATTTTCATAAACTAGTGTACCCCACAGCGTTATAAATAAATCAGTAATTTACAAAAAAAATAAAAAAATAATAAAAATCAGTATATTAAGCCAAAATGTGAAATAAACCAGTCCTTCTCTTAGACGTATTTGTTGTGCACGAAAATCTATTTATATCACAGGAGATATAATAATTGAATACGTCTTTTGTGTTTTAGGCTTTTTTTTTGTTTATTAATTAGACTCGTCTATAAAACCGATTGAAAAAAAAATAGTAATTAATTGTTACTAAAATAAAAGGATTTTATGGGCATTCAATTTTTACTAAAACGTGGCATTTTTTTTAAAAGAAATATATATATAATACGGACGTGTAAATTATTAATTCTGTCCCCCCCACCCCATAAAATTTAGGGAAAGTAAATTTTTTATATATTTTTTTAACGCGCTCCTAAAAGCGTGGAAACAGAGCGATATTGCTGCAGATTCCAAACACGAGTACGTGACCTTCAATAGCTTAGCTGTTATAGTTTTGGCTTTGTGCAAACATGGTCCCTGGTGCCAAACCATGTGGTGTTTTTCTACTGTAGGCGCATGTCCACGAGGGCCTAGCGGAGACCAACAAATTCATATTATATTAACCTAAGCTTGGATACGCCGGAACCCCGAGTCCCCTGGGAAGAAACCAGACTCTGCTTCTAAGCTTGGATCACGCCGCAATGTTAGAAGCTTTATAATTATACTTTATTATTTTAATGTCTGCGTTCAACTCAATTGTACATTATTTTTATTATATTTTTTATATTTTTTTTTTGTTGGCGCTTTCTTCTTTTAGCCAGGACACGCTGCGGCAGGACAATGAGCGCACTACCACCTCTTCCACTCATTTTCCATGAGCGCTAACAAGTTTTAACGCGGCCCTTGTTCATTTTGGTTCAATAATATAATCTGGGAAGGGAACTGGCAAACTTAACCGGCCGCTCTTCCAAAATCAGTAGAAGCTGAAAAAAAAAAACGACCATAATTCCCTGGGTAGATTTTTTTTTTCTATTCATAATGCATGCGCAGGGAACCGCTGTACACTACTGTTTAAAGTCTATGGAACCGCTGGTGAGCCATAATTGCTAAAATTACATAGGGGCGTAAAACTGCACAAATATACAAATTGATAGAAGTGGATGACAGGGTCTGGGATATCCAGGACTCTCTGGGGATTATTGAAAGAGCGGAGAAAATCTGCTAGAAATCTAAGCGCGGTTCTAACGTAGCTGGAGGACGGGGAGCGAACGTAGGAATGGGACAATATCGGGGGAACGAGGTCAAGGATTTCGTCTCAGGAGAATCTGGCAGACTTGGTGTGAAGATTGGCAGAAAATCTTCTTTTCGTTAACCTACCTAAAATAGGAACATTTTACATCGAATACTGGGGTTAAAAAGTATAAAAGGAGCGGCAATTAAAATAATTGTAAAATGGCGGCTGGATCAGGGACAGAATGCTTAAAATAATTAGCAATTAGCAGATTGCGGAAATTATTTAATTTTTTTTTTTTTTTAAGACTATGGTTTACCGCGGTTTAAGAATCAGAGTCATAGAAATCCTCGGAGGACTTAAAGCTTGGAGGCGTTGGAGCAGAGGTGGCAGGGTAGGGATGAGTAACCCTAGAAAATCAATGTCATGACCACCATATTCTCCTAAACCTGTGAGGAAATCCTTAGAGCGGTAACCATTGGCGGCTGTGTTGGCTACCATTTGGATGCATGGAATACAAGATGGATGGGACTGGACAAGACTAACCGTATATTGTACCCTCACCAGCCCTGGCCTAGGTCGAGGGCAGCAGGTCCTGGGTTGGCTGTCCCTATCCTGGGAAACGGACTACTGGGCTCCACTGTATATTCATTCTTCTTCAGTATGTCGGACCCCAGTCCCAATAATTTCATGTCCCAACACTCCGCATACCCAGCAAGAGTAAGAGATCAAGATACCTTCCATGGGGTAGCAGGAAGCAACTGAGGACACCGCAGAGACCCCCAATATACACCATTGACCCTTTAAGACATTCAAGGCTGGTCAAGGTTGTCTTTATGGAAAAAGAAATGTTATTTATTAACGGAGACGTCGTAGACATTGAGTTTTATCAGAAAGGCTTCCTCTTATGCTGCTTGTAGGTAAACAAGATGGCTGACCCCGGATTCTTACATGGCTCAATAACAACGGTGTTCAAGAAGAATCAAGCATCTTTCCGCTCATTTAGTTCACATTTTTTAACTTTCATGATGAAAGCAAATCATCAAAACACTGGACGTATTCTAAAAAAAAAAGTAAGTTTCAGCGCCAGGGTATTTTGTTACAAAATATGAAGAAATATTTGAAACGATGTCTTTTACATTTTGAATTGCATTCTAGTGTCTTGAATCGGCTACACGGCCAGCCACCGGTGCCAGGCTTAGAATTAACAGGAACGCATTCATTCATGGAGCCGTATTTAACCATCTGTAGAAAAATAATCTCCGCTTGAAAATTTTAATAAGCTAATATGATTTTGGAAACAACGGCGACTTTCTCTTTCTAAGGCACTTCAAAAACCTGGTCAGTGACACCGTCAAAGCCAAAGCGCGTCTCCTCTAATACAGTCAGGGTTTTCACCGGCGTTGGCAATTAGGGCTGTGGGAGAACTGGAGTTTTGCCCAAAAAGCAAATTTGGCTCGTGCTGTCAGCCTCGCGTGTTTGCTAATGCAAGCTGAGTGCGACACGAAGATCGGCTTCAATTTCACGTCCAGACTACACAGGCTTACATTAACGAGGGACGGCAGATAGTGCATCGGGAGGAGTAATGAATGAGACTACAAGGTCCCCTTGTGTTAGACCCACGAAAAACAAGTTTAAATCATCACATTCCTTTAAACGAGTTACTTTTTAAGACTCGCAGAGCATCCAAAATGTAGTTGACCCAAAAGCCCACAACGTTGGCCTCTTATGTAGAAGAACTAGACGGAAACTCCGTTGCATGGAGGTAAGAGGGCATTAGATGTTGGCAGAAGGATTTGGCAGCTGTTACCTTTGGCCAGACCCAAAATAAGTGAATTTATCAGCGTCGGGGACACCGATAATTAGTTTGTAGAAAGCTCTGGGCGAGAAATAAAGCAAGGCAATGCTGAAGACCTGGTCAGAGTCAGGGAAGCACTTAGGGGAGCCCTAAGACACAACAGGAAGTTAACAAAACAAAATGGCTTCCTCTGGTCTGTTGAAGAAATCTGCCCCCGTTCCTGGTCCAGCGAACACACTGTTTTTATATAATAAGAGATATGTTTATGTGAATATTTCAATATTCTCCATCATGTTCCAAAAAAACATATTTTATTTGCCGTTTTCTTTTACATCAGACCTCCCCTTCCTTCTCATTCTTCACGTTCGATGAGATGAAGGATATCAGCTGTTCCATAAATGTTTCCTCCATCCGTGGAGCCAACAACTCAAGACAAGAAGACGCATCGGCTACCGACAAGCCGTGATCTATTGGAGCTGAAGATTTTACGGAATGCAGTATTGATGAATAACACTTGGAGCTGAAGTCTCACAGAAATACCTCGGCTGGGCTTTTTACTTCAGTCTCGCGGAGAGAGAAGATATTTATTGTTGCCGTGTGAATAGAAGTTGTGTTTTGTGCTTCTCTTCACATATAGTAATAGTAGCATTTTCCGTCTTTTTCTTTGCCTTTGAGGACGGTGGGGTTCTTTTCAGAATAGTCGTTATTATTTATCACTTTGCGCTAATAAGGAGAGAGTCGGACTCTTCCTCAGACTTCGGAGAGATAACGAAGACTTTAGGGAAGAAGAGAATAGGGGACATGGAAGGATTTGTGGCCTAGCAGAGCCCTATGGCACCTACCTTCTCCATAAACCAAGTATCCCCACCCCACGTCGCCGCTGATAAAGGATATGATGTTATTAATTATTTAAGCCAAGTTTATGGCGACGTCATTTCACACACCAAGCATTTTTTTAGTCTGAAAACTATTCTTCCTGTCCAAGTTGCCAGCCTTAATTATTTAAATGCCGTTTGCCTAGAGAGCTAATTCCCATCGCAGACGAATAATGAAACTTATATTACACGACAAAAGGAAAATATCACCGAGGCCGGCCGAGCCTTTGAATGTAACGACGTTTTTATGTTAATTGATCTCATTTTACGTTCTGTCAGCGTAATGAGACTGTACAGCATGTCTGATTGCACCATGCGGCCAAAAAGTCTGCCGGATCACGGACCGCATTCAGTGATAAATTTACGCATTCCGGACACCGGCTCTTTTACATTCCATGTGTTTTATTGCGGCCAATTAGAAAGCAGCTGTCTTATAAAAAGACCTAAAACCTGCAAAAATATAATATTTCGGCCAAACCAATCACATAAAATTTTTTGAAAAATCAGGAGTCTACGAGTAGTGAAGCCCGGATCATTTGTGCTCCTTTGGTGACAATCCTTCCAACTTCTCCCAAAAGACTCCTTATCATACTGCCTGATGGAAACAATAGAATGCCTCAGTCTTAGCCAGGCACTCTGACTAATGAAAGTCTATGGAGGAAGGGACTTCATTAGCATCGCCATAAAGCATCAGCTCAGTGTGGTGTTTGAGATGGGAAAGTCACCCAAAATATCACATGACTGACAGCAACGGCGGCTCCAGGTCTGCAGATAAAGGGAGTTTATTGGAACAAAAAGAGATAAAACCAGACATTACTGTATACAGCGCGGGGGGTTATATTACTGTATACAGCGCTGGGGGTTATATTACTGTATACAGCGCTGGGGGTTATATTACTGTATACAGTGCTGGGGGTTATATTACTGTATACAGCGCGGGGGGTTATATTACTGTATACAGCGCTGGGGGTTATATTACTGTATACAGTGCTGGGGGTTATATTACTGTATACAGTGCTGGGGGGTTATATTACTGTATACAGCGCTGGGGGTTATATTACTGTATACAGCGCTGGGGGTTATATTACTGTATACAGCGCTGGGGGTTATATTACTGTATACAGTGCTGGGGGGTTATATTATTGTATACAGCGCTGGGGGTTATATTACTGTATACAGTGCTGGGGGGTTATATTACTGTATACAGCGCTGGGGGTTATATTACTGTATACAGTGCTGGGGGGTTATATTACTGTATACAGCGCTGGGGGTTATATTACTGTATACAGTGCTGGGGGGTTATATTACTGTATACAGCGCTGGGGGTTATATTACAGTATACAGCGCTGGGGGTTATATTACTGTATACAGCGCTGGGGGTTATATTTCTGTATACAGCACTGGGGGTTATATTACTGTATACAGCTCTGGGGGGTTATTACTGTATACAGCACTGGGGGGTTATATTACTGTATACAGCGCTGGGGGTTATATTACTGTATACAGTGCTGGGGGTTATATTACTGTATACAGCGCTGGGGGGTTATATTACTGTATACAGTGCTGGGGGTTATATTACTGTATACAGCGCTGGGGGTTATATTACTGTATACAGTGCTGGGGGTTATATTACTGTATACAGCGCTGGGGGGTTATATTACTGTATACAGTGCTGGGGGTTATATTACTGTATACAGCGCTGGGGGTTATATTACTGTATACAGTGCTGGGGGGTTATATTACTGTATACAGCGCTGGGGGGTTATATTACTGTATACAGCGCTGGGGGTTATATTACTGTATACAGCGCTGGGGGTTATATTACTGTATACAGCGCTGGGGTTATATTACTGTATACAGCGCTGGGGGGTTATATTACTGTATACAGCGCTGGGGTTATATTACTGTATACAGTGCTGGGGGGGTTATATTACTGTATACAGGGCTGGGGGTTATTACTGTATACAGCACTTTTTTCCCATGGGGCTTTTCACAATAAAAGCTGTTTTTTTTCTACATTTTTTTACGTCTTGATGTATTTGGGTTGAAAGCTCGTTATTTATTAATAGGACCGGTCGATAATTCTTCATTAGCCACGGCCTGTGGGCTGCCCAACATTCTGAAATTTGAATTTGTCTGCAGGTTTTTGTGCTGATTAATGCTGCAACTTCCCCCTGGCACCTAAAGGGTTAAAGACGGATATGATTGCGAAGAAATGGCTTTGTTCATCTTACGGGAATTAAACATATAAAAGTATTTTTCCGGTGCTCCGTGGAGCTCCGTGGATCGGAGCGGAATGTGTCGGCTCACCCGGAGGGGGCGCGAGGTTTTGTGGTTGCCTAAAATAGAGCCGCATCGGGGCCTGGAATCTATAATCTGGCGTTTGAACGTTCTGCGCGCGTTTGGCGAGGTAGAAAACGTCTCTATCGCAAAGAACAAGCGGCTCCGTTTATTTCAGGACGTTTCGTGGATGAAACGCGTTTCTGTTTATCTGAAAGACAATACGGCGATTGTTACAGGCCGTCCCGGGAGTTTGAGCGATCATTGTGTTCCCGTTAGAGGTTTATCGGGGGGGGGCGGGGGGGGCGGTATAGTTTATGGCTTCCTGCTGGAATATTTGCAAATAATGGACGCCTTGAAGCGAGTTTGGTTGCGCTCTGAAAGACACAAATGTTTTCTTTACAAATAAAAAAAGATCTTAGTCCCCCTTAAATGCTATAATTTGCACTTGACTCCGTTTCCAACGACTCGCAGACCAAATGCTGAGTGGTTACTTTGGAAAGAGATTCTGTGACCTAAAATTACCCTAAAAAGCCAAGGTTTTAAATCTGTTCTGTTTATTCTGAATCAGGGATTTATTTCCAGGCCTGGAAGAGATTCTCAGAAATCATTATTATTATTATTATTTGTTTTTATTATTATTATTATTATTGTTTTATATATATATATATAGCGCCATCATATTCCGCAGCTTTGGCTTTAAGTGTAAAAAGGCTTTGGCCTTAAATGTAAAAATCGAATGTTTATTAGACTTTTTTTTTTTGCACTTGCTGTAAAGAACGCTTCCTGTGCATCATGTGATACAACAGGAAGTGATGAGTGATGCGTGAATGCTTCTTCCTGTCTGATGGAAAATATTCATATAGTACACATCCAGCGCTTATTCACTAAACAGTGAGTTACATTAAAGCGTTTTATATTATTGAACTATAATTCATAGATCATATGTTTCAGCTCATTTGTAACAAATTCCATGGATTCCGTGTTAGTTCAGGCGTCGGATCTTAACTCACAACTTTGATATTCTTATTGCTGCCTAAACTATATCTTCATTCTAACCTGTTCAGAAATTAACTAGTTATGTGCCATACAATTTTTACAGGAGTTTATCAGACCCTTCCACGCCTTAACCCCTCATACTTGGTGCTTACTTGGTACAATCATCACAAGCTATGGTGCCTGTGGTCTCTTTTATTGTGCGCTCGGATACAAACGCTGGATACTCTGTATCACACGGCTCCAGGGTCTGTTTCAGTCTTTGTGCTGCAAGAGAACGGAGAGAAGATCTCTCTAAGACTTTCTAAAGATTAACCTACAAATGTGATGTTTCAGTGAATAGAAACTTAATAGTTAAATATGTATTTTCTGGGTTTCGCCCCCAGGTGACCGCTTTAGGGTACTGCAGCTTCATTTGCGTGATCGAAACATTAAAGCAATACTTAAAAACAAGTGCTTTAGCAGAAATCTAGGGTTCTGAGGGCCTTGGGATGCCATAACAGTCACTCATCAATTATCTTTAATCAATTTATTGCGCAGATCTGTTCCTCCCTGGGTGATATAATAGCATTTTTGTAGATTTATAGAATAATATTCTGAAGAATTAAATGACATCATTTTTAAGAAATATCTCCATTCACCATAATTTAAAAAAATATTCTACATCCACAGCGCCGATGCTGTTACAAAGTATCAAGGAGGCAGAGTTACTTTGGCCTTTTCTAAAATACGTTGGAATAAAAGATTTAATTATTGGAAAATGACCAAATTATAATTATTACAAATAAACGGTAAATAGACTGCAATAAGTCATTTAGTTTAGTATCCAATTAAGTTGTAGGGAAATCTCTTACCTTTTACAGAATGCCCTGAATTCCACCAACTGCATAGATTAAATTCTACAAGAAATCTGAAAAAAAAAATGTTTAGAATGACTCCCCCAATTCATCCAACATTGATGAAAACACACGCTTGGCACCAAAAATACACAACGTAGATTTTATGGTTTTAGGTTAATTCTAAATATTAATAACAAGCTCAATGTGGATCTAAACGAAACGGTGGCAATGCAGCCATTCTGCAAAAGTAATGCTCTATCTGCGCTGGCCGCGTTATTTGTTAGAAGCCGAGAATTTGGTGGGACCGGCAGTCATATAACGGAGAGAAAAGTATTCACCAAGAGACCACAGTTCTCTAGAATACAATTTTGCCTGTTTTTCTAAAATGATTATTATTAGTTATTTTTAGCACAGCTCACAATGGATTGATAAGGATCCATGGGCGCTGGTCTACTTAATATGGTGTAGGGCCAAAGGTCTAAGGTCTCGCTGTGCCAGTCGCTGTGTTGTGGACTTGTTTTTCATTAGTTTGACAAGAACTCAGATGGATAGATTGTTTCTGGCCAAGACACGAGACCTCATATCAAATAGTCTCCACGAACAGTCTGGGTTCCCAACGTCTTCTTATATCAGCCGTTCACATATGATTAGCCTTCGCTACCCGAACACTGAAGCCTTATACATGTTTTGAGTAGATAAAGAATTGGGGAAAATATTAAATAAGACATTCTATAGAAATTCAATCTCTGAACTTGGCGTTGGTGCTCCTATAATTTGTAAGAGCTGATAGAAAAATGATATGCAGTGGGAATAGATTATATTTAAGAACCATGAAACCCAGTTTGTATGGCAGCGCGGAACGGGGTCAGATTATTGCAAGATGTTTGGAAGACGTAGACTTCCCATCCAATGGTCAAAGGCATTGCCGATTTCACGTACTTTCTGAGCTAAAGCAACCTATTTTGGGGACGTAAATTCACCATTCCAATGCTATTAAAACACAGAAAATTATCAATTTCATTTTTCAGAGCTCCCTTTTCCAGAAAACGAATATCTGATTCTTATTGTTTCTCAAAAAAAAACATAATATGAATACGATACCCAAATATCTAATGTTCAACAAAGAGTTAATGCATGATTTGCGTGTTTGATCAACACCTGAGCAGTAGACGTGGTTCTGGTTTAAAATTACCCATTTTAAGGAACACAAAATCACATAGTAAAGAAATGACTCACGGAGATGATAGAAGCCCACCCAGGCTGACAAAAACTGGCATTCATTACCCATCAGACAAACAACCTCAATAAATATATATTGCTTTCTATATTATCTCTAGGCAGGTCAAGACTCCAAGGCTTAAAGAGCCATTCCAGCTTTAATGTCTCCCTCGTAAGACATCCTATTGTCAGATCTCCTGCGTTATAGGGCTGTGAAAAGTTCCTCATATCCAAAAAATGGCCAGAAATCGGGTTTTTCTACCCGGTAGTTTCCGCCTCTGTAACCACGCTTGTAATGTTTGAAATGTATTCCATGTGACCGCTTGTGATGTCCACATCCGCTTTTACGTCTTTGTTCCCAACAGAGTTATCATGGAAGACTAACCAGATACTAGACGTTTGCACACGGACCAAAAACTGATTCAGACAGAATTTTTGTTAGTTTTGTGGTCCATTGGAAGCAGAGATGGGGAAGCAAAGAAAACATTCTAAGGGTTCTCCATCATTTCCATTGGGGCTCCCTCTTCCTTTTCAGACATTCGTATGAATTAACTCCATTTACTAATAATCAGTGGGATCCGAAAAGACATGATATTTAGGTTATACTTACAAGATCAGCTCTGTCATTATCCATTTCACTGCAGCGAAAAATGCGTTATATGGCTGAAAATCAAAGAGAAATGCTTTATACTCCTTTAATAAATATTAAGATTTTAAAGTTCAGTAATATTTTGTATGTGAACAATATTTAGGACCCATCAATCAACCAAATTCATAAGCAAACAAAAAACTTTTCAAAAAAATCATGTGAATAATGAGCTACTCGAGATACACAACGTAAAAAACAAGGCTACGCAGTTGGTGATCATTTAGCCACGGATTGTCCGCTAATTATACTCACATCCAATAGACTATGGGCACTGTCGCTGCTCTCTTTATTAGTCCGACACATGGCTTGGTAATCATACAGCGTAATCCTACACAGAGGAAACAAAATCCAACTTTACAGCAGAAATAAATAGAAAAATAAAAACAGAGAATATATTTCTTGCACCCAAATCCAACCAAATAGTGACATAAATAAATAAATAAATAAATAAATATATAAATACTGAAATTAAAATTCTGTTTAATACATGAAATTGTTAACCAGAGCAGCAGTCAGCTAATGAATGAGTCTTCAGTGAAGGATTTGTGAATGAGTTCATCTGGGAATGGATTTGAATGAAAGTAAGCGAGTTCTTAAGACGTCCCTAATTGTCTGAAAATCGTCGATACGCTATTTAATTTCTATAAAAATCTTAAGCTGAGTCAACAGATTTGGTGAGTGGGACACCGGCCAAATGTTCGCAGTTGATGTACAACGGACATCGAGTCGGAGAGTAACCCAACACCCGGTCCCCTAATTGTGTCTTTACTGGGACAACTTGATCCCAACTCGTTCTTTGTGCATAAAAATAAACGGAAGGGAAGTAAGAGAGCCGAGCAGTTGTCTCCTTCTCAGATTATTGCTACTATGTGCCACATGTGACTTGGATTCCAGTAGTTCAGAGGTTAAATCCATCCAGCCCTGTTGGATATTTTGATACAAGGAGTCTGAAGAGAAATGCGTGAGGTTCTTGCATCCCGCGTTACGCTCTTATTGCGATACATCGTATCCGCTGTCTGCACCATTTCTGCATGTTCTGGAAACGCAAATTTGCTTGTTGTGCAGAAACTTTATTGCTACAAAATAAAACACATTTACATTCCATTCCATTTATAGATCCCCAACGGCTTCTGTTCCTCTGCTACAAAAGGGGAGTGAAAACTAACATTAAAAATATATAAAATGGACAATAAATAACGTGCGTTAAGACAGGAGGAGAAGGGGGGCCCTGCTCTCCTAATATAATCTAACATTTCATTCTTAAAGCTTTTGTTACGTGATGACGTCACCTCTTCCAACTCTAAAAATCTACCATAATAATTTTAAACCTAAATTTAAAAAAATATTATTTAAAAAAAAAAAGCTTAAATATAAGTTAGATAATTAACATTTTAGATAAAACGTATCCCTTCCACTGATAGATGTCCTAGCCGCTATTTAATATTTTATTTGTCTTCTGTCAATAGACTTTGTGTTTAGGAAATAAATAAATCCAGTATATGTCGCTTTAACGGAGAAAACTGAAATCGCTGCAATAGCATCAAAAAACTATAATTTTGTTATATTTTAATGATGGTTCTGCGGCATCCCGGCTCATTTCCTGTTGATTGTAGCCGATGAACGTTATAATTGACGGTTTTTCTTTCAGAACTAAATATAAAACCATTAATGGAGTTTCAGCCCATGGCGGCGCACCCAGAGTGCCGCTTTGCGTTGTAATCATCGCCGCTGGCCTTTTAGCGGTTAATGATATGTTTGGGGGGAAAAAAGTAAAACGCTTGCTTTCTTCAGCCACGCAGAATCATAAACAAGAAACTTTTCATTCTATATATATTTATAAATGATGACCTTATCATGATTGTAGGGTAAGCGATTAACCCTTCCCACCTCCTTCCAAAATGATAGTAAAAAGGGGACCAGTATAAGCATCATCAGGTTATAGGAGGGGGCAGCGTTCCCACGCCCCCCCCCCATTATATAGCTTAGACCAAAATAAAGAAAATTGAGAATTTTTAGCCATTGTAGGCAAATTGGCGTCCAGAGGCATTAGGATGTTTAGCAGCAAAAAGCTGATTTTTTAGAAATCCTCTCCAATCCTCGTTCTGATTTGTTGCCGACTCGAGATAATCTTCCATCTACCCCAAATATTATTGATTTCTCTTGCGGTATTAACCTTTGCCCGGGCTGCTGGAAAGTTAAGCCTCTCTTTGTATATAGAAGCACTTCGGCGGATGCCCCCCGGGATTTCCTTGCTTCAGTCTCACAGCCCGACCTCTTGTTCCACCGAAATCTCCCTCTTTGCGCCGTTATGGAATAATTATCTTTGAGTGGCTGAGTCTCGGTTTATGTTCTGAGATGTTTACAATGTTTACATATAAAGCCAAGATCGCTTGCGTTCATTAAAGCCATAATACTCCGCGTTAAGAAGCGCCACGTCAGTTTTACTCTAAAAGGGGTAAAAAAAAATAGCAGATTTCGCTGTCACCCAGCTGTGAAAACACCAAAAAGTTTAGCGGCAGAATTCTAATTATCACAGAAATCTTTAGGGTTCCTTCGAATTGATTTAGTTACATAACGGAATTCTGTGTAACGTTTTTTCGCTTTTATAAATAGAATTCAGGATATGAATATTAATTAGATCTTTTTAGACATTTGGGGGGGACAATGTTTTTCGTGCTCATCAGAGCTCAAACGATGTTGCCAGAGCAGGATGTGGCCGGTGCCGAGGAAAATGTCTTCCCCCTGAAAATATTCACTCATCATTACCTTGTTGTCTATATATTTGTATCACGAGCTGGACTTTCAGGCAGACAAACTACTTTTTTCACATTAATTCATCATGTTCTTAAATCTACTCCCTATAGCTCCTTTCTACAATCCCCCCCAGTTCTCTCTTATGCCTTTTAACCCCTTCACGACATAGCCCTTGCATGTACATGCTCACAATGCATTGTCATTAATGGGTTTAAGTACAACCCGTTGTCCCTTGTGGGTTTTTAGAAAATTGAGCCCCCCCAACCAAACTTTTATTGAACATCATCGGCCTCTCGTAATCCATCAAAAGTAAGAGGGACGGGTACGCATGTTTCATAGCATCAGGCACTCAAAGAGTTAATGTTTTTAAGCTAAGACGTGAAAGCGTTCGTTGTGAGCGTCACATACGATATACATGAGTATCACGGCTGTGTCATGCTTGTCACCTTAAAATGCTCTTAAATACGGCATATTTGGGGATTACAGATTTATTATTTTTTTAAAGTTACGATTTAAAGCCCTCGGGCAAATTCTGCATTTTTCTCCGCTCGCCGAGCCGGGTTCTGATTGAAAGCTCTGATCGCGTACAAACTGACAAATTGCCGAGTAAGAAAGCGCGCCCCCGAGGAAAATACCTGGAGACGCAGATCAATGGCGAGGAAGACGTCTCCTCGCTGGCCGCGTTCCTGCGCAGGAATGTTTACATTGAGCGCCGTGTAAAGGCCTCAACGCCGCTTGACGGGGAGAATAAAGGAAATTTGAGTAATTAACCGACTACAAAGCCTTCCCCTCCCTTTGATGTGCGCTGACTTTTCAGCCGAGGATTGATCGGGGAATTGATTTAATGCAAAAATAAAAACTGCATGTTAATCCTCGTCTTGATGGATCCTCCAGCCGCACTTTGTGGCAATAAAGTAAAAAAAGGTATATCCCGGCTGCTGATTTCTATTACATAGAGATATTTACGTTTGCGCACAGTATGTACCCTTCATTTTTTTTCATTCCGTTTGATTTTTTGTATTTTTTATTACATTGGATATTAAGTCCCGGAGCAGAGTAATTTGAAGACTCTTGAGTAACGCAAAGGTTTCTGCAGTCATAAAAGAGACTAATGTGTCAGACGAGGTCGTACGTCTCAATCCATATCCACTCCCGCCAGGCATTTATTCCCTACGGCCTTCAAGGTGACTTTTTGTCCAGTAAAACATCTTTGATCTCCCCAACCGGCCCATTTCCACTAGACTTGGGGGCCGGCGAAGCCTTCATGTTCGTCTTCGGGGGGGAATCTTTGGATTCTGTGAATATTTGCCCGTTCCCGCGTGTTTTCAGACAAATATTGGAATATGTTCTTCGTTTTCGTTTTTCTCTTTGTTTTCTTCATTTAATTTCTTCTGTTTAGTGTGAATGGGAAACAACAGCTGCTCTTCATTGGTTGCTGCCAGGCGAGCCACCTGCCGGCGGCCAATAGAGTCGCTCTTACAGACCTTTAAATCCCGGTGAGATCCTACGGATTCCCATATTAACCCCTGCTATACTACGGAACACTTAAGGTAGGGTAGACGCAGTGACTTGTATGGGGGGGCATGGAAGTTTATCTAGGAGATATTTAGGGATTTTGTTTTAACTAATAGGCTAGCATTTATATATATTTATATATAGAGGAACAAAGATTCTTTGTCATCGACCAATATCTTTAAGTACTTACCACCAAGAGAACCGACTAATTAATAATTAACGTTAATAATAAAAATTACAGGGCAACACTAAAAATAAGCACCAAAAGTATAAGCCCTCAACTTTAGATAATTAGGAACAGATCTTTTTTTTTTTAATGCTTAGTTTTTGTGCCGTTTAGATAAAAGCTTTACTAAAGTAAAGAATTTATATATTTATACACCGAAGATTTATGCAAAATCCAAAACATGCCATAAGCCTCCATAATAACAAGAAAATCCGTGTGCAGCATTTTGGTGGATGATGGCTTGGTCTCGTTCCAGGACCTCGCTAGGGAGCTGAGAATTATTTCCCACCATATAATAAGTGCATAATGTAAGATATTCCATGTAAGACTGCACACGGCGGCGATTACGCAACCTTTTCTTGGCTCTCGATACTTGGCTTTGCCTCTGCTCTTTTTTAAGGGCACACCAACAAAATCTATCCACTGACGTCAAATGATATACCTGCCGGGTTTGGGGTTTTAAATTAATTCACGAAGGAGGGAAATTAGACTTAACACAGACTGGTTAAATATATAGACTACAATTCCTATCATCCCCGGTGTAGCAATCCCTTTGAAATCCGTTATCTTGAATATCAGAGGCAGCAATTAGCTTCTTAGGTTTAATTATTCTTTGTATCCGAACGGTATTTGTGTTTGAGATTTACGAGCTTTGATTTCGCTTCCAGGAAGATTCTTGAATAATAACATTATTACCTTTTTTTGATCTTTCTTGATGATATCATCGTTGTTTTTGGATAATTGTGGTTTAAGTTAAACTTGATGCCATTTTGTACAATGTTCCTTACGAGAATGTTCCTTTGATATTAGCATTTACCTGATTATACAGAGTTTGGCCGACATAATAGTCATGGACTGAAGAGGACTTTAAATCCACATTGAAAGAAAGCATCCGGCTTGTTCAAGAATTTGCAGCCAAAATATTACCTTCCCGCATGAAATATTATTATTATTATTATTATTATTATATTATTATTATTCCAAAATGCCAGGTATTTGAAATCTCGTTTTGCTTTTTATCATACGCTGCGCACATTCTGAGCACTGGAGAGGAAGTTAAGAGCGCACAGCAGGAAGTTAAGAGCGCACATGGAAATTGCTTCCCCCAGTCCAGAAACAAAATTTCAAACACATCAAGTTTTTTTTTTTTAATTATATAACACTAATGGTTAGGACTTAATGGTCCTTTAGGCATGGAATATGAGTTAGATTAGTTTTTGTTCCATTTAGCAGATGAGGCAATCCACAAAAGCCAAGTGCTAGACGGGTGAACGTTGGCCCGTAAGCCAAATCTACGCTCATGGCCAATAGCCTGAAAATACAACAGGCCCTTGCCATCGAATGAGCATATTGTCCTAAGTTCCAAAAAGTCTTACCTCTTAAATGAGCCCATTGTTAATAATTTATTCATCACTGCTCCTTCAACTTCACCAAAAAAGCTCCCAGTCTAAAAAAAAGCACAAAAGAACAAAATTAAGTGAGAAAAAAACAATATTAGAAGCCAAAATGCTATTAATCACTCTACTTGTGCTGACTAGACCTGGGCAGAAAGAGCTGGAAACCAAAATAACTGGTTTTTTTATATCAAAAAACAAAAACGGGGGCCCAAGGAGCCGAGGCAGGGGGGGGGCTGATATACCAAAAAATGTCTTTAATTTGGATTGTTTTAAATTAAAATAGTTAACATTGAAATCATGAAAGAATGTTGATAGTGCCGAGAAGATGAAATAAAATCTCCGGCTGTCATCTTGTTGTCAATATTAATTGTCTGTGATCAGCGTGATGCTCCTTGTTCTGAAGATGATTAACATGCGGGAGCAGCCAACGTTTCTGCCGCAGACAATGAGGAGCATTGGGACTGATTATCCAATCAGCACGAAATGCCACATATTCCTTTTTTCTTTAAATTACAGCAGTTCTCTTCACGATGCTGTAGACATTATCGGAATTATACACAAAATAAAACGAGTTTCTCTGAACTAAATTATATTGTTTAAAAGATACCAACAAAGGCGTTCTTTGAAACGTTGGTTGGTATAGAATAGCAGAACATTTCTTATACCAGGGATGTTGTCATGAGGCTACCTGGGAACTTTGCTGGTTTCCCCCGGAGTCTCCGGAGGAAGTGCTGCTACCTCAGATCTCTGGGGCACCCTGCGCTTTATCCTGGGGGAGGAGCAGTGTTAAGCCATGCCCACTCCCCTGAAATACTAGGAAGTCTGGAGCTAGCCCCGCCTTTATTGGCAGCCAGTCCCATCCATATTTGTGGTTGGTCACATCTCTCACTAAGCCACTCCTTCGGAAGAGGGGGAGCTCTAGGTAGCCTGACCTGGAAAGTTCACAGGCATGGTCATGTGATATCTAGGCCCCACCCCTACTTATAAACCAAACCACTTTATGGCAAGTCTCCTCCTCATAGACATTCATTAACCCTCAGGGGACACCAAGATGCAAAACAAACATAAAATACATATGCAAAAAGACATAAATATTTCTAAATATAACTAAAAATATGTTTTTGTGCAGAGGAGCTGAAATCTCCATGGGCTCGCTGGACCAGAATTTGCATTATTTAAAAAACAAGAATTACTGATTATTTTTTTGTAATATTAATACAACTCTGGGATGAATAGTATAGCTGTGAAATGTTACTTATACCTTAAGGAATTAGGGTTGAATTTGTGGTTAATACAGAAAACCCTTTTTATGTGTTTATTCTCCCAAAGAGTTAATTGTGTCCTCTGCCACGAAAACATTCCAGAGTCAGGTTGATGAAGGAAGGTGCGCCCCGTCCTTCAAGATGAATGAATCCCTCGCTATTTGTGTATTCTAAGGAACGTCTCTCACCTGAGTTATTCTCTTACAGGCGGAGAAGCCTATTGGTCGATCTTCACAGGAGACACTTCGCATTTCAAAGAGAGAGTATTATCTTTTTACCAGGAAAGAACTTAGATCGCTTTCCAACATACGTGGGTGGGGTGGCTGGTGGGCGCATGTCCAACCTCTCTGTTTTACGTGCATTTCAACTAAAGTTACTCTTTGAACAACGTGGATTAAAGTGATTGAGCAGAGAAATGCCAGGCGGCGTTAATTAAACTAAATGTAGCATTAATTAAATGTTTTATTTAGTAATCCTCAGTGTCTTCTACACAATATGATGATGATGATGATGATGATGACTCATATTCATGGAATGTATTCATTAACACAGCTCTTTGTATATTTTTTTGATCTCACTGATGTCACATATGTGAGGTGTGTGATGTCACGAGGTCTGATGCACAAGATGTGTGATGTCCCATGCACAGGTGGTGTGATGTCATTGACGCTCCATGTACAGGGTTTGTGATGTCATTGATGCCCCATATGCAGGGTGTGTGATGTAATTGATGCCCCATGCAGAGGGTGTGTAATGTCATTGATGCTCAATGCACAGGGTGTGTGATGTCATGGATATCCCCTGTACAAGGTGTGTGTGATGTCACTGATGTTCCATTCACAGGGTGTTTGATATCACTGAGACCCCATCCATCGGGTGTGTGTGTGATGTCACTGATCCCCCATGCACAGCTTGTGTGTGATGTCACACTATTTATGGACAGACAGTGATTTCCTTCATTCCTGCAAACCTGTTCATCAAATTAACGGGGTCACCAACCTGCCACAACCAGGTGCTTATAGTGTGTGTGTCGAGCCCACCTTAACCCTAACAGCCCCTAAACCATCCTATTTCCTCCTCCGCCTTCTGCGCTTCTACGCGGATCTTCGATGAGATGATTTTTTAGTATCAGGAATTCCGAATATTCCGGAAAAAAAAACTCCACTTAATTCCTGTCCACAGAAAGGCCGTGTTAGACGAGGCCCCGAATCCACATCATTTCTGAACATAAATGTCTGTCTTAATTAAGTCTTTTCCGATGAGGGGCTTGACGAGCTCTTCGGGTGACGCTTGCGGATAATGTAAACGATCCACCCAGAACTGACAGCATAAACTATGAATTCCTACCACAGAAATCTCACAAAATCAGCCGTTCCATAGGAAAAAAAAAACCTCTACTTCTACTCGATATGCTTACTGTTTTCTGAAAAGGTTCATTGTTCCTCCCAAGTGAAATTTTTTGACCGGTATATCATATGTCTCGTAATTTTTACAGGAGGAGCTCAGAAAAGGAAAGACCACCAAGCTTTGAATTGTTTATTAGTGACTGTCTGAGTAAGTCGCCTTCGGCAAAAGGAAATATCTCCTCTACCGCTAATAATTGGTTAAACAACATAAATTTGGGAGATTAGGTTTCCTCTGGAAGGTTATGTCATAGAATGAATCTGGTCCATTGTCGCAGCCCAAAGCCTCCGCCGTGCTCCGCGCAGCCAATGATTGGGATTTCTGTATAATTAAACGGCTAAATTAGAGACGGATTCCCGGGGTCGACTCCTTCTTAAGTGTAATAATTAAATGTATGTTTATATTAGAAGCGGAATGCTATTTCAAGTCGTTTTCGTTCACGTTTGACACTTCCTGTAAGCGTTAAGTAAATATTTAGGGCCCTGCTGAAATTCCAGCAAAGACAGCAAATTTCTTGTGCGTTTCACACAGAAGCGGTTCAGTGTATCAATTTTATTACCAGTTCTGGTCTTTTATATATAAATATATATTTACTATCGAACAGGTGAGCTTTTTTCCCACCTAGTTATTCATTACGGCTTAAAAACTGATGATGCGTCATTATTTTTATCTATCGTGAGCCTCATTATACAGGTTTTGCCCTCGTTTTGAGTCCTCCGCCAGTTCTGAAAACAATTTGTAAAAAAAGTTGTGGAAAAATACAAAATCAACAGCCAATTATGCGTAACTGGTCATTTGTGCCATATAATGTATCAATTTATCTTTTATAATTATTATTATTCAGTTTTTTAAAACATATTTTTACTAATATATTTATAATTTTTACTCGAACAGCTGACCTTTGCCTTGTGTTTTTTTTACTGTTGGTGCTTAAAAGCTGATGATTTTATTTTCATGAATTTTTTGAGTAGCTGTGGTCTATCGTGAGCCTCGTTATACTAACTATTTGTCAAAGGATCTAAAAAAAAAAATAATAAAAAAATCAACGGCCGATGATGAAAGACACGGTGGGGTGCATGATGGGCAATCCGGAACCATGTAAAGTGTCGACGTGTCATTTACAGTTTTTTGTTGTTTTTAAAAAAATGACATTTTTGTGCTGATTTAACGTTTGCTTTAATCGACTGGTCTGTTTTAATTTAATGGGAGAAAGAAGAATTAGGTCAAAATGTCCTGGATTTTATCCCGACAGATGTAGAAAGGATTCCAAAAGCTGTAAATTATATATATATTGAAAAGGCGGAGAAATGTATTGAATAAAGGCCATTTATTAAAATGTACGTGCTTCTGTCAGCACTCCCGCACCGAAATAAGTAAGAAGGGAAGTAAAAAACACCCTATTAACATATTGGAGGAATTTAATCTCTTAATCTCTCTTTTAGAATTTTAGCCTCGGAGAAGCAGAGGATTTCTAGCTACAAAATATCCAATTAAAAAGATTTTTATGTAACTGGTAAAAGAATGTTAGTGTAACAAGATAAAGCTGGATACTTCGTCGCGTGTTTCTCTATCCAAGCTACATATAAATCTGCGTGACTTGTAATTAAAGAAATGTATCTTTATGATTATTTATCTGTGTTTACGGAGATGAAAGGAGAAGCCTGGGTTGTTGGCACCGACTCGCTGGCTGTGATCGGCCCCGCTGGCGGACGCGTGCCCGTACAGGTGCGACGGGGTTCAGATGCTCAGAGGTGCGGTCTGAAAAAAGGAAATCTCTATATTGGGGGAGAATTTTATATTTTTGGGGTTTCAGGTTGGATAAGGATGGATTTATGTGACGTTCTCCCCAAAGACCACGTGTGTGACCCCTCTTTCTCTGCGACAAGAAGAGCTCAAGATGAGTGTAATATGGCTGGGAAACATAAAACACCGCGGGGATTGAGTAAAATGTGAAGGACAGGGATTTCCCGGGGGGCAGAAAAGCATGTATCCGATATACGGCCCGTGGCATAATGTGACTTGGACATAGATATAAAATGTTGTCTATACTGTAGAGTCTTGGATCCAGGAGAGGACAATAGCCGGGGCTAGCAAGTTATAAACCATGTTCTCATTGAAACCCAAGTTCTTTTTAACCCAGGATTTTCTGAAACTAATGAGTTTTTCCCCCAAAAATTGGTTGAGCAGACCTCTAGGGGGTAGAGTGTCTAAGAATACAGATTTCATCAGATTTTTACCCATAATAGAAGGGGGTGCCAATGAAATGCGATATGAAAAGCATATTCAGTAATGGACTTCCAAACCAAGAGGGTGGCCTGAAAAGGGTTAAAACTAAGGAGCCGGAGGAAAAAAACATACATATCTTCAGATAAAAGGATCAGCCGGGGTCATGGTTTGCATTAAATCTATTAAGGTTATTATCTCTTGAGCAATCTTTGGGAGAGTCATTGATCAGACTCTGTGATTTGTAATCCTATCTGCCTATCTGATTTAGGAAATGTCCTTCAGAGAATGAAGAGGAGCCTCCGTCTCTGCCTCACGGGGGGGGTTATACAAATGAGAAACAAACCTCTCTCCAGAGGATACGTCTCTGAGGTCACCGCCCCGCGATGTCGCAAGACGCACCTTTCTACAGGTATACAACGTTTCATCAAAGTCAGAAGAGATGAAAAAACATTAAACCCTTAAAGGTGTAAAAGGTAAGCGTCAGCCAATCACAGGCTGACATTAATGTTCTGGAAATAAGCGACCCCATTCAAAAACAGAAATGTGTCTTTTTCAAACATAACTATGGGGGTTCATTAAAGTGGACGCAGAATCACGAGCTCATACAATTAGGATTAAAAAGAATAAAAGAAAACTCACGGCGAGTGTGAGCGGGTGCGGGAGATGCTGAGCACTCGAATTCTCGCTGCTACCAGTTTTCCCGCTGCTTACCCCTGAGTTTTATGGCTGCTAAACCAGTCCCTGTCTGAATGTAACTGTGACTGGGGAAGAAATGGGTAAACTGGGGTGAAACCGGTGGAAAATGGGAGCGGCTCTAGGACCACTTCTGTTTCATCATCAAACGATACGAGGGCTTTATGTGCCTCTCTAATTTGGAGGCTGCAGGGCTTATACTTTGGGCCACATTATACCCAAATCTGCTTTTAACAAAGATACCCGTAAGAGTCTTTGCTCCGCCAGCAAGTTAATTAAAGGCATCTTCGCGTGCAGGGCTGTAATTATATGGATTTAAAATGTATATCAGATAGGAATTATCTTTCTGAGAGCGCAGAAATCATACGGCTGAGAAAAATAAATCCTTATCCGCAACATGAGTGGCAGGAGCTTTTCATACGAAAAGGAGAGTGCGAGGCTTTAACACACGGGGCGAGCGGAGAAGAGACTGGGCGAGCGGAGAAGTGACGGGGCGAGTGGAGAAGTGACGGGGTGAGCAGAGAAGTGACGGGCGAGCGGAGAAGAGACGGGGCGAGCGGAGAAGTGACGGGGTGAGCAGAGAAGTGACGGGGTGAGCAGAGAAGTGACGGGGCGAGCGGAGAAGAGACAGGGCGAGCAGAGAAGGGACGGGGCGAGCGGAGAAGGGACGAGGTGAGCTTCACCCGCTAAATGTTACATTCTGCAGCAATACAGCGACACGTCACCCCCCAGAGACATGCTGATGTCTTCACGTGACAGTCATAGAATAAAAAAGAGCGTCTCTCAGGGAGATCGGCTACGAAGCAGGAGGGTACGGCCCCTTGGGGACAAAATACCAGATTCCGCTACAATGCGGCGGATCATCTCCCGCGGGGTTCATCAAGCTGACACATGTGTCCTGATTATCAGAGACACGAGGCCCCCGGCGTTATCCGGCTCTACTGTGCTGCTTACTGCAGAAATACAAGCAAAAATATTGTTGCTGATACAGAAAAATAATGTTTTTCTAAAAATAATAAAAATAATTCTAACAACAGAAGTTTAAGACTTCTTGGTCTAGAAAGTCCGAACCCTCCGTAGAAATAACAATCACGGCAAGTTCTGTCCTGTTAGTAGATATTTTTTTCAAAGACTCATTATCCTAAAGTCATGTGACGCAAGGAGAGAGCACTGATAGGACACAAGGATTGATTGCCATAGCAACAGAATAGTAATTCATGCAGCTTTCAGTAATATTATGACAAAAAAAAGCCAAATGACCAGTATATTAAAAAATACTAAACAAGATGCCACGGAGATGAACCGGAGATCTCGTTAATGAAAGACTGTAACAGCCCGACCGCAAAATTTAGTTTGATCCATAGAAATTACGTAATTCAAACATTCTAAAATGTCACATTTTTTGCCTTACCTGTCTGTAATCCTCTGATACCAGAATAAATCCATTATTGTCAATGAGGTAACAGTTGATAACCTAAGGAAACATCACAAAAGTTCATTTTAGGGTTATTTAAAATTTTCATTATTCAGGAAGAATAAATTTTACGCTGAAATAGTGAAAATATACCGCGTAGCTTCATAATTCAGGAGTCATCACCGCCAAACGCTAAAATAGTAACACTTAGGGCTTTATATTTATAAATATGTATACATTTATCTATGTATTGGAACAAAAATAAATAAATAAATTATATATAATAATATAATATATTATAATATAATTATATTAATATATAATAATAAATTAAATATATATTTAAATACATTTTTACCACCAAAGAATATTCTTTTTCTTTATTTATTATATTTTTTTTATTTTTTTTTGTGGCGTGACTGCATTTCTTCACCTTGGGTGATATACGACGGCCGCTCATCCGGATTTGTCTCCGTTAATCAATGTATCCTTTCAAACAATGCGGAACGCCCCGACGCAGACACTGCGCCCATTTATTTATCGCTCTATCTCCGGGATTGAGCTGATTCAGCAAAATGGATCTGAGATTTTTTTCTAAAAATCGCCGTTTTTTTTTTTTTTGTGGGCTTTAATCACGGATATAATCGCTTTCCATAGATTGCGCAAAAGAATGTTTTCAATTTGTTTAGTAAGCGCTCGCGTCTGGAAGCGTTTCCTGTCTGTCGGCATGATTATATTAAAATATTCGGGAAGGGGCACTTAGCGCAGGAATGGAAGATAACTCGCAATTATCGGATGGGCCTTTTCTGAAAATGCTTGCATTTGTTAATCACGGTGGTTTAATCACGTCGCCCAAAATGTTTCTTTTTTGGTCGCACAAAATGTTTCAATTTCATGCAGGACATTAAAGAGAACGTCTGAAATGTTTCTTCCCTAAATAAGTCCTTATTTATAGAGCGAAGGGTATATTTACCACGGCCTGCAGCCTCTTGGGTGCGCCACGAAAACTCACTTTGGGAGATTCTTTTTTGTTTGGTGTTTTTGTCCTTATTGACTAACAGCCAAAAATGATTAAAATTAAAGGGATGTGAAAGAACCAGAAGCGGCAGGGATCCGTGGCGCTGGCACTTTAAGGCCAACGGCTGGCAAATGATGTCCGTCCAACCACCGGAAGCCCAGACCTGAGAAGAGGCCACAACCATGATGTCATCAATCATTTTCCTCTTGACAAACAAGGCTACCTTGCCAAAAAATGTCCTCTAATTTTCATAAAGGTCAATTTAAAATCAGTTTAAATAATATATATTTTTAATTTTTTTTTTTAAAAAAGCTTTTTTCCACTTTTTGGTTGTTTCTAATAAGTTTTCAGCAGTCATGAATAATAAATGACTACACAAAAGGATCACCTGGCAAGTGGGCCACATTACCTTTATCTTAAAACCTCCGACCACCTTAGCCAAAAAAACTGAAAATTCAGCCCTAAAATGTGCGTATTAGTGATTTTTTTTAAATTAATCTTTGTGGACGGACTCTAGCTGAACGCCATTAGTTCAGCGGTAAGAGCACATTAATGAAATCATTGTGTCAGCGCGGAGCCCTAACAAGGGGGAAGGTAATATTTTTTGGAATGAGTGGGGTGCCGGGGGTTTATGGAAGGCGGGGGTCCCATAGGCCTCTTTAAGGCTTTCAAACTGTGTTTTTAATTGGACGCTGAAGTAAAGGCTGTCGCTGTACGGTTTCTGGTAGCTCGGGCCTATAAAAGTAGTTTAGCTTAATAACGTCTTTCACTGCTACTTAAACCACTTTGCGAGCTTAGAAGGACGGTAATGAAACACAAATGTATCATTTGCCGCAGGACGACTTCTCTGGGATTCAAAGGGTTACAGAGACCCTTAAATAGGACACGATGATTTCATCAGCACGCTACCTAAAAACCATTCTCCTCGATGACCCGGGATATATGTTTTTTTCTTTTGTTCCCAGAGAGGTAGACAAAGACTTTCACGTGGAAAAAAAAAAGTTTGCGTTTCAAAATAGCTTCCACATTTGTGATCGAAACTGCAAGAAATCAACTTAAAAAAAAGAAAGAAAGCAAAAATGAAAAAGGAAGTGGTTGATGGGGGATTATCCGTACACGACGGCTGACGGATGGATCAGTGAGAAGTCCGCACAGATTTTGAAGATTTATTGAGGGGAATATTTTCTTACGTGGTCTTCCGGTTAAATTGGAATTTTTATTGGTTCGACAACGCAAGCGGCGAGGGACACAATGTATCTCTGAAAACCGAAACAGCAGCCTATTTCTATCCGTCCTGAAAAGTGTGACCTAGGGGTGTTATAGAATCAGCGTATTGTAAAGATTAGAACATATGTAGTGATTATGTATTATTGTTATTATTTCTTGATATAATCATATTCCGCAGCGCTGTACAGATCCGGGATTCCATCACATACAAAGTAACTATATATGTAGCTAGTATCATTGGATTAAAACCCGTGTCACATGTTTTGATTTAGATCCCTTGGGTTGCCTTCTCTGGGGGGTTTTCCCCTCATAAAATCCCCCATTGTTGGTGGTGGATGAGTTGCTTGGCTCGGGGCAAAGGAAGGGTTACTGCCGGTAATGTCTTATTTCGGGTCGGCAGATTCTCCAGCTGATGAACCGCAGCGGACGAGATCTAAAGTGAAAACGCGCGTTCTGTGTCGATTAGTGATAAACCTCGGCATGAACCCGCTGAGGAAACTATATGAGGCCAAGAGGCCCTCGTAACGCGCCGGCGCTGGCAAAGAGAGAGGACCATTAGGAGGTGGAACGGTTGTGCAGGGAACCCCATGGACCCCAAGTTTAAATAGAGGCTTCATCCCATAATGGATTCGACTACCAGGAATTTATTAATCTGCTCCAACAGAACCGCTTCCTAAACTGGACTGCTGGTCGATCGTTTCCTCCGAGCTGTGGGATAAAATTGGATCAGACATCAAACCAAAGCTAAAGCCCTTCTAAAGGCATTTTTGATAATGGACCGGGTTATTCTTGGCCGGACCGGTCTCCTGCGGCTTTGCTCCGTGTAACATTATCGCTTTCATTGTACTTATTAATCTAAATGGAACTTTTGTTGGAAAAGAAAACCAACGAATGATTCAAGAAATACTTTTCTGATCAAAACATAGCACTGCACAAATCTTTCTATAATTAATCATTTAAAGGCCTAAAAAACACCTTCATTTGATAGAATAACATCTTTTTGTGACATTGGGAAATGAGGGCTGTTTGTCAAGGTCAGTCAATGTTACAATATCATAAAAGTGATATCGCGGGGATTATGGGGGGGATATAATTAAACTGATTATTCTCGCTAATCAAAAGTAGATGACATATGAAAGGCGGGATAGAAGAATAATAATTACTCAACAGAACCGTCATGAAATGGGATATTTCAAAAGAGTAACAACAAGGGAATGAGATTTAAATACAGCTCGCCTATCGGCCCCTTAACTCCTTATCGCTAGCACCTGTAAAAGGTTTGTGATTGGAACTCATAGGAAAAAAAGATATTTTCGGATGACAATTAGCATTTTTTATTGTTATTAATCTACATTGAGACTTTCTGACACGGAAGCACTATATTTATATATATATATATATATATATATATTGCTGTATGTTTTAACCTTTCGAGTGCTGTATGGTCAGCAGACTGTATAGATCAAAGTCACGTAATTTTTTTTACTTTAGAAGATAAATGGGCTGAGATGTGCAAATTAGAAATGGTCTAATTCTTGCATTTAATTATTATGTTCCTGTTTGTTGGTGGTGCTTCTTATCAGACGATATCATGGGAGTCGCCATCTTGCTGCCCCGCCGCGGGGTATAAATCGCCCGTCGCCCCGAGATATCTGTGATAATAGCGTTACGGAGGGACCTAGAAACAATCTCTAGCTCTAGAGGCTCATGCGCAGTCCGCTAAAAAAATGCGGGGAGAGAACAGGAAGTGGCTTCCAACTTCCTGCTTGGGCTGATGGGAGAGAACAGGAAGCGCCTTACAACTTCCTGCTCGGGCTGACCAATGGGATTCCAATGCAGTCTACACTGAAGGATCATGGGAAAGCATGGGAAATTTGCATGAAATGCCGCGATTATGATATATTTTATTACAATGTGATACTCACTTCATCATCGCAACTTTTAGAACATTTTCCATCGAGAGACGCGCACTGCAAAGAAGCAAACAGAGGTCACGCGTGTGCATATATGACAGCCAATTACGTCTTCTTTTTTTTTTTAACCCTTTTACAACATTTTACAAAAAAGAACAACACCTTCACCATCCTGAAAATGCTTGAAGCATAAAATAGAAAAATCAATCAGTTCAGGTATGAAAACTGAAGTAACCTTTAAAAGCAGAAGGGTCTTACGGACTCGATATAATCTGCTTAAACATCTACATATTGGTGATACGGAAAATTCCCAAATTGCGAGGGACGCCGCGTTCCGTGTTTAAATAAATTCCCTGCAATAAGATTAGGTCGCCTTCCAAATATGGGGAGAAACCAAACGTTTGTCGTAAAAAAAAAAATAGTTAAAAATTAGAATTTCTCTCGCTGTAATAAACTCGATGAATTTGAAAAATGCTTTTGAAGACGGACATCTGATTTTAACTTACCTGTCTGCTGGCGATCCAAAATTTCCTCTGGAAAAATTCAAGTTTCATTTGAATACCAACAGCTGGAACAAATTTAAAAAAAAGCTAAACGTCAGACATTAAAAGGGACCAAAAAATGCATGACAAAGCCGTTCCTGTCCACCACTTAACGGGGAAAGGCATTTATTTTTTCCAGTTTTGTTGTGAGTCAAACTAATCACCTCATTTAAAGTGCGTGGATCGCTTTTTCTGTAGGAACCGGCGGGAGTTCTTATTTTTTTACTGGCGCTAAGCCGTTTATTGTAGATGCCGCGCCACTTACTACATTTACGTTGGCGCTGAAGGATCTTGGCTTCTACAGAGAAAATAGTTATGTTTGGTTGGTAAAAAACATCTTGTTACGTTACAATGTAAGCCGGTCAATGACTGCCTTTTGGGGCTTTTGGGGCATTCCCTGGACGGAGGGTAAGACGCCCCTTTTATACCAACCCAATTCCACCAATGCTGGCTCCATAGACTCTCTACCGTGAGGCTAAACAGTCCTGCCATCTTATGCCAGACTGGGCTGCGTTGGGTGCAGAGATGGCAACGACGGCCATGTTTTACCTTAATATTCAAAGTTGCTTTTTAATTAACCAAACCCCATCATTAAAGGCATCTTTGTATTAAAAAAAACAGTAAATTTCCATGACCTATATACCCCCCGTGCACTGGGGTAAGAAAAAAGAGGTGGGCAAGAACCTTCACTCATGATCTGTTCGATTACGTTACGAGCCATTAAGAATCGTTCTTTTGAATCAATTAAGGAATAATCTCTCTCAGAAGCCTATTTTTTTAATACTGGTAAACACGGTGACGTCCAATCACATCGGCCAGCGTTATATCGGATGTGCGGATTATATTTTCATTTTTTGGATGGTTTTGCTGTAATGGTTATTAATCCCCAGCCGTGACATTTTAAGACTGGATGAATTGCAGACAAATCAATGGGTTCCTGAAAACTGTAGGCAATAAAAATTCAACCGTACCCCGCAGACCCTAAACTGGTTCTCAGGGTGCCTGTCAGGTCCAAACTACTTCACAGAATATCCTGAACCAAGGCGATAAATAACATTTGAAAAAGCAATATGTCTTCCTCGACTGCTTGGAACCCCATCCAGCCCAACAGACCAGTTACAGAGATACAGAGGTAAAATATTCTGGATTACTACCCTCTGATTGGTACACCACCCAACCAATGAGAAGTTAAAGATAAAGCACATGGTCTCCCGTACATGCCTCGACGCGGGTGGAAGTGTTTTGGTCGCGGGCACCTCCTGCCAGCGTGAGATACTTTGTATTAACCTACGGCAGGGAGCGGAATAATCTTTCAAAACGGGTGACATCGTTAATTAGGTTGAGAAAAAGACGAGTAGTCCATCAAGTTCAACCATTCCACAAACCCATATCAGAGGAACCAGGAGAAGACCTTCGAACAAAGCTGACGTATTTCCCCAAACCGAACACAACCTCTCTATACACCCTGTTTAAAAACGCCATGTTATATTTGAACAATCACATCACTTTCTCTAATGAATCCTGTCATCGGAACATGTTTCTGTAAATCCTCTAACCCTCTTCAAAGCGACCCCAGCCCTCGCCGCGGAGGCCACTTGCATTTCAAATTTGTTTTACAGATCAAAGTTAAAGTGTAAACTCGCTGTTACCCTTTATGTCAAACATATGGGGCATTGTGCGTGCGCGGAAGCCCCCGCTACCAAAATATTTAACCAGATTCCTTTTGGAATCGGCGTCTTTCTTCACCTGGATTTGAATTTGTACATTCGTCGGGTTATGCGTTCCCTTAGAACGTTAGATCAAAACGGGAGCGAGACGCGTTATGATTAAAAGAGACAGAGAAGAAATGGTTCCTCGTCACGTCTGGATAATCGTTACAGGAGATCTGTCTACCGAGCGTTTGTTCTGAGATTGTTCCGTTCTATCGCTCGCCGTCAAATGGAATGTTTCTGTTTAACTTCTGGAGACTTTTTGGAATGTTGATTGAAAATAGAGGAATACTCGGGAGATACTCGGTGAGCGCGATGGACGTGACCTCATAAATAGGCAAGACGTCGGGACGTGACCGAACGAGATCGCCCTCCGCTTCTCCAATGGCTCTGGGAGTTGGGTTATTATAGCCGAAAATTCAGGAAAAAGGGGCAGCTGATGTTCTAGGTGGTTCCAGATCATTGCCTGAAGCCATAATTTGCTAGAACGGGGCTTTGAGGGTAAAAACATTTTGTTTTTCCTTCTTCAAAAGAAAAAGTTCTTCATCCACATGAAAGTTCACTTGGAAGGAAACTTTTTTTTTCTACGATTGCATCTTGAATTGGGACATTGAGGTTTAAATGATTTGAAGATGTGCGTGCAATCCTTTCATCATCGCCATGGGAACGTGAATCAGTGGGTAAGGATGTCTCCTCCAGAAAGACCGTCGGCGATCTGGCAGCGGCTGGGACTTGGTGTCCTGGCGAGGAGGTGAATCAGAACCCCCAGGACACGTGAGAGGAAATTCACCGTTAGGTGGACAACGGCGCCGTCCATGACTCCGACTCGTTCACTTCTCCTGTCTGGAGTAAATTCCCCATTCTAAAACAATACCGGGCCAACAAGCCATTAGAGAGCCAAAAAAACTCTGGCACACAGTGGGTTAAAAGGTTTGATATATAAATAATATAGATGATGAAATCTGTCGCTATTTACAGAAGCTGTAAACGGCGAGTTTAGCAAGAAAGCAGGGGAACGATTCGTTTCTCGCAGCGAAAATTTATATTCCCAGAGCTAATTCCCGGAGAGAGAAAGAGAGGCGGAAAAACATCTTCCCTGATCATTCGATCGCTTATTATAGGGGAAATATTTATGAAATATTAACGGGGACACGCGATCTGGAGGTTATTGGGTTTAATTCCGTAACGAGTCTGAAAATCAAGTGCAAAGGTCCTGGAAATATTTTTCAAGGCGGTGGCAGAAATTATTTCCATATTTGGTGAAAGAGGTCTTCTCTATTTGCCCCAAAAACCAGCCGCCGTCGGAAAAGGGAGGCAGATAGAGGAGGCTCCATGATAAAGAATGACTTCGGTATAAACCAGATACGAGGATCGGGCAAAAAGATGATTCTGCAATTTACCCCAAGCCTCAAATGGTCCATTTTGGGCTTAACATGAATTTCAACAACCCTAACGGAGCCCGGCAGGTTGAGAGGACCCTCCATCTCGCGGGGCTCCGGGCATCGGCCCTTCTTACCCCACAGAACCGTCCCGCCAGGTTCAGCGGCCACATCCAGAAGTATTTGGTTGTCTTTTGGTGGATACTTTTACTTACCAACAAGAAGATTAATATTCCGTGATTATAAACATTCGATAAGAATTTCATATTTATTTATTTATTTATTTTTGTTACAATCTCATTTAAACTCAGTTTTCGCATCCTTTTTTTTTTTTACGATTTCGCAGTCTCGGTTATTTATCTCTGACGATTCCTTGAAGGCTTTTCTATTCCCTGATGAAAAGAGATTTTTAAGTGCTATAATTTGACTCGATCCGACCTCCAGCCACAAAAGGGCGAAGTCCGACTCGCTCCGTTCAAACCTCCGCCTGAGAGACTGTGCGTATTTATACGAGGTCTTCGCCGGCCTTAGAAAAACAAGCAAATATTTAATTTCCATGCGAAAGGCCAGAAAGCGGCGTTTGCTCAGAGTAAAACCTAAGCACTTCCAACTGGGACCGCGTGCGGCATTTACAAATATTTTTTAAGTGCCACATGTGCCTAAACCCTGCGCAAACAAGATGATATCAACGAAACCTCATACAGACACTACACGCTTCATCCAGCCTCGACCCGCGCTTACTTTGGGAGAGCTGATCTCCTTTCATCCTATTATCGTTTAACTTTTTTTTCATTATTATTATTATTTTTCCTTCAAATGATTTTATCCTAGCCGGAAAACGGTTTAGAATAAAGATTATATGGATGGAGACGTTGGACCGTTTATTGTTTGTGTTTATAAAGGAGATTATCATCATTTAGGCATATTTACTAAGAGCAGAAGCAAACAAATTCCTGGATACATTAGATTCTATCCCGACGATGAACGGCGGTCCGGATATCGGACCATAAAGGGGTCTGGCGCCCCGCGGAAAAGTTATAGATCTGCCCCACGTAGCCTTATTTCCATCATTTTCCCAAATTCTGAGAAATTACAGTGGAAAACATCACAATAGTGATATTTTAAGGTAAAGGAATCATGTTTTTGGAATGTTCTCGAATTAAAGTCTAATTAATACTTTCCAATGCCTTGTTCATCCTGGTGGCATAGAAAGAGTTAATTCTGCTTTGCCCAAATTCAGCCCTTTTTGCAGTGTTTTCTAGTGAAATACTAGGTCCCCTTATATCCCGAGAGCGGCTGACAAGGCTTCGCCTGTTTGAGCCGTACTCAGTCCCATCGTGTTTTGTTTAAGCTCCACAAACTGCAGCCAAATGTTCCCTAATTACATTACTAAGGCAAACGTTTACGCCGCTCCTTACCGGCGGATCTCCGCCATCGAGTACAGCTTGGAACCCGTTGGCTGAACCAAAATCAAAGACGTCGACTATTTGAGTCCAAAGAGAGAGAGAAAAAATCCTGAATAGCCTTAAAAATGCAGAATATTAATTTCTTCGCTGGCAGAGGGTCCGGCCGGGCATGGCGGCAGCAAATGGATCTGAAACACGTGCCATGGAGACCGAATTCCTAGGCCTAACCCTGCCTCTGCCTTCTAGAATATGGCTTTCCCGTGCTGTCTGGGAATCGCAGGGTTAAAGAACCCATAGACATAACTGTGAACGTTGGAAATTCTTTGTCCCCCCAATATTAACCGTTTAACAGCCAATCACACAGATCCTATTGCAGTGACCAAGGGTGACAGCCGTAGGGTTCTAATAATGGTCCACATGGACCATGAATGGTCAGAAAGTAAAGATATTGTGAATAATGTCACCTGTATTCAAGCAGGGATTCCAGCTGTGATATAGTAGGGAGGATGGCACCTCCGCATCACTCCCATCCGTATAATGGAAACCATGAGCCTCCAGCACAGCGTCTGTAGAGAGACGAACTTTATATCCCAAGGAGATCGTTGTAGGACGGTGTGGACAGGTCTAGGAACCGATGAGACCTAACCAACGGACCAACGAGGTCCAAGAGACAGTCAGTACTTTTACTCTCATGCACCTCTAAGGGGTTAAACAGAATCAGGTTTTGTTTGGAAGGGAACCGAGTTCATCGCCATTCAAATTCATGTAAATAAAGCTTTGCCAGCCGGCTTCGCTGCCAAGGTAAAAGGTAGAGGGTCCGGCTCGGCCCCTGAGCTGATCTATAAAGGACACCTGCTGGGAGTCTTTGTGCCCAGAACACCTGCTCAGAGCCGTCTGCCAGGGCCGGGAGCCGTCTGCCAGGGCCGGGAGGACAGACGTGAGGACGCAGAACGCGCAGGCTGCTTGCGGGGACTTTATGTAACGTCACAGAAATCATTGAGGGTAAATGAACGTTTTCCCTGATTACCGGTCGATCAACATGAAATCCCGCGCTGTGATACAAAGTAACCCCCGACGCATCAACTTCACTGCGTCTCCACGGAGACATTAAGCTGCGGAACGCGCCGGCGGGGACTGCGGATCACGTATTTGTGCCGGGTGTTGGATTTATGGTCAGTAATGATACAGTATCGGGGGAACTGCCGGGTCCCCTAAACAAAAACAAAGATTTCTTCGTGAAACATTTAGGAATTCTTTCTATGTAACCAAAGACAATAAGACTTCTGATGATATTATGAATATTCAACATGGCATTTAATAGTTTAGGGGTATTTGGGGAGCGGATTTACCCCTCAGCCCAACGCACACACTTTCTCCTTAGCATTGAATATAATAAAAGAAAGTTAAAAAAAAAAAATATGATTTAGAGCAGCTGTGTTAGTGTGTATGTGTGACTGTGTGTGTGTTAGTGTGTATGTGTGACTGTGTGTGTGTGTTAGTGTGTATGTGTGACTGTGTGTGTGTATGTGACTGTGTGTGTGTGTAAGTGTGTATGTGTGACTGTGTGTGTATGTGACTGTGTGTGTGGTAGTGTTAGTGTGTATGTGTGACTGTGTATGTGTGTTAGTGTGTGTGTTAGTGTGTATGTGTGACTTTGTGTGCATGTGTCACAAGAGGAGGTCCAATGGGATGGCACCATGAGTTACCGCACTAGGCGACACCAACCCTAGTGGCCCCACTGCCACTCAGCTGTCATACTCATTAAGTGTGGAGCGTCCCTTTAAATGTTATCGATCATAAGACAGGTGTACAAATTCATCATTCAAACACCTTCCAAGCGGACATTTTTTACAAAAACTTAACAAAACACAAATTCACGTTTTTTTCCAGCTATGATTATTGACGTCATTTTTTTTTTTTGGTGATGGATCGCTTGTTATAAAAAAAAAAAACCCTTAAAGTATTTCCTTTGTACCTAAAAAAAAAAAATACCATAATTTCATTTTATTTTTTCTTTCTCTGGGAAAATTCACTTTTCTTGATGTCATTATTTTTAAATAATTAGGTTTTTTTTTTTTTTTTGGAATCAGCCAAATAAAACAATTAAAAGAAAGAAAATAATGAATATAATACACCTGTACACACAGTCTGCATGGGACGACGGGGAAAAACTGTAAATCGGCCCAAATAAGTTGGCTGCTATGGATACGCATGGAACGCGTTTACTGCGCATACTGCGGGCATTCCAATTTAGCGAATAATTAAGTGCTTTTTAAATAATATTTAATATTTATATATATTTCTGACCTAGGACTTTTGTTCCGGATGAATTCTAAGTTAATAATGCTGCTTAGCTTCATGGTAACAATGGTTCTTTTTAATCAGCTATTGAATTACATTTTAAATTATATTTTAATATTTTTTGTTATATTTTTTATATTTTTTTTATGTTCTTTTTGGTTATGCCAGCAGAAATTATTGTCTCCTCCGTAAAAAAAAAAAAAAAGAACCCCCCCCCTTCCAGTAGACATTTATCTTTCGCTAATTCCATAAGATTTTATTTTAATAAAAATATTTCAGAATCAGAAAAGGCTACACTGTAACTCTCTAAATCACACCTTTCAGACTTAAAATCTGACCCGGAATTTCACCTATTTTTTTTTTTTTTTTTTTCGTGGCGCTCAGCATGATGTTGGAAACAAGTCTTCCGTTATTGCCGGGAGAGGCACATGTGGTTTAACTTAGTATGACCTTGTCCCGTGAACATCTTTCAATTTGTTCGATGCTAAAAATAATGCATTTGCAACCGAAGGGGATTAAGGAAAAGAAAGATTCCATTCAGATTCTGCCCGCTGCGTCAGAATGGAGGTTTTATTAAGATACGAGTCCTGGCAGCGCGGGATTAATCATAATCTACTCTCTTATCGTACCCTTTAACCCTTCTGTGAAAGGCACGGACTGCGATAAATTACTCTGCGGCTGAAAGCTCTTTAGCGGCGAAACTAAAAGGTGCAAAAAGAGAACCTGTCAATACTGATCGACTGTTCAAAACCCTCTTAAATAAGGTGAAATTGTGTATATTTTATGTAAGTTTCACCAAATTTATGGGATCTTTATAAAAGGGGTGTGTGTAAATGAAGAATAACATGGAAAATGTTGGGGGTCCCTATGACTTCTGCACAGCATACAGGTGAAAAAATGACGGAGGAGACAACGGGGATCAAAAACTGGAATTTAATATTAACCTGTGATTTATCCCAAAAGGAAGCGGTCCCTGCAGTGCCCCCGCTTACATGCTGCCCTGAGGGACCAACCCCCGAGGAACGCCAACGGCCTGATTATAACATCCATCTATTTATTATTCGCCTCCTTCTCGCGAGGTCGCGCTGATGAGGGACACGGTGCCTAAAGTTGTAACTCTTTTGAATGGAATTTGGCTTTTTAGTATAAATAACCAGCATAATGTAACTATTTTTAGTAAAAATATCCTTAAAAAATATATTTCATCTTTTAAAACATGAACCAGAAGGCAGATTTTGTATTTTCTGAGTAATCCAACCGCTGCCTTCTATGGATAAACATTAAAATCGCACAAAGCCTGTTTATCACCTCGATTTGTTACATCCGGCCATATCGCCCCCCCCCCACCGTATTATATACAGAGGGGCATCGGTCATGGACAGAGTAACCCGTTCACTGCCGGTGGTCATCGTCACATGAGCCGCCCTTTAAAGCAGATCCGAGGAGCGCTCGTGAGCGCAGAGTGCGGAGTAATTTGAGGTATCTCTGGTAAGTATGCGTTTGTAGTAAACACAAGTGGCCGGCTATATTTATCTACGACACGGGGCTCGGAAAAATTGTCTGATCCCCTTTAGAAGAGGAGAGCGGCCCTTGTGTTGGAATATATCAACGTCATGTCAGCTCAATGAGAGGGACCTCCCGACGCGGCCAAATAATAGGTCCTGGCAGAGCAGGCGAGCGCGTCGTGGAGGCAGCACGAACCTCATGCAAATCGCTGTCCTTGCCACATACAAAGCATTGCGTCCGATTGCACCCCGACCGACCTCGAGAGACACCTGATCTAACGATTGAAAGGGATTCTAAAGCAGCACGGGATTAAAAGGCAGCTTTTTGCGTGTGTGTGTATATATGAGTGTGTGTGTATATGAGTGTGTGTATGAGTGTGTGTATGTACGTGTGTATGTGCGTGTATGTGTGAGCGTGTATGTGTGTGAGCGTGTATGTGTGTGAGCGTGTATGTGTGTGAGTGTGTGTGACCTGGATTTCTGGCAGATTAAACACGAGAAAGGGGTTAGCTCTGGAGGACGGGATTTGCAAGTTACAGCTGTCTCGGGCGAGGTGACAGATATCCCCTCCACGGCCTGTTGATTGAGCAGACGAGACTCTCTCTCTCTCTCTCTCCCCGGCGGGGTATGGAAGGAGCCGTAAGGGTTGGCGCATAATCTTTGGAAACACAAAAATAAGCAGTTGTGCCTGTGATGGGTCGTTCGCAGCAGTCGAAGTTTACGCTCAGCGAGACGAAGCCTTTGTAAAGGTCAAAAACAAAGATGGATTGACAAGAAGTCGGGAGACGGTCAGCGCTTTTCTTTTTTGCTTTTCTTTTTTTTTAATGTTGCAGAAAAATTTGCAACCCGACAGACAGAGGGCAGCCATGAGAGGTGAGAAAAATATACATTTATATTTAAAGGAATGCTAACATTGTCAACACCCAATTTCCTGGAGTTTCTTGTGAAATTCAGAAGATTTTTCTCCCCAGAGACTCCAGTAACTGAACGGATAAAACACATGCACAGTGTAAGCGTGTGCGTGTGCGTGTGTGCATGTGCGTGTGTGCGTGTGCACGGATAACCACACAAACACACACACATCACATGTATGCACTCGCCCAAACACATACACTCACAAAATATATAGAACTTGGGGGAAAAAGTCAAAAAATGTATGAATTTACATTAAAGTCACTGTAAATCAGCGTGACAAAAATTAGATTAATAATAGCAAATTACCCATATTTATTTATATTGATTCTATATTTTTAGATATATCTACTGCTGAACTGGTGCAGATCTCGAGAGATCGCATGTTATGGATATAATAAAATGGTTTAATTTTTTGTGAATATAATATAAATAATAATAATAATAATATATTTTAAACATGCTTTTTTATATTCTTCACAAATCAATATTTAGAATTACAAATGTTAAAAGTCTGTGTCGGAAAGAGACGTTAGAAGAGAGTTCCAGTTTTTTGTTTTTTCATTTTTTTAATATATAACCAGATAATTAAATATTATTTTTTATGAGGAAGGAAATAAAATCCATTTTAACAAAAAGATGATTTTACCAAAGTCAAAGGTATTAAAATCACAGCCATCGACTTTGAGGATAGGTCATGTCGTGGCGGATTAAATGTCACTTTGTTATTCTATGACCTCATTTATCATTGTAACAGTTGCACGTGACAAATGTTTTAACAGCAGCTAAAGGACAAGTTCAAGTATTTCAGATAAAGGGAAGTCGTTCAGGAAGAACAAACCGGCTCTGACAAATTCCTCAACAAACAGAAAAATGCCCCAACTTGCTGATGTGACTTTGCTCTTTTCTTTCAATATTATTCATTTTTTTATGGGGGAAAAAAAAGAATTTACCAGTAGATCAGCCCCATCCGGTCGCCCCTTTCTTCTGCTGTAAAGACTCGAACCTTAATCAGTCGTTGGTTCAGGAGCCGTATGTCTATCCCATGCATGGTTAATACCCTCAATGTATTACCCTCTACCACGTCTGCTGGGAGGCTGTTCCACTTATCTACCACCCTCTCAGTAAAATATTTCTTCTAAACCTCTAACCCTCTAGTTTTAGATTATGGACTTTTGTTGTTACATTTATCCTCCTAAGAAATAAATTTATTATTTATTAATAAAGTATTTTGAGTATTTTATAATATAAAATTTAATGCCAGAATTAAAAATAATAACAATAAAAACCCCATATTTTCCAGTAAAATTTCTAGTAGAATAAAATAACTACTGAGCGCGATTTGATTCAGTGCCACGGGGTTACGTCGTGAAAGGTGTGTGTTTTGTGTTCAGATGTATAATGATGACTAGTATTTGTCATCTTAATTAAAAAAGAGCATTTATTCCGGCCCAGACTGACTAATAAATAAATAAATAAATCAAAGCGGGGGGATTATCTCTGCTGCCTCCGATATGCAGGAGACCAAACGCAGTTATTAAACATGAATGTTGGAGGATCCTCGGTGCATCTGTCAAGAAGCCACAATGTGTCACGACGACGTTTGGCTTTCATAACCCTCGGAGTGCACAGCGCCCCCAGCAGGCAGCATTAATATTATTTATCGATTTATATCTATATATATAGCGCCGTCATATTCCGCAGCGCTGCAAAAACAGGACGCAACAAGTAGTGGATAACAGAACAATTTGGGGAAACCCAGATGGCAACTCAAATGATTTAATGACGTAATTAATGACTCAGGAGTTATAGAGTTATAGAGTTAGGGAGTCATGGTATTAAATAACGTATGTGCTCTGGGTTCATATCCCCAAAAGCCCACGTCACAAACCCCGTAAAGCCGTATAGTAAGTGTGTAAAAGTGCGCTCCAATGGCCGGGATATATGTCCTTTATGCCGTGGACACGATCATGAAAACCAGCGCTATTCCTTACGCAAACATAAACAGACGGAAAGCAAAGATTTACTTGCACTTTGCTCTGCTGGGAAGGGAAGCGTAGATTTGGAAAAGACTTCAGCCGCAGCTTGGAGCCGCTCAGCGTGTGATCCAGGTCAAAGTTATGTTATTCAGTCACTCAACGCGATCAGTCAAAGCGAGTGCGCGTGTGCGTGTGTTCAGTGACACGCATGAAGCATAACAACCCCCTACTGGGGCAGATTAGAGTATTAGAAACCATCTTCTGATTCTAGAATGTTAAGGAACGGGATCAATATCTGTAGCTTCAGGCGGCACAACAAACGGGATACATTGTTCCAAAGAGGCGGGTAACATGTTGGAGAACCTTAGAGAGAGTAACGCGTCGGACGTGTTTTAATGCTTATGAGGAGTTCCGCTGTAAAGTGTCGGGTACAGCTTGATAATTACCATCTGCCCCTTTTGCCCCTCATTAAAGATGGCCCAACGCTTAATAAAACTGGCCAATTATCATGGATTTTGAGCGTTGGAAGCCCTCTGCTCAACCATTTCCAGTAAAGTTGATAGAGCAGAATTGTTACAAAGAACTGGAGCGGATTCACCTTAGTATTTGCACATATTTAGATTCTGGCAGGAAAATGCTAAATTCTTACAGATATCTAGAAATGATTAATATCATATGTGCTCTTCAGCTGCGAAGAATTTATAACGGGCCAAACCGGGGCGGAATTCCATGTGCAGAAAATCGATGTTTATTATAAATTGATTCTAACAGCTCCGTCTAACCTGAGTGTTTCTTATAGGTGGGGTGATATTCTTGTCGAGTTTCATGTGGCTTTTACACGTGGCCCGGGGATGCCCAGACGTCTGCAAGTGCCTGACCTCCGCGAAGACGGTGGACTGCAGCTATCGAGGGCTTCTGGAAATCCCGAACCACTTCCCCCCGCAAACGCAAATACTCTACATGCAGGGTAACCAGATTCGGATCATCAACCACACGTCGTTCGCAAGTGTTCCTGGACTCAAAATTCTAGACTTGTCCAACAACTCCGTATCACTGGTGTCGCCCCACGCGTTCCACTTGCTGAGGTCGCTACAGATCTTGAATCTCTCCAATAACTTCATCCACTATCTCGAGAACCAAGTGTTCATTTCACTCCTTGACCTGAAGGAGCTGGACCTCTCGTCCAACAGAATCTTTGGTTTGCCCGAATCTCTAGGAAATAATACTCGGAACCTCACGTTCCTTGGAGTGAAACACAACCGGCTACAAAGGATGGACAAGTCGCTCTTGGAGTCCTTTACAAATCTGAAGGTCTTGCTCATCAGAGACAATCCTTGGCAGTGCAATTGTCATACGATGGGTCTAAAATTCTGGCTGGAAAACTTTTTATATAAAGGTCAGTAGAGCCAAGTAGTAGCCTGTAGTCTTGGTGGTTTATGGGGGGTCTACAATTTAGCCTTGGAAGGGGCTTATAAAGTATATAACCCCAAAACCGTATAGATTATATACAAATGTCCTTACATAGTCCACATAGTTCCATTCACATGTGGCTAGATGGGTTAGAAAACACACAAGGAACCCCTAGACCTTCATATAATTCACGTGGTAAGAAGGATGTGAAAACCCGAGAGGAACCCAGGGGGTTAAAAGAAACTAAGAGTCCGTTTCAAAAATTCTTGTCAAATATTCAACTTGATATAATCAGCATTCCACAAAATTGGATGGAATCTCTAAATACGGATAATAGAATTTGAAAGTATTTATTTAGCCTGTCAGTCATTCCGAAGCCTTTGCACGCTGAGCCCGTCCACGATATCATTTCGGGTTCTCTTAACTCTTATTAAGCTCGGTGATTAGGAAGTCCGTCTTTTATTAAAATGAAACATGTCAGTAATTAACAAAACAGAAAGACTGGAAAACTTTACTATGATATAACCGTGAGAAGTGAGAATGATTATTAGAGTTAGAGTTTTAATAGGAAATGTCTTTCTACATCACTGGTTAACAGGCGATGGTCCCTGCGAAGTTTGTTGATCCCCCTGTCCCCTCTCTACTCCCCTGATGTCCCACTCTCTCCTCCCCTGATGCCCCTCTCTCCTCCCCTGATGCCCCTCTCTCCTCCCCTGATGCCCATCTCCCCCCCCTGATGCCCCCTCTCTCCTCCCCTGATGCCCCTCTTTTCTTGGCGCTCAGAATGTTTGCTGGGTATGAGGGGATCGCAGGGTTCTACAGCCCTAAAAGCCCCGATAATGTGTATAGAAACAGCAGGAAACGGCTTTATAAATTAAACGGGGTAAATAAACCCCATTATTCTTCCTCTAAATGCCCCGCCCAGTTAAACAAATAGTCCCGTCCCAGCCCCGCCCCTAACCACCCCCCCAAAACAACGGGCCATTGTGAATTATAATTGATCACTTTAACAATGAAAAAGTAATTAAACTCCAAGTCCCTTGGTTTTGCTTGTAATTGCGCATGATCTGTACGAGAAACGGTAGTCAGTTTTCCAAACATCCCATTTTCACAGCTCATCGGCCAAAACATTTAATTACATTTTCTGGAAAAAAAATTCTCCCTCTGTAAGATTGAATTTCTTCGATTAATTCCCGGTCCCTGTTAAAACATTAATGTGTTATAACTCCTTCTTTTTCGTGGCATTTTTCCCAAAGAAATGAGAAAGAGAGAAATTAAATGCTATAAAAATTGGATTTGGACCTCCATTTTATTAAGAAATAATCATGTTTCTCAATAAAAGAATAAATGATACCAGATGTTTGTATGATGAGATATAAAGCACGTAATCTTCAATAAACATGCAACACCGGCTAATATTTCCTATTTTCCACTTCTGGCTTGTTGGTAAAAATGACAAAAAAAAATTTACCACAAAAATTATCCTTTACTGGGATATAAATCTACAAATTCATCCGATTCCAGAAACTCCGAGCAAGTTTACAATTAATTCATAAAATAAAAAAAAATGACTAAATAATTAAGAAATATCTTCATAATACGTTGGAAATGTTGTTATAGACGTCTTAAAAAACCTTATTTTTTTCTTATAATTAATCTGTAAATTAAAAGGAAATCTATTTATTTTGATAGATCCAAGTAGTTTTAATAACATGAATAGCGATCCAACCTATCCCGGGGTAGGAATGTCCACAGTGGGGGCGTTTCCTAGTAAAGGGGTGGAGTCTCATAAAATGGCAGACGTCAGGCAAGTTGCAATTTATTACTACCTAAAAATGAAAATATGGAAATATATTCAGCTGACTCATTGATTGAGTTTTTGAGGTGAGTCCGCCATATTGGATTATTTTACAAATTTCTAAAACTCAGCCCATTTTTAGAGAGCGCGAGGGGTTATCTGACCTCAGTTCCCAAAAGTTTATTTCTAAATTGGTATCTTTTTTGGAAAGTAATAATTCTATGGTTTAAATATTGGATTTCCGGTAGCAGAGACCACCTCCTGCCGGTAGCCGACCGGTGCTGGCCGGGTGAACATTCACTAACGTCTAGGTAATTTATCAGCTCAAGAATGGTCTTCTTGAAGGAACCCAATGGAGTCTTTTAGCCTAATTATAGCTTTTGCGTTTCCAAATCGTTGGGTAACCGGCGGCTGTTCCATTTTATATCATTTGTGAGAGGTTTACGCACGGCGTGTAGACACGGGAGATGTGTTTATCGAGGAGAGATCTGGGGTTAGAAATAACAATGAATAGAGAACACCGTGCGCAAAAACTGTAGAGCGTTTGAAACCAAATCTACACAAATAATTCACTAAGGCCCAACGTTAACGACAAGACCTCCATCGCCTGTTTATGTAGCTTGGAATACGAGGACTTGGTTCCAATACGACTTCAGCTCTCCCTGTTTTTGACATTATGCACAAACGGCAAAAAGCTAATGTCTTTTGTCAAATAACTGTCTCTGCGCAGCGTCTAAACCATGTTCCAGATTACAATCAGGAGTCTGACAGGAGCATTATGGAAATGTACGATACAAAACGTCTTATTAATAGGAAGGTTTTAAGGAAAACGCGGTGATGGCTGCCCTGGGAACAGCGCTGGACTCCCCATGTAGCTGAGTGCTCTCCTGATACTGGGAGCACAGCTGCTTAACATTGAAGTACATTAAAAGTTATAGTTTATGTACCGGTATTTGACTCCCCTCCAGAAAAAAAATCCCGCTTATATTCAGGATAAACTGGGGTATGAAGAAACCAACCAAATACCAGGTCCAGAACTCGTAAGGTCTATCAACCGGTCAGCGGCAGCATGCAGTGGAAGGTCAGGGCCTTCATATTTTGGTTCTGGGATAGAGCCATATGGTTAGTTATTTAATATTTCTGATTTTTGTGTATTTCTGTCTGTCTATTAGTGACGGAGGGCCTTAGGTTCTTAGAAAAATTTGAACCCATCCCCAACTTAATTAATTCTAATAACTGGCCGGGCTTAACAAACATCTGCCTAGTTCCCCGCTGCATTGGTACCCCGTTGGGCGTCCCCTGCTCTGTAGGACCCCGTTGGGCGTCCCCTGCTCTGTAGGACCCAGTTGGCGTCCCCTGCTCTGTAGGACCCCGTTGGGCGTCCCCTGCTCTGTAGGACCCCATTGGGCGCCCCCTGCTCTGTAGCACCCCGTTGGGTGCCCCCCTGCTCTGTAGGGCCCCGTTGGGCGTCCCCTGCTCTGTAGGACCCCGTTGGGCGTCCCCTGCCTCTGTAGGACCCCGTTGGGCGTCCCCTGCTCTGTAGGACCCCGTTGGGCGTCCCCTGCCTCTGTAGGACCCCGTTGGGCGTCCCCTGCTCTGTAGGACCCAGTTGGGCGTCCTCTGCTCTGTAGGACCCCGTTGGGCATCCCCTGCTCTGTAGGACCCCGTTGGGCGTCCCCTGCTCTGTAGGACCCCGTTGGAAAAAAAGGCCTTCCAATCTTATATTTTCATTCTTTTCGTTAGTTTCTAAGCAAAGAGGTCTGTGGTTCCATTAATTCAGTCTGCAGGAGTATTTTTCTTTGTTAACACCACAAATTGCAGCGAGAGGCCTGAGAGGTTCTGCCAAAAGGCATTTGGCAGGAGCAGTTTGTATTTTCTGTGTTGAATCTGCCCATAAATAAGAAAAAAGCTCCATGAAAATTAATTTTTTATGGCCAGACGTTCAGCATATAAAGTTCGGCAAGGTGGGAAAGCGCCTGGGTGCTTATAATATCTGCCTCGCCTGCCAGATAAATGGTTATTGTCCACATCTCTGCGTTAAGTAGCACTTTATCCAATCTGTTGTTGGTTTTTTTTAGATATTAGACAAAATCCAGAAGTTTAACCTCAAAAATGCTCTATTTACCATACAATTCATAACAAATATAATGTTTGCATGGGCTGGTAGAGTTTTTGTAAAAAAATAATAGTTATTTTGATATTATTTGGTCTTCTGCCCTCAGGCGGAACGATTGACGAGCTGATCTGCAACAGCCCCGAGAACCGGAGAGGAAAAGACCTTCTGACGCTTCCTCTCGATATCTTCAAGGGTTGTCCACCTGCCTCTTCTCCGTCTCTGATGACCAACACCCATCACCACAGCGTTGAGCACCGAAGCAACAGCCGACACGGGTTTCACGCGGACCACGCGGATGGCAGCATCCTCCCGGAGTGCGAACCGAAAGCCAAAGCTCGGCCGGTCAGCCTGCGACATGCCATAGCCACCGTCGTCATCACTGGAGTTGTTTGTGGAATTGTCTGTCTAATGATGTTGGCTGCGGCCGTCTACGGCTGTGCTTACGCTGCAATTATGGCTAAATACCACAGGGAACTTAAGGAAGTGGAGCACTTGGCCCCGGCAGGGGAACATGGGAGCCCAGAGGAGAGAGAACCACTTGATAGGTCCTTGGCGTGATCTGCGTTTCGCAGTTGGTTTCTTAGATGTTGGGGGGGGGGAAGAATTTCGTAGGCTAGTGGAAAACGAGCAAAAACAATAACGGCGAACTTGTAACTTTCCACCCAAAGATATTCACGCGAATGTTCAAAACTTTGATTCTGAGCTTTCGACAGTAAAATAATCCATAAAAGAAGGGCTCAGATCTTAGATAAAGTCAGATGAAAGTAAATCTCAGTTATTGGTTGAAATTATTTTTTTATTGTATTTAATCTTGTATTGCGATGTACTTGTGGTGTATTTCAGTTCTAATTATTTAAATTAAAATGACCCCTTTGGAACCAGCCGAGATCCCGGACCCCTATTTCTCTATAGGATTGAGGGCCGACAGGGACCTTCACGCTGCGTATTTTGTGTGATTATGTTTTCTAGAGAAATCTTAAAGCTCTGGAGCATGAATGGGTCGGACGCGTCGATGTCGTACTAGAACTTGGATCCAAAAAATGACTTGAATGCACCAGAAACGATAAAATAACCCTCTTGAAAATAAGATTAAAATTCTGTACCCAAAATAAAAAAAAAGAGCATTGTTATTGTAGCAGTTGGGATGTTACTGAGCCGCGCGGCCGTCATTAAGAGGATTAAATCAGAAAAGGTCATAAATACCGGAGGTTACGCAATTCCTAAATATGTGGAATTCTTCGTCGGATTGGCAAACGGCTTCACATCTGGAGGACGGCGGACTAATGACATGGAACGTGCAACAACCCGCAAGCGACAGTGACTGATAACCCGCACGTGACGCTCTTTCCAGAACTCAAAGGGAATCTCAGCCCGTACAGAGGCGATTCTGGCAGAGAACCTGCTGGCTGCTGGCTGGCTGAGGGTTATGGGAATTATAGTTTGTAAAACAGATGAAAAGCTTCATAAAGACGATCCAAGAGATCTCCGGAAGGTCGTTAAATGAATAAATTAAATACGTTTTTTCCGACGGAGAAGAAGAGAAGCCTCACGATGTATCAGGACTTCGATATCCAAGAACCCTATGGACCCCATACTGAGAAGGTCTTTGTCGGGATGAGCCCCCCAAAAATTAAATGAGCCCAAAGTTAATGCGTCTTGATTTGTTTATAAATAATGTTCCTTCTCCTTAGTGGCAGAGTTGCACGAATCCCATCACTAAATCATTCTTTATATTATAATTATTTTCTAATATTTCCCAGTGAAAGGATCCTCTATGACTATGGATTAAAATCATTATTTATTTACTAAAAATGAATACACCCAATAAATGAACATCTAGACCTTAAACACGAAAACCATAAATATGTAACAACAAATAACGAATAAAACCAAATGACAAAAGAACAATGAAACTGATGGGTATAGTTTTTGACATTTCTCTTTACCAAAAGAGTTTCGGATGCGTGGAACAGCCTCCGAGTAAAGGTGTTGGGTGGAAAAGACGAAGAATCCCCGCGACGCACACGAGGGTCCTGAGTGGGAAATGAAATCACCAACGCGAGTCTAGATTTATCTCTTGTCCCAAAAGTTGTTCAGTTAAAATAAAAATATATATTTATGGAAATTAAGTTCTTAAAAATACCTTTAAAACATCTTCAAAAAGGTGAAAAAAACCGATAGTCTCCGAGTGCAGTTTTGGGGTATTTTTGAAGTGTTTTTGTAACCATGTCGTGTGTCTCCTTGCGCTGCTGGAACGAGTTATCAGCTTCTTGTGTTTTATTTTAAGGACGAGGAGATGTAACTTTTCCAATTAACGGCGACTTAACGAATAAAGGATTATTATTTTCCACCATGTCCCCCCCCCCCGGATGGAAGTCATTCCGTGGGACGCGTCTACAGCCCGTCAGTCCTGGGGAAGCCTCGGGTATTCGTGGCAAACATTAAAGGACGATGGTCTACTTAATGACAGAACGACGCCGCTCTGTCCTATGGCGGAATTCCATGTTGTTTTGTTTTTTTGTTCTTTTAAACGTTTTGTGACTTGGCAGAAAAACATACAAAACTTTTCTCCTGATTTTTACTTATTAAGCAACTTTTTTAAAGGGGAAACTCTCATGATATTTTTGCAGAGTTATATTTAGATGAAAACATTTCCTTAAACCTCAGAAAGCTGGTTAAAGATCAATTTTGTTATCAATAAAATGAGAAAAGATTTTATAACCGGATACATTCTCCGTACGCGAAGGAGCCCAGGATGCCAGAATTCTGCGCACGCATTTCTCCTTTAAAGATTATGTTTCAACCTGCTGCATGCGTTTACTGCGAGATCAGTGATCTGCCAACCCTACATCTATATATATAACAGAAAGCCAGACCCTGCCGGCAGATCGGCCCCCGGCGGCCCTCATCTCGTCTGCCTCTATCTCCTGCTATAAAGACTCAAAACGTAATCAGACGTCGGTCTCCTCTTAGATTCAGGATCCGTATGTCTATCCCATGCATGTTTAATACCCTCACTGTATAACCCTCTACCACCTCTGCTGGGAGGCTGTTCCACCAGTCTCCCACCCTCTCAGTAAAGTAGAAAAATACTGTGTATACTCAGTGAAGGATAGCCCCAGCTTATGCTCCAAATGTGGCTGTTGTAAAAACAATTTAAAGCAGAGGAAATTAAAATTCCCGTTTCGCATGTCATACAAAATAATCTCTTTTTTTTTTCATTAAAAGCTGGTAATTTTATCTGAATCATAAACCGCTAGCTAAATACCTATTTCCAATTTCAAAAATGTTTGCGGTGACCTTATTCCAGCTACAGAGTCCGGCATATCCTGAATTGTTATCTATTTTTACCCCCTTCCAGAAGGACTATAAGTAACATAACACTGAATGTTTACCGTAGATTAATTTGGGAACGCGCATGAGCGCCGCTCTGTCTCGTGAGAGCTTTGGCTTTTAATTCAGAAGCACGGAGCCTTTAGAATGCCATTTTATGCCTAAAATAAGCTGGGGGCATCTGACTGCCTGAGAGTCGGGGCAACTCAGTCCAAGCGACATGAAAGGCTACTAAGAGAATTCAGCTGATGCCCCGATGAAGGTCATTATGGCCAAAACGTCACCTTATTTATTTATTTATAATCCGAATAATTTTATTATTTCATTGTGAATGATTTCAAAAGAAGCTTAAAAAGGATCCATTAACGGCTTTATTGGTGCCTTTAGGACTAGTAGGATCTGATGAGAAGAGATGCAGAGAGGATAAAAAGTCAGTCGGGCTTCTCAGGGTTCTAAACCTGTTACAATTTAACCAGAATTTAAGTCATGCACTAAAACTCAGACTTTCTGGATGAATAGAAGTGAAAGTAGTCCAATAACTGAACTAGAGAGACCGTGTCTTCTGCACGCGCTCTTTTACTCCCCTATTCCGTCTCTTTCACGTACAGTTAATATCTTCATCGTTAGGGTCATGAATTACAAATTACCCATCGGAACAGAGCGGCAGAGAAAAGGGAAATCAAAATAGATTTGGCCGCGGAGGCATTAGGATGGTTTTATGTGGAGTACGAGACGGAGGCGAAGCATCGCTCACGGCATTTATTACCGAAGGCTGAAAGGGTTTGCAGATTATTACAACCCGTCAGCGCCTTGGCGCATGTTAATGAGCTGATTCGGGCGTCACGACCCACCGCAGAGCTCGTCCTTTTACTGACTCATTTAGAATGGAAGTGAAGCAGTCTCACTTCAGCAAAGCCGTCATGTTCCATTAATCAGAGGGAATTATTTTACATCTCGGAGCAGGAAATAAATGTCACAGCGTGAACTGCCGGGATCTACGCTCCCGTTAACGGTAAACGATCCCCTTGTTCCTTGTCAAGTCTGGATGAGCCTGCGCCCGGACTGCCGGATTGAGTGCTCTAGATTGTGAGCTCCTTTGAGCGGGATCCTCCTCTTCTTTTGTTCCTGTCCAAGTTGTGAAATGGTGCCCCTTTTGTTAGACTTGTGCAAATGGACCAAAAATTAAACTCACAATTTTTTTTTTTTGGTCCATTTGGTTTCAGAAAAAAATTTTGTTTCCTGCCCTTTCAGTTCGGACGGACGATTCGGAGGGCTTTTTCCATTCGAAAATTCCACTTGAAATTCGTTGTCACCTTCATTCACTCTCTCACGCTCTCCCACACTCTCACTCACCCTCTTTCATGCTCTTTTGATTGGAGGAATGGTGGAGAGGGTATAGCCAGAGGCTCCGCCCTTTTGTTTAAGTTCACGGGGAGGCCAGAATAATGAAGATTCATGGAGAGAGAGAAGCGTTTCTGTACCCATCTTTCTCCATGAATCAATCTTCATTGTTCTGCTCTCTCAGTACACTTCTGTAAAAGGGCGGAACCACAGGGACAGCCTCTCCCCCGTTCCTCCAATCAGAGGAGAGGGTGTGTCCATAGGCTCCGTCCTTTTGGGGAAGTTCACCGAGAGGCCAGGTTCATGGAGAAGCCGGAAGAGGAAAAAAACTCAACAAAATTCATATGAAAATTCTGGGCTCTCTGCTTCGTTTTCATTCGTTTCGTTGGAGTCCCTCCTCGTTTTCGGACATTCGCACGAATTTAAGAAATTGGTAAATTTAGTTAAAATCGAAATTTGTACGGATCCGCTATTTGCTATGTCCTGTTTACCCGTTATACGGGATTCCAGCATTGAAGATAGCTTAGTCCTGATCTGTAAATGTCCTAAATATTACATTATCAGCTCTGTACACAAAATAAACCCACATAATGAAATGTATCGATTAAACAAGCTACATTATTTATTAGAAACCCCCCTTATGTGTATCACATGGGATCATCCATGTTAACTTCCTGTTTTCAGGATCTTTATGATTATAGATATTTAAGTTAAAAAAGTTCTGGCATACCCTCCAATCACTGCTGATTTTAACATCCCCGCGGTCTTGATATATTTCTTATTCTGTCAGAAGAGTCAGATGACTCGATATTTGCCAACCACAGAACCCGGCTTGACCCTTAATGACGCATTTCACTTTTTTTTTTTTTTTAATGTTAAACCAAGACTCGAAGCTGGCCGAGCGCGCGGCCAATACAAACGCCCAACCAGTTGTTCCATCGCTTAGTCCTATTTTTGTCTCCCATCTTCAACATACATTTACAAATAAAATAAATATAAAGAAAGTACGTGTTTTGTGAGGGCCGGAAGTGGATATTTTCGCTGTGATGTGGAAACTGATTTTGATCCAAGAATCCGATTGTATTTTATGGATCTCTGGAAATGTGAGGTTAGCCCTGGCTCCGGTAACAGAGAAATACAGCAGTCGCAACGTGCAGCCGAGCCGTGATATTATCGTACAGATGAATTATAGAACATATCGCGTGGTGGTTCCCGGACCGTGCAATTTGCGGGATCTCCTAACTAGCAGTTTAGTAATATGAAATATGGAAATGTCACAGAAATTGCACCATTGAAACACTCTTGGATTTAAGGCATTAGACCACTAAATTACTATTATCGTGATTATTTAATGAATCACTAATGCAAAGCCAAACGTCTTGTTTTTTGGGGTTTACCAGAGCAAGACAGATGAGCAATTGTTTCCCAGAGAACTTCAAACATTTTGGACGGCACAACATGTATCTAGTGGGTGATTTAAATACCCACCACGGACCCGAGAGGCTTTCATGGTATCGTTTGTTACATTGCATGGAATTCACTTTTTTTTATTGCTTTTATAGTTACAGAATTTTACAAACTACCCCGAGGCTGTGGTGGGATTGTCAGCGTTGGAGAATATGAGGGGAAGAATACAGAAGGCGTACCTGCCACCACGGGGGATTTCCTGTCGTCCAGAAGCTGAACGGCGGTGCTGGCCGTAACCACGTTACTTTTGTTTTCTGATCCTGAAAATAGAAAAGAGAAGGTTTTTCTACAACCGGGGCAAGAAAGAGAATCGAAAACCATATGGAGTTTAATATATAATATATATAATATATATCTAATGAGGCTATAGTGTAACAATGTAACAAGTTCAAATATGTTTCTATTTCCTGTTTCGGGGGGGCGGTGGCCTTGCTGGTTGGATAGAACCTGGTACCTACAGAATACCCCCGAAAACGAACCCTCTGCCCAACAGAGACTTATTTGTCAATAATAAAGGAAGTAGAAGCACAAAAGAGTATTTATCTGCAAGAATGAATTACGTGGCATTTTCCTTCATTTATGAAGACAAAATCCGTGCTTTTAAACCCAGAAAGGGGCCCCCCTGGACGGTTAGGAAGGGGGAACATGACTGCTGGCCCTTTGACCGGGGTCAGTAGTTCATGGTCCGGGCACAGGTGTGGGTAGCAACATTGTTGCTATAATGTTCTTTGGTGTATAAGGGTGGGCTTACCGGAGCAGGGTTTCAGTCATTCCTGACACTCTGTACGAGCTTCACCTTCATCATCACCTTCATCATGTCGGCTGAGCAATTGGAAATGGCCCTAGCGGCGTTTCTACAAGAAAATGACAGAGCCTCGCTGATGAGACTTGTGGAAAGGGCTCAAGCTGCTCCGACTGACCTCCTTCCAGTCCCTGTCCAGGCGGATGCTGCTGCAGGGAGAAGCAGGCGTTCCCGACCTCCTTCACGCTTAAGCCCTAGTCCCTTAAGGGGCGGAGGGCGAAGACCGGTACCTGCATCCAGGAACCCAAGGCCTGCACGACCCAGAAGACGTCTTCAGCGTTCATCTCGACGAGAGCAGCGGCAGGAGGCGTCTCCACCTTCCCCCGCCGCAGTAGCTGTTCCGGATGATGGGAGCGAAGCCGGACCGTCTGGTGAGCGTAGCCGAAGCCCTCGCTCGCCATCCAGCCGACGGAGAGGGACGGTGACTGCAGCATCGGCGGTTTCTACGGGTGGACGGCAGCGGCGGCACGATCGTGTGTCGGCCGGGCGACGGGTGAGTGACGTCAGCGCGGCGACTCCTCGAGAAGGGGGGAGGCGGGCTCCTGCGGCAGCCTCTCGTGATTACCCTGCTCCTGCTGCGACTCGGGACCGGAATGCAGCCAGAAGCCTGCGTGAGGATTCTCCAGCGTCGACCGCGTCAGGGAGCCGTTCCATGTTATCCGGATTCGACGATCTTCCACCAAATCTTCCACCTGCTGTCAGCGTTGATGGTGAGTGCTTGGGCCAGATGGCCTGGGGCACAGAGGTTGGGGGTTTACGGACCACACAGCATTTGAGGGAGGGTTCTGGGGCTGACCTGGCAAGGGTCCTCAAAGACTTACTGGGTAGACTTGGTGATACTGGGGCTGCTACAGCTGACCCCTTCCCTAATGTTGGGAGGTCTCAGGTAGCTTCTGCTATGGGTTCTTCCTCTCTGCCGGCTGTGCCTAATTTGTGTGAGGTTGCGCCGTTAAGCATGCATGTATCTTCAGAGGTTCGAGAGAAGATTTGTAGGTTAGAATTTGTGGATGTGTTGTCATTGGTCCCGGCGGACAAGGAGACCGTGGATAGGCCACGGAGGTCAGAGCAGGGTGATTCCGAAAAAGGAAAACAAATTCCACGTACGTTTGGGAATTGGCTTCAAGGTTTTTCGGTTTTTGCCAGCATACTATGTGAGCGTTTTTCTGACAAGGGTCCATCATTATTTGCTTATCTAGATCTTATCTGGGGTGCTTATAAAATCTATGGCGGTCAGTGTTGGTTTAAATATGATCAGCAGTTTCGTCAGAAGATGGCTGTCCGTCCTGGTATGCGCTTTGATATGCAGGACGGCAATCTGTGGCTATTATTGATGACACCAAACAGACCCCTGCCCTTTCATGGGGGGGCCGCCGCATCAGCCCCTGGAGCGGCGGCAGGTGCCAAAAAGGGTGTTTGCTGGCTCTACAATGAGAGTCATTGCAGGTGGTACAGCTCCTGCCGTTTCCGCCACGAGTGCTCCCATTGTGGAGGACCGCACCCTGCAGTTAAATGTTTTAGGAAGAACAGACCTGGCGGAACCAAGTCTGGAGGGAAGGAGGATGCCAGCCGGGGCGAGGACGCCAGTGAGCGTTCAAAAGATGCTCCCCTGGCTAAAGCAGTACACCAATAGACGTGAGGCCTTGTTGCTCACGGATGGTTTTAGTAGAGGGTTCTGGATTCCTTTTTCATATTCAGATTCTCCTTCCATGGCGGCTAATCTTAAATCAGTGTCATTAAATGAGGATTTGGTTGCAGCTAAATTGCAGAAGGAGGTAGATTGTGGCCGTATGGCCGGCCCCTTTTCTTCCCCCCCTTTTCACAATCTGAGGGTATCCCCACTAGGTCTGGTCCCTAAGAAGGAGCCTGGCAGCTTCAGGATGATCCATCATCTCTCATATCCTTTAGGTTATTCCGTCAATGATGGCATTTCTCCTGAGGAGAGCCGGGTTCATTATACTTCGTTTGATAGGGCATTGGAGTTGGTTCGGATGGCTGGGCCCAACTGTTTGTTGGCTAAGGCTGATATTGAGTCGGCGTTCCGCCTTCTCCCTATTCATCCCGACTGCTTTCATTTGCTAGGCTGCTTTTTTAGGGGATTTTATTATGTTGATATGTGCTTGCCCATGGGCTGCGCGATTTCTTGTAGTTACTTTGAATCGTTTTCTTCCTTTCTTGAGTGGGTGGTGATTCAAGTATCTGGTCTCTCCACCTTACTTCATTATCTTGACGATTTTTTGTTTGTTGGCCCTGCTAATTCTGAATGCTGTTCCCTTTTGTTGCAAGTTTTTCGGAAGATTTCTGGTGAATTTGGTGTTCCTTTGTCTGAGGAAAAAACGGTGGGTCCGGTTACATGCTTGTCTTTTTTAGGAATCGAAATTGATTCCTCCACCATGGTATTCCGTCTTCCTCAGGCTAAGTTGATGTCTTTGTCTCAGCAGCTTGATAGGGTTCGGTGTTCCAAGAAGGTTCAGCTCAAGCAGGTTCAGTCTTTGTTAGGGCTGTTGGCTTTTGCTTGTCGGGTTATGCCGATGGGGCGTGCTTTCTCTAGAAGATTGTCTTTAGCTACGGCTGGCGTTCGAGTTCCTTCTCATTTTGTTAGAATCACGCGCTCCATTCGTGCTGATCTTGAAGTATGGGTGACCTTTCTCCAAAAGTACAATGGTCATACCTGCTGGCAGCAGGCCGAATGTTCTAATGTTGACCTTGAGTTGTTTACAGATTCGTCTGGCTCGGTAGGGATGGGTGCATATTTTCATGGTGAATGGTGTGCTCAGCCCTGGCCTGATGATTGGTTGGGGTCTGACTTGTGTCGCAATCTAGTATTCCTGGAGCTCTTCCCAATCGTTGTTTCAGTGGAGCTATGGGGTCCAATACTGACTGGTAAGCGGGTCGTCTTTCGTACCGACAATATGGGTGTTGTTCATGTCATTAATCGTTCAACCTCTCATTCCCCTCCTGTCTTGGCCTTGTTGAGGCACTTAGTCCTGCGTTGCTTGGAGTTTAACATCTGGGTTCGGGCACGACATGTTCCCGGGGAGGCAAATGTAATTGCTGACGCATTATCTCGCCTACAGTTTCAGCGCTTCAGGGAGGCCGCGCCGGAGGCTGCAGCTACGGGTCTGCCTTTTCCGCACTCTTTATGGAGCCTCGCATCGCCAACCTAGTGTCGTTGCTCCGGAATTCGTTATCATCGAGTACATGGAGAGCCTACATTCGGGTGTGGAGAGCCTGGCTTTCTCTGGCTGAAGTCGAGGGTGATCTTAGGTCTGAGGATTTCCGGAGTCGGGTAACTTTGTTGTATTTGTCAGGCTTAAGGGATAGTGGTGCTTCTGGTTCCACAGCGGAGCGGAATATGACAGCCCTGTCCTTCCTGTTTAAGTTGATGGGCTGGCAGGAGCTGGGTTCTAAATTTGTTGCTTCCAAAATTGTTAAGGGTTGGAAGAAGCATATGGTTCCTGATAGGAGGCGCCCGGTTTCCTTTGCTCTGTTGCATCGCATTCTGGATGTCCTGTCTCAAATCTGTTTTGACAGGTATGAAACACTTCTGTTTCGCGTGGCTTTCTCCTTATCCTTTTATGGTGCATTTCGTGTTGGTGAGGTTGTGGCTCCTAGGGCCGGTTCCGTTTCCCCTCTTACTGCTCAGGATATTGTTTTTCAGCCCGGGTTGGTTCAGGTGTTTATCCGGCGGTCCAAGACTGACCAGGTTGGTCGTGGTGCTACGGTCAGTATTCGTGCTACCGATTTGGACTGGTGCCCTGTTAGACTTATTCGTTCTTTTGCTTCTGTTCGTCCGTCTGGATGGGTCTCCTTTCTAATTCATGCATCTGGCTCGTCCTTGACGAGATTTCAGTTTTCTAAAGTTTTTCGTTCCTGCTTACTTCGTTGTGGTGTGTGCCCACTTGACTTCTCCCCTCACTCGTTTAGGATTGGGGCCGCCACTGAGGCCGCTAGGGCCGGGGTCCCTGCATCTGACATTCAACGCTTGGGTCGTTGGAAATCCAAGAGGTTTCGTTTATACATTCGTCCTCAGCTATTATAATTGTTCTTTCAGGTTCATCGCCTCCACTGGTCTGGATACTGGGTCACTCCTTTATCTACTGGGCGTCTCGTCGGGCGGAGCGGCGGGTATATGGCAGGAACTTGGGTTTTCCGTACGACAAGGTCAGAATTCGTTGGCGTGGCATTCGTGGCCTGCGCTGGGTTCAGATGTATCCGGAGTTTTGTTCATTAAGTAGGTTTGTCCCGTCTTCTATTATTTTGGTCATACACGCGGGGGGCAATGATTTAGGCTCGGTTCGTACTATCGATCTCATTTACCGTATCAAAGGGGATCTTTCACGCTGTTTTGCCCTTTTTAAACGTGTTATTTTAATCTGGTCAGAAGTTGTTCCTCGACCGGTTTGGTCACTTGGAGCAGGTGCTAGATCCTTGGAAAAATGTCGCAGAAAACTGAATGTTGCCGTGTCTCGCTTTGTTACCTCCCTGGGCGGTGTGGCTATACGTCATCGTGAGTTAGAGGGCGATAACAAGGATTTAGTTCGGCATGACGGGGTACATTTAAATGACATTGGCCTCGATATTTTTAATCTGGGTTTGCAGTCCGGCATCGAAAAGGCGCTGGCCTTGGTGGGGGCGCAGCCATAGCTCAGGTAAGCCTGAGTTGGCTGCGGTGGCGGGAAGTCTCGGCCAGCACCTTTTATGTGGAATATCCAGTGGATGGAGAAGGCTTGGGGAGACGAGTTCTGTGGAGGCTGACGGTACCCAGAACGAGAGCTCTTGGTAAAGTGTTGGGTTATCTGCCTGTCGGTAACACGACAGCTGGCAGGATGGTTATGTTTATGTATGGTTATGATGTGCTGGTTCATTACGTTAATAAAGCTGTGGCCAACGCCCTTACCCACAATGTTGTGTTGTGTATTTTTTGGGTGGGATGGGGTTTTTGTGCCATGTTAGGTCCTGTGGTCTTGGTTTAAGCAGTCAAGGGGCCCCCCTGGACGGTTAGGAAGGGGGAACATGACTGCTGGCCCTTTGACCGGGGTCAGTAGTTCATGGTCCGGGCACAGGTGTGGGTAGCAACATTGTTGCTATAATGTTCTTTGGTGTATAAGGGTGGGCTTACCGGAGCAGGGTTTCAGTCATTCCTGACACTCTGTACGAGCTTCCCTCCCGCCCTCCCCTTCTATCTATGTTTTTTCTGTATGTATTTTCCTGTGCCGGTGTTGGTTTCTTTTATTTTCTTTTAGTCACAGCGGGAAGTCTCGGCCAGCACCTTTTATGTGGAATATCCAGTGGATGGAGAAGGCTTGGGGAGACGAGTTCTGTGGAGGCTGACGGTACCCAGAACGAGAGCTCTTGGTAAAGTGTTGGGTTATCTGCCTGTCGGTAACACGACAGCTGGCAGGATGGTTATGTTTATGTATGGTTATGATGTGCTGGTTCATTACGTTAATAAAGCTGTGGCCAACGCCCTTACCCACAATGTTGTGTTGTGTATTTTTTGGGTGGGATGGGGTTTTTGTGCCATGTTAGGTCCTGTGGTCTTGGTTTAAGCAGTCAAGTGGGCAGCTGAGTTGAGAATTGCCCCCCAATAGCTATCTTTACATACAGCACAGAATATAAAGATCTATAGGTCCGTGGTGCTGCGCAGCTTTTAACACGTTATGAAAATAAAATCTGTATTTTGGGATAAGTATCTTAGGAAATGGAAGTAGAACACCCCATGGAAATATACTGTGGGTCTGGATAGCGCCCAACTGCGATTACATTGTTACTATAATTTTACGAGTACAACACGCCCCGTTTAGGATGGGAAAATTGCAGAGAGCGGGCGAAAAATCAAAGGAGGATGTTTAGTGCCTAATCCAGATGCAGCGATACATGAAATTGTGGACATCTGTCAGCGAGGAGTGATTCACGGCGTCTTATCCTCAATCCTTTACAGCTCGTTGTTTAAAACACCTCGACGCCTCAGTGCGGAGACGCGAGGAGCGAATATTTTCGGCCATCACCCCACGGCAGCGGGGTGACATCTGACCCCTTGATATTTTGTCCGCGGATGGTAAATAACTTAACGGAATTCTATTCTTGTAACAACTCAACGCTAATCCCGTTCCTATAACTCATGCGGTAGGCATAAAAAATTCAAGATGTTGCGTCTCGAATCCCCCATATTTATTACAAGCGAAAGACCATAACTTTTGAAGAGTTTCACGTCCGGTAGTAGCGTGGGCTTCGCGGAGCGCCGCTAACCTGACATGAGCTATGGCTAAATCTCCAGGCACGCTGGCCCTTGGCTGATTCTACGCAACGCGAATGATTTATATTAGGAATAGTCTTCTTAGCCAAATTATGAAAGCCTTCTATCTATCTCAGGACACCATCCTCCCGTTTATCTGGATATTCTCAACTGGAGAGATCTTGGCCGCGGTATCAAAAGTTCATAGAAAATAAGAACATTGTTTCTTGGGGGTTTTTTTTTTGCTCCTCAACAAAAAAAGACTTTATTATGCGTTTCTGAAGGGCGAGATCTCGAAATCTGCATTTGCTGTTCGCCAGATGCAGGATAATTACGCGGAAACGTTTGAAACGAGTAACTAATTTTCTGTATCAAACAAAAAAAAAAAAAAAAAAGTTAAAAACTCTCTTCTCAGAGTGAACAGAAATTGGCAAAACGTTAACGATGAGAACATAAAACAGATGAATGATCTTTACGGGGCGAAATAACACTCTGCGTATTAATAATATCACCTAATGCTTACGCCAATAAACCCCCAAGAAAAGTGACGCGGGGGTCTGAGTGGCAACAATTCATCTTCAAAGAGAGGGCCGTGGATACGCTGAGAGGGTTCTTTTTGGGGGAGTTTAATATCTTTTGATTATTCACTTAATACTGGATGTTATTCAAATATCAGTAAAAAGAATAAATATATATAATTTTTTTGAATTTTCCAATCCGTTTTCTGTTTTTATCAAGACGGGGAGAAAAGATAAATTATGAGGCCAGCAATTCCATCATGTCTGGGAATTATTCTTTTTATTTAATTTCAGGTCAATGGACAGCGCAGGTTTTTTTTAGCCGACCAATGGGAGGAATTAAATGGTGGCCGCTACCCAAAAATGTCCGGTTCTCATTAGGAAACCGGTCTTGATTTTGTGTCAGTTATTGGGAAGTAATCCAGTCCCTCTGTCTAATGTTAAATGTTTTTGCGTCCCTTGCCTTTTACCCTTGCGAGTATATTGGCTGCCAAAGCTGGTTATCCATGGCACCAAAATATGCGCCACATTTACAGGAAAATACCATTTTTTTTAATGAAATATGAATTTATTCCCTTATCTATCAGAACCTTGATGTTTTGGGTGACTTTCCCAAACACCACACTGAGCTGATGCTTTATGGCGATGCTAATGAAGTCCGTTCCTCCATAGACTTTCATAAGTCAGAGAGTCTGACTGTGTGATTAAGGCTGAGCCATTCTACTGTTTCCCACTGGCAGTATGATAAAGAGTCGGGGGGGGTTGTCTAGCTGATTGAGGCTCAGATAACTGAGATAAGATATTTTTTGTATATTTCAGTGGGGTTACTGGGGCAATTTAAATTTAACCCCTTCATCACTTGGCTTGTTCGGTGTACGAAAGCACCCTAAAAACAGCATCACTCATAGGCCAGACACCAACAAATGACCCGTTGGATGCATTTCGAAGGAATTGGGTCTGTGGTAGGAGAAGATCTGCGAAGTAACGAAAGAATCCGCGTTCAGATTTTCATGGGAGAATTGCTTGAAAGTGCGGGGAAATTCTGCACGGAGAAGCCGGGAGGTCCAAAGTCGATGAAGTCATTAAATCAGGGTAATCTTCACTCTTTCTCTTTCTTTTTTTTTAAAATCCTATTTGTGTATTTAAGGTACTTTTCAGAATTTATGACTTGGTGCTATGCCCTGAAATCTGGTTTTATGAATAGGCCGAAGTGGGTGGAGAACGAGAATATTAATTTTGGGAAACATGTTAGTTTCATTTTATTTTTCATTAAAATTTGCGTCCAGGGACCCCGAGAAGTTTGCGAGTCGTGTATTCTGTCTCGCTAATCTCCCTTATCCTGCAGGAAGATGATACATTTGCTAGAACGATCATTTGGAACGCAGGACCTCATTTATATGCAAGTTATCGTCCGAATAGAGGGATTCTGAATTAAAACGACCGGACTGGAATCCGTCAGCGTGACAGCGACTTTGAAATTCGTACATCTGTCACTAATGAGGATCCCGCATTGTGTGGGGTTTCGGTAATTTTCGGGAACAGAATGAGTCAATTAGACATCGAAACAAATGTGCGTTTGACACCCCGAGGAAATATGGCAGGGGAGTCCATAGCTCATCGGCGAATAAATTCTCTCTGCTCGGGATTTGCTTTTGGAAAACTTTCATAAATGGAGTTAGCAAATGTTGGGGATTTTAAATTATTTTCCTTAAGAAAAAAAATAAATGAATCTTTCTACCCCCCCCCGTGTCAAAATAAGACAATGGAACGTCCCGCATGGAATCCGCCGTTAGCTGGCTAAAAACGGGGAAAATAAATCATCCGTTAAAAAAAATAAAAAATAAAAAAGTACATGTGAAAGCAATTGTAACGAATATGATAATGTTCTAGATACGTGTGCTGAACCCCCACGAATCGACAAACACACATGGAGATTGTCGGCGGTGAACTTTTCTACCGCGAGGAATTGTTTAGAAATCAGCTTTATTTATACGATGCGGATCTGAATCCTGGATGTTTGCTGCTAATGAGGGTTTACACCGTTAAATCATTTACATATTCCTCCCGGGGGTAAAATGAGGGGCAAACTGTTTTATGCGAATTTCAGGAAAAGAAAATTGTTTTCGAATTAAAAATTGTGCGAATTTTGCACTTTTATATCCTTACCCATAGCCAGATAGCTGAGAGTTGTGAGAGTTAGAAAGGCTATCGAGTGGCTAATACAGATACATTTATATATCCTTTATCGTCATCACGTGGCTGTAGGGTGAATTGTTGTACATAGAAGCTCCCACTTTTGTAAGAACGCGTGGTCCATGTATTGTCCTCTCGCGTTACAATGTATCTAGACGAGAAGTCCTTCATTTAGAACTTGGACCGACTCGTTTCACAACGACGTCACCAAAACATACAAATATATATCTTCGCGTTAAGGACAAAACCTGTCTGTTTCGGACGTCTTACACGTCGTCGGGCAATAATTCTACCAAAATATAATTCCTATATAGTATAATTACCGACCTGTGCTAAACGGGATGGAATAGACAAAACTGCCGGGGATCTGCTCTGCGGCTCTCCGATACCAAAGCGGAAAATGGTCAGCGTTAAAAATGCTCTCCTTGTCTTCAGACGTAAGGAAATCTCTTGAAACAGAAGGAGACGGGAGAGAAAGTCAGTCTGCGGTCGGTCACGTGGAACACTTTACCGAAATAATAACACAGAGATATATAACGCAGAGATATATAACGCAGAGATATATAACGCAGAGATATATAACGCAGAGATATATAACGCAGAGATATATAACGCAGAGATATATAACGCAGAGATATATATAACGCAGAGATATATAACGCAGAGATATATATAACGCAGAGATATATAACGCAGAGATATATAACGCAGAGATATATAACGCAGAGATATATAACGCAGAGATATATAACGCAGAGATATATAACGCAGAGATATATAACGCAGAGATATATAAAGCACAGATATATAACGCAGAGATATATAACGCAGAGATATATAAAGCAGAGATATATAACGCAGAGATATATAACGCAGATATATATAACGCAGATATATATAACGCAGAGATATATAACGGAGAGATATATAACGCAAAGATATATAACGCAGAGATATATAACGCAGAGATATATAAAGCAGAGATATATAACGCAGAGATATATAACGCAGAGATATATAACGCAGAGATATATAACGGAGAGATGATATATAACGCAGAGATATATAACGCAGAGATATATAACGCAGAGATATACAACGCAGAGATATACAACGCAGATATATACAACGCAGAGATCTATAACGCAGAGATCTATAACGCAGAGATATATAACGCAGAGATATATAACGCAGTATATGAAGAGTGCAGAGAAGATTGTTTAAATAAACCAAGTCACCGCTGAACATATCCCATAGCAGGCTTTATACTGAGATTCCCCATGACAGCTACAACAAACAGCTATTATGTGGGGCTCATGGTCACCACAATAAGAACCATTTGGGTTTATATTCCAGAATTATAAATATATTATTATATTCCAGAATTATATATATATTATTATATTCCAGAATTAGTTATATATATATTATATTCCAGAATTATATATATTATTATATTCAAGAATTATATATATATATTATTATATTCCAGAATTATATATATATATTATTATATTACAGAATTATATATATTATTATATTACAGAATTATATATATTATTATATTCCAGAATTCCAGGACTGGGGTGAAAACTCTAAGGGTTTTGGGATTTTCGCAGGGAACATTCATGATTCTGGAGACACCGGGTCACCCCAGCTCCAGAAAGATTCGAGACGGGCGGCTGGAAATGGCAAACACATGGGACTCCACAAAGGGGCCACTTATTTCAGACTGTCAGGTATAGCATTTAACGTGACTTGGTGAAATCAGTGGGTATAACAGCTGGGTTCTGCAACCGCCATCCAACAGGTGCCAGACTATACCTCCCACCGGCTTTAACACAGCAGGACCTGAGATGGAGAACTCCGATACGTTCACCAGGTCCTGTTACGTAAAACCTAAAAAGTATCCATGAACATTTCACGTTGCACCTGTCTCGTTCCTGATTGTCCCTTAATTTCGGGGTTAATTGTGCCAATTTTTTAATTACATGGTTGATGAGACTTGGGGAATTTGGTGGTAGAAGCGGTCCGAGCACACACGTAATACTCAACACCTGCCTATTTATGAAGAGTTTTTCTGTTCCATCAGCCGCGGTGAAGTAACGCTCGGTGTCGGGAAGCCGCCTCTCCGGAGCCAGAAATAGATGACTCCCTGCTTTGAGACCTATAATTGGGTCATATTATCCAGCAATAAAATGTCACTTACTGATTAGTGCGCTGCTCCGGACCCACAAACAAGTTCACACGTGTGAGGCCGGTGCGTGTTCCCAGAAAGGCAACTTCAACACCCTTGTCTGAATTCCTGAAATACAAAGAAACGCGCGAGAGTTCCTTGCAGCCATGAAGGCCTTGCGCCTGATGTTGTTGGCCCTTTCCACGACTTATATTGTACATTTAACGTGATTTCTGTAACACACATTTGTGTCATTTGCGATGCAATCTATAGTCTCAAACAAATAAACCCTGACACTACTAAAAATGAAAGTAACACACAGAACTAACACACCGTCAATCGAGTTTTTAATGATTAGGAGCGGTCATGTAGGCAGCCATTTTGTTCCTGTAAGAACCGCCCATTTTTCTCACCGCCCGGTGATATCCCTGATTCAGTAACACACAGATTATACAGCAGTGATTATTATCATCAACACAAATCTTTCTGATGGCGTCTGGATAAACGCAAACTGTAAGACCTGTATAATGGGTTCGCTTACTCTGATTTATTCAGCGCTAGGCTGGTCCAATACGCCTCCAGGGGGGCGCTGACGACCGCATCAAACAGCACTTCCTGTATTAACTCCTTGTCACCTGGATACAAACACAGAAAAACAATTATTATTATTATTATAATTATGGGGTTAAGACTAGCGTTATTTAATCAGCAGATAATGTGATTATTGGTTTTGTATAAATCTCTGGATTTGGGGGTCCTCCAGCAGAGAAATCGTCACATTGTGACAGGCGCGTAAATCCAGCGGTTATTTGCGTTCCGTACTCACACTGAAGTAATGGCTCTTTTCCTGTGAGGTAGATTTTTATAGCTTCTAACTGAGATAAGTGACGGTGCCCCGGATGCAAATCAGTGTTACAGTACGACCTGCAGAAAGACGGGGTTAAAATCCCATTAATCAGTCTTCCGAGGGGGGGTATTTTCACGTGAAACACATTGTTGTGAACCTACCACTCGTCGGCCAACGAAACCTCCGGGTGATCCAAATCGTGCAAACCTAGAAAAGAGACATTGCAAAAATAACGATACATTATTTCGCCGGATTTCCTAATAAATAAGGCTGTTCTACTGCCGCTCGGGATAATGGGAATTGTCGTCCCTGAACTCAGGAGGCAAATTCTCAAATGTCGTAATTGAATAGTTTTGTAGCCTTGGCTTACCTGGGAGATAAACCCAGTACAAAGTATCATCGTTTCTACAGCTCCTGGGTTTATAGAGAATTTTGTTCATTTCTACCTTAAAACCTGGGAATCTGAGAACAATTTTAGAACTGAAATTACCCAGATCTCATGTGATCTGTCTCGTCCTAGAGAACATAACTGAACTCGGCCGACAGATCCTCCGAGACGGGGGGGGGGGGCGAGGAATAAAAATAATTTACAGGATAATCATTTGCCAGAACCAGCCTGAGAAGTGGAAAGGACAGGAGGTGTCGCGGAACGGACGTCGCTGGAGTGATGAATCCGGAATCAACGAAAAACATATTTCTAAAATAAAACCTTGATTTTTAAATCAAAATTGTTGACCAAGCGCATTTCACTCGTCTTACCGTCCTCGATGGTTACATTCCCTTTGAAGAAGTATTTTCCGTGGCCTCTGGAGAGAACTACTCCCAAACTGTGTGATAAGAAGAAAGAACGATCGGTTTATTGACTAAATGCCCCATGAACGACTTCCCCGTTGGACTTTCTCAGATCCAATTTATTTTGGGGAAACGAATAGTTACAGCGAGAAAACTTCTAGGAAATACCTGAAAGGCGTCCCCTTGATGTCGGTGTAATAATAATCGTTTGTCATCACGAGAACGCGTTTCTGGAACAGAGAAAGAGAAGAAAAAAAACATTTTAAAAAAAACCTGTTTCTGATTTATATATTTTTAGCAAATCTTTGCAGAGTAAATCATTGACGTCTCACCCCTTTGTCAACCGTCTTTTTGACTTCCATCGAGAATTTTCCAGTTTTTCTGTTGACCATCGCGTTTCGCAGCTAAGAGCAAAAAAAAAAAAAATTTTTTTTAATTTCCATCAAATTGGAGAAAACTTTCAAAAAAAGGATTTAGCAAATGAGAAACATTTTGAGATAAATATGTCATTTTATTTGAATCTGCGCAGTAAAGCAGCATGTTGGATACTGAGACTCAGGTATCGCATTTTTCTTATAGAATTCCGACTCTTGTTCTGCGTCGGAGACGATTTATGAACAATGCTCTACTGAATGTCGTCGATGACAATATGTCTCCGATCGGTCAATAAAAGCCGCCCCGGAGCGCTGAGGCGACGTCATCGAAGCCGTTCAAAAGCTTTGTCTGCTCGGTAAATTAACGCTCGACCTGAATTTTACTTCCATTCAGAAACGGCATTAATGGGAGTTTATAGTCATTCTTTTCGGCTCCAGCAGAAGTCTGAGCGTTCCCCCACACCTATAATTTTGGGGTTTCATAATATTTTATGTGCAAGACCTTAATTACGGACGCCAGCACCATCATTAAACAGCATGGGAAGCGTTTTGCAATCATCAATTAAAGACACATTGTTTAATGCAATTCCGAACACAAAAGGCTGAGCTAAGAGCGATAATAAATAACAGAAAACGTTAATTGTTTCGGGGGAAAACTGAATAAAACTGTATGTTTTTTTATCCAAGGAGCTAGTTGTTGAACTTGTTTCACGAAAAAAAAAAAATCACGTTTTTAAGGTGTCAGCCAAGTCATTTGCAAAACTGAGCATTTTTCTTTTGTTTTCTACATTTCCTGATATTTGGTGTCCACACGGGCCACCGAGAAGCCAAAAATAATGAATTTATATTCTAAATACACAATATTATACAATATATACAAAAATAGAGGGATTTATGATTTAACCTAAAATATTTTTCTGATCGTAGTCGATAATCTTATGATTTCATTCATTCATTCATTCATTTTGTGTTTCATTCATGAATTTTACTAAATCCCACATTTTGGTCGCTCAAACTGAAACGCGGAGATCGACCCAACTCTGCCGGCTGAATAAAACTGAATTTACTGACTTTATCTTAAATTTTCCTGCCAGTTAGAACCTTTTGCTGATTTTTACAGCATACAAATAACTGTTTTTGGGGAGTTGAGTGATTTTCTTTCAGCGAGGACGCACGGACACTATCGGCAGCCGTCGGACACACGCAGTTCGGGAAGCCGTGCCAGCTACGAATGCCTCCAAGAATATTTTTCCTCGAACGTTTTCACCCCATAAAAGTCTTTTTAATAAGATTTCAGAGACCTGTCAGTGGTAAATATTCCTTAAGGAACTGCTCCAAATATGTGGTAAGTCAATTAACAGAGCTTCGCAGCCGTTCCTTCTCCCGTTTAAGAGGAGATAATGGTCAACGTGCCAGAGAGTCCAACGTAGTCAGAGAGTCCCAGCAACATTACGACCTTGGAATGTCAATTAAGTAGCAAGTTCATTGCCCATTCGTTTAAACAAATCCCCCCCCCCCCCCGAAACCGGATATTTAATGGACCAAAACGTAAAAAAAAAAATAATAATAATAATAAAATATATATATATATAATATTAAATCATATAATTAAGACAGCAGATAATTTCCTACATAATGACTTTAGTATTAATACATATAGAAAATTGTGTTTTAGGATAAAAACGGTATATGAACATCTGTTGCTGCCGGGCCTTGAAGCAAATTCCGCTAATATCTATCTCAAATTCGATTTCTTGGTAATTGCATGAAAATCCCGTAAAGGTTTTATTGCCAATAGAGACACTAAAATACACGCTTACTGCATTTCCAGGGGTTAATGTGACAAAGTCTTTCATTCTGATTTGCAGCTGCGATTTGGGACAAAACGGGTCTGTTCATAAAAAATAATCCCGAGATTGTCGGATAATTGGCTGGAATCATTCAGTGGCAATAAATGGATTTGTAGTTCTGCCTCCAGCTGCCCGAATAGACCATTAAAAAATATATGTATTTATTTTCGAGGGGAATAAGGGGTCCCTGCAGATGTAGCTACCAAGAGGCTCGACATAGACATGCGTTTGTTATATGTCTGAGTTTACAACACGCAAGCGACGCGTGTGCATGGTACATATTCAATGGGAGGTTGGGATAAAAAGGCTAAAAATGGTGAAACGACACAAAAAAATATATCGTACGGATGCGAGAGACAGACGTTCCAACCCAACAATAATCGTTAAAAAGGGATTACGGAATGAAATAATTTACCACGTCGTCTCGATCTTCCCATTCAACCTCAGATAAGTCGACGCTGCTGTAATTGGGTTTTCTTCTCTTTTTCCCCTCTTCATACTAGTGAAAAAAAACAAAAAAGTTTGTTTAAAACACAATATTGAGTGAGCCATTCAACAATAAAGAATAATAAAAATAATAGTTCTCTAAATGATCTTTTATCGACTTCCTATTAATCATCCATTCAATGGAGGGCTAAACACTTCAAGACGTCAGCAAAAAGTTTGGGATGTTTTTGGGTTTCCTGAATAATCCAGAATATTTTCGGAATATGAAAAGATTTCATGTTCCAAGAATTTAAACTTTTGGTAATTTTCACTTTTGGTAGCCATGGAGGCCACCGTCCCGCTATAGACAGCCAACGGGTTAACTGATGATCTGTTTGCAACATTGTAGCAACACAAAGATACAGATCAACGTCTTGGTCCCAGAAATCTACCTTTTGGTAGCCAAGTTTGTAGCGAAAGATGTCACAGAGACCTCAAAGACCCCTTCTTATGTTACGATGGCGAGAGTTTTAGGTCAACAATAAATGAACCCCCAATGAATTTTTCGAAGCAATCGTTACTGATAACGTATCAAAAAGCACAAAATTCCAAATATAATCGCTTGATATTTATGGTTTGCAGTAAAAATACATTGTAATCAAAATTTTGGGTGAAAATCTGTCGTCGGCCGTCGAGTCGCCCGCGCTCAGGGGAAGCAGGGGAGATCGCGTATGAATCATAACGTTAGAATGGCGTTCGTGTCGCAGGCGGCCGTGTAATTTTCACATTTTAATTGATCTTCTAGTGTTATTATCATTATTATTATTATTTATAGTATATATATATTATTAGAGTGTTTTATTGTTGTATTTATGTGACATTTCTATGTAAGATTTTACATTATTATATGTTTTATACTTAAAATTTAATTGTAAGAGATTTTGATTAAATGTATTACATATTTGGGAAACTCTGCCCTCTACTGAGCACTGAATAAAAGCGATAGAAAACATCCAATATTATTTTCCAAATCCATGTCTGTCCTCCCCAAAAAATTGACTACGATGCCCTCTTACTATATAAATGCTCTACATTGGACTTCTTTCCCTATTTTCTCTAAACTGCCCTTCTCTATCCTCATATTACCCTATACTGCCCCTTCTCCCCATATTACCCTATACTGCCCCTTCTCCCCATATTACCCTATACTGCCCCTTCTCCCCATATTACCCTATACTGCCCCTTCTCCCCATATTACTATATGGTGCCCTTCTCACCCTCATATAACTCGATCTCGGTATCTTTAGGAAGCCATTTAAGAGCCTTCACCGTATTACAGTCTGGCCTGGAACGCTGGGCCTCAGCCTCGATTGCAAAATGTCTACATATTTTCCAAAAATAGACAATATGACTATTTTTACTTATGGATAGCTGTGGCTTTTATATTTTTATGCTTCGGACAGCTATTTCAGCAATATTAACGAATCTGAGGACACAAGTATTTTATACATTCCAGTTGGCTTTTTGCCTTGATGTCTAGACTCCGGTCAGGTAGGGCATTGTGAATGTTTTGGCCTGAAATCCCATGCTGGGTCATTACTGTGCTCCTTTTGGATACACAGGATACCGAAGCCCTAACACCTCGCTCTGTGAAAACACGGATGTGGGAGATTGGAGATATTTTTGAGATGAGAAACCACAATGTTTGGGTTGATGAGGCTCGCACCTGTCTGTTGGGGTTAATGGCACGTTGTGTGGGTGTTTAATATCAAGCTTTTTATTTTAGCGGATTAAACATCAAAACACGTTGGATAAAAGCGGCTCCGTTAGCAAATATTTCCATGGCAGGATTAAGGGGTTCGTCCTCGTGTTTGGTATCTACACTCGGTTGGCTTGGGCATTATCTTGGTGTAGATGTCAGGATCTGGACACCGGAGGAGAAGACAATGTTATCTCCCAATAAATGGGAAAAATAAGCATTGTGCCAAACAAAAAAAAAACGTTACAGGAAAAAATATTATGTTTCTTATCTGGGTGAAATGTAGCTGGATGTTGGCCGCGTCACGGAAATGTCACCGCGGAAAGTGATTGAATGTAACAGGCTGTCTCTAATAATGCATCAAAGTCACAAACTGGAGGGCAGCTTAAGAAAAAAAACTCATAAAAGAGAAGAAACGCAGAGAATAAGAGAAAAGAGGCAAAGAATTCCATAAGAAACCGCACAGCATCTATAAGACTTCACACATATTTAATATCCTGAAGATTATTTACTAATTACATCGTTAGCACTGCCCTTCTCTCCTTCATTACCAAGTATTGTCACTCTTCCACACTACTAAGGTTCTTCTTTCTCCTCCATTGCTTACTGCTGCCCTTCTCTCCATTACTTACTACTGCCCTTCTCTCTATTATTACTTACTACTGCCCTTCTCTCCATTATTACTTACTACTGCCCTTCTCTCCATTATTACTTACTACTGTCCTTCTCTCTATTATTACTTACTACTGCCCCTCTCTCCATTATTACTTAATACTGCCCTTCTCTCCATTATTACTTACTACTGCCCTTCTCTCTTCCAGAGTGTAAACACTGTCATCCCCTCTCTCCCTTAATATTAACTACTGTCTTTTTCTCTCCTCCATTACTATCTACTGCCTTTCTCTCTCTCTCTCTCTCTCTCTCTCTCTCTCTCTCTCTCTCTCTCTCTCTCTCTCTCTCTCTCTCTCTCTCTCTCTCTCAGAGTATTAACACTGCCCTTCTCTCTCCCTCATCACAATCTACTACCCTTTTCACTCCCACATTACTTAATATACCCATTCTCTCCTCAATCATAATATCCTCATTTTACACTCATATTATACATTTTTTCTTCCATAGTAACATTTCCCACTATTTGTTAAACAGAGGTCACGACGCCAGCCACAATCTGCCACGGCACACGCGCTGATGGTTGAGTAAAGAAACAAGAAACAAGAATTTTTTTATAGCTGGGAAACTGGGCAACATATTCCCCAAAACAGAGCGCGGGATCGCTCTCCGAAACAAAAGCCGGCATTCAGGAAACGCAGGAAATTCCTGCCGTTTAATAGCCGATTATTAGGTATACACTGGTGGTCTTATTGAAAAGTCTGACTTCTAGGTTTTTTCGAGGCAGTAGCACCTGGACGGGAGGAATATTTGCTGATTATCCGCGGGTTTGACGATAGCCCAAGCGATGTGAGTAACTACCTTCTATAATATACCTATAATACCTTTATAATATGTCACAGGGACGAGAAATTATGTCACTTTTAACAGCAAAAGACTCATTGGGCTCCAAAAACTCTTTAAATGATACACTGTACAGCGCTATGGAATATGATGGCACTATATATAATAATAATAATCATAATCATAATTTATATTATGTTATACATCATCAGTCTACAGATTGATCAGCCCGGAATATCACCTTCTCCTCCTTCTCAGGGGATGCTTTTCTGAAAGACGTCTTTGTTTTATGTAAAATCTCGAAATCTCGTTATTTCCAACAATCACACCCATTTATTTTGGATTTAAGGTCTATGTCCACTGACTGCCCTACTAGGGAATCCGTAATTACAATTATAATTATAAAAATGTGTTCATCTTGTTGGCTTTGACATAGATCACATAGTATATAGCGCCACCCTATTCAGTGGTGTTGTCTAGTTGTTAAAGAGGACATAGCAAGCAGTGCATCACATAATAATTTGGAGAGAAACAAAATGGAAGAAGGCCTTGATCAAAGGAGCTTACAATCTAGTTTACAATCTACATGAGCCCCACCGGTTATATTGTATCAAAATGTAACATCTTTTGCACCACTGGGAGAATCCATCTGGATTTCAGAACTCCCCAATCATGAATGTATTCAAAGCTTTGGTGGACTCCTATCTCTCCTGGGGTGTGGAAAGTGGAGACGCAAAGAGCGGGACATCGAGTGGGGATTAGAGCGTCAGTAGCGGAGTCAATAGCGGCGCATTGCGTATGTTGCTTTGTCCTTTGCAACAATGAGTTAAAAAAAAACCCAACCTAATAAAGAATTGCCTCCTGTACTATCCAGGTGCTTAAATATTAGGGTATTAGGTTTAGCGTATTGTAACCGAACGCTGACTGCCGAGCGATATTCCACGCGGGCGATTGGTACAAAATCCCCCCCCCCCGCATTCCTCATACCTTTCCATTCAGGAACCCAAGTAGGGACGAGCAGCTGCCTTTAATTATTTTGGATTCAGGAAGAAATAATGCAAAAAATATGTTTGTTTTAAGACCAACCGGCCCCAAACCTTCTGCTCTACATCGGGAAGAACTTTTGGTAAAAGTCAAACAAAGGAGAAAGAGAAGCTGGCGGACGGCAAACAAACTTTTCTCGCGTGATTCACTTCGCTGCGCAAACCCCGTTATTACCGCAATTTACAAAACCTTCCATTATGTCGCAAAAGGTATGTCATTTCATGTTGATAATTAGACAGAGTCCTAATCACAGAACACAAACCCAAAATGGGGAGGGGGGGGCAAAATAGGTGGTTCCTAGGCAACCGCTTATCTCCCCAGAACATCGTCACCTTCCCGGGAATTTTCATTTCGCGTCATTTCTGCTTTTTTTTATATTTAGGTAATATTTAAAAGAAAAATAAAGGAAAATATTTATTCTATTCCACCCCAAAAAAAAGATTTGGTCAAAACTTCTGAACTTTTTGAATAATAAAAATAATAATAAAAAAAAAGTTTATAAATAAATTTCCACCAAAATGGTCGAAAGATTGAATTTTCCGATTTTGCACATCGGATTCACGCGTTTCGGATTCTTCTGCATATCGCTGTCGGCCGCAGCTGTAGAGTTGCCAAGCACCGCGCGGAAAGGGTAAGTGGAGGTTATCGGAATCTCAGGAGGAACTCCCCGGAGAGATACGAGATTCTCCGGCTGACACTAAGTGGAGCATTAACAGCTCTGCAGAGAGTCGGATCCGTCTTGTCTTCTTGTATCAGGAGAAAATAATTCTTATAGTTATAGAAGATAAGATAAAGAGTTACAATTTATCTTTTTATTTGAGGCCCGTGGCCGCCATTGTGGTCGGACACAGAGTGGAAGGAGTCACGGTGACTCGGTTTTGGGTCATTTTATAATGGTTTTTTTTTAATGCAGGGTATTTTTTTTAAACCTAGCCATAAAATTATATTCTTCATGCCGGTTTATCTTAACAAATCAACGTCATCCTCACGCCCTATACATAAAACGATGACATCACAATTAAATATTTCATTAATTGCTACATTTTGAAGTTTTTTTTTATTATATTTGGGGCTTTTGTCCTTTTACATTCTGTGTATTTTAATACTAAAGAGAAGATAATCATGAGATTATATAATTGAACTAATCCTGCCATAGTCCAGAAAACGCCCCCCCCAAGCGATAGACCCGAAGATTTGACCAATTAAAAAAAAAAAAATCTCGTTGATAATTCTCATAATGTTTGAGAAGTTAGGACTTCCCTAAACTTTCGACAAGGAGACGTAAACAGAGGTTATTAAATTTCATTTCGGCAGCTGGCTAGTTATGGGGGGCATCGTTCTTTAATAAAGGGATTTAACAAAATGCAGGAGGAGAATTTATTTTAAAGGCGGAGAAAAGTTACAACCAGAGACCGGAATCTAACGCTAGAGAGTCAGAGACGGAAGGAAGTTTTACTTTACTGAGAGGGTGGTAGATAAGTGGAACGGCCTCCCAGCAGAAGAGGTAGAGGGTAATACAGTGAGGGTATTAAACAATGACGGGAGACCTTGTATCCCCAGTACTTTTTAAAAAAATATATATTAATTAGGGAACTTGATAATGTTTTTTTTTCTACTATATTTGTAATTATTAGAAATATAGCATTTTTTTATTAAATGAGGGAAACCAGCCTCGCACTTTGCCGTTTTTTTTTTAGAAAGTATCAAAGGATTTGCTTCCCAGAATTTTTCCTATTTTTCTAGTTGTTTTTTTTTTTATAGATATCATTGGCCACATTTTTTTCTTTCAAAAGAAATCAAAAACTGCAATAAATAATGCAGCTCGCAGTTCCCTCTAAAGCATCGCCTTTAATATTAAAGCTGACATATAACATAAATCTCGTAAAAAAGGGGGTATTTATGTATTTTAAAAGTGGCTTATTTTAAATGCAAGCTGGTAGGGGGGGGGAAAAGGGCTCTAATCCCTTTAACTTTGATTTTATGAACGGTAAACAGTAAATTAATTACGTTCCAAAACACGCTTTTAAGTTAAAGTAGAAAAAAAAAAATCTCATTTTGATCAAGATGCGGACAAAAAAGGAAAAAAAAACTCGGCTCGTTCTGCATACCTGAGAAATTGCATCAAATGTTTTGGCGTGTTCCGACCGAACGCAGCATTACACATTGTAAACAGATGTATGTTACCAAACCTGACTTGGAACAATAAAAGAAAATATATAAACTACCGGGAGATTCGCATCAGAACTCTTAAGGAAAGGGCTTTATGGTAAGAAAGGATTATCATAATGCTTTATTTTTTAAAAAACCTAAAGCGCGAGGATTTAGAAAGTATAGTTTTTATCGCCAGTGAAATGATTGCGTTCTGGGTTTTAAGCCCTTTCAGATGTCCCGAGGATGTCTGAGCAGCTCCTGGGTGGTTGCGTTGCAGGAGTTTGCGTTCGCTTTATCAATGAGCCGTAAATCATTTCCAATCAGCTGATAATGTTGCTGGGGGGGTAAATGTTAGGGGGATGAGAAACCTGATTAGATCCTGAATTTTATGGCCCGGTGGACAGTTTGAGCTCAGAGCAACATTTAAAAGTAGCCCCCATAACACCATTGCCATGATATCCTCCTGAGCTATACTGCCCCCTGGAGCATGGGAGGGGTACTTCGGGCACCCCTAAACCCCAAAGCGGTTTTGGAACTTGCAGACAAAGTAAAGCTATACACACATGTCCAAATAGCACAAAATTAATACCTTTAAATTATATATATATATAAAAATAAGGATTTTGTTTTATAGCCAAGAACCCCAATTTATCCAACAAGTAGTCCTACTAACATACCATTAACTTTAAACACCCCCAATTTAATCAGAAGCACTACACTGTGGACCCATATAACAGCGTAACCAAATGAATGCAGCTTGTTAATAATTATATTATTCATTGTTTTTTTCTTCTATTTAACTATAATTAATAAAAAAAACAAATATAACAAAGCTGTTACAACTAGGAAAGATGGACAGAAATAATAGATTTAATATATATTGTATATTGTATTGTGTTTATTGGTCTGCTAGACAGGTAAAAAAAAAATTCTGTTGTACAGAAAATTGAGAAGAATAATGAACTGTTTGGTTTCCCAATGTCATAAATATGATTTTCAGATCAGATACTCTATCCTTTTAGTGTTAGATTCTTAAAGCATAAAATATTAAATACCATTCTTTGCATTCTCCAGGTTACACACATATATATATATATATATCAGAAATGTAAACCTGGAATAAATCCGGACAATTTTCAGATCTGGTTTGAATAAATCAGAAAATCAAATTAGCTGAAAAAAAAAATTCAAAATGTAACTTTGTTGGCGGCGGTGCAGCAGCGCCACCTAGTGGTGAAGCAGAGAACTGCGAGCGAGTGGGGTTTCATGTAACTTTTATATAAATCCATGAGGAAAGTCACTGTAAAGCCTGGAAAGAAATTATTATTATTACAGAAATATGGAAACTTTCAGCCCCATCTAGTCTGCCTGTTCTTCTGCTGTAAAGATTCAGTCTACTCACTGTATCACCCTCTACCACTTCTGCTGGGAGGCTGTTCCACATGCCAATCACCCTCTCTGCAAAATACTATGTATTTTATTATTATAGTGCATGCATATGCTTGGTGGGGTCCTCACGGTTCAGGAGTGCCCATCCTGTCTTTTTTATTGTATAAATGCACCTAGTGCACGAGTTGTTTGGGAAATGTTTTTGTGGCCCTCGGGGGCCGTGTCAGAAATCAGCGCCCCGGATATAATTGCAAGCGTTCTCTAAGTGGTCCTTACATAAGGATACAGGGCTGGTGAACTGGGGGGGGGGGACACATTCCAAACACGAAAGAATGGGAGATGTTTGAGTAAAGCTGGCGTGAGGATGAAGCCGGGAAGCCATTTTATTACAAGAACAAAATAAGCGTATTTTACGGATAAAGCAGAAATCCGTATGATTACGCGCCGAGGAAGCAGACGCTATAAACTTCTGTCTCTGCAATGAAATAAGCAGTTAGCGTGTAATGATAGTCCTTCTATTTAAAGCATCCTGGGAACACGACTGCAGCTAAACTGTCCTGGAAAACACTTTCCCCAACCTCCGCCACCGGCCGGCGGATGCGATTTCCTCCGCATTATGGGAATCTTAAAATAAAAAAACTCTTTTAATTATTTATTGCACTCTATTCCGGTTCCAAGAAGGAGAGCGGGAGGCAGGGGGTAGAGTCCTTATAAATTACCCCACCATGGTAAATTCATTTAAAAATTTCCACTGTTGACTCATTTTTGACCCAAATTGAAAATTCTCGGTAAAAAGTGATTGTATGATCGCAGCACGAATTAACAAGAGAATAACACGGACATTAAACATGTTCATGGCATTAAGTTTATATTTACATGATTTAGCAATCGTCTTGCAATGTTAAGATTTTTTGGAAATCTAACTATCTGATCTGGACTCTGGTCCAAGTAGGGAAGGTAAATTTCTTTATTTTACTGACACATGGAGCTATTTACAAAAAGTTTGTTTTTCTTGTTTTCGGGCTTCCGAAACAAAACCTAATTTGAATTTTACCCGATATTTTCTTATGCAGTTTAGCTGATCGTATTTCCCTTTTTTTTGACCATCCTTTGCGTTTTTTTTTTGTATGGAGCGAAATTGAAATAAAACAGAATTCTGAGAACTCACCAAAGGCCTGAGTTCCGGGTGCGTTAAAATATAACCATTGTTTGTGATTGCAAATGCGTAACCGTGAATTCCCAGCTGAAACAGAAACAGGAAAAAGAGATAGATTAGCTAAGAATGCATGCGTCCGCGCATGTTACATTAAAATACAAAAAATCACAAAGAAGGCTGGATAAAGTTGGGATAATGCACATTTCTTACACCTCTTCAATGAGCGACCATGTTATTTAATCTAACATTTTCTTGCATTTAGCATTTAAACCTTTCTCGTGTTGCTACTTCCTGTTTCATGGAGACCTGGAGGACATTAACTTCCTGTGGGGTGAGTTCGATCTTAGCTGATATCACCATAGAGAGGTATCTATTGAGACAAACAGGAAATCACGCCAGACCTCCAGCTTTCCATGATGCAGGAAAAGGTGCTAAAGAAAATTTTTTACCAGAAAAACCTCAGAAATAGGGACTTAGGCGGTCAGCATAAAATACATGCAAGGAAAACATTACGTTCTTAATAACTTATTTTGTTTTGTGCTCAGATTATTGTCTATGTTTTCACTTTAAAGGTATTACATCATAAATCAACGTTACAGGATCCGCTTACTTCATAAACCTGGGATGAGGACCTAGGAGGGGAAAAAGCCCCAGGTGGTTTCCAATGTCCCCCCGCCAGCCACAGGACGACACCTGGGCTCCATTCGCATCGCATTCCATCTGCTTTCGCCTAACGTTCCAATGGAACCTTTTATTTAACATTTAGTAGAGCGATGGGGAGCAGAGAGACTCGCCCAAGAACGGAAGGCAAACATTAGCTACTTGTAAAACGTTCAATAATAAAAAGATTTTTATAACGCGATGACATAGACGATCCGGTAATAGTTATGGAGCTGCGATCAAAAAAGTAAATAATGGGGACTGTTCCCTGCCTTAAAATGGCTATAATTCCGAAGCCAGAACATTAAACATCCCCAACGCCATACTTTTTATTACAGCACCGGGGAGGGTCCAACGACTGCCGGGCATCAACCGCAGCTCTAGCGCCTGTTTTAATTGCACCAGAAATTGAACATCTTAAAAATGTTATTCCAGTTGAGTCCAAGGAATATTTTACGAGATTATTTTGTAATTTGGCACATACAGAAAACGTGAATTCCTTTGGATTTTTCTCTTTCATGCCAGGACTCACCTGTAATGGTATTTGACAGGTCTAATTTACGGCGGGGACCCTGAGGCGCACGAGGACTGGGTGTGGCGGGAGAAAGACATAAATAGGTGAGCAGGGACTTTTTGAAGATTTACCTTATATTTTGGAATTGCCTTTAAAAGTTCTTTCACGGGAACATCTGTGCCAACGACACCTAGCAGAACCCCCTTTGATCTCTGTTCAGAATAAGAAATGAAAAAATACAGGCTTCTTAGGACGTAAACAATCGATGCTAAAACATTACAGCCCCTCGCTAATTATTTTCACGTTGTCATAAATCTCTTACAGAGCACAGACGACCAAAACGCTTTGTTCTGCCGACGTTTCAAAGACGCTGATGGATATGAAGGCGGATTACGTGAGCGAACCCAGCTGTCGCTGCGCCTCTGTCTGAAACACTTTTCCCGCACCAGAAATGTATCAACTGCAATCATGAAATCTGTATCTCTAGAAACAATCAGCCCCAACCGGACGCGTCTCTCGCCTGCAATTAAACCGACGATTCTTTATTGTATTTAACGCGGCCAACTGCGAAAAATGGAAAACCGCATCATTTGGTGGTTGTTATAAGAAAAAAAACCCTGAGCTTGTTATGACAACATACTTTGATACATTTTACCATGATGTCTATAAAGTCCATATGTGTGAAGGGAAATCGAACCCTTTAAATGCCAGGTCAGCGCCTTGCCTACCCACCGTCATCTAAAGGGTTAAGTTAAATAATGAAGTAGCATTAGGAAATGAGTTCTTACACATTGGTCACCTGTGTTCAAGGAAGAATGTGCATTCCAATCTACCAGCAGTTAAAGCAGGTATATTATTTCATATTCATAGTGAAATGAAATGGTTAACATTGTGACACTGAGGACCTGGCATAACAAAAGCCATGAATCCCAAGACACCGGTCTGTGAAAGATTTAGGATTGAACCCTTTCTAAGTTCTGTACCCCCCCCATGGAGGAATTTTTGGGGCAGTAAGGAATTAGGGGCATTGGTCACCCACCTGACTAATTTTAGATTATTTAACATGTTTAATGGGGCATAAATGTCCGTCCCTGCTGTTTACTGGATCCAGTTACCCCCAAATCCCAAATGACAGATTGAGATACCTAAAATACTCCAAACCCCCCCAACATACCTAGCAACGCCTTTCGGGTCTTGATATAGCAAAACCCAAAAGAACAAGAAATCAGGTAAATTGCAACTTTTTCTTTTAATTGCCCAGACGGCAGAAGTTATTCTGGTAATCGCCAGATGTTTTCTAAAACATTTTGATATAAAGATCAAAGAATTTCGAAAAGGCTCTGAAAATCTGCCAACATTGTAAATTATCACCAATCTGCGTTTCCACGATGTTGGCAAATACATTTCTACCCTAATATTACAAAACAGCGAATGAAGTCGATGACTTTGCACGGAATAAAATGTTTATGGGAAATTAAGATTTAAGGGTAACATATTTTGCAGACACATTACAGGTTCGGCTAAATTTTGTACCAGGAATCGTCAGGGTATTTGCAATGACATTTTCCTAATGGAATAGGGAGAACATGGACTTCATTATAAAAAATCCAAGTTAGATACATTTTAAAACTTAACTTTAGTGCCCAGCGGCAGAGTGGTTTGGGGGCTCTGCACTGGGAGGCACAAACGCAGTGGGGTCACTTAAGGTGAGGTTAGGTGACCCTGTAGGTGAGCAGCCAGAGAGAAAGCTGCCAATGAAGTAAGAGGAGTAAGAGAAGAGATTCAGTATGTGTGTATGTGTGTTAGAATGAGAATCTATGTATAAGTGAATGTGAGAATGAATGTGTAAGCACTTGTGCGTGTGAGAGCATGAATGTGTAAGCATTTGTGTGTTAGCATGAACGTGTATATGGGAGTATGTGTGTTAGCATGAATGTGTATGTGTGTTTATGTGTTAACATGGATTTTTTTGTGTAAGTTTGTGTAAGCATGGATGTGTATGTGCAAGTGTTTATGGGTGAGCACACATGTGTACATGTAAGTGGCGTGAGAGGGAATGTGTGCTAGCATGAGGGTGTATGTATGTGTACTAGTGTATATGTTGGAAGGGAGCCTGGGCCGATGGGGCCACTTGGTTTTGCACCCCACCCCCCCCAGGCCAGAAGGTGCCAGCCCTCCCCTGTTAGTGCCGAAGCCTCAAGATCTTATTATTCTCCCTTAAATCTTTGACATGGGCCTGTTTTATCGATTGGTTTTTCCAGCCAACTAGTTTCATGAAGCCAACAATGGGGGATACTCAAGCATCACAAGATCTCTCAGGTATTTGGGGGATCTGGAAGAAAGATATTTTCAAAGTGATCAAAAATAGGAAAAGTTATGCACAGGAAAATATAATAATCCATGACTGAGATATATTTTGTGGGGTTAGCGGTTACTTACAGTTTCATTATGTTTACTGAATACCGGCATCGCAACCGTCGTCATCAAAACTAAGCCCTGATCGTCCGCCAGCTGAACATAAACAAAAGACAAAAGCGACTTTCAAACAATTAAAGAAATTAACAAGAGATTCCACAATGTAACAGAGAGTCGGGGTGGAGGCGGCCGGTGGGAGGAATTAATGAGGTTTTGGTGCAATTAAGACAAAAAGGATAGAAATCCATTGGATAAAACATGTGAGGGAACTTTACACGCAACACGACAGATGATTCTGATCCAACTCGCATCTCTTTATTGCCAGTAATGGTTTTAAAGCAACTGGTTATTTTTTTTAATATTATGTTTTTATTATGACTTCATTTGTGGAAGATAAAGTTCTGAATTACTAAAATAATACGTTTTAGATGACAGTGGGCTCCTTATTAGCTCCGGTGTCACAATCATACATTCCTAATTTGAGGTTATAATTATATAAGTGCCCCAATCATTCATGAATTTCGATGTGCGCTAAATATCACGCAGATCCGCGGCAACTAAAATAATGGAAAACGCAAGATCGGATTCATGAGCTTTGGGGCATTTCGAAAAATTAGGAAGATAGTTTGGGGGATTTCCATAACGGATAAGAAAGTGGGGTCTTCAGGTGTCGCTCATCATTTTTTTTAATGGGAAGACCATAAATAACTGGGGAATATAAAAGCAGAAGCTTTCAGGTGGCTTCCCAAATTACGTCAACTGGTTGGGCATGGACGAGAACCAAGAGATCAGATTCCGAGGGACTCAAAGTCCAAAAGATCTAAAGCTTTGTCTTTTTTATTTTTTTTTGTATTTCTTATTTTTTAGTTTTTAATAATATTAATAAAAATAACTCTTTCAGAAATATCAGTAACAGAAAAAGCAAACAATTCTATGTATTAATAGAACAAAACACTAGCACAGTAGGGTGATGCACATTTAACATAAAAACGATGTTTCGATAATAGACATAAAACATTTTACAGGAACCATTAAAAGCGGGTAATCTGCCTATTTTTATGCTATTTCACATCTATTTGTCATGTTTTTTTTTCTCTAAATAGTGAAACAATTGAAGTTATGGTCAATTATATTCACTTATTTATTTGCTACCTGGCCTGAATTCAGTGATATGGACAACAGGACAGAACCAGACAACACGGTTTACATTTTTTAAAAGAAAAACACTAAATTCACATTTAAAAAAAAAAAATTTCTGGTTCCAATCAAATTTTTATGAACAATTTAACGTTCTTACAAATGATGAATGGGGATATCACAGGGGTCTCCGCACTCTTCTCTCATAGGTTGTCTGCTCTAGCAGGCAGCCAATGAGAAAGCAGGGGTGGTTACACCGAGTTCCAGACTTTATTTCTGTTCGAGCGAAATGTAGACCAATATATTTTTCTTTTATGGACAATGGGGCGAGGACGATGTATCCGGAACATTCCCCCCTTATGTAGATGCGACATACGGAATGCAATGCTTCACAAAGAACATTATGAACAATGTAACAAACAGGCACACGGTAACAATGTGTGATGGGAAAACGTGTTTCTGTTCTGAGGACAATACCATGTGATTCATCTTTAGAATGCGTGAAAAGTTTTATGCTCTTGATTCCTGTAGCTGAATCCGTCATTTTCTATCGCGTATTCAATAACTTTTTAGCTTCGATGTCACTTTAATTCCCATCTGTGATTTGATTATTTGTAATGCGATTTACAGTTAAACATATAACAGATGTTTCTTGGGTTGCTAGAATGTTTCTGATCATTAATGACAGACTTCGTTGATAATAGGAATGGGATATCGTTAAATATAAATACCGCTTATCGATTGTCCGAAGCTGTCCCCTAAACTCGCTATTTTATGGTTGGAAAAAAAATAATACAAATGTCCTTCTTTGGTTAGAAAAATAGATATCATTATGATATTTCTGGTCCCCAGTGACAGAAAACTCAGCTCTTTGGAGTTCTGCCCATTGGATGACATAGGGGTGCGAAACGCGTCGGCTTGGAATATTTTGCACACCTCTTTGGCACTCAAGGAGGCAAACACGTAGAATGAAGCAAAAGCATGATGTAAGGGCTCAAAAACTGCTAAAACATGGTTGCAGCGAGAAAAAACGAGGACATAAAACATTACTTACACAAGGTATGGGGTAACAAAGGAAAAGAAAAACAAAGACGCTATCAGGACATTAATGGACACAAACAACAGCCGACATTTGTCTTTTACATTGTAATGGAGACAAGATCCCTTTCGTTAGTAACTGTACGGAGTTAAAGCACTGTGCATGTAGGGCGATTCGTGGATTGGATAATCTAGAAACCAAGGCTTAGTACGCTGTTCCCTTACAGGACGGTCCATGGTCTCGTTGGGTTGACTCCTTGCTGAAAGTCCGAGCACTCTACAGCTTGGTATCATATTGGTTAATTAGATTTTTCCTACATTTTATTCAAATCTTTTCTTGACCTGATCTGATTTCCAGCTCCTTCGAGTGCAGACTCCGACCTGACGTTGTGGTGGCAACGGGAACCTATACCATGCGTGGGACCCATAGACCGCCCCCTATGCCTGTAAAATGTCCCATATTCATCTAACGCACCCCCGACTTCTACGATGTGAACTGAAGTTTGCCACGGGACCAGCTCCAGATACAGGTCTGATCACAAACGTATTAAAGGGGCAGAATATTTACGTGAGATGTGTATGTTCTGGAATATTGTCTCCTTTATTTCTGTGTTTTAGACACCAACAAACAGAGAAGACGATACGAGACAAGCGATGGGTCCAGCTAAAGCCGAGGAATTCTGCTCTTTCATAAACTGCAGATTATTCTGGCCATTATTTCTGAAATGGGAAGGCGAATAGTAAGCTCTTCAGGCCAGGAAAAGATTGACCTGACAAACTGCTATTGCCAGCATTTTCTGAATCTAGAATTCATGGAACGTGAAGGACGTCTTTGTCATAACACATCAAAGCAGAGCATTTCCACATCAAAACTGCTTGAAATGTTGACAGAAAAGAAAACACTTTTGAAGAAAATATAAAAATTCCAGTCTAATCGCTACAAGCCTGGGCACCAAGTGACACGCCGTCCCTTTTAACATCCATTTAACGATGTCCATCAAGTCGAGGCCATTCTTACAAGGTTATCTCTGATAGTCTATCGTTACTGTGCCTGCGGAGACTGAAGAAGCCACGTCCTCGGCCCCCGATCAACGTTCCTTACCTTAATCTGGTAAAATGACACCGAATTGCCCCCCACGCATTTCACTTAACCCCACGTGGAATGGTACGTAGTGACTCAATGCGTTGGTTGAATGCGCCATGCAGTCCCTAGCAGACTCTCTGAGCACACGTCTATTCTATCGTATGATCGGCCTCTCAAACATACGCGACACACATGAAACAGCAGGGGTGACGGTGTTCGGGGGTCACACGTAATGCCAAAGGACGTCACAATCCACTCCGTGATGATACAGACATGTATGACGCGGGACACATGAAGTGACGGGAATTACTCATATGGAACCGCATTGCTACATTTCATAGACGTGTCGGTGGTAACTGTAGCAATCGTTCCAAGGGTGATACTTCCAAGACATGTGTCTGAATGTGTTTTAGTTACACGAAGCAATAAAACAATTCCTTGTACAGTGGATACTGGGTTAATTATCACTAAACAGTGCTAAACCGTACCCCTAAACGTATTACACGCAGGGGGGGGAAACCGAGACCCTCGGGTCAACGAGAAGCCATTGAGGGCCAGAAGCACTGTTCAGCCGGCCTTGCAACGAAATGTTTTATCCTATATCGTTAATTAATAGGGGTTACTATTAATTACGGTTATCCAATTCGACGCGATTAGCGTTGAGGTTAATGATCTATGTAAAATAAAGCTGAATCGATATTAGTCTTATCGTGGGGAATTACCCTAATTACCACTGTACCAGGTGGAACATTATAGACATGCAAAAAAAATCAATTATTTAGTCAATGAGTTAACAGAATTATTATTATTTTTTTACCTTTTGAGCCTGAGGGAGCTGAAAAAACAAACAAAACAGAATTCATTTAGTGTATCTTATTTTATGTTTAATATCACCCTAATGTTTAAGATACTTTTTTAGGAGCCATGTTGTTAGGATTAATGTGTTTTTTGTTTTTTTGCCTTTTGTGAGTGAAAAAAGGGACATCGTGTTTTGCGCTAAATGAAAGACAAAAATGTATGTGAAAATTAATCTCGCAAATACGCAATAAAAATAATAAAAATATTATAAAAATAAAGCTTTTCCGGTTAAAAGTAAGGAAGCATGAAATGTAAGGTGATCTTTTCCTCCCCTGTTGTTTATATTTAAAATTCTGGGGCAGTTGTATCGCCTGGAAAATTAACTTTTACTAGTTCTGCACCCATGTGTGAGCTATGTATAAGTTATGGCGCTGTTTCTAACGAGTTAACAATGGCCACATGTGAAATTTTGGCTTGGCCTGTTATAATTACGGGGTTCAAACATTTCCGTGAGATCAGTGTTATTTCTGGAAGCTTACCCAAAGAGCTTACAATCGTTCTGTAACGGATCAGAAGACTATTCCATGTCCTTCCCACCTTCTATTTCCCATTCGGCAAAGCCAGCTATCTATTTGTGCGTCCGTTGGACAAACATCCTGAAAATGTCTATTCCTAGACCGTTACACAAACGTCGTTACAGTATAAGGAGGTCACAGGAGTCCCTTCTACAGGAGTCAAAGCGACGGCCAGACTTTTCACACAAGGTATCTTCTTTAACCTAACATGCAATAGTTGTTTTTTTTCTATGATGTCACTCAAAAAGGCTAAATTGTGGGATTTTTGTATTTTATATCTCCATAGCGACAGTTGCTGATACAATGTAACAGCTGAATCCCAGCGCAAGGTTTCCTACGACAGTATAGAGCGTACGACTGTTCCATAAATATGAGTGTGAGTGATGAAGCTTGTAGAGCCGAAGGAGACATTGCCCGGGGCGCTTTGAAAAATGCATGAGGGAAGAGTCGTTTTGGTTCCTGAGTCTGTGTCTCTCGCATCCCGCTGTAACACAGAGGAATTGTAACATCTGATAGCGTCCTACTCTGGGAGACAAACCTCAAAGATCTGTCAAAACACATTTTTTGGAGAAATTCCAGGTTTAGGTCCTGTTCACTGGCATTCAACGGCCTAATCTCATTGGAAAAGCATTAGGAACTGACAATTATACTTTCTGAAACTTTCACGACTCTGTCTTATTTTTTTGACGTTTATTTAGCGGCCGAGATGACGGCGTCAGCGGAATGACATGCGGTGTCCTGCTGGTGTGAAATGGAACGGATGCCTTGAGTGACGCGGATAAGAAAACGTTTTCACGGCTTTCTACACTGACTTATCTCGGGAGTTGGGCTTGGTAAATAAGTGGTAAATGGAGCAAAATGCCACAGGTTAAAATATAATGTTTATAAACCTATATGCTCATCAAATAAAAGAAAAAGTCATCATAGTTACCTTCCACGAAGTGCCCACAATACCCAGCGGCTTACTTTTTATTATCTAAATATTAGATATCGTTTGGATTTTCTCTGATTCCAGCTAATTTGACATCATTTAGCCTACAGGTTTCCACCAAAGTCCAAAAGGCTTGAGAAGCGCTAGAGGCGGCTTTTATTGGGCTTTTTAATCGCCACGATGGTTTAGGATGATCAGGCTCAGTATGCTGGATTTTGGGTTTCCCGGCGTTGGATTTAAAAGCTCCACAAGTGATGGTTTTTCTTCTCCTGTCAGCCGTTCTCTGTTTCTGAAAGATTCTCAGGTGAGAAGATCCCAGAACCCAATGTGGACCTTCAGCCAGAAACGTCTTTGGGATCAAATGTTGAAGGGACATCAACTTTGGGCAGCAACAACATAGAACTTGCCCTCTGTCAAGTCAAAGCGACACCTTCACGAAATGGTCATGGCCCACCTCATCTGTGTCATACCTCCAACCCACCGAAAAAGCCCTTATTCTACGTGTTCTTAAATCCTGAACCGGCTTTCTCCTGTGAATCTGGCCTGCTTCCAAGAAGAACGTACATAGCCATTAATCATAAGATCTCTTCTGAGGATTTATTTTGCCTCCTCGATCCAACTACCCAGAAGACGACCCCTTTTACCGAATTTTGGGTTGGAGCAAAACAGTTATTGAATAAACTCGTGATTTCAACAACAAAAAAACCCTTTTTGACAAAAAATGTGATGTTTGAAGCCCAAACAAATTGGGTCCTAAAGGGACCGGGTAGACATTGGAGTACGGGTGGCACAGCACCAGCAAAAGCTGGCTCCGGAAGTCTCTTTGAAGTTAATTATAAGTTCTTGACGGCAAGATAATTTTATTCTATAACGAGGTTGAGGCTGAAATTACGACTATTTATTTTCTTCCTACCTTTGAAGATCTGGGAAGTGCTGCACGAAGACAGTGTCACGTCTGCAGCTTTCAACTTTGTATCTCCAAATGATTCAGCCCAAAAAGAATAATAATAAGTAACAGTATTATTAATACCCCTTCATGTACGAGCACGGGGTGTTCTACCAGCCTTTCAAGGCGACTGCATTAGTTCTTGAGCGTGCGAAGTTGTTTTGGGGAATACAGAGAAGATAATGAGTATTCCGATGGGCCGATCCAAGCGCCCCACCTTAGGTTGGTGACTTTAACAAGACCTGTCGCCAATGATTAAAGGGAACGTAAGTCAGAGCTAGAACATCTGAACAAAAAAGGACAATAGAGTATAATCTCATGAATGGTTGGGTGGTGATAAGTAACCCTTATCATAAACCAGAGAATAATCCTTACTCCTAGGAACTTCAAATTCCTAAACTATTGCTACATTTCCATTCGCATTCTATCAGATTGCGAGACGTCATTCAGAAACGTTACAATAACCGGTTGGCGTTCCGGTGATCTACAGGACTGACCAAATTCTCCATCGTCCCCAAAAAGTACTTTTCAGTGTTTTTCTTCATTTCGATTTTTTTCTCTGCCACGAGACAACATTTTTGGATTTCGATGGAACTTACAATTGATAACCAAGGAATTCGAACCGATTTAGGTTGCGTTCCCATGGATTTCTGCTACTAATGAGTGTTGGATGTGGCCTGATGCCCGCTTGGCCCCGTAGAGTTGGAAAATCCGTCATTTGCCCTGCAGGTGAAGCCAATAAACATCGTTGCTGCTTTTACGCCACAATTACAATGAAATCATTAATGGGTTTCAACGGAAACAAAGTACTTTAATATTTATAGCCAAAGTCAAAGTACGTATAGCTCCGGTGGCAAGATGTGAAGCGTCGCAGCGCGTCCCACATGTTCTCCACACTGTTTCGAGAAGGCTCGGGAGGCTATTAAATTTAATGAACCCATCTGCTAGGAGATGGAGGGCCGGGCATAATCCGTTTCCTTGGAGCCATTTAATACAGATGGCGGGGCGCGATCTACATACCCAGCAGGGAGCGCCGCGTCCCCCTCGGAGTGCGCGTGGCTCCGGTTTGATGTTCTGGAGATCTTTTTTGATCTGCTCCATTTTATTAAACAAACCCTACATACAAAGATTCACTCGGGAAACGGGGATATCATTGAAATAAATAATTCCAGGGCTTTTAAAAGTTTTTGCACAATTAATGCTGTGCGCTGAAACTATGAAGCCGCGCTATGAACGACCCACTTCACGGGGGATCCCACCTAAGGCGAAATGCAAAATAAAAACTGCCATTTATCAGAAATCAAGGGGTTTTCAGAAGACCAAACTTTGAGCACAAAGTCGGAATGGCGTCACTACTTCCGTCATCGGCCTGATACAATCTGCATATCTGGGTGACAGAAGCAGCGGGGACTCCGCATGCAATTACGTTTTTTTTAACGTGGAACGGAATAATTCTGTGACACTCGCTTTTAGTTCTGATGAGCACCCACTGAGCTTTCCACTTCCCGGGCCGGAAGGTTTGACTGACATATTGCGTTCGATGAGAGCCGAGCGTCGGTAAGGACTTTGATTGATTCTTTTGTTCTAAAGTGAATTTTGTGGCGTTCCATAAAATATTAACACTTTCTGCCCCACGGACCCTTTATGGGCTTTTGGGTTGCTGTCTCTTCACTATAATATATAGATTCATGATAAAAACCAAAATGACCTCACATTAACTGTCTGATGTATGCTGGGTGTTTTATAAACCTGGGCTCAGTTTTTGGGAGATTTTTTTAGTTATTAGAGACGTATTGTATTGATCTCTCTGGGGAGTCTTAAAAGAAAAAAAAAATCAACGTTTTTTCTATGAAAATATTCAATGTTTTTTTTCTTAAGAATTTAATAACTTTGGAAAGGTTCATAGAATTATTTTTGGAGTGACTCGCATCAGCATTTGATCCGATTCATGCGAAGGCCTGTAAAAATACGGTATTATGTTAACAAATAACCGGTAATAAGGAGCTATCCATCATTTGGTTAAACTAAATTGATATTCTATGAGCCCAATAATTTGTTCCACATTTTCAAGTTTTTTAGTAGCGGCTAAATCGTTGGAAATTCAATAAAGATTTTTTTTTCTTTTTTTTATCCTAAATCAGAAACATTACCTAGATGTCTGCATCGCTCCGTATGGTTTAGGATCACCTATTTATTAAAATGTATCTATACCAGGACTATGACAAAGGCATATTTACCATTAGATACTAATAAACCCCAAAAATATGTATAAAAAAAGGTTTTACGTAAAAAAAATATATAAAACATACACACCTTTAAAATTAATTAAATATTTTTTATGCTCTGGTATGGCATAAAGTTACTCTATCCTCTTCTCAAGTATCTTTCGCCCGTTTTCGCCCAATCAGAATACAGCTTTATGGCATAAATTCCTTAAGTGGCCGTTAAGCATTAGCCCCCTTCCTCCAAACTGCCTTCCTCCCCCTTTTAGCCCGAAGACCCCCGATGCACAGATATTAATGACCCGAAGTTTGTGATCACATGACATGCGCGGGGCTTGTGACATGTAGGATGTTATGGAGAATTATGAGAAGTTCCTGTCCTCCGTATCTTCCAACTTGACGAGCGACGCGGGTTTATCGTTTAGAAGATCCGAGATAGATTGCGGATCCTAAAATGCATTATACTTCCAGCATGTAATAACAATGATCTATAACTGGCCTCTTAAAATAATAATAAAATGGGTGAAAATATCGGTGATATGGAAAAATTCTTAGTTTGAGAAAGCAGAGAAGCCAGTCGGGTACTGGGGGGGAAATAATCATTAGGACTCTTCATCCAAACACAGGACTACATTCTAACCCTACGGCCATGAAAGCAAAATTACACAAAAAGGAGCGATTTTATATATATTTGTTTTTTTTAGATATTTTTTATATTTAAATTTAAAGCATTTCTTTAAAAATCCAACAATGTTTCCAGTTTGCTTTTCAGTCATTCCTAGGATGACCTTTTTCATCAGCTTGGTGTTATATCTTCAAATATTATGAATACATTTAAAGCTGAAGAGATGCAGTGTTTGGAGAGCCCGACGTATCTTATTTCCAGCGTAATTATCCGGTGCTGCGATGAATACGTCTGCGCCATAAACAGCTTCCAGAATAAACAGCGCTGATATAATGCATGCGCCGGCGGGTCGGATAAAGCCTTGGCCCAGAATACCAAGTTAAATGAAGTGCAGACAAGAGCTAACGCCATACTTACTGTGCTGTCGACGTAAGCCTCCGTCCATATGATGTCATGTTCCTGATCAATAACTTTTGGCCGACTCAAGACGTGAAGGTAAGCCATGACGTTCTCCTGCACGTCCGCCAAGGTGGATATCTGGGTAAAGAAACCTGTCGGGAAACAATACGTTGTTTTATAAAATGAGGAAGGGGCCCCTGGGCTCCGCTGGGTGCCTGCTTAGGGCTCTCTCTTTATCACACTTGTTGTCTCTTCAGGTTTGGGTGGAACAGAGTGATGAGGTATGATGTCATATCTCAGCGCTCCGCCACTTAGACCTACAGAGATCATGGGAATGAGGGAATTCGATCCTTTCTATAAACAAATTCCCCCCCCCCGTCCGTTCAAACTCTGAGGGCTTACAGGAAAATGAAAGGATCTCCTCTATTTCACTACCCTTACCAAAAATTACTGCAGTTTTTTCTGAAGTAATACTGCAGTTTTTTGGACATGAAAATCCTGCAATACTGCACTTTTACTGCACATTTACCGCACCTTTTTTTTATATTGCAAACCTACAGTTGTAATTCAAAGTACTGTAGCTTTATTGCATTTGTACTTCCGTACAAAAATAACTGCAGTAAAACTGCAGTACAGTGAAGTACAAATGCAGTAAATGTGCAGTAATGCAGTTTTTTCATGTCCAAAAAATAGCAGTATTACTTCAGAAAAACTGCAGTAATTTTTTTGTAAGGGTAAGAAGTCGAGTGGTCATGAAGTTAAGATTTATCTCGACTAACCAGACTCCAGTCTCAGGCCCCCACATGCTAATCATTCTTCATAGGTAAATCACTACAAGGAAACATAACCACAAGGTGCAGTGTCCGGGGTCTATTAATCCCCCCAGGGAAGCAGGGTAGGTAGTTAGGGCCCCGCCACTTGCATCTCATAACCTTTTCTATATCCGCAGAGTGCAGGGATTTCTAAACCCAACGCCGATTGTTTGTTCAGCTTAAACCCCTCTTCGTAGGAAGCGATGAAGCCGCGTTCTCCGCCGGTTACTCTCCACCGTCACCTTTTTCTGTGTTTATTATTAAAGATCTGATCCAGATCTTTTAATTTTTTTCGTCGTTTAACTTTCAGAGGAATCCTCGGCCGCGAGTCGTCGGGAAAATTGACCGTCAGCTCTGGAACGCGCCGGGATTTCTGCCTCTTGATTGTTTTAATGTATTTAAAATGGGCTGCCGCTACGCGCCATTAAACCCCCTCTCCCAGAAGACGCGTCCTACTTCTCCATCGCATGTAACGGAGGAGCGCGGGCCGCTTGCGCTCTCACATTAGAAGAGAAGGGAGTCACGGCGTCCCCGGTGATCGATTGCCCAGACAAGGACATCGCTGTCCGCGGCTCAGTCGGGTGGAAAACCTGCAGACTGTCATAAACCGCGCGGCGCTCAGGAGGGAAATGAACCTCCGATAAAATTGATTTTAGGACCGCTGACCTGTTTGACTGCAGCGTGTTTAGCTCATGCGCGCCTCGGATTAAACTGCAGCAGAGCTACTGAACCAAGACGCGAATTCTATCTCCTCTCACACCGCCGGCAGCGGAAGATACACGCGGGGTATAAAGGAAGCCTTTATGGTCTTAGGTGGGAATGAAACTGAAGCACAAATGCAGGCAGGTAGCTAAAGGAGCCGCAAAATATCGGGAGTGTCGGCGGGTATGAAAAGGTAAAGGTGTAAATGCGTGCGAAATTCCCGGACAGGGGTGCAGGATCAAAAAACGATATTTTATAAAAATTCCAAACACGCTCAACAACATTTCAAATTCTTCTTCTCCTCCAGAAATGCAAAAATATAATAAAATAGCCCAAAATAGGTTTAGTTACGCACTGTGGAGGCATTCGTCAGGAATGCACGTTATACGAATAAAGGAGCCTGCAGTGCTTATTAATCGTTTTAAATAAAAGTGTAGAAAACAGGGTTAAATGCGAACAAAACACATAAACGCACCTTTGTTAGCGCACGCCATCCACTTCAGGTTATCGGCGAACGCCGCTTCTCTTCCTATCAAATAGGTGAAAATCCGGACCTAAAAATAAAGAAATTACAGAAGGGGTTTCTATGGCAACTTGGCTTCATTGGGTGGGAAATGCATTTTAATGAATAATTTGGGGATTGAAAAAAAACAACTCAAATTTTTTTTTTAGAAATGATTGAAATTGGTCGGCATATTTCCATTGGCCGTGGTAGGCATTCGTAGTAGCACCTAAGAGTCTCGAGGCAGCAAAGCAGATACCGTGGCTGAAAGTACGAAACCCAAACCAACAAAGACTTGAAGACTAAACTCCAGGACCAGCTCTAAGTTATGTCTTTGAATGTAATAAATAAGTAAATTACAGATTTTTTCCCAAAAAATACCCAATATGTGCAGCCTAGAATTATTATTTTTTTTTAGTAAGAAAGTCCCTGTTTTTGTGGAACGCGATGAGAAATTCCGTCTGGATCCCTGAAGAAGCAGATCGGATTCTCACTGTCGCTGTCATAGAACCTCTGATAGAACCCTGCATGAAATTGCATCATCTATTCATCGCTAATCAGTCCAAATTCGGGGTTTCTTAGCTTTTTATGTTATTTTATTTATGAAGAAACTCGAATTTGATGACTTCTTCCCGTTAATAATGCGGTGCGGTCATTACGCTTATTATTGGAACCACTAACCACTAACTGAGGGAAACGTCCAACATGTTACAGCCAAAGACCCGTTTCCCTTCATATTTAATGACTTCCAGTTGCTGAAAGAGCCACGTGTTTTCGGAAGTCCAGCGAGTGAGTTGGCCGCGGGATCGGGAACGTCTGAACACCGTTCTGCTATCGCTACTATTTATTGAGCAATCGTCATGAACCAAAAGGGATGGCGATCATCTGTTTCATCTACAGAAGCCATAAAAAAAACCTAAGAATTTTAATTGACTGAATTTTACATGATCAATGGGTTTCCGTCTCATTTAGTACATTCCAACCAGGAGACCCCTCTCTGAAACAAATTAAGTTTGTGATTTATCAAAGTCCCAGCTTCAAAGTCCATTCGCAAGACAAAGAGCCAAGCAAAGCGCAATCAAAGCAAAATCATTTTCTTATTTTTGTCCTTCATCAAACAATTTGTCCTAAAAAATAAAAATGTCTTTTTTTTAACGTGGATGGAGAGCGGGGTATGCCGGGTCTGTACAATGTTACTCCTTTGGGATAAATATCTTTATTTGGATGATTTCCCTGATAATTCCTCGAAAACCTTTTCAGAGAAGGCGAGTGCATGATAATTCACTTCACTTTGATTTTATCATCTCGTTACTTAGTAACACATTTACTTGTTTGTTATTATCCGTTAGGTTTGCATCATTCTTGAAAATGTTTGAACTCGGCCCCCCAGCGTTTCTTTTTTATGTTTTATCTTCATTCTGGCCCCCAGCCCGGCTTTTCTCCCCATCACAATAACTTATAATGCTGAGGGTGCGACTCGTCATAACGGTTCAATGTTTTATCTACAAAATATGGTTTTATAACCAAAAAATAAAGTAACATTTTCTTTTCATGTGTTGTCAAATGATATTACTAGATCGTGGAATTATTATAACATTTTGGGGCTTTTAGATACAATTAATTATATCTTAAGAGGGCTCAGAATCTGTAGGTATGACCTCAGCCTCGGCATAAGGACCTTGGTTCCTTGGTTTAATACGGTGTATTCCCGGGGGCCACACAATTAACAAGATTCTGTACCCAACATCCTCCCTCTGTCTAGACTATAAAGGATCTCCAAACCTTGAAAGTACCTATTGGTACCCCATTCAGTAAAAATGAAGTCTATTACAACAATCTCTCAATCAATAAACACATTCTGTATGTACAATCCGGTAAAAAAAAATAAAAAGCATTCTATATCAGGACGAGGTCTTTTGCATTTATACATCACTTCCTTTACAGCAGCTGCCTGACATTGAGCACTATTCAGTGCTATTCTGTGTGTTCTTCATTGTAATCTATGTTCCTCTCTGTATTTTGTATATTTTGTGTATTTTGTTCATGTTTTTTCTTTCACTCTGAGGCTACCTGAAGGTTGTTTGATAATCTCTCCAACTCCCCTGAGTTTTTTGACCCTATACTTTTGTTTTGGTGAAAGGGACATCGTTTGTGGAAACTTCAGCCTTGTCTGTTGATTAATAAGAATCACAGCCTCCTAGTAAATAGTAAAAAAAACCACTAAGATTTACCACGGAGTGGGTAAGAAAATAAAAACTCGCTTTAAGAAAATAATTCAAACAATGTATCGGTCAAAAATATAAAAATACAGTAAAAAAACTAGAATGAATCATTAAAAACCATTAAATGTAATCGAGTTAGTAGAAAATCCCCTTCCAGATCAGAGTTGTTTACAGTAAAGGCTACGTTTGGGTCATTCCTCAGCTTTTTCCAATTTTATTCGTTTTGCAGATTTATTGAAACGGAGAAAAAGAAAATGCTTATTCAGCATTACTTGGTCGTGGCTACTAAGGAGCAGCCCTTATCTCTATTCATGCGCGTTTCAGACATTTCTAGGGGGCAGGGGTCGGCATGGCACCAAAAATGGCAGATTTATAGGCAGAGCAGGCTTCTAATACGTCGTGATACCCATCTGTGGACTAACATTAAAGTTAATTACAGTCAAAATTATAGAGAAGGCTGCTTTTTAAGGTGTGACTTCGTACATTTTAAAGAAAAAAAGATGTTTATTGTCAGCGGCAAACCCCTAGGGTTGAGTTTTTAAAGTTTCAAAATTCTTTGAAGCAATAATTCAATCGACAAAAAAAGTTTAGAGTGAATCCATTGGACAATCGGAGGATCTTTAGGGAAGAAGATTTACTGCAGGCGACTGCTGTCCGGTGACACTTATTCCCCCCTGATACATTCCGGAGACACTTACAGATAAATACAATTCCAGCCGTAACACAACCGCCGACACGGAACTGCCCCTAGGGGGCGCTCTATTCTCGAATCAAACAACCGGAAGCACGATTATCACAAAGGACACACATCGGTTACTGGGACACGTTAAACACTGGCGTGGGGCAAATAGTGGCCTGAAAAGCCCAATTATTACAGAAAATAATATTGACTCCTTTGCTCAATGAAACGATACAAATGAGTGAGACGTCCGACCCAAAAACGTGTGATGTGAGGTTAGATTTCGGTAACAGGATAAGTTTTTTTAACCCTTTGTTTGGTTTTATTCTTTTAGGCAAGACTTAACTCGGAGGCGAGTAGACTTCTTCCTGACGTCCAGGGATTTTCCACCATATTTCCACTTATTTCCACTTATTTCTCATATTTTTTCTAATTTTATTAACCTGTTCAGCCCGGGTTTGTCCGCACCGAGAGCTCTTATTGTCTCACCTGCTCCTTAAACTGCACTTAAAACATTCTAGTAAAAGCAAACGGAAGCGCCTCGTCCCCTTTATTACATGGCTGCGCTGCCCAATATGCAAATGAATGGTTATCACGTCTGCATTCACGCAGTTAAACACTAATAATCCGCCCCCCCCTCCCGAACAGGGATATTTGCCACACCTTGGCATTCAAAGGGTTAAGAGGTAAAATAGCTCTCATATACTCTATCTATTTTTTTTCCAGAATAATATTATTTAAGTGATTAAAAATTAATCTCGCTAAATCCTTTTTTTCTTCCTAGAGTGAGATTTAGAGGCGATAAATATTTTATTTTCTAGCCTAATTAGCGGCAGTTACCTAACTCTATCTGCTGAAAGGGCCCCGGGGCCGAGCGTTAACCTTTGTCTATCCCACGTCCTACAAGCGAAGTCAGAACAAGCGGCAATTAGACGATTCCAATTTCTCCGAAATAGAATTTCTATTATCGTCTCATTAAAGACCAAAATCTTTACCCCCCCCAAAGGCCGGCTCGGAGAAGGCAAATTACCCGCAGCCCGATGTTTCTCTGTGTCGGCCGCACGAAGCGCCTCGCTGCCGGGCTAACGGAGATCATATTTAAGTCAAATTAATGAGATCTCAAATTAGTCCAGCTGCCCCCTTGGCACAAGGAAAGTGACAAACGTCTGAGCTCTGGGCTGACGTGTGGAGCACAGCTGTTTGTTAACAGGCGCCATAGGCCATGCAGCTGCCGAGGAGCCTGATTACATTAAAATATGGAAATCTCAGAATATGAAGAGGAAAAAAACACTTAAAACGCCCTTATCTACACCAAAAAGGGCTGGAGACCTCCCGGGGCACTCGGGGGCTTCTTACATAGAAATGGGGGCAGTTGGAAGCTCCACTGGAGGGTTAGGATACTAATTGCAAGCTCTGTGGTCCGGAAGGTGAAGTTCCTGCTAGGTTCTTGAAACCCGCCATAAGGACGCTGAGACGTACCCTGCGTGTACCGTAAACCGGATTCAATTATACCCCCGGATCTGTGTCTGGCAGAGACATAAAGGACAGATGTGAATAATCGGGGGCGGCTACCCCTGCACTCCAGCTGCCACCGGTCATTCCCACAGCATTTTATTTGCTTTTTGGATGGCTTTGCATAGTGGGATTTATAGCCCATGATAGCCGAGGGGTGACAGCATTCATCCCGCTGGTGTCCCCATCCCTGTAGCTTGAAAACTACGAGGCAATAAGTTTATGGGTAACTAAAACGTATCCACTAGCTGCTCTCTGTACACACAACCCTTCTACAAGTGGTGACATCACATGGATTGCATGTGCTGCTATGACATCATGGCAGCTTATAAGAAGGAACTCGCTAAGGAGTCTATAAAGATGTGTGATACAAGGGGGGGATAATGAAGAATGTTTGTTATCTGCCCTTTACGGCTGAAAATAACTGTTTCAGTTTTCTTTGAAAATAAAAACACTTACTGTGTGCAGAAGATCGGATGCCAGTGATTTGAAAGATAACGTCTGACCCTCAGGGGGTAAATCCTCGCTTTAAAGCCCAATGACAAGTAAATTACCTCTGAAAGTAATGGGAACCCCCGCAGGTTCCGCTCCCAAAACGCTTGGATCAGAGATCCTTAAAGAGATGATAATGCTCAGAGAACATGGAGCGTGCGCGTTTTATCTAAGATATATACAGGGTTAAATCGACCAGCACGAAAAGTTTAAAAATCAGACAATTTATGTGTCACAGATAAAAAATATCAAATCCCGTAAGATATACAGCAGTGACGTATAACTACTAAGAGGGATGATGACCGCAGACAAGCAAACATTTACGTGTTAATCAATCAACCATATAACAGGAAATGAAGTCACATGATGTCACCAAACAGGAAATTAAATTGTATGATGTCAGACAATAAACAGGAAATTAAACCTCAAGCTCCTCGTCTTTTTATAGCGTCTTTTGTCTTTTTTTTTCTCCCTTAAATTTTACCCTGGATAAAAACTTGGGGAAGTTTAAACAAAATGTATTCATTTCTTTAGATTTACCCATCAATAACGCACGATTCTAGAATTCTTATCAGAACGTTACCAGGAGCCACAACAACTGCCCAAAGCATACAAAACGCTGATTACAATATAAACGAACCCGGAAAAAGTGTTTGTTTCTTCTTCTCACCTGTTTAATAAATAAATCTAAAAATGGAGCCTCTGGGGAGTGTTAATAGGGGCGCAAACTATTTAAGCATTAATCTCCTCCGCGGTGGTTGGTTGCGTAGAAAGCAATGTTTAAATTATATGAGAAGGACGCGTATTCCCTGAGAGTCAAAAGTAAATTAGTAAAGCGGAAGGCAGAAGGATGATTGAGGATTCGCTTTCTGTGTTCCACGCAAAAGCAAATTAAAAGAATTAAAAGCCTCGAGGAAAATGTGTTGTCAAATGATGTTTCTGATGTGTTTACCAGACACCGAAATGATGAAGCTGGAGGAAGGAGAACGTCCTCTAGAATTCACAGGCTGAGGACCACCGGGCTTTATCCTGGGAACAGGAGAGACGACAATGACTTCGTTTAAATGACAACATTTTCCGGCCTTCTTACCGTTTACGAAACTAGACCAGCGTTTGGAAGCCATCTTGAAAATGAAGATGCGGTTGAATCGTTGACTTCTTTTCTTCAGTGCAGTTTCGACCCCAAAAAAATAGCGAATACCCTCGTTCGTTAAAATTATCTTTGGAAAAAAGTTCTATATTCCAGGCAAAAAAAAACCTGTTCTTCTGTTTCTGTTCTCTGCTCCCAGGAATGGCATCGATCATCGCCCGCATCTGAAGGATCTGCTTGACTAAAATCAGTGTATTTTTTGGCATTGTCCCTTGAAGGCTGTCTTCGGGACGAAACCAGCAGCGACCGCGCCATGCTACCGGCAGCCTGACCCAATGGACTTGCCGGTGGGCCAAAGCGGTTCAATGTATGCCATTGGGAAATGCAGCAGATTGGGATATCCTTCATCTTCATAAGAAAACCGAGCATCAGCCCACGGGCGAGTTGGGTCTTTATCAAAGTTGATTCCTTTTATTGGGTCAACATAAAAAAAATATAAAGTTACAAAAACTTCCGGGATCCCATAGATGGAAATCCCACCAGAAGAAGAGACATCGGGGGTCTTAAAAGCTTAAACTTTACAATGTTTTTCTTCTATTGGCCGAATGAAAAAGTAGGAACTCCAACTAAAAACTCTTCTGTGAAATGCACAAAACTACAGGCATCGCAGTGCAGATTTTTTTTTATTTTCTTGGCAAAAAGAGATTATTAACTAGCAATTATTACGAAAACACAAAGCGACATCGTTAAATCATTCCCCGCTATCTCTTACCCAACACTTTTCAGCTTTACAATTCATTAAAGAGGCTGTAATGACAAAATAATTGCAACGCGGTATTTATTATTACGAGGGCTGCCAACATTTTGACAGCAATGTACGAAACGGGGATCATAAAAACTCTGAAACAGATACTGGGTTTCATGTGGGAGATGGCGCTTCTAGTTAACTAAATGTTTACATTTTTTTATTATTTAATGTATTTTTAGAATAGATCAGCTTTTTTGGCGGGTTTTCCATCATTTTTCATATTCGGAGTATTTGTTCTGTGTATTTGTTTTAAGAAGCCCTAAGAGTTTGCAATATTTCTGGATTTTTTGGCTAGATTAGCCCTCTGTCTTGGGGTTCCCAAGTGGATGAGTGTTGGTTCATAGACTTTCCACGGGACGCCCAGGACCTTCAGCGTGCAGCAGGTCCTCGGCACCGGCGCCCTTAATGCTGAGCACCAGGATATGACATCATATGAGGGGGCTCTGTCCTCACAAGCTGCACCATAGTGTTATTAGGCTGGTTGGGGAGATCCCTGATCTCCTATTAAGCAGTGATGCTATATGGAGCCCGATCTCCCAAGAGGGCCGTTGGCTCCCTGTTATGTGGCAAATGACCCCCCCCCGACCTGCCTCCTTAGGTCTAGTTGGCCAGAATACACCACTGAGGACACCAAAGGGTTAAACCAACCATGTGAATATCACGGCAAATTGTTACATTTTAACCAGAATCCTAAGCTTTAAATAAATTGCTGTAATTATCATATCGGCAAAAAAAAAAGGGGGAGCAGGAAACTGCGCAGTGATTGGCAGTGAAATATTCCTCCGCTCCGTGGCGCCCGGCGTGAGATAAGCAGGACAAGCCCCTGGTAAATATTTATAACTGCCGAGGCGATCTGCCCCGGACATCAGAGCTCTGCTTTCTGTCGTAATCAACGACTTCATTCCGCTAACGTGATGGAATCGTTACTTTCATAGAATTCATCCGGGAACAGAGATCTCAGACGATTCCTGTTCAGCATCCGAAAATATAATATGTCGATTAATAATATCTAATGAGACCTGTGGGCTATGCGAGTTCGGTTTACATGCGCGGCTGTCAGGGGGGCTTTCTGGCGGCCCTCCATATGCTCCGTGTGATCCGCCAGTCTGTTAGACATTCATGCCGGTGACTCGCGGATTTACCTGAGTCATCATGTTCCTTTCTTAGAACAGAGAGCGTTCTGACATGAAGAATTTAGCTTATTATATAAGCCGTCGCAGGAATTGTGTCTGCGATAGGTATGCGTGTTTTTGGTCCTATGGGGAGGAAAAAAATCTGAAATTCTTAGAACTCGACTGACCCTCTCAATCAGCACATACCTATTATATGTGTCCAAATGACTTTTTATTGGCAAGCGTCCCACATTCTGGAGCGAAAAGCGCTTTTCCCGTCTCACATGCTGGATGTTTTTATTTAGCCAGTCAATTCGTTTAAATCTATCAATGATTCTCGGATCGGAGCGCCAGACCGAGCTATAATCACACAACAGCCGAGCGGCGTCAGAACATCGTTCTCTGCAGAAAGGAATAATAATAAAATATATATATAGATAGATATAAAACGGTTCCGATACAATACGGGTTCCGGACCATTCTGACCGTACTCATTAGGGGTTCTAGCTCACTATGCAACGGTACCCGTAACACTCAGGGGTATACTAAGTCGGGTGCCGTGGTGGCACAGCATGGAGATTTTCCAGTAGCCGTGGTGCCCAGCAGGGTCACGTAATACGATTTGCCCGACCACGGGGTAATAGGGCGGAAAAAGCCTTCACTGTGAGCTGCAGGGCTCTGTCCGAGCTAAGAGGGAGGGAAGAACTCTGTTAGCAGCAGGGGTGATTGGAGAGAGTGTGTGAATGAATCTGCAAGCATAGGATGTTGGAAGTGAGTGTGTGAGTACGTTTATGATGTTAGCTTGTGGATGAGTATATGGTGTAAGCATGTGTGTGTGAGCATATGGTGTGTAAGTGTTTGGTATTTGCATGTGTGTGTATATGTTAGTATATGCTATTAGAGTGATTGTGTGTGTTAATATTTGGTGTCAGCATGTGTGCGTGTCAGTGCATGCTGTTAGTGTGAGTGAGTGTGTCAGTGCATGCTGTCAGTGTGAGTGAGTGTGTCAGTGCATTCTGTCAGTGTGAGTGAGTGTGTCAGTGCATGCTGTTAGTGTGAGTGAGTGTGTCAGTGCATGGTGTTAGTGTGAGTGAGTGTGTTAGTACATGCTGTTAGTGAGTGAGTGTGTTAGTGCATGCTGTTAGAGTGTCCAGAGTGTCCTTACTCTTAGTGGTGCAAGGGACAGAAGGGAGGGATGGTGTGTGTATGTGTAAGTGTATGGTGTTAGATTGAGTTAGTTTATGTTTTACTTACGGAGGGTGTTAAAGAAATAACTGCACCCGGGGGCCACTAACTCTCATCTCACCTCTGATAACCTAAATCAGCACCAAATTTAAAGCCAGGATATATTTTTCTTAAACTCTTCCTAGTAATAATAGATGTGTTTTTGGTAATTAGCTTCTTCGCACAGAGACCCTACTCTTGTATATATTCTATATATTATAAATATGATATCGTATTTCTCAGAAGGAAGAATAATTTGTGCCGCGTTGCTCAGCTTCCCCATCTGGGCTGCTTGCAATTTTGTTTTGCTTAAAAAAAATGGAAAACATAGGTTTTAAGTTGTTTGACTGCTGGAATTTGTCCGATTTTTGATGTTTTATTGCATATGTGAAATGCGCTTTGCCTGGCAGAACGCTCGGCTTTGCATACAGAGACCAATTTTACTCTTTCTGCTGTAAGACTGGAAACATATGTTACAAACGGGGTTTATGTCATTTTAATGAAAGGACACAGAAATGTTCTCAATGCCCCAAAACGTATAACCTTTTAGAATTTTTCCGCTTAAAACTAGACCTGCTATTCTTATCATATTATAAATTCCTTGCATTCCACTCATTAAATCGTACAATAATATTTAAAAAAATAATTAACTTTAAATAAAATAAATATAAAATACATGAAAAAATCACCTTAATAAATATATATATATATTAAATAAATGCCTCAGAATCCTTCGGAATCATTTATCGGGGGGGGGGCTTTTTTATATATCTTATAAATGTCTGCCACGCTGATCTCTAGAATTAATGAAACTGATAATTCACTTTTTTTCACTTTTCTATAGAAATTTAACCGCTGTTGCCAGATTCAACTGAAGAACAACCTTTTATAACCCTTTATAATCCTCAACTACTCTTAATTTCTAGATTGTAAGTTTATGAGCCAAGCTCTCTGTGCCTGATGTACCGGTTCGTCTTGGTCTGTCGGTTCTGGTTAAGTCAGACCCTTTGAATGGCGGGACTGTAAGAAGCTCTGCGCTATATAAATAAAAGACAATAATAATATAATAATAATATAATAATGATAATAATCCTAATAATAATATAATGATGATGATGATGATGATAATAATAATAAAAATAATAATAATAATAATCCTAATAATAATATAATAATAATGATGATGATAATAATAATAATAATAATAATAATAATAATAATCCTAATAATAATATAATGATGATGATGATGATTATTATAATAATAATAACAATAATTGCTGCTGCAATCATACAGTAACCTAAAAACTAATCCCAGCCGGCAACACAAAGCCGGGAGACTCGCCGGAACCCAACGAAATAGCAAAATACAGACACAAGATGGCAGTAAGGGTAGAAAAAAACCCGGCGAGCTCCATAACTACGCTTCTCACGCTGCTCCTCGTTTAACGTTAAGTATGAAGTTTGCAAAATCCGGAAGAAAACATTTTATTGAACGTTTCTTCTTCCTGCTTTTATTACAAAGCATTTGTTTCATTAAAAATTCACGAAAGACTCCAACGCATAAATACCAATAAATGCAAGATATCAATAAAAAAGCAGACACAGAACCTGCCGGCAGATCGGCCCCATCCGGCCCCCGTCTAGTCTGTCCGTTTCTGCTGCTGTATAGACTCAACCCTTAATCAGTCGTTGGTCTCGTCTTAGATTCAGGAGCTGTATGTCTATCCCATGCATGTTTAATACCCTCACTGTGTTACTACATCTGCTGGGAGGCCGTTCCACTTATTCACCACACTATCACTAAAGTAAAAGATGTATACAATGAACAAATGAATTAATAAATGCGCTGTTACAATACGTAATCCTTCACTAAAAATCCGATTCTGGGATGAAAGTAACATCTAGAACTAAATATTTACCCCTCAATTACAATGTAACAAAGTGTTTACACGCAGCCATCATATCTCCCATCATGCTCTTCACTGCCTGCTTTTGATGGCACTTGTGATGGTTTGGGAAGTTACTTTACCCAGATTTCAACTTTACTGTCATTAACTAACCGGATATCACAGAGGCGCCTAAATCAGTTTGTACCTCGTGTACCGAAAGACTTAATAATTTGACGGACGCTCGCGGAATATCTAAAGTCCGAGGGCCGCTCAAATTCCCGGAGGACGCGGCTTCACATCCGAAATCCGTAATTACAACGGGCACTCCTGATTGTTTCACCGCGGGCAATCAAATCGTACATTTCCACGGCGAGTTAAGACCTTATCCCCTTCCCGTACGTAGATCGTTACCGGGACGCAGCTTAATGCCAAAACCCGGGAATAATTCCACAATGTTTCAAATCGATGTCGGAAATTTTAATTCGCTCAGCCATCTGGTCCTCTTCATCGTTTAATTCAGACACAGTTATAACGAAATTACTTTTCAAAAGCTGTTAAATTCTAAAAAAAAAAAAAAAATGCAAGCTGCAGATGAAACTAAAAGAACCTGAGAACCTCAACTCAACCCAAAGGTCAATTATCAGTCATTATCTCGAAGAATCATTTAAAGTTTTTATTTTGTTTGTTTTAAAGAAGCCATGATTTTGATTTTTTAGTCGCCAACTCAACGGATTCCTTCATCCATCTGATGTTGATTTACCCCAAAAAAGGGCAAATCCGTGTCACCTTGTTTTGTTACTGTTACTTTGTTACTTTGTGACTTCGTACACTCGGGAGCCTCTTTAATCTTGGCTGTAAAATGAAGTCCATCCATATGTGCTGCAGAAATGACGATTTTACATCGATTGTGACCTCTATTTGTTAACAAGCTACAAAGAAAGACATCATTTGCCCAAATTTCCTCTCTTTCACACCAAAAAATGTAAAAAGCTGGAAACATTAAATGGCGTTCTTCCGCATTGTCACCCATCGGTCCTGCGGTGCGGATCGACCTCCGTCATGCGTGAGCGAGTCGCTTCCCTCCGCAGTCTCCCTGCCACCGCTGCGATTCATTACGGCCCCGACCATCTCGGAAGGGTTCCTGTGATTTATTACGGCTTAGAGTTCGGCACCGGCGGTAAGGACATGTAAATGCTCTGCGAAGCTTGCAGGGTCTTGAAGGAAATACAATATAATCCGAATACAAAAGACTCCGGGGCAATAAATGTCGCATGGAAGGGGCCAAAGCTTCTACCCTACATTACAAAGTTATTAAAGTGTCAGAGAAGATTCTATTTGTAAAATCATTACTTTGTGATAGAGTGTGAGAGAACATAATAAAGTGAATGAGAGCGTGACAGAGTATGAGAGTGTGAGAGAGCATGAGAGAGTGAATGAGAGTGTGATAGAGTGTGAGAGAGCATGAGAGAGTGAATGAGAACGTGAGAGAGTGAATAAGAGTGTGAGAGAGCATGAGAGAGTGAATGAGAGTGTGATAGAGTATGAGAGTGTGAGAGAGCATGAGAGAGTGAATGAGAACGTGAGAGAGTGAATAAGAGTGTGAGAGAGCATGAGAGAGTGAATGAGAGTGTGATATAGTATGAGAGTGTGAGAGAGCATGAGAGAGTGAATGAGAACATGAGAGAGTGAATAAGAGTGTGAGAGAGCATGAGAGGGTGTGAGTGAGGGAAAGTAACAACAAATTTTGTATGTAAATACAAAAAGCACTCTGAATTTCGGTAACCGTTGGACTCCAATTAAATATTATTTTCAGGAAGAAATCTATCGAGTGAGTTCTCGTTTCAGATAAGGAGTAAAGTCTTGCCTGCTTTTCCTCGGGTGACTCACGTGGTTCATGTTTAACGTAATATTACCGTCCGAGCGCCTCCTCTTTAATGTCTGACCAATGGGCTGAAAGGAGGGGATTTCGTTCGAAACGTTTGGGGCGTCGGTGAAAATCCAGTCAGATTTCAAAAAACAAAGAAAATATTAGATTTATAAAGAAAACAGGAAGCCATAACAGACGGTGCGTTCTGTGACGAGACTAACGAGATAACCGCATCCTATCAGAAATCCACACAGCGGCGACACCAGGTGCTCCTTGGAGTTCATTTCTTCCAATTTGTCGAGCTTTTTAAATAAAGGTTCTGCTGATTTACCGGCGTGGACAGACGCTCGCTAATGCTTTAAGTGCATTTTAAAACACTTACATTTGTTGAAAATAAAAGTCCTGAGATGATAGCACCCGGAATGTGTAAATTAAGAAAGCATGACATCATTGGCTCTACGTCTGTCGATGATGTCATAACCTCACCAAAACATATGGAAAAACACAAAGATTTTTATCAACAGATCATAAAAAGCGGTACTTTTTAAAGCCTTTGCGATATCATTTTAAGATTTTAAGGGGATTTTATCGTGAATTTTTTGCTCCACAATTAAATATTATATTAAGATCTTTTTTCCTAGGAGTTGGAAGGATGGTTGGTTGGGTGAGTAACATGTTTCACGACTCGACCGCATGTTATATATCACCCTCATATAGATAACTCTAGAAACGGATGAAAAAATAAAACAAATAAAATAAAGAAATGTCTAGAAGTAAACCAACAATGGCGGATGATTCTGTAATAAATAATTGCCCCGACCCAAGCGGTCGTTGACGGTTGTTGGGCAGAGGACCTCGCGGGAACCTGAACGCTTGGAAGGTTAATGTAGCATTTGATCGCCACATGTTAAAGAAAACACACGCGGAGGAACGACGCGCGGAGCCAATAAACTGATTTCCGAAGTGAGCGATGTCATAATTAACTCTTTACAGCAGAATTGTTTCATAGTTGGAACAGAAAAACGTCGTTTAAATGGATACATAAAAGTCTTGGCGATCCGGAGGACTCCGTACGGCAGGACCCCGGGTCCCTTCTTAGAACTTTAACTGAATTGAGAGCTGATTTGTTCGGTTGTAAAACTGATTGCCTGTTTTGGAAACGGATTATGCTAAAGATTATGGAAGGATTCAGACAATAATTTGAAATGCGGTTTATGTTCCCCAGATGGAAAACACATTCCCCGTAGACACAACATCCCTTTTTTTTTTACAGTAACTTTGCGTTTGGAAGATATGACAGAGTCTGCTTGATTTGCAGCCGTGCCTGGATACCACGCTGTCCACATTGCTTCCAGATCGTGCCGTTTATTCCGTCCATTCGAGCCGCCGTGCCAACGCGATTATGAAAGGCTAATCTCCGATAAGAAATTTCAGCTATTTTCTCCTCGCAGATCTGAATGCGTCCAGATGTTCCGGTTGAAACGATGCGTTATTTATATCGGACCCCTTTGAATGCAGAAACAGACTTTTTTTTTGTGGCCCGTTCATGCCAGGTATGACGCGATGCTCGGAACTCTACATGAGTTTTCAAGATGGAATCATAAATTATTCACTATATTCTTAAGGCGTATAAAGACAAGTGGCATTTACTTAAAACCCAAAATAATTTTCTCCTTGATACCATATTTGGGCTAATGCTGAAGAAATAGACATGAACAGACATGGCCAACGTGCATCTGGTTTTGGTGGACTGCATCAGTTGGGTCTCACCATGGGATTGGCATTAAATATGAAAATAGATGAAAATAGATGTGAACTTCATCGCCTGATTAATAAGAATCCAACCTGCCGCTGGAGCAGGACATCAGTTGCGTATGGAGCGATATTGGCCAACGGCCCACTGGGCATTTGCTGGTGTGTCAGAGGGCCGGTCTAGGCCTATCTATGAATCCATTGGCACTTAATCATTGATAGGGGCGGTGAAAGTGGTTATGTTTAGGGTGAAGAGGTTGCGCATGATTAGCCAGATATACCCCACTTTTGCCCCAAAGCTATAGATCCAAAAATGACCGAGCGTCCGGTGTTCTGAGCTTAGGAAACCACAGATATTATAACCCGTGAGATATATCCCGCTAGCCTCGCAGCCGATACATTCAGCCGAGGCAGTCCGCTCCCTGTAAGCAGCACAATGTTATCATTCACCGTTCTATCGGACATAGAAATGATTGCTGATTCTTAAATCACTGCTCGGGAAGCGAAGGCATTCAAGGAGCTTTTGAGAAGTCCCTGATTTATATCTTACTATTCACCGGCCAGGAGAAGATAATGCTTTTATTGAGTGTCCACCAGAAAACAATTACTAAGGGAAACTATTTTAATGAGCATGTGGATTGGGACAGTAAAAAAAAATGGTTTTCATTATTTCCGAGCTTCGGGGGAACGAAATGAGCTCGAGAACCTTTGTGGTGGAAATGACATTTTTAAATTGCTCTAAATAATCAGATCTTAACACATTGAACATCGGGGGGGGCTTGTTCAGCACAACACAAAGCGTCCCTGGCACCCCAACGGTTACAAAAGAAAATAAAATATACAACAAAAAAAAACCACATTTTGACAAAAGATTAAACCCATCAGGGCACCGAAGGCCATCTGTTTTACAGCGAAGTTAATGTAGCAAGGTGATGGAGCGTCTGTTTAACTGATGTAGCTGAACTAAAGATTACAAAGCAAACTCAATCACATTAATAAACGTCACATATTAAAATCATATTTATAGAAGCTAAATATTAACCTGAACAAGGACCGGGAAGTGGCAATCGGCAGAGGCGCTCGCTAAGGGTTAACTTATTACTCGTTAGAGACAATTTTAGGGAGCCGGACCTTAAAAACGATCTTTTATTTTTACTAAGCTCTACATTTTACAATTCTTGACTCCCGATGAATATTTATAAGGGCATTTGCCTATTAAATAGATTATGATATATAAATCTAAATAAAATATATTAAAATAACATTACAATGGTAGCAGTCGTCTTACTTTCCTGATCTCGTGATTATTCCTCCCTGTTAAGTTTGGTCTCACCTGATGTTAAGTTGCTGATTGTTTCTGATTTGTTCAGGCAGCCTTTGTAAAGGTGGGGGGGGACCTCAGGACAGAAAATCGATCTCTGCCACAGACTGCCACCAAACACAGCTTTCTTTTGGCCAAATTATTATCTAAATATCCCCAAAACATTGATTGATAAAGAAATAGGTGGTCTCAAAGTATTTAATGATGTGATATTATCTGGCAGCGCACTGTTCTCTTTGTGTATTTGCTCTTCTCTACATGTAGGGGGCGATAACGAGCAGCTTGTAAATTGGCTTTAATAAAATGTTACAAAGGAAACAGAACAGCTCTAATGTTCGAAAAACAGGAATCCCACGATAACCGTTCGTCTCCTTTGGAATTAACATCAAACTTAAAATAATTTCCAGACAATGGATTCCCTGAAATTCGTTTTAATCCAACCATAGAGTGGAGAAATCCCAGATAATAAAAATCAAATTGACTGTTCCTTCCAGCAACTAAATTACAACATGCTTTATTTATTAAACGCTCCAACGTTCGAGCCCTAATTGAATTAAGCCACGTGCTTTTGTCAGACGGATAAAATAAACTGATGAGCTCATTCCTGCCCTTGGTGGATGTTAGAATCGCTCAAGAAAACATTTTGGGTAAAAACAATGAAAAAAAAATAAATTTCCTGTATGTAATCGTCCGAAACAGACATTTTATTGTTCCTTTAACAGGGGTGGGGGGGCTGAATCATCCAAAAGACACAAAGTAATGTTTTGGAACTTGGTTCTCAGTTTGACAAAAATTGCATTTATTTACACTTTTTCTGTCTGGGGAAGGAACTTTTATGGAGTGGGAATTTGAAGGTGGTTTTTTTGAATTTCTGTTATAATTTTTTGGGCTAAAAACAAACGAATTCATTGGAATGCTGCATAACGTTTAGTATAAATCTGATTTAATGTTAAGCGGCTTGGTTACAGTAGTTTATTGTTGTCCCGATTGGATTTAGATGTTGATTTAATTTTAAACGCAAGACTTTTGATTTATTTAACTTTCAGTTAGTCTTATTTGGGTCTATTCCTAAAACGTTGAGTGGTCAGTTAAGTGTTGCATGCCATCACTCACTAATCCGTGGGTTGGTTATGGGTGTCTGCAACTTTACAATTTGTGAGTTACAGGCGAGGACATTCAGTGTGCATTTTAGCTTCCTCACGTTATATTAAAATAAAAAAAGAAATAAAAATAAATTAAATGGAGGTCTACAAGACCCTCTCTAAACCAAAAGGAGGAAAAAGGTTTTCCCCTCTTCTTCCCTCACCACATCCGTAATTAAATAAATCTGTGTTTTAGGTTTGCCTGTCTGTTCCAACCTGTAGGAGATTAAAAACAAACAGATATTGTAATAAATAACATTATTTTCAGACTGACCCAACTGATTTCAGGGTCTTTAAGGTATAGGTCCTTCAAGGCCTGTAAGGGGTTAATCCTTTGCCGTAATGAAAGCAGTCTGGACATTAAAATAGTCTGCACCTTGTTAGAATGAGTTAGATATTGAGACTAACGTAACGGCCTGTGAGGTTCCAAGCGGATAACTCAGGGCTCTGAATGAACGCGTGACAAGTCTATTCGGCGGCCAGAGATTTGGAGATAGAAGCTGACAATAGCCGAGCGCCGTGATTTAATGACAGGACATAAAAAATTCTCTGAACAATCTACTCCATCGTGTCCTTTATCCTGGAATCACAAACTCTCTCTCCTGCAGTCAGAATGTAAAATATAGTCAGATGGATAGAAAAGGCGGATAAATTATGGAGCCGCTCTACAGACGCTACAAATACCAATTCTCAGGGACTGAGAGAGAGTGAAAAATGCCTCGTGTAACATTTAGGGGAAGAAACATCAATTTAATAAGAGAATAGAGAAAAAGGACATTTAATTTACTGAATCCCCGTCTCTATGCAAAATCAGCATTTTCTTTAATCGTGGAAATACTGCTACAATGGTATGGAGGATTTGGGTCCAACAAGATGGGAACGTCCACCAAGAAGAGGATTTATATTCACAGAGGAGGCCCCAGCGAGTCCGGCGCGTCTATTTCTCTACATGGAAACCATTTCATATTCACCTTTAAAGCCATAATAGATATATATTTACTTCCCGGAGTTAATCGATTATTCCATATCTTCCCAGGGAGTAAAATGTATAAAACGTTAAACACGTGTAAGCGTGTTTCCCGATCTCTCTGTGTAATCCACACGGTAAGTTACAAAGTATCACAAAACCCTCCCGATCCGATCAGTGCAAACTCCACCACTATATTTAAATACATCGAATGTAGCCAGAAATGCACAAAAAAATAGAATAAAAAACAGCTTTAATATATCCCTCCATAAGAAATTCTTGCATGTTTGCATTCCCTTGCTGTATTATCCTTCACCGTGTCTGCTGGGAGGCTGTTCCACCTCTCTACCACCCTCTCAGTAAAGTGGTAAAGCTTAATAGGAATCGTGTGCTTTATCTGGGTAAAGCAGAAGATGAGTTAAGAAATAATAATAAATAATAATTTTCCATACGCTTAGGGGTTGGGGGGGTAAATGTACCCAACGCATTTCGAAATCTGTACCTCGTATTAATAGAAATGTGAGGATTTCAGCCAAATCCCGGGGCGTGCAGCATATCCGGTGTTAGCCCAGAGCTGTTTATATAGAAGATATGCGATGGTTTGGGTTACATTCGGAGGGAAGCGCTATACACACGCTTTATAAATGATCGTATTTACAGAATAAGACCCTTTAATAAGCCGTCGCAGCCATTTCTTCCCAGCGGTTGGAGACAGAAAGGACGTTCGGTTTCATTTGGATTAATATTTTTCTCATGCTGGATAACAAAATGCTTTCGTCTCCTAAACGTCTTTTTATGAAATGAAATATGTCCCGTTCCGGCAGAGCGCGCTACAAAGGGATTCGGAAATGTCTCATTTAATTATTTATTTTATATATTTTAGAAATAAAAAAACATTTGGCATCTGTACAAAAAACCCCGAGCGCGTCGGCCTCAGCGGCACAAAAATGAAATATTCTGGAAATTATCGGGATTTTTTTTATGCGCGACCAATATATTTAATATATGACTCCTGCGACATCAGATATAAAGATAAATCGATGGAGAATGTTAGGAAGAGCCTGGTCGGTAGTTATGATGGGTGGTGGGTGGTCAGAAGTTGGCGCATGGTGACCACCATTTGCGGCCAGCATGAGAACTTTGGAGAACCCATCACAGATTTGTTGGTGTCTTGGGTTTTTTTGTTACTTTTCCGGTTAAACTATTCAATTTGTGAGCTGAAAACCTCATTGTTAATTTGTTACATTTTTTTGTTACTCTTCCCCGGAAGCGTTTGAAATCCTTTACCAGCTTCTTGTACTTTTGTTAAGAAAAGGAAACAAATCGAAGATCAGAGACAATAGTTTGCCTGCCTTTTGTCGCGTTTCGCCAATTATCCTCTCTGCTCCTTTTGATGTTCTTTAATCAAGCTGCACACAAAACCCAAAATGTGTCTTTCTTTCCCTCTCTGTGTTAAGGATGACATCAGCGACCCGGGACATCAAACATCTCAGCAATTACATCACTTAAAGACGAGGTTTCATCTCTGGAAACACAGATCATAGACTGGTTTCAACGTAGAGAAAGGACTTAAAAAGCCCGCATTGTTGCAGATAATTACAAACAAATTGAAGGAAATAAACATGTTTGGCGGGCGAAGGACGTTTATCTCATCACCGCTGTACTGGAGAGACTTTCCAGAAGCAAATGGGTTTCGTTGGACAACCGCGGTGCAAAGTTCTAAACACTGAACAATGAGCAGAAACATTCCGTCGGACTTCATGAGAGTTCTAAACTTAGAACTTTGTTTCCCTTGTTTATTCTTTTCCACCACGCAGAGAAATCCTTTCCAAAAGCTTCATCCGCGTCCATAACACAAATCCCGACCCGTCCGACACCCAATCATCTCATTCACGCAGTCTTATTTCAGTATCCAGTGCTTTACCGGTCTCTCTGTATTGAGAATTAGTTTGGTAGTTTAGGGTCTTCTACATTAGATAAAGTGCCATGCGGTCTTTAACCCATTGTATACCAGAGTGGAGATTAACACATTGCGTCCCCCACTGTTCGTCACAAAGAAAACATTGGAACCGGCATTCGGTGGCCCTTACCAGAAACGTCCTGATTCCCCTTCATCAGAAAGCCCAGGGGCCACGCTGTGCTCGGTGGGCGCTTCATTGCGGTCAAAGGGTCGGAGTGGAACCCTAGAAACATTCCTCAAACCTGGCTTTATGAGCGGCTTTACTCACCTTTCGATCCGGCCAGTTGTATTTGGCGAATATGGTGTCGTATGTATCGACAGCGCCATCTGCGATGAGCATTATAGCCTGGCTGCAAATGCTTCCCTCCCCTGTATGATTAAACTGAAAGGAGAAAATAATCCTATTAGCGACTAAACTAACACGAAACATCCATAAAGCGCAATATATCGATATCCAACCCAAATCTGCATCGTAACCCCCGGCGACGGTCCGTAAATCGCAATACGACTTCCAAAGGCATCAAAAAGTCTCCCGACTGCTGGAATCTTTTTTGGGAAACTGCATAAATTTTCTATATTTCTGCAAATGCTGGGGGTAATTCTCGTTACGCTCATTATTTTTCCAGGACCCTCCACCATCACGGATGACATTCAGCCTTTTCGGGGGGGGGTGTTATAAATAATATTTTCAGCAACTGAAAACATATTTACCAAACTAAATCCATTCTTCTGAAAACTTAACTCTCAGCCGTTCTCTCCCATCGTCCTCACTCAGCCGTTCTCTCCCATCGTCCTCACTCAGCCGTTCTCTCCCATCGTCCTCACTCGACATTTTTTCCATCTTATTTTATTATTTTATTTACCTTCAAAACCTCTTTATTTTTCCTCCAAATAATGAATTCCGACAGCCAGACTAATCGCCTCATTATTCACAGATTTACGTTTATCAAATACTTTTGGGAAGTACAGAGGATTTTTTTTTTTTTTGTTCCATGCCAACGATGACAATTTATTTCACACGGAAAGAGAATGAAACGAATTCAGCAGTTACCCAGCGAGCGAGCGCGGAGCGAGCGCGGCGCACCCTGACATTTAAAGCATTTGGCGGTGATCGGCGGACTTTGAAATGTCACAAACTTTAATTGGCTGAAAAAAAAAGAGATTGAGATTATAATCACCGCTAACGTGATTACTGCGCATGTCACAGGGTACAGTAACTGCCACCCAGAGGAGGTCTGGAAGGACGGAGCCTCGAGGAGGGCTTGGGTAGACTCTGCTGAAAAGGCTGTGTATTTATAGCTGTCTTCGGAATAAATTAGTGTCAGCATGCGCGCGGGGAAACATTACAATCGCAAAAAAACACATAATTACACATAATGGCACTGATCCAAATTCAATTGTTGATTAACCGCCCTTCTCGAGGCACAGAAAGTGTCAACATCTCCGGAGAACGGGGATTATTTTGACATCCGAAGCTGAGAAGCTGCTAATATTAATAATCCTTCCACCATGCTAAAAAAAAATGGCTGGAGGAGGGAGAGTGACATCATTCTGCAACAGAATATATGAGAAAAGGTCCAAATAGATTAAAAATAAAAAGCTTTAGGTAGAAAAAAATGATTTTGGATCCATCGACCAGAAGAGGCTTTCTTAGGACTGGGCTTGAGAGAAACGTCGTGGCAGCGAAATGACATGAAAAACGTAAGAAATGGGGAATTCGCATTTAGAGATCCTTACCTCGCTGAGTAGGTCGAAAGCCTCGCTCAACGCCATGTCCAGCATCCCGATCCCCTTTGCGGACAGCTTGTCCAAGTGCTCCCTGAAATGCTGAAACGGGCAGAAAACGGTCAATTTAAGAACTTTTAGACGTTTTCACAACAAATTGCTGAGGGCGCACCGACGCGTTTGAAGCCGTTTTCGTGATCAGTGACATCATGACATCCGTGACATCAGTGACCACGAGATTCTGGCTACAAATAGCATTTTCCCTGTAAAAGTTCTCATGGGGCAGAAAGCTGAAACTCCCACCTATTTTAGAATGCGGGGCCAAGGTTTTTACCCAAATTTGCTTGTTTCTGCAATTTGACTCCAGCTTGGTATTTTCTGCATAAACCAGGCAATTTTGGGAAATATTTATTATTTTCAATATTTATTATTTTCAATTTCCTATAAATTTGTATTTTTTGTATTAAATGTGCAGTTATGAGGTATTTATAGGGTTTCAGCACCATATTAATTGGGGGGTTTGTAGACAGCAAACAGAGAGCGTTAGCATCGTCTTCCGTAGGCAGGCGCGTCTCCGGAGCTATGAGACCGTATTAATGTTTGTGCTGACCCGCTAAACGCAGTTCACCCAGCTCGATACTCAACAATAGCCGAAAGGTAAGCAAACGCTTCGTTTATCCAAATAAAGTCTCCAGGCGTAAATACGTTGAGCCGTTTAACCGAGATGACATTTCTCTAACCCAGAGATGCAGAAGTGAAGAATTAGAAGATATAACGGCAACATTTATTCCTCGGATACGGAGACAGAGCCGCCATGTGTGACCGCGAAATAACGGAGACTGAGCTGTCGCCCGCGGGGTGACTCAAATGTATGAAGGGGCAAAAACACGGAGCCCCCGATGGGTTAAAGGAACCAGAATGTGATTTTACCTCAATCTCATGGTTTTAGGGCTGAAGGGGCAAAACCCCAGGGTCACGCAGTCCAAAGCTGGCTGTTTCCAGTTCTATGATACATGAGATACTGTGATAGTTGGTGCTTTTACTGCCAGTATGTTATGGCTGATATCCCTACTTGAATCGAGGTGACTCAAATAAGAGCATCTTTAAGGTTGGGGGCAAAATTCGGTGACTTTAACATGGAATTCTAATATAGGATAACAAAGGGTTAATATTTTAAAGCTTATCTAGAACGTTCCCAGGTATGAGTTTGACCCCGAGGATAATTATTATCTTCAGACACAGATTCCCCTGGGCAGCCAGAACATTTATAAGCCGTAGGAAAGCGGACGGATCATCCGCCCAGCAGCCATGAATACGATGTTTATCAGACACACAGATGCAGCATAATAACAAAGTTCACCTGCCGGATTATCATTTCCGGGGTATTGTTTGATATAAAAAGAAGCGGCATTTGTGCCGGCGTCTTTATCCGCGGTGACGTTGCTTTCAGTTGGTGGGTATCGGAGCGCTTTGTTACATGTCCTCGCTCGTATCTCGCGCGGCGTATCCCATCCAGCCCGCTTCTTCATTTCTATTCCTTTTTTTTTTTTTATATAAAACATTTTATCCAAACTAGATTTTACACGCTATGGGCTTTAATAAATTCTAGCGTTCGGTTGAGGGGCCTGACAAGGAGCCCGATACCGGGAAGTGATTGTAAACACGGGGCGGAATTAATTCAATGTTTTCCTTTTTCGATACCGTTGGCGGCCGTCGCTCGTCTGTTTTATGTCTCACATTGTTGTTCTTTGAATCGTTTGTTTTTTTCCCGATAAAATGAAATCCCTTTTTACATATTCCGCGTCCAGCCGCATGAATCTAATGTAAAACTCCTCTTCCGAAGAGAAGCTATATTGTCGCCGTTTCTATCGCGTCCTGCGGGTAACCGGTCGTAAAAATGGAACCATTAGAAAATTTGGCTGTTCATGAAAACACTTTTCACAGCTGTGAGTTTGAATGGTATCGGGAGGTGTATCAGATGCGGGGGACAATGGTCTGTATTAAACGATGATGAAAGCTATTCAGGTGTTCCTGCAAATATTATATGACATAAACCTCTGTTACGGGCTTTCAAAGAAAATCCAACGCGTCTCTCGCAAAGCGCTAACAGAATGTTCTGTGAGAGAGGGGGAGATGACAGCTCGCGTACGCATACATTAAAGCTTAGGACCTGCCGATATCAACCGGCTGACAGACGTCTCATGAAAGGAGAAAAGAACATTTATAGAGCTGGAAAAATGTGACCTAAATGATATTTTGAACGGGGGGGTGGAAGGATAATTCTTGGTCGTTTGTTTGATCTTCAGGCTAAATAATGAAGTTTTATATTTGTTTTATATTTATCTAAAAAGTAAGAAACGTATAGACCAAGAGATGCTGTGATGTTTGCGATATTTTATGAGGTCATCACGTGCATGATGATGTCAGCAGGTTGTGTTTGTAAATACCTCCATGGGGAGACAAAAGCTATTTGCATCTGATAAAAGTGATCGTTTATGAGATGAATCTTCATATACTCGGATCTCACATTTATTTTACGCTCGCAAACCTCAAACTCCCGATCAGCCAATTAGCACCAGCCGCAAAACCGTCAGAATTTAGAAACGCTTTTGGGTTATTTTTCATTTAAACAGCCGGCGAATCCCTCAAAGGAAGAAAATTCAAGTAAAAAGAAGAGAGATCCATTCATTCTCCAACAATCTCTGTAACATGGAAATGAATGAATCTGCTGTTCTTAGATACGGACATTTTTTGGAATTGATGGCCACCTCGCTGGTTCCTCGCACTCCCAATGTCTGGCCAAGCATTTTACGAAGAAAAATTCCCATTTCCTTACCTTTTTCAGCACGTGGGACCAGAAGTGTAAAAATGTTGGCTGTTTAGGGAGCTTTTTCACTCTTATTTTTCACTCTCACTTCTCTAATTATCGTAGCGTTAAAGTTAAATAACAGAGTCCCGTTTATAATGTCGGTAGATTTGGGGGTAAAAACATTTTCAGCTGATAAATCCAACAATGTGTTCAGGAGTGCAGAACCTTCACGTAAATACCCCGGGGGCATCCCCCCCTCCTCCCAGAGATTGGCTTCTTACCTCCTTGTTGTTTCTGTCGGCTTGTACCAGCGTCCGGTTCAGGCACGGCTCTACGTACTGCAGCTCCTCGTTATACTGTGAAGGGCGGAAAAATGCAGAATATTAATAAACGCGATAAAAATAAATGTCTACTTTCTGAGAATTTTCAATAAAAACTCTATGCATTTTCAAAAACAACAAAACAATTGGGGTTTTTTTTTTAGAGGAAAGACATCAAGAGTCTACGGAAGTCCGTGGATTAAAGATCCGCGATGATACATAATTGCCGTGTTCTGATCAAAAGATCCCATACGGAGGACATGTTTGGAAACGGGGGGGGCGCATTACTGGACAACCTGCCCATTACATGACTTTTTACTAAAGACTTTTCTATGTTTAATGTTTTAGTTTTGACATCATAAAAAAACCTTTCCTACTCTGGAGTTCTTGGTTCGTCGATAATAAAGCCACCAATTTAATGCATGGCTTCGCCTTGGTGCGAGAATAACTTTGTTGCGAAGGCCTTGAGGGTCATGGACTGTTGGCTAAATCTTAGGCGCTAATACAAAAGCCCATTTTCAGCCTCAAATAACCAAATAGCTTTATATTTCTTAGCGTTTTTTTTCCTGGGGGATATTTATAAGCGTTCAGATAATTCCTTCCAGCAGCAGAGGGAGAGGTTCAGCCGGTAACGGAACGAAAGTCCGCGTAAGAGAGACAGAAGGCTCTCCTAAACCTAAGACAAGGACCAAGTAAGGTTTGAGGTCTTCCAGCAGCCGCCAAGCGGCTCTTATCTGCCGTGAAATTGTTTCTATGTTAAATCTCCGCATTCTCAGCTCAGATGGATTTTATTTCAAGTGGATACAATTTCTCTGAAAATGACATTTCTTGTGTTTTTCACTGGGAAGGATAGATTGTATCGTCTGCGAATCTCCTTCCAGATAATGGATCTCAGCTGACGAGAGCTTTTTAGGCATAATAAAGGGAATCCATCAACATAAGGAGGACTCCACATTTTACTTTAAGATTGAACGAAAACGGAAAGAAAAAAGAAATCAACAGCGGGCCAAAAAATCTATCAATAAACCCAACCTGCGCGCCGTGAAAATCATTTTATGTATGAATTCATCGCCGTTCCGTTTTAAATGATCACCCATGGACCAAGTAGAACACAACATAGAAACATACAACATGTTAACACAAAATCTACACATCTACTGTAGCGTTGTCTGGTTTTTTGGCCTCGTTGACGTAGGGGTTGGCAAAGTCCTCAAGTCCGTGATACGGAGTTAAAAGGTCCTCTGCGTCTATAAAGCGTTTCTCATGAAAAGTCAACCTCGACATTTTTTTCAGAAAAAACCCTGAGTTTTAGTAAATTTCATTCATTTGCCTGACACAAGTAGAAAACTTCTTTCAATCTGGGTTTGAAATTAAAAAAAAATATATTCATTCATTTAAAAAGAATCAGTTTGAGGGTAATAATAATAATTATCCTAATTATTATTATTTAAATGCCGTAATTACTCAGATCACTAATTTGTATAACTTTAAGAAAATCGTCATGCGCGTCCCGATTATCTGTTTAGTTAAAGAATAATAAAATTTAGCACAAATGAAAAGATCATCGTAATTAGGTCTGGGTAATAAAAAGCGTCTAGTAATTACGCATCGAGTAATTAAAGATTAATAACCAAGATACGGGATCTAACTCTGCGTTACAGTGCACTTCGCGTTCATGATTTCTATTGGACGCTTGTATTTGTTCTAAATAGTTTGTAGCGAGGAAAGAAAGTAATAAAATGGGAAAAATAACATTTTCCGGCCTATATTTGTTCTGGCCTTCCCCATGCGCTAGGACACGAGGCCTGTAGGGATGCAAATCAGCGAGTAAAAATTATGATTTTTCTTAACGTGATTTTTTGGGTGAATTTTAGCAACATTTCTCATTAATATGTTATTAATCTGTATTTTATTTAAAAGAGACCAATAAATATTGATGAACAAAATTCAGTAACGATCAACCTTTACATGACAAGCAAAGTTATGTTAAAAAAAGAGTATTTTTAGGAAGGTTTTTGCTCAAAACAAGCAAAATTGATCAAACATGTCACATTTCAAGTACAAATGCTGTATACCACTACCGGAAGAAAGAAAAAACCTGAAGATGTCCTGAAATAGCCGCGGATCTCGTTAGCTGGACTTTTTTTTGAAGATCTGCCGAGTTGGACGCGTTTTGTTAAATTAAAATCGATTGAAGACAGAAATAAGTGAATCTGAAGTACGGGCGGCCTCGGGGGTCTCTAGAGGGGGCCTGGTCACATAAAAGAAGGAAAGCGAAGAAACAAGGGTTACTTACAGCAATTATGTTGAAGAAGTCATCATCCCCCAGCGTGTCTAAAATAGACGACACCGTTTGCTTGGCGATTGTCAGGCGCAGTCCTTTCATGCTGCCGCTGACGTCAACCAGAATAACCACGTCTTTTGGAGAAGTGGCTGCCTGAATGTACCTGAATTCAATAGAAATCTGTGAAGCTTTCCTTGACTTTACATTTTTATCTTTTTTTTTTTTTCTTGGAATTATCACTTGTTGACTGCGTTACCCACCATTTACGGTTCCTGCAGTCAAACGCGATGACCCCGTTCTCATCCGGCTCCCATTTAATTCCTACAAACAAAAAAAAGGAGAATTTTAATTTTTTTGTTATGCTAAAGAGAAGAAAAAAAAAACAACCAACAAGGCCATCGTGTTTTCCTAATAAATCTCAACAAAAATCCATGTAGAATGAAAAAAAATACATTTTTAATATTATCGTAATATATTTGTAATTGGTGAGGGAGGAAAAAAAATCAAATTAAAAATAAAACTATAAATTTTGATAGATAATAGCTGTTTTTTTTAGCAGACCTGGGAAAAAATGGACATTTATTCCACCTAAAAGCAGCACCTGATATCTCACAGCATTCAGAAGAGTAACAGAAAAACGTTTGGGGGAAATTAAATGCTTAAATTAAATCTTAATTTCCTTTGAGGTTGAAAACCTATATTTGTTAAATTTCTTTAAAAAGCCCTTTTATGAAGCCCTTTTAATGAAGATTATTAGGCAAACATTTCCCTAAAAAGATTAAACTAAAGAAAAGAATTCTTGGTAAATAACCAACGAGCTCAGTGAGAATCTGAATATTTCACGGCACGTGGGTTGCGCATGTTGTTGGATAAACCAAATAGAAATCTTTCCATTTAATTTTATGTATTTTTTTTTTGTCCAGAGATTGTATAATTTAAGGCGATCGCACCTCGGAACGCTTGCATTATATTTTCTTTTCTTACCTGGATACTGTCGAAAAAACCCCTTTGCGCTTCCAAAATATTGCCAAATCAGAGAAGGGTCCCGGTCAAAGTTGTCGACAAACACCTTATTTAATGATTCAGACCAATAAATCCCGTTTACTATTTCCGGATCTGAAAAAAGCCAGAAGTTAATCTGTTACAAAACAGAACGCTTTCTGTGAATTACGAGGTGAGGAAATCTGTCAATGTTACTTTATATCAACCATGGCCATAAACGCTATTTTACTTGTAAACATTTCTAGGGTCCATCGTTAACTGGCTTGTGGGGTCAGAAATACGAAGAAGATATATGGGGGACCATGAGGACTCCACAAGGGTTATACATCGACATGGACATAACAGACATTTCTCCTGCTCTACTTCACTAAGTAACTCCAATGGTCCAAGGGCAGGGATGGGCTGACCCAGAGGGCAGGGAAGAAATTACCCCCCTGGGCAGGTCCAAGATTCTTCAAACAGGGCCGGTCGGACTTGGGCCGGCTCACTTATGATGGCAGGATTCGGTTGTAATGTTTCACAGGAAAAGTAATGGGAACCGTGGTCGTTGTGTTGACAATTCGCCAACCCAAAGAGTCCAAAGACGTTTGTTATCCATTTAGTAGAAAAGACAGAACTCGCGAGACCGGTTTATTGGAAAGACCTTCGACCTGTCTGCAGACCATGGCAGCTCATAAAAGAATTGGACCCTCTTTGGGGTATCAGAGAGAGACTTAAATGATCAATTCCACCCCCCCCCCCCCCCAAAAAATGGCCAAATCGGCCCTTTTTGAACACAGAGAAAAATTTGTAAGACTCATTTTAAAAAAAAATTAAAAAAAAACCCTGCATTGTTGGATTTTAGTATTTTTCGTGGCGATGTAACAACAGTGATTCCAGGTAATTTCATGCATGACTTCACTCTCTATCTATGAAACACCAGGTACCGACCTTACTCTGAGAATGCCAAGCGTTCCCGCACGGAAATCACGCAGTTATTACAATGTGTCCATTTTACAAAATGAAAATTCTGTTTTAAGTAGAAATGCAATGTAGCATAAAAGCTAAAAATCACGAATTCTGGACGAAATGGCGAGAATGCTTAATGTCGTCTCATCGCAACCAAATATGCTTAATATTTTGTCTTAATACATTGGACAAGTTCCCCTGCAACGACAGACGAATTCCTTACGACTCCATGAAGTCATCAAAACTCACCGGAGGGAATGGATTCTCAATCATTGGCTGAACTTCTACTTGCTACAAATTGGAAAATCTATCCCGATCCATTGAAATTCCTCCGGGAATCTTCCATGACCTCATCTGTTCAATCTGAATTGTGTATTCAGTGTATCAAACGCCTTATATTTAAGGATTTCTACCCAAAGTGAAAGATGAATTCATTCAAGCTAAAAAAACAGTAGATTTCTGTTTCAACACAATCTGATCATTTTTATTTTTCTAGTAAAAATCCCTATTTTTGTCTGGTTTGTTTGAAGAATTACTGGAGCCCAAACGGCTGCTGGGTCGGAACATGGACAGTAGAACATTAGAACCCCATGTAGCCAATCAGATTAATGAAGATCGTGTATCCCCTTTCCCATTGGCTGACAGTGTTCTGATCTGAAATGTTTTTACTCAGACAGACGCAACTTTATTTATATCAAATAACGGAAATTAAGACGTAAGTTTTTTCGTCATCATCTTTTTTTCAGGGTTCTTACATGAAATGTTGATGTGCCTACAGATGATAAGACTTCCGTAACGGAGGTTTGTTAACCCTGCGTGTTCTAATCATAGAGGGAGGGATGTCTGGACTCGGAACTTTCAGGAATAAGTGAAGAACCTCTAAACCAGTGCTTTACATTATATGCTGATTGTGTAAATTAAATAAATTAGATTTTAAAAAATGCTTAATTAATAATTGTATTCTAGTCGGAAAAATCCAGTGTTTTAAATACATGAATTATTAGCCGATTTCTGTTTTAATTTATATCTTCAAAAAAGCCAGTATAAACTCAACCCCATCATTAACGCTGTGCACGAGAAATAAATTAGTTTTAGGTAATTTAAAAATGTAATTTTAGTGTAAATTTTAGGCTTCTGTTGCCTTTAGTAAAGTAAACATTGAGAAGCGTAAAATATAGAATTTTAAATCGATTTCTGTCCCTAAACTGGAAGGAAATGTTTTTGTACAGACAGCGACGATGTATCATTGTGTTCCTGGCGAGATGACTTCTGATTATCGGCCAAATTTAATAAAAGTACCATGTCGACTGCAGCATTGACGGATCTATCGAATATATTTACCGCGGATAGCGGGAATGTTTAGACCAATTTAGGAGCTGTCATTCTCCGAGCGGTCAGGAGATACACGGCTGAAAGATTAGCAAAAACATGAAACTCGTAAATTGAACAAGCGCAATAGCGACGCGTCGGAGACATGAATGATGGCAAAAGGGAATGCTTTGTACAATGAGCATGTACGGCGCGCCGCCCAGAGATTATATCACAGATAATGCGTCAACCAAACAGGCTGCAGAGATGGTCTGACCCAGACCCATTGGACCGCGGGCATTTGGAACGGTCTTGGAGACGTTAGAATGATCACATGATGATGGTCACATGATGCGAGAATCGGAATTCTTAGAAACGCTTCCGCTAAAAGTTCTCTCTCCTTTTTTGGACTTTTTTTCTTTGCTTTTTTCCTGTGTAAAATGTTCGTTTTCCCAAACTCTGAAACACTGTTTAATCGTCAAAAACAGCTTGTCAAAATATCACATTTTGGTTAGTTTTGGATGTCAGGGGATTTGCCAAAATCCTTCATTTGCGTTTCAATATTTTAACATGAAACATGGTCTGCGGTCTCGAGGAACATAATGTTTAACACGCAGAGTGGTAAAAAAAATTGAAATTTGTGAACATGGACTTTCTGTAGCTGTAATATGTAATGGAAATGGATAAATATTATAATCCCAGCTTGATAAATAAAATTCTGCCACAGATATCGGCTTTTATTGTCGGTCCAAAATCACATAATCTACAGAATGCGGTAAGTGGATCCCAATGGGTTTCCCGATTCACCCCAAACGTCACATTTCTGAGCTCATTGTTTCTTATTTCCAACCACAAGCTGGCATTTTATACAAACACTCAACAGATACAAAAATCACGGATAAACCGAAGCCGTGACGCCCCTGCGCTCCTCAACCTCCAAACCACCGTTCCCATACAGATCCTGTCATCTCGCACGGCCTGAAGCTTGTGGTAACATAAAACATCTGTTTTACCCCCGATCCCCAATGTATCTGATTGTGTTAAACGACAGAAAGTAAACGCAACATTCGATGGGTTAATGGAATGCGATCAACTCCTCCGAGGCACCAACCGCAGAGCTTCTGCTAGGAGAACGGCCGCGCTAATCCCTAGGAGTTACCGAATAATTCCTTCTTTCTTTAAGTTAGAAGCGTCAGAAGATCGATATTTATCCGAGAGACGGGGAAGCCATCCAAATGTAACACAACGCTACCATCTGAATGGAGGAATAGAGCACTGCCCAATTTAAGGGTTAAAAATCAGAGCGTTTGGAAGAAAATTAAGTTTAGGAAAGAGTCTGATGGAGAAAAGTGGGGAAATTTGTTGGCCGACCGAGGATGAACAGATCACGGAAGGCACCGACTGCTCTGTCACACTGTAAAATCCGGCGGTCACTCAGCCCTCACCTGGATGTCACTTTTGCTAAATAATGTATCTTTTGTTCTTATCCAACAATTAAATTCTAATACATTCGCCGATCTTATGTGCACAGAAATGGTTAATTGGATACTACTTAAAAAACGGTAAATTATTACGGTAAGTTATTCCTTTTATTTTTGGTGGGGAAAGTATTAATGCCGAAATACACAATTTTCATAATCGCTTCTTTATCATAACGTACGTTGGATTCTAGAAGTCAAATTTCTCCTATTTGAATTTAATTGATATAAAAAAAAAGTCTCCTAGAGGTAGAGCGCGGGCTCTGAAATGTTCCAGATTGCCCCAATTATTATTATAACACCCGTCACGAGGTATGTTCCCGACATTTCAGCGTTTAGTAAATTCTACGTCTCGGACGTTATAATCGCTGTTCGGAGACCCAGACATCGGAGATCTTTGTAGGAATAAAGAAAGGGCCGAAGGAGGAGAGGTTTGGGAAGAGATCGGCCCAGCGCAGCGTGAGTAGAACCAGATGGAAAACTGGAGAACTCTCAATGTCTTTGTCTGGAAGCCAAGACGTATAAAGCATGAAGCAGCTTGGTACGACAAACCTCTCGCTATCTTGGCCTTGAAGTTAGGTCCCAACTATCGCTTGACAAGCAGAAAATAAACAGCCTCTCGCGCACGCTGGCAGCGCATGAAGCGAGGTTATGGGAACGTAAAAGCAGAGAATATTCATGTGCAGCGCAATTCTACGGGATAAGGATAAAACCTCACATCCAACTTCCATTACCTGCAATACAGCGTATTCTAAAGTAACCCATTAAACGCTGCTTACAAAGAAACCAAATTTTAAAAGCGATGAGGATTGATTATTTCATGAATTGCAAATGTAGGAATTCATTTTTTAAAAAAAACTTTAAAAAAGTATTTACTAAATAGTTAACAACAATTAAGGATGGTGAGAGATGTGTAAAAGTATTTTTTTGTGTGCTGTGAATGTATTATTTAAATTCTCAGTATGAGAATTGGGTGTTGGGTATTTTTGAAAAATTGTTCATCTTCAGTACCACGCTATAAAAAGGAGTGTGCAAAATGACATCATCGGATCCCTTGTAGTAATAGGAAACAGTGTGTGATGTCATATGTAAATCAATCCAAAACATTCTGGAATGATCAAACATTTGTATTTCTCACAGTCTGTAAAACGTAATTGCTACAGATGATTTTTATATTATTATTATTATTATTATTATATTTTTTAGTAATGGAAACAATCAAAAGGTCAATATAAACAGTAATATATGCTATAAAAAAGGATTTCACTGAACAAAAATAATTTTTGATAATTTTGGATTAAGAAAAGGATGTTAGAAAAACATAATCCTTAAACTACTGACAATTCTGTTTATTTGTTATTATTTGGTTTTTTTTTTAATTACGAATTTTAATGAAATCTACAAAGTACTGATTATTGATAATGAGGTCAGATTTCAGAACCAGAAGAGTGGATTTGTTTGCTCATAATGAACGCGTTTATAATCATGGAATAGTAATTTGCATAATCAATGGCATTTCTGCAAACAGCTCATTGAAAGAGTTTAATCAACAAAGTTTTCTGTAAAAAAAAGATCAACAAAATGTATAGATTTTTGCGTCCGCACTTTTTAAAGATCAGACTTTCAAACACAAAGTAAAACGCAATTAGAAAATTAAAATATATTGGAAGGAAATCTGCAAACTTCTCAGACTGAAAACTTTATTCCAACAAACGTTTAAAGAAAAATTCAACTCCATGCAGGTTTAACGCTAAATATTACGTTAAAAAATGTTGATGACGGATATGATGGAAAAGACCCCTTTCTTCGCTTTTATTGTGAACCAAAATCCATTCATTTCTCCCCGGTGAAAAGTAGTTAAAGAAAGTCATTATCTGCCGGTCATATCGGGAACATTCCGGCCGATTCGGGTCTGTGGGATGTGTAACGGAATCGAATGTTAATTTATGAGAGACGGGAAAAAAGAGTCAACGAGAAGAGATCAGCTTCACTCAGCGGGCTTAGCTTCAAGACAACACTCAACGCAAACGACGAGAGAGATCGCCACAAAGGGAGAGCGAAAGAACCGCAGAGAGAAATGTCGCGGGATGACAGAAAAAGTGAATGGAGGCCGACGTTACGCATCGATCATAAACACGGATTTCAGCCCCGTTCTAATTAATGACGTAGAAATAAGTCTCAATTGGTCTGAACCGCCTCTTTTTTTGTAAACTGTCCCCCATTTTGAACTAAGCAGGAAATTCATGTTTTTTAAAACCACCCAAATGTATGATCATAGATGAGGGCCTAATTCATACTGGAAACTCAATAATCACGGCCTCGGCGGATGGGCTTTATAAGCAGGTGAGAGACCCCCGGGGACGCAGCAAGAGGATGAGACTCGGGGGTTCTTCTCCCCAATCATTTCTGCCCCTCAAACAGGATGAGCAACATTGAGAATGGGGGGGGTGACTTAATGGGACCTCCAAAGGCAAAAGGTCAATCGTTTGTGTTCCGTTTGTTCTAGAACACTGTAGTTAAGGGTTAATTTAGCTCCTGTGCCTCATAATGGGGGGGGGTGCCAAGTTCTCATCAGATTTTCACTTCTTTTCCGTTCACTGTACTAAATATATTCTGGACGCGCTTACTCTGTTTATACTCATATAACATTGGCACACATGGATCTGTCTTTGGACCTGGTAACATGTTCTCCATTTACCCAGCAGAGGTGGTAGAGGGTAATACAGCGAGGGTATTAAACATGCGCGGGATAGACATACGGCTCCTGAATCTAAGACGAGACCGACGACTGATTAAGGTTTGAGTCTTTACAGCAGGAGAAATGGGTGACTAGACGGGGGCCGCCGGGGGCCGATCTGACGGCAGGCTCTATGTCTATGTATACCTCCTATTGTTTCAAGGAATTTTGAATAATGCACAATCTCTTTCTGACCAAACGTAAATAAACCATATTATATAAATTATCTCATATGTAGAATTTTCTAAATCTAAGACATATCATGATTTATATTAATTTGTTGTTTTTTTACTTTATATGGGTTTTTTTTGTCTGTGGCGAAAACAAGAGAATATGTGAATCAATTTGCATAAGTAGGCAGAGACTTTGTCATATTTTCCTCTTGAAATGAAGTCATAAATATCCGTTTTCACGAAATTGTTTCCGAAGCCATATTTATTTCAATAATTTTTTACGGTAATGATCTCCCCCGTGGGATCCGAGAATAAAGCAATCACTCTACGTGACAATAAACACATTTCTGACTGCTCTGAAAATATTGTTTAATGAAAAAAAGCCGCGCTGAGCAATAATATAAAAATATAGGAGAATACAAAACTACCTAATAAACTCGGTAAAATTACTTTTCAAAATTAAAATAAAAACACAAAACATCCATTATTGATCAGAAATTTATATCCATTGATATTCCAGAGCAGATATCATTTCATTAAGAGCAGCAAAGGATTTTAATTCTCCTCATAGTTGTTTTGCATGTACAGGAAGTGTGTCCTGCCTACCGTGATGTCACTTCCTGCTCCTGTCATGACTGACTGCGGTGCCCACCAAAAGCAGCTCTCTCCGATAAGCTGCAATTATTTATAAAAGCAGTTAAATATATATATATCAATGTAGAATTATGAACTATATTTAAGGGGCTGTTGTTTTTGAGGCATTTTATAATAAATATTACAGTATTGATCCGAGGGGCGCCCCCGTTTTTTTTCTTGTATAAGAACGCTTTTCATCGCCAGGTCTCTTTGTTTTGGATTGATCTCCAAATATCATTTAACTTTTCTGATTCAGATTTATTCGACTACAGAAATCCTTGGAAGTTTCCGGTCTGTCATGAAATATTTGCACACAATGCTTTCTCCGAGACGAGCGCCGAGAGACGAGCGCATTCACCGACGGCTGATAAATTCAGACAATAATCAAAGCTTATGCTGGCGGAGGAGAAGAATCCTCCGAGTGCCTGGAAAGATATTGAAACATGATGAACCGGAGCCATTCCTTGATTAGGTGGGTTTTTCAATTTGCCAGTTAAAAGGACCTATGAATATCATTCGCTCTCGCTTCCCTTCTCCAAATGGCTGTTAAGCTGAGATTACCTATTTTCCAGAAAATTAGAACTAAAAAAAAATATATGAAAATACAGAAAAAGACACATCCGCAGCTGGTAAAAGAAGATTTAAAACCAGATAAGAGTTCCAGAATTTTTTTTTTTAATAAAATCGAATATTTTGATAGTTCTGCCTTGACATTCTGGAATACAATTGATAAGGACACCAACATTTGTGTTCTTTTTCTATGAATAAAAAAAAGCATAAATATAATTTTAAGGGCTTTAGGGGTTATGATTGCGTCCGAGGAACTATTTTTTGTACTGATTCTGTGAAAGGTCTGTGTGATTTTAACAGTTATTACGGAAATAAAATGTCTCCCTTTTTCGCAGATTCTGCATCTTACAAATCTCTATACTGAATAAAACGATGCGACGGAGTCTTAAAGATTAGAAAATTCTAGAAAAGCCACATCGGGAGCCGCCATCTTAGCTTCTACTCTCAGGATCTGCGTTTCTCACTATTGCGTTATCTCTGCCCCGCTGCTAAGTTGCTGGTTGTTGCTGATTGGTTCAGGCAGCCCTGAGATGTCGGAGAAGAAGGGAGTGAAATTCAAGGACATGAAATTGAATCGATGAGGCTGGCTCTGCCACAAGCTGCCATCGCCCTCCACGATGTCACATTCCAATAGATCCATCTCCACCGATGGTTCACCCTCACCAGGTACAAAAAAAAACACCCAAAATTGAGCATCTTGTTATATTAAAAGTGCATTAAATTGTGCGTTTCTATGTTTATTTTTTATTTGGAACGATTTCCATTAAGAGAAACGATGATGTTCTTGCAGCCCATGTGTTAACTATCTAAGGTTATTCCTTCGGCTCGGAATAATTTGAATAAAACCACTTGTGGTTTTCGAAAAGGGCCCAAACTGACTCATTTAAATTCTTTGCGCATATTTCCGAGGCAGGTTGATTTATACGATGCTCACTACAAATACGGGCTGGAGTACACAGTGGAAAAAAAGGAACGTACCCGGGGGGTTCCTGGGAATATAAACCTTTCCAATCAATTAATATATCACTTATTACAGCGGACAAACTGAAAGTCTCTTTTTTTGTGATAAACGGCCATAAAATACCAAAAAGACAAAAAAATGAATTCTGGGTTTTTTTTCCAGAACAGGGTCACTTTTTTAAATCAATCACACGTTCAGATTTTAACCCTTAGTGTTGAGATATGAACCTGGTGGAAAAAGTGTGGGCTCAAAGTGATCCTTTTTGGGGGTCTCCCGACTCTGTGGTGCTGAATGAGAGACCTTTATAACGGGCGTTATATGTTCATTGAACCAGGTCACATTTTAAACAGTGATTTTCTCTTTATTTGCATCAAAATTTTGAAGTCTGGCATAAGATGATTAAACAAAAATTTGTAATTACACCCTTTGGACATAATGTGACTACCAGGTAAATGCATGCGCTGCCTACGCTACATATCTGATGACATCCACAATGTGAAAAATAGGGGTATAAGATTGTTACATTTTTGGATCCCAAAGCTGTGATATTTTTCAGCAAAAGAACTCCAAACAATGTAATAAAAAACCTTAAATCCCAACTATGTTTTATGTATCCATTTTCTCATTCTTTTTTAACTATGTATCCATTTTCCCTTCCCTCGCTTAGAAAAGGTACATAATTCTGATCGTTGGATTTCTAATTTTCTACAGATCTGGAAGACCAATTTAGACTTTAAAAAATATATATTTATATCTGGTCATTAGAAGACTGGCGTACCGATTATCCATGAATAATCCACAGAACACCGAAAGCATTTTATCTGCAAGAAAATAATTCCATACAAAAAGCTGAAGGGTTTAGACGACGACGTAAGGGGTCGATTCTGAATCAGAAACTCTATTAGTGGAATTTTTTGAATTAAGAAAAAATATTGAAATCTTCAGTTCACAGATACTGGTGAGGCGTTCACCGTCTTTAGTGGTTATGTTTAATAGAATTCCTGCCGGCACTACTGACTTAAACCCTGGGGTCACCCGACTGGCAACAATCTGCGACGGCTAAACCACATTCTCCGCAGAATGGAATAACAACGATTCTCGTAAAACGGACAGAAATATTTATCTCTGGAAATTAAATTTACCCTGCGCCATAACTTTATCCACTATATCGATAAGGACCGTGTCGCCAATTCATTTATTTATTTATTAAATAGTAGAAAAATGATACATTTAGTGAGTTGGGCCTCAAAATAAAGTTTCATTTTTGTGTGATTGAACCAAACGCTAGTTTCTTTTCATGCGGTGCGCTTTTTTGAGTGCATCGTAACAAATTCCCCAAAAAGCTATTTTTTCCATGAGAAATGGAAATGAGATGCGGAACACTAATGGCACTGAGGCCAAAACAAAAAATAAATAAGAATAATACTAATTTCAAACATTTCAAACTCTGTCAATAAATTAAAGTAAAGAAATAGCTATATACAGTATCCATTATAAAACAGGGTCCTACGCCATCATAAATCCCCCTTAATTATTTTACTTCTACTTATAAATAACGGATTGGTCACTGTAACAAATAACTAGTGGATTCGGTCCAAGAAAGCAGAATTTGTCAAATTCTCTAAGTTTACGTGATAATTATCTTATTTTTCCATCGACCCCCTTTAATCAGGTCATGCATGGCAAATATTTTTAGCTCCAGAGAGTTGGATCGGGTAGTCGGAGGCTTTAAATTATTTCCGAAGTCCAGCTGTTCTCTATTCAGTAGCATCTCTGCATTTATTATGTGTTTTGGAACAGACTCAATATTCTATATTCCAAATGGAAAAAACGAAATATCAGGGGGGAAAACAAACCGCACGGCAAGATCCTAAACAATAAAACTGCACACAGTAACCCCCTATATAGTAGGGATTTCTCAATCAGAGATAACATAGAAGCTGCTGCGGGACTACAATTCCTACCATGCTTTGATTTCCATCAATACAGACGGAAGGCTCTCCATTGGCCAACCATTGGTCAAAATCGGCATCATCCGAAATGATGGACTTACAATGCTTACTAACGCATTCTCCATGTTTATTGTAAAATGTTGTCTCGTGGACGCCAGAGGGACCTATAACTCGGGTTTTGTGTGGCCCTCTTGGACAGTGATAGTGTTTATTATATTACATCATTCATTAAATATATGAGCCTTTTGGAAGTAATCAGAGGCCTTCACATTAAGACGTTGGATGGCAGTAATATCAAGGATCTCCTCTGCACAAACCATTTATTACTCCACATATAGGGAGCCAAGTAACCCAAAGATACGGCCTTTAAAGCCAACTAATAATTGAGTTTCTTGGGCAGCAAAGTTTCAAGAGCCCTTCCCTGGCATGAGTAGAGGATTGTGGGAACCTCCATCAGTCTTAAACCATTGAACAGAATAATAAACATAGTTGAGCTGACAGGAACCATGGAAAGTCGTTTCTCTAGGAGTTTGTGAGTTGACGTTTCTGGTGGCCATTGGCTGAAATAAGTCAGACATGGAGAAAAATGCCATGATGTTTCCTACACTTAAAGTTGAAGGTGCAGAATAAACTCAAAAACCCATCCGTTCACATATTTTTAATTCATTTCACAAACAGAATCACCCATTGTCTGATATCAGCTAGGTCAGGGATCACAAACGATGGGAAATTCTCCAGCGCAGCGACCTGACCATCTGTAATAAATCACGCTAACCAGATGTCGTCCTCCAAGCAGATCGCAGCTCCCTTAAATCATGGAACTCCGTAAGTACAAAAAGGTCTGGCACGTTTGGGAATTTACCAAAACCGCTATGAATTCAGGACAAGTGTTAGACAAAATAAAATACTATCCTCTGGCCTTCCGTACGCCGGCCATTTGTACAGTAAATCCCTCGACTGACGGCACTTTTGGATACAGTCCCATTGGAATAAACTCAGGATAGTAACGGCTTCTCTGTGATATTATCAGTATGGGCAATTAGGTTCATCGGTGCCTGGGGGAGAAGACCAGGCATGATTGCCCCTTTAAGAACCAGCGCTATTAAAGTTCTGTGCTAATTTTGGTTATAATGGGGACTGCGATTGGGAAAATCATTTAACTGTCCAAGAATATTAAATCAGACACTCACCATTCACGTTGCATCCTACATTACAGTAAATAGCCCCAAAAAAGAAGCCCCTAATTGTAGACTTTAACCATAAGCAGATGTTTGGATTCCTTCTATACGATATATGTTGGAGAGGACGGCTTGCGTCTGCTGGACGAGCGATACGTACCTTTGTTGTAGACGTTCGTTGGCACTTGGACGTCACTCAAAGTGATATTAACAGGCAGGTTATTAAAATGGTCATTGGGTAACAATAAAAACTCTTTTCCGAGGTCGACGTAATTCCCATCTTCATCTCTTTCATTGATTAGAACGGCGTTGAAGTATTCATACTAAAAAAGGGGAAAAAATACAATAAATGGTTAATTCATAAAATGAGATGATTCTATTACCTAAATTGACATGATTCAATCTGTTTGTACAATGGTCCTCTAATGTCCCCTCAATTATCAGACATCGAGATGTTTAACTCCTATAAAATCCAGATGCTGACCATATTCCTTTTTTAATTAAAATCTAATGTTTCGTAAATAATCAGCACTTCTATGTTATTTAGCCAACAAAAAGCACACGATAATTTAGAAATAGGTTGTATTTTTGGTTTTCTACTTTACTCCAATTATTACTTAAACTGAAAGCACATATTTCATATATATCAGAAAACAAAAGTTGGGGGGGGTGTAAAAAAAAAAAAAAAAAGTATTTTCATGTATACAGGTTACAGACAACCAAAAAAACTCCACCAAAATTAATTCCGTGTGAATGGGAAAAAAAAGCAAATTCGAGTTTTATAAAGTCCTAAATATTGTATTTATACAGTAATGTTTTTAAGGCTCGAGGCAATTAATTTAAGAGGCCCCCGGTCCCCCGAATAACTTTTATTGAAAGTGGATTCTATGTCTTGCAGAGGGCGTTGCGTCCTCTGAGATCCCAAAGTCATTTACAGTTTACTTTCTTCGGGAATAGGATAAACAAGAGAGGTTTTGACAAATATATTGATTATTTTTGACCTAGTACAAAAAAAACAGACGCCAGCGGAATCCTAATCCCTCTTTACTCTTATCTCTGGGTGATATTTGGTGCTAATTATCACAGATAACGCTAATAAAAATGGCCGCACGTTTCTCAGCAGATCTTTAAGAGTTTAATCCTATTTTATAATTACAATGGGGGGGGAACTCGTTAAAACTCCTTAAAGCATAAAAATAAACACTTTCAATTTCAGCGAATCGACTTCTACTGGAGAGAAAAAGGGGGAATATTACGCAGGAAAATATATTTTGGGAGCAGGAAGAACAAAACTAAATGTATTTGCCCCAAAGATTTATATTATTAGCAGACAAAGTCCAGAGAAGGTAAAAGCCATCCACACGCTTAATCCAAACATACCTTGGGGGGGGGGTACAGACAGATAGGGGGCAGAAAGGCAACCGCCCAACGCGTTTCATGCCTTTTTTTGTTGTTTTTATTTAAAAAAATATCACTCCCATCACTCCTGTGTTCCAATGGCGCATTGTTTTCGCTGACCCTAAGTGTATATATATATATAGTTCTACAATAATATATATCAACAGCACAACGGAGAACGTAGGTAATCAATAACTAATTGTCAATAATGGCAACAATGTTTACTTTTCAGAAGTTGGATCTCGATCCATGGAACACAATTGGCGTAAAATAATAATAATAATAATCTTTATATCCCCATAACTTTTAATGCATATCTTTACATTGCATTTCAACTCAGCGCCTGCTTTTTTAGACGTAAGAATAAATTTGCCGTTGCCTGCTGTTGGGATTCACTGAAAACAATTCATTTTAAAACATGTTTAACACAAAATGCTTTATCATTTAATAAATGCTTAGCTGCCAATGGCCGGAGGTCAGCAATAAATATAAGAATCACAAAGTATTACGATAACTCACTAAATAAATGGATTTTTTTGGAAACAATCAACATAACAAAGCGTCAGCAAAATGGTTGCAAATGTTTTTTTGTTGTTGTATTAAGTTAAAAAAAAAAGATACAAAAGAGTTATTAACACAAAGGAGGTAACTCAGAAAGTGAATAACAGCGAATAACAAAAGTTACAAAAGAAAAAAATAGATAAAAAACAGAAATATCTCGGTCCAGATTTACGAAATAAACTAAAATGTATCTCTTTTTTCTGCTGCAGTCAATGTCAAGGTGGAAGGCGCCTGATCTGCCGGAAGGTTCCAGGTTTCTTTGTTCTCTATTGTATAAATGTAAAGCTCTTTATCTCTATTGTATAAATGTAAAGCTCTCTTCTGTCTCCTAATCTTGGACCATCAGCTCCACTCGTAATACTTTATCAAGGACTGTCTTAGATTTTGGAGACCCTCCTGGTGTCTGCCCTGAACCCAAACAGTTACAGGAGTGAAAATCTCCTTCATTCTCTCTGGAGATCCTCGTCCTATCAGTCCGAGCACGGAGGTTACTTGGCCTCTGGAAGATATTTCCCCAAATGTCGGTCTTCGGGTCTCTTTGGAAATTTCCAAGACCTCTCAGTGGATTCGCGTCCCAATTAAGGGTCTGGAAGTCACAATGGGTGAATTTTGTTTTTTTTTAATAAAATTAGCCACTAATGGATAGCCGATGAGAACATCAAGTATCCCAAATGCCGTCGCAAACATCAAAGTGCTGATTGTTTTAAATTAATAAAATAACAAGTAAATGTCATGTTTTGTCACCATTCATGAGAAAAAGAAAACAAAATTAAATGAAATGAAATTGTTCACAGCCACCGCTTGCTACTTGAATGATCATCCATTTATTAGAAGCCAGAGTAATGGATTTTAAATTACTGCTTTAATGGCTAATTAATATTTTTAATGTACCTTACCATTGTGATTACTTTTATGCAAATTTGTAATGATAATGGTCTAGGATACTATTAACTTCATCTGTCATCATTTTGGCGTGCGAATATCCTTGGTTACGCTCCGTAGGTCACTCATTGTCTCTTTTTTAACTCTTCACGTTACATAGTTTTTTTTTAATATTTTTCTATATTTTTTATATTTTCTGGCAAATATTTAGAACTGATGGATTGACTTTAAAATGAAGCAAGTATTTGATATGTTTACATTTCATTTAATTTTTATTTTATTTAATTCGGCTTGAATTTGTTATTGGGATGAAAAATGAATGAGGGCAAAGTTTGAACTCATAAAAAATAAATAAATAAATAAATACTAGTTAATGCATTAATGCTCATCGTATATTAAAACTACAATATTTTAGTAACATAATTTGGGGGTACTTCTGATATTTGTAACAAAAGATTTTAACCCAACCCAAAAACAAAGATTGAAGATATCTTAAATAAAACAGCCAATCAGGAAGCGGGTAGTTGCGCATGCTGGGTTCCATCTTACATATATACATATATTCATGTAGAAGACGACATCTTAAATAGGAAACAGTATTTGGACCCAATTGGGCTTTTCTCAGAAAAATAGGGCAGCGTTCAATAAATCCGACTCCACGATCCGCTACAACAATTAGCGTGGAATCCCCCCGGAAAACCCTCTTTCAGGCTGGATATTTTTTGGTATCAGAAGAAGCCGCAGGTTGAAGTCGCTGCGGAGAATGCAGGCCGGATCTGTCGGAATTAACACTTCCCTATTCTAATTTCGATCTGTCAGCCTCCAGCCCACTGATACCCGGCCGCCCGTCTCTAACTTTTAATTACTTTTCCTTTCATTGATCTGGTGAACGACCGCCGCTGTTTTTCAAAGTCCTTAAAAAAGTCTCTTCCTTTACGTTTATTTCTCAGATAATGATCTATTTGCTGATTCTTCTGTTATCTCTCCACTTAGGCCATGTGCAGGGTACCCGACGCGAATCGCCTGCCATTTACATACAAAACACCGAAACATTACAGAAAATAACGCTAAGTAACTAAAAACAATCTCATGAAAATACAAACATAAAGAGAGCGACAGATGTGCCGGAGATGAGTTATACAGACACCGGGGTCAGCCACACCAGTAGTCGTTGGAGGGGAAATTAAATGGTGTCAAAATTTTTAAAAAAATGCACAAAAAATATCAGAATTTATTTCAGGTTATAAGGAAAGGGAATTCTAGATCCGAACTGGAATCTGCCTTTTATTTATTGTTTTTGATCCCTACAGGGCAATTCCGTCCATAACTATGCCCCCCCCCCCCCGTGCGACTCCATATACCAAACCTCGGCCCAAGTCTGCCATCTAGTGGAATCCGTCGGCGCTGCCAGTAATTCATTTCATGTCGGGGCTTCGAATTCTGATCCAAAGCGACACCGACTGGTTTGTCAGGAGTTGACATCACTAATTGCCAAAAAAAAAGGGTTTCTCGTTCTTTGAAATGTTTTGGATTTGAGATTTACTGTAAAAACAGAGAGTTCCGGAAGCGTCCTCTGCAGCGGCGCGATAAGCGGATTTATAAACTCTCGCTACACCCAGAAGAGGCATTGTCTTCCGGAAATCTCTTCTGCTTTCCGTCACGAGACGTTGACTAATAATCTGAATTTATAAGCATGAAAAAGCGAGAGGTTTTGGAACTTTCCGGGTGAAAATATCCACTTACTGCATCGAGAGAGGAATAATAACAAAAAGAAAGAAAACCAGCATTTGAACAAAAAAAGAGTCATCGTTCGGTGTTTCTTCTTCTGTTCCGCAGGAATATTAGACGGACAGATGATTGATTCGCGCAGACTTTTCACAGAAGCTCAATAACCTTGGCGCTGTTACCAAAAACTCAGATATCTCCTTGTTTAATTAACTTCCTTCTAATACCAGAGCTTATTCCGTCGTGGCTCAGTGAGCCTGCGCATGCAGACAGGATAATTAGAGTCAAGGGATAAATCACGAAGGTTTTACACCTGACAGTAAGCAGAGGGAGCCGGGCCTACGGCCAGAATAAGACAGAGACGCGCAGTCCCACAGCCAAGGATGATGGGCATTGTAGTCACTGCCTGGCTAATCGTCGTCTTGGTGCTTTAAACGCAATAATATTTAAAAAAAATAGAGATGGGCACTAAATATAAATCTTATGGGGGCCACAATACGTTTGCTAAGGATACTGAGAGTCAATCCCAGCCGCTGGAAGCTCAGACCCCGAGTCTCTTCCACGAAAGCAGATCTGGAGCGGGGTGTTCTGAAAGCGGGAGAAAAAGGGGAAATAACCCCAAAATGCAGCAGAAGTGACTTTATACGCGGACATGGACAGCTGTGATCTAGAAGTAATATATACGGCTTGGAGGATGGAGGGGGGGGCTTTAAACACATAAAGGTACTTATCAAAGTACAGGAGGGAAGCTTATTACTTCTGCTGGGAGGCTGTTCCACTTATCTACCACCCTCTCAGTAAAGTAAAACTTCCTTCCATTCCATCTCAGCCTCTGACCCTCTAGTGTTAGATTCCGGCCTCTTGTTGTGACTATAATGCCCACCATCCCTGCTGGACCAAACGAGAAAAATTGTAAAAGAAGAAGCCGTCATTATGAAGAAACAGAGAATTTGCTTTGTAGATCCAGAGAGTAAATAAATAAATAAATAAATACATTGTAACCGTTGGTGCCGGTGAAGCAGGAGAGCTGCAGCTTGAACTGTATAAAGCACATTAACGGCCACTTCTTATTGTTTAACAGAAAAACAATCATCTAAAATGAACCGTATTCTGCACCAAACCCATTGATTCGGCTCCTCGGGAGCGGACACCGCGAAGCGGTCGCCACACAGAGAAAGAACAAAAGACTTCTGTGGTTTGTAATCTATCAACGTCTGGAGTCAGAACAGCCGCGCAGGAACATCTCGCTGCACGGAAATGGCCTGAAATTGCTTGTGCTGCATGCATACCCAGGAGCGCATGCACAGTGCTAAAGTACCATAATAAATAGAATTATCGGCTTAGATAAGAGGGACACTTTGGACTGAGACGGAAAATAGAGAGAGAGAGAGAGAGAGAGAGAGAGAGAGAGAGAGAGAGAGAGGCTTACATTAGTAATACCAGAACAGAAAGATAAGAGCGCTCGGCAAACCGGGGGAAATGTGTGCTTTCACCAGAAATCTTCGCTTAATGTCAGACTCCAGAGCGAGCCTCACACCGGTAACGGCCAAAAATTAATATTATAGAATCCGTTTACTATTAACAAAGTGCGGTTTTTTATTAGTTGCGGTTTATAAGACTTTATATACAAAGAAAAGGGAATATTAAGTAACAAAGGGGACTCGGGGGTGAGGGCTTTAAGGTGGGCTTGCACTCCATGCACTAAAACTTTGCGAAAAGCAGGTAGGGTGCCGGGTTCTATAACTTGTAGATATAACAGTAGATTGGAATCTTTCAGAATAAACATTAAATAATAAACAATCAAATCTGATACCAGGCGTTATATTATGTTTTTGATAATAATAATAATAATTAATTATGTCAAGAGTATGTTTTGAGACTATATGGCTGAATTTGACACACAAACAGTATATATATTTATATCTATAGAGAGAGAGAGATATATGTATACCGTATTCATAGTTAGTATTTAGCGACCAGAAACATTATAGGTTTTATAATTCTTTGCCGCAGGTTCCTTAACTGCATTAAAAAGAAAATATGGTGATTATGTTGAAAAAAATGGGAAAAAAATCCCCCCCAGCACTGTATACAGTAATATAACCCCCAGCGCTGTATACAGTAATATAACCCCCAGCGCTGTATACAGTAATATAACCCCCAGCGCTGTATACAGTAATATAACCCCCAGCGCTGTATACAGTAATATAACCCCCAGCGCTGTATACAGTAATATAACCCCCAGTGCTGTATACAGTAATATAACCCCCCAGCGCTGTATACAGTAATATAACCCTCCAGCGCTGTATACAGTAATATAACCCCCAGCACTGTATACAGTAATATAACCCCCCAGTGCTGTATACAGTAATATAACCTCCAGCGCTGTATACAGTAATATAACCCCCCAGCGCTGTATACAATAATGTAACCCCCAGCGCTGTATACAGTAATATAACCCCAGCACTGTATACAGTAATATAACCCCCAGCGCTGTATACAGTAATATAACCCCCAGCGCTGTATACAGTAATATAACCCCCAGCGCTGTATACAGTAATATAACCCCCAGTGCTGTATACAGTAATATAACCCCCGACACTGTATACAGTAATATAACCCCCAGCGCTGTATACAGTAATATAACCCCCCAGCGCTGTATACAGTAATATAACCCCCAGCGCTGTATACAGTAATATAACCCCCAGCGCTGTATACAGTAATATAACCGCCCAGCGCTGTATACAGTAATATAACCCCCAGCACTGTATACAGTAATATAACCCCCAGCGCTGTATACAGTAATAACCCCCCAGCGCTGTATACAGTAATATAACCCCCAGCGCTGTATACAGTAATATAACCCCCCAGCGCTGTATACAGTAATATAACTCCCAGCGCTGTATACAGTAATATACCCCCCAGCGCTGTATACATTAATATAACCCCCGGCGCTGTATACAGTAATATAACCCCCAGCGCTGTATACAGTAATATAACCCCCCCATCGCTGTATACAGTAATATAACCCCCAGCGCTGTATACAGTAATATAACCCCCCCATCGCTGTATACAGTAATATAACCCCCCGCGCTGTATACAGTAATATAACCCCCAGCGCTGTATACAGTAATATAACCCCCCAGCGCTGTATACAGTAATAACCCCCCGCGCTGTATACAGGGCACCATCAGATTTTTGATGAAGAACAAATATTCTCTGGCAGGGTTGCAGAGGGGTCGCCGAAACTAAGATTAACAATTGATCAGCGTTAATGGACCGGCAATAAACCAAGGCCTATGCAAAGATATTACTGCCTCCCAACGCTACCGGAAAATGATTTCCTAAGGAGGAGGACATCAATGCGGAGAGAACCACCGGTGAATATTTATTACCCCCGTATGAAGATCCCGCCTATTTCTTTCTAATTTTTCTTAAATAAATTCCTAAAAGAGAGTCTCGGTATTAAAGCATGAAAAAATAAAATACAAAAGTTAATAAAACATAAAAAAATCAAATAATAATTCTGTAAAAACTTTGTTTGGAAAATTTCTCAGAAGACATGAATTCAATTATCTTTAAATATTTAAATATTAGAATGAAACTCATGTGAAATGTGTGTGGATAACGGCCCCGTTACAATCATCATTATTTATCCGTTCATAGACATTTTCCTGAAGGCTCAAAGTGGGTTTTTTAAGCATTTAAACAGAAAACGCGAGATCAATAATTTGGTTCTGTAGGAATTCTTCAGTCTGAGAACCCGAGGGGAAGCAAAGCATCTTCTCTGCTCATGAAAAATTATTAAAGTTTTATTAAAGCTTTTATTCTGTAAATTCAATTCTGAAGTTTATTTGAGAATTCTCAGATGGCTTTGGGTGGTCTTTTGGGTTCGTATTTCCCATTTCTTTCTGTAATTTCCAAATTCAAGCGCTGCGGAAATGGTTGGCGCTCAAAAAATAATAATAATAAAAATAATAAAAATAATAATAATAATAATAATAATTTAAAATATATCTGGAGTGGGGAAGCCAATGAAGAGGGCGGCTATAAGGAGGGCACGCGGGGCGAGGAGTCGTTGTCCCCAGCTGTCTCTTAACCGAGTAAAGAGGAATAACCGCTTTCGGGACCTCAGAGATCTCTTGTTGTCCAATTAAAAAAGGTACCAACTTCAGCTAAAGACGCCATCATCTTGGACCCATACGGTTCTATCCATTAATGGTGAAGTGACTTTAACCTGTTTTACAGGGTCACACACCGGCACATAATGGAAGCTCAGTTGGCCGAGTTCCCGGCCACCAATGGAACCATTTCTATGGCTTTTAAGACCATTTATAACACCCGTGTTTTCTGTCCAATCAGGTTCCAGTAACCGCGAGCATAAGACGAGCGGGCGAAGGTTCTTGTATCGGACATTGAATAGAAATACTGATTACTGGAAGACCCGTTATCTGCTCTCACTGTTAATGTTCATTTTGCCTTTTATTGTAAAGCAAAAATAATAATTTTTTGTGTTGTTTTTTTAAGAAATTATTAAACCCCCCGACCTATAGAATCACGCGAATCTTTTTCAGAATCGTTAATGTTGGGTGAATATTAATTGCTGCCCCACTCGATACACACAACGTATCAGGTGTATTGTGTAGCGATTGTGTTATCGTGCGGACAATCTGGGAATGTTACTCGGCTGTTTACAAAATTTAGAAGCACTATAAGAAAAATCAGAAATAGAAAAATAAATCATCCTGTAATTCATGAAATAATTTACTTTCTCGGGACTGAATGTTCTGAATCAATCTCTAGCTGTTATTGTTAATTTTCTCGGGAGATAGAAATGAATAATTCTTGAATATATATATAAAAAAAGCATTTGTTTGTGTTATTTTATTTTCCCACAATGCTTTGGTCCACCTGAAGTAAAGTACGCGTATCGGAGAAAGTCTTACCTGCAGGTTGGCATCAAATTCATGTTTCAGGTGGGCTTCTTCGGCAGCTTCGACGAGTCTCTGAAGGAAAGACAGAAACGGGAATTAGCGAAATTCAGCTATAGAGGAGTCAACGAAACTCGTAAACCGAGGGGAGCAAAAGTTACGCCTCAAAGAGAAACGCCGTCAATCCCAGGGGTCTTCAAGTGCACTCATTTCTTTAATAATCTCACAACCGGACCCCATAATCCTCAATGTGTGATTAACACGAAGCATAATGAGTAGCGAGAATTAATTACATTTCCACCTAAACTGCTCCTAATTCCCCGAACGCAGCACAGGAATCGATAACCGACGCGGCTTCTATAGGTTAAAATTACAGAGGTTTTTACCATCAAATAAAACTTCATGTTTCGGTGCGTACAGAAAGTTATTGATCTCACTCCAGCCATAGAGTCCGGCTCATCAATCATATTACGACGCGCTGAGCCATTGATTACTGTAAGATAATGATGTAAGGGTAATTCATAGTGATGTTTATTGCCGGTATGATGCGATATCGATTCATCATTTATTAAGTCGCTTCCGTTGTTCTGCTGGAATGGAAAGCGTAGATCATCGCTGGTCGTTATGAAAGCAGAATTATGCGCTGAGGTCATCAATGTGTTTTATGTTTATTGATGGTAAAAAGTTCAGTGGGAAGGACAAAATCAGCTATACACACAAAGGGTTAAATCTGCGTGGTGTCCTGGTTTCCAAAGGGCAAAGAGCCTCAGCCTTTTGAAGATGTAGAGATCGGGCCTTTAGTGGCTCTTTAATCTTTTCTTATTCTACTTTTGACTACGCCGGCTCCTGGCCAACAAGGTCCCATCCCTTCCATCCACCTCAGCATTACGCTAAGACGATCTCTCTGGTTCCTCCAGGCTTATTTCACAGAAAAACATCACATTTTGGTAAAAAAGACTGTATTTTAGGCCTATAAGCTGACCAGGGACGAGAAGATGTAGAGTTTTGTCTGGAAGCTTTGAATAATGTCAAGCCAAGCCGTTTATAAGAACCGTCTCTCCCAATGAAGACATTTTGCCCCATAAAGTCCACACTTCTAGTGCATTGTCTATAATTTATAAAAAAGGTAATTATTTACAGAATCCTTAAATTCCGGTGAACAATCACCGCCTCTCGCACATCGCAAAACTCCAGCAACTCCTCATCAGACGTCCAATTTACAGCTCGCGTGAATAATGCATTTCCACTCAGAATGTCTTCTCTAAATGTCAAAAGTACGAGACGCCCCTTAAATAACAGTAAAGTAACCGTCTGGCGTTCTCAGCAAATGCCAACGGAGGGAAAACCTTCTGACAATAAAAAGGAAAGAAGAATTCTCAGTGGTTACAGAATAAAAGTATTCCGGGAACTTTTGGAGGCTTTTGTTACTCAGAACTTTCTCTTATTTTCTTTTAATAAATTACGTTAAACTTGAAAGGTTAAAAGTGGATTTTTCATGCCGCGGGGTGACGTTCGGCTCAGAGGGCCCTGATTCCTTCGGACAGAAGAACAATGGTCTTTCTAATACCTTCTCGAGAATGTTTGATGATCATTCAGAACAATCAGGTGCCATAATTTTTGTAAATATCTTATGTAAGTCACACAATTATTTTTATAAAAAAACTCATTAACAAAAAAGGTCCAAAACCTGTGGTTTCGCTTTACGAGGGTTTCAGGTCTTCTCCGAGGCTATGGTGACCTAGAACGGCCTCCAAAGGATGATCCTTTCTTACCCTTCAGAGACTCAGGCTGCTTCTATGCATATAAAAGGCTATCGATATTCGTGGCCGGCATAACTTTATCTCCGGAAGGTGGTCCTGCGGAAATCTCTGCTGTTTCTGAAGAACGTTGGCAGATGATTGCCAGGCTTCAGGAACGTGTCCTGATTTCTGCGCATGGGCTGGGGGTGACTTATTAACACTTATTAACGCTTCTAGTCAAGTTTGGGAAGGATTTTGTTCTTATGACGTCTTCTTCTTCTAAGATATAAAAAAAAATACACATCTAAATGCCAATATGCTTTTCGGTTAATTCCCTAATTGGAGACGACTTTCAAACTCAACACTACAAAAAAACATTAAAGAAAGGGAAAAAGTGTTACATTGTTTATGTGGAAAAAAAGTATTTCTTGGTATAAAAAAAAGATTGAAATAGAGCTCAGTGAGTCATTAACTAAAAGTGAATCATCCGATTTGTACCAAATATTGTAAAACAGAAGACGAGCACCAGGAAATCGCATTAATCAGACGCCGTTTGTTGTCATTGAGGAGAGAAAAAAAATATGTTTTTCTGCTGCCAGACGAAGCTAAGCCAGTCCTCCTGATTCATCAAGCCGTGGTGTAACATAGCGCCTAATGACCTATAATTACGCATTTGGAGAGATACTGCTAAAAACACAGGCTTGGCTATAAATAAGAGGCCGCGACTGTTTACTTACAGATCTGATAAAACCCAACAAATGCAGCGAAAATATCCGTAACGCAACAATCTGCGGCGTTATAAAGACATTATCGGCAACACAACCGCGTCACAAACACTCAAATTACCATAAGATACAAATGATGCAATTAATGTGCATCCCGTTACACTGCATAAAACCGATTACCTAAAAAAACACAATCAACAGATTTCCAAATTATTTGCAGTCATGGGGGGTCGTAAAACTAGCTGCATTTCTCCAAAACGTGAGATTATTTGGTGTGAGTAAATTTTTGTATAAATCACTTCCTTTTTCCGTAATTTATGGATTTAGCCTTTTATTGCCTGTCTGCCGATCGGGGCGCCTTCAGAAATCTTGGGGCCCGGTAGAAACCTAAAAGATATCTCCTTTGAGATGCTCCATCCCACCACCCCATGCTCCTGCCACCGACCCATCTCATGCTTGCAATAGGGCCGCCATTTTTATCAAGGTGGCGGAAAAATATTAATTTTAGCTAAAAAAGATCCCCTTTAGGGTGGCTCCACATGAGACGGCAGCAACATTTTCAGCCATTTTTAATGCATTTGCCCCCCATGGAGGAAGAAAGATCCCATCCTGATAATCAGGTCACAAGACAAGAGATCCGCAGACAGCTCGGCTCAGCGGCTCGAAAAAGAGGTTTGTGTTTAAACTGCAATTCTATAAAACTCCAGAGCTCAATGTGTTATTTATTCAACTAAATTACACAGCTTGGAAAACGTCCTCTATGGGGACTGAGCTCTTCAGGCCACTACGATATCAATTAATCCCACTTTCTGTTTACAGCGAGAAAAATTCCAATTAAAACAGCTTAACTCCCTGTTCGTGATTCAACAAAAACCCAATAAAAGGTCACATCGGTCCCTCGACAGTTTGCGATTTAGCGGTTATGTACTTCCTGAAAACTCTTGTCGGTTGCGTAGATCAAATAGCAAAGGGTTAACCGCTTGATACACAGATTTATCACCAAATTCTGAAAAGGGATTTCTTTCCATACGTTGTGTACCGGATAGGAATATATAACGTTATGTGCATGAATGAATGCATTCAATTCTAACGACTAACGGGGAAAGCGATGGAGTTCGGGAACGGTATTCTGAGCCAGTCTCCTCTCTGAGTTCCGAACAAATCTCTGACCAGACTCTGAACAACCTGATTAACGGAATCCCGCATAAACTCAGCCAGCGTGACAGAGCATTGGAAACCGAAAACACGTTCCGGGCAGAAAAAACGCAATCCTTGGCTTTCCAGTTCCAAAGCTACGAGTACAAAGTGAGGCAGCTGCTACAAAATATCACAGTGGATCCCGCGAAAGGAGTAAATGTAGCACTTTGCTTCGATACATTATATCCGACCATATCGTCAGAATATGAATTACTCAGATGGTTCCTCGCCCAGCTTCACACAACCCAGATGATAAAACGTTAATAAAAATACCTATCAATGAGCAAGATTTCAGCCATCGAGAAATGAATTATTATATTTAACGTACGCAGCGAGTGCGTAACCCATATTTCTCCTGTTGATCTTCGCCCACAAGATGGAACGTTATCAGTTAAATGAAGATTTATATCTTAGGAGAATTAAGATCACGCTGACTGCTAAACTCCTCTATGAATCGCAGATGAATAAAGTATTTGAAATTGCTGTTTTGACTGTTGAGTGGGTGACAGGCTCGGTTTATCCGTGACAGCTGTCTGCGCTAATCAACGCCTCCTGAACCAGCTCAATGAATCTTTAGTGGGGTAATAAAAATGCGCCAAAGGTTTAGGAGCGTCAGCAGGCAGGACGGTGCGGAGTATCATCGCCCGGCCGCGTGAACAAGCAGGACTCCGCAACAGGTCAGAGGCACTTTCTAATGGCGGAACGCAGGGAAATATTTCATTCTTTCACCTCCTCGTTTAGGTTGAGAATGAAATAAAATGGTGTCCGGTTTTACCAGAGTGTCGCTCAGACTCGGGAGTATAACGGGGGGGGGGGTTCGTGTTAGTTTAGGTCGGAACAAACTTTCCGGATTCTAAACCAAACTGTGAATAGGAGACCACCAGCCTCGAGCCTCTGAAAACCCCGACACGCAGCGTTTAAAGGCTGATTTCCGCCAGCTAGAGAAACAAACATGTTTAATATTTGATGCCGTAATTAAATATCAACATCTGTGCAGGAGCTGCCAAGACTTGTAACGGCAACCGAGATCTCCTTAAAGCTTTAATAGCCGAACGGTAATCATGAAGCTCGATCAAATTATTAAGATCTCCGTTGAGTTTTAAAGCCAGTCCTGTCACATTTCTAAATTCTCAACGCGGTTTCCAGGATTTAAGATCTCCGGTTAATTTGTAACAATTTCATTCGCCTCGTCGCAATTTCCCCCGGTATTCTGTAAACGGTGGAAAGCGAAGCTTGTGTTACACAGGAGTGATGATGTCCGCACCGTGACCCATAGGATGCAGATAGGGTTGTTGCTTGCGCTGTGATGTCACAAGTAGAGGTTAAGCCAAAGCCACCGAAAAACGACTTTCCAGAACTTCTACAAACTTTAACGTTCCCTCCTGCAGTTGCGCTGATTTGTCGAAAAGCCACAAAGTGTTTGCAATTTGCCCAAAGGAAAGAAAATGTCACCGACGCTTCAGAAAACGTGGGATAAAAATATACGGGAGACATTTTAAAACATAGTCTGTGCCAGGCAATAAAGAGCTTCTTATAAAATATCACCATTTAAAATACAAAAAAATCAGATTTTTAAACTATTCAGGAAAGATGGAGGCTGTTTAATATTTTAATATAAATTAGCCCAATTTGAAGGTAAGAATGATTAAAGACTCTAAACTCGGTAGCCCCAAACGTAAAGAAGAAAGTCCCTTAAGTGACCCAAAAAGTCAGTGGTCTTTCGTTGGCCGTGGAATGAGAAATGCTCCGGGAGAAAGTATCTGAAAGTTATTACAGAAACATTACTTAGAACTTGTTGAATTCCAACTCTAGGAAGCGGTATCCAAAAATGAGCCAAAAAAGCAGATCCTTATCCACTAAATACTTGAAAGTTTGTCTCAGGCTCTAAATTTTTAGTTGTAAAGTTGTTTTTAAAAAAAAAAAAAAAACTGAATGGCGAGGCTTTAAAAGTAAATCGCACAAAGATCAAAGAGTTCGGCTAAAGGTAAGGACAGCGAAATATTTTAATTATATCTCATTACAGTAATGGAATCGCTAATGGACCAAAATGGGTCCAAACTGGCTCTTTTTAACGGCAGCAGCCAGCATGGGGCTAAGAGAAGCAGTAATTTGCTTCGGTAACATTTTGTACATTAAGACCTCGATCATTCGCAGCGTTTCAAAAAGTCCTCAAAAAGACAATTTTGCCCCACGGGCGGAAAACCGGTCATTCCGTCATTTATCCCGGAGAATAAAATAGGGTTTTGTGTTATTATTATTATATGACGGGGTTTCTTTCTGAAGTAACGAAGCAGGTTGTCTTTTCATGCATTAGATAATGTCCGTTAGACACAAAAAAAATGTAATTATAATATACAGAAAATTCAATAAATTCAAAGAGAGAAAGAGAATAAATAGGAGAAATATCTAATGCATTCCTCCTTTATAACAAAACATATCGCGCTTTGTATGAAATGGGCAGCAATGGCGCCAATAACTGACACTTTTTCAGTCTGCTGGTCTAAATAATGTGAGTTTGACTTGGTCGAGGTCTTTGAACAATAGCTGCTGTGATTGGCTGACAGGTGCGGTCCCTGAATGAAGCTGTGCTTGAATGACAGCATCAGGGATTGGCCAAGGGATCCCTCTCTTGAATGAACGGCGCCTGGATCGTCAATGGATCCTTCCTTGAAAAAAGAGCATCAGGGATTGGTCAAGGGATCCATCTTTGAATGAACAGTGTCTGGGATTGGTCGAGAGAGCCTTCGCTGACGTTAGCACCTCTGACTCACGGCAGGAACAAAAGACATTGAAAATCTAATTGTTTCGAGGACAAAAAGCTAAGAATCAGGTCTTTGACGTGTTCCTTATTTCATAAAACATCCGTCGGTGATTGTGGTTCTGATATTTGTGCCAACTACCGCTTTAACTCGAGTGGCCTACTCAACACCCAATACGCGACCCATCGCACCTTCTCTGAAGTAACTAATCCACGAGTCGTTGTCAGCAATCCCCCGAATCTATTAATTATGCGGCATGGAACGTGACCGGCCAGAAGCCTTAATACACAATAACGCCTCTGTCATCTCCTGGCTGAATTAAGTAAAAAGCAATTTCGGCATGAAGGTTATCGGAGCCGCGATGCTGTTTTATGTGGATTGGGAGCTGTAATTATGACTTTTATTAACAATGCAATCATAGCTGTAGTGTCTGCTATATATTACCCAGAATCCCGGCGCGTCCCGTGTTCCATGACGCGCTCGCTCTAATATGTCTTTCATGCTTAACTCTTTGTCAACTGCATTGAGCAAACGCGTCGGGGACTCCTACTCCCAGATCGCAGAATGGGACGGCTGTTCGATTTCAAGAGATACGACGCATACATCGCAGATAATGATAATAGGGAAAGTTTTTCTTAAAAAACCCAATATTTATGCCGCAGATAGGTGTTATTGGCTGGGTATGCAATAAATTCTTTATTGGTCATTATATATAATAACTTGAAAATGATATCACAGTGTATGGATGTTTACTTCATTCGTCACGTGATGAGGTTCCTTTAAATTCTCCGACAAAACAGCGGAAAGAGACATCGTTATCCACTTACAAGCACATCAGGGGTTAACTACACGAAAATATGTATTTCCAAACAACTTAAACAGCCAGACTGCTCCTCAAATGTTTAGAACAGTTACGGAATCGCGTTGTCTCTCGCCAGCACGCAGGTAAAATGAATAAACGATCCCCATTCCTAAAAAAATCAATTTAATTCATCTTAAGAAAATAATTTACCGACAAATCAGGAATAATTAATCAAACGATAGCGAGCAATTAAATGAATTCCTCGATAGATAAAAATATTAAAAGTATCATCCCGGGTCCTTTCAATTTCAATCAGAATAGAAAGATTTATGGTTTAGGGTAAAATTATCACAAGTGACCTCAAGCAGTAAATAATTAATTTGGTCTAATTTGTGCATTATTTTTTTATATATTTTTTAAGTTTCTGGTTTACAGACAAAAATCGTTTAAATCCACCTCATTTTTTTTACATTTTTATTCTGTTGGAATGGATTCTCACGGAGGGGGTCGGCTCTTTCTAAGGATAGACATCTGTATTTTTTCATTTTGCGAGACCGCCAGCTGCCAAGCGCAAAATATTAACGTTTGCAAATCAGGCCGTAGAATAAACTGAGAATTAAATTCACCCAGGAAACGTTTCAGAAATCCGTCGGTTCGGGGCAGATGTGCCGATTCTGTAAAGTGAAAGACGCTCTGTCTAATCTTTTATCCGCGTTATTTTCCTTATGGGGGGGTCTATGGGGTTTTAATATCACCGGGGACTGTCGGCGCCTATCGAGAGACTTTGAATTGGAACAGATGCTCACTCGCTACGGTCTTCAAACAGCGTCATGTATTAAAACACCACAAAGGGAGGAAAATAATGTGTAATATATCAAAAATATATTTATAACAAAAAAATAGCTAATTTTTATAACAAAGTCCGGAATATTTGGCTGTTAAAAAATGGAGAATAATGTCGATGAGGAGACGGAGAATTTTTGAAAAAAAATAATTTAATAAAGATGATACTTTTATTGGCGAATGAATTGCGAGCTTTTGAGACTATCTGGGTCTCTTCTTCAGGCGTATTACGCTATACTTTTCACAGGAAAAAAATAAAAGTCTATAAATGTCGGGGTTTCCAATCTTTTTGATAGTTCTCTAGCGATTCCTTGTTTGGTTTCGCGTGATTCTGGCCGGATCGCGCAGGTACGCCCAACATAAGCTGCCAAGTTATCATTCACGGTATAAATTCAAGGTTAGAACTTGACACCAATAAAGATTTATTAAGTATGAAATATGATATCAGCAATGTCTTTGCGGTGACCCCGGCCGGCTAATATCGTCTCTTTTAAAGCTTGGAAGTATCTGCGAAAGATAAAAAGGACCTGGTAATACTGTTTAAAAATGTTACAGATTTTTATGTGAAATAAAGTGTAATAAAAAAGGACCATAAAATGGCACCATGTGGTTTAAAGCTGAATATATAAAGCATTAAATATAACCCTTGGTTCTTTTAATAAAATAAAGATTATTTTTAAGAAGAGCGTGAATTCTATTTCACCCTGCGAGGCATTCGGTTGGTTACAGATGAGAGAGATCCCCGCAGAAGAGTTTTATTGGATAATTAAATGTACCCTATGCTGATTGGTCGAGACGGCCAGGTGTTGTGTTGACGCAATGAGAGTTCTATTGGCAAGCCGTGGTTTTTAACGTCCCGTCGGCTGTCACAGGCAGACAGCGCATGCAACAGTCTCAAGATGAACAACGCGTCCTCACAGCTGAACTATTAATGGTGTCAGAGGCTGGGACTGGCCAAGGACTCGTTGAAGGCAGATGAAGGCCATTTTCCTGGTTGGGTTGGATATTATTAATGGATGCCAACTGGAGCTGGACGAGACCTGGAACGTCCGTGAGACAGACTCCTCGCCCGCTCATCCCAATGTAGGAGCTTCTGTTGTCTGCAGGGAACCTGGCCTGGCTCTGGTTTGGCTCTTATCTCGCTTTTTTCCAGTTTGTCCACGCAGGCAGCTTTCTTCATCGTCAGATAGAGCAGATACACATGTATCTATTCTATGTGGCCCCCCCCAAAAAAAAAATAGTCACAGAGGGACACCATACTTTTATGTTGACCATTTTTTCTACAGTGGTCCGGAATGCCTGGGCGTTCCCATGATCCTCCTCTCCTGCCAGATGTGGTTACTATCAGTGTTATATGGAGGATCCACGTCTCGAATGCACTGATATTTAACCAAAACATCAAAAAAAAACCCTCCGTGAGCGAGACAATGAAATGTAAATGCTGTTGAGCCGACGTGCTTCAGCGATGATCTCTGAGCTGCAGTTACGAGATATCCTCCGTCTATCTTCCAAAGACTGAGAAGGAAGGGAAGACGATTCTAATGCATGAGAGACGCGGCACTGACTCTCCTTGGCCATCGAAGGGATGGGGAGACATCTGCCAGGGTTCTGCGATGTTTAGATATACGCTTCATAAACTGTATCGGTTAAACAGCCCTGAGTGGAAACAGTTAGCAAAGGATAGATTATCAAACTCAAGTGTTTTGGGGGGCTTTGAACCCCAGTTTGGCCGTTTGGCCCAAAATCGTCCCATGGTATGAGGTATCAGGGAGATCCTTTTTGTGTGCTCAGGAGTTCCTGTGCCATGAAATGGACGTTACATGAAATGCTAGCGGGACGAGGAGTAAAGGACGGAATCTTTTTGAAAATATTTTTTTTAAATCCTTAAAAAACGAAATCAGTGACGGCGTCTGGGGTTAAAATACTCTTCTGTTACTGGATCCCCCGGTTTAGCTTCGTTCAGATTCCAGATCCGTGCTTTGCGATGCCCGGATACCACGGTCTCTCCGCCGCATGAGGGAGCAGGCGCTGGAGACCATAAATCAAGAAGATTTGTGCACTCCATAAATTGGAGACATCCAAAAGTTATGAATATATGAGAACAAATAGCTGTTTGTCGCGTTCCGCGCACCTGATGTTTCACGGCGGCGGCGTCTAAATAAATGGCAGGTACCGCGGGATGTAACGCTTCGACTCGCCGCTGTTTGAGGTTAGGATTTACATCTCAGATACACGAGAGCGTAAATCATCTTCTCAATCGGCTTCCCGCATTCTGATTTGAATAAGAAACTGTCGGCGGAGAGCGAAAGCGGATATTATAATAATAAACGTTCATGGGAAAGAGACCAAGGGATGTTACAGAAGCCCGTCCTGTCCATCACGGCCCTTTGAAGACATCGCAAGTTCCTTCTTTTTCCCAATGAGGAGAACTAATTTCTGGGATTCCCACTCACTTATCTCTATAAATTCTTTAAAATTACATTTTTTTATCCCACAAACACCAAATACGCTCATTATACGCCCCGTGCGGGACATTTTCATAACACATCCAATTATATCATCTGGTCGGTAAATACGATACATTTTAGCAACTGACCTCCATGATGCTTTACATTTTACTTGAAAAATTAACAATTTACAAATATCTATATTTCTTACGCTTCTTACGCTGATTTTCTTTTTCTTTCAGAAAATCCAAGACACTAAATAGAAAAGGACAAATTAGCTAGCAACCAAAATTGTTCCCCCTCTTTAATAATACGAGCCGGTTACCATGGCAACCCGAAGGTCCAAACAAGATAAAAGGAAAATGAGATGTGCAATTGGATGAAACATGAAAGTTGTGAAAAAATTATCGGAAGGAGATGGAATTCCAAACATAATTACCGCGGATGCTTCAAAAGGGGGCGAAAATGCGGACACCGAATAAGCCTGATTAAGGGAAGGTTCGTCTCGAAAGAAAGAAGAAAGAAATGCGCGCGGAATTCTACTTTTACCAAAACTTTACTTTTTCTGTAATAAAAAAATAGACGAATCGGATCAAGGATTTGAGATATTTTGGAGTTTCCGTTTTAGCTCAAATTATGTGCAAATCATACGCGACATTTTACACTTTCTATTCCTGAGCTCACCAGGAGCGGCCGCTTTCGTGAGATCTGATTGGTTAAATGGCTTTCTGGTAGTGGTTTTCATTGGACTTGATGGATAAAACCCCAGCAGCGTCTCGGCACCAAGGGCTCATTGCCCAGAAATAATCGGCATTCATCCCGCAAGCTGGGTGGCCCCTTCCCTCTATGAAAGATTTCAGTGGTCCTAACCCTTTCCATGAGCGGGGGAGACCAAGGAGACCCCAGCATCCAACAGGCCTTTTGGGTTTGGAGGGAAGGCAGGGGTAACATATCCCTTTGGGGGAGCTTGATGGATGATAGGCATCGGTGTTCTCCTGTCCCTCATAAAAGTCTGTGATGCTGGATGGTGTCATGGGGGGTATTTTTATATATTGACCTCTAAAAAGGCATCTTCACCAAGAAGCGTCGGGCGTTGGGTCCCCCTTGTGTATTGAAGAGAGATTTTTAGACTTTTAGACCGCAGAAGAAGACACGCGGTCCTTGCGGCATCCCCACATCATCAAGAACAGAGTTTGTAACAAAAATGACATCATTTTCTTCTTTGCATTATCCAAGTGGTTTTATTCTCCTACCCAGCTGGAGATGAGTCACTTCCACGACCCTCGATACCTAAATGCTGCATGGATTTGGGGGGAAGTCGCAGAGAGGGTCGGGGAGAGTGGAAGCCCGGGGTCGGGGAGAGCAGAAGCCCAGGGTTGGGGAGAGCGGAAGCCCGGGTCGGGGAGAGCGGAAGCCCGGGGTCGGGGAGAGCGGAAGCCCGGGTCGGGGAGAGCGGAAGCCCGGGGTCGGGGAGAGCAGAAGCCCAGGGTCGGGGAGAGCATAAGCCCGGGGTCGGGGAGAGCGGAAGCCCGGGGTCGGGGAGAGCAGAAGCCCGGGGACGGGGAGAGCGGAAGCCCGGGGTCGGGGAGAGCGCTCTCGTGGAGGGTTATCATGTAACAGCGTGTATCCGTGTGACGACGCGCCCGGCAGAGTATGAAGTTTCGAATTATGTTCACTTGTGGGTATAATTACATCTTTTATTTTATTCCATGAAGGGAAGAAATGCCGATTCATTGGCCGCATTGTTCCGTTTATTACTTTCTCTCTTGTTGCTATAAATTGTGGTATTTCTTCCCCCGGCGAATGCATCGCAGAATAATGTAAGGAATGATATTATTTGCCAGCGCATTCATGCAATCGCTCTTTGTACTCCATTGATTGCTGTCATTTCAGCTTCTCGGTGAAACAGAATCATCAGCAGACTACAATTTATGGTACAGTTTGGAAAATGTTTACCTCTCTCACGCAACACAATTTTGATTGCAATTTGCTTGCATTGTCTGTCCTCTGAGAGCGCTTACAGGGGATCGAATGGGCCGACTCCATCGCGGCAGAACGGCGAGGCGGCTAGGAGACGAGAGGATGATCTCTTATCCGAAAACACCTTAATGCCCCTCACCCCACCCAAAACCCTCCACATAAAGAGTTAACAGGCAAGGGACGGATCCGGGAGATCCACAGAATGCTAAATGCTACAAAGTAACTCTGTATAGCGGAGGCACTTGGACGTCATCTCCAGGCGCTCTGTGTCTTAAAGCCACGGCTCGCCTTTTAAGTCAATGCAGACTCCGACGATGAGGGGGGGGCAGCTGGGGGCATCGCTGGTTTTTACCCTCATTCCCTGAACCGCCATGTTGGCGCAAAGAAAATCTTTACACAAAATCCTTCAAAGTTTTAGGGCTCGTAAGGATCTCTGCTATCTCCTTATAACGCGCGAAGGCAGAGCAGCTACATTTAGCTGGCAACCGATTCCCATAAAAAAATACAAATTAAATATTCTCCGAAAAAAACCTTTAATTTGTTTACAACAATTAACAATTACAGACAATTTCCTCTGTTTTATCGTGGCGGATTCTGTCATTTCTCGCTATTTATAAACGCAATTAGCTGATTCACCATCGCTTTCTTCCACCCACAAACATTTTTAAATGTTTCCCCCTAAAAATAAGTTTCCGATACCGTGATTAATTTCGTGCAGATTTCTGCCTGGAATTATCGCGGAAACCGCTCCACGATATAAATATGATTGACGCGAGCGTAATCCCGCGATAGCGATCGCCGGCCCCCGTCCGAGAGCCCTCGGAGGAGCCGAAAATGAAATCTTTTTTATCTTTAACCTAAATTCTGCAGAATATTTCAGGAGGCTGCGTAATTAGACAATTTATATTATAATTAGAAAGTAATCAGGTATTTAAAGCTGCTGTTCCACTTAGTGAAAATATTTTATTGCACTCTCTGGTATGTTAAGCAAACAAACCTCCACCGGTGTATACGTCGCTTTGATACATCCCAGTTAACATAGAAACCCAGAACCCGCTGGCAGATCGGCCCCCGGCGGCCCCCGTCTAGTCGCCCGCTTCTCCTCCTATAAAGACTCAAACCTTAATCAGTCGTTGGTCTCGTCTTAGATTCAGGAGCCGTATGTCTATCCCATGCATGTTTAATCCCCTCACTGTATTAGCCTCTACCACCTCTACTGGGAGGCTGTTCCACTTATCTACCACCCTCTCAATAAAGTAAAATCCCCTTACATTTCATCTTCCTGCAGCTCCTTCCCTTTTCTTGTAAAAGTTTTGATTTCTCTGGGAATTGCACCCTCTGATTCCCCCAACATTAAGTCTCTGCGCCGCCCTCGAGCCGTTCCACGTTCTGTGGGAAGATTATGGATTTTCTATGGATTTTCTTTACATTTTATCGCATTTTAGCTCTTTGCTGTCGTCTTCCCAGCAGAAATCTGCAGTAAGGAAGCCAAATGACTGCATAAAACGTAATTGGTTCGATGCGATGCGTCCTACCCCATGCCGCGCAGGGTGCCGAATCCGTTCAGATACACCCAGAAAACATATTGGAAATACGATGCCCTTTGTGACCCCCAGGAATACACGGGAAGCAGGAACATAGATGAAAACATGCGCTATATACCCCTCCTGCGCTTAACCCTCTGAGCCCCAGAGTACTATGCAGAAAATAAATTTCCAACCTGTGCTTAAGGGGTTAAATAAATCTCAACATGGAACCTTATTGATGTACATATAATGAGAGATAATATCAGTAGATTACTTAACCCCTTCCCAACAATGCATTGTCATTAAGGGGTTAATGCGTCGTCGTTAAGGGGTTAATATACCATAAAAGCGCAATCCGACCGTATGGGCGATACGCTGAGCATCGTGAGATAAACATTATTTCCATAAATAATAGAAATCTTAGCAAATGAATGTATTTACAAAACCGTTTCTACGCTGCCCCCTCGCCGCAAAGTCTCAAGATAACAAAAAATCTCCGGCCGTTACAACGGATTCTTATTTCTTGGCTGAACAATCGCATCGCGCATTTATTTCTAAAGGAAGATTTAAAAACAAAAAAAAGCAGAAAAATCCTTTGAATTTGGCTTCTGTTTTTAAATCTTCCTTTAGAAGTAAAAATAAGACGGCGCTGGAGACCGCTGACGAGTGAACCCAGCGGAGCGGGAAGGACGCCAGACCTACTTTCTTCCACTTCGCCCCCAAAACTTGCTTCCCGGAGTTCGTTTGATAGAATAGAACAGAAATGAAAAGCACCTTGAGAAGGCGGCTGCTGCGCGTGGACTTTTGTGATAAAAAAGCTTTCAATTCCCAGGCTTCCCGGGCTAAGCCGCGTCGGGGAACCGGACTGCGAAAAAATCCCAAAACTGAATTACTGTACATCGGCAATTACTTTCTGCCGCGCCGCTGCAAAGGGGACTCGGAAACGCGTGGAGCGGCGGCAATTATAGCATTAAAAAAAACACGCGTTTCATGTTTCCAGTGCAAAAAAACCTAAAAAGGCATAAAAGGCAGAAACATTCAGATTCCGGGGTCGCTGCCAGAATAATAACGACCAATAAATACACGAAACAAAGCAAGAATTCAGCGCATAACCAGCGAATATAAAAATAACATTTAATAAATATTTTTTGGAATGGTATTTGCTTTCTTTCATGTTTTTAGCGACCAATAATATTTTTATAGATTCTCTTTATTACACAAGAGATCAAACGAGGGCAAAGCAGCTTTTAACGCAAATAATTGTGCTTATTAAAATGACCTTTAACTCGTGCTTTTTACTTATCAATCGCCGTCATTATTCTGGGGAGATTTCACTCAGGAGAAGCTGAGGTCGGTGGCAGCCCGTGGCAGAGCCAGCATTATCTGATCATTTTCCTGCCTCTCTCCCTTCACTTATCTCCAGGATTGCCTCAACCAATCAGAAACAATCAGCAACTTAACAGTGAGAGAGAGAGAGGTGATGGAGACGAATAATCGCAGACATGCGGAGAACGGGAAGTAAAGATCCCGCACATAAAATTCTAATATAAATATATTTCTTGTTTTAATCTGTAAATACCGTTATTTAGTGTAGGATCTGGGGGGAAAGGGACAGATTTCATAACAAAATAATCAAAATGGAATAATTATAGAAAAATTCAGTCTGCCCCAGATAAGGGTAATAAATAAGGCATGGGGGTTCGTTAGCTCGGTCCTGTCCTTATGTACGCTTCGTGCGCTGCTTGTAGAAAAGCTGTTTGTTCCGGCGTGCGAAGCCCAAACATTCTCGTGAAAACAATCATAAAAGTTTAATCGATGCCGGTAACGATCTGCAAACAGGCAACGCGAAGAAAGCCTCTTCGCAGGACGGGGACATCTGCATGCGCGGCTGAGCGGAAATAACTAAAAGTCAGCATCCTTCTCAGAAGCGATGAGTTTGCAGCCTGAAGCCGTGTCTTTCACGTACTTAGTGAATCAGCCCAGGTGCCTCAAGGGCAGACGGAATGGGGGGTAAAATGGGGGAACAGTGGAGTTCAAAATGGGAAACCGGCAGACACCGGTGTAACGCAGAGATGTTGGCGGCTTTAACTGCGCTCTCTGTACCCCTAGCCCAATGTGGAATGGAGCTACATCCTTCTTCATCTGTCTCCTTTTTACTATGTATACCTTTGGAACATGACATCATACAATGGTAACTAAGGAAACCACAGTATGACATCATTCAATGGTTGTCTTAGTTACCTGCCTCTTCTGGACTACATTCATAAGCCTCCAGAGTCAGACCATGACATCATCAGATGGTTATCTTGGAGCACTAAGAGAATATCTGATAATGACATCAGATGGACCGGCCCATCAGCCAATAGCAAACCAGAAGGTCTCCGCAAACCAACACAAAGTTACGGGAAGAGAAGTGGCAGACCCAGCATCCCCAGAACACAAAAGATGCTTTTTCGCCGATGCATAGATTTTGGGGGGCTCTGTCTGTATATGACATCTTTCTGTCTTCTCTTTGGCAGTTTTAACCCCCCCCCCACGCCCGGCCCCGGTACTCTCACAGTTAAAAGTAAACAGGCAGAAAATATATATTTATATAAAAATACGATTGGTTTTCGTTTGAAGTCTTATTTCAACAATGAGCCGAGCTTTGAGGCATAATTGCACAAAATAGGTTTATTTCAGTTGTTTCAAGGAACTCTTTAGAAAAATCCGGGTTTAATTCAAAGACTTGCGTTAATATTTCCAGAAGAAATTTTTTTTTTTTCTGTTATTCAACACGATTGTGGTAAAAGTGCTGAAACGTGCTTTTATGCTCAATTTATGATTGTACATTAAGCCTTAATAAAAGAGACAGGGAGGGAAGCTTTGGGAGCAGAAATATCTGCTTTTAAGAGATGCGAGGCACAAATCCCGAGCCGTGGAGCTCTTATGTTAATTGTCATCACTTTGTCTGACATTAATGTTTATTTCTAGATGCAGAAGAAACAGCATTAGAAGCAAACGCTTTCATTTCCCTCCCTTTACACGGAGCTCGAGAAATCTCAGCTGACAGAATAATTCCGCCACCCGAAAATACCTATAAATACACAACAAACACGTCTTTGTAAAGACGACTTGGAAATGTTAAGTGGGTTTACGGTCACACGCGATCGGCTAGAGTACTATTTCCTAACACGCAGACAATAAAGAGAAATGGATCCTTCCAGAAACTAAGCTTTGGGAATGGACTCCATGTTGGTTTGTTGCAGAGAGAAATCCGAGGTTGGGTAACAATGGTCTACGGAAGGCAAGGAACCTTCTGACCCGTGAGTTCTGAAGGACATTTAGAACCTCGATCACAGTAGATTGGCCTGGGCCCATTTGCAAAATTACCGGGGCTAAACCAAGAATGGCGGCCATCACTGTGGAGTCCACATATAAAGGATCAGACCAATACGTTTTTTCATGGCTACTTGGGTTTTTTTCCATTTGTGGTGAAATTGGAGTCTACTCAGAAGCAACTTAGTTGAATTCAAATAAGGTATTGTGCCCTTCTCATGATGAAGACAACTAGAAAACCCATGGTAATACGAAGTAAAGCATTAAACATCTCAGACGCGTTACACCAATGACAGGAACCATTCTGCATTCTACACCAATGGAAACCCATCGAGAAGATGGACCAACCGGAACCAAAACATAACCATAACATTAGCCCATTGCTCCTCACCAATCAGCATCACACTGTTCTTGGCAAGTTTTATTAAAGAGGCTTGTCAAGAAAACGAGACGATTGAACAGGAAGTGACATCACGTAATGATTACCCTTCCGGTTCAACCCAACCTATGGAATGCTGACACGCAAAACAGGTCCGTTGGCTCAACGCCAGATTAATGCATTTTTTGGGTGACTCTTCGGCACTCGAGGAACTCATTTTACTTAGAACATCGTTTATTATAAATAATAATACCAACCCGGACCGCTTCGGCCTTTTTGTGGAACATTTCTTCCATGTCCTTGGCGAGTTTTTTGACGAGATGAAGTCCGTCGATTTCTTCTATGGAAACCTCCTTCTCAAATTCTTTGTATTTCTGCAGAAAAAAAAATTGATGTAAATATCAGAATTTATGGTCACAAAACAACATTTATGGAAAAGTAATCAGGTTGTTAAGCGTTAAACCTAAACATTTTGGTAATTGTGATTATAAAGGCCCATGGGTTTATTGTCACCAAACAGCTATTTCATTATGAATTTTGAATATACAAAAAACTCTTGAAATTGAAGCTTTTAAAAACAAATAATCTAAACAATTTTTAATTGAAAGTCATATTTTTTTCACAATGAAAAGGGTACTTTAAACAAGTTTGTAAATGCTAAATACAGGACATCTCAGGGGGAAAAAAAGTCAATTTCCACCTCCTTTTGCCCCTTACGGTCACTTCTGCGGAGTTACTGGCGAAGCGGGGAAAAACCCAGATTTCCCACAAGAGTCATTTTCGATATTTTTCAATATTTTGCCCTGCTCTACGATTCGCCACAATAAAAAAATACCATGCAGACAATGATATTGTTCATTTCAATAAATTGTCTCTACGTTTCCAATGAGTTCTATCACTCCAAGTTATCATTAATAACGAAACCACTCATTCATTCATTATTTATTAAAGTGTTTTTAAACAAACAAAATAACTATTTTAACGTGCGAAGTCCAATCAAAGCTCGGCTGCGGCAGTCGGATATTTCGAGTGTCCAAAGACTTAATATTAAAATTGGGAAAAAAAAAAGGTTATCTGTAAGATAAAAAATAAAATTATTGGTGACCGCGAATGCCCAGAAATGGAAATGAAGGTTTTATCTGGAAATAATTTCTGATACGATCGTTTCTCGCTTCCGTCGAGTTACTTTCCTCTGACGATACTTAAAAGAAGTTAATTAATTTCAACTCAAAGTCACATTTTATTGAATCACATTTTTGATTTTCATTACGGTGAATTAAAGGTAAGAAAGCGCAGCCTCTAAAGTTCAAATAAAACCTATTCTCGAAAACCTGGAATGTGGAAAATTAATTATTCTTTCAGGTCTCCCAGTTTTACATCATATTTATTAAAAAGTGTGATATCCGATCAGTTTAAGATCAGACGGAACTGTTTAAAATGCTGTGAATTCTAATATTTCTATTTTTTTTGTTTCCATTATATGGAGTCACTGTGCATACTGGGAATTGTAGTTCAAATTACCAGTAACAGCTTATCAATGGGGGGGCACATCATAAACCCCCCCATCAAAAATAACAACCAAACTATCTCGCCGTGAGTCAATTTATTGAGCGAGCTGCACAATGCCTGCTCTACACAGGAAAGCTGAACGGCATAAAATATCAATTACGCTTCAAGGATTTATTTTTGTAAACGCGTTTCGAGTCTTTTGAATAGATTCCCGCTTTTCACCAAACTCGGAAGTGGAAACGCGTCAGGGCGACGTCCTTTTTTGGGCCGGAACGGTGACAAATAAACCAGCCCTCTATTTAAATCATGAAAAAGAAAGGAGAGGCAGAAAGATACCTAGGCGTACAGATAATGCGTACAGATCAATGCAGAACATCACGAAACGAATTCAGTTCCCAGGGCGCCTGCGGCTCCCGGTCTCTACCTTGTTTAGAAATGAAGCCCCTGCAGGGATGGTGCGAGGGGCAGAGAAGAAAGCCGAATACATTTGCATTCTTGTTGTAGAACAAAGTCTTATTTTCTTGCAGCAATGATAATCCTAGCTGTGAACTTCATTCATTCCCTGTCCTTCTATCTCGATAATCGTTATCCGAACCATTCAGCAAATCCCGCAGAACGCGTCGACAATCAGCCTTCTACAAGTACATGGAAGCCGCTATCATTAGAACAGCCACGGAACACGGAACACGCTACCTTTATTAAGAACCGTGCATCTATACGGGCGCTCGCATTAACGGTGGATACTCTGTAGCTGCGCAGGTGCATCCGTTTTGTCTAAAGTGAAGTTGTCATCAAATTGTTTTTCAAGATACGCTCTCCAAATCTGTAAGAGAGGGATAGAAGCTCTGGGGGTGACTACACCGCAAAACCAGTAAACTTCCCAACGTAAGAAAGGAACTGGGGGGTAAAACCCAGCTAAATGCAGCAGCAAAAGCGCTGAAAAACAAACTGTAATTGGACTATTTGGGAGAAATCCAAAATTTCCTGGCCACCCCCAGCATACACTCAATGGGGCTCACCAAATGAAATGCATTTAAATCCATGTGGAGGAACCTAAGTGAGGATCTAGTCTCTGTGTATCCAACCACCGACTCTGTTAGCGCTACACTGCCCCGTGTGGCCGTATGTGGAGCTGCATAAAAATGCTCACGAGCTTTAAATCAGCCGCCGACCAAGATATTAATCATGGAAAACGACTAAATTTAGGTCAGTTTACAATAATGTAAAAATAGTATCAATAATATTAATAATATCGCCTATTTGAATTTTGTTTGTACAAATTGCTGCAGAAAAGGATTTTTGGATAATTTTACGAATAGGTTTTATTTAGTAGCCACTTCTGACCCAGACGGTGATATAAATCTGGCTGGATGTCGTTATCGCAGCATTCCCACTGGACCAGCAAATTGAAATCCAAAACCCACGACTACATTATGATTAAAGCGTCGCGTGGAGTCAGCTGGAAGGGATCAGAGTCGATATATCTGCATATCAAGAGGATTCGTGACATCGCATCTGTATGCTAATGTATGTTAGAAGATTGTCAGTGACGTGCTGTCCCCGTAGAGTCATGTAGAAGACATTTCCCCTCCTCCCCCCGAAACGGGAAAGCGTTCAGGATCGATGCTTTCAAGTGATAAAAAAAATGCCTGCAGATTGCGGTGGGTTTAGGAAAAAGTCAAAGGAGTTGTGCTGTGATCAGGTAATTGTGTGGATTCCACGCCACCCAGGACCAGTGACGGTGCTTTTTTTAAATTGATGAAGGAATAGAAACCCAGGACTCGCCAGCAGATCGGCCCCATTCGGCCCTCGTCTCTCTTGCTGTAAAGACTCAAACCTTAATCAGTCGTTGGTCTTAGATTCAGGAGCCGTATGTCTATCCCATGCATGTTTAATACCCTCACTGTATTACACTCTACCACCTCTGCTGGGAGGCTGTTCCACCTAACTACCACTCTCTCAGCAATATCCTAAACATGATTCACAAAGTCAAAAATGTATTTTCATTATAAATAATAGTAGCCATTAACGTATAAATATAAAGTATATAACGTTATACAGATAAATAATATAAAATAAATATAAACGTCTGCAGAAGCAATTCCTCTGACCCAATTATAACGCATTCTCATCCAATACGTTTCACTTTTTCCTCTTGAAAATTGAAAGCAGACCTTTTTATTTGTGTATCCAGACCAGGGAAATCTGGGTCAAACAGATGTTACATATGTCTGAGATAACGCAGCAATCGCTTCCCATTATTTACAAGACTCCGACTAAGCTGAGCCTCCTCCTTCAAACTAACAGATCATTTGCATTCACAGAGATCTCCGGAGAACACAAAGTGTTCAGCTGCTCCAATCATCAAATGGAATCCAAAAACTCTTCCTCGGAACCAAGACGCGTTCACAGAATTTACCCCGCTTGTCCCCGATCGCATAAATGCCTCATTCAAAAGCATAGAAAGCACCCTAAAAAGAGCTTGCAAATGAATCGAGAGCTTGAAATGGGTGTGGCTTATTTTACAATGGGTGGGGTTAGGATAGAAGTGGGTTGGGGGTTCTTTGATTTGTGGGGGGTTTAGGGGTCAGGACTATCACAGCCATGGGGAACGTGGGGCAGATGCCGCAAAGTGCCTCTAGTTGAGGGGTGAGCTCGAGCTCCCCTCTATCAAAGGCTCCGCACCCCGTTCCAAGCGGATCCCCAAGACAGGACCCCGGACCCTGCCCCTGGCGCCTAGAGTCCTAATTACAGCTTTGGGTGATATTTTTTTTATTTCAGACTTGGCCCTCGGGTTCCTGGGGTCGAAGGTCAATCCAATTCATGAGATCTGTTTAAAGCTCAATTTCTTTGAGAAATAATTTACATTCAAATCAATTAAAAACAAGCATTCGGCACAAAACCAACATTTTTACAAGATCAGAAAATATATAAATATAAATATACATTTTATTGAGGCTACAGTTTGGGGTTTTGGTTTAAAATGCTTTGGATGAACGGTTCGTGTTTTTTGTGCATGTGACGTAATAAATGCCCTCTCTACGCGTCATAGAATTGGTGCTGAGAAGTCATCGGGACGATCGGGATATTAGTTTAAGGACGGGGAACTTGATCCTTGACCTTGCTCGATGCGGAAGTCCATTAAGAGATCACGGAGTAAAAATTGCCGTCCCCGAGGGGTTCAGGTAAACGACCTCCTCGCTCACTAAAGATAGTAAATCTATAAACTGAGAATGCAGCGGGGAACGAGATTCCGAGGACTGCGACCTTGCGACGGAAACTCCATCCTTTCACTCATTTAACACAAAGTGAAGGAAGCGAGAATCCTCGCCTCACTTTATTGATAAACGACGGAAAACAGGAAATGCTACAGGAAGCCTTTGGTTTTAAGGCGGATGATGTCATAACGGGCAAATGTTTGTAAACTATTTTTTTTGTAGGGGTAAAGGCAGAAAACTTGGGGTAGAAGGGAGAAGATCCAAGTGGATCTAAAATAATCAGAAGAACAGGTTTTAATAATAATAATAATAATAATAATGCATCGTTTTTGGTATTTTTGGTTAACAAATATGCACAATTCTAACAAATTGTTTTTTTAAACCTATTGACTCGCATAATAACGGGTTTGGGGGTCACTTCCTGGCTGGGAAGAAGCTTCTCCAGGCTTTTAAATTTCACTTCTGATTTTTTTTGGTTTACGCCGGCTCAGAGTCACAATCCAACATTTTGGTTTTGTTCAGAAAATTGAATTATATTTTTTTGCGTGAAACACAATTTTTGAAGCAGCGTAAAGGTTTGGGAACGGTGATGTTTATGAAGGCATCTCGGGGAGTTATATTTTAGAGTTAATCCAATAAAACTATATATTTTTTTCTTCTGAATTAATCAATTCTTGTAAATGTTGATATTAAATGTTAAAGGGGACAAAAATGTTATTTTTACCGAGCTGTCTCTGAGTCCTGCACCGGTTATTATAGATAACAAAACCATACAAAAAAAATCAGAAGCCAACCAATAAAGATCAAGGGAATGAAAAAAAAAACATATTTTTAAGGAAAATAGAAAGTACAAAATAGTAACACATAGGATCTCGAGAATATTTTAGGTCGCAGTTGAGGTCATTTTGAGGGCGACCCATAATTTGCTCCACAGCCCACCCCGACCATTAGCTCCGTTTTAAATATAATCTCGACCTTCCCGGAAAAGTCATTAAGACATTTCCAGCCACAGATAACAATTATTCCTCCCAATTATTTTGGCCCTTTAGGTCATTTTTCTCATTGTGTACATTTTGAAAATGCTTCTAAAAATAAAAATTTAAAGGCAGAGCTGAAGATCTCCGTTTTAACAGAAACCATTAGAAAGCTCAGAACGGTGATCCTGTCCGTTTGGTACATGCGCAGAGAGCTCACACGCTCACACACACATGCTAACACACACGCTCACACACGCGCTCACACACACATGCTAACACACACACGCTCACAGACACGCTCACACACACGCTCACACACACGCAAACACATCGAATGCAACATCTTACAAACTTAAATCTTATAATAAACTTAAAATGAAAAGGTTAATATGAGAACCCCGCTCTGATCAGTCCCCGGCCCTGAGCAGACGCAGCAAAGGACTCTTCTAACTAATCAGGTGTAGAGAATGGGAAGCGTCCATCGCCCGCACGCCATCTCCATAAAGGTTGAATTTGTGGCGCACTCCGGCCTGACTCAGATGGTAATAAGAAGGACTTCCATTATAAAATGATCCGTCAGTGAGAGTAATTACAACATCCATCGACCCGGCTGCCGGTTTGGGATGAATCGCAAGGAGCTGCGCGGAGACCGGTCCCCCCCCCCCCCGCGATCATAAGAGCAAAAACTCCGCAGAGTTCTCGCCAATTACCCGTTGACCGGATCGTTCCGCTCCGTTGCTTATAACTGCCGCAGAATTACATTTGCATGAAGAGTTGACTGATTGCAAGGAAAACCCGGCGCAACTTCTAAAAACGTGAAGAAAAAAATATGCCAACGTCTGCAAAATCCTCCGCAAACACCTAAAATGATTACCCCGCGCGGTGTTAATCAGAGAATCTAATTCTATTTGTTATTACATCGCTTCTGGGTGAGGAGGCGCGCGGCGCGGGGAAAGCTCATTTTACGGTGGCTGCTCATACAGCACTCGGTGACGGGGGGGCGCAGGATTGTTACGGCAACGAGCGGAGGCGTCACGCCAACAACACTAAATGTTTTTGGAAACGCGGCTCCGTGGGGTAACTCCTCGCCGTCACCTCAACCATCGCTCCAACGCGCCATTCATCCCCGGGGAACGTTCACGGGATACAACGTGCGCGGCACAGAATATTTCTGGAGTTGGGAATATTTTTCGCTCCCCGTTGGGCTCTGTATTCGTGAGCAAAAAGTTCCAGCGAATTCCACCAAATATGTCTGGTTTTCAGGATATAAAATCTGGAAAGCGAGCGCCGTGCGGTTTTTATATCTGTGACACATCTCGTGACCGGTAACAGACGCACCGTCAGGCAGGCAGGGAATCGCTTGACATGCGCCTGCCGAAGCCCTGGGAGCGATGGCTTCCCGCTGCCGCAACGGCTACTTCTCCTCGGGGGGGGCGTTTGGCTGACTGCGAGAAGCTGAGAAACCGCACATGGATGAAATGAGTCCGGGACGAACGTTTGTAAGACCGGAATATTCCACGATTACACGGGAAGGAAAAGAAAACGTAAAAAAAAAATTATATATTTTTTACTTTTTTTCTGGCCTTCCTGCAGTGGGCACTTTGTGCAAATAAAATCACCAATTTCCATAAAATACTCTTTTTATATTATTGGATGATTATAATAAATTATTATTACAATTATGTTATAAGTGAAGCCCATTAATCCAGATATTATTCTTATGGGGGATTTGGGGGATTTGGGGATACTTTTAGTGAGCGTCTTCCCCCCAAAACTTCGGAATATGAAAAGATATGGGGGGTCCGGATCCAGGAACGGGACAAAGAAACTCAACGGAACACCGACCGCCGAGAGGAAGGGAGAGGAAGGGAGAGGACGGGAGAGGAAGGGAGAGGACGGGAGAGGAAGGGAGAGGAAGGGAGAGGACAGGAGTGGAAGGGAGAGGAAGGGAGAGATGACCAAAGAACCGTTGATGGATGTCAGATGAGCGACAAACTCAGGCCTGAGATCAGCGCGGCGCGGTAATCAATCATCGCTCGCCGTTCGCTTCTAGAGGGAAAGAGCTGCTAAATCCAGCGGAACCGACGCTGAACGCCCACATAGCTCGGCTTCGTGTGACATTTTTCATCTAAATTGATTTTTAAACAATACCTGCTCGTTCTCTGCACACTTTACAGATATTTACAAACACCCAGAAGCGGTCATTATTATCGTTCTACGACCCCCCGCCCCCCCCGAGCATAAAATAAAGTCACTTTCTGTCATTTCTAAATCAACAGCAGATACCGCCGGGTTTTATTAAAGTTATTAACACAGGAGAGCCGGCCCCAGATAAAGGGGAATTTGCCAGAAATGATCTCTGTTTCTACAGGTTTTTTATTCACTAAAGCGTTTTCTGGCCAACCCCAAGAAGCTTCTTTCTTAGAGATTTTACGAGTGATTATTGTCCCTCTAACCACAAATTCACCGCTTTCGTTATAAGATGTAAAGATGCGTTATTGATCCAGGATCAGCGATCGGCTCCGTATAATTGTGAAACGTCACGGGTTCTGAGATCTGTCGGGTGCGATGTCTTCACTGCAGAGAAAAGCCGCCGACGGGATGGAAAAAGCCAAACGAGAAGAGACGGCCGCGTTAAGAGAGCGGCTGGAAGGAGATTTCAGAGCCAGGAACCGCGATGCGCTCAGCGGACGGGACGTTTCGGGGCCAGTAATGCGTTTTATTGATTTTACACAAAGTGCATTTAACCAAAAATGCTGACTAATGACATAGAGTCAGAACAACGAAGTCTACAAAAAAACAATAAAAAAAAAACAAAGGCCGCTCCTGGATTTTCGGGATTCCACCATCTTCTCCCCAAAACGTTGAGCTTCAATGACGTTATCAGGGATCGCTTCTTCTTCGAGGAAAATCAAGATTAAGTCACAAGATTAAGGAATAAATCATTCCCTAAAGAACTGGAATTGGCATCGCAACCAATCGTACGGCCCGAAGAATATTCTACGGTGATACAACTGTTTAATGATGTAACTGATGACATCATGATGACTGATGACATCGTTCATAATAACCATACTGGGGACTATTTCCCATATTACACATAAAACAAAGCTGTTTGGGAGTAGTTATATGACGAGGGGGTCTTTAGGCAGAGGGGGTATCTTATATTTGGCCAACTGAGAAGAAGAGACCTCCAAGGTCCTAAAATCTTATATGACTTTTTCTATATTTGCCCAATAAAAGTTACCGCCTTTAACTAAAAACATTCAGTCACAAATAATACTTTATGAGTTTAAAGCAGTTAAACCAAAATAGTGGTTCATTTAAAATATATATTTTTATAATTATAACAGACAAAGGATCCAGTCATGATGAAAATGCTGGGGGTAGCTGGGGGGTAGCTGGCTGCCTCTCCCGGTAGACTATCCTACATGTCAAGCTCACAATCATTTAAAAAAAATACTTAAATTCTATATATGAGAGCAGCCAGGGCCCATTTCCCCCTTTTTTCAACCCATTTCACTAGCAGAATGATATGTAAATGGTTACAGTTTTTTTTCCAAGACATTTTCTTAAATAAAACTCTGTTTATTTTTCTCTTTTTTTTGCTTTATTTCGGTTGCGTAATATAATTAATATTCAGACCATTTATGCCTGCGCGAGAGAGAGCGTTTATGCAGATTCCGGCTCCTGATTATGCCGACGCACTGGAGGCTTTTCTTAGCTGCCTTTAGCAATTAGAGTGTCAGGTGATTACTTTACAGTCTGAATAAAGCGGGATTGATTGTGATCGTCTTTAAAATGTTCCTTTTACATTTTATTATTGTTAAAAAGGAGCCATTATGAAAACGTCTCTTAATAAACCCTTCTCTGCCCCATCGCTTTCACCCTAATAAATATATTAAGATAAGAAGAGGCTCCTTTTTTTTTTTTTGTCTCTTCGTTCCAACTTTGAAAGAACTTTCTTGAAATGCAAATGTAATTATAAAAAAAATAACCAATCAGGGAGAATTGTTTTATCGCATTCTTTCATAAAATGTGACGTTTAAAACCTTAACTGACCTTAATTGCGATTACTACACGGTGCATGTGATGAAAAAAATTCACTAAAGCCGGACTCGGCGTAAGCTGAGATAGTAACGTAATAGCAGAAAATAAATACAATTTGGACGTAAAATTTCCCCCCAATCATGAATTTTCGGATGGTCTCCGTGATGCTCCATACTGCCCCCTCTGATGATCTGGTCAACAAAGGTATTACAGCCCGTTCTGCATACAGATAGAAGTTCCTCTAAAACATGCGCTACCCCAATACTATCCCCCCCCATCTGCCTCCTCTTCCTAAACTCTCTCCCCACTCCCCCAATCTTGGCATCAAATCCACGAGTAAATACTATATTTTATTCTTTTTCCTGCTGTAACGACTCAAATCTTAATCAGACGTTGGTCTCGTCTTACATTCAGGAGCCGTATGTCTATCCCATACACGTTTAATACCCTCACTGTATTACCCTCTACCACCTCTGCTGGGAGGCTGTTCCACTTATCTACCACCCTCCCAGTAAAGTTACAAATAATTCTATCTTTGTGATCTTTCCAATCAATTATCACTTTCATTTACGAACAATATATTTTATAGATGATTCTGTATAAATTGTATCACGAAATATGTAGGATGGTTGCTGTTTACTCAGCTGGGAGACCCCGTGCATTTATTAGCCAATCAGATCATTGCAGCGAATCCCCCCCCCCCCGATGTATTCGAAATATAATCATAAATGGTAACTTTCACGCTCAGTCTGGATTTCAGGCACCGTTTCTGCTGTTTTCGCACCGGAAGGACCCTTGACTCGGCAGCAATAAACCGGCTCTGCGATGCGAATCACGAGATCTCTACGCTTCGCTGGAAATGATTATTTCCCAAACGCTCCCAAACGGCCGCTCCGGGACCATCTCGGTGACAAACGCTAAAACTATTCCTCCCAGGACACCGAGAGCTGACTTTGGACTGTAATTCAAACACCCGCTGGCGATGAAACCATTTAGACGGTGTGTGCTACACGCTAAAAACTGGGTTTTCTCGTTTTTTTCTGTTTTTTTGTGAGGTTTTCACTTTTTAATTTTTTTTTAAACAAATAGCCGAACGCTAAAAAGAAACGCGATGGCGGTGAAATGATATTATTATTTATCGGAACATCCAGGGAAATAAATGGCTTTAACCCATTCTCTGCCACACGTCTTTATATAGAGGCATAAATAATACTCTATAGGGTCTCACAGGTAATACCAGGACCGGGCTAGTGGGTCCCGTGAGCTGCGGCTGCTCATATCCGGCCTTAAAGTGTCATGGCCGCCTCTTGGCCCCCAGTCCGGCCCTGGGTAATCCACACATCTGGGCGAATGTGTTACAATATTACACATTACAGAAAATCGGTTCAGCTTCAGGCAAATTCAGCAAAGTCTATAATTTACAAATAAATCCAATTACTGCTGAATCGTTACAATGTAACAACTACACTAAAAGTTTCTTTTCGCATCCCGATAAATCAGGTCTGCATAAAAATATTCTATATTACGGGCGATTGCGATCATAGAACATTTCTTCAGGTAAATAGAAAACAAAAATAATCCAAATGATTTAAGTTATTATTTGCCGATACCCGCGTCTTTTTGAGAAAACGCATTACGGACTTCATCTGACTTTTGGCGCTTGAGATATTTGGACTTCAAAGGTCAGAATTATTATAACCGTGGGTTTTAATAAGAAAAAAATGAAGCCTTTTTCCCGACTAAGTGTGATATGAACTGTTTGTCCGAATTGTTAAAATCCCGCATTATTCACACGAGGGAAAAGGGCTCCTATTAAATGTAGAGCAAAAAAATGATCCATTTGGTGCTTTTTTTAAAAGTTCTTTTTTCCTGGAAAATGGCAGACTTCATAATCATTATGTCACTTACTTTTTTCTTGTATAAAAGAGTAAAAAAAAAAAAAGGCATCCGGCTAAGAGGCAGAATAGAAAATTGAAATGCAATTTCCCCGGCCTTATTACGGTAACATTATAGAAAAGCGCAGCTCGCCACCCCTCGCGGACTCAAATTACAGCACAGCGCATGCTGGCGAGCCCATTTCTCGGTGTCCTTTTGGTGTTACGACATTTCGGCCTTCGGAGCGAGCTATTTCTATTATTTAGTGCTGATGTTGTATTATTTTATGCTATTATCGAGCCTTGGCTGGTGGCTTAAGTAGCCAATCTTCCAAAACAGTTCGCGGAACGCGCAGCTGAGCCTAAAAACCCCGCATACGGCTAATCCAGCGGGCGAAATAAAAACGCGTGTGATTAGAACCACGGCAAATAGCGAGGAAAAGGCTCTTATCTGCTCCACACAGATGGACTTTTATCCAGACGCTGAAGCCGGGTAAAGTTCTGCCGTAAACAGAACTTGGTGGGGATCGGCTGTAAAGTTTGGACGAGTCCTTCGAAGGGTTCGGCTACAAAGCCTGTAAAATGACCCGTGACGTTTCACATGCAAAGTTCAAAATTCAAAGTTATGGATTAAAGGGTTTTTTGTATTAATGGAGGAGGCTGATTTGGGTTCTTGAGGCGCTCTTCAGATCTTCCGGTTTCTGGTCTCCAACATTTCGTTTTTTGACCACGAAGAGAACGTAACCCTAATTATTATAGCACAGAAAAGGTGTGTAAATGTCGCACTAACTTTTTTAAACAAATGAATATATTTTTTGGTAAAGGGTCTTAGTTTAACTGCTGCATTGCTCATTACAATAAGCACAGAAAACGCCAGGTAGAAGTTTAGGAACCCCTGACGTCTAGGAGTTATCGGGAAGATGGATGAGATCATTAACCAGGCCTCCCGGAGCACTTCAGCAAAAGGGCGGAGCCTCTGCATACAACCCTCTCTCCATTGGAGAAATGGGGGAGAGGGTGTTCCCGTGGCTCCTCCCCTTTGTGGAAGTTCTCCAAGAGGCCAGAATATTGCAGAAGGATTCGCGGAGAAAGAGAAGAGTTTCTTCACCTTTCTTTCCCCACAAATTCATCTACATTATTCTGTAGCGTTTCCACAAAAGGGAGGAGCCACAGGGACAGCCCCTCCCCCATTTCTCCAATTGGGGAGAGGGTGTGCGCAGAAGCTCCTCCCTTTTGTGGAAGGGCTCCGGGAGGCCTGGTTAATGGAGCAGATAGAGGAGTGAAGCAGACAAAGTCAGAAGAACAAGAAGAGGCTATAGAAGCGGAGCTGCGGAAGAGGAGTCCAGGACATGGAAGCAATTGTTGGAGATGGTTGGAAGATGTGTGAGAGAGAGTGAGAGTGAGAGTGAGAGCGTGAGTGAGAGCATGAGTGAGAGCATGACAAGAAGAGTGAGAGGGAAAAAATGCAAAAGAAAATTGGTCTTCATTTGTTTTTTGGGGGTCCCTCTTCATTTTCAGATGTTCCTGAATTAATGAAATTGGCGAATTTTGTTAAAATTAGTACGAATCCAAATGCACAAATCTCATATTTACAATAAAACGCTAAGATCTTACGGCAGCTTTAAACTCGATGGGATTGGCCATAAACTTTAGCTGATCCACGTTCATCCAATCCTTTAAAACACTTTGTGTTAACTAAATATTCATGACCTTTCGCTGCATTTGGTATAAAATGACTCTTTATTTTAGCTGCTTTCTCTCTTTATTAATGTTTTTTTTATGCGATTCTTTGGTTTACCCAACACATCCAGACAGTCAATTACATTTCCATAAAAACGCAGAAATTGAAGTCCAGGGGACAGGAGTTTTGATAAGCGGTGGAAATGACGCCGTGTCAAACAACCTCCGATAGTAATGTTTGCTCCTGACGGCGGCTTCTGAAAATAGGGCAGGTTTTATATTTACACAAATTCTGCTATTATTCTGCTAATATTTCCCAATCTGTGAAAATATCGCATGGATACATTTAGTAATTATTATAAAGTAAATATTTACGGTATTTCGGTAACGTTCTATTCTAGAACGCTCGTCTCGCATTCTCATGGGAAAGTCTACTTCTTCTTCTTGCTGGACTACAACTCCCATCATTGCAGCCACGGCCTGGCTGAGTGGGGGTGTGGTTTCCTATGAATATGTATGACAACAAAAGCGGAGAAGCGGAGTAGATACCTGGAAGAGCCTCCCAGTGGAAGTAGTACATGTAGAGTTCCGGAAAGCTCCAGATGTTCATGAAGCTAACCCTTACAATGATCGTAAAGCACAGACTAGGCGGGTTCCTTTCCTGTGAATCTGCGCACAATGGGTTAACACCAGTTCCAGGAAATTAACAACAAATTGCTTGCCCCCAAATGTTTAATTACATCTTTCCTCTAATCCGTTCCCGTTTAACCATTTAGAAGGCATTCGGAGCAACAATCACTAATTAGAGAAATTAGGAGATAATGTTATTGTATCAACGCGTTGAAGGTTATGTCCTCAAGGCAATGAGTGGGGAGGACTAAACTTTTCCCCTACAAGAAACATTGTTTCCGTCTCAGCGATATATGAATTAAGAGACTTTCTGAGTGATTTTACTCGCAATGTTTGATATAAGGGATCCCGCTCATGAAGGGAGCATTATAACACGGCCCGTGGGCATCTCCGGCTCCTGTGTCACGGAGCAGACGATCATCGCGTCGTTAATCATCTGTTAACAAAGTCCTTTCCTCTATAGACTTCCATTCGTTAGAGTGTCCATCTGGGTGACTTAGACCGAGCCATTCTATTGTTTACCACAGGACAGCATGGAAATGACTTCTTGCCTTCACACAGTTTTCACCAATTGTATTATTTTTTTCATTAAAATAAATGACTGATTCCGATCCGTTGCATTTTTCTTGTTTTCTTTTAGGCATTTAATGTTTGGAGTCATTTATTGCTGAGTCCGAGTTGTGTTGGAGGTAATTATGAGTCGCATTATCTCCCTGCCGGTGTTGATGAGATGGAGGCCGCAGACCCTCTGGTATTGACCGCAGACTGATGAAGGCTGATTCTATTAAACAGAACGTTTTCCACGGAAGGGACTCGCCGGTAAACGTTATTAACAAGATAAGTGTCAGCCGCTAAGTGGACATCTCTGCCGAACGCCGAGGCTGAAACCTCTGGATTAGCGCCGTAATCAAATAAAACGAGGCCAGAAATACAGATCCGTGCGATGTAATGGAGGAGGTCTCCATCTCCGGCGTCCCATGTCCTGCCAAGCTGCGGGGGCCGCTCCACCACGTCTCCCTCAGCTGATATAATGAATCATTATCGTGATTGCCGAGCTGAGTCGGTGATATTATGAGGAATAATTTGGTGTTTTTAAGTTACTTTAGTTTGGGGTAATTATTGACATTCTGATTGGTGGGTTCCACATGTTGAATAATGATTGGGTGGGTTTTTTGGGGGACCAAGCTTTGTGATGGACGTTTTAACGAAGGACCTGTAAGCATTATGAACTCGCGCATGTCGTCTCGTGGACCCCCAGCCCACCCTCATTCCTGCAGCATCTGAATCTAGATACAGCATTCCCAAACCGGTGGAAAGAGTCCGAACCTCCTGTAAGAGCCGCGTCTTTGGCTCTCGTCTTCAGTGGAAACGCGAAGGGGAAGCGTTCTTCTAGGAGTAACCCGCGGGAAGTCGCGTCGCGTTAAACTATTAGAGAGTCAGGGAAGGAGCAAAGCGTTTCAAATCAAAGCTGAGGCGCGACGCTCACAGGCCGAGGCCTCTTTGCTGGACGCCGTTACTTTGCGAGTGAAAATCATTTTTGGACATCTGGATAAATACGATTTATCTCTGTGCCGGGAAGCGAAAGCCACCGCTGGGACTGAAGGGGAAAAGAGCATCCAGAAATAGCCCGTTTTGGCGCAATCTTGACCTTTTCTTCTCCCCTACTGCTTATTAGCCTCGGTGAAGTGGCTCCTGACAGCATCTCTGCCTCCCAAGGAGCTCATTAACCCCGCTGCTACCGATTAGTTTCAGAACTTGCCTTAATACCCCCTCCAGCTCTGATCTCTGTTGTCTCTCCTTCTGGATACCAACAGCATTTACCCTCCGCGTTGCCGCAAAACTTTATTTAATTTTACGAGCTCTCATCTCGCGTTTGCTGCTGAAAAGGAATCTGGTGATTAATGTCATCGGAGTAATTGGTGTCAAATGTCTATTCATCGCGTATTTCCAATTTCTTTGTCGAAATTCCTCCTCGTACCGTAAATAAGGCCTATCGTGTTCCACCTGACAGTTTGATTAATGACGTCCCCCCGCTAGATCCTCTCGCACAATAAGCGCCGTATAACTATTGTTCGCGGCGTTCCTTTTACCCCAGAATCCAAGCCGATTTGTAATAAAGACAACAAAAGATACAAACATTTCCGTTCCAATATCTGCTTGCGGACGTTCTAGGCTACCTCATTCTAGGCTCGGGGGGAGCGTTTCTGGAGGAGCTCGGAGAGAAAAAAAACAACTAACGTTAAAGCGTTAACATAATCTGTAATTTCATGGCAAATTACATGAAAGACTTTATCGTCCGAATGAAATCGTCCGGATATGATTAGCAGCGGACGCGTAAGACCGGCTTGGCCCGTCCAGGACCTGTCTGCGCGTGGGCTAATTTCATGGCGGCTTTACCAGCCCGCGACATGATTTTTTTTGTAAGGTTTTTCCATAATCTAATATCGAATACAGTGAAATTTTAATTTAAACCCTACAAATGTCCGAGGACGTCGCGGTTCTCACCCCGGCTTGTTCTACACTCAAGTTATTATTGTAATTCGGCTTTTTATTTATTTAACAAGCTTGTTGCTCGAAAAATCATTTCCACTTTAAAAATAAAAAATAAAGAAATAGAAAATAATGCAAACACGCTAATTTTCAGTTAAATGTTAAGTAGGGAATTAAGTATGAAAAATACAAGTTGTATAAATTGGTGTTTTGTTTTCTCTTTATTAACATTAATGAAAGTAGTACCAAAAGTTACAAGAAAAAAGGAAATATGTTACAATTGTGGCTCTTTTTGTTACATTGTATAAACCTGATGACTGAAACATTAGACTTAGAGATTCGTGCTTACAGTAGGAAAGTAAAATTAGGCGTATACGCCATTTTGTTATAAATAAGTTATTTTATTCATAATATATTTATTGTAATAATATTAATATTAATAATAATAATAATTAGTAGTAGCAGTATTATTACCATTATTATTTTATGCCACAGGGGTTAATTCCTTGATAATTGGAGTTGGGTAAATTAGCGTTTTGTATTTTGGCGCTGGCAGCCATATTGGTGGGCCGCGGCCACGCATGACCTAAAAGCCTATAATTATTGCCGAATAACATTTATTTTACTTGTCCAGAAGGGAGGTTATGAGTTAAAGAGACTAACCAACCTTTTTTATGGCAAAAACGCAGTCAAAACACTGAGAAAAAAGAGGTTCGAGTTTTCTTTTTCTTCTTTAACATCGCTCCTCGTCTTCCTCCGATCTCAGAAAATTATCTCTGAAACGTTCATTTGGATCAAAGGGATGTCAGGCTGCACAACACAATTACCTCGCCTAAGAGCCATTGTTTTTAAATAAGTTTCAGCTGATGTATAATTATTATAGCTTTGCCAATCTTCCACATTGAGAGTCATCGGAGGTTGCTATGACAACGGGTTCCTTCTGTAGTTTCCACTCTTAGCAGAAACGTGCGATTGCGTATAAATTAATATTCCTATCTGTTAGAATCAAGGCGTCCGCGCAGCATCTTTGGCAAGAAAGTAGAGCCTTGTTTGATTTGGGAAAGAGTTTGATTTCACTCAGGTTTGCGAGGGTTAAGTTCGGTGGATAAGCTGCTACTTTTTGTAACATTGTTTTTGCCCAAAAGTTACCAAAAAATAATTATTTGATTTAAAGATAATACTTCACTGTAGTATTTGAGACTGAATTCCCAAACATGTGAAGCTAAGGATACCGCGGGTTACACAGAACCCGCTGGCAGATCGGCCCCATCCGGCCCCCGTCTAGTCGCCCGTTTCTTCTGCTGTAAAGACTCAAACCTTAATCAGTCGTTGGTCTCGTGTTAGATTCAGGAGCCGTATGTCTATCCCATGCATGTTTAATACCCCTCGCTGTATTACCCTCTACCACTTCTGCTGGGAGACTGTTCCACTTATTTACCACCCTTCTGCGGGAATACTGGGGAGAAAATTGCACCCAGTATGTGTGTGGCTCTCAGGATTTGTATAATGCGTTTTGTATAATGAGATAACAACCATCAGAAACATAATTCTTGCTAAATATCCGAATCCTTCTTGGATATTCTTTCGTCTTGTAAAATCTCATTCGATTTTTTTTGCCGGGAACACTAAATTGTCACGTGACATAAAGATGCTCATTGATAGGCTGTTTACATAGAAACCAAAGAAACGTCTTGTGCTGTTTCTCTATCATTTCCATGAAGATGGATTTACATGAATGTGAACCCCAGAAAAAAAGCCAATTGGATGTTTTAAGAAAAATAATGTTACTTTTTATGATAAAAAATCTAATTTAAAAAAAATGTGCGTTGCGTTTTCTCAAACGATGAAAATATTTTTAAAGATTTCTTTCTAAATGATGCAAAACAGTTTCTGTTCCGTCCGAGTCCTCGGTGCAGATGAATCACAGATGCGGTGAGATCGCTGGCTCGCTGTGATCTCGGAATCGACGTCTGACAGATGGCCGGCTGCCGTGACGAGGTGGTAGGGTCTCTGATTAAATCCGGGGTCGCTGCGATGTTTGGGAGGATGACGCTACATTTTATTAATTATCGAGCTTCCTTATGGTCGCTGACATTTATTTGCATATTTACTGAATATATCGCCTGAAATAAACTTCTCGTTAACGCGCCGATCCGGCCTTCCCGACCTCGCCGTGCAGCGGGACAAAGACGCGTCTGAACTCAATTCTCCGACGTGTCCCCGAGGGCGAAGCTTTACTCACAAACGGAAATATTTCGACTTTCATTTGCTTAGAAAATACCAGCGGATTCTACAGAGGAGTTTAACGCTCAGATAGCGGTTATTTGCGATTTTTTAACCCTATTTTGTTCTAGCGTTAAAGTCATAGAAGTCACAAACGTAGCTTTTTTTATTTATATTTCATGTCCGCAGTTGGCGGCTGGGACAGACAGGTCTGAAGGTGTAATTACCTGTCTCAAGCTGCGGTCTGTAACTGCAGGATAACTGCAATCCTTAAGTAATAATCATTTAGAGCGTAAGCCCCGGGGAGAGTGGAATAATGCCGTGGGGTCTATATATAGGGGCAGTATCTGGACCTCTGCCCCTATTCCGCTGGTGGTTTAGCATATATAGCAGGAAACCTTCCTCTTGGTGGGGCAAGTACTTGAATTTAGTGATTTCTATAGCGCCATCATATTCTGCAGCACTGTACAATGGGCAAACAGGGCAGAAGTAGAGCATGACATAATAGCTTGAAGGTATGGAAACATTTCTTAAAGAATTAAAGCTACGGTCAGGCTGCTGCCGATCTCTGCTGGAGCGGCAGAGAGGGTCGGTGTATCGAGCTGTCGGCCAGCACCCCACTGAATATTTGCCAGATGGCCAGTCCGGGCCTGCTTGTGACACCATTTGCCCCAGGGAACATTCTCCTTATTGGGGTAAGTGTTTACTATTTATTGATGTATGTTGCAGCATCGCACGATTCGTAAACAAGAGACAACCAGCGGTTCATAACAATTTGAAGGAACAGAAACAGTTATTCCAAAATGAAACTGCCAGTCTCTGCTGATAGTGGCTGAGGGTGCTGGGTTATGACATCATACCTCGGAACATTCAGCCAATGAATAAACCAAGACATGAGAGGCCAGCAGACAATACCCTGGGATCAGATTGTCAGCCGTCGCAGGCAAGGTGCCGCTACAAGTCACGTTTTATCAAGAATACATTTATCAATTTAGCACGAACTCCCTCGTCTATAAATAATTGGATCATGAGGGTAATGGGAAGAAAAATGCTTCCAAAGATTCTTTGCGCATATTAAATATACAATATATTCAAATTCTTGCTCTAATATAATTAAAATTGCTACCTTCCGCGCAGAATTAGCCAATTGCTGCCACTCGTACAGTAAATCATCAGACAGGGTACACGTTGTGATAATTCTTTATTATACGCTTTCAGGTTGAGACGCTAATAATCTCCGCGAGGAATCTGAACAGATTCAGGTTTTTGGCACGATAATTTCGCATTGTCACAGTTGTTACCAAGATTAGAGATAAGAGAAAAATATTCTGCAGCTTCAAACTCCTAAACTTCATGACCATGGAGCACGTTATATATTTAATATTTAATGTTTTCTTATAAAACCACCTGTAGCCACGCTGGATAGTGCTCCATTTGGGGGGGGGGGATGAAATTATTGAGAAATTGTGTTTCTGGCTTCTGTTTATGTATAAAACCTTCATCATATCTCAGTCTAGTCTTACGTCATTGATTACCCTGAAAATAAAAGGTCTACGTGGAAATGTATCCATTTGGAATTTTTGGAACCTCCAGGAGATACGTTGTAACTTTAGAATGACGATTCTGTAGACCTTACTAATATGAAAAGTCTGATAATGTCTGGTGGAGACTCATATTATCCACATAATTAAACTCAAAATGTACCATATAAAGTATTCTTGGTTCTAACCATGACATTTTTATTAAAAAATATATATTAAAAAAAAATAAAATAAAACCAGATCAGTTGCGTGGTTGCCATTCTGTTACTAGACTATACTCGCTGACATGATGGCCGTCGTTGCTGAATCTCCCATTATTGGGCCGTTGCTTCCCAACATGACAGTTGGGGGTTTTCTGCTGTTTATTTAAAACCAACAATAGTCACTGGAAATTGTTAAAAAGTGAATTTTACTCACCGTGAAGACGCTCTGCAGCAGAAAGGAGAAAAAGAAGACAGGTTAATGTCTATCAAACCTACAGACACAACAGAGAAAAGCAGAATACATCATAGCATCAGCGTCTAGTGACATAACTGATCGTATGATGTCATAAATTGTAACTGCCAATAAAAACCATACACAGGATTATGTAGATTTGATTGAGCCCACAATGGAAGCACAAATTCAACCAACTCCTCTTTATAAGAACTAAAAATTTTATAGAAAAATGGGAGAAAATCATAATTTGGAATTATTTGGTTTTTATTTACACATTCTCTAGGGAAAACCCCACATAAAAAGAAATTGGTGTTATGCTGGAAACAGGGCACCGACCACATGGATTTTACATAATTATACAGCGGAGCGTTGGCCGCTTTCTCCTGCCAAGGAAACTACAAGACGGAAGCTCATGGATGTCACTAGAAATGACACATTGACGTTAAAAAGCACAAGAAATTGAAACAAAAGCGACGTCTTTCTATTGGAATTACCGAGCCGGGCATCTGTTTGGTTCTGATATATTTTGGTCTTTTGCAGAAATTGATGACGGCGGGCGAGAGAGAAATGGCAGCGATCTCAACAGGGAATTTCAACCATAAATCACATCTTTGCCGCGGGAATATTTCAGGAGCAAAAATAAAGATTCCCAGGTTTGTTTTTATTCGTTTTTTTTGTATCTATAAATTACATTTCATTCCACTTTATTACAAAACAGCGATACAGAGGAGCGTTTTCTAATTTTTTTATTCAAATTTCCCACATTTAATGATTTTCGGAACTTGGCTTTTCTTTGATGCTGCCACCTTGTGAAAATTAGAATGAATAACAGGGTTACTATGAAGTACACCAGCTTAAAAATATTTAAAAATGGGGGGGGAATGTTTCCATAACTAACTTTGTGAGTAACGTGAATTGCACCAAAACACATGAAATATTAAAAGGAAAAACTTTTACTAACGTTTATTCAGACGCCATTCACATCACTGCTATCAATTCCTGTGGTCATTATTTTGTTTTGTTTTTAGGATTTACAATCACAAAACAATTAAAATAATTTAATAATAAAACACTCGAGTTTATGTATTAAGAGTAAATATTATTATTAAAAATTGAGCAATCGCCATTCGGATTTGGTTCCAATTTGACCATATTTACCAGAAATCCTGTCTATCCAGCGCCATATTAAACTCAGAGAAGACCAGAGAAGTCCAACCAAGTCTATCTCTTAAGGATAACCGTTCAACCGTTCACGATATTAAATCCCAAATCTTTGAGGTCTTGCAGGTATTTGTGACTCGTACGCCGTACTCTATACATGTTGGTTTCTTGTAAGCCGTCTCCGTAAGTTCTTTGTCTTGAAGGAGCGTATCCTCTGGGGCACGGGGTGAACGCGTGGTCGCGTTAGAAGAATATGGTTGCAAAACCAACGCAAGCTAATTATTAGCTGAGATCTAATTGCAGTATCGCTGTTCTCGATTTGGTGCAATTGACCAATGAAGACATCGCGGTCGCTTCCCATCGCAATTAAAATAGGAAAAGCTCACCTCTTCCAAAATAAAAATCTTCATAGATAACCAACCCCACTACCTGTGTCTTAAAGGAATGGCCGCTATTTAATAACGACCGGACGCTACATCAGAGGTGCTTTAAATACCCCTCTGACACAATAGTGCCAAGACCATGTGACCTCACAAGTACGCATCATAATAAGAGAATGGGGAAAGAATAATGTATCTGGGAAATATAAATATTCGTTTTCTCTCTTTTCACATCTTAGTGGTAGAATCTCCTATAACGTGATTTTTAGACAATTTTTTAGACGTAGTAACAGAATTGAAATTCCGCATACAAGCAAGAAATTTGCTGCTAAGTTCAGAAGAATTGGTTGTCAGTGAAACCTTAATTGACTAATTTAGTGTTTCCTTTATCTCTCCCTCTGGATCCAAATGCCTTAAATGAATATATTTAAATCTGTGGTCTGTTAAATGTGACATTTATCAATGTGACAAGAAAGTAATGAGTATCTTAGAAATTCCATTTTATTTTGTTTATGGGCGTTCATGACGCAGAAGTTTATTCAGCTGAGTGGAGAGACGTATGATCCTGCGCGATATTCATATATTTCTTTGTGAATATATTCCGCCGGACATAGAACGAGATACAAATGGATACAAAATAAGCCATTTTGATCTCTACTGTTCATCAAACAAGATGCAAACGGGTGCCAAACAAGGAAGCCATTTTGGGCAAATATAAATACTTTTCATCCATTTTGTGTTATTTCCTGAAAAGTTATTAATCACAAAAAAAAATTCTACTACGTCTTAGTGAACCCAACTTTTTATTTTCTCTGCTGTATCGAAACTATATCAAGGTCAACATTCTGTTTCGGGTTTCATTGGTGAAATACGTTTATTTCCCAGGGCTTTGTTTTCTTATAATTCGGTTTTTAGTGAGAAAACGTGTCTTCCTTTACCCAATAAGACATATATTTCAACATCAATGCCCATTTAAAGGCAATTGTATGCTGCGGGCCTGGCGGCGCCGAAGACCCGGTAGAAGCCGTTTACTGCGATGCTGCCGCAGAGGTTACAGAGAAAGAATAAAATTCACGTTGGCATCTTTATAGCCCTCGACGACATAAAAAGCATGTCTCTTCCCCGATACACGGCCACTAACAGCGAGTAATCCGTCCGTACGACCCTACGACATTCCACTTTGATTGCAATGTATCAATTTCACACCCATTAACCTCTTGGTTGCTGGAGAGAGGCAAACTGCGCTGACCTACGAGGGAGGACATGATCCATGAGTCTTTCAGCGTCTTCTAGAATTGTACAGACCGCCTGCCCTCCCCTTTTCGCATCCTATTTCCCCTGCTGAAAAGATAGCCTTCACGCACCACCGAGTAATGCTTGAGTTTTAATATCTTGAGTGAAGGAGTGATATATCATCACTCGATCTACTCGCTGGCTTATACTAATAGAGGAGAGATAGAATTCATCCAGCATGCGTTTCCATGCCGGCCCTGAAATCACTGACGTTGCGTTCAATATTCTGGTACCTGTAAGCAATTACAGACGAGCAGATTAGAAATGGCTGGTCTATTCAAATTACATTTACATCGCTGGGGGAAGCGAATGCCATCACTCGTAGATCAAAGCGTAATCTCAGCAATGGCGCCCTTTTGATTAGCGTAATAGGTCGGAAAAGTACAAAATCATTAAATTAGGGGTTTTGACACCAACAGAAGCACGGTGTATAAAATGTCTTCCCTTCCAAAGAAATGTCGTCCAAGGCACTGTTTGGGCTTCTATTATGGAAACTTCTTTAAGTTGCTCATTGCCCATCACGGCAACCTTTCAGGATCTCCTCTCAAGGAAACCAATGGTTTTTCCATTAAAATGAGTGAATTTATGGTAATGGGTGGCCACTGACTGACTGGAGACAGAAATGCCGCCATGTTAGAGGTGGCTTAAAATGGTTGGAGCATTGAGCGCCTGCATTCATCCCCCTTTGATTGCTTCCATTCATGATCGAGATACATGGCCTCCATTTGGCTAGTAACTTATAAGACATTGTAAACACTACATATTTTTGTTGCTTTTAAAATTTTGCTATTAGTTGTAATGAGGACATTAGCGGAAACGAAACATTTTTTTCCAGCCTCAGCTTCTGCCCGTTGGGACCCAAACCCATAATTTCCTCTGGACACGAGATGGAGTTACTGCAGCGAATCCAGTCTGGAGGCGAGGCATTAATCATTGCTCCCACGATGGGCACGGCTTCATGAAGCAAAGCTATGATAGACAGCTCTGATCCCCAAGAGATTCTGCAGCAGCTGCTGAAGTTTATTGCAAGCCAGACCAGTCTAACCCCTTCTCCATGCCAAATAACAGCCGAGAAAAAGAAATTCACTAACTGAATGCAATACGCAAATTCTATCAGTCGGCACGTATGCCAGACCTCGCTACATAACCTCCGTGCTCGTCACGCCATAATGATATATTAATATAAAATAATATAATTATATATCATAATATAATAATAATAATATAATTATTTAATTAATATAAAATATAATAATACATAATATAATAATATATTAAATAGATATTTAATTTATATACGTTTTCGGGTAGAGCCAACAAGTGTTTGGTATCCAGCAGGTCTCGCTGTAAGACTGGAGCGGTTGTCGGGATGTCTCCGTGTAGCTTGGCTCACACCGGAATTGAATCAGACATTAAATATACTGATGACCAAATGCTTAGCGGGTGAAAATGTAAAGGCGCGGTGGGCCAAGCAGCCGGTCTATGAGCCATGAAAGCACAAAAAGGCGCTATATAAATTGTTTAGATCATTCTGCATCTGAATGCTGCTCTCTGCTCCAAATAGATGATACCACCTGCCACGTGCACACATTTAAAATCTAAATAAGTCCTCATTGTTTTACATTTTAGGACGAGCAACGCTTGATAAAATGCGTTTTATAAGCAGCTCGCTACGTGTGGTCTTCCGTATCCAACTGAAAAATATCAATAACGGCTTCGCAATAAGAAAAAAGCTTTTAAAAGTTGCCAACTGGCAGCGATAATTCAGTCTGCCGGGGGAGAGGGTTTAGAGAACGGAACAGCAGCTAAAGGGACGTTGGACACGATTGTAAAGTCAGGGAGAGGAGAATTATTATACCACCGGCGGCAGATTATATCACCTCCGTGATTGACAATAAAATTCAGAAAAGCTGTTTTTCTGGAAACAGTAAATATTATGAGAGCCGTTTAGCTCTGCTCCCTCTGCAGAAGGTCCGAGCGTCATCAGAACGGCCGCGGTAATACCGATTGTGTAAAATTATATAGAATAATTCTAATCATCAAAGGATTTTAATCAGCAATAAAACTTGCAGTACTTGCAGTACTGTTGAATTATTTAAGTACTTTTTCTGTAATGTTAGGGTTTGGGAAGACAAATGCTAGGCATGTGGGAGAGTTAGGGTTAAGGGGTGTTTGGGGAGAGTTAAGGGTATAATCTGCTCCCCTTGTTATAGTTTAAATGTATATTAAGTGTTAATATTAACCAATCATTACAGCCTCCCCCTGCAGTAAATGGGGTTATGATGTCTTGTAGTTCAGTAAGATCAAGACAGGAAGTCACCGTATGCTGTAAGGTAGAAGCAGGAAGTCACTGTGTGCGGTAAGGTCAAAGCAGGAAGTCACTGTGGTAGAGTACGTTCAAGACAGGAAGTAACTATAATGCTGTAAGGTAAAGCAGGACGTTGCTGTAGAGCAGTGAGATCAAGACAGGAAGTCACTGTAGTAAAGTAAGATCATGACAGGAAGTGGCAACTGCTCAAATTCAGTGAGGCAGGAGAAGATGGCAGAACAGATAGAAGTGAAGGTAGAGCAGTAACAAATGAAGCAAGGAAGGAAGGGAGTAAAGCAGAACATGAGTCTAACATAGATTTAGCAAAGACATGAAGTAGGGAAAGCTCAGCTAGAAGTAGACAAGATCTGGAGAAAGCTAACAAGACAGGAAGTGGAGGCAGCTCATACAAAGCACTACAGGAAGTCAAGATAACACAGACAGGACGTGGAGGCAGCACATCTGAAGCACAACAGGAAATCCAGGTGGCACAGCCAGGAAATGGAACCAGTTCAGCTACAGGTGAGATTTTGTGCATTTACCTGGTTTGTAAATAGGTTATATACAATAAGATTAATGTATAGATTCAAACTATACTTTTAACTATAAATTGTTAAATATGCGGCAACAAACAGATTAAAAGAGCAGAAAATAACATTTTATATAATTAAATACACTTCAGGTTTTGGATTTAGGAATCATGATGTTTCTCAAACATGCCTTGATTTCATCTCATTAATCAGTATTCAGCGGTTTCTCAATTATAGTGATTAGGAATTAGTTGAATTCTCTTTCATTCATGCTAAATTAACAGAAATATAATGTTAATGTAAGATCTCCCACCTTAAAAAAAACAAAGGTATTTAAACAATACCTCAGTCTTTTCGTGGCGGTTGATACTATGTTACTCCTGATACCATTCGGCGGCCCTGTCAGTTCACATCCATGCTGCCCGCTCTTTAAACTCGTAAGCAACGCGCCTGCATGAATTAGGATTCCTCATTCTTTCTCGTCTCTGTTCTCATGTTAATCTCTGCTTTCTTGGGATTTTCCTCGAGCGCTGCTGGCGCCAGCCCCAATTTTATTGCAAAATCAGAAAAATATCATTTGAAAATACAACGCCTTGTCGTGTTAATCCGACCTCTAATACTCAACAAGAAACTTCAATATTAATGTAGATTCCTCGAGGTAGATCTTTTTTTTTTTTTTTTAACATATTTCATTATTTTCTGAAGCAAAAGCGTCACCCGGAAGCGAGCAGCTCACTCAAGGACTCGCGTTGAGAGCTATCACATTTATATAAATTCTATTCAAATATGTTTGAGTTTCGCTGTGCAGGAATCTACATTAAGCCCATGACATCATCAACAGAAAAATGGGGAAAAAGTGATTCATTGTAACCAAACAATCTTTATTAACTATGATTCCCTTTACTTAAGAGACCCTTCCATGCCTCAAAATAGACAAAATCCTTTTATCCTATTTCTGAATAAAATAATTATTTATGTTGTTAAAAAAAATAGATTGTATAAATTCATCTTATTATACTCTGTAGTTATTGTGCTGTAAACTGTAAAGCACTGAGTACATCTGTTAGCTCTGAATACAAATATACATAAATATTCCTCGATATTCTCGCTTATTCGTAATGAAATTCTGACGTAAAACCGGATAGCTGAAGAGATCGTCCGTTATAAACCTATTCTTGTATTTTCATGCTTTTTGTCGTCCTATTTTTGTTTTTGTTGAGAAACAAAGAAAAATAGCAGAATTTTAGAAATAATGAAACGCCGGCGGCTTTTCCCGAACATATTGCAAAGCGAAATCTAGCAACGGAACATCTGAGTTCCGCGCATGAGCGAGGCAGGTTTTACGGTTCACTAAAAAACCAAAGTGAGTACGAGTAGCTGGGGGCTGTAACCCAGTTAAAATGATATTTGAAATGCAGCTAAAGTGCCACCGAACATCATGTTTCCGTATTGTGGGGAGGAACGCCTCTGCATTAGAGGGAATGTCGGACCGGGAGCTGTGATTTGCCGGTTACGCCGTGTCTGCGGTAATTGAAACGGTTTTAAGGGAAAATCAGTCGTCTGATACAGACGGCACGATGTACACGGCCTGCGATCATCAGAAGCGCAGAGAAACGCGTGTGTCAGGAAACGCCAGAGTTCCAAGTCAGTTGTGTGAAACCCTTTTGTTACATTATCGTTCCTTGGGTCTCATATGCAAATGAACCGCTCCAGCGAAGAACAAGTGATTTGCATGTGAGGCTGCAATCATTACAGAGAAAGAAATCTTTTTATCTCTTTCTTGATAAATACCTGCATTTCATTTGTGAAAATGTCTCTAGGTTATGGAAGATCCGTGGGCTCAACAAGGATAATCTGCCTCGTCTACACCAAGTGCAGCCTAGGAACTCTCGAGGTTTCCCATCTTGGCATTTTTCCCACTCTCAGGGTAAATAGGGAGATTCTCGGGGTCCTGGGGTGAATGGGGCAGATTTTCAGATTTTTACCTGCCCCCTCTGGATCCCCATCTGAGAGAGATGCACTAGCAGTGTGTGTGTGCGTGTATGTATGTGTGTTTGTGTGCATGTGTGTGGTAGTGTGTGCGTGAGCATGTGTGTGTGTGTGCAAATGTGTATTTATGTGTGGGGGTGTATATGTGTGTGAGCATGTGTGTGTATATGTGTGTATATGAGTGTGTATATGTATGTGTGTTTGTGTGCATATGTCTGTGTGTGTATATGTGTGTGGTAGTGTGTATATGTCTGTGTGTGTGTGCACATGTGTGTATCTCAGACTCTTTTTCCACCCCCATAAATTAACCCATGAAGGGCAGTAATGTGTCTCCTGGGGACACTCAGGGGCCCTGGAGCTAGCTGTATCTTGGGAAAGCTCCCTGTTGGATGTAGTAATACCCTCATTAATCCAATATCACTACAACAATACAATGATACTTTGCCCTCTTATGAATTAACACTTTGTGGGGTTATTTTGCTGCCCGGATGCAGGTGGTACTTGGGACTGGATTTTAAAGAAAGTGGTTTTTTTTCGTTATACGGTTTTCCGCACTTTGGCCGGATTGCAGTAATGGGCAGTTTTTTCTGGAGTGACCTTTTTCGCTGGTCGCACTCATCCAGAAAATTGCAATTTCTCATAACCGACCCTTAATATACCCAGCGCTGGATCGCTTTCCCTCCAGAGCTTAACTCTCATTAAAGCCCCTGGAATGGCTGAACTGCTGTGGGGCCAAACAGCTGGGACGGCGCAGTAGCGGGAACCCCAAAATATTCTTTGATTTCCGACCCCCATCTTCTCGCACCATTTTACATCTCAACTTAAATGTACTCATTAGAACCCATCTACCAAAATATCCAACAAAGAGTTAACAGACTCTCTGCCAATCAGATAATGAATTGATCGTGTTCTTTACGCATTATACATATATATATCATACACCGTCATACATGTTCCTGCCGTGTCTCCCGGCATTAGCTGATATTATTGTATTTGTGCTCTCGGTGATACTCGGTAGTATTATTGGACATGCAGTTGCCCGGTTCTGGGCTCTGACAGTCATCGTGCCGAGTGTCTCTGGCCTATTTAAACCGCCATCTGTTAACAGAGCAAACGGATCAGATGTTTTCGCTGCGTATCCAAATCAATTGAAATACAAAAAATGGAGGAGGAAAAAATCTCACGTGGGTTTGTAACAGACGACGGCGGAGACCGCACTGGGTGTTTGGAACTCACAGAACAGCAAAAAACACATTTAGAGCAAAACATTCCCCGCGTTCGTCGCAGATTAATTATCGCAACCAAATCGTTAAGTTCACCGTCTGACGATCTAGAACTCTGCTCATTGGGGGAATATTTACTGTCTATAAAACTATAGAAAGGGTTAAACGGAAGTCAGATTTGGGAAGGAAAGAGGAGAAAATAGTAAATAACTGTAACAAATTAAAAAGTAGTATGTGTGAGTAAACGCAGTTAGCATGTGTGTTACTGTATGATGTTTGAGTGTGTGTTAGTGCATGGTGTTAGTGTGAGTGTGGGTGTTTATGTATGGTGTTAGTGTGAGTGTGTGTCAGCTTATGGTTTTAGAGAGTGTTTGTGTATGTTAGTGTTGAGTATGTGTGTCAGTATGCGAGTGAGCGTGGGTGTTTATGTATGGTGTTAGTATGAGTGTGTGTGTCAGCTTATGTGTTTAGAGAGTGTTTGCGTATGTTAGTGTTGAGTATGTGGATGTGAGTGAGCGTGGGTATTTATGGTGTTAGTGTGAGCGTGGGTGTTTATGTATGGTGTTAGTGTGAGTGTGTGTGTCAGCTTATGTGTTTAGAGAGTGTTTGCGTATGTTAGTGTTGAGTATGTGTGTCAGTATGTGAGTGAGCGTGGGTGTTTATGTATGGTGTTAGTGTGAGTGTGTGTCAGCTTATGTGTTTAGAGAGTGTTTGTGTATGTTAGTGTAGAGTAGAACGAGGGAAATGCTGACGTTTACTGCCAATAATAACACGAGTGTGCGTGTGTTTGATTCCATATCATGTATGACTTGTGTTATTCAGCAGTAATGCATGCTTGCAGCAGCGAAAGAGTTAACCCTTAATTATCACCTGCCGTTAATTAGCATACGTGTGCGCGGACAGCCTTCGTTCCTGCGGAATATTGATTAGAAGTCGCTTTAAGGTTAATCAGCACGGACCGGGCTTGGGATGGCGCATCTCTCGTCAGATCTCGCTGCCTTCTCCGCCGGGCGATTTGCATGGAGATTCGGCGGGTTTAACCTTGAAATATTAGCACTTCGCAGTACAGAGAGTGGAAAACGAGGGCATTAAACGCATGAAACCGCGGAATTAGCATTCATTTCTCTTCAAGAGGTGTGTTTTTCTGCTTGGACACTTCCACTTGGAAAGTACGTGTTCTGATTATTCCCCAGATAATGCATTTTCAGAAATCATTCAGGACGCGCTGCTGACTTTATAAAAACAGCAAATCTATTGTAATTGCAAAAATATCATATTCCTGATTTCTGCATTCTATCAATGCTTTGCACCGCTTCTCCGGGTCGGGGTATCCTGAGATGCCCCACTCCCCATACATCTCCCCCCTTAAATGGGGACGTGTCCCGCGATGTCAGAGGGAACGCCCACTGGCGACATAAGAGGGAACGCCCACTGGCGTCGGCGGGACCACCCATCTACATCAGTGGGACCGCCCACAGGAATCTCTATCAGTGTGAGACAAGTGATGAGCTTCTCCCGTGGAAGTTCAAACGAGATGTATCAGTCAGGGCTCAGGATTATGGTTATTATATCACGGTTCTTCCTCTTAGATATATTTTAGGGTTTTTAGGGGTTTTTGTTACTGATTGAAGGATTCTCTGGATGTTTTCACAAACAGCTGGCTAAGTTACCTGTTCAGCAATTACCTTTGGGCTGATGAACCGGGTATTTATATCTTTACATGCGGCAGCGTTTAAGGAATTGCATATATTTAGAACGAGTATTTTATCGCCATTGATGTCACCAAACAGCAAAGCACCGAACGACCTTGGAAAAGACATCTTTTGGGTTCCCCCCAAATCATTGTGAGGTTCAGGTGGAAGTTCTTCCCATCAACTCACCTGAAGACTCAAATACAATGGGCAAAAAAGTAACAATTTGTTCCCGGGGTAGCAACCAAGGAAAACCCACAAATTCACGGACGCCTTAGAAAAAAAGTGAAAGCACTTCCTGAAATATCGCTGTGACATCACAACCTGCCACGTAACAAAAACGTCGCAGCGAGCAAATACCTCCCAATGAGTCAAAATTATTTCTTTTTTAGTCATTCTCAATATTCTGGTTTACATCATGATCTTTCCTAGATAATTGACTTAAAAAAACTATATATATAATTATTATTTTTTGAAATTACAATGTATCACGTGTTAGCGTGTGTTAGCGCGTGTTAGCGTGTGTTAGCGTGCGTTAGCGTGCGTGCGTGATGGAGATATCTGCTTTTTATCCATGAAAACTGAAGTGTATAACCAGCTTTAGCCACTGTAACCAAAAAGCTTACAATCTATAAGCATTCAGATTAAACAGGAGCTTAAATCTCCTGATATTTTTTTTTTATCTTTTATATATTTATAAATTTATATATCGGATATACCTGCTGTCCTGATATTTTTTTTTATCTTTTATATATATTTATATATCGGATATACCTGCTATCCTGAGTATTTTTTTTACCTATTGTTAAAATGCCCTTTAAGTTATTTTTGGAGGAATTCTGCTAATCGCGTGATAAGGAAGAAACCTGATAGACCTTCAATTTAAGGAAAAAAAACCCACAGAGGGCATGCCATTAACCCCTAAAATCTAAAGGGGAATCAATATGTCTGCCTTGAGACAAAAAGGCTGCTTAATTATTCAAATAATTATTACCAATAATGTCTACAGCGCTACGGAATCTGCTGGTGCTATATAAATAATTATAATAGATTATTAGATAATTATATATAGAGCAGGAAATAGCACTAAATAATTTTCGGTGCTTTCTGTGATTCTTTTTTTTATTAAAAACCAAACAAAATCCACCTGCGTTTCACGCCGTATGGGGTTTTAAATTCTTGTTATGAGAAGCAGGATTTTTGCGCATGGTTTGGGGGCGGCACGCAGAAGAATGATACTTATAACTGCAACTTTTTGATACATTAATAAATGTGCTTGTTAAGGGACAGCGGAGGCCGCGCTGTTCGTAGGGTAGGATATCAGACGAAATACCATGTTTTTGGTTAAAGGTGCAGGGAGGAGGTATAATTTGTGACCCTAAATGAAGGCGCTTATGGTTTGCTAGTAAACACGAGCCATTTGGCCCATCCGGTCCGGGGTTGGCGTAAGAGCTCACGCTTGACCCTTGGACTTGTCGTATGTCCAGGAAAGGTCTGCGTCCGGCCATAGCAGGGAATAAAGGTGCCGTGTTGTCACCTGCCGTCCTTTAGTCATCGGGGCTTTTACTTGGGGCAATAGTGATAGAGGGTCAGAGAATATTGGTGGCCGGGGTCTGACCTGCCTGCTTCCACCACTCTGCGAGGAGTCCAACCGAAACTCAACGGATCTCCTCGGGCCACCGATCAATAAAGATCGAGTTACAAAACCTTTTACTGGAAACCCACAAAACCCTGGAGCTCGTTTCCCGCCTGCACCCTGCCACGGCCCGGCTTCACGGCCCGGCTTCACGGCCCCGATTATTTCCCATTCGTTTAGCATTTAAAACGACGCGCGTGGAATGAAATAAGAAGCCCCCGGAGCCAAAGGCTCCATCCATTAACCATCCAGCTTCGGAATGCGGCGTTCGGTTTGGTGCAAGCTCGGTGCATTCTGGGATATGTAGTCCTAATCCTGAGCCTTCCAGAAGCCAAGCCCCGCGTGTCGGTGGCAGTTGGACAGGAGCCGGAGCGCGCTGCCCGGGAAAAAGATTAATAGACGCGGATAATCGAAATTTAGGCCAATTTATTAGTGTTTGAGTCGAGACGCGGGCCAGGAAAAGGCAGCCGCGCGGAAATCGCACATAAATTAGGAAGAGAAGGTTCCGGGACCTCAGACGTGTTGATATTGTTCCACGGATACAATTATTACCATATTGGCACAATGGGGAGAAGATAAGCTTTTCTGTGTTTGCACGCAGCCGATTGTGTCATTCACCTATTACGGGAGTGACAGCCAATTCCGTGGCCTTTACAGCACCTGCGCGCCAGCGGCTGCCATGATAACAGATGATAATTACTTTTTAAGCAACTGTAAAAAAGATTAAGAGGATCGCGGTGGAATCTCTACGCCGGCGGGGGGGGGGGGCAGTTAATACACGTACTTTCTCTACCATGTAATGGAATTTACAAAACCCCAGCGGGACCACCGGCGATTGCCAGGGGCCACGGGGGCCACCAAAACGAGGGGGGTAAATCCATTATTAGAGACTGCGGAGTGATACGTAACGTTCCGACTCTCGGAATTCAATAAAGACAATGAGTTAAAGACGTCCCGAGAGCACAGACTCCTCCGACACATGCTTGAAAACCTACCAAAACCCAAAGCTACCTGCTTGAACTCAGGTTGTGGAGATGATTAGTTTACGTAATCTGCGCTCCCCGTTCCTATAACGGACGTTATTTTTAACTCTTCGCGCTCTCACACGATGGCTGAATTCTCCAGACGCTCTACGTTTACAGCCCGATCGTTAGACCCCAGAATCGCGAAGCATCGGCACGGACTCAGCGAGGCGCACTTGGCGCCGCGCTCTGATTGGCCGTAATTGTTTGCGGAATGTCGCCCGCTTCTTTTTACTTTCTGAGATTTAAGCAGCTGCAGAAAATCATTCATTTCTTTCACTTGAAAGCGGCGGATACGGCGATTGTGAAACGGCACATTTTCCTGCAAAAAAAGGCTCTTTTGTATACAGGAGAAGTATCTTTTTCATAAAGTATTTTTCTAGCTGTAAATGCTGTTTTTTTTTATAACCAGATTTAAAAGGGGGGAATTTATTAGTTTAACGGCAAATCCGGAGCCGCGTCACCTTCTGCAGCTACGGTGCGCCAAAAGCTTTGGGGGGGGTCCTATAGAACACTCGATGGGTTAATAAGAGCGACAATTAGGTAAATTCCCGTTAACCGCCTAAGAAGTGTCATTAGCAGGTCAGTGACTCCTTCCGGCTGCGGTAAGTGGGACCCTTAACCCTTTTGTTGCCAGAGTGGCTTCTAACAGAGCGGGTTCCTGGGCCCTGGGGCTAACAGATGGTTAATCTTCTCGGAACATCAGTAGAAACCTTTTCGTGCTCCATTAACCGTTAGCTTTTTGTTGTAATGAGTTAGCCGGGATAATTTAGGTTGACAGCGGGAGGTTTTTTTCTTTTTGTGTTTTTTTTTTTTGTATGGAGCTAATAAACAATATTTCAGCGTCTTCGTTATTTCCAGCGGTAATTCAGATTTAGACGCATTTTCCCCCTGTAAGTCGCCAATGGCCGGGGTTATTACCTAACGGCGCGGCTGAGCTAGGAGATAACCAAATTCATTTTCTCTTATCTGCCGTGATGTAATACATCCCGGCTCTGGATCCACATGACTGGAGAATAATGCGTTTGCAAGAACTGCAGATGACAAACAATGAAGCCGGCTCCCGTCTCGTGCGCCATGCGCGGCCATCCACCACCGCCATGCCCAGGGACGGCAAAACAAGCGCTAATTCGGCTTCGGAATTAAGTGGGCAATTTCCAGTCTACCAGCTGTTAGCATCCACAAACATGCGCGTCCAATGCTGGGCGGCCAGGCTCTTTTACAATTAAGTGTAATTACTTCATTAAACGGTTGTGGGGGGGGGATAACGAGCGGTTGGTATTCTGAGACCCCCGGGCGCTGGTGGTCTACTGAAGACATCGCGAGGCTTACCTTCTGCAGGAGCTGGGAGCCCGAGTACTTAGCTGCTATGGATTTGATCTCCCCTCCGAACGCCGAGGCCCAGAGCTTCACCCTACGGAGAAAAGACGCAGAAAAGCAACGTGAGACCCCCATCCCAGGAAAAATCCATTCCCTGTCCCCAGGAGCGAGCCGCCGCCGACCCGTTAACCCCGCCGCATGTTCTAATCGGTGCTAAAAAAAAAAAAAAACATCTCGTCATCCGGACCCCGGTGCGGCGGCTCCATGCAGATCCGCTCTGTTTGCCGCAGTTAAACGTCGCGCGGATGGGGGACGCGGCTGACAACATTAAACTGCCGCCTGCAATAAAGCCACGGATGAAACGCAGCGCAGGTAAAAGGGAAAGCCGCGATGTGTTCTTCGGATGGCCGCACGATAAACAATCACATCTGCGCCACCGCAAACTTGCCTCCTAGCAGATAAGTTCTTGGCGTGATATCAGCCATGAAATATACGCGGCGGCGAGAAATACTCACATAGACAGCGGGATCTGCTGCTCCGATCCGACCGCTTGCTTTGGCGTCGTATTCGAGGAAATCCAAAAGAAAAAGACCCAAAAAGTACATGAAATATTCCAAAAAGCTTGCATCTTTATTTATTTGTTTTCGGATGGTTGGCGGCAAAAGAGCAACGAGAGATAGGCGGCAGTCTAAAGTCACGGTGCCGTGTGTCGGGTCCTAGAGAGACGGCGGTCCGAATGCAGGGTGCTGTATGTCGGGTCCTAGAGAGACGGCAGTCTAAAGTCACGGTGCCGTATGTCGGGTCCTAGAGAGACGGCGGTCCGAAGGCAGGGTGCTGTATGTCGGGTCCTAGAGAGATGCAATCTGAAGGCAGGTGCTGTATGTTGAGTCCACTGCGAAAATCAGGTCAGAAAAACTTATTCGACATCCATCACAGAACGCTTAGGGGATGAGAGGAGAAAGAAAAGACTGCAGAGAGTTTTGCGTCCTTGGAAACCGGCAGCTGTTCGTGGTAACACTGCAGACCCGAGCGTGTAGTTCTGTGCAACTCCGCAGTAAGCAGCGTACTGTACTCACTCCGGTGACCTCCTGCTACTTCAAAGTGCCCTTAGCAGGGGGAGAACACAGACTATTGATCCCGACCGCGCTGTCTCCTTACAATCGCTGCTCGTTTCACAAGAGAAAGCCGCCTCGGGGTTATCCTCTCTCCGGCTTTTCATCCCATATCAAGACGCGTTCGGCAGGAGCGGGATCCGGCAACTAATGCGAAACTGCTGACGAGCGGCAACGAGAGAACTTGGAGGAGATGGACGAGGAGGAAAAGAGAAAAAGAAAAAGAAGTCAAGTGGAGGGGAGCGCAGGGAGGAATTAGCACAAAGTGCTAGGAGCGGGGAGCGATGCGTTGGAAGGAAAGCCTCTGGGAGGATTGTCCGTGGGATGAATGCAGGGGGTGTTACGCTGACAATGGCTCAGGGGAGAGGCTGACATGAGGGACAGTGAACACCCACAGAAGACTTTCCCCCCAATTCATTCGGCGCTCGCACTGCGGAGGGGCTTTTGTTGTCAGATCAGTAGAGAGAATGAACTCAGCCACAGGAACGGCGCTCGTGCCGAGAGAGAGCCGAGGCGACCGCCGGGAGGAAAATCCCACCCCGGCCGGCGTGTCATGCTGGGATCGTCGGCAGGGCTGGAGCGGCTCGCGCGCGGCGGCGGCATCCGCTGTTTTTCGGGGGGCAGAATCCTGCTTTTGACGAACGCCGTTCCTTCTGCACGAGGGGAGGCTGTGTGTGGCGGGGGGTTTTTTGTTGTTTTTTTTTTTTTTGCATCAATCCGGCGCGCTGCAGCGACTCGAGTATCAAGGAATTAGAAAGTAAAAAAAAAAAGAAAGGAAAATGCAGCGTTTCCAGATCGATGCCGCCTAAGTGACTCGAGCCGACGAATAAATTATTAATTTAGGCTTCGAGGAGGAATCCCTTCGGTGAACCGAGCGTAAGATCGAAGATGACGGGGTCTCGTAGAAGAGCTCAGACACTAGATATATATATATATACTTATCTATATCTATCTATATATATCCCCGTCTGTGATACACATCGGAATAAGTATTAACCCTTGGCGTGCCAGGAGGAAGTATAACTGACTTCATTACCTGCTCTCCGCACAACAAGAAAAGAGTCATTCGTTACCGAACACAAAATAATTACACAAAAAAATAATAATAATTGGCCCAATTACGCTAGGAAATTACACGTTTGCTACAAGACAGCAAATGCTTTTCTACTTGATTTAATGATTCCTTTTAACTCTTTCCTTTCTGCGCTACTTCCACGCAAAAGTGCCTGACGGGACTGATCATTATGTTCATTTCTGCTGGGTGAAAATACTCCAGATTGCTGAAACGTTTATAATTGGGTAAATCCGTGAGCGAGCGGGATTTAGGACCCCAGCGCGGATCCAGGTATGGAGCGATTTAGAGAGCTACTTGAAAGCTGAAAGGCTTAAGAAGCGAGGATGACATCATGCGTCCAAATACCCCCCTCCCGGATAAGAGGCTGGGAATTTGCCCTTTTAGCATAATACAGGGGGCCGACCGCGGGGAATATTCTGCAAACTGTGTGTTTAATGCGACTCCTGCGCGTATCACCAGGTGCACACTTTACCTACAGGCGAAATGCGTGGCTACGCATGAGCGGCTCGCCGTGTATAATGAATTATCCGCCTCTTTGCACACACGCCGCAAACAGCCTCTCCTTCTGCTTCATTCCAGGGTCACAAAAAAGGCTGAAGAATGGATATCACCTCTCTCCTACTCCGCCGAGCATCGGAAAAAAAATAGCCCCCCGGATACGCACGCCGATAACGAGGGGTTAATTTGCTAATTATAATGCTGGACGTTTGCGCTCAGCCTTGGGACTTCTCCATTAATTAGAGGGGAGACGGTAAATATTCTATAGATCCGGTGGTTGCACTCGCTGAACGTAGCGTAACGGGGGGTCTTCAAATACGCAAAAAAATATCCATCAGGGAAAGGGTTAATGTTCTCCGATACGTCCTTATATGGAGGACGATCTGTTGGAGGTTTATGAACAAAAAAAGCATACGGAAAATGTACAGCGCTGCGCAGTATGATGGCGCTATATAAATCAACAAATAATAATACCAAGTATCGTAAATACACAAAATTCAAACATCTCCCTGACCTCGAAAGGTTAAACTTTGGGTTATTTATGAAAAGTTACAGCGGCGCGAGGTTCTGGGTGATATTTCTCCTGCCGCTCGCGTCTTACATTCAGGAGCCATCTTCCTAGCCCATGTATGTTTAAAATCCCTCACTGTATTAGCAGCTGCCACTTCTGCTGGGAGGCTGTTCCACTTATCTACTACATAGAAACCTAGGACCTGCCAGAAGATCGGCCCCGTCGGCCCGTCTAGTCGCCCGTTTCTCCTGCTGTAAAAACTCAAACCTTAATCGTTCGTTAGGAAAATTTTCGTTTCGAAAATTCTGCTTTGCAGAAAAGTAGTAGATACCTTGAATAGACTTCAGTGGAAGCAGCAGAGTCAAACAAGGAATGCAAGGAAGCTTAGGGTGTGCGTAGAGCTCTCCTAGAGAATGAATGGAGTAAACGTGATTTAAGCAGGGAATATAGACGGGCCAATTTATATAATATAATGTATATGTTTGCCGTGGCAACACAGTAAGAGCTTGGTAATCCGTATCCCGCCAGGTGAGAGAAACGGGTTTACTGCCATAAAGCAAAACGCCGCGCAGGGGTTAGCAGAAGGACCAGGAAATGGCGAGAATGGAGAGCTGCAACTTTTATAAAGCGGCGAGTGTCGAGGGGACTTGTCCTGTCCTCGCTGCGTCCGGTTGGGTATCAGACCCTCCGAGTCTCCCGGTTATATGACCGGTACTCCCTGTGCGGGTTAAGGTGGTCGGAGGTCTTTGGGATCTGGGGCGGGGGGGCTTCGCGTTGGTAACGTTTCCAGTCGGGTTCCGCGGGCCGCTTAATTCAGTGCCGTCGGGGTCTCGGTTTCCCCGGGTGAAGCTCATTGGGGTTATTGAGATGTTAATTTAAAAAGAACAATAACCCAGTCGGGGACGTTTGTGTTCTTTTGTAATTTGCGCTCCTTCTATGAGCAGAAGTCACGTAATTATCCCGCCTATTACCTCGGCTCAGATTGCACCACTTGGCCTGCTGTTTTATATCGCATCCTGACATCCAACGCGTGGCATTTACCCCCCTCCCACGGCGCATCCTTATCTGCCCCCCTCCCACGGCGCGTCCTTATCTGCCCCCCTCCCACGGCGCGTCCTTATCTGCCCCCTCCCACGGCGCGTCCTTATCTGCCCCCCTCCCACGGCGCGTCCTTATCTGCCCCCGTGGATCTTCCATCTCGGCAAAGTCTGTGTCGGTTCTTCCATCTGTTTGCCCCCCCCCCTCCTGCGCGCCAAGCACTCTCAAACTCACAACGCGCTCTCAGCCTTACACCGGTGAACGCGTCGGATAAATCTAATATTTACACAAAACGTAAACCCACATCCTATAAAAAAACACTTTTTTATTATTATTATTATTATTATTATTATTATTATTATTAATTTCTCTAGAAATTCTAAAAAGTAACTTTTTCCCCGAGATAGAATTATCTACAGGGTATATTTTGGAGATTTTATAGGTTTTTACGGCTTTTTTCGAAAGGAATTTTGTGAACTGAATTATTAAATAAATTGGGAACCTTGTTGATAAAGTAGAATGATGGAAATACTTCCGGTGAATTCCGCTTCTCTCGCTAAGTGGAACTGCTTTAACAATACATTAGCGGCCTAATCTAATTCACGAGAGTCAATTATCTCACGGCGGATAAAATCCATTGTGGGCTCGCTCCCTCGCTCGCTCCTCCAGCAGTTTATGGCTTTGTAAATAAGTCCGGCTCTCGACGTTCTGTCATTAACAGATAAAAGGCCGACCTGCCCCAACCCCCCCCCCTCTGAGATTGGACAAAAACAGAAAAGAAATCAATTACTACCCCCCCAACCCCCCTCCGAAACCTTTCAAAGGCCTGATATAGAGATGCGGCTTTTAATAACATTAAAAAAAAAATTACAAAAAGATACAAAATTATAAAAAGTCCAAGTGTTTTCGGTAACATTTTTCTTGATGCGGAAAAGTTTTTTTTCTGAATGGGGTCATTTTTCTTAAATAAATTCGTGAATAATAATGAATCAATTAATAATATTATTAATAGGCATTTATAGGCATGAACAGACGCCATGGAGCGTAACCCGACGCGTTTCCTTCTTTTTTAATACGGAACGTTCCACTTTGACAAAGGAGATTTCTAAAATGAAGCAAAAAGAAAACAAGGCCACAGAAGATTTAAAAAACATGCGTTCCGCTAGACCCGACGCGTTCTACTTTTGGGATTTTCAGATTTCTTAACATTCTAAGAGATTTGCATAAAATTTATGATTTGGTTTTGGATTAGCGGCTTCCTTTATCTATAACACAATGAATAAAAGGGTAAAAGTGTAATTTTGTTGAAATGATCCCATCCCTGTAAACTGCGGAGGGTCCGGTGGTCTTCAGGGCTGTGGACCGGCGCGTTTTACAAGGGCTACATATCTTGTCTGCCCCAGTCCCGACGCTTTGTTCCCATTACTCCCTGATCCTAACCTTCCTTGGGATTTCACAAAACCCCGGAGCTGCGGAAAACACATAAAACACATAAAACACATAGTAACAAGCTGGATCATTACGCATCCTTTTGATCCGTATTAACATTAGCTGCCTAATTAATATGCAAATACATGCAAAATGCAATCTCAACGAGCAAAATCAGGCTGCGTCTCGTTATGGATGCGGAACTTAAAATAAATAGATAAAATAATGTAAAAAAAGTAATAAACTAAAACAAATCTGCTAATGAACCTTTATAATTTATCATTAGCCGATATTAATAGAATAGCAACAGATTCCGCTGAGCCGTATAACAAGACTACAGATAAAAAACAACATAAAGAGAGAGAATGCGTGGAGTGCCCTCGTCTCCGGAGCTCACAATCTAAGCGTATCTTGGGGTTCAGTCCAGCGAGGAGTAATTCACAGCCATTGAACGATCAAGTCGTAACACGCTCGATTTTCCAAGTCTTTATTGAATCTGAGCAGGGGGTCGGCGGCGTAACATTCGATATTCGCTCGCGGGAGAGAATCTGGATTTCCAGCGCCGAAAAAAATGTCATTTACGGACAGGACGCGGCTTAAATATTCACGGGGGGGGCCCGGCCGCGACACGAGAAGCGCCACAAACAAATTTATTTAACGTAACCCGAAAAAAAAGAAAAAAGAACGCGTTTTCGGTGTCGCCGGGGGATCTGTCCGTCTCATTTAATATTGTTTTCATATATCTTCATTTATTCCCAATCATTGTAAACGATCCGGCTCGGTATCGCGCATGCATCAGCGTAAAAGATGAACATATCTGCAGACAGGTGAATTATTCTCCTACCCTAAAGCTGCCCATTTCGTCGTACGTGGGGTTTTTTTATTTTTATTTTATTTTTCTATCTCTCTCTTGTTTTGAGAAAATCGCTGAAAATTAAAAAAAAAAAAAAAAAAAAAAAGAGTATCGGGGAATGAGATGCCAGCGAAGAATAATAGCAGACATTATACCGCGAACGGCTGGGATGTGATTGGATTTCACTGAAGCACCAGAAGCTTTATAGATAACAGTTTGTTAGATTTTCTTTTAATTTTACCGGCTGATTTTATTATCGGCTTTCTGCTCGGTGCAAATTATAAAAAGATAATGTCAGCATAATACCGGAGTCCATAAACCTCACAGGAGACGAATGACCCCCGATATTAACTCAGAGTACTTATATCTCCCGCTCTCTGCGCCGACGGCCCCGGCGGCTCTCCCGCCAGCAGCTCGGACGTCAGATCGGAGGACGGCGTCTGTCTCAATGGGGTGTCTGGGGTCTTCTAGGTTTTGGGGGTACGAGCTTTGGGGCTGGAGCTGGCGGTTCTTCTCGATTACCTTCTAGTCTCTCCGTGATTGTTCCATGCAAAGCGTTTGTTTGATGGAATGATGGCGGCGCCCCCCAAACACCCGAGAGCTTTCATTCCAGCCGTAGGGTCTGCAAGGGGATAACTCTAAGACTCAATAAAGCAGCCAGCGTCCTTACGAGACACAACGCAGACCCGATCTCCAGCTATAGAGCCCCCCAGACACCCAACGCACACCCAACGCACACATCACCAAAGACGTACATTCACCCGCGGGTGGCAAGGATCACGATTGGTCGCTTAGTTCCACCAATAGCATGCGATTAACGGAAAGAGGCAAAAAGGGCTACCACGCATTAGTTGTATTATTCCTACGTGAAATGGAAATGATCAAAAAATGGGTTTTTAAGGATAAAATGGGATCCCTGTTTGTTTCTTTAGCCTGAAATATCTGTATTAATATAATTATTCAGCGGTTTATGTTCTGCGCTGTTTTATCGTTCAGTAGTAGCTCAGAAGAGGACCTCGACCCCAGCCGTCCACGTGGACCTCCTCTATCCGGAGTAGTGTTTGTGGCTCAAATATTTACCTTTTAAGTAGAAATTTCTGTGTTTCTAAGGTTTGGATTAATCTGGAAAGCGGTTTCTGCTGGGTTTTGGGATTTGGCGCCACGTTTTTAATCCCTCGAATGAACAATCGTTTTCGTGCATTTCTCTGAGGTCCGGCGATCAGATTGTAGGATTTGGAGAACTATTTGCCGCCCCTCTTTCCAGGAGGTCGCAGGACGCAGCGACACGGAGTTTATTGCAATTTACAGCTCAGATAAGATAGAGATCTCTCTGGAAAGTAACAATGTTTCCAAAAGAAACACATTGTAGCAATTTTCTGCCGCGCTGTTCCGCCGCTCCGAGACATTGTTCACACTGACCTTAAAGACATTAAAATCTCCAAACAAAATGAAACGGAAGTTAATGGGATAATATGTCACAAGGAGCGGGACGCCGGGGCGGAAAAAGCAGCCACAGCCAGGACTTTCCTGCGTCGACTTTAATCTCTAGTTTAAGTCTAATTGTTTTCTCGCTGTATGCATAATGTGCGAGGGGGGCCGAGAGCCGGGGTATAAAGGGACAGACAGGTAACTGGGGTAGGAGTGGATTAATTTGTCACAGGCCATCTGAATTAAAGTTATAACCATTGTCACCTGCTGAGAGGTGGTGGATAAGTGGAACAGCCTCCCAGCTGAGGTGGTAGAGGGTAATACAGTGAGGGTATTAAACATGCATGGGATAAGCATACGGCTCCTGAATCTAAGACGAGACCAACGACTGATTAAGGTTTTAGCCTTTACATGATGACGCCTCGCGGCGCCTCGTTCTGTTGGCTGTTATTTAATTCTCACCCATTCCACAAATCACATCCCAAGAGGTTCGGAATAAATATAATATACATGACTCGGGAAATTGTATGAATTTGACGTTTCTTCTGTTAATATTTTTATTCTGACTTTTCAGTTATGATACGAGAACATTAACCATTTCAGTGCCGGGTGTGGAAGGGATACCTTGTATTCCATATGTTTCTAGGTTCTAGCGTTCTGAATGCGTTCTGTGTATATCGCGCCCCGCTTCGCTTCGCCCCACAGGGGTAATTAGGATCCATTATGTGTCATCTTAGCTGAGTAAGTACTCATTTTTACATCACAGTCAGACTAGAATGAGTTTTACTGCAAGTCCTGCGATAAAGCGAGGAAAGCCGTCTCCTTACCAGGTCTGCCTGATAGCCAAATCCGTAGCTAGTGAAGGAAGCGAGGATCGGAGTCCCCAGGGCCGCGTGGAAGGAAAACAGCGAGATAACCTCCTGCGCTCGCTTTCTGATCACGCCGGGCAGGTCACTTACTAGAAGTCCTAATAAAATAATCTGACCTAATTCTTCTTGCGCAGACTTATCCTCAGAGCTCCGATGGATCTGTTACAATAGGAGGGGAGAATGAACAATGACATCAAAGGATACAAAATTACCGATAAGATTAACACCCATTACGACAGACGGGTACAGGAGGAGACGGGGACTCTGGTCTTGTGAGCTTACAATCTATTGATATTATAGGGATGGATCTCGAAGCCGGCGTGTGGTCACTTCATGCTCGCAGACGTGAGCTTCTACCTCTGTGACAGGAGACGCGTCGGAGCTTTACTGCCCTATAAAAAAAGTGGGGTTCCTCTTCCTGGACTTGATTGAACCCCACCTTGGTATAAATACTCCCGAGGCACCTGATCCTTCACTTGTGGGACTGTTGTTCATCCGTAAAAAATACTCAGTTTTAAAAAATGTTTAAAAAATAAAAGATTTAAATGGCGTTTTATGGGGTTTTATGGCCGATCGCCCGACGCGTTTTATTCTCAAACATGAAAACAATGTTCCTGGAGCTCTGCGTCTGAAGTTCTACTCTATCTGCTCAGTTTCTGCGAACCAGGCTTGTTTTTATTGTTTCGCGTCACCTTCTGTCTCCAGATTTGCTGCCAAGACTGCCTTGAGTCGGCCGTACTGAAGAAGGCATCTCTCCCTGCGCAACCAGGAGCAGATCGCACAAACTGGAGCGCTGCCCGCCCCCCCCAAACCTCGCAGGCGTTCCAAGGTCTGGGTGTTTTTACTTCTGGTGTTTGATCTCCATGGCAGCATTTCTCGTTACTAAGGATAAAACCCTAAAAAATATTCTTCTTAAAGGCAGGAGCCTGCAGTGACCTCTAGAGAGGCGCATTTACTGCACAAAGTCAGGGTGTCCAGGGGCCCAAAAGGACCGACATGTAGAGCAGAAATTCTGCGCCTCGGAATACTCGGAATATTCCGAAAATCCTGGAACGCTCGGCATACTCTGAATACTTGTAGTTATTACGGAAGGACGATGCTCTCAGGTGGCCATCCTTTCCCAGGTGTGCTGCTTGAAATCAGGACGGCTCCGGCCGGAAGCAGCTGCGTCACCCATTTTTATGCATTTTCATCCATTTTTATGCATTTTCTGTTTCCGTAACTCTTTTCATTTCTCCATTTTTCCAACAGAAAACATATTGTTTATTCCATATTGGAGAGAATCTGCGCAGGATTTAGACCATGGAGGCAGAGACGTGGATGATATATCATGGGGGGGCTGGTCGATAAACACGTTTTTAATATATTTACAATTATTTTTAATATATAGAAAAAATATCCATTTATTTCTGGATATAACCCAGGCCACCAAAGCACAAAACAGCATCCACCGCATCCGTCACGCCTTCCATTCATGAAATCATTTCCTATATCTGTTTCACTTTATGAAGCAAGGAACGTCCGCGCGTGGAATGGCTGCCGTTACACGTAAACACGTCCTGCGTGTAGCCTCTGCGTGTAGCCTCGCGGTCTTCGTTGAATTTAACCCTACATTGGCAGCGGAGATATCAGCAAAAAGCGTTTGAAATCCTGAATTCCTTTGTTCTCGTATTTTTCACGCCAGCGATTCCTTTGGCGTTTCTATAAAACCTTTCGCAGCGCCGTCATTTCTTTCCCCAGTCACTTTTTACACATCGTTAACTATCCTTTCCTCAGCATTTTTATAATTAATTTCTGGTCGCCGCGATGTTGCCGATGGCTCCGTGACCCCCTCTTATAAACAGACCCTCTAAAGCTCCTCCGCCGCTACAAATCACTTCAACCAACAAAAAAAAAAAGGAGTTCAATTAAAACTCCTCGTTCCTCTCGAAAGCCCCGGACTTCGGCAAACTGCAGGCTGTCTCCCCGTATGCGGGCGATATTCCATAATTCCATTAATATACGAGGGTTCCGTACATACCGTAGGTATCACTCGCTTCATTTAGGTTTTTATCTGTAGATCATAATCAGTCTCTGAAAAAAATCACAAAACACCGCGGGTCTCGGGGATAAATAATAAAGTATCGTTACTTATTAAAGACGCCGCGCTCGGATTCCATTAATAGACGCGCTTTTAGAAATGCGGAGCGGGGCTGATTTAAAAATAATGAAAAACCTTTAAAAAGGACGAATACACTTCTTGAATTGTCAGGAAACCCAGGGATGTCACTGGTGGGAAGGTCAATGTTCTGTGTTATGATGTCACGTTGTGATGTCATCAGTCTCTGCCCCTTTTTGCAGGAAGTTGATGATGTCATGTTTAAATGTTTTCACTGTTTAATAAAATTTGTATTGTTTTCTCTAAGGAGTCCAAATTTTAAAAAGGGGGGTTATTGTTGGCTGGGGGGGGTATAGCTGTCACGCGCCCGTGCCAAAACTAGATCTCTTGTGCAGAGAAGGAGATTTTGGGTGAAAACAAGCCAGGTCAGGATACCTCGATTCCAAGAAATAGGAGCAAGATGGGCCGGGATATCAAATTACAGCAAGGAGAAAATGTCTGGAGGGACAAACAGATGGAAGAAAACCAAAGGTCAGGCTTTAAATAGTCCAGAAAGCATCACTAATTATCACTAATAAGATCAGGAAGGGGTCAAAGGTTGAAGGTCCCATGGATCCGCATCATAATGACGTCACACATGCACGCACGCAAATGATGTAATGATTTGGGGAATTGCTGGCATTGTGGTTCAGTGAAGAGAGTCCGGTATCGGTCCATCGCACGGAAGAGGAACCCCATGATGTGGGAGGGAGAGGAGGTCCCGGAGGACCTCCATGATCATCAGGTTTAGTCCTAAAAATCGCGTAAATCACTAATTCACACTTGAGACACTTGGAAGGTTTTTTTGATGGTGGCTACAAAGAATAGCCTTGCCGCCATGTTGGGGACCTCCGCACCTCGCTGGGGTTCCGGCGCATGCTCAGCGCTCCTTGTGTTAGGATATCTCGGGCGCATCGGAATTCCAAGATTAAATAGATTGGTGCAGCTGCTGTGAAAATAAACTTATAATATTTTATGTTGCTTTAGTCAATCCCTTTAGAGAATTCCGTAAGCGAGCCGAGCCGCGTAGCAAGCGGACGATCGTAAGCCCCACTCCACTCGGACGATCGTAAGCCCCACTCCACTCGGACGATCGTAAGCCCGACTCCACTCGAAGAGAAACAAGTAGAGACCATCAGCAGATGACTCCGTGGGACTACTCACCGTGTCCTAATCGTTACTAAACATGGCTCAGTTGGGTGACAATCAAAATAAGTCTTTGAGCCGAGAAATGGAAACAGAATTACCCCTGGGCAAACGCTGCAAGATGTCGGGGCTTTGAAGGCGTTATTACATCACAGAGTCATACAGCCTGACTTCATGTCCTCCGCTAATAAACCCGTTCAGGAACATTCATGTTTAAGCGCTCTGTCCCTCGGCTATTTCATTCGTGTTTAAGATTTGGTCTTCTGGTGGCTGTCAAACTCCTGGGGAAAATTCGATTCTGCGCTTTATAAATTCAGCTAACGTATAAATCTCAGAAATACCACTCACGCCAAATCACAGGGTAACTGCGAACATTTGGGGTAAAAATCAAGTTGTGGATGGACATAAAATATTTTCTTTGTATTATTCATTCTAGCGACACTTTTTTTTTTTGTAATAGAGTAATTTTGCCGGAAACTACCATTACCTCGCTGCTGGTTTCTAACGAAGTCGGCGTGAGCCGGAGGGGCTTTATAAAGATGGCGGACGGCCGCACTCTCTCTATCTCATGATCTTAATTCCGCTAAGACACCCTTTCAGAAACATTTGGGAAAAAGAAGTAATTAGCAAAGCTTCTCTCTGTTTCTTACAAAGTTTTTTTTCTTAAAGGAAAAGCAAAGAACTCCAATAAAAACGACATAAAATGCGTAACCTTACAATTATCCGTGTTTACTGCTGGTAGCCATCGCACTAAAGTGATGAGTACGTGGCCAGCGTTTGTTTTTGACATTTGGTTCATCAAATAAGGCATTTCTGCCTGAAGTAGTAAACTTTCCTCAACCTTTTGGTGCCGGAAGAGCCTACTGAGAAAATCATCCTCCTGTAATCACAGCGCGTTTTACCCCGCGTGGAAAGCAGGCTTTATTTATCGTTACTTCCTAGAAGCCGAAGGATTGATCAGAAGTAATGTCTGTATTTAAAGGTGAGATGATAACTCAGACAGACAGGTATCCCGCACCGGTATCAGCCTGCCGCGTGGGTGCCATCCAACGCAGAAAGGGGAATAAAAGAAAAAATACCAATAAAAAAAAAACACAATAGTGACGAATTATCTGACGGTATTGGTGACAGCAGCTGGAGCTCCAGGGGTTAGCTGTCCGCGGGGCTGAAGTCACGCGTTTCCGAGACAAATATTTGGTATTAAATTTGAACTCAATGCCGTCCCATCGGCGAGCAGGAAAGCAACGACGCATCCGAAACAAACGCTCGGCGGAAAAAAGTGTAAATGCGGGCGTCCGCGCGGCTTGACCTAAAGTTTTCTCGTCAGACGTACGGCAAAAGCGCTCGTTGTCAGAAGGAAAGTTCTGGAACGTTTCTAATTTGCATTTGGAAATCCCTCATTATTCCGGCACATCTGTGAAGGCGGCGGCGCTCGGCTCCGGCCACCGCAGGGTCATTTCAAGAGCAATAATTACAAAGTTGCTTTGGACAACGTAATTGCTGGTTGGGTGTGAAGCGACCTCACGATCCTAACGAGGACGGATATGAAGTAACAGCTGGAGCTGAGTCAGAAACGGCCCCTTAAAGGGCAAATCGCAGGCTCGGGAAATCTAATCCCGTCTTTACTGCCTTTCACCGATTCCCAGATTATATAATATTTATCCCAAACGGGTTAAATCTCCACTAATTCATCATCTTCACCAACTACGATTTAACACAGAAACCTGCTGACAGATCGGCCCCATCCGGCCCCCGTCCAGTCGCCCGTTTCTCCTGCTGTAAAGGCTCAAACCTTAATCAGTCGTTGGTCTCGTCTTAGATTCGGCAGCCATATGGCCTGTCTGCTGGGAGACTGCTCCACTTATCTACTACCCTCCCATAAAGTAAAACTTCCTTACGTTATATGACCAATCCTAAATATTTGGTATGTAGGAAAATCCACGAGGGTTTGAAATAAAATGTTTTAATATCCTATCAATTGGTGAAAAAATAGTCCTGCCGATCTGAAATGTCACCGTGGCCACAGAAGGGCACTTACAGTTGATTTTTGACAAGTTCTACCTGACTTTTGGCCATTTTCATGGAATTTTCACTCAATCAGAAAGCTTTTTAACCCCTACCACCAGCGGACTCGCCCTGCACACAGATTTACTGACACAAGTGCCGCAGCCCTAATCCCGGAGGAGCCGTGACATATGTCTCCGCGAACGGCGCTCCGAATTACTTATTTATGGCCTTTTCTGCTTGACAAGAGGCAGCAAATATGCTTTTCAGCCAAAATTAGGCCGGTCGCAGCCGGAACGGACCCGGCGTCAAAACCAAGTCCTCGGAAGAAACGAGAGATTATCTGATGAGAGTAACCTGCGGAATAACTTTAAATTATATTAAGAGACCCGGGGGGCTTCGGGAGCCAGGAATCCCCCCACCCGGGTATTACCAGTCTCTTCGATATGGATACATTTTCTTCTAAATTCCAGATTAGATTTAACAAAGAAGGGCCGGATTTAACAAAGAAGGGCCGGATCCATAATATGTTTATATCGAGAGAAAACGCCCTGCGTTCCCCTCTGAGCCCAAAAAGCCCTCCAACACGAAGGGGGGGCAAATAAATGAATGAGAGATTCCACGCGCTGGAGAGACGTCTCTCCGCTTAGTGAATATGGGCTACGGGGTTACAGCAACCAGCTGAGATTTCTGGCAGCCACTCTCAGCACTCTTAGCCAGTCCTAGGAGCCATAGTGAAGGACAAGAGCCAAGTGGCGAGGAAGATGAGTTCATTAATCCCCGGAAGATATCATACGAAGGAAAAGATTAAGAACAAAGTAACAAAAACCAAATTGTTAATAAAAGGAGCCCCCTGCGAATCCCACTCTCGTAATTAAACCAATCGTATTCCTTTGTGTCCGAGACGCAGAAATCTCTTCATAAGACGGCCCTCGCGATAAATAAGATGTTTCTCACTTTCAATATATGTGAGCAATTAATTCCGGGGCCCGTGGAACGACTCGGGGGGATTTATTATCCGAGATATTCTTCCGTTATTAATTTAAATGACTTTTCTGCCGAGGCCGGCGTCCACGTTGGTGATTTTAGCAAATATTTCTCCGCGCTGAGATTCCGCAGCTTTCTGAACGGATTTTTGATCTCCGCGTTCGGATTCACACAGATTTCATTTTAACCAAACTTCGTACAAATTCTATGAATGTCTGAAAACGAGGCGGGACGATGAAACCAATGGTAATGGAAGAGAATTTTGGGTTGAAATGTGTTGGTTTGTTTGTGGATCGGAGGTGGGTTATTGTTTTTTTGTGTTGTGTGGAAGGTTTGGTGTTATTGTGATGAACAAGATAAAATGTCTGAGTGCTGGAGGGGGTTCTAGACCGTGGGGGGCGTCATAGAAGCGATTGGGGAACATTGGGAAGGGACAGGATTCTGCCCTCTTGTGTGATTGGACCAATAGTGGAAGAGAGAGAAGAATGCCCAATAGCAGAAGAGAGAGCAGAGGATTCCTTCCTTCCTGTGTGGTTGGACCAACAAGAGAGAAAGGTTAAACCAATAGCAGAAGACGGAGGGGAGAGGAAGCCAGCTCCTCGATTGTCTCCATCTTTGCCGAGGAGCTCCAGGTTATGACATCATATCCCGGCGCTGTGTGTCTTAAAATGATGCAGGCGCTTGGCTCAGCCTCCATAGTGTAAATGGGCTAGTTGAGGAGATCAGAGATGTCATTGGGCACACTGGGCAGCGGCACCACGAAGCGGCAGATCACCCAAGAGACAAGCAGGGGCACTGACCCCCCCCCCGCGTTATTGTAATTTACATTCAGACAGCTATTATAGTAAATATTGGAAACCAGACTTGAGAAACCCGGTCAGGAATTCTGAGACCTCCGTGCAGAAGAAAGGAAACTTCATGCGAGAGCGAATGAGGTGACTGGAAATATGGCGTTTTCTTCCCTTATTGCAGCGGCCCTCCAGCTGCGCAGCTCGATAGTTTTAATTGTTTTCCAACATTATTAGTTATATTTTCAGCAAAAGCCATTCCAGTCGCTGCATCTCGTTGCTGCCCCCTATTGGCTGCGCGTTCAGAGCTTGTTACATAATGTCCGCGGTTCAGGACGGGGTTTGATTGTTGCGATTGTCAGCCCTGTCCCTAGCGTAGGAACGTTAATCGGATACATCGACACCAAAGGCCGTCAATAACTTGCAACATAGAGTTTAAAAGACAGAAAAAGATTCCACCGGCTCCAGAAAAATCCCAAATCAGAGGAGCTCCTAACCGTTTGAAGACATGATTGGCGTGAAATACGTATCTCGGCCCCAAAAGAGTTAAAACGAAATCAATCAAGAAAAGATTTTTGGTTCCTTTCCACAGGACAAATAAACCACAGTTGAAGGAGTTTGCGCTGAGCCGGAAAATTCACTGCCGGACAGAACTGGGCGCATTCAACTTACATCTGCCCCTTTGATGATAACTTAACTCCCGATGCTCCAGCTGCGCAGACACCGCCACAAGCCAAGTATCGCTCTCGCCCATCCTCTCCCATCGAGCTGCCAGCAACAAATTAGGGAGATTTAGCTTGGCCGATGCGTTAGCAGCTGCACTGGCCACTCGTCGACTGACTTTCCTTCCAAATTCTACAAAAGCTTCCGTCCAAACGGTCACATTTAGTGAAGCTTCGCCATATCTCGACTCTCGTGGCCTCACTCAATGCCAGCTCCTTTATATGCATAACCAACTTAACCCTTTACTTAAGCAGCTCAGCCAATATTTTTTTTCCTTATTACCGTTCAGTGCACCGATCGGATACATTGTTTCTGCGTATTGAGCAATATTTGGTAACAATCTTACAATGTAGGCGATCATAATGTGAGGATTTCTGCAAGACCGGTCCAGCTGGGGGAGATGAAGTCAAAGCCTAATTAATCGCTGGATCAGTAAACCATTGGCCATAACCTTTCGTGAACTGAAGGTACGGGTGGCATTTTGGTTCACGATCTAGATCAGTGGCCCTTAAATTATAGTTCTTACAAAAGAAGATTTTAAAATAGGGTTGTTTAATTCCCCAAGGATTTACGATAAAGGCCTCTGATCTTGCAGAGCGTCTCGGTGATGAGCCGTGTTTCTTTGGATAGCCCGCATGCTGTGAAGCGCTCTCACTTTTACCGCCCCGGAGGATTCATTTCCCATGTGGAATAAATCTGAGATTCAACAAATTCCTGAATCACCTGAAATTTACTCTGCGGAATATATTTCCAGCACAGACTTTCTTCTGTATCCTTGAAGAAGCAAAGGGTCATCCTCACGCATCTTTGAATAACGTTCCGAAACGTGGAGGACAATCAGAAGGGACGATCATATCTTTTCACACGTAGAAATACTTTGCTGACTCTGCTAAATCCTCGTGGTAGGAAGACAAAGGGAACGTCTCTGACTTTTTTTGATTGGGAATTGCATAGAACGGTTTTTGAATATAACCCATGGAATTGGATACTTCAGGGGAACGGTTCAAATAACGAGGGTCTAGGACAAAGGACATAGAAAACAAATCTCAGACACTCAACCGACATTCGCTTCATAACCTGTCTCACGGGGCGTCTCCGCTTCGGGGCGTCTCAACTTTTAGCTCTCTTGGGCCATTACAGGGGAAGAATCTCCATCATATCAGTCCGGTCCCTTTCTTTCTTGCGCCTAGAGGGATACCAACCGTACCCCGCCGACAAGGCCAATGAAAGGCGAAACCTACGCCTGGGGTTTGTTGGTTCCCAGGCGGTGGAGAAATTTGCCTCCCCTCCTGGTTCTGAACTGCCCCGGGGGGATGCGTTGGAATATCTCTGATAGATAAATAGTGGGATCTGTAATAAGAACTCTGTAAATTAAACATTTTTCTTCGTGGAAAAGGTGATGTTTGGCGCTGCTGCCGGATCCTTTTCAGCCAAACCGCTGAGCTCAGCAAATCCCGGCTCAGCCGCGCAGTCATAGCGAAGACCGGACTTTATCGCGACCTTTCCTGAACTAAAAGCCCTTATCCCGCAGAAAGCGCGGAATTACACACAACGCTAAGGATTAATCTTCCCAAAGGCTTTACGCAGCCGGCTCTGCCATCCCTGTAATACACGTGTAATTACCCCTTTTATAGCACCAAAAATGCATGGGAATATATAAAAAAAACTCAATGGAGGCAACCCTTTCAGTGCCAGAGGGTATAAAGACAGCCCAGAGCCATTAAGAGGCTTAAAACAGGGAATCTTTCTGATAAACTCCACCTAATTCTTAGAATTTGATCCCTTTTTGGACATATATCCCCTTACGAAAAGGGTTTTCAAGAGCATTTGCCCCGCCTCCTTCACGACATCATCATTTGACACCGTATGCATATGACACGTTTCAACGGATAATAGTTAATTCGCATACATGGACATAAATAAATGAGAAAAGGTCACGAGGCTGTGAGGGGTGATGGGAGTTGTAGTGCTTTATTGTCCCTCACTGTGATGAGACCGGGTACCGCACTGCCCCGGTGTCTTCCAGTTTGCCCCGGATTCCCGTTCATGAACACAATAAACATCGCAACAAAAAGACTTAGCGAAATGCAGCCGGAGCATCTGCTTAGAAATTTCCATTACAATTCCTTATCGCAATGCAGGTCTTCACGCTGAGCGCTTCGTAAAACTAATTTCTGGGCTGCATTACCAGCGTGAGTTAGAATAAGTGCGTCTCCGGCAAATGCCTGCGCGCCGCAGATCCCCGCGATTCCTCATAATCCCTTTCTGTAAACGTAAACTCTCTCAGTGGAAATATTTGGGATCTGACGCTGGAATAACGTTCATTGTGCAACTGCATCCAAAATGTAACACGTAAAACAGACACATCAGGACCCAGCGCGTGCTAAAGTCCGACAAGACAGAGAAAACGAACACATCGAGCTACTTCCTGTTCCAAATGTGCTCTGCTGAGCAAGTGCACCAGAAATAAGCTTCCCCCAGACCAACATAAAACCAGAAATGCTACTGAAAAATGCTTTCTCTCGTGTGGTATGATTATTAATGCACTTGGAGTGTAAACCTGTTCTATTGTAACATAAGTTCCATTTAACCTTTCACACGGACAAAAGTCAAGGAATTTAATTTCATTTTAAGAACGAAGATTCAGTGGTAGACTGTGAAAAATATTAGTTACTTTTACTGGCAGAAAATACTCTTGGGATGTTCACTGTTTATCCGGGGACCGTTCACATACGATATGAAAGTCTGACATGTTAGCGGCAGCTTCATGCCCCCGGAAAGTCATCAGATGGGCGAAAATAACCAGACTTCTGCCAAAGGAACCGTGCTAGATAATAACTTCGAAACCAGGTGCAACACACAAACTCACCATCTAAACTTCCATGTACCTCAAAGACTGCCTAACGTACATTCCATCTCCTTCTCTTTTGGTGTAGGATGTTCTAGATAATGCAACCTATATGCTTCCTCTGGGGGTTCTAGACTTTCGAGGTTATTAAGTAAAAAAAAAGGTTTAGGGAACTTGAAACACTGGGAGAAGTCCAAGAGCCCTTTGTATAGCTGTGGCCCCACCATGGATCAACAAGGGCCCTTTGCAAGTGCTCAAGCCTTTTGACCGGCAGTGCCACCGGCACAACACCAATCAGGAACCGGTTTGGTCTCCAATATCACAACTGGTCGTTGGATGTGTTTTGAAAAGTTGGGATTTGGTGGGATTTGATGATTATTCTCGTCCTTTATGCACTCGGCTCCCTGACGCAGTTTTCATTACCCCCGGCTGTGAGTGTTAAACCAAATCCCCGTCTCTCTCCGATGTACTCAATATGTATACAATATGTCATTTAAAGGTGCTGTTCCACTTATAAACATATCTGGGTACTCTCTGGGGCCGATTCTCAGGGGCACAGAGTCTCCTTACCCCCAGCCTCCCCCGCTGGGATCATACATAAGACTCCCAGTTGGTGCACCCAGTATGTTATGGATGATATCCCTGCTTGAATGCTGGTGACTCCATTAAGTGTATCTTTAAATAATGGCACGTTCCATGATGGCCGGTATTAGCACCATTTAGGTAATACATTTGGCGAGTCGCTATATTAAGGGTTAATATTTCTAGTATCTCAGGTTCGGCTCATTGAGAACGTTCCCAGGTATCTCTCACGTGCTGTTTGCTGAACTCAAGTAAATCTTAGCGGATCTGTGGCCTTATCCCTCCCCGCGAGGGTTTAATCTCTCAAAAGCAACACGGTAACATTTAAGAAGTGTTTTCAGTTTCCATGGCAACATACAATAAAGTGTATTTAATGAAACATAGCAATATTGTAACATAGGAAGGTAGTAGCAACGCGGAGAACGTGGAACGTCGGGCAGGAATATTCCACAAAGCAGAGAATTCATACGTATCGTACAGCGACACCACCTACACAAGGCAACATTTGGGACATGCGCAGAATCCTGGCCGCTAAACTCTTTCTATGCCAGGATTTCTGTGAAAATACAGCGCTCATAAAAATAAACTTTTTTATTTTTTATTTTGAAATGTTACCATTTTCTTTAAAGCTTCTGATGAGGAGAATTCCAGGGCAGAGGTTTCATTATGTCTGTCATTGGAATGATTAAAAGCCGTTAATAATTTACCAATCAGTTGTCGTCAAGGGGTTAAATGAAACGCCGGTATACGGTTATTCAGTAAATGTTCCGTTTTAAACGCCGCACCTGTGAGCAAAGTTTATGCCCCCGTTTTCCTTGGACACCAAGTTTAAATCCGGACACCCAATAGAAAAACGCATGGAATGCGGGAACCGCGGTTCTTTGTCATCCATAAAATAAAAATCTATATTATAAAGAATGAAGAGAAATGCAAAATGAGTTTAAGACTCTTTTAATGCGATCTTATCAAACTATCTTATCAAACTATCTTATCAAACTATCTTATCAAACTATCCTAACGAACTATCTTATCAAACTATCCTAACGAAGTATCTTAACGAAGTATCTGCTGTGAACTATGTTCAGTCCGCATCGTTCCGCGATGATCTCAGAAGGAACGTGCAAAGTAAAGTCACTGAGTAGGGAGTTCAGGTTCCTCAGCATCCAAATATTCCTCCTGTTCTTCCTCATCCGCTGAGTCTTCTGCTAAATCCCCGTTCCCGGCAGCCTCGTAGCCGGCCGGAGGGACACGGAAGTCATAAAATGCTGCTGCGTCGGGGTTTTTGAGCAGCTCTTCCAAAATGCTGTCTGCCTGGCGCTCATCGTCTTGGTCTCCTGGACGGCTGAAGATGATTTCTATCGCCAGGATTTCTACCAACAAGGAAAGCAGAAGCGTCGCTGCCCAGAGTTTGCGTTTCTCATGCGCAGCCTCCATGCAGTTCATTTGCTCCTCCAGTTGTTGTTTGTGAAGTTTGAGGTTCTCCTCGTACTCTCGGAGTCTCTGGACGAGGGCCTCGTCGGTCACGGTGTCATTGTCACTTGGCAGAAGCAATGGGCGGTTGACAATGGCGCTAACCAAAAGCACGCAAACCTTGAAAATAGCGGAATACATGGTGGACCTGAAAAGAGAGAAATCTGGTGAAAAAAATGCTTCGAAAAATTGGCCTAAAGAACACAGAGGCTCCATCTAACTCCATACAGGTGCCCACACCGGACAAGGGGGCTTCATTTAACAGTAAATTCAAATGAGACTCAGGTGACCTCTAACAGGGATCGTACCGCTAAATAATGGAAGAACGGCCCTATTTATCCGGCGTCATCACAGGAGGAGTAAAGCCGCTCATCGCAGGTCTTCCCCTCGCTATAAAGGGCATTGCCAGGTACAAATTAGGGGGCGCTTACCTTTCCCTACTACTGTAATATAGAATAAAAGTCAGGGAGACGCTACTCAGTGCCCCCCCGCTAGGGGGCGCTAACAAGCTGATTAGCTCTGAACAATCTCCGACTCGGATCTCCTCTCGCAAGTCAATTGTTTTCCTCTTGCAAGTGAATTCTCCTCTCTCTAGTGCTGCTCGGTAAAGTGTCGCTAGCAGTAGTGGTGAGTGGCTGTGAGCTCCTCCTGTTTACAGCTGCCTGCCTCTGTGACATCATAGAGCATGCTTGCCTCGGTGACATCACAGTGCATGTCCAGGCGAAGCTAATGGTTGCTAGGATACGGAAGGAGGCACAAAACAAAGTAAAGGCCAAATATGAGAGCTTTTTAGCTGCTTAGAAGACAGAGCCTTATATGTTTAGGGTCATGTGACTGCACGGACGTGTAAATGAGTTTTTGCTTCGGCTTCAGTACTTTTAATGGTCAGAAATTCTGCTTTTTTAGGTTATTGAGCAGTCCCAGAATCCAACGGCTCGCTTACTTTTTCCGCCAGCGCTGTGAATGTTTAATGAGCGTTTTTAGTAAAGACTGGAAAGGTTATGATTATTACGATTATTTGCTCGTTATCAGCGGGGGGGGCGTTGTGTTTGTCTGTAATTCTGACTTTAGATCAGATCACATTCTATGAACAATGAATGCAAAAGAAACAGGCGATTTCAAAGGGTTAATTTACGGCCACCGTGTATCTGTCCATCCATTCCATCTCTCCATATGTATATATATAGAAATATACAGATAAATGTATAGATAGATATACGGTATATATATAAATATACAGATAAATGTATAGATAGATATACGGTATATATATAAATATACAGATAAATGTATAGATAGATATACGGTATATATATAAATATACAGATAAATGTATAGATAGATATACGGTATATATATAGATATACAGATAAATGTATAGATAGATATACGGTATATATATAGATATACAGATAAATGTATAGATAGATATACGGTATATATATAAATATACAGATAAATGTATAGATAGATATACGGTATATATAAATATACAGATAAATGCATAGATAGATATACGGTATATATATAAATATACAGATAAATGTATAGATAGATATACGGTATATATATAAATATACAGATAAATGTATAGATAGATATACGGTATATATATAAATATACAGATAAATGTATAGATAGATATACGGTATATATATAGATATACAGATAAATGTATAGATAGATATACGGTATATATATATAAATATACAGATAAATGCATAGATAGATATACGGTATATATATATAAATATACAGATAAATGCATAGATAGATATACGGTATATATATATAAATATACAGATAAATGCATAGGTAGATATACGGTATATATATAAATATACAGATAAATGCATAGGTAGATATACGGTATATATATAAATATACAGATAAATGTATAGATAGATATACGGTATATATATATAAATATACAGATAAATGTATAGGTAGATATACGGTATATATATAAATATACAGATAAATGTATAGATAGATATACGGTATATATATAAATATACAGATAAATGTATAGATAGATATACGGTATATATATAAATATACAGATAAATGTATAGATAGACACACGGTATATATATATAAATATACAGATAAATGTATAGATAGATATACGGTATATATATAAATATACAGATAAATGTATAGATAGATATACGGTATATATATATCCGCACGCTGGCCTCTGTGCATGGAAGCGTCACAAAGTATCCTTCTAAGTCTCACAAAGTTCCGTTCCGTTTGAGTTCGGTTCGGGTGACGATGGCTTTGTGTTTGGTGAAAATAGTAATAAATCTTTCAGCGTTTCAGAGCGAATTAAATGTTTGTTGTAATTTGTGAAATACTTTAGAATATCTAACAATAAAAAGATTTAATGATATTTCACAAACATCCGATTAAAAGACTTCAAATTTACATTACCGAGTCATTAACCCCTTTTATCTCCATCACAATGGCATTTCCCATTTTTATTTGCCAACCTGCCCCCCTGATAAGCCTTATACCCCCTATATGCCACTCTGCCCCCTGATATGCCTTATACCCCCCTGATATTATTTTTACATGTTACCACATTTATATTTTGAAATGTTACCATTTTCTTTAAAACTTCTGATGAGGAGAATTCCAGGGCAGAGGTTTCATTATGTCTGTCATTGGAATGATTAAAAGCCGTTAATAATTTACTCATCAGTTGTCGTCAAGGGGTTAAATGAAACGCCGGTATACGGTTATTCAGTAAATGTTCCGTTTTAAACGCCGCACCTGTGAGCAAAGTTTATGCCCCCGTTTTCCTTGGACACCAAGTTTAAATCCGGACACCCAATAGAAAAACGCATGGAATGCGGGAACCGCGGTTCTTTGTCATCCATAAAATAAAAATCTATATTATAAAGAATGAAGTAAAATGCGAAATGAGTTTAAGACTCTTTTAATGCGGTCTTATCAAACTATCTTATCAAACTATCTTATCAAACTATCTTAACAAACTATCTTATCAAACTATCTAATCAAACTATCCTAACGAACTATCTTAACGAAGTATCTGCTGTGAACTATGTTCAGTCCGCATCGTTCCGCGATGATCTCAGAAGGAACGTGCAAAGTAAAGTCACTGAGTAGGGAGTTCAGGTTCCTCAGCATCCAAATATTCCTCCTGTTCTTCCTCATCCGCGGAATCTTCTGCTAAATCCCCGTTCCCGGCAGCCTCGTAGCCGGCCGGAGGGACACGGAAGTCATAAAATGCTGCTGCGTCGGGGTTTTTGAGCAGCTCTTCCAAAATGCTGTCTGCCTGGCGCTCATCGTCTTGGTCTTCTGGACGGCTGAAGATGATTTCTATCGCCAGGATTTCTACGAACAACGAAAGCAGAAGCGTCGCTGCCCAGAGTTTGCGTTTCTCATGCGCAGCCTCCATGCAGTTCATTTGCTCCTCCAGTTGTTGTTTGTGAAGTTTGAGGTTCTCCTCGTACTCTCGGAGTCTCTGGACGAGGGCCTCGTCGGTCACGGTGTCATTGTCACTTGGCAGAAGCAATGGGCGGTTGACAATGGCGCTAACCAAAAGCACGCAAACCTTGAAAATAGCGGAATACATGGTGGACCTGAAAAGAGAGAAATCTGGTGAAAAAAATGCTTCGAAAAATTGGCCTAAAGAACACAGAGGCTCAATCTAACTCCATACAGGTGCCCACACCGGACGAGGGGGCTTCCTTTAACAGTAAATTCAAATGAGACTCAGGTGACCTCTCACAGGGATCGTACCGCTAAATAATGGAAGAACGGCCCTATTTATCCGGCGTCATCACAGGAGGAGTAAAGCCGCTCATCGCAGGTCTTCCCCTCGCTATAAAGGGCATTGCCAGGTACAAATTAGGGGGCGCTTACCTTTCCCTACTACTGTAATATAGAATAAAAGTCAGGGAGACGCTACTCAGTGCCCCCCCGCTAGGGGGCGCTAACAAGCTGATTAGCTCTGAACAATCTCCGACTCGGATCTCCTCTCGCAAGTCAATTGTTTTCCTCTTGCAAGTGAATTCTCCTCTCTCTAGTGCTGCTCGGTAAAGTGTCGCTAGCAGTAGTGGTGAGTGGCTGTGAGCTCCTCCTGTTTACAGCTGCCTGCCTCTGTGACATCATAGCGCATGCCTGCCTCGGTGACATCACAATGCGTGCCTGCCTCGGTGACATCACGGAACATGCCCAGGCGAAGCTAATGGTTGCTATGATACGGAAGGAGGCACAAAACAAAGTAAAGGCCAAATATGAGAGCTTTTTAGCTGCTTAGAAGACAGATAAATGTATAGATAGATATACGGTATATATATAAATATACAGATAAATGTATAGATAGATATACGGTATATATATAAATATACAGATAAATGTATAGATAGATATACGGTATATATATAAATATACAGATAAATGTATAGATAGATATACGGTATATATATGAATATACAGATAAATGTATAGATAGATATACGGTATATATATAAATATACAGATAAATGTATAGATAGATATACGGTATATATATAAATATACAGATAAATGTATAGATAGATATACGGTATATATATAAATATACAGATAAATGTATAGATAGATATACGGTATATATATAAATATACAGATAAATGTATAGATAGATATACGGTATATATATAAATATACAGATAAATGTATAGATAGATATACGGTATATATATAAATATACAGATAAATGTATAGATAGACATACGGTATATATATAAATATACAGATAAATGTATAGATAGATATACGGTATATATATAAATATACAGATAAATGTATAGATAGATATACGGTATATATATAAATATACAGATAAATGTATAGATAGATGTACGGTATATATATATAAATATACAGATAAATGTATAGATAGATGTACGGTATATATAAAAATATACAGATAAATATATAGATAGATATACGGTATATATATATAAATATACAGATAAATGTATAGATAGATATACGGTATATATATATAAATATACAGATAAATGTATAGATAGATATACGGTATATATATATAAATATACAGATAAATGTATAGATAGATATACGGTATATATATAGATATACAGATAAATGTATAGATAGATATACGGTATATATATAGATATACAGATAAATGTATAGATAGATATACGGTATATATATAAATATACAGATAAATGTATAGGTAGATATACGGTATATATATAGATATACAGATAAATGTATAGGTAGATATACGGTATATATATAGATATACAGATAAATGTATAGGTAGATATACGGTATATATAAATATACAGATAAATGTATAGATAGATATACGGTATCTATATAAATATACAGATAAATGTATAGGTAGATATACGGTATATATATAAATATACAGATAAATGTATAGATAGATATACGGTATATATATATAAATATACAGATAAATGTATAGATAGATATACGGTATATATATAAATATACAGATAAATGTATAGATAGATATACGGTATATATATAAATATACAGATAAATGTATAGATAGATATACGGTATATATATAAATATACAGATAAATGTATAGATAGATATACGGTATATATATATAAATATACAGATAAATGTATAGGTAGATATACGGTATATATATAAATATACAGATAAATGTATAGATAGATATACGGTATATATATAGATATACAGATAAATGTATAGATAGATATACGGTATATATATAAATATACAGATAAATGTATAGATAGATATACGGTATATATATATAAATATACAGATAAATGTATAGATAGATATACGGTATATATATATAAATATACAGATAAATGTATAGGTAGATATACGGTATATATATATATCCGCACGCTGGCCTCTGTGCATGGAAGCGTCACAAAGTATCCTTCTAAGTCTCACAAAGTTCCCGTTCCGTTTGAGTTCGGTTCGGGTGACGATGGCTTTGTGTTTGGTGAAAATAGTAATAAATCTTTCAGCATTTCAGAGCGAATTAAATGTTTGTTGTAATTTGTGAAATACTTTAGAATATCTAACAATAAAAAGATTTAATGATATTTCACAAACATCCGATTAAAAGACTTCAAATTTACATTACCGAGTCATTAACCCCTTTTATCTCCATCACAATGGCATTTCCCATTTTTATTTGCCAACCTGCCCCCCAGTTATGCCTTTTACCCCCCTATATGCCACTCTGCCCCCTGATATGCCTTACACCCCCCTGGTATTACTTATGCCCCCCTCCCATACTCCCTTTTATTACATACTTTTAATTACAGCATAAACCCTTTCATTGCCTAGCTGGTCCCTCTGAAATATCAACTCCCCCCCCAAATTATTACTTTCAAATAAATCTCTGCAATAAAACATGAAGACGTCGCCTGCCGTTCCTTCCACGCGCACTTTATTTATTTATTAAGACGTTGCACGAACATTCTAATTATGCTAATCCAGATTTATTTAGGAAAATCCGAGATAAAAAAAATGACTAACGTATTTGTGGCAGAAAATCGTCGCTGACATCTGAGGCCGCGCTGTATGTTCGGTATCAATTTTTTTTATTAAAAAAATCCTTTTTTTTAATTTTTAAGCTCCTGAGCCGCAGCTCATTAGACATGCAGAGCCGCTTCCCGACAAACAGAAAACTTCAGATTATTAGCAAAAAAATAAAAATGTCTAATCGACGCGCCTGGCGGAAAATAATGAAAGCGTTTCTTGGCGGCTGGGATTTTTTGATACGCTGTCATGGAACAAGTTTGCTTATTTTGTTATTTCCCTCTTACCCTTTAAGTGGCTGGTTGCCCTGGCAACTTTCCAATTCTCATAGCTGAGATTGGGCTATTCCTCCTCCCCTGCAACTTTTCTGTACTTGGTTTGTTCTAGGTGTTTTTCCTGTTCCCCTGTATCTCTCCCCTGGACATTCTATCTCAGCAGCCTCTGTGAGTACAGGTTCTGGTTATCTTCTCCCTTGCAAGGCAATCCGTTTTTATCTTCCCCTTGCAGAAGCACTTCCACCCATAACAAAGCACCTTCTTGTAGAGAAGCTCCAACACTTTACAACCAACAAGTGCCTTTATTTCTGCGACTTTCCTAATAAATCTAAGAAAATACAGAAGACTTTGTGTGCTTTCATAGGGGACGAGTTAAGCTATCTGACCTTATTCATTTCCTGGCATTTGACATTCATATCCAGGCATCTGACCCTGGGGTTCCAGAATAGTAAAAACGGATACCATGTGCTTTGGGAGCAGCACAGAAAGCTCCAGCTTTCCACAGCTTCAATATAAAGGCACCAGCGCTGCAACCCAGCTCAGTGTATTACTCACAGAATCATCACTCTTGTGTCTTGCCTGGGTTAACCTTCTGCCCAGCTACTAAGTTAGGAACAACAGTTATACTCACCCCTGTGCATGTCCCCACGGTTAAGGCTACCAAGGGCCACGCCACTGGACATCAGCCAACATAGGGATCAGAGCTACGGATACCTGGCAGTACAGCTACCTCTACGCTGACTGCTGCAGGACACCAAACGGCTCCAACCGCTGACACAGGTTACAGACCGCACGCCACACGAACTGGCTAAAGGCCTACACACACCTGCAGCATGGAAGAACTCAGACCCTCACCAGACACAACACATAAGAGTGACAGGTCAGACACTGAAACAGCCACACAACTGCAACAGATGCAGGAAGGCGCAAGGCCTAAGCGAACAGTTACACTGACACAAAAAGCCTGTGAAAAATATGAAGCTGACATTGAGATGCACCGTTCTAAGTTGGAAAAGGCATGGGAAGAAATCGAAATTGAAATGAGTGATGCCACAAATGTTGGCGAACAAGAAAAGGACATTAAGCGAGCCATAACTCAAATCAAGTCATGTCATAGACATTATGTAGCATTGTCACAAGCATATTTCACCTATCTGACAAGAACCAACACAATTAATAGCCTGAGGGAACGCGATCTGCAAAAAACAATCGATATGGAACGCGACGGCATTGTGCAGACCGCCATTATGGAGGCGCAAAGTGAAAGAAAGGAGCTCCTCCTGGAAACTGCATCGCAGCGCTCCAGCACATCCAGGCATTCTTCCAGATCAAGCAAATCAGTGAAATCTAATGTGTCTAGTGCAAGCGCGAATGCCACCAAGGCACGAGCCGCCGCAGAGGCCGCGCGTGCTAGGGCCGAATATGGTCGGAAAGAGGCGGCCATAAGGGCAGAGAGAGCCCGTATAGAAGAGGAGGAGCAGGCAGCAGTGGCCGCCGCAGCAGCCACCAACGCTGCCATAGCACGTAGGAAGGCAGAGTTAGATGCAAACTTGAAAGCCCTAAGCAAGGAAGAGGATGCGGCCGCCGCCATAGCGCAAGCCGAAGTCTTTGAAGCAGCCGCACTACAGGACGGCGGGGAGCAGACCTATGACCAGACAGCTCCAGAAGATATAAATCAACGCACCGCAAACTATGTAAGGAGCCTCCTCAGCATCAAAACCAGTACACCATCTCGGAATTGCCTGAGTGACATCTCAGACGCTGAAGACTCTCTAGGTCCACAAAGAATAGACGCTGTTCTTTCAAGGGTACGCACAACCTGGGATAGCCAGGTTCTCAGCGGTGATCCACACGTCTGTAGGCATATGGATATACTGCAACAGTCTCACAGCTCAGGTAGGCCCACGCATAGAGAAACAGCTCCTCACACTGATCAGCGATCATCAAACATCCAGGCCAAGGAAAGGGAGAACACAAGGCCCTTCCGTGAAACCACACCAGAACAAGACCGACATATCGATGTATCAGGCCTAACAGACATGGGCAAGTACATGATCCGGCGTGACATGGTGCAGACAGGTCTTACCAACTTCGACGACCGTCCGGAGAATTACAGGATATGGAAATCCACATTCAAAGACGCTATCAAGAGTCTGGGCTTCTCGGCAAGAGAAGAACTCAGTCTACTAACCAAATGGCTGGGGAAAGAATCTGCAGAACATGCAAAGAGGCTTAGATCAGCAAATGTTAACCACCCCGAAGTGGGTCTTGATTTAGTATGGGAAAGACTAGAAGAATGCTATGGTAGTCCTGAAGCGATCGAAGACGCACTCTTCAAGAGAGTAGACAATTTTCCCAGAATTACAACCAAAGACTACTCAAAGTTGCGAGAACTTGGGGACTTGCTGCAGGAGCTGGAATCTTCAAGGGTAGACCAATCCCTAAAAGGGCTCAATGTCCTTGATTCTGCTGGTGGAGTGAAACCCATCTTGGAAAAGCTACCCTACAGCCTCCAAGAGAGATGGACTTTACAAGGCTCAAAATATAAGCGTGAGAAGCAAGTTGCCTACCCCCCTTTCTCATTCTTCTTGAGTTTCATTCGCGAAGCAGCCCGGTCAAAAAATGACCCCAGCTTCATGTTAGATACACATACTGCACCCAGTGCAAGGAACACGAGGAACGAAAGGCCAGCAGCCAGGTACAATAACACTAGAACACCCATCTCCGTCCACAGAACGGACGTGTCCTCTATGACTCAAATGAGTTTAGACCAGTCGGTCGATGGAAACAAGAAACCAAAAAACCCTAACAAAGAATGCCCCATACATAGAAAGCCACATCCGCTTAGCAAGTGTATTGGGTTCAGAATGAAGCCCATAGAGGAGCGTAAGGCCCTACTCCGAGAATTGGGGATTTGTTTTAAATGCTGTGCTTCTACAAGTCACCTATTCAAAGAGTGTAAAGAAGCTATAAAGTGCACAGAGTGTGGCAGTGACAGACACGTAGCAGCTTTACATCCAGAGACATTTAAGACTAAAACAATCAAGGCCCCTAACCTTGTTACAAAGCAGGGCGGGGAGGAAGAAGATCCAAGCACACCCCCCCTATCTGTAGCATCTAAATGCACCGAGGTCTGTGGGGAAGCCAGTGATGGCAGATCTTGTTCTAAGATATGTCTTGTAGCCGTGCACCCAGACGGACAACCTGAAAGAGCCATAAGGATGTATGCCATCATCGATGATCAAAGCAATCGATCGTTGGTCAGGTCAGAATTCTTTGACCTTTTCAACATACAAGATAACACCTCCCCTTATACGCTCCGGACGTGCGCAGGGCAGATAGAAACAACAGGGAGGAGAGTAAATGGCTACACCATATGTTCAGTAGACGGCAAAGTAAGGATGCCTCTCCCCACACTCATCGAGTGCAATCATATGGCGGAGGACAGAAGCGAAATCCCTACACCAGATGTGGCACGCCACCATCCCCATCTGCAGGCGATAGCTGATCGCATTCCACCACTAGATGGAAGTGCCCAAATCTTGCTGTTACTTGGCAGAGACATCATGAGAGCACATAAAATCCGTGAGCAACGAAATGGGGAGCATAATGCTCCGTGCGCACAAAGGCTCGATCTAGGATGGGTGATAGTGGGCGAAGTGTGTATTGACAAGATACGCAAACCAGATAATGTAAAAGCTCTACGAACAAACCTACTGGAGAACGGTCGTATATCTCTCTTTAAACCATGTCCATATCCCTTCCATGTTAAAGAGAAGCTTGGAAACAAAGATAAACAAGGGTATACGATCAAAACACAAGGAGACATTCTTCAGTCAGAAAAATACACTGATGACCTAGGATGTACAGTGTTCCAGACGACAGGGAATGATGACAAGCAAGCACTATCAATAGAAGACAGAGAATTCCTGAAGATAATGGATAAGGAGTTCTTCAAAGACGAATCAAACAGTTGGGTGGCACCGTTACCGTTCCGTTCGCCCAGAAGACGCCTCCCAAACAACAGAGAGCATGCCATCTCTAGACTTAATTCGCTCCGCCGTAATCTACAACGGAAATTGGAGACCAGGGATCATTTTGTGGCCTTCATGCAGAAGATATTCCTTAGTGGTCACGCAGAACCAGCACCTCCTCTGAATGAAGGCGAGGAATGCTGGTACCTTCCCTCATTCGGCATCTACCATCCCCAGAAACCTGGTCAAATCCGAGTAGTGTTTGATTCCAGTGCTCAGTACCAGGGAGTCTCTCTAAACGATGTCCTACTCACTGGACCAGACTTGACAAACAGTCTTCTAGGAGTGCTGATCCGCTTCCGCAAGGAGCCAATTGCCATTACAGCAGACATCCAACAGATGTTCCACTGCTTTGTTGTAAGAGAAGACTCCAGAAATTACCTAAGGTTCCTGTGGTACCAGAACGACGACATAGATGACAAAGTCATAGAGTGTAGAATGAAAGTGCATGTCTTTGGCAACAGCCCATCGCCGGCTGTGGCTGCCTACGGGCTCAGAAGGACAGCCCAAGAAGGAGAGGAAGAGTATGGGAAAGACGCTAGAGATTTCGGTGAGAGAGACTTTTATGTGGATGATGGGTTGAAATCGGTTCCCACAGAAGAAGAAGCCATAGAACTGCTCAAACGGACTCAAAGGATGCTAGCAACTGCCAATCTAAGACTGCATAAAATAGCTTCCAACAGTGCCACGGTAATGAAGGCATTTCATATAGATGATCACGCAAGTGCCCTGAAGAATTTGGATCTGGGGACCGACACACCTCCCATACAGCGAAGTCTGGGGTTAAGCTGGAACCTCAAGGCAGACACATTTACATTCCAGGTGTCCATCGAGGAAAAACCCTACACCCGACGTGGAGTCCTGTCTACTGTAAACAGTCTCTATGACCCGCTGGGATTCGTTGCCCCAGTCACAATACAGGGAAAGTCTCTCCTCAGAGAATTATCCTTTGAAAAACAGGACTGGGACACCCCACTACATCCAGAAAGGCGTAAAGAGTGGGAGACATGGAAAGATTCCTTGAAGACCCTCGAGCAACTTCAGATCCCACGCCCTTACTCGCCGACATCCCTCACCACTGCATTCAGCAAAGAGCTTTGTGTATTCTCAGATGCCTCAACAAAGGCAATAGCAGCGGTGGCTTACTTAAGAACCGCAGACGCAGATGGTAGACATCATACCAGGTTCATCCTTGGCAAGGCTAAGCTGGCACCCCAACCAGACCATACTATACCTAGATTAGAACTATGTGGCGCAGTATTAGCAGTAGAGCTGGCAGAACTCATTGAAAATGAAATAGACTGTAAACCAGATGCTATCAGGTTCTATACGGACAGTAAGGTGGTGTTAGGTTATATATGCAATAAGAAAAGAAGGTTCTATGTATACGTGGCCAACCGAGTAGAAAGGATCAGGAAATCGACCCAACCAAGCCAATGGCACTACGTGCCCACAGATCCAGAATCACCAAGCATTCTGACTCCAGCAATGCTCCTTACGCAAAAGGTAGGAGACATTCCTACTCCAGTCAGAGACTTTAACTCAAAAGACATGTATAAACGTCAGTGGAGGCAGGTGCAGTGCCTCGCTAACACATTTTGGGACCGTTGGAGGCGTGAGTATCTTGTGACGCTTCAAGAACGCCACAAATGGCAAGCTATCAAACAAGACATCCAAGAAGGAGACGTTGTCCTGTTAAAAGACAAACAGGTGGCACGAAACGAGTGGCCTATGGGTCTTATCGTTAAAACCATCCCAAGCACAGATGGAAGGATCCGCAAGGTTGAAGTAAGAGTTGCCAAACAAGGGACCGTGAAAACCTTCATAAGGCCTATTACAGAGACTATCCTTCTAGTGTCCAATCAGGCCCAGGTAGGAAAAGAAAAACTGACCACCTGTCCGACGGATTGCGAAGCGCACAGGTAGTCTGAACTGTGCACCCACCGGATATCCCTTGCCGAAGGAACCCTGGAGCCAGTGGCATTGCATCACAGTGAGAATGTGGACTTGTGTATTGTTGTTGTGTATTTACATATGTTCCACATAAGTTTATATATAGTGGTATCTCCATATACCAGACGGGGAGTGTCATGGAACAAGTTTGCTTATTTTGTTATTTCCCTCTTACCCTTTAAGTGGCTGGTTGCCCTGGCAACTTTCCAATTCTCATAGCTGAGATTGGGCTATTCCTCCTCCCCTGCAACTTTTCTGTACTTGGTTTGTTCTAGGTGTTTTTCCTGTTCCCCTGTATCTCTCCCCTGGACATTCTATCTCAGCAGCCTCTGTGAGTACAGGTTCTGGTTATCTTCTCCCTTGCAAGGCAATCCGTTTTTATCTTCCCCTTGCAGAAGCACTTCCACCCATAACAAAGCACCTTCTTGTAGAGAAGCTCCAACACTTTACAACCAACAAGTGCCTTTATTTCTGTGACTTTCCTAATAAATCTAAGAAAATACAGAAGACTTTGTGTGCTTTCATAGGGGACGAGTTAAGCTATCTGACCTTATTCATTTCCTGGCATTTGACATTCATATCCAGGCATCTGACCCTGGGGTTCCAGAATATACGCGAAGCAGCGCAGAAGGCGGTGCCAAGAAATGACCTCCCCGGCAGGATGAGACGGGGGCCGGATGGGGCCGATCTGCCGGCAGATTCTATGTCACTGGTTTATTGATTACGGCATCCATGGAAACCCCGTCCCGTTGAACCCAGCTGAACCCTCCGATCCGCTCTCTCGGGACACATTTCTTGGTTCACGTTTTTTGTTTAATCTGACCAAAAAAGGGCAAAAAAAGTAAGTTTTTTGGCTACTCGTAAACGTTACATGATGATGTTTTTATATTTCATCGGCCCATAAAATCTGCAGCCGGACGACTCCGATGATTCAAATAAAAGAAGCCGCATTAACTTCATAAAAACGGAAATGGAAATCGATCAAAGCCGCCGGACCGCCGTATAAAATCAGAAGGCGGCCGGCCCCGGAATCTGCACCCCAGACCTGCTTTTGTTCCTTGTGGTTCAGGATACTTGGCAGGGAGACCTCTGTGTCCTCTCATGCCTACAATAAACTACAAAGAGAACATTCTGCGGGTCTCTCACCAGCTGCCGCCCGGCACAATCCGCGCCCCGATCCGTCTCCGCTGCCGTTTTATTCTCTTGTTTTGTTCTGCGGTTGAAGCTTCTGCTCCGTCTTCTAATAAACGCCATATTTTTCTGCGAGTTCAGCACCAAAGAGCGACGAGAATCAATGAGAGGAAATTACGCGCCGGGCGGCAGGCAATAAGGCACTTATTCAGCGGGATTCGGTGGGCTCTATCACCGACGCCGAGGTCTCTTACACCTTATCTGCCGGGAATGAGACGCCGGCGATTCCAAACACTCAGCAAACTCGGGCTCTGATCACGAATCATGGAGCGCAGGTCACAACCGGCCTCCCTTCTACCGGCGGAGGCGGCAGGGGGGGGCACTATCTCCACGAGGAACCGACGCTTCACATTCATTCATCTCTAAGCCGCCCATAGGCTCCGCGACGCTCGCAGCACTCATAAATCCCATCACACTCAGCCAGCCATGGCTGGCAAATACATTCCGAGAATTGTTCTGAAAGCCATCAGCGCCCCCTGTCACCTGGTTAAAAAAAAGGATGTTTTAGTAAAATTCAGATGTTAAAAGCATCAGATTCACATCTGTCCCAAACCTGCGTCATTTATGACTGGGGGGGGGTTTGTTTTATTTTTGCTGCGAGAGGAATTTTTTCCAAACTTTTTACAAGATTTTTAGCTCAAAATAACAGATCCTGCGGCTTCCGGAACGCATTGTCCTCGGGGGGGGGGGCTGTAAATATATTTGCATATTAAATATTTTTAAATTCTTGTTTAATATTCGCTGCGATTCAAGTTCGGGATTTTGTTACTTTTTTTAAGTGAATTCTCAAGATTCTAAACATTTTTATATCCGTCGAGGGAAATAACTGAGCGTATCGGTGAAAATCAACCCAAAACCATCTGTGGGGAAAAAAACGTGGAAAAAATTGACGTGTGAAAAATTTGTAATAATCGGGTGGAATTCTTCACACAAACTCATAAAAAAACACCTTTGAAGTTTTTTTTTATTTTATCGGGGGTGGGGAGCAAGTAAATTTTATACAGATGTGTATTTTGTTTTTTTTTATGATATTGGCCAATTCAATGATTATTTTGGTATGAATGACTGGCAGCCTCTTGTGAAGGTGCTTATCAGAATTTTACCCCCGAGTGGGGTATCTAAAGGCCTCTATTAGGTGGGGTTTATCGCTCGTCAGTAATAACCGGTGGGAAATGGTTTTATATTTTACGTTTCAGTAACAATTATATCGGATGATGTCATCTGAACAGAAATAATTCTGGCTGATATAAAAATTCCCTCTTTATTATTTTTTGCCCCCGTGGTGCAGCTTATATGCCCCAGGAGTCCCCGAAATATTCTATATAGTACAGCAATAAGAGAAAACACCGTCTTGTCTTTCCGGCGGCAATCACGTGACGGATAATGAGGCGTAAAAACAGATATTATGCGATGAACGTTTTGACGGATCGACTGCTGAAACTGCTCGGGGCAAATCAGAGGGAGTGCGGTGAAACCTCGTATCCGTCACCCTTCCACCGTTCGTGAAATAAGAGTCGCCGGCCCTAAATGCGCATCGCCATTAGCTTCAAAGGAACATTAATTGGTAAATACTGAAGGCTGATGAGTATTGATTACAATAACGTTACTTTCCTCTACAGCTCGACTGATTTGTTTATTAGATCTCTTCCTCTACAGTTACTGCCCCCCCCCCCGGCTGATGTTCTCGTGAGTGTAGAGGATGATAATGGAGGGAGGGAGAAAGTGTGCGTGTGTACGGTGTTAGAGTAAGTCGGTGTTTGTGTCCTAGTGTATGGTGTTAGAGAGTGTGTGTGTGAGTCTAAGTCCGCGTGTTACTATATGGCATAAGTGTATGTGTGTTAGTGTATCTGTGAGTGTATGGTGTTGGCGTGTATCTGTGAGTGTATGGTGTTGGCGTGTATGTGTGTTAGTGTATGGTGTTGGCGTGTATGTGTGTTAGTGTATGGTGTTAGAATGAGTACATGCATCAGTATATGGTATTAAAGTGTGTGTGCTAGTGAATGGTGTTAGCATGTGTGTGTGTGTCAGTGTATGGTGTTTAAGTGTGAGGGTCACCCTAGGGTTAGTGGTGCATGGAGAGAGAGTGTGTGTGTATGTTTAAGTACATGGTATTAGAGTGTTAGTTCATTTGGTTTGCGTGTTATTAGTTATGAGGGGGGATAATGGTTACTCCAGAAATACTGCACTCAGGCTTCAGTAAACCTAAACTCCCCCCTGCATTCCAACCAGAACGAATGTCCGACGCTGTGTACGACATCATATTTCAGGACATGCAACTCCTGGAATGTTCAGGATCTCTGGAACCTCCCCACCCACGAGGAACTGGCCACGGGAAGGGGTCCACTATTGATGGAGCCCCCCCTTATAGTGAAATAGATGTGAAACCAAATGTCTTTGAGAAAAGTTCCATTTCCAAATAATTTCCAAATAATTGAATATTATTATCGGCGCTTGCACCGGCGACCAGCACTCCCTCCGCGGGCTTAACTTCTACCACTTTATCCATAAAACATCTTCAGCACCTGCCTCCAGAAAGTAACAAAATTAATTACTCATCCCCGTAATCCTCACACCTGCAGCAAAGCACAATGTTTAATCATAGCTTTACGTTTGCATAAATTAGGAACGAACGTCTCCAGAGTCATCTCATTCCACACCTGAGAACAAGGTTCCTCCTCAACATTTCCTTCGTTATCTGCTTTTTTTCTGGAGAAAGATGCATTTGTTTTGGATAATATTGGTGTTCCGAGACGTCCTTCCTTCATACAATCCGGAGGAATCGCACGGGCGAGATGCTCTGCGGACCGCCGGGAAATTGCTGATGCGCAGCCTCGCTTCTAGAAGAAGTTGCTGTTACTGCAGACCGACTCGGACAACATTGGAAGCCACAAGGTGCTGATCTCGACATATTTAAAAGGTTAAAGTCGGAGGGCACAGTTTGCTGCTTCGTCGTCGGGACCTTCGCGGTCCGGCAGGTTCTCAACATCCAAGAATCGATTTAGAAGAAAACATTTCTCTCTTACAGGAGGACAAATCCTTAAAGACGCAAATTGATGGATTCTGGAATCCTGAAGCTATTTTAACTCTGGAGAGGATTGTAAGGGGACCGGTTCCACGTCCAAATCCCCGACCATCGTTATGGTGCTGTGCTAGATTAAAGTTAGGTAATAGATAAAAGGAGCAGCCTCCCAGCAGAAGTGGTAGAGAGTATTAAACACGCATGGGATAGACATACGGCTCCTGAATCTAAGACGAGACCAACGACTGATTAAGGTTTGAGTCTTTAAAGCAGGAGAAACGGGCGACTAGACGGGGGCAATCAGTGCACAATCGGTTTGAGGAAGATGAAGCAGCATGGAGACCGGCGCACAAAGAGTGGAAAGTCCTTGTGCTGAGAAACGCTGTCTGTGGAAGATGAGTTACGACTTTTCCAAAAGAGCGGCCATTTTGTAGACAGGTCGTAAATCGAGATCGGGCAGACTCCAGTTTGCTGGCAATCGTTCAACATCCGCGGATTAGCTGGAATCCAAAGACCCAGAAACATCTCGGAAACAAAGCGCAGATGTGTTCCCCCCTGATAAGAATGCGACGGGCGCACCTCTAACCGAGCGGCTGGGGTTTGTTGGCTGGGTTTTCTTTTTCCCAGAAAATTGCGGACTTTGAGACAGAAGGAGGGAACGCAAAAAAAATAAAGAAAATGAAGACTCGGCTGTGGAGTTTAGAATTTCTCTTATATAAACCCAATTATTGATAAAATCTTTTTAATAAAATTATTAGAAATATCCAAGGCTTGTATTTTTCGGTTTGTTCGAATGCATTATAAAATAAATGATGTTTGTGAGAATCTGGTTTCAGTCCACATTTACGTAACTCGACATATAATTCATAAACCCAAAAGTTAATTCTGTTAAGGGAACTTTGCAAAACTCTCCTGACATCTGTCATTATCACAGGCAGACGTGACTGAATAGTATCGTGTCATTTAAATCATTTCGGTTCCCCTTTTTCATTTATATTCATCATTTTTTGCACTTTTCTCAGCTTTGAGTGATAAATTCTGCGCTGGACAGAGTGTCCTTCGCACGGTGACCGTCTCTGGTACTCTGGAGACACCTAGTGGTGGAATTGGGGAACAGCAGATCTTGGTTCCCTACAACATTCGCTTTTAGAAGGTTTTTCGAAGGTAAGAAAATTAAATATAGAACGCAAGAGCGTTAATCTGAAACCAATGCTGTTATTTGAGATACCCAATGCACAAAGACTGGAGTGCGGGGTAGCTAGCGTCTTAACGCTGCATGAGTGATGAGCGTCCCTGGGAACTTTCTTACTGAGCTGATCCTGGGACTCTTTAAAAATGAACCCTTTAATAGCCCGTCATGAAGATTATATTTCGTGACTCAGCAAACGAGTTACCCAAATGGAAACATTGACCTTTAAATTAAAACTTATAATTTAAAGATACATTTAATGGAGTCACCTGCAGTCACGCAGAGATATCCACCATAACATACTGGTATCTAGAGCATCACTTGGGAGTCCTATATGTGTGGAATAGGAAGAAGTCAGCTCCAGACTGTGTGCCCCCCGAGAATCTACCCCTTTAATTGAACACTCGGTGGCAAGCCCTGAGAGACCCTCTAAACTACTATGAGTTACACGACCGAAAGAGTAAATCCGGCCCCAATCAGTAATCGTATCCAGAACAGCTACGTAAAGGTGCACAGAATGTATCGAGGAGGCTAAAGTCCGAATATTAAGGCTATGGAGGCTGACTGTATCATATTAACCCTTTCATGGGAGGTGTCACAAAGTGTCCAGATATGATACAGATACGCGTCAGAGACCACCAAATACCATGAAACACGAATTTGAATCCGATCCTCGATGACAGACAATTCTCACAGTCTCTCTGTCTGGAAAGCGAAATACAATTTATGTCTCTACATGAAAAGAGAGGTTTCCCACTTCGATACCTTAACGATCAGGCAATGGCGGAACCCCAACAACTACTCAAATCGTTCCGGGCCGTCGGAAGGAGATGCGTAAATGAAAGTTTATCGAGTGCTGCTCCTGATCCTCAGATGCTGACCCTGACAGATGGAAATCCATTATTAATGCTCATTAGCAGCCCGCGGCAGCTTTCTGAGATGCCAAGAGAGAGGAAAGAAGACACCTCGCTAAAATAATTAGCTTCCCCGTCACAACTTATGAAGAATAGACAGGGTTCAAAGAAATTAGTCGCTCCATTCAAAGCATTTGAGGTTTCTTGATCTGCGTTACTTTGTACTGCATGAAGATATATTAAACCTGAAATGTTATTTACATACGTGTGCGTGTATCGGCGGAGTGACAGATTCAGTACATGGGATGTGGAAGGTGAGCGCAGACTCGTTAAATACTTCAGGTAGACAATCAGTTGTCCATAAATCAAGCCCAGGGGGTTTAATATGTGAAGGACAAGGCCCTCCTTGGTCCTTTAGGGGACAATCATGGTGGACCTAACTTGGTCCTAGACTGAAGCCCTTTAGAACCTCATTCCAGCTGAGGTCCAAGCCAAACATTATAAGGGACTCACTTTACATCGGGCACTGGATGCGACACGGCCCATGAGGAGACGCCGGGACCAGAAAGGCGTCTGGTCGCTGTCAATGGTGGTCCTGCTTCTCCTTTGCTATTTACTGTTGATGACTTCTTTGCAACTCACCCAACGGGTTATAAATTCATTAAAATTCGGACAACTCCAAATAAGGTCACAAGGACGGGATTATTCGTTACAGGTTGTCGATCCGATGAGAAATCAGAGGCCATTTTGGGGTCAGGAAGGAATTTCCCCCTTTTTATGTAGTCGGAAATCTCTTCGATGGGGGGGGTTGCTTCTTCTCGTCAACGACGAGGTGGAACTCGATGGACTATTCAGGAGACGTTACTGGCGGGAGTTTCTACGACACACATTATTAACGTTAATAACATCTATACAACAATCTATGAACATCCGAAAATGTCTCTGTCCTAAAATTTTTTATTTTTTGTTTTTGTTTTGAAGGAACCTTAAATTATCTCCCGAAGCCGAGGGCTTCGCGGTCTCTTATTCACCCGGCTGATCTTCGGAAAGAAACTATTTTTTATTCCACCGCCTACAAAATTTCTTCTTTCCTTTTAGCCGGAATGACATTTCTGAATGTATGTGTAACCTTCTCCTCGGCCCCCGCCGTCTAATAGGTGGAGAGCCGCTGCGCCTTCGCTAATTGATATGTTTTATTTTAAATGTTTAAAAAAAGAATCCAATGTTTGGCACGTGTGACCCTCGATTAACCCCTTCTATGCATCAAATTTAGTATAAAAAGCCTTTGTTGGTTAAAGATCTGACTTAATCCACAGGTTTTATCCGCATAGCGAAAATGAAATAAAAAACCCACTTTATTCCGTGCCACGAGCGACCAGGTTTTCATTTTTATTTATTTTTTTACTCATTTGTCAGAGATTTAGGGGGAGGGGGGCGTTCTTAACAGATGCATTCAGTATTCTCGCCATAAATCACGAATTCTACCTTTCCCTGGGAATCGAGAGGCCGGTAAATCGCTAACAGAAAGCCACCGAGGCGGACGTTCTGCCGCGCAGGACAAACGATGTTAAATTCGCGTTCCAGCTGCTTCTCTCCGCTTCCATTCAGTTTCCCGAGCGCTCGGCGGCGAGGCTTCACTTGATATTCTTAAAGGATTTGAGGCATTTATGTTCTTTCAAATAAGCCAATTTTCAATTTAGCTTCATTCAGCAACCTACAAACCCCTGTCTGCCAGGCATTTGCGGATTTTGAGCAGGTGGGATTTTATTTTTGGGGGGGGCATAAAATGCAAGTTTAGCAAATCCTTTGATGGAACGCCGGCTCCCTCCGAGCAAATACATGAAAGGTAAGGAGAGTCGGGCTGACTCGGCTGCACTGCGATCCCCGTTTTAATGAAGGTCTCCGTTATCCTGTTTGTAGCTGGAGGGTGGACGAAAGACGCGTGAAATTACCCCCCGCGTGTGATTGGTTGCACCAGAGAAATCATTATAAAATTCTGAGCTGAAAACAAAGAATTTAAGAACCACACATTCTACAAAGGGTTAATCAGTGCGAAAGAAGTTAACGTGTCTATAGACAACTGGGGCTAAGTCCTTGTCCTCCTAACATAAGATACCATATGGATGGAGCGCCCATAGCAGGTCACACCGCCACGAGACCGCTACAAAAGCGAGGGGTTCTCCATGTGGGGCATATGTATGTTGAGGTGTAGCGATGAAGGGTGACGGATCTAGTGTTAGGAGTTGGCATCCCAGAGATATTTAGACCCTACAGTGTTCCTGCTCCATTGTACACAGGTTGGACACCTCTTGGGATCAGAATGACCCATCATGCGCTCTTCGATTAGACGTGAAGTCTGGGCCCGCAGCTTCCAGGAGTCGTCGTTATTTTGCTCTGTGCTCTGAGGACTCCATTGTGTTAATGGTTGGAGGAAGACAGTGGGAGAGGAAGGCCCTGCGTGGAAGTTGGAGGATATGATGGGTTGAGGCTGCGGGGGGGGTCTAGGTGGAGGCTTGTAGGAGATTTTCGGCAGAGACCGGAGAGAGACGTTAGGTGGAGGCTGGTAGGAGATGTTTGGTAGAGGCTGGGGGGAGATGTTTGATAGAGGCTGGGGGGAGATGTTTGGTAGAGGCTGGGGGAGATTGGTGGAGGTCAACGGAAGATGCTAGGTGGAAGCTGGTGGCAGATGCTAGGTGGCGGCTGGGGGAGATAAGTGGAGACTGGAGGAAGTCCTTGGATGGAGGCTTGGGAAGATGTTGGTTGGGGGTCAAGGGAATATGCTGTGTGGAAGCTGGAGGCAGATGCTAGAAGGAGGCAAGGGGGAGATATTGGGAGAAGGCTAGGGGGAGATATTGGGAGAAGGCTGGGGGCAGATGTCAGGTGGAGTCTGGGGGAGATGTCAGGTGGAGTCTGGGGGGAGTTGTTTGGTAGAGGCTGGGGGGAGATGTCAGGTGGGGGCTGGGGGGAGATGTCCGGTGGAGGCCGGGGGGAGATGTCAGGTGGAGTCTGGGGGGAGATGTCAGGTGGAGTCTGGGGGGAGATGTCAGGTGGAGGCTGGGGGGAGATGTTTGGTAGAGGCTGGGGGGAGATGTCAGGTGGGGGCTGGGGGGAGAGATGAGGTGGGGGCTGGGAAGATGGAGTCACTGATAATGGCACAGAGATCAGGAAATTCTTGAATCAGTTTAATGGTCGGTTTAATGGACGGCTTCCAGCTCCTTCTCTCCCTCCCTTTATGGGGTTATTAATATTCCGCCATTTATTTTTCATTTAAACGAATCACAATATTCATTAGATTTATTTTTAATGCAACATTAAACCTGAAGCCCAATCACAATTAGGGAACTTTTATATTTCTAATCAGCGATATGAGAGCATTAATGATCCTGCAAAACGAGACCGACCTCGACTTAACCCCCGCAAACCCTCATTATTTTATATTTATCATCAGACACGTATTGCTAATAATTCCCTGTGCGCCCCGATGGGGTACATTGATTACATGTTGGGGTAATTTGGATGATTCAGACTTCAGGGGGTCTGTCGAGATTTTAGATGATACACACCAAAAACTGAAATATACTAATTTTCATCGGCTCCAAGTTTATTTAAAGCACCCGGAATTACATCGATATATAGAACTTTCCGGCAGATCGGCCCCATCCGGCCCCCGTCTAATCGCCCGTTTCTCCTGCTGTAAAGACTCAAACCTCAATCAGTCGTTGGTCTCGTCTTAGATTCAGGAGCCGTAGGTCTATCCCATGCATTAATCCCCCCACTGTATTATCCGTCTACCACCTCTATTGGGAGGCTGTTCCACTTATCTACCATCCTCTCAATAAAAGTAAAACTCTTACATTGCACCTTTTGGCCTTAGTTAATAAAATGAATGTAATTATAAGCATTCATATAATAGTAAAGTAGTCACATTCACATAAATCCTGTTAATGGTCGATAAGGCCGTGAAACTAAATTAAATTATACTTTTTATTTGGCAATAGAGGAAGATTTCAACAAAATGGTGAAAAGTTGGGGAGAAAAAAATGCGGAATCTCATGGAGCCAAAAGACAAAAATATATTCTTATAATCAGCATTGTTATTATGATTTATAATTTCTTTGATATTAGACAGTAGATTTGTGTAATTGGACCAAAAACATTTTGGACGATTTAGTTTAGTTTTTGGTCCATTTGTTTTCGGGCAACGAAATTCCATTCGGATGAAACACGGAGGGCGGAGCCACGGAGCTCCACGGGGACAGCCTCTCCCCTGCTCCTCCAATCAGGGGGAGGGTGTGCGCAGAGGCTCTGCCCTTTTCCTAAAGTGCTTCCGGAGCTGATATGGGGGGGAGCGAACGAAGAAAGAAGACAGAGGGAGACAAAGAGGCAAGAGAAGAAGCAGAGCCGCGGAAAAGGAGACGGGACACGGAAGCGGGGAAATTAAGGCGTGAGAGTGAAAAAGCAAAAAAATGTTTCGTTGGGTTCCCTCGTCGTTTTGGACATTCGTACGAATAACTGGAATTTTGTTAAAATTTTTATCTAATTCTAATAGAAAGACGTCTTATGACTTCCCGTCCATCTCCAGAGCTCAGAACGAGACGTTCAGAACGTTCATGTCTTCGTGAGATGGAACGTTCTGCAGGCGATGAGGAGATATTTCCCACCGGAGGGTTTATCTCCTTACGCACAATTTTTTTTTAATCCCTCTTTTGAATTAGTCTGAAATTAATTAACCCAAAAACCTTCGCTGTTATGCAAAATGTATTTATAGGTCACGGATATGGATTACGGCGCGGCGCTTGTCGTAGGATGTCCTCGGAGCCTTGAGTATTGATCCAGGATAATAAACATTACATATACTGTATATGAATTAACCCTTCCATATCGCCCCAGATTTAAGTTAATTAATTCTCTTAATGATTGGCCGTTTTAATATAAACTATTTAGCCAATCACCAGCATGAATATTAAACCAGTTTCAACTCATTTAAGTGAGAAAAGTGTGTGAGAAAAAGTCAAGAACCAAAAAAGACAATTATTTTACGTAAATAACAAAAAGCAAATAAACAAATTTACAAAATAGACAAATATTTTATCTACAAAATGCATATAGATATGATAATACATTTGTTAATAAATTAAAAAATATTATACATTTTTTACTGAAAATTTAGTTTTTTTAAATATAAATATATCTTATTTTAATTTGAAATTTGATTTTATAAAATTTTGAATTTTAGAAATGTATTCACTGAATTTTTTTATTTGATGCCAGAAGCTAAAGTAAATACCGCAATGTAATTTTACATAATTATCAAATATCCGAGGGACTCTCCCCGGGGTCCTTATCTGTTCTATAAAAAACATGATATTTATTTTTCTATTTGAGTTTGAATAATATAGCTAAGACCTTGGCACATTTTTTCCAGACGTTACAATAATTAGAAATTTAATGAGAAAGGGGAATTATGTTAAATAAATCCGGATTGTAGGATTTGCTCTAAGTGTTTTGTAATCTCCGCAGTATCATTTGTTGATAATATTTGGTTAGATGTAAGAAGTTCAAAGGAAGCCTTGGAGATAGCGGAGAACTTCATCAGGACGCCGACCGCCTTCGTATCCTTGTCTGTTCTTTGTCTCTTCTTTGGAAATGGCCCACGAAGACTCTCTGCAGATGAACTTTACCGGCGGAGGAGCCTCGTCCGGAAAGGTCCTCATGCCGCGAATCGGTTATACTATTCTAGCCATAATTATGGCCGTATTCTGCGCGGTTTCACTGGTCCTGAACATCAGCGTCATTGTGGTGACCATTAAATACAAGCAGCTGCGACATCCCATCAACTACTCGCTGGTGAACTTGGCGGTTGCCGATCTGGGAATCACCTTACTCGGTGGGATTCTGACCGTAGAGACGAACGCAGTCGGTTACTTTAACCTGGGAAGAGTGGGTTGCGTGATTGAAGGGTTTGCCGTGGCTTTCTTTGGTAAGTACCACCCAATGAACCGTGAACCAACCAAGAGTCATATCGCAACAAAGTAACCCCTAAAAAGAATGTATTCTACCCAAAATTACCAAAACATTTTAATGAAACAATGTAGCCCAGCTGTAGCGATACGCTTCCCACCCAAGGAAGGACAACCTCGGTTCTTAATGTTATATGAAAAGCCGAGTTACACAAGGTCAGTGTATCCAGACGTGACGCGCGGCGGAGGTAGTCTGTAACCAATCTTGTAACGGGCAGAAAATAACTTTTACCTACTTTCCAAATTGCTTCGTTATTTAATTGCTTTCTGTATAGTCCTCTATCCAGTTACTCCATATAAATCCTCACTGGCCACTCACTTCCAAACCCCAACACTTGAAGCTACATCTAGTGATCGCGAGCGGCCAATACTCATTTTGAGGTTAGTAGAATGGGCTGATGACCCAACCAGGGACATGGAGTTGGAATTCCAGGAGTAAGTGACCACTGCTCAGGGGAAGCCATGATGAAGCATTGGGTTGTTGGCCATTATGATGACCACCAAAGCTTCAGGACACAAGAGATATCTGTATGTAGTCATCCATGGAAGGAAGAAGGGTGGAGGATTAAACAGTCTATGAAAAGGAGATTTTTATTACAAGAGGCTTCCTTGGATACCCTTTGGCATCCAAGGCAAACCCATAGAGCTCCTAACATGAAGAGTAAGGCTGCAGTCCCACCATTAGCTGGAACAGAAGTGAGTGTGAAAGAAAGAAGTGAAGATAATAAGACCAGACTAAACTGTAAAGGCACAAGACCTACTTTTATGCAATATGATATGGTAGAAACATGGAACGGCTTCCCAGCAGAAGTGGTAGAGGGTAATACAGTGAGGGGTATTAAACCTGCGTGGGATAGACATACGGCTCCTGAATCTAAGACGAGACCAACGACTGATTAAGGTTTGAGTCTTTACAGCAGGAGAAACGGGCAGAATAGACGGGGGCCGGATGGGGCCGATCTGCCGGCAGGTTCTGGGTTTATATATCAGTCAATTTTGCTATTAGAACATAAAAAATGTAATATTGGAGTTTTTTATTCACGTTCATAAAAACTAGACTTTAGAGACTCTCGGATTTTATTACTCCCCATAAAAAATGTTATTTTGTATCCTGATTTAGCGCCACAAACATCTTTCACTCCACAAATTATAAATTCATTTGAAAAACGACGACATCTGCAGCTGAAGGCCCCGCGCGTTTTAATAGCCGCCCCGCGCGTTCTCCATGCACGAGACCTCGTTTTTTCCTATATTTAAATGTAAAAGCTCCCCGGGAGACCATTAAACACAAACTGAAAATCTGAACGTCAAACAGACACCAGTGGAACAACCTGTGTGCCGCCGAGCGCCGGGCGGCCGCCTAAAACAACACTCGGCTTTCTCACAATGGCTTCCTGGAGGCGCGTGGTTAATAAACAAACCCCGGGGCGCGTCTCCCCCACGCAGCGCTGCGTTCCCCTTAAAACTCATTTATTCGGAAGGATTAATAGAAAGTATTAATTTTTTAAAGGGACAGTAAACCCTCAGGAATAGCCCCGCCATTAGGGGGCAGCGTGGATCCTCTTTTATTTTTTTGGGGGTGTTTTAGAGCAGTTTGTGAATGATGGTTTGAAGAGCCACCAAAGGGTTAAACGTGGGGCAGAAAAAACACTATGTGGGGTTTCTATTTTGGGAGGAGGTGATTAATATGCAAAGTGTATTTCTAGCTCTAGAGTGCAAGCTCTTCATACCAGCCGTAAGCTCCACTAAAGCTGCGCTGCAACCTGTTTTAATTCGAGGTGAGAAAGGAAAATGTGTTCAGGACAGAAAGTTATCGCACAAGAAGGGGGTAGAGAGATTTCATTTATTCCGCGCCCATCGAGTCGAATAACACCGGATCCCCGGAAATCGATTAGTACGAAAGGTTTATGTGAAGAGAGATCAGGAAATGATTCCCGAGACGGAAGGCGACGTGGAGCGGGCAGTATAGGGAAGCGTTTGTACTGTTAACCCGTTAAGTGCCAGGGCTTTTTTGGTGAACACCGGCTGCTGTGGCAAAATCCTCTTAATTATTTCCACAATTTACTTTCATTAACTATAAAATGAATTTTCCTCCATAAAATGCTGCGCATGCCCCAACGTCACCAGCGCTCTCGCAATGAATGACCCAGAATCAGAGGAATCCAGAACCAATTCGTTTGAGTCTCCTCTAGGGCGGGGCAGAGTATCAGTAAAGTAATGCGATTGGACATAATATTTTCCCGGCAGACATCTGACCCTTGCTTCTTGATTGGCTGCTCAATGTGCATCTATTTGTCACTTGCTTCACAACTGGCGTGGGACTCCAGAGAGAAGATGTTTCTGGATAGGAAGGAATTAGTGGTTCTTAGTAGTTTAATATTAATTGGTCGTCATTCTGTTAAATGTCTCTCGGCTCGTTTCTTACTCCATGATATTGTACCACACCATGGAACCTGACGGTGATATAATCCTGATTCATGCTCATGCTGTGTTCCAGGGATCGCCGCCCTGTGCACCATCGCCGTCATCGCTGTAGACCGCGTCTTCGTGGTGTGCAAGCCCATGGGGACCCTCACGTTTACCGCCAAGCAGGCCCTGGCTGGCATAGCCCTATCCTGGATTTGGTCTCTCATATGGAATACCCCCCCTCTGTTCGGTTGGGGCAGTTACCAGCTGGAGGGGGTAGAGACGTCCTGCGCCCCCGACTGGTATAACACGGACCCCGTCAACATGTCCTACATCATCTGCTTCTTCTGCTTCTGCTTCGCTATCCCGTTCCTCACCATCATCGTCTCATACGGGTACCTAATGTGGACAGTGCGACAGGTACCCAGACCAAATCCTACAGGGCAGCGGATCATGGGAATTGTAGCGCATCAGCAGCTGAAATGGCCAATAGATGTCTCATCATATTCCGCTACAACTCCCAACATCCACAGCCAACCTGGAGCCAAGTGTTACAATATTCTTTAAAATCATGACGTTTTAGAAAAAAAATAAAGAGTTCGGTTGCCCAGAACCTACTATTTTTTCAAATAATTTCATTTTATTTTCAATCATCAATCATTTATTTTAATATGTATTTAATATTGCTTAATAAACAACGGAATGCAATCAAATAGAACATTCCATTATTTAAAGAAAAAATATTATCTGAAACATTATCATTATTTAGTATTATTATTTTATTATTAATAACTTTATTATTTTGATTATTTATGATTTGTCTTATTAGTATAATTTAAAATTATTTATTTTATTTATTATTATTATTAGTCATTCTTATTAGTATTATTCATAATTATTTGTATTATTATTTATTTTGTATTTTATTATTATTTTACATTTTTTGTATTATTTTATTGATTTATTATTAGTCATTCTTAATAGTATTATTCATAATAATACTTTTTTCTGCCATAAATATTATCCATCTCCTTCGTAACCACAGCCCTTGCTCTGCAGGTGGCCAAACTAGGAGTGGCAGAAGGTGGCACGACTAGCAAAGCCGAGGTCCAAGTGTCGAGGATGGTCTTGGTGATGGTGCTGGCGTTCCTCGTCTGCTGGCTGCCGTACGCTGCCTTCGCCATGGCGGTCGTGGCCAACCCCGGAATCTACATTAACCCCATAATAGCCACGGTTCCCATGTACCTGACCAAGACCAGCACCGTCTATAACCCCATCATCTACATCTTCATGAACAAGCAGGTGCGAGGCGCGGGGGATAGAATTTATTTTCATATTAAACGCGTAGATTTCCGGGGGGATTAATCAAGGAAGTTCGTGTTTTGCATATATTTGAATCCGCGGTTAATACTCGTTTATTCTGTCTGCCACCGTCAGGACTTCTTAGGGGCATAAAAATCTTAATCGGGCGCGAGTCCCACGTCAGGGCAGGAATAGTTAACGGCGATGCGTGTTTTTGACCCGACGCTGACTCTCTCTGTTATATCTCCGCAGTTCCAGGAATGCGTCATCCCCTTCCTATTCTGTGGCCGAAATCCGTGGGCCCAACAGAAGTCGGAGCCTTCAGCCGTAACATCCACCACGCGCGTCTCCACTTCAAAAATCAGCAAAGTCTCTCCAGCCTGAAACGGTTAATAATCTGCATTTTGTGTGTTTTGAGTTTTAAAATTCTTTGATTGGATATTAAAATTGTTGAAAACCCCACATATTCCAGAATGTCGGCGATGGGGGGAGGGGGGCTTCTAGAGCTGTCACGGTGTATTTGTGACGGGGTAGTCTGCACTGTTTCATACCCGCCAGCAGAGACGTTAATAATAAGACGTTAAGGGCCTGGAAGATGAGGTTCGTCGCCCGCTACGCAGACCGCGCATGCCAAAACACGGCCTCTGGTAGAATGCGGATAGACCGCGGCTCGGCGGCTCGAAGATCGCGGCTACGAATTAAATGTTTACACCTCTACATACACCAAAGGGGCCGGGAGAGGACGGAGAGGGGCCACCGGCGTATTACCAAAAAATAACCTTATTACCTTTCGCGGGTTTGGCAATCGCGTTAATTCTAGTTTATTAAAGAGATTCATTGCAAAAAAAAATGTTTTTTTATTTTTCTCACGATTTTAGGAATGTCTTTCATGTGCACACACACTCACGCACTCACACACACTCACGCATGCGCACACTCACGCATGCGCACACACACTCGCGCACACACACACGCACGCGCACACTCACAGACGTGCGTAAAGGGTTAATAAAGGCTCCATTATCCATCCTGTCTGGAGACGTGATCCGCGTGCAGAGCGTCTCATTCCTAGAAAAGAGGGGCATCAGGGAAGGAGCAGAAAAGGATAGCGGGGGGAAGGATTTGGAAGCGTTGTCTGTTTCGGCGATGATCGATTCGCTTGTTACTACGTACAGAGCTGGGAATTTCTCTCCTCGGATTTTCTCGACTTCAGACAGAATTTTGTGATTACATTTCCAGTTTCCGGAGCTTCGGATTTCCGCCGGTTCGGAAGGAGAAGCTGCCGAGCGGAGAGATGAGATTTCTTTAAAACGCCTGGAGCTGCCCCTTTTCCGCTCTTTGTCGTGTCAGCGAGATCCAAGCCCCCCCGAGCGGCAGCCAATCGGTATCTTATCTCATTATCGCCTCGCGCTCTCTGAACGGGAACCCCGCGAGATACCGCGTGCCTAGAAGAGATCCCGCGCTCCACAAAGATCAAAAGTGGAAAAAAGATAAAAAATAAACTGTATGAAAAAAACAGACGCACGAGGAATGTTTTGTTTTACGTTAAGCTGCCAATTCCGTCGCTATCCGGACGCATTTTATATTAAGAAACCTCCTTATCGCTTTATTGATAGCGACAGTGATCCCTCCACTGGTACAAAAAACAGAAACAGGTCGGTGGGGACACTCGTTAGGAGAGGAAGGACCTTTAACGGGGGAACGAAACACCAAAACAATCTAGAATCCATTGATATTTTATTATAATATATCTAATAAGGTATATTTTGTATCATTTTCAGACGTTTTCTAAGAAAACTAAATAACCGAAGCATGAAACGTCGTAACGAGCGACTCGGAACTTTGTTTCTGAGATTCCGATTCCCAAAACCTGTTTAGCGTTTCCATGGATTTTCCTGCAGAATTCCACAACGGAACGAAACCTCTCACAACGCAAAATGTTTTACTTCAAAAAAAACGACATTACAAGAGTAAATTTACAACAAGAACGGCAAAGAAAGCTTTCCGGGGGAAGAACGGTGAAATGTTATTAACACGTGGAGAAAAGGTAACGTGGCCCCCACCGCAAAATAATAAATAGGGGTTTTTTTTTTTTTAACTCAAACTGTACACAAAGGATGAATTTCTAGAAAACTCCAGGAACGTCAGACATGCTTTATACAAAGTTCGGATCCAGCGGTTCTGATACCGCTCCCAAAATGCTGGCTTTAAAGCGCCTCCATGGGGGTCTTCTCCATGCCTATTCGGGGTTTATTTCATGAATCCACGCTGTCAGAGACTAATTCCCTAACAGAGCAGAGAAACACCACGATGCGGACCCCCAATCTCATCATGCTGAGCCTAGGAGTCTAACGACAGCTGAAGGCTGCAAATCATTGAAAGAACGGATCGGTCTAAATACGGCTGTTAATCATTCATAAAAAAAATGTCAAAATGAGTAAAGCAGACGTTAAATCCCAAATTCCCACCCGAGATCTTCTTACAGGTCACGCCAGTCTCCCATTAGCCAATGAATTTGATGACCCCATGCGACCCAGGAGAAGACCCCATTATATATAAAAGGCAGTTCATCCCCCCCCCCCCGTTTCATACAAAGAAGACAAACGACACGGTTACAGAGTTACAAACGCTGCTCAGTTGGTACTGGATCCCGGTCAGGGAATTCCCAATACAACATCATAAACGCAGGCGACTGCAGAGCATTGCGACAGGTAGAGAGCGACGTTCACCGCAGGAGCTGTCCGTTTCCGGGCCGCCGGTGACCGCGCGTCTCTAGATGCCTGCTTCCACGAGCAGGCGTTTACCTGAAACCCACAACAGCAGCGATTTAACACTTCACCCAAAAAACATTTCTAATAAATATATATACACACACACCATAGAACACATTGTACAGCGCTGCGGAATATGATGGCGCTATATAACAATATAATAATAATAATAATAATAGAACATACCTTCCTCATCCGCCTCCTGCCATGGGGGGTGCGTTCGGACCGGTGCCGTGATTAATCCGACCCATTCTACGGCGAGGGAAACCTGGGGGTCTGAGGGGCAAAGAAAGCCGATATTAATGAACGCGATGCGAACGGCTAGCGATGGACGGGGCCGAGCAGCGCAGACCATGTTCTAAAACATGCAGCATGCCTCCCAACTGTCCAGCTTTGCACAGGACAGTCCTGATTTTGCCACTCTATGCCACTGCCCCACTTTTCCGGACAGATGTGGAACTCTGCAGGACAGCGGGACTCGGGATGGCAAGTCCTGACTTCATTCGCCGGTGTCCGGGGGTAGAAGTTGGGGGGTACGACGCAGAGATTACGGATTTATTTCCCGTTGCCGGGTAGTAACCGTGACATAAAAAACGGATACATTATTGGGGTACAAACACTGAACCCTACCCTCGGCCGTCATCGTAGCGGGAGCCGGACGAGGAGTTCACGCATCCGTTTCTCGTCGTATCCGGCGTGATCAGAGTCTTGAAGCTGCAAACGAAGCATCGGAAGAAGAAGGGGTTAAAAACCCAGAAACACCAGGGGGGGGGGCAATAAAAACACGCTGCATATTCACCTAACACGCAACAGCTACATACTTACAACATGACAACGAAGTCAGCGACTCCCCAAAAGAGGTCTGTGATAAACGAGAGTCGCCATGGAGACCGACCGCCCTCCAACACTTGCCCTAAAAATAATAACGTTAATAACAAATAAGAAATTGAGAGTTTTCAGGAGATTTTCGATACAATTTTACAACGTACTGCGCTACTGCCGTGTACATTTATACCACCGACCAACATCACGTCCGCAGACGGCGTTCACATTATATAAAGTGCATACAGGGCGCATACGGGGCGCATACGGGGTATTTACCCCTACCCTCTCTCACCGTTCGCTATATACACCATGTCGGCTCCTGTCCCTTCCAGATGGTGAGTCACTTTAACGGGATTTCCTGGTCACATGACACATGAAGGAGGTGGAGCGCTCTGATTGGTAGAGCCTCCAGCTTTGTGTGTATGATGTAATGTTTACGTTGGGATTAACTCATTGACTGCTGGAGGAGCTCAGCTGTGACAGATTTAATCTCCCGGCACTGATTTTTAGTATAATTATTACAGGAAACGGATTTAAATAAATTGTTATTTTTTGTTTCAAAACAACAATCGAATGTTAATGATTGGAAGGCGTTGCAGGACGGATACATTGTATGCGATGGAATGAAAAATAAATGTATCCATAATAAAGGAAGTGACATCAGAAGTATGATTAAACGGTGACGGCGTCAGGGGAGACACGAGGTCACCCGACCCAAATGTCACCAGCGCTTGGATGGGCAGAAAACGGAGAGAATCCCATAGCTTTTACTTTTATAAAGAGTCACTCGAGGGTAGAGAGATAAATGTGGAGCAGTCGCTGTGGAAACCTCTGGGGTATTCCCGCTGATTGCCCCCACGTTTAGCACTTTATCCTAGATTCGATCTTAATAAATATTATAAATACGCGCATTTACGTAAAATTCATTCAGATCTGGTAATTCCAGCCGCCATCATCACGCAGAGATATCCACCGCACGCCGGTACCTCATTACCCCCAGGGATATCCACCGCACGCCGATACCTCATTACCCCCAGGGGTATCCGCCGCACGCGTTACCTCATTACCCCCAGGGGTATCCGCCGCACGGGGCTACCTCATTACCCCCAGGGGTATCTGCCGCACGCCGTTACCTCATTACCCCAGGGGTATCCGACAAGCGCTGCTACCCCAGGGTTGTCTGCCCTGCACCATTACCCCAGGTAACCCCATCCGTTACCAGCTGTATATCTCATTACCTATACCCCAGGGTTAGTCTCTGTTTGTCCCGCTGCCGATACCCCAGAGTTAGCCGCTGGTTGGCCCGCTGCCGATACCCCAGGGTTAGTCTCTGTTTGTCCCGCTGCCGATACCCCAGGGTTAGCCTCTGTGTGTCCCGCTGCCAATACCTCAGGGTTAGCCGCTGTTTGGCCCGGCCCCGGTACCTCAGCGTTAGCCGTGGTTTGTTCCGTTCTGCCGCCATGACTCAGGCTGAGAAGGGGGACCCGGAGAACGGGAGAGAAAAGGAGAAGGAGCGGGAACAGCGGGGGGTGAAGCGGCCTATAGTACCGGCGGCCATACCCGAGCCAGGACAGGAGGTAGGGGCAGCAGGATACGGGGGTAATAGGGACAGTAAGGGCTGCAAGCGGTAGGGTAATGGGGGACAGTAAGGGCAGCAGGATACTGGGGTAATAGGGATAGTAAAGGCTGCAGGTGGCGGGATAATGGGGGGCAGTAAGGGCTGCAGGCGGTGGGGTAATGGGGGGCAGTAAGGGCTGCAGGCGGTGGGGTAATGGAGGGCAGTAAGGGCCGCAGGCGGTGGGGTAATGGGGGGCAGTAAGGGCCCCAGGTGGTGGGATAATGGGGGGCAGTAAGGGCCGCAGGCGGTGGGGTAATGGGGGGCAGTAAGGGCCGCAGGCGGTGGGGTAATGGGGGGCAGTAAGGGTGACGCAGGCGGTGGGGTAACGGGGGGCAGTAAGGGCCGCAGGCGGTGGGGTAACGGGGGGCAGTAAGGGCCGCAGGCGGTGGGGTAACGGGGGGCAGTAAGGGCCGCAGGCGGTGGGGTAACGGGGGGCAGTAAGGGCCGCAGGCGGTGGGGTAATGGGGGGACAGTAAGGGCCACAGGCGGTGGGGTGATGGGGGCAGTAAGGGCCGCAGGCGGTGGGGTGATGGGGGGCATTAAGGGCTGTCGGTGGTGGGGTAATAAGGGGCAGTAAGGGCTGCTGGCGGAGGGGTAATGGGGATGAGGACTGAGAGTTGTGGGGGCACGTGGGGCGACAGAAAAGTTTCTCCGCAGTTAACATGCGCCGCGCGCTTCTCTTCCCGCAGCAGATACAGAGCGATTACATCGTGGTGATTCACCCCGGATCCAGCACCCTGCGCATCGGCAGAGCCACCGACACCCACCCCGCCGCCATACCCCACGTCATCGCCAGACGCCACAAGCAGCCGGGGCAAACCACGTACTGTGACAGGTGGCTCCTCAGAGAAGGACTGAATGTAAGAGGCTGCGGGACCCCAAACGCCAGCCATACAATACAGCGGGGGCCCTGCGCGCTTTCCTCGCGTCTTTCTCATTCTGTCTGTCCTGCCTCTACATCCCCGACCTCGATCCGCAGGCATTACCCGCTAACTCCGTTTCATATTATAGAATTCAACCCAAATTTTCAAAATACAGAACAGAAATTGTGTATCTGTCGCCGACGGAACGTCTTCCGTATCCCAGCTTCGCGCTCCTCTGGTGTCGGCATAAAGCGCCGCGTTTTAGCGCTTTTATGTCTCTGAAGGTTCTGTTTTTGTGATTCTGGGTTTTAGAAACAAGAAGGAAACGAACAAAGACAGAATGGCCTCAAGATGGTGGATCAAGCGATTTGGTCTAAAAAGATGTCGAATGGAGCCAGGCGCATCCCGGTGCTCCCCGAACAGGTAACGCTTTATAGGGGGGCCCGGAAAACCAAATGCTCTCCTCTCCACCCTGTATGGCCTGAGACAGCGAGAGTGCTCGTCGTCTGCGGGGTTATTAGTAGGGCTGTGCGTTCGAATTCATCCAACAAAATTTGCCAATTTCATTAATTTGTGTAAAATCAAAATAATTGGAGATTTCAGCTTCGTTTTTGCTGGGGGTTTTTTCACGCGCTCACGCTGACGCACAATTTCCCCCTACCCTCTCTGCTGACCGCTTCTTCTCTTGTCTCTTCTTGTTCTTCTGTCTTCTTTCCTCGCCCGCTACTCCCCGCTATCAGCTCCGTTAACAGGTCTCCCGGAGCACTTCCACACAGACCCTCTCCTCTGATTGGAGGAATGGGGCAGAGGCTTACCATGGCCCCGCCTTTTCACGAGAGTACCCCGAGTGACCAGAATAATACGTTTTTCTGCACCTCTCTTTCTCTGGGAATCTCTGCGATACTCTCGCCTCTCGGACTGGACTGTTCTGGGTTCTGTTGACAGCTCCTGGAGTCCAGACTGCTAGAACCTTTCAGCTCTATGGGGGAGCCCTGAGCGGCCCGTTGTTTTGTGAGATCTGACTAATTGGCGTTCCCCCTCTGAAATATTTTTTTTGGGTTCCCCTTCCTAGGTTCGTGCCTACAACAAACAGATGAGACCGGCTGTACTTGATCACAATTCAGGAGTTAAATGGACAAACACGGCTCACCATCCAGAATATCTTGTAGGAGAAGAGGTACGCGTGTTCTATGACGCTTAATACCCTTGCTGTGTCCAGACCTCCCCCGCTATGCGGTCGCGTATCCTACTCCATGTGTACATTGTGTGCTCTGTACTTCCGTAGGCGCTCTATGTGAACCCGGCGGACTGCTATAATATCCATTATCCCATCCGAAGAGGCCAGCTGAACCTCCACTCCAGACCCGGCGGCTCGCTCACTGCTGTGTTGACAGATCTGGAAACCATCTGGTCGCATGTCATCCAGAAAGTGTTAGAGATCCAACTGAAAGATCTAAAGGTGCTTCTGAAAAGACAGACCATGCGAGGCGTTAACGTTCTTATTGGATCTAGACTGAGACCTTTTTTATTTATTTTGGGGAATTGAGAATGACTTTTTTCTTTTCATATCCCAGTATTACAGATGCATCTTACTGATCCCGGATATATATAACCGTCAGCACGTGAAGGAGATGGTCAATATGATTCTAACAAAGATTGGCTTTTCGGGTAAATGTTACAGGATTTAAACCCCCCGCCCAGTCTCGTCCCTCTTGTGGTATGATCCATGGTCTGGCCTATATAATGGCTTTGTAATTTGGGGGACGGACCTGCTGTCCCAGACGTGAAACTTTTGGTTTCTCCTGTACGGTACAGACCGAAAAGAAGGGGGACCTGACCGGGTCAGAGTATTGGGAGGTGAATAAACGCGAAGCAGCCAAGCGATGATGGACAATGACGGGCAACTGATATTGGCTTTATTATTAAATATTATATTATTCATAATTGGTCTTTAACTAAACATGGTTGTCACAGCGCCCGCAAATAGTCTGTATTAGATGTGCGCATGGACCAAAAAACTAACTTTCAGTTCAGAGGAAATTCAGTGGGCTTTTTTTTTTTTTTTAAATTTCCTCTCTCTCTGACTCTCTACCTGCTCCGACAGCTGCTTCCCTGTCTCTGCTTCCCTGTCTCTGCTTCCCTGTCTCTGCTTCCCTGTCTGCATTCTTCTCTTCGGTGTTCTTTAGTACTCCTGCAATAGAGCGGAGCCTATCCCTTCCCCCATTCCTCCTATACGAATCCCCGTGTATCTTATTTTCGTGCTATGTTCCAGGAGTCATCGTCCACCAGGAGTCCGTGTGTGCCGCGTTTGGCAGCGGTCTGGGCAGCGCCTGTGTGGTTGATGTTGGGGATCAGAAGACCAGCGTGTGTTGTGTGGAAGATGGGATATCCCATCGTAACACCAGGTACCCGTCGAAGATCCTGTCTCCCTTTACTAACATCCCGCCTGGTTATGGTACGCTGGAAGGCTTTTGCTAACCGCTTGTCTTTGTTCGGCAGGTTGTGTCTGGCCTACGGCGGCTCAGATGTCACTCGCTGTCTTTTCTGGCTGATGCAGAGAGCCGGGTTTCCCTACCGAGAATGCCAGCTCTCCAATACGCTGGACGGCCTCCTGCTTCAGCAGCTCAAGGAGTCCTACACGCATCTCGACCAGGTCCGCTCAGCCTGAACACTTTGCGGCGTTTGTTTAAATGATGATATAATTGGTGAATGCAAACGCTTCCACGTGTTATATCGCGTTCTTCCTCTATCCTGATGACACTAAAAGCGTATTCCACCAGAGGGCGATACCGAGCGCGCTATGCCTGCGCTGTTTGGGAACCAAAAGCCACTAACATCAAAATGATTTTGACTTCAGTTCACGACGTGTGATTCATGTGATAATAAAAACTCTGCTCGTTACAGGACATCAGTGGCGTTCAGGACCATGAATTTCAGGTCCGACATCCAGATGCCCCAGCTTTGCTCTACCAGTTTCGCCTGGGAGATGAGAAGCTGCAGGTGAGGGGCTGTTAACAGGGATAGGGGCAGAATCATCATCGTAAGTCTTCCAGCTCTGGCCCTTTGAAAAACCTTGTAACATTCTTATACCCCGGTCAGGCTTCGATGGCGCTGTTCTATCCGGCCACGTTTGGGATTACCGGCCAGAAGATGACCTTTTTGCAGCACAGATCTCAAGGCGATGCGGAGGATCCTCATGATGAACATTATCTGCTGGCAACCCAGAGCAAACAAGACCAGGTACTGCCCAGGGCGCTCCACGCGGGGGGCTTACACTTTATGCGTTCTCATTCCCATATATGATATGTGCTGGCATATCCCTGCCCGCTTTGGTGTGTCCAGTATAAGAGAATCTCGCCTTTATATAGTGTAGGTAAACGTTTCCCATCCCCCTGTTTAATGCCGCACTCTTCTGTTCTCATTAAGTCTGCCAAGGCTGCAGCTGATCGGAAAGCCTTGCCAAAGCCCACCCTGTATGATGATTCGCGGGGTCAAGGCCTGGAAGTGTCGGACAGAGGTCATGCGCAGGATCCAGAGCTGGGGCCGTCACAGAACGATAGCTTAGCATCCGGGAACGACGCAGACGATTCGCCTGCCGCAATGTTCTCCAGGAAAACGGCCATGTCTCAGTTTGAAGGGAAGGCTTTGGGTCTGGATAAAGCAATTCTTCACAGCATTGACTGTTGTGGTAAGGAGAACAAAGCTGGGGCGCCCTAATCTCCGTTGAACTCATTAAACATTAAGAGCTTTGTGGTCTGCCCTCCATAGGGGTTTTTTTCCTTCTGCCACTAGGCCACAGAGTTGCTGTAAATTAACGCTTGTGCGTTTTGGTGGGAATAGCGACCCCCCTGCGCTCGCATATCCCTGTCTGTGACCCTCCATTAGCGCAGTTTAATCGGTCACCGCGTGACTTATCCCTTCAGCTTCCGACGACACCAAGAAGAAGATGTACGGCTCGATCCTCGTGGTTGGAGGGGGTCTCAAGTTCCACAAAGCTCAGCAGTTTCTCCAGCATCGGATTCTCAACAAGATGCCCCCATCGTTCAGGAGAGTCGTGGAAAATGTCGAAGTTATCACAAGGCCTAAGGTAACGACATGATGGGGAATAATCCCGACAGCGTAACATTAAAGGGGAATTCATCTTTACTGGGCAGTGAACCTCTGCTGAGTGGCTGTGATTCCCTGATCCCCTTAAACAGTGTTACAAATAATGTGAAGTCATTGAGCTCATGACGCTATATGTTACTAGTTTGTTGCTTTTAATATACATTTCCCTGCAGGATACGGATCCCCGATTGCTTGCGTGGAAAGGCGGCGCTGTTCTTGCGTGTTTGGACACGACCCAGGAGCTGTGGGTCTACCAGCATGAGTGGCAGAGGTTCGGAGTGCGCATGTTACGAGAGAGAGCTGCGTTTGTGTGGTGAACGCAAACGACGGGTTAATAACGTGATGCTTCAGCTGCAAAGTTCTGAGGACTCCGCAATCCCAGCATCTGAAGTCTTCATCATATATATTTGTATATATATTATACGTGTATTTATTGGATGTGTCCGTGTGATAAACAGAATAAAACCGGAGACTTTGGATAAGCAGCTCCGTGTATTAATGTGTCTCGTGATGACGCTGAGATCGCAGAACCCGCTGTTATTATATTATGAGAGATGCGCTGAAATGCGACGTAACAGCCCCAGATATATCGCCGGGGGAGATGCGGAGTAACGCGCTTTACTTCATCCGGATAACCTCGTTCTTACTGATGGCGTTAAAGGTACAAGACTCAGACGAGGTCGTTTACAAATGAGTGCGAGAGGGAAAAGATAGGTGACCGACGTCATGTGACCGCTTCTTTGTCCATGCTGTGACCTCACACGTTCTGTATCCTTCGTCTGCAATATATACGCTGTCATCTTGAGTGACAGCTGCCTTAGCCAATCACATCTCAGTATGCTACAAAAGAAAAATGGATGTGTTTCTTTTGTCTGCGATCGGTCGGATTATGTGATAAGGAAGATTAGGTTTGATCCGTACGCTCGCTACGCATAGCTAAAAAATAATGCAAAAAAAAAGTAATGAATGTTTGAAGTTCCTAATTAGTCGTTGTTGTGAGTCGGGGGGGGGGGATTTAAATGGCAGCGTCAGCGGCTGTGTTACCATCCGGCAGATGTGTCACCGGGGGCCAGGAACCGTTTGGTTTAATTGCAGAGAGCGGTAACACAATACTCAGATAATACATTATTTACACACGGCTGGCTGCGAGCGTCGCACACAAACACCCTGCGCGCCCCAGCCTTCCAGCGCTGGAGTTTTGATTTATGGTTTAATGCTCAATAAACATTTGCTGAAAGTTACATTTACAAACCGCTTCGTTTAGCAGATATGGGCGACGGGGGCCGATCTTCGCCATCGCTGGTAAACATTCTATTTCTGGTTATCATATATAAGGGGGATAGACAGGAGTTTAGCGCCTGAGCTCCTCGCGCATGTTCCACTCATTGCTGCTGGTGTACAAATATAAATGTTAAATCTTTGTCTCTTCTCCCTGGGACAGGAGACAACCCCGGCGGCCACCCCATCAAACTGCTCAGACAGATCTGCCTCCTCCGAGGGCAGCTTCATCCACCCGCAAGACACCGTGCAGGTTAGCAGCGTATTGAACAGCAAAGTGCATGGGTCAAGTTAAAGATTCTTTTAGCAGAAACAAGCCGTGGAGGGTAGGATGAGTCTCGTCTTAGATTCAGGAGCCGGATGCCTATCCCATGCATGTTTAATACCCTCTACCACTTGTACTGGGAGGCTGTTCCACTTATCTACCACCCTCTCAGTAAAGTACATTTCTTTTCCCGTTCCATCTCAGCCTCTGACCCTCTAGTGTTAGATTCCGGTCTCTTGTCCTGACAAGACAGAGAAGCGTCTGTGTTCGGTATGAAAGCCGGATGCCCCGTGATGTTGTGCTTTTAATTCTTTTACTGCATTCGGAGCGGATTAATCTCTGAACTTTCTTCTGGCAGAATCCAGAAAGTTAATCTTTAACTTCATTTTGTATAAACAGAGAGCTACCCGCTAATATTTAAAGAACTCGTTTAAAAGGCCCCCTCTGGAAAGAGCCAAACTCCCTAAACTAACTAAAAACGTCTCCCTAAAAGTCAGAAATCCGAAAATTCCCCCAAAGGTGGAAGATGCTTTTCAGTTAAAGTCCGCTGTTTGGTTATCTGTAGGTCGAAGCAGCGAGACAGCCGCTCTTACAGAGACCCCCCGTGACTGCCGCTCTTACAGAGACCCCCGTGAAAGCCGCTATTACAGAGACCCCCCCCGTGACAGCCGCTCTTACAGAGACCCCCCGTGACAGCCGCTCTTACAGAGACCCCCCGTGACAGCCGCTCTTACAGAGACCCCCCGTGACAGCCGCTCTTACAGAGACCCCCCATGACGTCCGCTCTTACAGAGACCCCCGTGAAAGCCGCTATTACAGAGACCCCCCGTGACAGCCGCTCTTACAGAGACCCCCCCATGACATCCGCTCTTACAGAGACCCCCCGTGAAAGCCGCTCTTACAGAGACCCCCCGTGACAGCCGCTCTTACAGAGACCCCCCGTGACAGCCGCTCTTACAGAGACCCCCGTGACAGCCGCTCTTACAGAGACCCCCCGTGACAGCCTGCGCCGGAGTATTGTTTCTGAGCGCTGATTGCTTTAGGATACGTCCGATGGGTAGAAACTAATACAGAATGAAACGGTTTAAGCTGAAATCTCAGCGTTCCCTGCGGCTCCCAAATGCTAAACTTTACATTTATTAACGTCACCTGTAAAGCGCAATAACGAAGTATTCTGGATCTGGACCGGTCTCCAAAAAAAGTTCCAAAGAGCAGATTTTCTGCCCCCCAGCTGGGGCTCCAAACACTTTTTATTTCCCAGGGAAACGTAAAATGGATGCGACTGAACCCCGTTATCCCGGATATCCGATTCTCTGGATTTACGCCAATCGGGTATATTTTACTTCCACCCCATGCATTCATTTCAATAGGATAGGGCTTAATACCCCCCAGGGGGCTATTATTGCACTCAATATACTGGTCTTTGGAGTCAGACCAGATCTCCCAGTTCACACATGGTTTAACCCTTTAGTCGGGAGAAGCTGTATCACTCCCAGGCTCTGTTGAGTCCTGAAAATGAGGATTAAAAGGTTAAAGTTCTTTTTTTTTTTCTGTGAAATTGTTAAATTTGCAGCAGATTTTCACTAATGAGAGCCGATTATTTCACAGAAAGTGATCTCTGTACGCAGAATCAGCCCGAAGAGCTGAAAATTCATCGGTGCCAAGAAGGGGATCTGCGCCCAGCAGAAACGGCAGCCTCAGTAACGCCGAGCTCTGTGCCGCCGCGCGGGCCGTAGTTCTTTCACCGGGTTCCACCGTGATCTACACCGGAAAGGTCATTATTATCCACCGTAAACGAATGGATCCTTAATTCTGTGACGGATCCTCTGTGCCGGGAAGCCGCGGAATCGGCCTCGAGCTGTGTCGCTTTAAGGATCTGCCCTTCCCCCGCCAGCTCTAGTACAGTATTCAAAACTATTTTGGCAAAGAAAGTGCAGGAAGATTTCACAACCTCATCCGTCCGCGAAGCCTTCAAACGCTTCCCCTGCAATCTCCGGACTCCATCAGAAACCATTACGAGGTGAGTGGCTGCAGGTGGGGGGAGACCGGGAGAGGTGGGAGGCGGAAGACGCTGTAATCCTTGTTTAGGGAGAGGTGGGAGATAAAACGTCACTTTAATACGGATTTAGACTTTGGCAACGAGAATGTTTTGTTCTTGGTTTTGAGACACAAGCGGCCAGAAACAATATATCCCTTTGCAACTTCCTACGTTAACCCCTCGAGTGCCCTGCAGGTTAATGCAAATCTTTTGCAGAAACTACTTATAGGAACTGTGAAACCCGGACCCCACCGGCAGATCGGCCCCATTTGGCCCATCTGCTGTAAAAACTCAAAGCTTAATCAGTCATAAAAAATTTTATTGTGGTTTTTAGTTAAATCCCAGAAAATGTAAACTGTCTGTAGAAGGTGCTTAAAATGCACGTAACGGAGTTTTTTATAAGGTGGCCCCAAAAATAACAACCAAAGGAAAAATAAATATTCGCTGAAACAAAAGCTTTACTGAATACGATAAATTCACAGCCTCGTTTTTCTCTGTATTGCGGAGTAAACGGTAAAACTGTAACTCGCTCCTTTCCAGCCCGATCTCAGGACTCGCCGGAGAGAATGGCAAATACATTAAAGCTCCTAAAACCCGGCTCCGTCCGCGCCTTCCGCCAGAACAAAACTCTCCGCTCCGGTTCGGATTTCGTGAAACCGCTGGTTGGATACAGACCCGGAACGTCGAGCTCCGGCTCGTTCTCCACGCTCGCTTCCGAGAAGGGCGACCGGTTCGGTTATATAATAGTGGGCGCCGGGTCGGCGGGCTGCGTTTTGGCCAATCGCCTCTCCGAGGACCGCGATGAGTCTGTGCTGGTATTGGAAGCGGGTCCAAAAGATCTCCTCCTGGGCAGCAAAAGACTGTCCTGGAAGATCCACATGCCGGCGGCGCTCATGTATAACCTCTGCGATGATAAATACAACTGGTTTTACCACACGGAGCCCCAGGCGCACATGGATAACAGGGTGATGTACTGGCCGCGGGGCAGAGTTTGGGGTGGGTCGTCATCTTTGAACGCCATGGTATATATTCGTGGCCATGCAGAAGACTACAACAGATGGAGTCGGGAAGGCGCCGCCGGCTGGGACTACGCTCATTGCCTCCCTTACTTTAAAAAAGCCCAAGCGCACGAGCTGGGGCCGGATGAATACCGCGGGGGGCACGGACCCTTACACGTCTCGAGAGGGAAAACCAACCACGTTCTCCACCGCGCTTTTATCGAGGCGGCTCAACAAGCAGGTTACCCGTTCACCGAGGACATGAACGGCTACCAGCAGGAAGGCGTGGGATGGATGGATATGACTATCTACAAAGGTAGGCGGTTTTCAGCGTCGGGTCTTCGCTGATTCCCCGTCCTGCGCCTTCCCTAACGAGATGTTTGCTTTTGAGGTCAGAGATGGAGCGCGGCCAGCGCCTACCTACGCCCTGCCATATCGCGCCCCAACGTGACCGTGGAGCAGAAGACGCTGGCCACCAGGATTCTCTTCGATGGAGCGAAAGCCACTGGTGTCGAGTACATAAAAAATGGAGAAAAGAAAAAGGTAAGATGCTAAGTTTATGAAAGCGGGAGTTACTGAGGTGCGGAAGGTAATTATACGAAGATACCGACTGCTCTGATCCTTCCAGGCTTTTATCTCCAAGGAGGTGATTCTGAGCGGAGGAGCCATCAACTCCCCGCAGCTCCTCATGCTGTCTGGAGTTGGAAATGCGGATGACCTGACAAAATTAGGCATTCCGGTAATCGCGAACCGTCCAGGTAAGACCCGTCCGCTCCGAGGCGGTAATTACCGGAAAACGCGTCGGGGTGTGAGAGCCGCCAATACGCGCCGTGCCGCGAGGATTTCTAACGAGGTGGCGGAGGGGCAGTCAGAGCCGGGGTTTATCTTTTTAGCTTTTCCTTGTTGATTCATTAAAGAGATATTGCCTGCGGATTCTCCGATAGGTAGAGACGTCGGGTCGTTTCTTACGCGTCAGACGTCGGTTCGCAGGCAGCCGTGATGTTATGGGTTACGCCGCGTCCGTCTCGGACTGTATTCTGGGGGTCTAAAGAGAATTTTTCCTTCCGCAGGGGTCGGACGCAACCTTCAGGACCACCTGGAGGTCTATATCCAGCAGCAGTGCACTCAGCCCGTCACTCTGTACAGAGCCCAGAAACCTCTGGCGATGATGCGGATCGGCCTGGAATGGCTGTGGAAATTTACAGGTAAAAAGGGTTTTTGGCATCGATGGAATTAACAAGAAACCGGACGCTGCACGGAGTAAGAGCTTACAATCTATTGGGAGGTTGAGGGGGAAGGAGACAGACGCTGGGGTTGGCCGTGAGGAGCCGCTCCCCCGTTTAATGCGAAGTCGATGGGGGGTCTTCAGGAAATCTCAATCTGATCCGCAGCTCGTAACCGTAAAGTCTGTGAGTTATGACGTTACGGCTCGCAGTTTAGTGAATAAGACCCAGCGAAGGGCCTGCTGTCTGCTCTGGGGGCATCTCTTTGAGGAATTATCTGTCATTTATTGGTGTTTTGTTTATCACCCAGTTAATGGTTAAACTGTCGCTCTGTGTTTTAAGTCATAAACATGGATGTTACTTCATAGCCGGATGAAATTTGGACCGCGATATCAGAAACCTTTCACAAGAGCCGCGATAATAACCGGGTTGTGTTTCTGTCGGGGTCAGGTGACGGCGCCACCTCGCACTTGGAGTCTGGGGGGTTTATCCGAAGCGCCCCGGGGATCGAGCACCCAGACATCCAGTTCCATTTTCTGCCCTCGCAGGTGATTGATCACGGCCGCGCCGGCCCCACGATGGAAGCCTATCAGGTGCTGACCTTCTCCTCCGACATTTAATGTACGCGGGCCGTTTATTCCACGCAGATCAGCCCCATTCGGCCCCCCATCTAGCTGCCCGTTTCTCCTGCTGTAAAGACCTTAATCAGTCGTTGGTCTCGTCTTAGATTCAGGAGCCGTTTGTCTATCCCATGCATGTTTAATACCCTCACTGTATTAGCCTCTACCACCTCTGCTGGGAGGCTGTTCCACTTATCTAGCACCCTCTCAGTAAAATAAAACTTCATTCCGTCTAAGCCTCTAGTTTTAGATTATAGCGTGGTTCTCCAAGATTTCTCCTCCTTTGAAATATAATTTGAATTTAGTGTCAATCTAACGAGCTGCTTGTCCTAATCTCAGGAGGGGGCTGCGGACGGTTTTCAAAGAATTGTTTCCCAACTTTTGGGAATCCGGAAATAAAACAAATCAGATAAATCAGAATCTGGACATCGCGTCTGGATATATCGCGTCGTCTGTAATCTTTGAGCTGATTTATCATTAAAAGCAGAATTAATGAGATTCGGGGAGCGACGGCTTGAAAGCCAAAGATGATGCGAGATGTTGTTTCCGAGATAAAAGGCGATTCCCGTCCCGCGGGGGGCTTAGAAACAGCCGCGAATCGCGTTGCCGGTCACGAGAACATAAATAAGGGCCCTTCACCCCCCCTTCTCAATGTCGGGGGGAGGTTATTAGCCCATTAACCCTTTAAGAGTATTTTGTCGTAAAAATCTTAATATTTGTCTTAGCTTTTGAAAATATACCCGCGGGGCGCTTCTGTTATAGAATTTTGTGGAAAATTAATCCATTGTGGGTTTTTTTTTTCTTTTTTGGGGGGTTATTATAGGTCCACGTTGGAACCATGAGAGCTACGAGCGCGGGGTGGCTGAAACTCAGGAGCTCTGACCCAAGAGACCCTCCAATTATTGACCCGAACTATCTCTCAACAGGTGAAGACCGGCACCGTTTAATAAATAAGGGACTTAATGAAGCTGGGGGGGTATCTTGTAAAATAGTGAAAATATAATTTTACAGACGCAGCCCTTTTTTTTGGAGATTTACCAGTTTTGGTTTCTTTTCTTGCAGAAAAGGATATTGTGGATTTCCGGCAGTGCGTGAAGTTATCCCGGGAGATTTTCGCTCAGAAAGCCTTCGATGATTTCCGAGGCCCGGAGGTCCGACCGGGACCAAGCGTCCAAACGGACGAGGAGATTGATGCCTTCGTCAGACAGAAATCCGACACGGCCTACCACCCCTCCTGCACCTGCAAGATGGGCCGCACCACCGACCCCGACGCGGTTGTTGACCCCGACACAAGGGTGATAGGTGTGGAGAATGTGAGGGTGGTGGACGCCTCCATCATGCCGAGCGTCGTAAGCGGAAACCTAAACGCACCCACCATTATGATGGCAGAGAAAGCTTCTGACATCATCAAGGGTATCCCGTCCCTCCGAGAGGACAACGTTCCCGTTTACAGGCCAAAGACCCTCAAAACACAACGGTAACCAATCAATTCCATCCTAAACGGCTCAACGCGACTTTTCCGTACGTCTATCAGATTAACCCTAAATGATAAATAATATATTGTCATGAGATTTGGTGAATTAAGATTTTAGAATACCTCCCATGTATCCCCTTGTTAGAGGGACTGTCTGTCTTTGGGATCCTCGTCTTATCCACTAAACCGTGTCCCCCTTCAGCCATTTGCGATGCGGCGGGACGTGGGAACCGGGAGGTTCAAAGATTAGATTTGAATTCAGCAGATTTAAAATAGACGCAGTAGGTGGGTCCACGGGGGCCGCCAGAACGATCCTCTCACAGCTCCCGGGATCTGGCCAGCGTCTCTTGAAGGATGTGTTGCGGGTCTGTGCCAGCCTCGGGGCGTCGGACGGCCGTCCTGCGAGGACTTGATGGATGATTATTAAGTCAGTCGGTTCTTTAGAGTCTCTGCAGCCCTTTCAGAAGTTTAAATGACGGGGAAGTTAAGCGAACGAGGAGCTCGTCTTCAATAGACAGACAGCAGCCTCTTTATCAGAGCCGTTAGCGAGGACGGCGCACCTGCCTGCGTTCATTAACTACGGCTTTATCAGAAACCTAACGAGACTTGGTGAGAAATACGCATTCGTTCTACGGCAGAGGCGAACGAATGAGCGAATCAGCCCCTAAAACCCAAGAGAACGAGGAGAGTTTAGACGACTTCTAGAACGATGTGCAGGCGCTGGGGCGGACGGCTGCCAAAGGGTTACTTTCCTGCGGATCTTCCCAGAGAGATCACCTGCAGAGCAACTTGGAACGATTACCGCTAGAAACGGTATATTCCACGTGAAAACCACCAACGCACCCTGAAAACACTTGTTTCAGGCTCTTAGTGATCTGGATTTTAATGTGTTAAAAGTTCGCTGGCTGATGCGGCTTTTATAGATTTTAACGTTTATAGCGATCCTGTGAATGAAAAAAAAGCACCTAAAAATCCATCTAATAAACGTACTATTAGTGAACGATTGACTCCGCGTTGAGACGATTCCCGTTTCTCTCGCGTTCTCCAGTAGTTGACGAGAATAAAAGGTAATTAACATTCCGGCGAGAGACGTCGCATTAACATTCGGCCGGGAACCCCGCGGACCCCGCAGACTCTTTTGTAGAAAGACGCCTCGGAACCGTGTCGTTATTTAGCGGGTAAACAGCATTGTTGGCATTTCACGTGTTTTTTCGCCATCGGTTCTAAAAGCTGCAGAAATCACCACAAAAACGCGTCGTCATAGAAAAGAAGTTTATTCGGGTTTTATGCGTCTCGTGATTGATGGATTTTCACGGACAATCGCAACTCCGTCCCAAACCCCGAAGTTTATTCTTTCAGCCCTCGTATCCACGTACATAGTGCATATATTTATAGATTTATCACATAAAGAGCATTTCCAAGGTGCATTTCCCGTTCTCAATATACATTGGGGGGCTTTTTGGAAAATTCTTAATGTTTTTTTGTTGAAACGCGCCGGGGGTTACAGGTAAAATACGTTATTTATTAGCTTCCAGGCTCATCTTTCTAGCCCCGTTTTTACGCTCTGTTGGTTAATATCAGTCAGTAAAAGTTGTTTCCAGCTCTTGGATGTTACAAAAATAACCAAAATCCCCCAAAACTGATGTCGCTATAAAATTTTTAACACGGGGTGGGGTATATAAACATGACAGACACACGTGGGATGCACCGTGAAAATGAGATAAGACACTACTAGTGCAGGACTCGTACGGCCCCTGGCCGGCCACAAAACTTCACATTAATTTTCACCTTTCACTCAAAACAGAAAACGTAGACAGAACCGGCCCAGTGAGTTCGATTAATAACGTCTTTTTTAGAGGAAAAAAATATATATATTTTTTTTTAAACACATTGATTTTTGTGTTGTTTCTCTGCTAAATATTCAAAAGAACACAATCGGCATTATAAACGCTCTGTGGATTTTTGGTAACTTTACTTATTAGGTTATCAGGTCTCACAGCTCACCGTCCAAAAAAAAAACCACTCCAAAAAAGTAATTTTCATAAAATTTGTAATAATCTTATTAAAAGATATATTTATATATATTATTTAGACATAAAATTATTTCTAAAAATCTTTTGATACTTTTCATAAATCCTGATTCCAAAAGAAATTCTGACTTCATTCATTTCTTACCATGAATATATATAATATCGTCTTAGGATTCTATAGAATTCCAGAAAAAAATATTTGTATTTTATCGTTTTCATGGAGAACTACATTAAATTAGAACCCATAAATATTGCTGAATCTCGATTACCGTACAATGATTACAAAATATAAAACATCTCTTTACAAATACAAATGAGTTTATATTACAGAGGTCTCCGGGGTCCGGCCGCATTCCCGCGAACGCACCAACTGCCAGCGTCGTTTGCCCTTTTTAGTCAAAAAAATGACTTTTGAAATTAAAATGTTCAACGTGTAAACTATCGTAACGGAGCCCAGAAGCGATAATCCTGGCTACTGTTTCATGATTATTTATTCACAGAATTCGATCCCCGCTGCGGGATGCGCCTCTCGTTCGCCCTCCGTTGGCAGAGCCGGCGAGTCCCTTTTGGCAGCGCTGGCCGGGATAATGAAAGTGTTGCGGCTCGGCGTGGGTCGGGATATGTATGGCTGAGGGTAACATCGTTGTAGTTTTGGATTGTCATCACCGGCGTCCGCGTCTCCAATAATCGCCGTCGTCGTACTCCGGAGCCGTCGGGATGTGCGCTCGGCGTCCGCGCTGCAGCTTTCTGGGACGTTCCGGTCCGTGTTCTCCCGCCATCCGTGGCTCCTTCCACGCGTGAAAGTCTGGATGGTCTTCCGCACGTCGCTGACTGCGAGGCACTTTCTTGTGTTTATAGAATCCTAAATGTTTTTTTGTATTTATTAAAGACTATAAAGTCGTTATACAAATCATTTCATCAGCTAAATCCTCCTCGTCTTTGCTGGGCTCGGGCTCCTCGTCGCTGTAACCCGGCCCGTAGTCTTGAAGTTCGTTGTCCGGCCTGCTTAGGATCGGGAAGACTTCGGCCCCGGGGGTCCCGTTCCGGATGCCGCCATTCAGGAGGTTGCTGGCCGCGCTCTCCATCTCATCGATGGTCATGTCGCACGCGTCGGCGATCTCGTGTTTTGTGGCCGATACAAACTTGGGATCCTTGGCGTATCGGCCCAAACCTTCGGAGATCAGCACCTTAAAAAGGACAAGAAAGAGTTAACTCACGGAGAACATAACGGGGGAAAAACGTGTTTCCAGCAGCCATAAGAAGAGACCGTAACATTATGTCTGGTGATGTCACTGATGTTTTTAGGCCGGTTCGTCACGTTTTGGAATATCGTACCGCCGCGCACGCTGATCCTGAGCGGCTTTCCTATCTGTGGCTTCTGCGCATTCCTGGCCACGGAAGCTGAGAACGCGAGAGAATTACACGGACAAGGACACACAAGCCACTTACCGCCTCCACCAGGCTGTCGGCACTCCGCTGCTTGTCGCTCTGTTTGTTGTGGAAGTCGTCGGGAACCATTAGGTTGGATTGGGAGAACGGCGATCGGTGGGAGACGTCCGCGTCGTCCGTGTACCAGGAGCTTCTCTGTAAGGAAGGGAGGCTTCCGTTCATCTTCTCCCGGGACTCTGCCCTGTCCACGCGGATCAGCGGGGTGTAGAAGGGACTCCGCTCCCTGTGGTTGGGAGTGGCTGGCGGGGTGGCCCAGGATCGCGTGGAGCGGCACGGAGAATGTTTCTGGGCTTTGCTGGAGTCCAGGCCGGCGACTGCCATGATCTAAAGGAACGACACAGACAGCGTCGGACGTTAAAGGCTTTGGAGACAAACGTATGACCTCATAGTTGGGAGGGGGAGGATTAAGAGGGGCATATTGAGGGGTATTTGGGGTTGACCAATGAAATTGTTGCACACACACACAGGCCACGCCCACTGCATGGGTGTTTTACCTGTTGTTGCATTAAATGCAGCGGGAGGGCCGCCCGGTGATGAAAGGACGGAGAGAGGGGCAGGTCGTCGTCGTGGCTGCTCTGCCTGCGCAGGCATTCGAAATTAAACGAGGATCTTCGGTTTGCTGCAAAACAGGAAAGGCGAGTCAGTCGCACCATCGGGAACCTTCATCTGTTTGTCAACGAAACTTGCAATCTAACTGCGGTGCTTCGAACACAAAATTATCCAGTCTCTGAATCCTGGTTAGCAGCAAATTTTACAGATCTGCGAAGGATTCTCTCGGAACGCGGCGCCCGCTGCACGTCACGCCGAGGTCTGCGAGGATTTCCAGCTGGGTCATCACACGCGTGATCTTAGTTTTATTACATGTTAATCAGAGAGCTTTGCGGCCCTCGAGGGCCGTGTTGGCCAAACGATGCCCTGCATGCAGTTGGGCGACTCACGTGGCGGGGTCGGGGGAAGCAGCCGTCTCCTCGGGGATCGTCTTGTTTCAAAACACGAGTGCGCGTCGTCCTCGTCGAAGAAGCTGTGGGGGTGATGGTAGCCCTTCGGCCTTTCGTAGTCCAGGTCGCCGGCCCGGCACAGCGGCGGCTCCTCGTACGGCAGTCTGAAGCCAGAAGAACATGTCTGTGACACGGGAACGGGTCAGGAGCTGTGCGAGGGGTCACGGAGGGAGCGCTCACCTGTTTCCAGACAGCATGCTGTCTACCTCGTAGCCCTCCTCCTCGCTGTAATACTCTCCCTCCCCGAGGTAAGGGTCCTCGTCCAGGAAATCGGGGTCTTCACGGAAGATCACAGGCATGTTCCGGTGTCCGGACTCTGACCTGCAGATCACATGTGTATCATACGTGTTCCTGCGTGTGCAGAAAGCATGGCACATAGGACCGGCACTCGCTCCGGCAGAAAAACTCGCACTGATGGGGCAGCCGGATTTTGGTGCGGATTTCATTTCGGATGCCGTTTGATTGGACGATAATCTAGCGCAAAAAAAATACGTGCAGGGACTAAAGTATCGACTAAAACGACCTGTTACTAGCCATATGGAGTTACCACGGCAACGGGGAGGAGTATCAGCCGATAATCGGATACTTTGTGTAATTAATGAGCGGATTCCGGGAATATCTCAGGATGGCCAACGAAGGGTTAATCCTCTAAACATTAAAGAAAGAAGTAAATTCTCGGGAGATTCAAAATTAGACTGAAATGCAGAGATCCAAGGAAGCCACGCACACGGAAGCCACGCACACGGAAGCCACGGCTCACAGCATGTAATAACTACAATCTTCACATATATTGTATGACTGATGACACGGAACGTACCTAATAGAACTCTCATAATAGCGGCTCCTTCCGGGAAAGCCATACAAATACGGAAGATTCGTTAGATACAAGAGTTATTACACGTGTACACGCCACGCAACACTTATAACACGTGTATACACACCATGCAACAGTTATTACGTACGTACACGTCACATGACAGTCATTACACCTGTACACGCAACACTTATTACACGTGTATACACGCCACACGACAGTTATTACATGTGTACACGCCACGCAACGGTTTTTACTGGGTCCATACGCTACAAGCTGAGAACGTTTGGTTTAACCCATTGCGTGTCAGGACGAGGGCTGCGTGTTGAAGCCCCCATAACGCTACCTTTTTACGCTCGATCTCCGGGGATTTTCGGGGGGGTCTCTGGGGTGCAGGTAGTAGCCGTTCTCAGACGCGTGGTCGTGTGGCGTGAGGCTGCCGTGCCGCCCGGTCACCGGTTTGAAGACGTTGGCGTTGTTGAGGTTGGCGTTGGTGGAGTTGTAGACGCGGTGCCCCGCATACCCGTGGTTCCGATGCACAGCGTTCCCGGCGTGAGAGTAAAACGGCCTCTCGGTGTCGCCGGTGGGTCGGACCGGCGGTCGCTGGACGTGCAGAGGCCGGCGCATCGTGTTAGTCTGGTAGGAATCCTGCCGGTCGTTGGCCACGTGGTTGACGTGGTTACCAAACAACCCGCCATTTCTCTGCAGACGGAAGGGAAAGTAATGGCGGGAAAATGAAGCGCGTGTAACTACTTCGGGTGTCAGTTGCTATAGCGACCGCACCACTTTGCACTAGAATTGCCCAGGACATAGACCGCGAGTGAAATAACGTACCCTGAAGATATCGTCGCCCCCCTCGGCGTGGTCATTCTCCTCCGGCTCGTCGTCCTGCAGGTCACATGATATCGCCCGCCGAATCTCAGGCCCGATGTCGTGTAGAGTTCTCAGCCCGGCCTGAGGGGGCAAAAGGACATGACGGGGGGTCTTTAGTGACGAGGAACACTCAGCGAGCACAGAAGACCCCGTTATGGAGAACGGGCTTTACGAGGGTCCCGGGAGCCCCTGTCTGATTCCCATCTGCTCCCGGCAGCCACCGGCACCGTCTACTCCCCAAAACAACGTGTGTCCGCAGGGGCCGTGAACACTGTCTATTAAAATATCACGACGTATCATTAAGTCTGCGCTGAAAGGCTGTCCGTCCCACGGCTGCCACATTAACCCCGGAAGTGCCAAGAGATCCCGCTGGGCACGTGGGGTATATCGGCGGTGACGACTGCAGAACGTAAAGGGTTAAATTATTCAATAACCAGCAGCAAAGGGAATGACGATCCCATTGTACCGCGCTGCAGAGTATGATGGCGCTATATATATATATATATATATATATAAATAATAACTATACGCCGGGGGGCGGTGGCATCTACCCCCGGCCGGGGTAAAAATCCTTTATAACGAGAATAAAATGCCCAACGGGGATGAAAAAGGGCAAATTATATCAATTTACACGATCATCTTAACATTTAAAATGTAACCAAATGCACCAAACGTACATGAATTGGGAATAAAAGAGTAACACAATATACCCCCAACCCCCCCCCAAAAAACAGAATATACCCCCAACCCCCCCAAAAACACAATATACCCCTAACCCCCCTAAAAAACACAATATACCCCCAACCCCCCCAAAAACACAATATACCCCCAACCCCCCCCAAAAAACACAATATACCCCCAACCCCCCCCAAAAAAACACAATATACCCCCAACCCCCCAAAAAATACAATATACCCCTAACCCCCCCAAAATTACAATATACCCCTAACCCCCAAAAATACATAGTGTTATAGAATCCAGTAAGGGGGGTAATATGAATAAGCAATATACCCCTAACCCCCCCAAAAACACAATATACCCCTAACCCCCCAAAAACACAATATACCCCCAACCCGCCAGCACCCAGTAAAAATACAGGAGAAAAAAAAGAAATTTCCTTATTAACTCTTTGAATACCGGCAATGGAGAAAAGCATTACACCGGCACTCAAAGAGTTAAAAGGGAGAGGGGCGGGGTTCTATTAAAATGACAGCATGCAGGGAGCGCTCACATACGCTGTAGCAGTGCACATAGGACACGATGCGCTCCAGGGTCGGGGGCCCCATGCTGTCCATCGGTGTCGGGGGGCTGGGTAGCTGGTGTCGGGGGCTGGGTAGCTGGTGACGGGGGGCCGGTGCCGGTGAAGCTGCTCCCACCTCTCTGAGCCGCAGCTGAGTCACTAATAACCTCAGGCAGTTTACCGCCTCCGACCGAGGCTCGCTCCGCTCGATGGCGTCACGAGGCCTCCCCGTTCCGTTATCAGCGGGGAAAGGGATCCCCCTTATGGGCAAAAACCGCTGACAGCCATTATTTCAGGGGCGCTTACTGTATGTTTATATATATTGGCCAAAGTAGCTTTCGGGGCCTCGGAGGTCTCTTCTCCAGATGATTTATTCTATAGAAGAGACTTCTGAGGTCCTGAATCCTTATGTAACTTTACTATCTCTATTTACCGGGTATATAAAAGGTACCACCTTCCGCTAAACACCCCACCTTCTCTTGGACCGTCTTCCGCATCAGGGTACCCCCGCATGAATGTCTGACAGGGCCCCTAATATCTGCAATAGGACCCCCCATCATCCCGTGATTACAGAGGCTGGCAGGCCACGCACGGAACGCACTACTCCCCTGGGCACAGGCGGTATTACGGCGCGGTATAATCACCCATAACGGAGGGTAAGAGAGTCACCTGGAGGGCCACGGTGGAGTCCTTCGCCGGGTACTTCCCCACCAGTCCTTGTTCCTTGCGCTTCTTGAATTTCCTAAAGTAGTCCTGTATCAGGAAGGTGGCATAGAACTTCCCCACGGTTACCTCATCATCTAAACAAACAGACAGAGCCTTCGCGGTCAGCGACAGTCACCGGCAAACGCTTCCAAAGATGGCGGACGGGGGGGGGGGCGCGGACAGACAGGCGGGGAGGACAAAGCCAACATCTCATGGACGCCACAAGCCATGCCGGACGTGAGACCCCGCACTGAACATGAGGGGTTAACGGCGGGACTCGTAACGGGTCGGAGTGACTGAAATTATTCTTTATGGCAATAAACTGATAATTCATGTTTTTTAAAGACGTTTTGGGTCCTTCTCATGACGTCACCGGTTTGGCTTTAATCAACCCAAGGATTAGAATTCCTCGGTTCCAGAACCCGATGTTCTCTCGGACGCCGGACGTTAATATTGGTTGTATTTTTTTTTGGGGGGGGGGGTTGGGTTTAGGCGGACAGGAACGGGGGTCTCGGTTTGGGGGTCAGTGGGAGGACGGGGCGAGGGACGAGCGTGCGGCCCCCAGACATGCAGGCGCCGGATTCATGCATCCGTAGAAGTTAAAGAACGGTCGGGGAATGCGGCGGGCGAGAGGCAACGCGAGTTCCATGCCACCAGCCTAAAACAGAATTGCTTCAGAATATTCCGAGGACCGTTGGAAAGACAGAGGCTGCAGAGAGAGCTCAAGCACAGAGGTTACCATCGTGAAGCGCGTCGGCCATGCAAGCGGCAGAGAGCAGCGACAGGAAGGACGCGGACAAAGTGTTTTAAATGTGCAGGATCGACTGGCGGCCCTCCTGTGGATCTGGCGGGACGTTGGGCGCCCCCCCGCTATGGCTTCTCCGGCACAGCGGCCGCCGCGCTCACCGCCCCGAGCTCCTCGGATCATGCTACAGAGCGGAGCGGCCGGCATGCTCTCCCTGTACGAGCCGGAGGTCGTCACCTTCGCAGAGCTCAGCCGCCTCCACCCGGACCGGGATCCTGACGCTGCCGTCCGACCCGAGCGCCTCTTAAAGCTGCTTCTGGACTACAAAAGTGGAATAAACTACGGGCGGCCGGCGACCAAGCGAGGAGCGACCGCTGCGGAGAAAAACGGATTCTGCACCTTTAAAACATGAAACAATTAGAACGGGGCAGGCAGGCGGCTTGGATCGTTACGCCGGGAGCAGCGACCGCGCAGGCTGAACCTCGTTGGAGCGGCTGAGGGGGTCTGCGGGAGCGCGCAGGGGGATTCTAATGCCTTCCTGCCCCTGGGTCAGCACACGTTGTAAAGAAAGACAGACACAGAAGCACACGTGTAACACACATAAAACACGTCTAAACATTGCTGTGAAAGCGAGAACACGGATTAAGGGCGCAGGATCGGCGCGCGCCAGAGAAACAGTCATTATTAACCCTTCCTGCATAAACGCGATCAGCCCAATACCCAGAATCCTCTCCTGGCTGCTCCCCCAGCGGTTGATAACTCAGTAAGCGTTAATCCGGATTACATCCGGGGAGGGAGACCATCCCGTCTGCCTCGTGAAGCCGGTTACCTGGCGTTCTAATGACTTGTCTGGGAGTTAATGGGTTAATATACGCGGGCTGAGCCTGGGGTGTAAACGTGTGAAATTAGTAAAAACTTGATAAAAAGACAAAAGAGATTTCGGGAGCCCCCCGTGTCCTTCACCCCGACACCCCACCTTAAGGGTCGTTGTTACTTATTAGCTAATAACGGTGATTATGATGTCACTGACCGCCGGCCGGGGGGACCACCTGGTCCAGGAGCTTCATGCTGGTTTTCTTCCAGATCTTCTTGATGACGGCCCGGAGCTCCTCGTTGGCTTGTTCCAGGTTCCCTGGGGAGTAGAAAACATTCTGTGAATAAATCCTCACCAAGACGAGGTCCAACAGTAACGCCCCCGAGGAGCCCACCCAGGGCGCTGATCTCTTTATACGAGGTGAGCGTTTGCCCACCAGAAGCCCCTACATTCTGAATTACCCTCCATTCAGAGAAGATGTCGCATGTCGGACGCATTATTCCTACCAGGGAGTAAATGTGGTTATTATCATTGGTATTCAAACGCCATCCTTCATAAGACAAGCAGGAGGCGGCGCGCCGGCACGGGAGATAAACCGGCGATCGCTTCCTCCCCGTCGGGCGAACTTACCGTCTGTTTTGATTTTAAGGGCAGTTCTCACCAGCGCAAACAAAGTGGCGTTAAACATAACGGTGCCGTCGCTGTTCAGCGGCATGTTCATGGCGACCAGTCTCTGCGGAAAGAGGGAGACCCGGTGAACATCAGAAAGTGTCATTCCTGGACCACGCCGGATACGAGGTACCCGCAGCGCCACGTCGGTCTCCGCACAAGGCGGTCATCCCGGTCTAGTGATTAGAGGTCATTTGCATATGTAAATGAGGAGAAAATACAGACGCACCTTACAGGCGACTCGGTGCGGACAAAGCTTTCCGAACCCCAGGGGCGGCTGGATGCGTCTGAGAAGCGTCACCACGTCCAGGTGCTTGATCCGACCCCTAAAGAGCAAAGTAAGATTTACGAGGATTTATTAACCCCTCGCAGCAAATTAAAAACGCGAAGGACGCTCTGCAGGAGTTACCACGGAAACCGCACATTTTAACTGCTTCCACAGTAACTCCTTCAGCGGCTAAAGGCTGTCGGAAAGCGGCGGACGCCACGGCCCGGGCCACGTTTCCTGGTACCATGGAAATGGGATTTTTTTACAGTGCTTTTTTCTGCTGTTTTTCACACAAATATTGGAGAAACTCACCCGGCCGTCACGTCGTCCACGGCTCGGTTACTCCGATAGCTAAGGGAATATTTTACATTTAAAGTAAAAGTAGGAGCGTTACGGAAGCAGCCGAGACTCGCCCGCCGCGGACCCGAACACCGCTTTCCGTGGATTATTCTGTGTTTCCAGAAACACGCGGGGGACATTCATATGTTGGACCCCCTGCCTCGCGTCACTCACTTGGCCTCCGGGTCGTATTCTGACCATATCCTCTTGAATTCATCCAGATGATGCGGCCCCAAGATGGACCAATCGCGGGTCAAGTAGTCAAAGTTGTCCATGATGACAGCAACGAAAAGATTGATGATCTGTAGGCAGAATAAACAAGTTGGATCCCTCAGCCAGCGACCAATCAGGGAGCGATCCAATAAACGGTATCCGTAAAGATCTACGAGATCTGGGATCCTCACCAAGAAGGCGCAGAGCATGTAGAAGGTGATGAAGTAGATGATGGCGAAGTTGCTTCCGCACGTGTTCTCCTCCCCGGGGTTGTAGTCGGATTCTGGGTCGCAGCGTTTCCCGGGTAAGCAGGCCAGCATGATGTCCTGCCATGCCTCCCCCGTCGCACACCTGTCACCAACCGCCATCATCACACAAGTACCACCACCGGCAGGGGCAACAACCGCATCGGGGCTAAAGGAGAAGCTGCAGCCCCCAAGGGAATCCTAACCGTCGCTCTATTTTTAGGAGTACCCTCCTGTAGCCCTGATTTCCCCAAAGGGGCCACTAGGCCCAAACATCATGCCTGAGTCCCTGATTAACCGTTTAATTATCCCAATGAATTAAAAATAAACAGAGTAAAGGAGGCCGTTTGTCACCTGAAGAGCAGCAGCACGGCTTGCAGGAACGTCTGGAAGTTGTTGTTTCTGTTGATCTGAGTGTTATCCCTCATTGCGATTTTACCAAAAACCTGCAGATAAAGAGAACGCTGAGCGGCTGGGAAGACATCGAGGTTCCACCGCCTTCCGGAAAACAGACAGACCAGAGCCCGGCTACATGGCGCGCAGCGAGGAAACGGCGAATTACCTGCATGCCGATCACCGCGTAGATGAAGAACAGCATGGCTATCAGCAGGGCGACGTACGGCAGAGCCTAGAACCGCAAAACGACCCAAAAAACAATTATAACGGGAACGGGGTAACATAGTAACCAACCTCTCCCACTGTACCAAGTCCTGCTACCGATCCCTACTGATATAGAGAGACGCCGGTACCCCCGGATACGCCGTTACCCCCGGATACGCTGCTTCCCCCGGATACGCCGCTACCCCCGGATACGCCGTTACCCCCGGATACGCCGCTCGCCATCTTGTTAGCGATTCGTCCTGAACGGATTTCTGTTATTTCGGATTTTTCTACCCACCTGGAAGGACTTAATGAAGGTCCACAGCAGCGTTCGGATTCCCTCGCCTCGGCTCAGGAGTTTCACGAGCCGCATGACCCGGAACAGGCGGAAGAAAGTGATGGAGATCCTGGCGCTGTCCTCCGAGCTCTGGAAGGCAGGAACGTAAAGAGAAGACACGTGGGGCAAAAGAGAGGGTGCAAGGAGCGGCAGGGGTGCAGAGGGAGACAGGTGGGCCGGGGCAGGAGCTCGGTGGGCCGGGGCAGGAGCTCGGTGGGCCGGGGCAGGAGCTCGGTGGGCCGGGGCAGGAGCTCGGTGGGCCGGGGCAGGAGCTCGGTGGGCCGGGCCGTGATCCGTCCAGCAGCCCAGAGTAATAAGCAGCTTATGGGAGGAAGAAAGACTCCGTTTTATCCGTTCTACAATCGGCCCCCGAGACCGCGCTCCGCAGCGAGACGGGACAGTCTGCCGCTACCAGATGCTCGGCCGCCATCCCCGTGATCCTTGGACCAAAGGCAGCTCCCCCAACATGGGACGTGAACCCCGCTTGTAGGGGGGGGTCATCTGCCATAGAGAACATCCTGCGTGGAACATGCTAGAACACACCGCCTCCGCATAGAGCTCGCAGCCACGCGCATGCATTTCAGTGAGACGAGCGAAGGCAGCGCAAACCATCCAGACAGCAAGTGGTGAAACACGGCAAGCCGGCAGAAAACCACAGAAAACGCAGTCAAAACACCACGAAGAGGGCGACTTACCTCCGGATCCCCAGTCGGGGCGCGCTCGGTGGGCGCTGGCTTTAATCAATCGAGAATATTACGGATTAAAAGAGATTCTCATAAAGTCAGAGCGAGAGGAAGAAACCTCAATGGTCCCTTCTTAGAAACGCCGCCTGAAACCCCCAACAAACTGCCCCCTGAGGCTAGTGGCGGGATTAGAACTCACAATAAAAAGTATGACCCCAGTTCATAAAAACAGAGTAAAGGCCAAAAAAGTTCCATTCCGTGTTATACCCCGGCTAATGCCCCCGCGGGGCGACATGCTACGTGGACCGGGTTTTATGGGCCGTCACGGCCATCGCATTCTCCCCAATCCCAGCGACCGCTGGAGCGAAAACATGCGAAATTCACCAATAAACGCGTCTCATGCCGCATGCAGGAGAGGTAAATATGGCGGAGAGGCGCGTTGGGGACCCGCCAGAGACGCCCCCGGGGCCCGCGGTTACCGAAACCGGGAAGGCAATAAGGAAAGCGTGGCAAACCCAAGCAGGCGAAGGCAGCCGTGGCGGCCGGCGGCCGGTCTTACCGTAGGCGGACTGTTTGGGTCAATTTCTGGTGGCTTTAAAAAATTGAAAGGATTATTAAAGTGAAGCTCCGGAGGCAATCGGCTTCGGGGGGGGGTATTTATTCTAAACGAGCAGCTGCCGCGGTTACCGAGCGTTACCGGCGGCTCCGCGTCACAGGAGGGACCGTACATTACAGAAGCCCGAGAAGCGGAGCGTACGGAAATCCACTGCAACGTTATGGGGAGGAAAAACCGATCCACTCACATCGAAACCCTTAGTTTTGGTTGGATCGCAATGTAAAACGAAGCGTGTCGGGAACCCGTAGCGGGCGCCACATCAGGTTAAAGACTTTTTAGCAATTGTGTGTCCATTGTGGGCCCTTCGAAGAAACGACCAGAGGCCACTTCTCCCAGTTACTAAATGAGTATATGGCCGAGCCTGCAGGTATACCCCATGAAACCCCCTCCAGGTCACGAGATGCACCCCCCACACTGTTAATCTCAATGTGAGGTGTACGTGGCAGGGGGCAAAGAAACCACAAATCGCATGTAAAGCTCAGCGACACGTAACAACCACTCATAATATTCCGTTGCTACCCCCAGCAGGGTATGTGGCTCATCCATGGTGTTACCCAGGGAAGTGTATATAATATACCCCACTCGCCCCTCTCCCATATATATGTCTTTACACACACCTGCCCATAAACACACATATACACATACACTGCCCTTACACACACCTCCCCATAAACACACATATTCATATACACTGGCCTTACACACACACTGCCCATAAACACACATATACACATACACTGCCCTTACACACACCTCCCCATAAACACACATATTCATATACACTGACCTTACACACACACTGCCCATAAACACACATATACACATACACTGCCCTTACACACACCTCCACATAAACACACATATTCATATACACTGCCCTTACACACACACTGCCCATAAACACACATATACACATACACTGCCCTTACACACACCTCCCCATAAACACACATATACACATACACTGCCCTTACACACACACTGCCCATAAACACACATATACACATACAATGCCCTTACACACACCTCCCCATAAACACACATATTCATATACACTGCCCTTACACATGACTTTATTGCAAAGGTATACTCAGTACTCATTTTGCCATATAACAGCGTGTGGGTGCCGTGCATGCGCCACCAGCCAGCCGCCATGCACCGTGCGATGCGAAGCTTTCCTGCCCGATAAAACCCTTCCCGAAACTCTTGTGACGGTTCGAACCGGAATCAATGAATTAGTGGAAGAGAGGAATGTTTTGCCGGCGTGCCGGTTAGTAACACGCGTGTGATTGGCGTTAATGGCACGCCGTGACCTGTGCCGTTACATACACATCACACACGTCATACTTGCCTGCACAAATTTCTAGAAAGAAAATAAACATGAAATCTGGTTAGAGGACGAATCGCCTGGAGACGCGGGGCTCGCTGGACATTCACTTAATAACCGGAAACACAGGCGATAGGCGCTGATCTGCTAAACGGCAACCGCCGCAGGCTGAAGACGCCATGTTCTCTTGGGGTAAATTGTCTTTCCCCCAAACACAATGGTCAAGCCATGGCATGAGGGCACGGAGAGGGGCAGTTCTGACACCACATGGAGACGGGGGGGAGTTCTAACACCACATGGGGGCAGGAGGGGGCAGTTCTAACAGCAGATGGGGGCACAGTGAGGGGCAATCACAAGGGCACGGGAAAGACCTGAGTTTGGCATGAGCGGCGGAGAGAGGACATCAACACAACACAAGAGCACAGCAGAGACCTGCGGTGAGCGTGAGTGGAGTGAGCGCTCGTTACTTACATTTACTTCTGTTATTGCAATATCAACGACGCTACCCACAACTATTAAGGCATCAAAAGTGTTCCATGCATCAGTGAAATAATGCTGTGAGAGAGAGGGGGAGAGAGGGAGAGAGAAGGAGGGGGAGAGAGGGAGAGAGAGAGAGAGAGAGAGAGAGAGAGAGAGAGAGAAGAGCGGGTTACACGGAGATCAGGGAAAACGTCTTCACGGCTTCCGGGGGACTCGACTTTATCCTTTTCACGGAAACATCTGGAAAATCCCAGAGCAGATCCCACCCCGACCTCCACGCCGGCCGGGATCCGGACCGCGATTCCCGTGAAAAAGAGAAAGTCCTCCCGGGGCAAAAAGATTTTTGGAATTCTGGACATTATTTGTAAAAAGTTTTGCTCCTCGTTCCCCGACCAGCGGCCCACAGAAGTCTTACGGAGAATAGAATGGAGAAATCGGCGCGTGACGGGGTGATGAACGCGGACCAATCATGGCTTCCCGCTGTGGGAATTCTAGAGAATTTGCCATAAAACACAAAGAATAAAATGTACGATTAAACATTATTTTTACGTTTCTGAGAAATAGTTTTAGTAAATCCGACGCGTTTCACTCCTCTTTTTCTCCATTTATTCTTCCCGAGACTTCAGCGGCTGCCGCGTAACGAAGCGACCGATCTTTAAAGCCGTTTTCCCCGAGCGGCGATTTTTATTAATTTCTGATTTGTGGGAAAGCAGAGAATTTGGTTTAGTGAAGGAGAAAGCGGACCACGGGCCGGAGAGTCATTTCGGGTCTGTGACTTGTCCAGAGGAGGAAAAACACGGAGAGCCGAGGGTTATACTCACATCCGCTTCGCTCAGAACCACGTCTACAATGCTGCCGATAACGATGAGGGAATCAAAGGTGTTCCACGCATCACTAAAATACCCCTGCGGGGGGCAGGTGGGGGAGGGGGGGCAAATAAAATGTCAGGAACATGGACAGATAAACATTTTACTGAACAAGAAGAGAAATAACCACAGCAAAGATCACGGGGCGGAATATTGGCTGGGGAAGGATCTCCGGACCTCCCGGGACGTTATTTGCGTTTGATTTTTATCGCCCCCTTGTGGGCGGAACGCGTCGGGGTTCTGTGTCGCAATATTTCAGCGGGGAGCAAACAAACCGAGAGAATCCGCCTGCGTTTATTTTTACGCCAATAGGGTAGAATTTGGTGAAATACGTGACTTATCCACATTAACTTATTAAACGGAATAAATCTGATATTATTTAGTAAGCGCGTTTTGGCTTCCTGGGTGATGATGTCACTCGGCGTCCCGCAGCTGGCGTTTAGATGTGGATTTTCTGTGCGTTTTGCTATAATTTTTGTTCATTAATCAGTATTTTGGGGGATTTGACGTGGGAGGAGCGGGACTCTCAGCCATTACCCAGCAATATTTGCAAAATAAAGGTAAAAGAAACACAGGTAGAACACGGGAGATACACGGGAGACACACGTATGCAGATGTGGAGGAGGAAGGGGAATGGCATATGGACAAGTCACAGGAAATGCAACCTTCCCATGCACGGCTGCACACGCGGGGGGCACGGCAACCTCCGACGGGGGTCACTTACGAGCCATCTTTCCTTTTTGGCCACACAAATCTAACACGAGATAACACATGATTGATAAAAGATGCATTGTGTCAGGTCACTGTAACGCGTGTGCGCGGGGGGATACAGTAACGCATGTGCGCGGGGGATACAGTGACGCGTGTGCGCAGGGAGGATACAAAATGCGTGTGGATACAGTAACGCGTGTGTGTGGGGGATACAGTAACGCGTGTGTGCGGGGGGGGATACAGTAACGCGTGTGCGCGGGGGGGGGATACAGTAACGCGGTTACGGGGGATTTTCGCTTTATGGCTTATTATTATAGGGGGAAAACCAGTTGCCCTCCAACATGGAGTCTCTGGGCACCATCAGTGACGGTCTGGCCCTCCCCAATGATCTATAGACAGCCTCAACCACCGGTACTGCCCAAGACCCCATTTAAAACCAGAAGTTTCCTCCATACAGGAAGTGAGGTCATCACAATCCAGCCACACTTCCTGCACGTGGAAAACACACTACTGTATGGTATCACTGAGGGGCCGTGTAAGGGCCGTGAGTACCCCGGTAATGGGATTCTCTGTGAATAATGTAAATATTGGGTCGGAGCTCCGCGCTTACCTTGGGTTTGAAAGCGATGAGTTTTAAAACCATTTCCACGGTAAACACAGCCGTGAAGACCATGTTCATCACGTCCATGACATCATTGAATATCTTGGACTGCCCGTAATGCTGCGAACACAAAACGCGCCTCGTCAGCAGAAGGTTACGCGGCAGAAACGCTAACCCAAAGAGCTGGCGATCTACTGAGCAACGGACTGACCTGCATCGCCAAGCACAGCGTGTTCAGCATTATGAGGACGAACATGATGTATTCGAACCCCGTGGAGTTGACCACGTACCAGAATTTATACTGATACGGGTTTTTGGGAATATATCGTCTCAAAGGGCGAGCTTTCAGGGCGTATTCCACGCATTGTCGCTGCAAAACAAACAGGATTCAGGTTTCAGCTAAAAACGTGCAGTTTCAGAATAATCTCTGTGATTTTGTGTAAATTACTGAATTTGCTCGCTGGGCTTTATGAGTAACGCATTGCGTCGAATGATACGAAGGAACCGCGAACGCCGGCGTTCACCCCGCATAATAATAAATAAAATGATAATAATAATAAATAAAATAATAATAATAAATAAATAATAATAAATAAAATAAAAATAAATAATAATAAATAAAATAAAAATAAATAAAATAATAATAAATAATAAATAAAATAATAATAATACATAATAATAAATAAAATAATAATAGTAATAATATAAATAATAATAATAAAATAAAAATAATAATAAATAAAATAATAAATAATAATAATAATAATAAACCCCCCGGCGCGTGTTACTGCCTGGAAGACGCCGAAGCCCCTCGCACCTGGTTCTTGTCCAGCTCGCAGTTCTTGTACTCCTTTTCTCCCTGCTCTTGAAACGTAACAATCACGAAACCCACGAAGATGTTCATCATGAAGAAGGCGATGATGATGATGTAGATGATGAAGAAGATGGAGATCTCCACGCGGTTGTTGTATACGGGGCCGACGTTTTCCCCGTTGGAGTCGATGGCTTTGTAGAGGAGTCTAAACAGAGCAGGAAAATGAATGAGGTTTCCCCGGTACTGGAACCCTCCGTGGAGGTTTGTCTTTCTTAAACCTGTCCTGTCACCCCATAAAATAATTCATACATTATATATTTAAATGAATATAAGAAGCCGTTTATATATTTAATATCTTATATAAATCTTTAGTGGGTCTATTTTCCCGCCAGCACTCGGATCTGTGCCTGCGCGGCTTATTCCGTTAAATTCACGTACGACGGCCAGCCTTCAAAGGTGGAGACGGTGAAAAGCGCCATCATGGCGGACAGCACGTTGTCGAAGTTGAAGTCGCTGTTGTGCCAGTGCCGCTCGCGGATGGACGGATTATTCACGTCCCCGTCCTTGTAGACGATGTATTTCCCCCTGCGGAAGGAAAAGAAAGAAGTTTAGCTCCTTCCGTCCCTTTATTCCATTTCCAGAAAAACCCCATCAGCCCCGAACGCCGGGATTGGGAATATCCGGAACTCCGGGGGGGGGGGTGTCGGCCGTAGAGTCATTTCCAAATTACAAAAGTCATCATTTCCACGTTTTAGAGATGAAAACGATCCCCGGGAAGCCTTACTTGCACTCCTCGGGCGTCTGCTTTGCTTCATCCGAACAGCGGTAAAACTTGCCCTGAGACGAGCAAGAGAACATTGATTATAACCCCGGATACGAGTGGATGCTCGGGCGAGTGTGTGCCGTTACCCATAACACGTGATTCGGCCAGCGCAGCGTTTAGCGGACACGGCCCTGTTTGCGGAAGACTCGGCCGCTTTAATATGCAACGCATCATTTGGCTGCTTCTTCGCTCCGTTATCAGACGCTCACCTTAAAGAGCTGGACCCCGATGCAGGCGAACATGAACTGCAGCAAGGTGGTCACGATCATGATGTTGCCGATGGTCCGGATGGCCACGAACACGCACTGCACGACGTGCTGCAGGGAACACACAGAGGACGTTACGGACCCCGCCGGGACCTAAACCGACCCCAACAAAGACTCCTCAGACGAGAAGAAACAAAGCGACCGAAAGCCAGCCCAGCGTTCTCCACACCTTGAGTCCTTTCGCTCGGTTGATGGCTCTCAGGGGTCTGAGGACCCTCAGGACCCTCAGGATCTTCACCACGGAAATGGCGCTGGATCTGCAGAGACAGGCACGGCGAGCGGCCGTTAGAGAGCCTCGGCTCCAGCAGGGCACCGCGTGACACGAACCAGCACGAACTGGGCAACTGGGGCAATCCCACCGTGGAAAGACCCCCTGCACCCCGACATCTGACTGACCAGATAGGGGGGCAGCCCAGACAGGGGGTTCTCCATTGCATTCCACGGAGACGATGGATAAACACTTACTGAATGCCGAAGGAAACCAGCGAGACGCCAACGACCAGCAAATCCAGCAAATTAAAGTAATTCCGGCAGAAGGAGCCTTTGTGAAGAAACGCTCCGAACGTTAGCATCTGCAACGCGTAAAGAAGTGATCGGTAACAAGACGCAGGCAGCCGCGCATGCACACAACACACAGCGACCCGGAAACACGCGGCACGCGCTATTTACTTCCTACTTTACTGTAAAATGCTGTTTTATAGCAGACAATATATAAAGGCGAGTAAAAAAAACGAAACGATGCGACAACAAATTCAGGTGGGCCACGCGGAGGTTCGTTTCACGCAGCGTCTGCGACATTAAAGACAACTCCAGAAAACCGCATTATCAGCAAACATACGCGCCCAAATATCGCAACACAGCAAATCTCATGCAGATTCAGAATGCGACACGTGTTGTGGACTCCCGTGACGTGTGATGCGTGCTGTGTGAAGTCTGTGTATAATGTATGTGTCTTTACGCCGTGTGTCCAGCACAAACATGAGTTTGAAGACGGCTCCGCCGTGCATGCGCAGAGACATTCCCACTCAGTCTACAAGGCGAGGCTTCACTTTTGAACATCTGAGACCCCTAAAGGTTATCTCCGCATATACATCGGTCCCCCCGTCTACTGAGAGCCAGTAACACCTGTGGATGCAGCAAGTCGCGCATGCTGGCACCGCGCAGACAGCCTGGGAATGTCCCTGTTATAAAGGGTTAAACACCGCTCAAGAAACACGTTATCCGCTGCCGGCGATCAGCGTGAAAACACGAGCGCAGCCACTCAGAATAAACACGACAGAGGATTTAAATCAGCAGCGATGGGAGCGCTCCTCGCCGCTATCAGCCAATCAGAATCCTCGCTCCCTTCCCAATAACTTTGCGTTCTTTTGTTTCTGCCGCTGCTGATTTAAATGCGATTTCCGCAGGCCGGGTTACCTTCAACACGATCTCAAACGTAAACATACTAGTGAAGACATAATCGGCGTAGCCGAGGACCTGGAAGAGAGAAGCATTCGCCACGAGGATTACCTTCAAGAAGATTTCAACGGTAAAGATCCCTGTGAAAGCATAATCAAAGTACCCCAGAATCTGCAACAGACAGCACAAGACAGTGAGAAGGGGCTTCACGCCGACGGGGGGGCCCGGCGGGGGGGGGGTTAGTGCCGGGTTCTCTAGGCGGCTGCTCGGGGTCAGAATTATTAGCTGTTGAAATGTGACGGACGGGGTTAAAATCACGGAAACGCGTTTAATGGGAGGGGAGATCAGGGTAACGGACAGCGGGGGGCAACAGGTGAGTCGTACTGGGGGTATTTTCCAGTAACTGCCCCGAGCGGTGCAGAAAAGGAGGGCTACGTTATATTAAGGGCATTCCTCGTCACTAAAGGAACATGGAACGGGGGCCGCTGATCTAAGAATCCCTTCATCGATCAGGACAGAAGGTCATTAACAGGTCTTGCTGGGGAGGAATAATTCACACTGTGCTGAGACCCGTCCTGCCTGGCCTCGCATTATCCTTCTGCCTCGTCAGGGGCCGGATTCTCGGCACTTTATGGATGGCGAGTGGAGAAGCGATACTCACGATGTTCCGGAACGAGTGGCTGCGGATCGGGTCCTCGGCCGCCAGCGACGCGCTGCTCAGCATGATGAAAACTAGAATGAGGTTGGTGAAGATGTGATGGTTTATCAGCTTGTGGCACGCCACGCGGATCCTGCGAACCAGAAAGAGACCAACGTGTCTAGTGACATACAATCCGCCTGTACACGGAACCCGTCTCTCCTCGACTCTGCCCAACGCGGCACAGAACCCGTCTCTCCCCGACATCGCCCAACACGGCACAGAACCCGTCTCTCCCCGACATCGCCCAACACGGCACAGAACCCGTCTCTCCCCGACCCTGCCCAACACGGCACAGAACCCGTCTCTCCCCGACTCTGCCCAACGCGGCACAGAACCCGTCTCTCCCCGACATCGCCCAACACGGCACAGAACCCGTCTCTCCCCGACATCGCCCAACACGGCACAGAACCCGTCTCTCCCCGACCCTGCCCAACACGGCACAGAACCCGTCTCTCCCCGACATCGCCCAACACGGCACAGAACCCGTCTCTCCCCGACATCGCCCAACGCGGCACAGAACCCGTCTCTCCCCGACATCGCCCAACACGGCACAGAACCCGTCTCTCCCCGACATCGCCCAACACGGCACAGAACCCGTCTCTCCCCGACCCTGCCCAACACGGCACAGAACCCGTCTCTCCCCGACTCTGCCCAACGCGGCACAGAACCCGTCTCTCCCCGACATCGCCCAACACGGCACAGAACCCGTCTCTCCCCGACATCGCCCAACGCGGCACAGAACCCGTCTCTCCCCGACATCGCCCAACACGGCACAGAACCCGTCTCTCCCCGACATCGCCCAACACGGCACAGAACCCGTCTCTCCCCGACATCGCCCAACGCGGCACAGAACCCGTCTCTCCCCGACATCGCCCAACACGGCACAGAACCCGTCTCTCCCCGACATCGCCCAACACGGCACAGAACCCGTCTCTCCCCGACCCTGCCCAACACGGCACAGAACCCGTCTCTCCCCGACTCTGCCCAACGCGGCACAGAACCCGTCTCTCCCCGACATCGCCCAACACGGCACAGAACCCGTCTCTCCCCGACATCGCCCAACGCGGCACCAATACAGGAGAGACCAAAAGATGAACCCCTTGGAAATGTACAGACTGATCCTAATCACACCTTTAAACGCAGGAATTTCCAAGAGATCAGAAAAGCCGTCGAGAAACGTCAGCATCTCCCGCAGAGAGGGGGGAAGTCGGTGGATCGAGGGGGGAAGACGGTGAAGCGAGGGGGGAAGACGGCGGAGCGAGGGGGGAAGACGGCGGAGCGAGGGGGGAAGACGGTGGAGCGAGGGGGAAGTCGGCGGAGCGAGGGGGAAGACGGCGGAGCGAGGGGGGAAGTCGGCGGAGCGAGGGGGAAGACGGCGGAGCGAGGGGGGAAGTCGGCGGAGCGAGGGGGAAGTCGGCGGATGATACTCACGGGTTGGTGTTGCTGAAGATGAAGAAGGCGCTTCCTTCGGGAATCGGCGTGATCTTCTCCTTCATGTTCAGCTCGGACATTCGCCGAGGCCGAGGGCCAGAAGGAACCTCCGGCTCCTCCTCGTCATCCTCATCTGCTGGAGACAAATCCCACGGGAAATGCGGAGAGTTTTTGGGGCAAAAAAAACAAAGAAACAGAAATCCAGTAATTCAATGAAAAATCTCCGAGACGCACCTGGCTCCGGACATTCCCCGTCTTCATTCTCTTCATCCACCGTCACCTGGCAGGAGACAGAGAACACGGCTACAGCCCCCGGCACACGGCTACAGCCCCCGGCACACGGCTCATAGCAATCCATACAACATACAGACACTAATAACATATCTGCCCCAAACGGCCCTTCAAGGGGGCCGAACACGGACAGGATGTGGAGGGGGGAAAATAGAAACAATAGGAAAAAAAGAGACAGGAGGAGAAGAGAGGACAGGACAGCCAGAGACCCCCAAACACACTGACAGCAGACCCCACAGAGACCCCCGACACGTCCTGTCACCTTGGCGTCTATGGCTTTCTTTTTGTTGTTGTCCGATTTCTCTGCCGCTTTATTTTCGACGCTCTCTTTCCTTTGGATAAAGAAGAAAATGTAAGATTTTTTTTTATTGGTCTTCGTAAAAAATATGGAAATTTCCATAAATCGCCGGCACACGACACGGCGAGAACGCGGCAACCGTCCTAAAACGCCCCCCCCATACCGGGCACTTTTCTTCTTCTCCTTCTCCTCGGCGGCCTCCTTCTGCGCGGTGTTCAGACTCTCGGCGTCCGCCAGGTTATCCACAGCGATGGCCAAGAAGACGTTCAGCAAGATATCTGATCGGGACGCGTTAAGGCAAACCGACGGATCTCAAAGCTGGTTTCCTTTCCTGATTCGTTGGAGGAAGACGGGGCGGAATAACATTGGCCAATTGGGGAAGATGGGGGGAGCCGAGTCGAGGGCCGTTCAGTAATGGAGGCCGGCACGCGAGGAAGGATACAGTTACCGCAGATGAAGAGGATGATGAAGTAAACGCAAACGATCATCCCCGAGGAGGACGGGCCGCCGTACGCCATTATCCCGTCGTACATAACCGCGTTCCAGTCTTCCCCTGTCAAAATCTAACACACGCCCATCAGTGAGATGCCGGCCCCCCGGGGAGGAGGGAGAGCTGAACCCAGGGAGAGCTGAACCCGGGGAGAGCGGAGCGGGAGGCGCACGCGGGGAGTTTATTCGTCCCTCGCGTTAAACGCCAGCACAGCGGCGCGAGACCCCCGAGTCCCACGGAGCGTCTAACCCAACTACAAATACCCCCCCGGGAAAGGCATCCTTTCCGGAAATATCCGGACTCATCGCAGGAATAACCCTCGTCCGAGACGCTTTGTTTCTACTCCAGATCCAAAAATACATCGCCGGGCCGGGGAGGAATAATAACTCGAACGCGAGTCACGCGGGGCTCTACCAGCGATACCAACGCGATTTATTCCATTATCGGCCCGTTGGAGGAATCAGGACATTCTATGGGATTAAAGGGCCGTTGCCGGGCCGTCTCCGCTCGCCCCCGAGAGGCTGAACGCACATCGTTACCTGGAACACGGTGAGCAGGGACTGCGGGAAGTTGTCGAACGTGCTTCGCTTGGTTTGGGTTTCGTCGAAGTTAAATTTGCCCCCAAAAAGCTGCATCCCCAGCAGGGAGAAGATGATGATGAAGAGGAAGAGCAGGAGCAGCAGGGACGCGATGGACTTCATGGAGTTCAATAAGGAGGCGACCAGGTTGCTGAGGGACGCCCAGTGCCTGCGAACGACAGCGATGAGCAAATCGCGCTACAGAAACGCGAGAAGACCTTCTGACCCAACGGCGGTGATTCTTACCGAGTCACTTTAAAGATCCGCAGCAGGCGAACGCATCGGAACACCGAGATCCCCAGAGGGGACATGATCTCCAGCTCCACCAGAATGGTTTCCGTGATGCCGCCGCACACCACGAAGCAGTCAAAGCGGTTAAACAGGGAGACGAAGTACGCTTGGAGGCCGAGGCTGTACATCTTCACCAGCATCTCACACGTGAAACACGCCAGCAGAACCTTATTCGCGATATCTGAAACCACGCACAAACACGCTAACCAATTCAACAGGCTGATCGCACAACCATACACACCGCTATCACACAACAAACCATACACACCGCTCCATACACACAACAAACCATACACACCGCTATCACACAACAAAACATACACACCGCTATCACACAACAAACCATACACACCGCTATCACACAACAAACCATACACACCGCTATCACACAACAAACCATACACACCACAACACAACAAACCATACACACCGCTATCACACAACAAAACATACACACCGCTCCATACACACCGCTATCACACAACAAACCATACACACCACTTTTCCCCGCTATCACACAACACACTGCTATAATAATACAACAAACCATACACACCGCTTCCCCCCGCACCTTACACTTCACCCCGCTATCACACAACCCCCCCCCCGCTGTAACACAATGCCGTTACCTTGTATCTGTGTCAGCCAATCGGGTTGGTTATAATGTTCTGAAGAGATGGTTAGCGTGTTGAGAAAAACTAAAATAATAACCAGCCAATAAAACGACACGGATTTCACGGCCGCCCGACACCTTCTGCGATTAAATCGGTTCCAGCGACGCCAGCGCCGGCTACAACCGAGGAGAGAAAAGCGCAAAATGAGCAATAAAACCGGACTCTGACTTTATTTTAGAAGCGCGGGGATCAGTAACCATTCCTGAGAGCCCCCGGGTGCCCCGAGTGCCCAAACAGCCCAGCGCCCCCCCACGCTGATTACACACAGACACAAATAGTCCACAATCTAACAAAGCTTCCTGTGGGTGTTGTGTGTGGCTCCAGAGTCGGCCCCCGGCCCCGCACCCTGCATACATTTAGCGCTTACGTACCTGCACTTAGACTTGGACACGGATTGGCTGGAATAAAAAAGGAGACATTGTTACCGACGACGCGGCTCGATGGTGTAAATGTTACTTACTGTCACAGTTACAAATATGTTAATTTACTAAAATGCAACAAAACGCAAAACGCAAGTCCCACAAATAAACGAGCCGGAAAATGAAGGGAACGGGGGGGGGGGAGTAGGACGAGCCGCTCCGCCACTATAACTCCCAGCAGTCTCAGCCTGGATCCACATCACAATCATCGGAGAAGCGAAGCGCGTCACCTACTCACCAGACGCTGCCGCAGCAGCCGGGGGTCTCGCCGTCACCCACCGTCTCCGTGTTCACAGATTCGGTCTCGCTGGTCGGCATGCTCGCTGTTACAGTGCAAAAAAACACCATTAATTCTCAGCAAAAATGACTAGATTTGGTATTTCTTCCCCTTATCTGCCCCCTGAGCTGCGATTCTGCACCGCCCCCCCCCTCCATGTTTCCAAACTTTTGGTTTCTCTCAAATTCCGTTTTGGCTCGAAATCGAAGCAAACGCAGAGGATGCAGAGACGGCTCGGAGCGCAAGGTGCGGACCCCGACCCACCAACAGCATCATTCTAAGGACGGAGAGCCCGTCTAATCACCGCACACACGGCACAGACTGCCCCAAACCACGGCATTCTACCAAAAACACTGAGAAGGAAACCTTAGCCTGAAGAGCTTGCAATTCACACAACAGACAGAAACAGAGATGGCGGAATTTGGTTTCACGTTGGAAGTTTTCTGCCGTTCGGCGCTGTAACCGGGTCAGAGCCGTCCGTCCGAGCCAAACCAGACCCGTCATTCAGCTGAACGGACTCCGGGGGACCAATCGCACCCCCAATTCTGCACGGCGCGTGGCCTCTGTCCCTGTGACCCCTGAAGGCTTATAGTTCCAGGTCGTTGTAAGAGCGCCGCAGAGCATGCAGTAAAATGTCACTCAGCCATGCAACACACAGCAAGTAAACCCCACGCCAGCAGGCGGTTACCGTGTTTATTTGCGCGATTAAAGCATTTGAACCTCCCTTTCTTCTTCTCGCCCAGTAAATCCTCCAGGGTCACCCCTTAATGGCAAACATATGCAGTTTCATCATTTGCCCAGCAGATGGCAGCAGAGTCCACACAGAGGCATCGCAGGCAGTAAAGGAACCCCCCGCGTTCTGCCACCCTGCCCCCTACACGCCAGGGTCCCCCACGCATGCGCCGCCGGCCCTAAGCATTGCATTTGTTACCGTGGCGTACACTCCACGTGGTGACCTGGGGCTTTTTTTTGGCCCCTTCGGTAGCTGGGGGTTCTCTGCTCTGTTTGGCCCCCCGTGGTATGGCCAGACTGGAAACGGTAATGAAATAAACACAAAAAAGCAGCATTTTGGAGAAAATCACTCGCTGGGTCAGATAATCGCAGAATAAATCCAGTTTCTGCACAAAGACCTGCAGAGACCCCGAGAGAGACAGCCGGCGAGAGCGCAAAACGAGTTCGGATACCTCCTGCGAGGGGGAATATAAGGTGACCCCACGATACAACCAACGAGAGAGACGACGAGATAACGGGAAAACTCATTAAATAACTTTCTGTGAATAAATCTGCAGCCTGCGGTCATTCCGTGCGCGAGATGGCATGGGGAGTACGCACAGAGACAGACCGCACGGGGAGTACGAACAGAGACAGACCGCACGGGGAGTACGCACAGAGAGAGCGAGACCGCACGGGGAGTACATACAGAGAGAGCGAGACCGCACGGGGAGTACATACAGAGAGAGACCGCACAGGGAGTACATACAGAGAGAGCGAGACCGCACGGGGAGTACGCATAGAGAGAGCGAGACCGCACGGGGAGTACGCACAGAGAGAGACCGCACGGGGAGTACGCACAGAGAGAGACCACACGGGGAGTACGCACAGAGAGAGACCACACGGGGAGTACATACAGAGAGAGCGAGACCGCACGGGGAGTACATACAGAGAGAGCGAGACCGCACGGGGAGTACATACAGAGAGAGCGAGACCGCACGGGGAGTGTGTACAGAGAGAGCGAGACCGCACGGGGAGTGTGTACAGAGAGAGCGAGACCACACGGGGAGTGTGTACAGGCAGAGAGACCGCACGGGGAGTGTGTACAGAGAGAGCGAGACCGCACGGGGAGTGTGTACAGAGAGAGCGAGACCGCACGGGGAGTGTGTACAGAGAGAGGGAGACCGCACGGGGAGTGTGTACAGAGAGAGCGAGACCGCACGGGGAGTACATACAGAGAGAGCGAGACCGCACGGGGAGTGTGTACAGGCAGAGAGACCGCACGGGGAGTGTGTACAGAGAGAGCGAGACCGCACGGGGAGTGTGTACAGAGAGAGCGAGACCGCACGGGGAGTGTGTACAGAGAGAGACCGCACGGGGAGAGTGTGTACAGAGAGAGCGAGACCGCACGGGGAGTGTGTACAGAGAGAGCGAGACCGCACGGGGAGTGTGTACAGAGAGAGCGAGACCGCACGGGGAGTGTGTACAGAGAGAGAGAGAGCGAGACCGCACGGGGAGTGCGTACAGGCAGAGGGGTCGGCTCGGCATGGGGTGTAAAAGACGTCTGAATGTTAATCGGCCTCTCGCTCTCCAGTCTGTCTCTTTTGCGTGTGCTGAGGTCACGTGTTCCGGGACGCAGACGGCAGAGCTCAGATCACAGCATGGCGGCGGCAGAACATCGCGGCCGGTCTCTGGGAACCCGGGGCCCCCGCCGCGCCACGCATTGTATCAGCCCCGCTTTACAACGAGCTCCTGGCGTCGGCCGACTCTGCGACATCGGCAACTACAGCACGCCGGCTCCCCGCCAGCAGCTCTCACGCTGCGCTCTGTACCTGCGCTGCGCTTATCGGATCATGCCCCGATAACACCTCATCTAAGCTTCACCCCTTTAACCCAAATAAACGGAACGAGGAATGCTGCGCGGCCCCAGCACCGAAAGGGTTAATTCTATGGGAATATAGGGAATACCGTTAATAACCGTCCGGCACACGTTGTGATAATTCCCACACAGAGGTTTAGTACGAGCGAGTGAATGAACGCGGTCTGTTGCGTGCGTCCGTCACCCTGTGGGCATCGCACACCCCCGCCTGGCGGCGGAGCCGGTACGTACTGTTGCGTTTGACCTCCTCGACGCCCTCCTCCTCGTTCTCGGGGTCGATGTCCTCGGCCTGGGTGATCCAGTCCAAGTAGCCGCGCAGGTCTTCCTCCAGCTGCTGCTTCTCTCGTAGCTTCTGGAAGTCGCCTCGGGCTTTCGCCTTCTCTCTCTCCTTGGAGAATTCGCTGCGTAAATTACACAGAAAGTGATTAATACGGCGACGTTTACCAGAATCACGGAACGAACAGACCGCAGGAATTCCGACACAGAGACATGAACGCAGACGCAAGAACAGAGGGGAGGCCGCAGGAGCGATCACCGGCTCTCCGGTAACATGTAGCGCGATCACCGGATCTCCGGTAACATGTAGCGCGATCACCGTCTCTCCGGTAACATGTAGCGCGATCATCGGATCTCCGGTAACATGTAGCGCGATCACCGGATCTCCGGTAACAGGTAGCGCGATCACCGGATCTCCGCTAACAGGTAGCGCGATCACCAGCTCTCCGGTAACAGGTAGCGCGATCACCGGATCTCCGGTAACATGTAGAGAGATCACCGGATCTCCGGTAACATGTAGAGAGATCACCGGATCTCCGGTAACAGGTAGCGAGATCACCGGCTCTCCGGTAACAGGTAGCGCGATCACCGGATCTCCGGTAACATGTAGCGCGATCACCGGCCCCGCGCGCTGCACCCTGTAACTAAAACCCTCATTAATCTATCGCTCTGTTATCTGCATTAACGGGAGATTAACACTTTCAGTACCATAGGTGAGGGCGACGCATTTCTTTGATGCTCCTCTGGTGCTCAGAGGGTTAACATGAGTACCGGAGCGATGCACTGTAGTACGGCCCCATCATTCACATAGGGCTCCTGTCGGTATATACCCCCCCGGGGGGGTCTCCGGTGTGATCTCCTGTTGGTATATACCCCCCGGGGGGGGGTCTCCGGTGTAACCTCTTCATATAATATCTTATATTATTCTGACTGTTGCTCCCCGTCGGTCTGTCTGCAACTCTCATCACTCCCAGGCCGACGTTAGATCCAGATCTATCCCCTCTTTCGGCCCGCGCCCCCCCCCCCCGGCACAGAAACGTGTTAACTGAACATATTAATACCGCGCTTCTTGTATAAAACGGTTTCCATAGCAACGTGAATAAAAAAAGACCTTTAAAAATGCGCCGGAGAAAGTCGCTGTAACGTTTCAGGATTAAATTATATATCTTGTCAGGGTGAATTTACCCGTTTACTGCGCTGCCGGGGGGATTTCTCTGCGCAGGGGATTCTGAAACGGTTTAAAAATCATGTGAAATTACAGTGATCTGGAAATGAAGCAGCCGGTCGGTCAGCGGGGCGCGGAGCCGGCGCTCGGAGAAACGTCTGCCGCCTCACAAAGGCCATTTTCTGAAACCGCTCAATTTACGGCCTAAGGAGCGCTTGGAAAGAGCAAAGAAACCCTGAAATTACCAACGCCTGAGCCTCCTGCCAGCCCCAAGCCACAATACTTCTAATAACTAGTTCCGGAGCCCGGGGAAGGAGAGTCAGGGCGCACACTTCACTTCCTTACATCTTATCCAGGAGAGCAGCTGCTCAGGAAGTGAAGAGCGCAACAATAACAGCTTCCCCCGGCTGCAGAAACCCGCGCATGAGGTTTAATGCAAGTTTCTGTAGAGGAAGCGATTGAGTTCCCGGCCGGCGTGTTATTCAGCGTAATAACGTTTTGTGAATTCCCTCGTTTCTTGCTGTATTCCCGGGAAGAATCATCATTTTATTCATTTAGAAAAAGCTCACGTGAGTAAATGAGTTACAAATATCGATGACCCTTCTGGGAATCCAGCTTAGTGGCCCCTGGTCCAAGGTCTCTTGGGGGCCGGAATATGGCTCCTCTGAGATGCTCAGGGGGTACACGCTGTGTGTTTGATGCCCTCTATTTGGAGGACCCCGGGTTTGAGATGGAGGTAAGGAGCTCATAAGGATGCCCCCCGTCTCAGAGATGCCCCGATTCCCTGCCACCATTAAAAGTTATATATTTAATGACTACATCCGTGGGATACCCCGGGGAGGTGCAGACAGACCCCCCCCCAGGGAGGTGCAGACAGACCCCCCCCCCAGGAGGGTGCAGACAGACCCGCCCCGGGAGGTGCAGACAGACCCCCCCCAGGAGGGTGCAGACAGACCCCCCCCAGGGAGGTGCAGACAGACCCCCCCCAGGGAGGTGCAGACAGACCCCCCCCCCAGGGAGGTGCAGACAGACCCCCCCCAGGGAGGTGCAGACCCCCCAGGCCCGTGCTTTGCTCAGAAGGAATACAATGTGCCATCACCGGCTGCTCTGGACGTTTCTGGCAGGGAACAGAGTGAAAACAGCAGCAGATAAAGGGGGCTCCTCGCTCCCACCCGGCCCTTTCTGTCCTGCGCTAAATTTAGTCCTGTTCCTGACCGCGGAGGTCGTCAGAGGTCCTCTTATCCCGCGGTGAAGTGGAGAAGCTCCTGGCAGATTATTCTGGAGCCAGTCGGGAGCAGAAGGAGCAAACCGATAACGAGAGTCCCGTCTGCGCTGCCAGAACGAAAGCTTAACCCTTTAGAGGAGAACCAACCCTTTAAATTCCCCGCGCCGCCAATCATAATAACAATAAGACCACCAATTACCCCGATGTAACATCACGGAGCGATAAGCACCGGGGTAATTCCGGGGAGATATTCTGCGCCACGAGCGCCCGGCGGCAAACGGAAACCTCTGCAATCCGCGTGGATGGATTGGGGATAAACACGCGGGTTTCAGGCGCTACAACCTGCGGTACGTTTCCCAGAGCGAGCGCCAACCAGCCGGCCGGCTGCTGTGACAAGCAAACGCGCGACGCGCTCGGCCGCCACAAACACCGAAGGAGACACGCGAGACGAACACGTAACGGAGAAACACGGAGCTTTCATCCCGTGCTCGTGGAACAAACAATAACAACAATAACAATAATAACAAAACTAATAATAATAAAAATAATAAAAATAACAAAAATAATAACAATAATAACAATAAATAAATAATATAAAAAACACGCAAATGAAATAACAAAACAAATGAAATAATAATAAAGAAGAGAACACGAGGAAAGAAGATGAGGTTTCATAAAATGAGCACGAAGCCGATGAGACGTTTACAGGTAGAACGGGGCAGAAATCTCCCTGCCGTGACGGAGAGCATGCGCAGAGCGGGGCGTGCGGTGATCACCCCGGGAGCACGATCTTTGTTTGGGTCTATTCGTGCCGGGATACGCCGCATCCCATTATTTTATTACCGTCATCGAGCGAAATGGGGTAAGATTTTGGGTGCCGAAGTGCTTTGTAACCCATTAGTGGCCTCGTAGCATCCCAAGGGCTCAAAAACATTAAACTTTAAAAAAAATATGAAAAAAACTGCAGATTTAATGACTTTAGCTAAGATCTAGAAATTTACAGCAGCCGCAGGAAATGCGACCATTTCCGCAAAAACCCGTGATGTCATCGTCTAACAGCGAGGTCGGTCTCTCCGTCCGGAGTCTCGGGGGGTCACTCGTTACGCTCGCTGCGTTTATTGGAGTCGGTGAAACGTAAGGGGGGGGGTTTATTCATTTAAGTCACTTTTCAGGGATTTAACCCCCGGTTTACCAAACACAGATACAGAGAAAGTGTATCGGGAACACAAGTCGGAAACAGAAATGGGACACAAAGCGCGTAAAAGTAGGAGGTCGTCTGCGCGCTGCTTACCCACTGAGCACACCGAGAACCAGATTAAGAACGAAGAACGAGCCAAGGATAATTAGACTAACAAAATAGACCCACGGCCATTCGCATCCTATGGCATCGTTCACCTGCAGGAATGTAAGGACAGGCGTTACGGATCGGTTACTGACCGGCGGACCCCACGCTTCAGGTGCCACGGAGCATGGACCTCTGCCCACAGCTCACTTACCCGGTTAACCGGCCCTCGACACGGGATAACCTTTGGCCGGTAATTAAGTAATTCAATTCATGTTACAGACTAGTTGCCCCCACCGTGGGGCCGAGTTACCGTGGCATTTGTCGGCGCATGCGCTTGTGGCATCTGAAGCGTGAATTCCGCTCTTGTGGTAGGAAAAGGCATTTGCTTACCCGCTTAATACACCAAGAACAAGATTTAGCACGAAAAATGACCCAAAGATGACGAGACTGACAAAATACACCCAAGGCAATTCAAATCCCATAGCATCATTCATCTGGAAGAGACAAGAGGGGCTGAAATAACGACAGAAAACACGTAAAGAAATTCAAACGCAGCGTGGGGGCCGGAACCGCCCCGGGACGCCGGGCGGGGGAGAGATCGCAGGTTATCCTCTAATTTTTGGGGTAAAAAACATGTTATTGTTCACGGCTCGGGATTGCTCGTTCCCCGCCGCACCGGCCACAGACACGCTTAGACCCCACGCTGCGTTTAAAGAGAGACAAAGGCAACGGCCAATCAGGGAGGGGGAAGGAGGGCAGGTGCATGCTGGGAAATTAGAATTAAGCACAAGAGATGGGAAACATTTAGTGCGGGCCGATAATGGACAGACCGCCAAGCTGGTACCATTAACGTTAACTTAATGTGCCCCCCGTCTAGATCCCCGGTGACTTGGGCGGAAAGGTTGTGCTTTAGGCGAGGGAGAGAGATGCGGACCGGTTTACGGCTGGTTCCAGGGGCGAGCGACCCCCCCCCCATTCTCGGGTTCCCATTTCCGGGGGGGAGAGTCTGGGATTTGGCGAATTTGGCTCAGACACGAGAGGCACATTTAGCGAAAGGGACGTTATGTATATCGGTGGCGTCTGCTTGTAACGGGGGCAGAGACCACTCCGCACGCGCGGCCCACCCCGGCGTTACGTACCCAGTATAAAACGTCCGTCCAGCCCTCCATGGTGATGCACTGGAAAACCGTTAACATGGCGAACGCGAAGTTATCGAAGTTGGTGATTCCGCCGTTGGGTCCGGGCCAGCCGCTCTTGCATTCGGAGCCGTTAACGGGACAAACGCGTCCGTTCCCTGAGAAGGCGCAAGGAGCCGGCTCTTCCTCAGCAAGGATGTCTGGGAGACAAAGACACGTTATAAAGAGTCGGACATCGGCCCCTTCCGGCCCTCTCTCACGTTTAATCCCGCTGCTATTTATTGAGGGCACGCATTAAATACTAGTAACAGTTACTTAGGTTGAAGAAAGACCTCGAAGGACTTGTGGGTCCCCATAGCAACCGCCTGAGCCAAAGACCCTCGATAGCGGAATGGCGGAGGCTCCCACTGAGGGGTCACCGCATGGACGTGTCCATCTTATCCGTTATATAATGCGCCGCGGCCTATGGCAGGCTCTTGGTTGGCCGCTCTATTGCCGACCCGCCCCCCGTATCTCCCGCGGCTGGCTACGGCACAGAACATCATTCTGGCAGGAAAGCGGCAAAAAAAAGGTGTCATTTTTGGCTAAACCGGAAAGAATGGGTTTTTAGAGCGCGGGGTACTCACCGCTGCCGGCGACGAAACACGATTTGTGCATTTTTCCCACAAAAAGCTCCAGTCCGATAATAGCATAAATGATGATAACGAATAAGACGAGGAGGGCGATGTGGAGGAGCGGCACCATGGCTTTAATGATGGAGTTCAGCACGACTTGTAAACCTGCAGGGAGAGGAGCGGCGTCTGGACAATGTCCGCAGAGGAGCCAAAAGCCGCCGCGCCGCAGCCGACGCTCTCTCCGCACATTAAAGGAGTCCCATAAAACAAGATGTATCGCGTGTCCTCTAACGAGCGCGAGACCCGCGAGACGCTCTCCAGATCCGGAGACACTCGGGGGGTTTATTCTCCACACACACTTCCAATATTTAGCATAAAAGTATAACCGCTACGCATGCTTTCGCACACCGTACATTTATCTGACTGGATGAACGGGATGTCGGGGACAGAGCGTCGGCGACGAGAGGGACAGAGCGTCGGCGGCGAGCGGGACAGAGCGTCGGCGGCGAGCGGGACAGAGCGTCGGCGGGGAGCGGGACAGAGCGTCGGCGGGGAGCGGGACAGAGCGTCGGCGGGGAGCGGGACAGAGCGTCGGCGGCGAGAGGGACAGAGCGTCGGCGGGGAGCGGGACAGAGCGTCGGCGGGGAGCGGGACAGAGTGTCGGCGGCGAGCGGGACAGAGCGTCGGCGGCGAGCGGGACCGAGCGTCGGCGGAGAGCAGGACAGAGCGTCGGCGGAGAGCGGGACGCAAACATTTTCGGTTATACTCAATGACTTACTGGGCACTCCGGACACCAGGCGGAGGGGGCGCAGGACTCGGAACGCTCGGAGTGCTTTCACATCAAATCCCCCCGATTTACCCACCGAATGGTTCACTCCATCAACTTCTTTGGCTCCAAAGTTTAATTGCTCCAACGCTACGCTGAACAACCTGCGACGAGATGGGGGGAGACGGTTACCGGGCAGGAGACGGGGGGGTTACCGGGTAGGAGATGGGCGGGGGGGGGCAGAAACGCTGGTTCGTAACACTCACGATTTTTCACCATTTCTTGTTAGAATAGTTATATTTCTCTCTCTTTTTTAGAAGAAGCACTCTCCCGCCGACGAGCAAGGAGCGCCAGCGCTGTAACCCGAAAGACACGGCCAGCGCCCCACGCATTTCATGGCCGGCGGCTTCCAGCTCCACTTACCCTACGATGACTATAACAAAATCCAGCAGATTCCACCCGTTGCGGACGTAGGCGTTGGGGTGCATCACTAACCCGTAGGCCATGATCTTCAAAAACGTCTCGATCGTGAAAATAATGAGGAAGGCATATTCGACTTTTTCCTGCAAGAAAAGAACACTAATGAACCCAAAACACGGGCAGAGACGGGCAGCGCTGCGCATGGACCTGGATCAACGCGGGGCCTACTGGCGGGACCTACAACGCGAGACCTACAACACGGGACCTACAACACGGGACCTACAACACGGGACCTACAATACGGGACCTACAACACGGGACCTACAGCGCAGGGCCTACAGCGCGGGGCCTGCTGGCGGGAACGTGTGGATACCAAAAATTCCTGTTGGGTATATTTTGGCGTGTGCTGCCCAACGGCCCGCATTGAGTGCAGGTTACATGTAACACGCGTGTGAAGCCAGAGGAGCCCCGGACGCTGGAGCTGAGGCCAGCCGCTCTCGTCACTCATTAACCGGAAAGCAAACCGGGATCCGGCAATCGATGCAGAAGACAAATAAGAGAGCGGCGGCCATCGGCCGTTACCAGGCGCTCCTCCAGCCTTGGGCCGTAAACATACTCGCTACTCACGCAACCCCCCCCCCGCAGACCGACCGCGAGCAGCACAAACAAGGCCGGCCGCGGGCAGCCGGAACGGGATATTTCCGTTTAACGGGTCTGAGCTGGGGGTCTCTGTGTTCTAAGGATGTTGGATGATATAGGAGTGGCCCTTCTGTGGCCCCCGCCGCGTCTCAGTGGGTGTTAGGATGCGGCCCATGCGTTTTTAGATGTACAGCAGAGTATACTAGGGGACAGACAGGGGGTGACCCCAGCAGGGGCCCGGCAGGCAGCTGGGTATACGCCGGGGGCCCGCAGGTCTTTTATCACCCGGCTGTATACAGAAAACTCCCATCACGCTCAGCCAGCCAGGGCCCATCTTCACCCGGTGAGCAGAAGCTCCCACTACGCTGCGAGTTCATTGGCTGTAACCCCATGATGTGACTTGTATTCCTTCTTATGTCGGCACTCAGGGGGCCGGGGGGGGGGCTCCGCGTTTATAATCGGGGGAAACGCTATATTTAGCTCTAAAAAACAGCTGTTCGGTCATTTCAACAAATCCACGTCGAGACTCCTTACACATCGAAAGCGCGGCTTTTACCCCAAAATCCTCCGCGACTCATTTTTCTCTTGGTCTCGTCTTAGATTCAGGAGCCGTATGTCTATCCCATGCATGTTTAATACCCTCACTGTATTACCCTCTACCACCTCTGCTGGGAAGCCATTCCACTTACCAACCAATCTCCCAGTAAAGTAAACCTGCCTTACATTACGTCCAAACCACAGACTCCGCCATTTCCGCACACAGCGGCCGGCTTGACATAAGCGCCCAGAACATGTAGCAGCGTCCGTGTTGCTGATCATGTATGTTCCCGGAGGAACACGCCGGCATAAAATCGCTCGCCCCGATAACCTTCCCCGGAATATTTTAGCAGCTCATGGAATCCACGAAACCCAATTAATTTATCCGCGGCGGAATGAACAGCCGCAAAACCTCCCGAGCTAATCTGGATTAAGCTTTTTCCTCCCCAAAGTTATGAGCGGCTGCAAATTTAACATGAAACTTCCAAGTAGGTCAGCTCAGTCACGCTAACGTAATGCGAGGCGAAGCCCTCCTTCCTCCGGAGCCGCCCGCGCCGCCATCCCCATCGCTGCCGAGAAACCCCTCCGGGCGTGCAGACCGGGCTCTGTGCCGGCGGAGGCTGTCAGGATCTCCTGCGCCGTCGATGGAATGCGTAACCCCTCAAGGAGACCTCATTTAACCGGCTGCCTGCCTGCGGTTCCGTGTCAGACGGTGAAGACTCCCCGCTGAGCGGCTTCTTGTTTGCGGAGTAATTAGAACGACGAGGAAACCGCGCAGGAAGCGACGACAATCAAACATTTATTACGAGGAAGCGGCCGCCAATCCTGTGAATCGCTTCCCGGCAGAGAACGCTTCCCGGCAGCGAATAATCACACGGGGGCGGAAGAAATAATAAAGAAAAACGGAACAAAAACCCAAATCCGGGGAAAAAACCCTAAAAGCATCGGCCGCAGCCACAGCGACGTTATCCGTTACATCCCGGCGATAACACGCCCCACGCTTACCGTTACACGGCCAAAACACGCAATAAACCCGCCCCCCCACACACACGCTACAACCTTAACCCTTTCACAGCCGGTCACAAAGATCCTGCCCCGACCCAACATGTCTTCTACATAACAGAACGGGGGCCACAACCACGGCATCCGAGCACGAGGGGCGCCCACCGGGAGACGCCGGCTCCGCTGTCATCACAGTATGACATCACAGTATGACATCACAGCTATCTGGATAACCGCGTAAGTCAGAATTCCAGAGCATCCATCAGCGTATCGGGAAGCCCACGCCGCGTCTCCAAGCCGCCCGCCTCTACTCCCTGATCGGGATCCTCCGCCCAGCGGACACTTTCTCTTTGCCGTCTGCGGATTAGCAGCGGGTCGCTCGTCCCGCCGCCGTAGTTATTTAAGGTGAGCGGAGGGATTTTCTCGGGACGCCTTTTCAGTTGTGGCCTCAGATGGCATTCCTAATACCACCTAATCCGGGAGGCGGAAGCAGCGGCGACTCCTCGGCCGACATCCACCAAGCGCGTTCCTTCCCACCTCTCACAAGACAGAGACCCCAAAACACCGGAACCCCCAGACAGAGACCCCAAAACACCGGAACCACCAGACGCTTCCAGAGACCCCAAAACACCGGAACCCCCAGACAGAGACCCCAAAACACCGGAACCACCAGAATCCCCAGACACTTCCAGAGACCCCAAAACACCGGAACCCCCAGAGACGGCAACACCTCAAAACCCGCAGACAGAGACACCCCGGAACCTGCAGACAGAGACACCCCGGAACCCGCAGACAGAGACACCCTGGAACCTGCAGACAGAGACACCCTGGAACCCGCAGACAGAGACACCCCGGAACCCGCAGACAGAGACACCTCGGAACCCGCAGAGACACCCCGGAACCCGCAGACAGAGACACCCTGGAACCTGCAGACAGAGACACCCCGGAACCCGCAGACAGAGACACCCCGGAACCCGCAGACAGAGACACCCCGGAACCCGCAGACAGAGACACCTCGGAACCCGCAGAGACACCCCGGAACCAGCAGAGACACCCCGGAACCAGCAGAGACACCCCGGAACCAGCAGAGACACCCCGGAACCAGCAGAGACACCCCGGAACCCGCAGACAGCGACACCCCGGAACCCGCAGAGACACCCCGGAACCCGCAGACAGAGACACCCCGGAACCCGCAGACAGCGACACGCAGATACATCAGAACACAGAGACGGAGGCTGTGGAACCGGGAGGATGAGAAGCTTTTCTTTTAATCTGCATTGTAAACAAATAAGAAGAAAAGCCGCTGTGAAGAGACCGCCGAGTCCTCGGTTTTTCTGTTTCTTCTCTGCGTTTGATTCTCACCGGTATCAGATTTCCTCATCGAAGCCGAAGGACAACTAACTCTGGACTTATTTTTAGTCGCTGCTCGTTTCTCGATTTATATTTTTAGTCGGTTTTCTGGATCGAGGACGTTCAGCGATTTCTGCAAATCGACCAAAAAAAAAAAACATTCGGAGGTCGAATTCCTCGCTCAAATTCAACCAAATTCCGTTTCCTGCCTTTCCTTTCGGATTAAAACCTTTTTACATTCGGTCACCGACCCTCCCACGCCCTCTCACACCCTCCCACGCCCTCTCACACCCTCCCACGCTCTCTCACACCCTCCCACGCCCACTCACACCCTCCCACGCTCTCTCACACCCTCCCACGCTCTCTCACACCCTCTCACGCCCACTCACACCCTCCCACGCTCTCTCACACCCTCCCACACCCTCCCACGCCCACTCCCACGCCCTCTCACACCCTCCCACGCTCTCTCACACCCTCCCACCCCATCCCACGTCCTCTCACACCCTCTCACGCCCTCCCACGCCCTCTCGCACCCTCCCACACCCTCTCACACCCTCCCACGCCCTCTCGCACCTTCTCAAGCCCTCACACGCCCTCCCACGCCCTCTCGCACCCTCCCACTCTCCCACGCCCTCTCGCACCCGCCCACTCTCCCACGCTCTCTCACGCCCTCTCGCACCCTCCCACACAAGCCCTCACACGCCCGCAGAAGAAGGAAGACAGAAGAACAAGAAGATGTTAACGTTTGCTGCAAAGGTGCCCCCCAGAAATTCAGGGGTATTTGTAAAAAGCATAGGTAATAATTTGGACGCTAGGGGGCCGGGGGAGGACCGAGGGGCCCCTGTCTGACCTCCTCATATTCTAACGAGGTGTAAAAAACATAAAGCCGCGGGGCAAATGGAATGACTCCCCGGGAGCGCACGGAACACGCGTGTAATAATGAGGACGTGCGGAATAATCATTCCGAATAAACGCAGGAGAAGCCGAGGACGGCGCAGGCACAGAATGACGCGCTGAACGCTTATTTCATCGGCTTCTCATTCGCAGCTCATCGAGCGGCTGCCCTGACCGGGGCGGAATAAGAAGGAAAGGTCGTGAACACAAAAGCCTCGTTATTCCCCCCGAAACATTAAGCAGCGCCGGGCGCTCTCCGGCAGACAGCGAGGAGCCGGAATGCCGGGAATGCTCGCTTTCAGTGCTGACGTTTTCTGCCGAGATGTTATCTCCCGACGGGTGTAAAAGGGCACAGAGGCTTCGCACGGACGGCAAAGGGGGCATTAATGGGTGCCCGGGGAGGGGGTAATAGAAAGCACGAGGGTGGAAGCTCTATAAGCTTGTGCAGGAGCGCGTCGGCTATCACTCCGAGCCGGCCAAACGCAAGGGGCCACGATCTGCTCTGCTTGGAGAACTTTCCTTCAAACACCGACGTTTTATTCACCCGCGTGGGTAAAAAACATCAATTTCTACCGGTATCCAACGCACGGGGGGCATCGCTTACACCTCCTCGCCCCGGTGACCGATAACTAAACAAGGCGAGCGAACGTGCGCAGCGAAGGCCGGTGCCAGAGAATCTGACGCATTTCTCATCTCTCGCTCACCTATGATCACAGAACCCTCTCTGATCCCGGCTCTCCCTCCTGCCAAGTCTGCAGACCCGGCCTAAAGCCCTGTTAGACATAGGCACCAGCCCCATAGCCACCAGCCCCACTAGCCACCAGCACCACTAGCCCCATAGCCACCGGCCCCATAGCCCTATAGCCACCGGCCCCATAGCCACCAGCCCCATAGCCACCAGCCCCATAGCCACCAGTCCCACTAGCCCCATAGCCACCAGCCCCATAGCCACCAGCCCCGTAGCCACCAGCCCCATAGCCACCGGCCCCATAGCCACCAGCCCAGCAGACCAGGCATTAGGTGTACATGCGCATCCCACGGCGACTACCCCCCTTTCTTCTCTCCTTTCTACCTCAACTGGTTAAAAAAAACCAAAAGTGTCAGAAATACCAATTAACCCTTAAAACGAGAGGGTGCGGGTGATTAATACGGTTCCAGCAAAAAGACGGCTGATTAGCCAGGAAATTGGGCAGAATTACCCATGGAACGGAACCTCCGTGAAAACGCATTTAAGGAGCATCCGGCTGCTTTCTCCGGCTTTCTTTTTGTTTATTCGGCTGATCATGCGCGTGAAGCGGGCGCAGAAAGCCCGACAATAAACGTGCCAGAAGGTAAAACCAAGGTCACTCTCAGCCGTTTACCGATTAGAACGGCGCCGATTGGTACCGGGGTCTATAACAGAACCGGTAAAGGACCAAGAACCAAGAGCCCAAAAGAATTTGCAGATTTGGGGCCGTGTCGACATTACTGCGCGCCTGAAGTGTCGGCAGATCACCCGTGAAACGCCGACACCTACGACGCGCCGTGTGGTCACCGCTCCCTGCCGCCGGCTCTTGGGGCGTGAGCGAGAATCGTTTTTATCCTCCGTATCCGGGGTGGGAGTTCCGTCCCGGGGGAGATTTCTTTCGGGAAATAGTAAAAGCCGATGTGCCCGAGTGACCCGTGTATTGCATAACAGTCCTGTCCTGCTCTAAATTAAGGACTGGGGTTTCATGGGAAACATTCCGCGGGGAGATGATGGATGAGAAACAGACCGAGTGCCGTCCAGCCGGAGACCCGGAATGCGGAGATCCAGAAATAATCGCTAAATGCGATGCGAGATAACGGCGCATCCAGCCGCTTCGCACCGGGACCCGTCACCTAAACTGCGTGACGTGCAACACGCGGAGCTGATGGATGAGCAGCGAGTGCATGGAACGTGAAACGTGTTTAATCTGCAGGTTATTTATACCCCACCGCCGGGATCACGAAGTACCCGCGCCCTTTTATCCCGCTTTCTGCGGAGCCCTTTAAATCCCAGTCATTGCAGCGTTTAGGAGACGGAGCCCTGTAACAAACACCACGAGCGCAAGCTGCGCGTCCCAAATAAATCACTCTAATTAGTGGCTGGAATCCGACCCCCCAGACATATTTTAATTGGTTTTTCACAACATACGTAGAATCCAAACATGTAACTTCCCCAAATCACTTAATGTTTACAGATAACGACTGTATTCCTGTAACTCCCCCCAAACCGTATCGCCAGCACATACTGTAGGGATGCGTTGCCGACTCGGATAGGAGGCTATGTATCAGAGCCTGGAGACCCGCTTGCTTCCGTGGACCCCTAACTCCCGAGATGCCGGCTGGGAGTCCTGGGAGTCACCGGTTGGCTGCACATAATCCTTCAGCGTGGAAATACCCTGAATTATTTTTTTTTTGGGGGGGGGACTTATTTTTTTTTTTTTTACATGTTTTTCTCTTTGGCGGACGCTGCTTGTTTTGACCGTTTTTACGGGCGGTTACCGCGCTGTCGCCAAACGGCCCCATTAAGGGTCTCCGTGAGACGGCGTTAATCACCCCGCGAGTATTTCTCAATGTAAATAAAGTGCCGCCGGATCGGCTGCCGGAGTCCGATGAAGCAGAAAGCAGGATTTTTTCTGCCTGCGTGGAATGGAGGAGCTTCTGCCGGTTTCGGGGCCGGCGGCGATCCCCTCGGCGGCTGCTTTCACGTCCGCACTTAAGTCAACAAAGAACAGGTGCTGGAGCGCACTCACAATGTGCTTTTATTACCAGCAATGACCCCATCGCACTGATACCGAGTAACGCGGCCGGGAGGGCATCGCCACGGATACCGGCAATCGCTTTACTTCTGGACTCAGGAAAAAAGATTTTCCTAAACAAAAAAAAGTAAATAGTGAAATCTGGCACTTAAAGTGCAGACACCGGCCGCATTACAGAGGAGCCCGAGAATCCACCGGGGGGCCGGAGACAGAGTGCAGAGACACGGCGAGACAGCCTCACTCCAGCCATTACGTGACAGCACGCTGGCGAGACAGCCTCACTCCAGCCATTACGTGACAGCACGCTGGTGAGACAGCCTCACTCCAGCCATTACGTGACAGCACGCTGGCGAGACAGCCTCACTCCAGCCATTACGTGACAGCACGCTGACGAGACAGCCTCACTCCAGCCATTACATGACAGCATGCTGACGAGACAGCCTCACTCCAGCCATTACGTGACAGCACGCTGGCGAGACAGCCTCACTCCAGCCATTACGTGACAGCACGCTGGCGAGACAGCCTCATTCCAGCCATTACGGGACAGCACGCTGGCGAGACAGCCTCACTCCAGCCATTACGTGACAACACGCTGGCGAGACAGCCTCACTCCAGCCATTACGTGACAGCACGCTGGCGAGACAGCCTCACTCCAGCCATTACGTGACAGCACGCTGGCGAGACAGCCTCATTCCAGCCATTACGTGACAGCACGCTGGCGAGACAGCCTCACTCCAGCCATTACGTGACAGCACGCTGGCGAGACAGCCTCATTCCAGCCATTACGTGACAGCACGCTGGCGAGACAGCCTCACTCCAGCCATTACGTAGGCCTAAAGGAGAGAGTTAATGATAAATGGTATAGGGAGAAGGCTGAAGGCTACAGGACCATGTTATCCCTGCCCCGGACCGGCCCGCAGCAGCTATGCACCGATTCAGTAACCCGGGACAAACATTTGGCACAGTTTACTGCCGGGCGAGTACGGCTGCCACGAGGCGATGGAGTTTTACCATACAGAAAATAACCAGATTAGGCGGCCGTGAGCCGAGTGCGAAGGACGGGACAGAGAGCCGCGGCGGCTACCTGCGAGAGCGCAAATAATGCAAGGTGACAGCGCGGGGTTATTTCAGGATAAAAACGGAGTTCTGTTAAAAATGCCGCGTTTGGCTTCGTTCCTTCTCCCCGGAGCTCAATGACAGAAAGGACAAGCGACAGAGAGACAATAACACGGAGAGACAAAATGTGAAAAAAAGAGACAGAGAGAGAGCGCTAAGAGGAGAAACAGAGGGAGAGCGCTAAGAAACGAAAAAGAGAGCCCTGAGAGGAAAGGAGCCGAAGAGAGACTGCTAAGGGAAGAAATACAAAGAGACCGCGCTACAGAAAGAGGAGCAGAGAAGGAAAGAGCGAGAAGAAAGAGAGAATGAGAAGAAGGAGAGAATGAGAAGAAGGAGAGAGCTAGAGAGAGAGAGAGAAAGAGAAAAGAGCGAGAAGGAGAGAGAGAGCGAGAAGAAGGAGAGAATGAGAAGAAGGAGAGAGCTAGAGAGAGAAGTAGAGAAAGAGCGAGAAGAAGGAGAGAATGAGAAGAAGGAGAGAGCTAGAGAGAGAAGTAGAGAAAGAGCGAGAAGAAGGAGAGAATGAGAAGAAGGAGAGAATGAGAAGAAGGAGAGAGCTAGAGAGAGAGAGAGAAAGAGAAAAGAGAGAGACAGGAGAGAGACAGAGAGAGAGAGAGAGAGAGAGACAGAGAGAGAGAGAGAGAGAGAGAGAGAGAGAGGAGAGGAGAGAGACAGGAGAAAGAATGTTTAATCCAGAGTAATGTGTTTTAGAGACCTCTGTAAAATGTGAACGCTAAACAATGTGATCCTCAGATACCGAGCGAGACCCCCGCCGGGTTTAATCTCAGGAGACAGTCCCTGTAAGAGGCAATAACAAGCTTTCCTCCTCCATGAGTTTCACGCTCTCCCCCCCCTTCAGCCTCCTCCTGCAGAGTCGCCGGCCGTCACTTTTACTTTGCTTTCCAGAGACCCAATGACATTTCCAGAATACAGTCATCACTGGACGGCACGGGGCCACTGAGTTATAGTGCGGGGCCACTGAGTTATAGTGCAGGGCAACTGAGTTAGATCGCGGGGCCACTGAGTTAGAGCGCGGGGCCACTGAGTTAGAGCGCGGGGCCACTGAGTTAGAGCGCGGGGCCACTGAGTTAGAGCACTAAGCATGCATCCCATATGGAATGTACCGTTGGAAACAAAGAACTTAAAGAGACAGCGCCTTCCATACAGGACTCTCACTTATACTCAGGTACTCCTGCTCACTCACGTTACCCCATACAAAGGGCCTGGGGCAGGAGGGGGGGTAAGGGGCAGATGCCAAACGGAGTGGGGGGGGCCGCACAGCACACACCCCTCCGTATCCTAAAAACAAGACAGTAAAGCGTAACAGGGAACAGAAATAAACCATTTTCAGTTTAAATCCCAGGAAAGTTTAACACGATGGATCAGAAGCTGCGACCCCGGAGCCAGGAACAACAACAACACAAAACAACAACAACAACAACAACATAACAAAAACAACAAACAGCCATCCATCTTCCGAATGCCTTTATATGCGGCTTTAGCCTTTTATCGCTTAAAATCTTTAGTTCATCTCCCAAAAAAGGGCAAAAAAAAAAAAAGAGATTTTGGGAGTTGAGCTAAATTTTGTAAAAACCAACTGGAGGGGGAACGTCTCTCCCGGGGGGATTATACAGAACGCTGGCCAAATAATGTCCGGACGAGCCGGTCCTGCCGCGGGCTCCCCGGATTTCCCTCCTTACACCCCGACAGCGATCTATTCTCCATCCGCCCTCCGGCACCGCGGGCCGCGAATCCAGCGGCAGCCCCTCCAAAACCGGACAACGGATTCCTTTCAATGTAAACGGCGCGTTATCTCCACACCGAGATCTAATCAAACTCCTAAAATTAGCCGACCGGCCCCCCCAACGCCTGCCTTTCACCCCCGCAGGGAATGCGGCTCCGTCACTTAGCCGTCGCGCGGCTCGGAATTAAACATAACAATCCCGCGGCTTCTGAATAATATTTGTCTTAAATATAAGCAATTACTGCTTTAAGGATCCTTTGAGATGGAAGCAACGATGCTGAAACATAACAAAAAAATCCACGCCGCATTCCGGGCGCGTCCGACGAATCTGCCCAAAACGGCCCCCAACGGGTGCGCAAAGGAGGAAAACGGGGCGAGAGCCCCCCGCTGCGCTGCTGTGTGCGTCAATAACATTATTACTACTACTAATAATAATAATAATAATAATGAATATTAATAGAATAACAATGCTGAACATTAATATAATAATATTAAATCTTAATAACAATGAATATTAATATCAATATAATAATTATTAATACATATAATAGTATAAAAATACATAATAATAATGAATATTAATATAATAATCAATATAAATAAAAACAACAACCAGACGGGGCAGAGAAAACACAAAATAGGGCAGCAGAGAACTAAAAAACGATGAACGGAGCGTTCGCCTCTAAAAACCTCACACAATAACCGCAAATTACAGCAACCGGCACTATAAATGCCCCTCGCTGCGTTCCCTCTCATTATCCAATACTTAAATACCCCCCCACGTGTGCTACAAACGCGCATGTTTTCTGGGTGTGGATACAAAAATTCTAAGCGACCTAATGAGTGTTTAGCCAGCGAATACTATGTTTCATACAGTAATTACACGCCACGCTTCCAACTCCGCCGCGCGATCATCGAGAGCGAGCGTCTCTCTCTCCAGCGGCGTGATCATTGACAGCGAGCGTCTCTCTCTGTCTCTCCAGCGGCGCAATCATTGACAGCGAGCGTCTCTTTCTCTCCAGCGGCGCGATCATTGAGAGCGAGCGTCTCTCTCTCGGGCGGCGCGATCATTGAGAGCGGGCGTCTCTCTCTCCCCAACGGCGCGATCTTTGACAGCGGGCGTCTCTCTCTCCGGCAGCGCGATCATTGACAGCGGGCGTCTCTCTCTCCGGCAGCGCGATCATTGACAGCGGGCGTCTCTCTCTCGGGCGGCGCGATCATTGACAGCGGGCGTCTCTCTCTCGGGCGGCGCGATCATTGACAGCGAGCGTCTCTCTCTCCAGCGGCGCGATCATTGACAGCGGGCGTCTCTCTCTCGGGCGGCGCGATCATTGACAGCGGGCGTCTCTCTCTCGGGCGGCGCGATCATTGACAGCGAGCGTCTCTCTCTCCGGCGGCGCGATCATTGACAGTGGGCGTCTCTCTCTCGGGCGGCGCGATCATTGACAGCGGGCGTCTCTCTCTCGGGCGGCGCGATCATTGACAGCGAGCGTCTCTCTCTCGGGCGGCGCGATCATTGACAGCGAGCGTCTCTCTCTCGGGCGGCGCGATCATTGAGAGCGGGCGTCTCTCTCTCCGGCGGCGCGATCATTGACAGCGGGCGTCTCTCTCTCGGGCGGCGCGATCATTGACAGCGAGCGTCTCTCTCTCCGGCGGCGCGATCATTGACAGTGGGCGTCTCTCTCTCCGGCGGCGCGATCATTGACAGCGGGCGTCTCTCTCTCGGGCGGCGCGATCATTGACAGCGGGCGTCTCTCTCTCGGGCGGCGCTCTCTCGCTCACCTCTGTGCTTTTATCTCGCCTGAATTATGTTTTATTATCGGGAAGGATTTCAAGTTCATTTATTTGCTCTTGGCAGCTTTCAATGACCCCAAAAATAACGGATTATCCGAAAGAAGAGCGGAGGTTTGGTAAATACGGAAATTTAGAGCATCGGAAAGACTCTTGACTTTAATTGGATAAAACAACCCCCCCCCCCCGAAATAAATGAATAAAAAAACCACAGAATGCGAACGGCGCGATAATTACGGTCTCGGTAACGTTCTTTCTAGCAAACACGGCTTGTGATCTTTAACACCTCCGAGTACGATCTGGGAAATAATAATGTATTCAGCGGGACTATTTATAGAAATCCCAGGGAAAGGTGGCTGTACTTGGATCAGAAAGCCGGGGGAGGGGGGGGATTATAGCGAGACCCTCGGCGACGAAGAAGATGCAGTATGTAATGGGACACTGGCCTCCGTCACACATCCTGCGGCGCAGGAAGGGTTAATCCTGGGGTGCAGGTATAGTTCGCAGGAGGCCGTCGGGTATCTGCAGAACCGGGGCTGGATCACTTTCACAGGATTAAGATTAATACAAAGAGGGTGCCATCTCTGCTGGTCCCTGGTCCTTGTAACAACCTCAATGCAACAAAAAGTAGCAATTCCCAATAAACTATTTTAGTCCCGACGCAAACTGCTAGGCGTCCATATCGTAAATGCCATGAATTATTTAATAACCCGGAGCATACGAGACAAACAGGCACGGCGATGACACGCGACACGCGGCTAACCCTGTGCCCTAATTCATTTACAGATAAGCCTCCTGAAGCCTTAATCCCAGCGGCTCGTCTACCTGCGAGCAATTAAATAAAGAAATCACATTAACCGGCTGCAGGTGAAATCAAATCGCTCCTGTATTTAACACAAAGACGGGAAAAAGCCGGAATTATGTTACACACCGAGCCCCCCGGCTCTCACAAGGGCCGGAATATGTTCTTCCATATATTCTCTATTACCATCTGCCGTCGGGAGCGCTCAGGGGCCGGCGGAAACCCCGAAACACCGGGGTAACGGTCCCAAGAAAAAAACGCATTTCCAAACACTGCAAAAACGACCGTTCAAAAGTTTGGGGTCACTTATCACTTATCACTCCCATCACTCCTGTGCTCCAATGGCCCTTTATCACTCCCATCACTCCTGTGTTCCAATGGCCCTTTATCACTCCCATCACTCCTGTGTTCCAATGGCCCTTTATCAATCCCATCACTCCTGTGTTCCATTGGCCCTTTATCACTCCCATCACTCCTGTGTCCCAATGGCCCTTTATCACTCCCATCACTCCTGTGTTCCAATGGCACGTTGTGTTCGCTGAGCCAAGTTTAAGTTTAAAAGGCTAATTAATGGTTAAAAAACCCTTTTGTAATTTATTTACAGCCAGAAATTTCCTTTTTTTCCATGAAAGTGACCCCAAAATTTTGCACGGTGGTGGATTTCCGCTTGCCTTTGCTTTTTAGATCTGAGGAAGAAAAGTTCACGTTAGACATGGAAGCCGTTCCAAAGTGTGGCCCCTCTGCGTCGGATTTAGCCGGAAAGCGCGGCACTTACCAGGTTGTGGTTGGTTGAGTTGGAATCATCTTCAGGGAAAGGGATATAAACAGCTAAGGCCACGCAATTGGCGAAAATAGCCACTAGTATAAAGATGTCAAACGGTCTGGGTGCACGAAGGGTTAAGGCCACAACACAGACATCATGCGACTAAACCCCCATTTCTATGGCGTTTCATCCTCAGCCAATAGGAAGCTGCACCCCAGCATAGAACACGGGAAATAAGAGCGCTGGATACTCTGGGGATATATCTGTGGGAACATACTGGCTGTAACGCTCTCTACTTCCTGTTATGTTCAGGAAGTGACCCATAAACATGTGCAAACTAAACACTCTTCCCCGCCATATACACTTTGAGTTGTTCTTTCAAAGAACGTAAATACAGCCTTTTTTGCTTTTCATGGTATTTTGACCCAAACATATAATTAGACAAACTTAACACATTGATGACTGAGCTCGGAAAGGTCAAACGCAGAAGCGCTTCCCCCGGCCGTCGCAGGAAAGGATACTTCCACTCCACTATGCTGATGCAGGCTCTGCGGATGGGGTTATTGAGGGACAGGCAGAAGAGGGCCCGGCCCGCTCGGTTGTTGGTGGATCCGCCGCCCTGCTTCTTGCTCTTCGCATACTGCTGCCGTTTCTTTTGGGACAGCGATCCTACCGGCAGGGGTTCCGTGCCGCTCATGTTCTGGGCAGCCTTGGCTTGTCTGGCAGCATCGATCGCGGCTTGCCAGGAAAGGACGGTCTGTTTGGACGGACCTTTAGGCTGTAGAGCTGCCCCGTCAACAGCAACTGGGATCCGGGGGCTACTTGCATAGTTTGCCTCTGTGAACAGACAGATACTGGATAATAAATAACAATGATGATAATAATAACAATAATGATAACAATAATGATAATAATAACAATAATAATAATAACAATAATAATAACAATAATAATGATAATAATAATAACAATAATGATAATAATAACAATAATGATAATAATAATAATAATAATAATAACAATAATATTATAAAGGGGCGGCTGATCCGGTCCGCAGGAGCCTCATCTGCCTAAGCTTCATAACTAAACAGAAAACTCTGGTTAAATAAAATGGGGCGGGCGAATAAGGGTTAATTCTAGTGCAATTTGTTTAAAGTGATGAGGTCACCATAGCAACCAGTGGACCAATCTTGCTATTTGCTCCAATGTTACCCCCCCCCCCCCCGGAATCCTTCTGTATACAGAACAGAGAGCTCTCCGAGGTGCTGAAAGGCCATGCGGGTTAAGAATAAAAGGGGAATCTGCAATGGGGGATGCTGGACGTTCTGTCGGTCGCTATGGCGACTGCATCACTTTAAACATCTTACAGCAGAATTCCCGATTTCACAGCGGGGTCTTTTTAATTTTTCACCGATAGAGGATCTGTGGGGTTTTTCTACGTCAAGCTTTATCTTTATCTAGAGCCGGGATAACTAACCCCAGAACCCTAAAACGAGACCAGAATCCCTGAACCCCGATTCACGTCGCACCATAAAGCGCTCCAGGAACCGACTCCTTACGTCATCCTCGCACTTCCTGTCGCGGTGATCAAGAGAGAAAGACGGAGGCACAAAGTCCTGCCGGCGGAATCAGAGAGACAGAATCCCGCGAGGGAACGCAAGTAATCCCAGGGTCAGCCTGACATTGTTCCTCAAACCTCTTATCTTCTAATGAGGAGCGCAGAATGCATGCGGCATCGCAGCCACAGCCGCCCTGCAACAACTCCCAGCATGCGCAGCCGCCGAACCCGAGGATTCCTCAACAAATACACCTCCTATTCTATTCCTTTTACTTCTCAATGACATTTTAATCCAGAGACGTGTACACATCTCCGACTACACGGGCCGGCAGCAAGCTCCGGGGCCCTGCTCTGATGTAACGGCCCCCCGAGGACGCCGCATATTAAATATTCCATCAGCTCGCAACATGAAGCGCTGCGTCTCCTCCATCCGAGTCGTACCTGGAAGAGTTTAGAACTCCTGCAAAGCCAATGGCATTTTGGCCGAATGCTCGGAAAAGGGAATTTCGGCCAAAAGTTGCGTCCAGACTTGGGGTTCTCCGACCCCCCGTATCAGGTTCTAGGTTTTTATCATCACTTGGTACGTTAAAGCGTTTGTTATTAAAGCGAAGCCGCAGCGTTCCGCATCTTGCTGGGTTATTACGATGATCGGAAGCAGATACTTTGTTTCTCGCAGCCGGAAACGTCCCGTCTGCCCCCCGCCCCCCCGCGAGGAGTAAATCACTTTAAGGAACACATCCACGCGTGCATTTTTCGCAGTTTCTTCCTTACATAACGTTAAACAAAGCTTTAAATTTGGTGTCATAAATGTCACTTTGTCTGGAATTTCCAAATATTTGCGCGTTGCTGCGATTAGGGGGGGTTGAAGCAGCGTTTATGATATTTATGTAAGCGTGACAGCCCGTCTGCACATCATCGCCGGGTTCCGGTACAAAGCAAAGCTCCGGGGATACAGATCACGGCGTGCAAACCCAGCACCGGTTCAACGAGGGCACGCGGGGCAAACAGCGGCAAACCCCCCCCCCGGGCGTGAGAACGGACTCCGTCTGCACCTAGGGGTACGAGCCGGACCCCGGAACATCGCCCGCAATAGTAAATCACCCGGGCAGACAATGAGGGGAGCGGACACGGTATAAAGTACTAACGCTGGGTTCTAGAAGCCGTACAGAGCAGCACGGAGGTTCTAGAGTCTGAGTTAATACCGCATCGGGTCCTATTGGCGCTGGACCTATGGGCTAGAACACGCACGCGGAAACTCCTCCAGCGGCGCGCTCAGAAGAAGCCGCCGCTCAGCGGATGCGGCCAGTGAAGCCTCTGAAGCTCCACTTTCTCCTCCGTGTAATTGTGACCGACGGGGGGTGACTAATATCTGTCATCGGCAGCGTGACATGTGGGGGGCTCCAGGCTGATATTTCAGTAACAGGGGAAGTCACAAAAAGATGGGACGGGGATCCGGCACCAGGAGCCACCAGGAGCCACCAGGAGCCACCCGCCGCCGCCTCACGGGGACAGCCAATCCTTTAACAGAGAAGGAAATCCAGCCGGGGTTTAAAATGTTCGGCCTCACGATGAGAAATGCCCCCAAAAGCCCCCCATCTCTGTTATGATGTCACAGATTTAACAAACATCCCTGGTGGGTCAAAAGAGGGGCTTTAAGCGCACCTATAATAACCCCAGGGCAGGGTATTTAATAAAAGGGTGGCCGGGGGGGGGTTCTGCGATAAACGAGACGCAGGACCCCGATTATGATGGAAATAAAGAAAATCCGTACCGGCTGTAAAAGCCGTTATATAACAACCCGGAATCTCAACATCTTTACTAGAAAAAGAACAAGCTGGCAAATAACTTCATTCTCTCGCATTTAACCCTTTTCTCTGCAGATTTCTCCCAAAATGCTTTAATATCCAGCAAAAAAAACAACCCGCCAAGCAGATCCCACCCGACGCCGGATATTCGCCTATAGATAAAATAAACGTTCCGAGCCACGAATACATAGAACATCAAGAAAGATCCAAACATCGGACGCGTCCCCCGACACCGGAGACACGGGGGGATTAACCCCTTAAAGGAGCCCTGCGCGCTAAAATCATGACACGGCGACGCGACATCATGCGTGTGCGTGCATTCTTTAGGATTTCATATTAAGAATTTACATATTTTAGGGTTTTTTGGGCCAATAAAATGATTTCAGCAGCTTTTTATCGTTGTGTCGAGGGTTTCCCACGTGGGGGCAGCGGGAGCCGCGCAGGAACCTTCCACGAGCCCCGAACGCTCCGCCGGGGAACTAAATCTCCCCCAAAAAGGGATCGGCGGAGAAATCAAGGCACTTTGATGAGCGGTGAAGACACCGCCGTCCCCCCGCCTGATGAAGTCCAGGAGGGGGAATTATATGGACAGGCTGTATAGTCCTTAATCCCGTCACATAAACACAAAAGCTCTGCGGGGCCACGGCGTGCCGGAGACATTATACAAACCTTACACACGCGTGCACGACACACGCACACACACACACTACCACACACATATACCGCTTTATCCTATAAGCCGACGGAGTGATGGGGGACACCTGGGAGGACTCATAAATATATCACTCCATATATACGGCCATACGGCAGACGCGCCGCCCGCTCCGGCGGTCACGGATATAAACACGTTAAGCTTTCCGTGGATCATGGAACGTAAATCGCTCTCTAAAGCGATTTATACAGAGGAGACGGATAATGTATGCGCCGCGCGGCTTGGCAGTGGAGGGGTTAATGCCGTCAGGTGCCGGTTAATTCTCTGTTAGAGGAGCTTTTATTAACGCGATCCGTGGATCAGAACACGGCGACTGCGAGTCCCAATACACCGACAGCTTAAAATTAACTCTCTATCTGCCGTGTGTGAAAGCGGACCAGAGACGGCACACGAATTACCAGAATGGCTAAAAACAGTGGGTGGGGTGGCACGGTCCGGCAGGGGTATATAGAGGGGTGGCATGATCCGGCAGGGGTATATAGAGGGGTGGCACGGTCCGGCAGGGGTATATAGAGGGGTGGCATGATCCGGCAGGGGTATATAGAGGGGTGGCACGGTCCGGCAGGGGTATACAGAGGGGGTGGCACGGTCCGGCAGGGGTATACAGAGGGGGTGGCACGGTCCGGCAGGGGTATACAGAGGGGGTGGCAGAGTCCGGCAGGGGTATATAGAGGGGTGGCACGGTCCGGCAGGGTTATATAGAGGGGTGGCACGGTCCGGCAGGGGTATATAGAGGGGTGGCACGGTCCGGCAAGGGTATATAGAGGGGTGGCACGGTCCGGCAGGGGTATATAGATTGGGTGGCATGGCCGGCAGCGGTATATAGAGGGGTGGCACGGTCCGGCAGGGGTATATAGAGGGGTGGCATGGCCCGGCAGCGGTATATAGAGGGGTGGCACGGTCCGGCTGTGGTATATAGAGAGGGGTGGCACGGTCCGGCAGGGGTATATAGAGGGGTGGCACGGTCCGGCAGCGGTATATAGAGGGGTGGCACGGTCCGGCAGCGGTATATAGAGGGGTGGCACGGTCCGGCAGCGGTATATAGAGGGGTGGCACGGTCCGGCAGCGGTATATAGAGGGGTGGCACGGTCCGGCTGTGGTATATAGAGGGTTGGCACGATCTGGCTGTGGTATATAGAGGGGTGGCACGATCTGGCTGTGGTTTATAGAGGGGTGGCACGGTCCGGCAGCGGTATATAGAGGGGTGGCACGGTCCGGCAGGGGTATATAGAGGGGTGGCATGGCCGGGCAGCGGTATATAGAGGGGTGGCACGGTCCGGCAGCGGTATATAGAGGGGTGGCACGGTCCGGCTGTGGTATATAGAGGGTTGGCACGATCTGGCTGTGGTATATAGAGGGGTGGCACGATCTGGCTGTGGTTTATAGAGGGGTGGCACGGTCCGGCAGCGGTATATAGAGGGGTGGCACGGTCCGGCTGTGGTATATAAAGGGTTGGCACGATCTGGCTGTGGTATATAGAGGGGTGGCAAGGTCCAACAGGGGTATATAGAGGGGGTGGCACGGTCCGGGAGAGGTATATAGAAGGTTGGCACAGTCCGGCAGGGGTATATTGAGGGGGTAATACAGGCGGGTAGGATGCTAGGCGCTGTACAAGGGACTATAAATGATGCTCTGATAATGGGGGATGTGCTGGGGTCATACCGGGGGTGTGAGGGTAAAGTGCTCTGGGTACTGAGGTATCAGGGTGTGTACAGGGAGTATCATGAAGGAATCCCGGGGTATCAGGGGGGTCCCGGACATGCTGAACACTCACCTCCGGCCGGCTCGCCCGGCTCCTCCATGCTTGCGGACCCGCTTAGGCTACCCTAGCCGCCCCCCATGTCACTTGGGCACCGGTCGATCCCCGGCAGCTTCGGCCGGCATCGCGCTCACATCCGGGCGACCGCCGTTCTCATGGTAACCGCTCCCCGTCTCCAGCCGCTACTTGCTAGCCTGCAAAGGGTTAATCTGCAGTGGGGGCGGGGACGATAGGATTAACGCCCTCTTGGCCACGTGACTGGCAAAGCGGCTTCGCGGGAGGCACGAGGGGAGGGAGAAGCAGTGAGGGAGCAACATCCATCCTGTGATTGGCTGCCGGCTCTGCTTGTGGCCTCCCTATTGGCTGCAGCCTAGAGACACTTGTCTCACTGCAGGATGGTTTATACTGGTCCCAGTCTCTGGAGTTTAATGGTTATACTGGTCTCAGTAATATTGTAGCTTTCTGGGTCTCAGGGTCAATGAAGAAAAATATTAGTGCAAATAAAGCGAGAGAAAAAAAAATCAGTTTAAAAACCAATTTACACTCCCCCCCCTTATTAAGTTTTTCCTTTTTCTGACATTAAACATGGAGGGTTTCGGCCCGCATCGCCACGCTACGCACCCAGTATTAGCAAACTTTTTATGCGACTTTGTGCCCTATCGCGGGGTATTTCTGTAGCTGAGTGGGGTATTTAGACGGAGAATAATGGGGTTTATTTACCCCGTTTAATGTATAAAGCGTTTCCTGCTGTTTCTATACACATTATCGGGGCTTTTAGGGCCATAGAACCCTGAGATACCCTCATACCCAGCAAACATTCTGCCCTCCTAGACAAGACGGGCATCAGGGGAGGGGAGAGGGGCACATAGGTTTGGGGTACAGAGAGGTGCCGGACCCTACCCCCCCATATCATGGTTCAGCCCATTCGCAGGAGAGTCCGATCCTCCCGCCGGCGCTGCTTCTCACAACCGAACGCCCGCAGCTGACGCAGAACCTCTTGGGAAGGCAGGCTAGGGACGGAACGTGCGCTGCCAGCCTCAGTGATCGGGAAATTAATCAGCGCTGGGAACCCAAGCGGGATTAGAGGCTATTAATTAAACACAAATCGAGTTTGAGTCTTATGATTAAAATTCCATAATATTGGTTCTCGTCGGCACAAACTGCAAAAAAAAAACCAAAAAACCACAAAAAAAAAAGGGAAAAAAAGAAAAGAGGCCAATTCCGCAAGGGAGCCTCGTTTGCCTTTCAAAAAAAGTTTCAAAATTCTTTCCTGATTTTACTTTCTGATTATTTCTTTTATCTTTCGTCTCTCGGGTAGAAAAAAAAGATTTCTGGTTGGGTTAAATCCCCCCCCCCCAAAAAAAAAGAAAAAATCAAGCAAAAATAAGCAGAAACATAACGCCGTCCGCCGTGGCTTTCGTCAGTCGGGAGTGGGGTATCTGCGTTGTTTGGAAGAGACGTCATTAGTCGGGAGGCCTTTGGCCTGTGAGTGCTGGGGGTGACGGGAGGGACGGCTGGAGATAGCGCTATCTGCCTCTCCCGGCCATTAACGGCCATCTGCTTTCCGAAGCACTTCCAGCCGCGACCGAGGAGGAAAAAATCACAAGCGGCCGGCTTTCCGAACCTCGTTTTTAATTATTTCTGAGAAATCTAAGATTGAGCCGGATCCTCCGGCACTTTACAGGCAGCGTCTAAAGCGGATAAAGCACCAGATCTCCGGATAAGACGCAGCTTTTATGCACTTTGCCCGATTCTCTGGTATTTTGCCTAATTCTCCGGAGCATTTTTCCCGATTTCTTTCCCTAACCAAAGAGAGCCGGAAAAAGCACCAAAAACCCCAGGAGCGCAATATATTCCGCAGGCTTTTTACTGCAATCGCGTCACTTAGGGAAGGTTTTTGTAGATGAACGCCCCGTTTCCTTCGATTTGTGGCATAAAGCGTAATCCTGGGAATGTTTAAACGGCTCTGTTACATTATTTCGGTCGCTCCACGGTTATTGGATCCTCGCATGCGCAGGTTGCACGTACGCTGTTATGGCAATAAATAAAAAAAAAAGGCCACTTATGGATTTACCCAGAGTCTCCGGGTGAAACCCAGTAAGTTCCCAGGTATGGCTTCCTCCTCCTTTTAGGGAGATGCTGGAGGTGGCCTATGTACCCCACATATCTTGGACTGGGCCAATAGACTGGATTTGCCTCAGAAGTGCTTTGATAGAGCGCCCAGTGGGGATCGTGGGAATTATAGTTAAAGTGGGGCTCTGCGGGAGGGATTGAGGACGCAGCTTCTCTTCCAGTTGGGTGGTCCAGTGGCTTTTGCCGTCGTACCCCCGAGGGCTTCTCGCGTTACCCGCTGCTTTTACTGCAGATGCAAATTAAAAGAGAAGCTTTTCTTCCCAGTGTCTGAGTGAAAAGGATTCTTTCGGAGCACCTGTCTGCCCGCGGATCCTGTTAGCGGAGAGCGCGGGGCAGAATTACGTTACTCATCCAATATGCATGATGAATTTTAGCCCGGGGCTTTTCCTTTTTGCCAGCTGCGGGAATTTGACAAAACGAGAAAGATTCCGGGGTAATTACTTCGTAGCAGCAGGAAGTATAAGTCCGGAAAGGTGAAAAAAGGCCAAACGGGACGAAAAGTGTTAAAAATATCAAATTATCAACCCAAAAACTAGAGAGTTCTTTAAGAAGATCCTTAGATATAGCGACGTACCGATACCCCGACCAGGGGCTCGACGAGGGCTAAAGCTTAACGTTCAGAAACAGGATTCGCACTAAAATCGTGGCTGCGTTTCCAATAAACGTTACAACTCACGACGCACTTAAGGAATAAAGACGCGCCGTGTGACGCCGGCTAATGCGACCTGGGAAGATGGGAGCCTTCCTTGGACACTCTCCCGGTTTCGGGGGGACCCCGAGGCTTTGGTGCTTCAGCTGCTTCCACAGTCAGTTCTACAGCAATCATCCATACAGCGACCCGGCAGGTAGACTCTGCCACGTCGCAAGACAACACTATTCCAAGAGGGCACTAAAGAGGTCAAGAGATGCTGGGGGGGCCTGGGTTGTGCGAAGCTTGGGGTGGTTATCTTATGCCTGATTTCTCTGCTACATGAATAACCGTTTGCTCATCAGCAGAAGGAAGATATCAGAGCCATAGGAGATACTTTCACGGGACAGAGGGACCTCCCGGCCACCCCACCTTTGGCAGGGGGCCTGGATAATAGCCACCATTTTTGGGTTATCTCAGAGGGGCAGATAACCTTTTGTCACTGAGAGACAGACGGGCAGCCTGGGTGTAAAAATAACAGAATATGGTGGATGGGGACAGTCAGTGACCGTCGGGTGAGACTGCAGAGGACGAGCAGCTAGCTGGGCCCACGATAAGAGAAGAGACAAACGCGCTGATCGCGTGTATGTGGGAGGAACATGCGCAGGTTCTGTTCTGCTGAATATCCTTCACACCAGAGCGTCGGGGATTTCGATTTAAGCTGAATTCCTCCGATTCGTGCTTTTCTTTGAAGTTAAATCCCAGCCTGTATTTTTAAGCATGTTGGAGACACTTTGGCACAGATGGGTAAGAAAGTGCAGCCGACGGCAATTGAAGTGATAATCAAACAAAAAAGGGATTTCCTTAACCCTTTGCGTCAAAGACTATCAGTTCCAAGAACTATCAAATTCTTATGTTTAATGCACTTAAATGTGCCAATTCTTACACGAAAGGATACATATTGTGCTAAAATGTAACATTTATGTAAAATAATGTAATTTCTTGATTATTAGAATGCGGCAGTTTTTAGCACGCGTGACATCGTCACAGATCGGCGCATTCATCTCCTTGGACTCCCTAGAACCCTTTCCTCATTGGCTGTCTATTCCACGTCTTGTTATATTGTTACAGGTTGTTCTAGAACTTGCGCAGGAAACAGGAAGTAGGTGGAGTTTAGTCACAACATAAAATGTCATAAAAAGTCTTAAATATAAAAACGTTAAGAACTTCGAACCAATGAGAGTGTCTTTCTGTTTCGTATATATAGTATTATTTCAGGTGACAGTCGCGCTTTGAATCTCCCTTCGCCCCCGCGGAAGTCTCTATGGAAATAAGGATAACACGGTTTGTCTGCATCGTATTGTTAAGATCGCGAAGCCGTTGCGTTCTGTCACAGACGGCGAGCTGCAGCGATGGCAGCACATGGAGCGGGAACCATACGGATAACAGGAGAGGAAGAGAGAGTAAGCGTGTGCATGTGTGTGTGGAGGCAGGGATATGTGTGTACGTGTACAGTGTTAAGGTGAGTGTGTGTGGAGGCAGGGATATGTGTAAGTGATGGTGTTGGAGTGAGTGTGATTATGTGTACAGTGTTAGAGTGTGTGTTGTTAGCATATGTGCATATGCGTATGAGCATGCGTGTGGTATGAGTGTATGTGTGTTCATTTTTTGTGTTAGTAGAGCAATGTGTTTATCTATCTCACTGCCCTAGGCCCAACTAGGGCAGGATCCCCAGCCGCCCGACCTCAGTCTGCAGCACATTAAAAAGGTACGTCGTGCCTTTAAGACGCTGCTACCAGAAATATGACATGTTAGTGTGTATGTTAGTGTATGGCGTTAGCATGAATGTGTGTCACTGTATGGTGTTAGTGTGTCAGGGATGTGAGGGAGTGTGTGTACGCATACGTGTACGCGCACGGTGTTACTTCTTTACATTTACAGAATATAACCTATAACCACGCGCTTGTTGCTTGTATTCGCAAGCAGGGATTAGCACAACAAAGAGACTAATTTGTCATTAGTATGAGAAATGGGGCATAAAGGGAAAAAAAAAAAAAAAAAATATATACTTTCCAGAAAATCGTGTCTTCTTTACATCATTTAAACACAAAAAAACAAAAACACAAAATGAACAAATAAATAAACACCACAAATAATACATAATACATAATAATAATAATAATAAGAAGAAGAAAGCACATACTGACGGAAACGCGCTTGGTCAATATTTCTACAATGTGTGCGATGGAATAGCGTTCGCTGAAGTTGGGGGCTGCGCATGAACTTCTATAAATAGAAAATGTAAACTATTTCCCTAAATTTTTAAATCCTTACCCAATGAAAACTGTACCGAGGTTCACGGCTCCCAGGGGGATTTCATAGAAAGGAAAGCTTCACTTTCCCATAAAAATAGAATCTTATTATCGGCTGTCACAATAAAATGTATCTTTTCATAACTACTGATTTTTTCTTTTAGTTTTTTTGGGGGGGCGTTCTGGTGATTAATTTGCATGTTTTAACGTAATCTGATCCGTGGCCCGTCTCAGGGTGTCTGTAATCAGCACAATGTCCTCTGTTCCAAAAAGCTAATGTTATTACCATTGAACGCTTGTTCCTAACTGGAAACAACCTGGAATCTCTAACGCTGCTAATAATCACCCTCCTCGCTGCAAAAATAAAATAAAATTAGAACGCATCAAACGTTATTATTTGGGGAGCAGCAGGACGCGCGTTATGTCTGCCGCCGTCTTTTATTAGATGTTCCGTAAAAGTATCTCTGAGCTCAGGGAAAAAAAATATTTTTAGAAGCGGCAAAATAGCAGGTGTAAGATAATTACTTCCACACTTCCCATTGTGAATTATTTTAGTTTTAACAGCAACATTTCATGGGGTTCCGAGAACCCTTTCAGCGCCGGAGGGCTGCGGCGCGTTCTTTCCGTACGGATGGGTTGTGGTGGATTATTTTATTGTTTTATATAGCGCCATCCTATTCTGCGGCGCTGTCTATTACTCTCTAACCTGCGCAAAAGGATTCAAATCTAAGGAGACTCTCAAGAAATTCAGATTACACTAAAATTGTGTTTTTCGTAAACCCGTAACTACACTGTGTGTATATATATTTATATACAACCTCTCTGGATCGTACAAAGTAACAATTTTATATAAATATGTACATGTAAATAGATAAATAAAATCAAATCTGCACAATAACCCTTTAATGACTCTTTAGTGTCCCTTTAAGGTCGCCTTTCATTCTTTATTGTAATTCTCCTACAGATTAAAATGTTCTATACATGCGCGAGGCTTAGGGTCTTCATTCCCTGCCACATAATATAAATCCTTTTTAATAAGGCCACGTGCTTAACTGCATGAGTACAAGAAGGATCATAAGAGAGAAATGTAGAGGTCATGTGACGACGAGCCGACTTTACAAGACGTAAAAAAAATATATATATTTATCCACAAATAAAAATAAATAAAATTATCGAGCAATTTCCCATTTTTGTTAATTTCCGTTTTTAGTTGCTTAGGAAATTCAGATGAGATCCTGCAGAGAATGCGGGAAGAATGAAGAGCAGATACGTATGAATTTTACTGGCGACGCGTGGAAAAACACGGAGCGGACATGTGGAAAAACACGGAGCGGACACGTGGAAAAACACGGAGCGGACACGCGGACAACACACAGATGACACGTCATCATTTTAAGCCCCGTCCGGAGAGCTGGGGCTACGCGAGTAGAGATTTTTCTTTGATTTCGACTCTTTTTTTTAAAAAAAAAAACAAACAAAAATATTTTTGGGGGTAAAAAGCCATGTTTGTGCAACATTAAAGCCCACCCAGACACGAGCGAGATGTTCGGGGTAACCGGGCTGTCAGCCGCCACGTTCCGGGGCAGATAAAGCTCCACATCACGTTCTCATTAAGCATTCGCCTTGATCTTTGCCGGAGTTTTCGCTTTGAACGCATTCTGCCATTTTTATAATCTGACGGGCGCTTTACGAGAAGGAATTACGAGCAGAAATTCTTTTGAAATGTCAACATTTCAGAAACTTTGACAATAACAGCAACTTTTGACTCGGAGAAATGGATTTAATTTCCAAAATAAAGAGAAACTTTTAACCCACAACAAGGAGCCGCTCTTCATTTTAACCAGAAAGACACTAAACCCGCCAGAGCATTTCTCAAGCGGGGGCGGCGCGGGTAACTCACGGGGTAATTGTGCCAGGCGTGGGGGGCAATTCATTTAATCTCTAATCACAAACTCAGTCTGCGGTATGACTTCCCTACCCAACGTTATAATGGGTTTACCAACCAGCCCCCCCCTCACCAGTTACCCCGCGCTCAGCTCTGCCACCCACAGGCTGCAACGATCTGCCCATCTAACCCCAAAATAAACTGCCCCTCGCACCCCCCCCATGTACAGGGCATCTCCATGACAAACCCAACATAAAGACAATAAAAACCCAACATAAAAGCCAGAAAACCATTTAAACCCCGATTCCCCGCGTTTTATGACGAGTTTTATGAGTTTTTTGCCGCACGGAGGCTCTTTGGTATAAATTTGTTGATTGTCCTGCTTTGGGCAGGTCGTGACTCATAACTTCGCGTGAGACGTGCAATAAACTCATTATAATTAGAAATATCAGTTAACAAATAGACTTTCTCTGCCTACAAAGCATCAAATGTTTTTAACAAGAAAAAAACCCATTAAGACTGAATTTAAAGTGACTCATTCTGTAAGAACCGAGGGCGACGATGGAAACGCAGACGCCTTAACGCTTCGAGAGCCACGGAGGATCCCCCCGAAGGGAGACGTCGGAGACCCTGCTGATTATCTACCCGTACGCGCCGGGTCACCCCACTGCTTTCATGGAAACAAGGAAATTTCTGGCTGTAAGATAATCGCAAAAGGGTTTTCTAACCATCAATTCACCTTTTAAACTTAAACTCGGATCAGCGAACACAACGTGCCATTGGAACCCAGGAGTGATGGGAGTGATAAAGGGCCATTGGAACACGGGAGTGATGGGCGTGATAAAGGGCCATTGGAACACAGGGGTGATGGGAGTGATAAAGGGCCATTGGAACACAGGAGTGATGGGAGTGATAAAGGGCCATTGGAACCCAGGAGTGATGGGAGTGATAAAGGGCCATTGGAACCCAGGAGTGATGGGAGTGATAAAGGGCCATTGGAACACGGGAGTGATAAAGGGCCATTGGAACACAGGAGTGATGGGAGTGATAAAGGGCCATTGGAACACAGGAGTGATGGGAGTGATAAAGGGCCATTAGAACACAGGAGTGATGGGAGTGATGAAGGGCCATTGGAACACAGGAGTGATGGGAGTGATAAAGGGCCATTGGAACACAGGAGTGATGGGAGTGATAAAGGGCCATTGGAGCACAGGAGTGATGGGAGTGATAAAGGGCCATTGGAGCACAGGAGTGATGGGAGTGATAAAGGACCATTGGAACCCAGGAGTGATGGGAGTGATAAAGGGCCATTGGAACCCAGGAGTGATGGGAGTGATAAAGGGCCATTGGAACACGGGAGTGATAAAGGGCCATTGGAACACAGGAGTGATGGGAGTGATAAAGGGCCATTGGAACACAGGAGTGATGGGAGTGATAAAGGGCCATTGGAACACAGGAGTGATGGGAGTGATGAAGGGCCATTGGAACACAGGAGTGATGGGAGTGATAAAGGGCCATTGGAACACAGGAGTGATGGGAGTGATAAAGGGCCATTGGAACACAGGAGTGATGGGAGTGATGAAGGGCCATTGGAACACAGGAGTGATGGGAGTGATGAAGGGCCATTGGAACACAGGAGTGATGGGAGTGATAAAGGGCCATTGGAACCCAGGAGTGATGGGAGTGATAAAGGGCCATTGGAGCACAGGAGTGATGGGAGTGACAAAGGGCCATTGGAGCACAGGAGTGATGGGAGTGACAAAGGGCCATTGATGCACAGGAGTGATGAGAGTGATGGGAGTGATAAAGGGGCTCTCTGTAGGCCGTTTCCAGCTACAATAGTTATTTCCAACATTAACCCCGTCCGCACTGAAATCTCACCCCAAACCTTTAAACGGTAGGGTATATATTTACGTCGCCCGTGTCTCATGCGAGTGGAACCCTTGTTTCCCACACAATTATCAAATCCTATTTCTGCAAAATCACACAAAATCTTCGCAACAAACGGATGGAAATTCTCAGAATGGAAACCGAGAGGCAATTAAGAGCTCTTGTGACGTTTTAGGGTAAATAAAAGGATTTTCTGGCTGATCGCATCTTCCTCACCTATACATCGTTATCTCGCTGCGTGGTCCCCGGCAGGCAGGCTCTGCGTTGCTGCGACTCCCAGAGACTCCCTGCGGTCACGGCTACCAAGCCGGTATCCGCCGAGCCCAGGCTTTCTGGTTACTCGCCCTGTCCGGCACGCGCGGATACGCTGGGAACGGCCATCACACGCAGAGAGGGGCTCTTATCCCGTCCGGCTCGGTCACGGCACTTCGCTCCCTGTGATTACTTAAGTGCAGGTGCAGAGCCCTCACCTGTCGCCTGCATCCCCTTAACCCTTCCAGGGCTGCACTGGAGCGCGAGATCCTCTGTACGGTGACGGCTCTTTGGACACAGCGTCCAGCATGTGCGGGGTTAATGCAGGTGCACCACGCCGCCGTGCACTCACTTTGTGTTTAGTTAAGTCTACAAAGCAAGCAATCGTGGACTTAACCAAACACAGCGAACAATCGAGCCGTAATCCGAAGGGTCGGGCGCTCTTTCCTTACAGCCGAATCCAACTTCAGAACGGTGACACGCGGGTGACGACGCGAACGCAACGGAGTGGAAGGCATTACGCGCATCATTAGAGAGGGCAAAAAACCCTCCTGGGGTAACTTCGCCCTACCCTGATTAACAAAGGGGTACAGGAGTAGGAGATCGGGGGTAGCCGGGATAGGACTCTCCGACTCGGCTAGTTAGAGGATCACGGTTAGTAGTGCTGGTTAGTTTAGGGTAGCCAGGATAGGACTCTCCGACTCGGCTAGTTAGAGGATCACGGTTAGTAGTGCTGGTTAGTTTAGGGTAGCCAGGATAGGACTCTCCGGCACAGCTAGTTAGAGGATCATGGTTAGTAGTGCTGGTTAGTTTAGGGTAGCCAGGATAGGACTCTCCGGCACAGCTAGTTAGAGGATCATGGTTAGTAGTGCTGGTTAGTTTAGGGTAGCCAGGATAGGACTCTCCGACTCGGCTAGTTAGAGGATCACGGTTAGTAGTGCTGGTTAGTTTAGGGTAGCCAGGATAGGACTCTCCGGCACAGCTAGTTAGAGGATCATGGTTAGTAGTGCTGGTTAGTTTAGGGTAGCCAGGATAGGACTCTCCGGCACAGCTAGTTAGAGGATCATGGTTAGTAGTGCTGGTTAGTTTAGGGTAGCCAGGATAGGACTCTCCGACTCGGCTAGTTAGAGGATCACGGTTAGTAGTGCTGATTAGTTCAGGGTAGCCAGGATAGGACTCTCCGGCACAGCTAGTTAGAGGATCACGGTTAGTAGTGCTGGTTAGTTTAGGGTAGCCGGGATAGGACTCTCCGACACGGCTAGTTAGGGTAATCAGTCAGCTAGTTAGAGGATTAGGGTTAGCAGGGCTACATAGGAGTTCAGGGTAACAGGGGTAGGATTATCGGATTTGGTTAGTTAGGAGTTCGGGGGTTAATTTAGCAGTATCAGGGTAATTAGACTCGGCTAGTTAGGTGATTAGCAAGGTGAGGGTAATCAGAGTCCGCTAGTTAGGGGATTAGGGTTAGCAGGGCTCGGGTAATTAGACTCAGATAGGGGATCAGGGTAAGCATTAGGGTATTGGTGGATGTCACCTAGTTAATGAGGATTCGTTACCATGGGGTGGTTGGTTAGCAGGTCAGTATTTAGTAAATTGGGGTTAGAGGTTACAAAACCCCACTGATTTACCCCTTGGCTGCCAGCTGCCAGCCGCCCCCAAACACTGAAAAGGTTAATTCCATTATAATTAAAATGAAATCGTGCCATTAGCTGCCTCACATCTGCCAAATTACTAAACCCAGATCTCTCGTTTAATTTTCTTTTAATATTTCAACAACGTGATTTAATATTAACAGCGGTTTAATCCCCGGCTCTCCCAGACGCCGGCGCGGCAGCAGCGCATTTCATTATCATTAGAGCGGCTGCTTTTACATCCTTTCTCTTCTTAGATGATCTTGGAAGTTTACTCGCGATGAGCACCGACGTTAAAGTCAATAAAAAGTCCCCCAAAACGGTCCCCTAATATTCATTCATCTACCGAGGAGTGCGCGTTAATTCGGGGAATAATCCACATTCCGTGAATTAGAATTCACAGTGAACTGGATACAGAATCACCGAATATCAGCTGTATAACGGGGTGAAAAATCACAGATTCAATACACTAAATATATTTCATTTATAGAACTTATTTTTCTAAATATATGTAGACGTTATATCAGTATAAATCTAATATAAATGATTTTTATAAATATTCAAAATGTATTTAAATAAAATATAAATAATAATATTGAATATAATCAGTTTATTAATATTCTCTGTGAGCTTTAAATAGAAGAATTAAAAATAATAAAACTTTTGTTAAAAAATAAAATAAAATCACATATTCTTGTAAAAAAAAACAAATTCTAAATCTTCTCACTGAAATAATTAAAGAATAAGAATTCAGGGTAGAATTTACCTTAAAGCACCTGGATCGGGGGTAACGGCATGCCGGTGAGCCTCGTCGTGCTGAGACTGGTCGCGCGGTGCGTCCCGGTATCGGGGGAGCAGGCTGCCGGCAGGGAAGGTATCGGATATTAGATTACCTGTCGGCACGGGATACGGTTTCTAGGAGATAGCGGATAAATTATTCATCCTTCCAATGTTCTTGAGCCGTGCAAGGGTCGCGCTCTACCTCTTTCATTGATATAGTTTTATTTCAGACACTGTCTTATTTGCCCCCTGATATCACCCCACACCCCGGGGGGGGCTTAATATTATACCCCCTACACCGGTAGAAAAGGAATGTTTTTTACCAAAAGAATAGTAACAAGCAATTTGATATTTAGCATCTGATACCCCCCCCCCGGGTAATAATAATAATAATAATACCCCCCATTCATCGCTGTTGCTGTGTTTCTCACCCGGGGTAAAGGACTGGCACATAAACTCGGGGTGTTTAGCGGTAATGAAATAATATTATACTAATATTAACTATGTGAGCGCCAGGGACCTGTACCACTCGCTGTTCTTTACATTCCCGGGGGTTTCACGCGAAGTGAATGCAGCCGTCGGCTTTCCGAGTCAGTGGAGTCTTTCCACGCGATGCGGTCGGACACCAAGGTGAACGTCTCAGATTCGTTCTAAACACGGCTTTTACACAACGACTTTTATATTCAGCGGAAGTCGAGTTACGGAGAAAATAAACCGATTTCACGTAAAAGCGACCAACTCCAATTACAGAGCGTCTACTCACAGAAAGTGACTCGTTGTCGCCGTCTGTCTGGTCACCGGTGGCACTTCTTGTAGGTTGGGTCGAGCTGATGGTGGAGTCTGTCGGTGGAGTTGGTTGTGAGAGTCAGGGTGTGAGTCCTACCAATAGTTGAGTCTCTCGGGTGAGTTTTTCAGTTGAGTCCCTCGGGTGAGTTTTTCAGTTGAGTCCCTCGGGTGAGTTTCTCGGGTGAGTTTCTCGGGTGAGTTTCTCCGGTGAGTCTCTCGGGTGAGTTTCTCAGGTGAGTCTCTCGGGTGAGTTTCTCAGGTGAGTCTCTCGGGTGAGTTTCTCAGGTGAGTCTCTCGGGTGAGTTTCTCAGGTGAGTCTCTCGGGTGAGTTTCTCAGGTGAGTCTCTCGGGTGAGTTTCTCAGGTGAGTCTCTCGGGTGAGTTTCTCAGGTGAGTCTCTCGGGTGAGTCTCTCGGGTGAGTTTCTCAGGTGAGTCTCTCGGGTGAGTCTCTCGGGTGAGTTTTTCAGTTGAGTCTCTCGGGTGAGTTTTTCAGTTGAGTCTCTCGGGTGAGTTTTTCAGTTGAGTCTCCCGGGTGAGTTTTTCAGTTGAGTCTCTCGGGTGAGTTTTTCAGTTGAGTCTCTCGGGTGAGTTTTTCAGTTGAGTCTCTCGGGTGAGTTTCTCAGGTGAGTCTCTCGGGTGAGTTTCTCGGGTGAGTTTCTCAGGTGAGTTTTTCGGTTGAGTCTCTCGGGTGAGTTTTTCAGTTGAGTCTCTCGGGTGAGTTTCTCAGGTGAGTCTCTCGGGTGAGTTTCTCGGTTGAGTCTCTCGGGTGAGGAAGCTGTGTTGAGTTCTGAGTCCTGTCTGACCTTTACTCAACTTCGCTGCCAATTTGAATCAAGTCACAGAGTCGAGTTTACTTTAGTAAATGGACAACTAGCCCAGGTCCAGCCTTTTCAATTAATTGCCCCAGGGCAACTCTAATGTCAGCTCCTCAAACGCTATACTTTGTGAACAGATCCCCCCGACTCACCTATTTGAAATCACCGGAGACAGAGCTTCCCGGGGAGGAAGAAATGGACGCAGGAGGCCGGTGAGACCAGTCCGGTTTGTGTCCGTGATCCGGCGGTCGGCGTGCGCTGGTTGGGAAGGTCACCACAGGGTTACACAGACTGTGCCGGGACGGCGTTACCGACCCCGCCGTTCAGTGGTTTTACTTATTGTAACGGCAGCCAATAGATATCAAGTGCCGGGGCCCCTGACTGTGCATACCCAATATCACAAATGTCTTAGCTTTAGGGGGTCAGTTAGAGGCAGTTATTTGTGTAACTGGGCAGGGAATTTAGAAAAATAATGGGTTTATTTACCCCGTTTAATTTATAAAGCCGTTCCCTGCTGGTTCTATACACATTATCGGGGCTTTTAGGGCTGTAGAACCCTGCGATCCCCTCATACCCAGCAAACATTCTGACCTCCTAGAAAAGAGGGGCAACAGGGGAAGAAAAAGGGGCCTCGGGGCTATGGGAGAGGGACTACACAGACCAAGCAGGGACACTTGGCAGGTATTCATGCTGTGTGTACCCGTGTCAGTGTGGCCCCTGGCTGCGTGTTTCGGTAACCGTGTGTGGCTCCTGGTTGTGTGCAGCAGTAATAATGTGGCCCCCGGAGCCCCAGTCCCGGACCAGGCGGAACGTTTCTACTCTAGGAACGCTTGTGCCGCGGCCAGGCGGGGATTTAAGCTGTTGCGCTGGTTGGCGTCCGGTCACCGAGATGGAGGTTCGGGGTAAAGCGGGGCAGGAGATGAGTCTGGCTGCCCTCCGCCTCACAGACCCCTACATCAGGAGCATCGTGGACCTGACCAGCCAGGTGGCTTTATACAGCTACTGCCCCGGCACCGGCCAATGGGTGAGCGGGACAGAGGGGCAGGGAGCCGGGGCACAGAGGGGCAGGGAGCCGGTACACGGGAAGGTAGGGGCACAGGGGGGCATGGAGTGGGTACAGAGCGGGGGTACTGGGATAGTGGGAAAGGGGGTACTGGGATAGTGAGTGGGGGAAGAGGGGCACGGAGTGGGTAGTGGAATAGTGAGTGGGAGCAGAGGGGCATAGAGTGTGTAGGGACTGGGTACTGGGATAGTGAGTGGGGGCAGAGGGGCATGGAGTGGGTAGGGACTGGGTACTGGGATAGTGAGTGGGGGCAGAGGGGCACGGAGTGGGTACTGGGATAGTGGGTACATGGGAAGGGAGGGGGCGTGGTGGAGCATGGAGTGGGTACTGGGGTAAGATGTTGGTACAGGAAGGGCAGGGATGGTACCGGGTGGCATAGAGTGGGCACAGGGCAACTCGACTATGAGACTCATGGGGAGGGGTAAGACGGCAGGTTGACTCCGGGCTCTGAGGGGCTGGCAGCGCAGGGTGAGTGGGGTCTGTTCACCCATTAATATGTGGTAACCCACAAGCGGTGAGCAGATGGTACTTTGGGGTTCCCGGGTTCGGTATTGGGGATCGCCGGCTGCCCCTCCCCCTACGTATCTGACAATAAAACGCCTGCCAAATGTATATGATTTTTTTCTTCGTTTTTAAATAAATCTGGAATTTCTGTAATTCTATTCTTCTAGTTTTCCAGTTTTCATAATGAATTTTTTTTTTTAATGTTTAGGAGAAGACGGATGTGGAGGGCACCTTATTCGTGTACACCCGGTACGTGCGGGGGAGGGTTCTCCGAGTTACCCCTCAGAAATCTCAGAAATGTATATTAAAGATTGAAAAGAAAATATGATTTCTACTATTTCCCCGTTTTTTATTTTTTTTAATTTTATTTAAGCTTTTAATGAACTGACTCGCTGTGAAAACCCGTAGCGTTGATTTAGTTATTTTTTCTCCAAATTTTCTGAACCGCAGCCCGGATTTCACCGTTTTATATAAATCTTCCCCGATAAAATGCTTTTGGGGGGGTTTGTTGGGTTTCTGCGTCTCACTGCTCTGGATGGCCGAGAGCTCCAGGCGAGGAGGGATGTCAGAGCCGATTTATTGCGAGCCGCCGAGCCGGCACTAACCGAGTCATCGTCCGCGTGTGAGCGGGCCCGGCGTGCTCCGGTCTCTGTGTTGGCCGCGCACGTGGAATATTCCGGGTCACGTATGTAGAGTTTCTCCGTGCAAACTGCCCTTAATGGGGCAGAAATGACGTGTATTTGCCCCATCGAATACGATAACCCTCTAAGTTACTATGTGACTGGCCGGCAGCGATGTCCCCGACAGACTGCAGCTAAACAGACCTGAGCTGCTGTTAGTTGCAGGTCGTGCGCGTGTTGTGGCCATGGAACCACGCCGTGTACAGAAGGGCTTCACGTGTTACATATGTGATGCTGACCGCTGGCTTCTTCTTCCCTAACCTGTTCGTTTTGTGGCCCCCTCCTTCTGCAGGTCGGCCTCCCCCTACCACGGGTTCACCATCATGAACCGGCTGAATATGAACAATTTGGTGGAGCCGGTCAACAAAGATCTGGAATTTCAGCTCCACGAGCCGTTCCTCCTGTACCGGAATTCCAGCTGTGAGTCCCGCGTGGAAATAATGCGTGGCGGTTAAATGTGTACAATTGGCCTGCATTTTTATTATTTTCTTTGTTGTGTTACTCTGTGACGTGGTTCGTGCCGAGTCAGGCAGCTGTCGGCGCTGGTGATGCACTCTGCACACCCTGACCGTTACCGCCGGCTTAAGTCCCTATAGGGTTACAGGATTTATTCCTTGGTTCTGTGGTCAGAGGCCACCTTTCACAGATAATGGCACGAGGTCAGCCCACAGAGCTTACACTCTAGAGGCCGTTGGATGGGATGAGGCAGGTCCACGAGGCCGGATCGGAGGTCCGTGGAAGCCGTCTGGTGATCTGCGGAGTGTAGCGAAGACTCCAAGGGACATCTTATAACTGGTATCTGTGCCACAAAATTCATCCGTCCAACGACGACGTGACGAGGAGGACACGCCGGGGGCCGCTCCAGCATCTCCAGGGGCCAAACGTCTTTTCTCCCAGTGATTTCTGTCTGCGCGGAGGGTGGGTGCCACGGGCCGTGTCAGCGGTGCCTGGTCCCTTCCTACGGGTGGATGACCACGAGGAGATGCGACTTGAAATCCTGTGCGCTGCAGTTACTATGGCAACCGAGCCTCGGGCTAATTCTAGCCGGGAAGCTGGAAGCCGCGTCCGCCGTCCTCGCTTCCATCACACGTAGATCTCGATTCGTGGCTCCCTTTAACCTCTTCTCTGCTGGGAGATTTTGAAACCTTCCATGCTCGTTTATGTCGGGTTCCGGGCGGGCTTTGAAGGAATTGCTGTTTGGAGCCGGAGTTGTCGGCCTCTGCCGGGCGTCAGATCGCGAGACGTGGAGGGGGTTGAGAAACGTCGCTGTAGCTGGATGAAGGAATCCGCGTCCGTTCTGTATCCCGGCGCCTCGCTTTAATGTCCTCCGAACGTATTCCTCGCCGCCGGGCTCTGGAGGCAGTAAATTGATAGGAATCCGCTAACCTTTCCACGTGTAGACACGGCGCGTCCGTGAGTATCATTCGTCGACAGCGCGCCGTGTAGTCGACGTGGCCTTATTAGTCCTGGGTGTTAACGGTCATTTTATAGGGAATCTGCAATTCAATTCTTCCGGGCTTAGCGGGGGTTAAACAGAAAATGGGGCAACTAATTGGAATTCTGCAGCAGGCCGCGAATCTTTCTCCCCGCAGCGGTTTTAATCTCTCCGGGTCGTGAAATAATTCCTTCAGACGTCTCCTTAGAATTTCCCGTCCGTTTATAGAGTTTGGGCGGCTGCGGGGGGACGGGGGTCCCGGGGTGGGGGTCCCGGCACGCGATCTGCGGGTATAAAACCCGAAACGCTGCTTCTATATTATTTTCTGTTAATAAAAGCCATTAATGCAAAAAAAAAATGCTTCTCTCTCTCTGATTGGTGGAAGTGAGGATCGCCGGATCGCTGCTAGATCTCCCCGCAGGTCCTCAGAGGTAGAAGCGCAGAATTGGCCCCAGGCGTGAGTTTGAGGGCAGATGCCTTCTGGGGCCACGGGGGCCACTTACTCTCCGGACCTGCGCGCAGTTTAGTGACGTTCCGCCGGGATCCGTTTTTAGCTTTTTAACTCTTAATAAACTCGGTCTTTGGAGAAAATAAATCCTCGCTTTGTCCTGCGTGCCTGAAACGCGTCGTGTATCCAGACGGCTCCGTTTGCCGGGATTATTCATTCTGGAAAGTAAACGAAGGTTTTTGTCCAAATCCTGTGGGATCGGAATGTTTTTTTGGCCTCTCGGTGTAAAAGAACCATTTGTGCAGAGAATGAGGCAGAGAACGCTATCTGTCGGCCCTCGTGCTGGCCGTGCGGACATCGTGTCCGGCAGAACTCTGCGTTGGCTGAACATTCGCTCCGGAAATCTATCTGCTGCGTAGATGGATTGTGATCTGCCAAGTACGTCGTGTGGTATTCCGCGCAGGGAATCGCCTGCCGGCAGATACATACCCCTAGCGGTTTTTATGCGTGTTTTGAGACATAAAACCGGTATTGCAGTGGGCCGCGCACCGGCGGTTTTGGAGGTTTTTGGCCAATTTTGTTTGTGGGAATCCTGAAATCGCGCGTCTCCCCCGCAGCCTGAAAGGATCTTCCTGAGGGCCGACGGGTGCTGGGAGACCGATGCGGGTCTGGAGCGTGGCTCCCGGCACCCGGCCCTCCCGGCCCATTAAGCTGCCTCTTCTAATGTTTTCTCTCGATTTCAGCAAACAAGCTTAAAGCCACTCGAGTTTGTGATCCGTATCCAGCCGGGGGATCTCACCGCGAAGGACACGTGTGGCTTCCTCTGAAACGTGCAGTTACCCCGGTAACGGGCAGGATTTATACCCCGGGGGGCAGATAAAGGAGAGGATTGTGATTGTGCAACCAACGTAGAAAAAGGATAAAAAGGAGCCGCGCACCCCCTGCTTTATCCGCCCGCGGGGGGAGCGCTCGTTCCGCGTGTTTTGTTGCTAGAGATGAAATCGCGTTGTCGGTCGCGTCGGGGCTGCGCACACAAACGTTATCACTTAACGAGACTACTCATTTATCTCGGTTCTTGAGCCGCGCCGGCGTGTCTGCAGCGTGCCACGGGCTCGGTAACCGCACGAGTGCCACGTAATCCGGCCAAAGTCATGCCTGGATTCACAGTTATTATGAACGTGGTGTTTGCCAGACCATAAGAATTGCAGGTTTCCTAAAATGACTGAACAAACTTTCCCGGGGGCTCTGAGGTCGCACGCGGCGGCTCGTCGGGGGCCGGCTGCCGAAGCGAGGGGCGGATTATTTGGGAATAGTTGGACCAACCGGAAGAACATTGTATCCGATAAGATGATTTATTGGCCAATTATCCGTTACTTTGTTTCCATAGAAACCCTTCCTTAGACATCACTCTCATCACTCACAGCCACCCCAACTTTACTTAGCTGCGAGTCTGTTTAAATAGGTGTGAGCGTTGGGACTGTGTGCTGCATGCCCGTGTTGCCCCCTTGCTGTACGGGGAGGGGGTGTCCGTGGTGCCGCCGCGGGCGGTTTGGGGTAACGAGTAATCTCTCTTCTCTCTCTCAGTGTCCATTTACAGCATCTGGTTTTACGACCGGAGTGACTGCCAGCGGATCTCCAAGCTGATGGCGGAGTAAGTACCCCCCCCAGGGGCTTTACATTAATGAGTGTCCCCCCCGTGAGATATCGGGGCGGCCCCGCGCTCCGTATAGTGCTGCTTTAAATCCGGGGGGTCGTTCTTTGCTGGATATTTCGTAGGGTCTGCTGTACAGCACCGGCGCGGTGAATGTGTGTCTGGTACCCGTTTCGCATTTACGCCACGGGGTTTTTATGTACAGCGCCTGATGGGCTGCGCGTTGCATGCGCTGTCAGGATTTTGTCTGCCGGTGGCTGCACGGCGCATGCGCTGATAGTGGCTGCGCTAATGATGAAGGTGGCTTGGTTTCTTTAATGAGCTCCTCGTCCATCTGGAGGGTAGCGGCGCTCTGCGCAGGGGCACATTGTCCTGAAAGAGACGGGCTTCCTTCTACATGACGGACCATGCGCAGCTTACCCCGGGGCGGAGGCGCAGCGGCTGCACCTGTTCAGGGACGAGGCTTGCGGTCTTTTTTTCCTGCTTCTCGACCTGAGCTCGCTGTGTAAGGAAGGGGTTAATGTGGGATTGATATATATATTTATTGTGTGACCGCAGGGTGGTGCGTCAGGAATCAGAGAGGGCAAAGAACAGGAAAAGCCCGACCACGGCCAGCGGTGCCAGCGATCGGCCCATCGACATCTTGGAGATGCTCAGTAAAGCCAAGAACGAATATGAGAAAGTAAGGAGGGGGCGAAACGCGAGGGGGGCAACATGCGAAACGCGGGGCGGGGGGCAACATGCGAGGGGCAGCGGCAGACACAGAGACGCTCGCTTACATTCAAACCCAGAACCTGCCGCCGTATCGGCCCCATCCGGCCCGTCTCATCCTGCTGTAACGACTCAAACCTTAATCAGACGTTGGTCTCGTCTTAGATTCAGGAGCCGTATGTCTACCCCATGCATGTTTAATACCCTCACTGTATTACTCTCTACCGCTTCTGCTGGGAGGCTGTTCCATTTGTCTACCACCCTCTCAGTAAAGTAAAACTTCTTTCCGTTCCATCTCAGTCTCTGGCTGTCTAGTGATAGATTCCGGCCTCTTGTATTTTCCTCCTACATACAACCATTAAGCCCGAGGCCGGGCCGGGAGGTGTTTGCTGAGCCTCTGCCTTCCAGATGGATCAGGCGGTAATCCGGCTGAGCTGCCCACGCAGGGTTTGGCGCGGTGTCCGCCTGGCGTAGCCGCAAAGCCATGGGGGGAATTTATCGGAGGGCCGAGTGACTTAATCCTGACATCGGAATACATGTTAATCCCGCGAGTCCTGCATCCCGTGCGAGACGCGGAGACTCCGGGGGGCGACGTGCAGCCGCGTTACTAGCAGCGACTGTTGTGCCGCCGCAGGCTGGACGCGGTGACGTCGTAACATGCGCAGATGCAGCTAGGGGTGCGTCGTTTGTTTTTAATGCCCCGTTTTGAGACATGCGATTTACGAGGCTCCTTTTGCTTTGTTTTTAGGGCCATGTGTTAAACGATGTGAGTGTCAGCTCTGGGGCTCAGCCTGATGCACGTTTGACCAAAGCTGACTCCTTGGAGACAACCGAACCTCCCGGTTCATCTCAAGAGAAGGTATGAAAATGATACGGAATGCCGGGGGGTATAGGGGGATTAAGCGCTTGTTCTGCAGACACGTGCTCGGAAGCTTTGGGGGGTAAGTGAGACACATCGGGGGGTAGTTGTCTGGCTGATTTTATTGAGTGTCTGTTATCAGCAGGCAGCGCCTCGTGCGTCTCTCTCTCGGATGGTGTGCGGTTTTTACCATATGCCGATAGATCGCTGGGTTTTTATTCACTTCGGTGACGATAACGTCTCAGGCCATCTGTGAGCATTAGCCAGCGGAGTGCGTGCGCCCGTATGTGCCACGTTATCCCAAACGGCAGCAGAATAGCATGGGGGGCGTTCTAGTGACGTAGCTGACTGCGCTGGGGGGGGCGGCAGGCGCTCGTACTCTGCTTCTGAGGAGTGCACGCCGTTCCCTGGTGGGCTGCTGCCATCTAGTGGACTAGCGATGTATTGCGATGTATTGCGATGTGAAGCTCTTGCTTGGTGAAATTGAAGTCCCCCGATCCGTGGCCAGGCTGTGTTACCCCAGAGGGACAGACGATACAAACCCCGGCGGATCCGGTCCTACCGGCCCAGCGCTCTCTGGAGATGCGCGTTCAGAATAAACTTCCAGGCCGGAGAATTCGTGAAATTTTGCTTTGAATGAAAGTTGCTGTTTGTAAAAGTTGTATTTTTTTTTTTTTTTCTTTTCCAGCCGGTGCAGAAACACCTGACGGTGGAGGAGCTGTTTGGAACCTCGTTGCCCAAAGAGGATCCTCCGCCGTCCAAGTACCCGGAAACGAGCGAGCTGCTGCTGCCGCCGGAGACGGGGGGCCACGGGCTGTTCCTGCCTTTCTCGTGTGAGCAGTCGAAGCAGCCGGAGTCTCTGATCTTCGGCTCCAGTGCCAGTGATTACGGCCACGCTGCCTGCACAGCTCCCGTATTAATCCCGCAAGCTGCAGCTTCACAACCAGACTCTCGGAAAATGCAGGCGTTCCCGGGGAGTTTGAGTCCCGCTCCGGGTTTATCGGATGCCCCCCTCGGTTCCCCTTGCGTGATGCACGGCATGCGGCAGACGGGGAGGCAGCCGTCCCCGCTAATGGGCCAGTCGGTGTCCGACCTCGGCGACGCTTCCCGCAACCGCCAGCTCCTTCCTCCTGTGGTCCCTGTTGGCCTTGGCAAGATGCCCAACATCCCTCACCCAGACGCCGATCTCCTTCACAAGCTGAAGCTGACCCCGCAGGGCGAACCAACCCCGTCTCCTCCGATCAGCAAAGCCAACATTGCGCCCAAATTCCCCGCTACGACGAGCCGACTTGCGACACCAGAAAGCTTTAAAGGAACTTTGCCCAAGACGGCGCCGTCTGACGGTGTGCTGCCGGCGGCTCCACAGGTAAACCGTCAGAATGATGAGTGTTGCTATGGTTACTGTGATCGTTTTAACACAAACCGTAAGTGTTCTTAATCCGTGGGATCTTCTCCCGTTATCCGGACGCAGCACCCCTCACGCTTTCCCAACTTGTATTTCTTGCTGTATTGTGAGTTCACGGAACATCCGTCTCATCTCATGGTCCTGTCTGTCCTCGCCCCGAAACCCCACGATAGATATATAGAGAGATATATAATAAATCTACACGTCTTTACGTTTCCTTTTCGATTCAGCTCCGGAAAGTGCTTTGTGCCGCGGTTCTAGAACATAGATTAGATTGAGTGTTCTGGAGCCGTTGGGTTGGTATCGTTGGGCCGTTTGGGTTGTGTCCTCACTTACCCCCTGTGTGTGCCGAGCCTCGCCCTGCGTGCTTTGTCCGGAGGGTATTTAAAGAGACGCTGTCCCGTTTGCCCAGCCCCCACGCGTTTGTTCAGGGTGGCGCAGGAGCTGATAACAGTCGGGACGCTGCCAGCCGCTCTGTCTGTTCTCTGTAAAGTTGGCAGAATTCTTCATTATTGGGGATTTCATTCCATTGAAAGGAAACAGAAAAAAACAAAAGCCTCGGCTGACTAATCTATAGAACGCGATCGGCCCCGAGCCTGACGGGAAGCTGTTTGCATTGGTGTGAAACGCGTTGGTTACTCGGCTCTTTTCAAGCAGGAAAACTAAATATAAATTGGTGGCAAATGATGTGTTGTTAACCCCTGAGGGGCCGGGTTAATGGCATGCAGCACACTTTACACAAAATTCCCACTGCCTTTCCCCATTTAGGGTTCGGGGGGACAGTTATAGTTTGGTTGGGGGCAGGGAGTACAAAGAACGGGGTCATTCGTAATTAGTGCTGCAGTATATGCTCTGTTTCTCTCCTTATCTTTAGCGGACCCCCGGTGGGTCCGTCTTTTCCCTCGGTACCCCATCTGGAGTTGGGGTTCATTTTCTGTCTGATCTCCAGGTGTTCATACGATTCTCTTTCTCACAGTTTGTGGCGCCTACATCCACAGCGGCGGCGTCGGTCCTTTTGTCGCCCAGCGTCTTCGCGCAGTCAGTCCAAAAACTCCCGAGTCAGGACGGCAACGCGAGGACGTCCTCACCGGTGCCCGCGGCCGGCGACGTGCTGAGACCCAACGCGTTGGCACTGAGCAGATCTCAGCTCCAGGAAACCTTAGTCCATCTCATAAAGGTAACTTCGCTGGGGGTCATTTAACCCCTTATGTGCTTCTGTAGCTTTAGTGAAGTATAGAATAGTTATTGATTTATATAGCGGAGTAATTCGTGGCGTGGACACCCGCTGTGAAGTCATTTTCTGTAACGGTTTCCATTCTTTTTCTAGAACGATTCCCGCTTCGTCAGGACGGTTCATGAGGTTTATTTACAATCTCTCGCCAAGAGCTTCGAAAACATCCAGCTGTAAAAGCGGAGCCGTTGGGAAGCGACGTTCCTTTCCTACGTGGATCGGCCTGATCTCGTGCTCTTGGTTTAAGGAGATCTTCGGGGAAGACGTTTGGAAACGACCTCCGAGCAGCAGCCAATCAGACGATGGAGCGAGGCGCCAACATTCACGGGACTCTGACTCCTAAATCATTTCGTTTGTTTAAAATGATCATAAAGATCGTAAAAGAAAACCCGTTGTTGCTGTTCGCGGCGTTTGGATCCATGCAGGAAGGCTGCAGCTGATGATCCCGTGGTGAGAGAATCCCCGGATTATACAGATTTACGTTACGGGGGTCTGCAGAGCCCCCTCTATCCGCGTAAAGCGTTGGACGGTTTGGATAGCGGCACCAGCATACTCCGAATTTGGCTTTTTGTTTTACATGTTGCCAGGGTAACGGGTCATATGATTGTCTTTTAAGAGGGGTTAAAGATTTTGATTTTCTTTTGAAAACATTTTTTTTAAATGGCTTTTAAAGCCGTCCTAGATTTTAAGCTTTAACGATTTGTATATTTCTTTTAAGATGAATATTAACAGGAAAAACATTTTTTTAAAGCCGCTGCGCTGGACGCCGTTGCCCGTTGGGTGTGAGGGGATAAGGATCGCCGGCCCGTCCTGCTTTGGCTGTAGTTATCTGGTTTGTAAGAATGACTTTCATTTTAACGTAATTTTCATTAAAATGAAGCAATATTTTGGCTGCAGCCTTCATTTTTGGAGAGAAAATTTTTACGTTCTGTCCGTGAAAACAATGGCGGAATTTTAACTTTTAAGATCGCAGCCCGGAGTAACCAAAAAAATACTTTTTTAAAAAAGTATGTTAAATAAAAGCATTTAAAAAAGATGTTAAATAAAAGCATTAAAAAAAAGGAATATTAAACTTGTTGTTTTTGGCACATTATCGGGGTCACCGGTGTATCTCTGCGGCGTGACGGGGGCTGCGAGTGTCCAGGACTCTCTCGGATGCTCGCTTGGGACAGCGTTGCGTGTTGTGGACGCAGTGAGACTCCAGCGCATTCCCTGCATGTAGAATGAAGCGTGTGCTGTAGATGCGACGACCCCCCCCCCGCTGTCTGAGTCCAGGCAGCATTCGCATGTAGCCGTTCTGTACATGCGCCGTTGCACTCTTGTGGAAGAAGGAGCCGGTTGCGTGTTTTCCAGCAATGCGTTAGTGTTCAGATAGCTTGCGTGTAATTGGCTGGAGTGGGCGCTCCGCGGAGTCCGTGTAAGAAGTGTACCCCGGTATGTTCCTCGCTGCTGGGGGAGGAGTTCAGAGACAGAAGAATACCTGCGCCGTTTCTCATGCGGTGAAATGCGCCGGAGTCCGTGCAGAAAAAGGCCCTGGTCTGAGAAATGCAGAAATGAAATACAATCTCGCTGCTTCGTTAACGAGCGGGAATCTGAATCAAATAATAAAGTAACGGAATTGTCTGTCATGGGAGGGTATTAGATAGACGGTGTGTATACGGTGTATATGGTGTGTGTGTGTATATACGGTATATACGGTGTGTGTGTATATATGGTGTATATGGTGTGTGTGTGTGTGTGTGTGTGTGTGTGTATGTATATATATATAATGCTTCCGTGGCTCGGGCGGAGGCTTCGGGGCTCGTTTCCGGCTCCCGCGATTTGTCTCGTTGTGATGAGTCAGCAGATTAATCGCTCGAAACAATTTAACTGAGAAACTTCCTGCATCGCGATCGGTAACAATGTAACCAAACCCCCCCAACAAACAAAGAGGGGGCCCCGGTTACTGGAAACAGCAGATGGGGCCAGCAGGGGTGTCCAGGAGCCCTCGAGAAGCAGAATATATACCCCTACTGTCACTCTGTATTAACCCCCCCATCTACTGTCACTCAATATATACCCCCCATAATGTCACTCCGCATATACCCCCCCTCCTGTCACTCTGTATATACCCCTCCATAATGTCACTCCGCATATACCCCCTACTGTCACTCTGTATATACCCCCCTCCTGTCACTCTGTATATACTCCTCCATAATGTCACTCCGCATATACCCCCCATAATGTCACTCCGCATATACCCCCCTCCTGTCACTCTGTATATACCCCTCCATAATGTCACTCTGTATATACCCCCCTACTGTCACTCTGTATATACCCCCCTACTGTCACTCTGTATATACCCCCATAATGTCACTCTGTATATACCCCCCCATAATGTCACTCTGTATATACCCCGGACTGTCTCATGTTGTCATCGCCCCCCCCCTTACGGCCTGTGCCTCCTCCTCGCCGCCTACCCCTTCCGTGCCCTCCCTAATGCTCTCCCCATCCTCTAACCCTTCCCCGGTGCTCTCCTCCCTCTCCGTACCCTCCCATTCTCTGTACCCAACCCTGGCCCAGTCCCCGGCCTCAGTGCCCGGCCCACCCTGTCACCCGGTGCCCACCCTCTCCGTCTCCTTTATTGCTCCCTGGCTGCCGCCCCACCTGCTGCTCCAGCTGCCCGGACTCCACGCCTGTTACCCGCGCACTCCTCGCTAATCCCGGCTCCTTCATGGCGGATTATCACAAACCCGACCAGCAGACCCTGCAGGGCCTGAAAGACACGGCCAACCGGCTGCGGATCCTCTCCATCAGGGCGACCACGGCGGCCGGCTCCGGGTGAGTTATGGCGGGCACCTGTCTTATATAGGTGTGAAGCGGACGGTACCACCTGCGGGGGAGCCCCGAACACATTGCGTGCAGTGGGGGTGACTCTGAGTTAGTCTGTAAAACCTGGGGTAAAATATACCCCAGTGCCCCTCCTGCCCAGATACCCCACTGCCCCTCCTGCCCAGATACCCCACTGCCCCTCCTGCTCAGGTGCCTCAGTGCCCCTCCTGCCCAGATACCCCAGTGCCCCTCCTGCCCAGGCTCCTCAGTGACCCCTTTGCCCAGGTGCCCGCGATACAGTGCTGTTGCTGAGGTGAGGGTCCGGGGTTAGGGCAAAAGCGAGGAGAGTGCACTCTGAGGTGTAGTGTGTACAGTGAGCCGTGACACGGAGTTGGGGTTTGGTAAATACCGTACAGGTGAACGGCCGCGGCTCCCTTCACCTGCTGACAGGACGATAAGGGGTTAAATAGTTTGGACTCTGTACGGGTCGCTGAAGATTCTTTTATTCCCGTTTCGGTATTTTGGACCCCATGAGATCCGCCTCTCGGCTGAGATGTTGGGGAGACTTTTTGTGGCCCCTGTGATGTGTTATTATTATTCTTACTATTATTTATTGTTATTATTATTCTTACTATTATTTACTACTTACTATTATTTATTGGTATTATTTATTATTAGTAGTAGTGGTATTATTTGTTGTTATTATGTATTATTTATTATTATTATTAGTATTAGTATTATTTATTGTTGTTGTTATTTATTAATATTATTATTATCTGTATACACCTCTCTGTTATATTCTAGCACCGGCGGGAATGAAGCTGCAGCTTGCGCGCGGCGCTCCATATATTAGATCTCATTATTTTATATAACGGGCCGTTTATCTCTTCCGTCCGGCCTCATTATTTAAAAGACGAGGCTTACAGAGGGTTAAATAAACCAGCGAATAGGAAGCAGTTTTTGTGTTTCTGGTAAATGCCCCGCCAGGGGGTGAGATCCGCTAGTGGAAGGAGGTAGCCGTGGGCATTACCAGGGTGTGCCCGCGGGGTGCGGCCGGCAGGGGCATTAAGGATCATTCTCCGGGTTGACAGTTTCTGCAATTCCAATTGCATCTTGTTATGAGTCTGTCTCCAGGATGATGGGAGTTGTAGTCCTCAGCAGCCGCTGTGCCGGAGTCTGCCCCTTTGTGCCTCTGTCCATAAACCCCTAATCTGTGGTACCTGCCCCTTCAGCCCCCAGTATCTGTGATAACTGCCCCATCAGCCCCCAGTATCTGCGATGCCTGTCCCTATTACCCCCGAGTATCTGTGGTAACTGCCCTGTTTCGGCCCCTCATTGAGAATGAGAAACAATCCGATAAAAACCCTGAGAATGAAAATAAAACGAGATTGGAAGAAATTCCTGACCTTCGGCTATTTTTACTCCGAGCCCCAGGGCCAAAACCTTCAGGGGCCCCGAATTCTACAGCGGGTTACTGGGTGCCCCCCAAAGCCGCCCCCCCACATTTCCTGCCCCCTGCCCCGGGACCTGTATGACGGGGCATTTTGGGCGCTCCTCGCGGCTCCCGCTCTTTAACAGCATGCAAAATGATCAAACGATCAGCCAATCAGGAGGCTGCATTCTGAAAAAACTTTAAGATCCATCATATCAGAAAGAAAAGCGCGATCCGAACCCCCGAGGATGGCGTTACCGGGGGCTGCGTGTAAAGCTCTATGTTGTTAATATGTAGCGTGTTTGGCACACGGATGTTTTTTGTCCGGATTTGACAGGTAAAGGAAGTCGGTTTTTATGAAACTGGAGGAGATTCTGATGAAAGAGTAAAAAGTGATAAAAAGTTACGAGATCGGCTGTTGGGAAAGCGCTGGGGGGGAAAAACCACAGCCAGGAACCGGGGAAATTACAGCAGCCCCCGGTGGGGCAACTTAAAGAGGAAATACAGCAGCCCCGGGGCAGTTTGAGGAAGTTCTTCTCTTTTATCCGGTTGTTAAAATAACAGAAACTATTCATGCGCATTAACCACTGATCTGTAACAGGGGGGCTGTTTCTGCAGCACAGGGGGCATTTCTGTAACAGGGGGGGGCTGTTTCTACAGCACAGGGGGCATTTCTGTAACAGCACAGGGGGTATTTCTGTATCCCGAGAACCCGCTGACTCGCATCATAAGTGGTTTATGGAGTTGCTGTAAGTAAGTTTTAGGCCGGCCCCCGAGGGACGGCGGGGGGGCCGGATTAGGAGTAGCCTCAGCTCCGGTCTGCGTTTAGGTTGGGGGGCTCCGGTCTGCCTTTAGGTCGGGGGGCTCCGGTCTGCGTTTCGGTCGGGGGGCTCCGGTCTGCGTTTCGGTCGGGGGGCTCCGGTCTGCGTTTAGGTTGGGGGGCTCCGGTCTGCCTTTAGGTCGGGGGGCTCCGGTCTGCGTTTCGGTCGGGGGGCTCCGGTCTGCGTTTCGGTCGGGGGGCTCCGGTCTGCGTTTAGGTTGGGGGGCTCCGGTCTGCCTTTAGGTCGGGGGGCTCCGGTCTGCGTTTAGGTCGGGGAGCCCCGGCAGAGACGTTACAATTGGCTTTTTTTCTTGTTTTTCTGTGTTTGGAGTCGCCGCCGGCTGCATTTCACGCTTCGCAGTCACCAAAAGGGCGAAGTCGCCCTGACTCTGCAAATCGCGCATTAAATGCATTCCTGCTGCTTGGAATGTTCGGCCCAAAATTCAGAAGGTCATGCGCGGCCCAAGCCCCCGTCTTCTAAATGACATTATTATTTTTACTATTAGTATTATTATTATTATTCATTTTATTATTATTAATATTATTTTTACTATTATTACTATTATTATTATTATTATTATTATTCATTTTATTATTATTAATATTATTTTTACTATTATTACTATTGTTATTATTATTATTATTATCATTGCACGGAGAATATATTTCCCAGAATGCCCCAGGCCACCCGCACCTCATTGGCTGCCGGATCCGTGTATATTGAATTCTTTGTAATTTATGTTTGACAACCGGAGGGGGACTCGGCACCAGGGGGGTAAATTAATGCCCCATTGGTGCACTTGCTGGAAAGACATGTTGCCATATCAGCAGCAAAGTACAGATTTTTTGTATGCGTTTAGATTTTTTTAGGGTAAAAAGGCAGATTTGTTTTCTTTGCCTCGTCGGCCCGGGTTTTATTCGGATAATATCTTTAATTTCTGGAGTTTTATGTTTTTTTTACCTTTGCCTGCTCCCCGTTTCAGGTTTTGAAGAGGAGGCGTTCACCTGTGAGCACAGGACTGGGAGTATGAAACAAGCATGTTGGCTGCTGTGACTAATCTTTGTTTTGGTTGAAATAACAGATTTAAGCGAGTTTGTGTGTCTTGGAATTAACCCCGTTATCTGCGCTGTAAGAATGAGTAATCATATTTATGTAAAGACGTTATTCCCGTGTGGAACGCGCCGGGCGCTCCCATTGTCTCGGTCCTAACATGCATGGTAAATACTGAGCGATGTTTACCCCCTTCCGGGATCTGGGGGGTAAATAACCCCCGAGGATCTGCCCCGGCTGCTGGAATATGGGGGCAATTATCAGCGGGGATTCTCTATTAGGAGTCCCGTTCTGCCTGCAGGATTCCTCACCTTAGCGGGAACACTCCGGGCTCGCGATAACTTTCTGTCGAAAGCCCGGAAATGAACTGGTTAATCTTTACACGCATGTTCTTTTTAACCCCTTAGGCACCCGACGTCATGCTGCAGCTCAGCGGAGATCATGGCTGTGCTGTTCTTCCACACCATGAAGTACAAAGCCCAGGACCCCAGAAATGCCAGCAACGACCGCTTCGTGATGTCCAAGGTGGGGGGAGATGTTGGCAGAAACCCCTCTAACCCCCCCTCGACCACCCGCCAACCTGTTATCACACCCAGCAAGGGGGGTGACGGGGAATCGGCTCGGTACCCAAAACACAGAATCCAAGCCCAAAATGTCTCATTCTGCCACTAGAGTTAGAACATTCGGGGTGGGATATAAAAGAAAGAATAGTTTGCGGGGCGAAAGGAGAATTGCAAGCTCTTTGGGGTAAAATCCCAGAAATAGACAGTTTTCAAGTGGCTTTTACATCCTGCAGCCTGTTCCAAAGAGCTTGCAATCTGTCAGCGGGAATGAACTCCACTCCATGAAATATGGAGCCGATAAACATTTTCTTGGGGTCAAATTATCCTAAAAACAGCTTTATACCCCATCAGCCTAACAGGACGCTGCCGGTACCGGGGCAGTAAATTCCTGGACGCTTTCCAGTCCTGATTCCCGGGGAAGCTGTCTGCTGTGTTTTGCTTCGCTGTCCGTGTTTTGTCTCGTCCTAAAAAATGCGATTTGGAAGTGTGAGAACGATGGGTTTGTTTCCCGTTTCGTTTCAGGGTCACGCCGCGCCGATCCTCTACGCCGTGTGGGCAGAAGCCGGCTTCATCCCCGAGTCGGAGTTACTGAATCTGAGAAAAATCGACTCCATCCTGGAAGGTCACCCGGTGCCGGTGAGTAATAACGGGGAAGACGTTTTCTGCTGCGCACTTCCTGACGAGGGGGCGACGTGAGAATCCATACAAGAAGCAGAGCGGAAACAATAAAACAATAAAAACAATAAAAAGAAATCAAAACGACATTTTACGTACAATTTCTGCCAGAATATTGAAACTTTATAACAGCCAAAGCCCCTGAAACCCCCTTTTCTAACTCTTTTTACCGCGTCGCATCCTTCCGGGTTCTGATGGGGAAATTTATCTTAATATTTTAGAAACAAGAATTTGTCGACGTGGCCACCGGATCCCTGGGACAAGGTCTGGGCGCGGCGTGCGGCATGGCGTACACCGGCAAGCACTTTGACAAAGCCAGGTAACGTTTCCACACTGGTGCAATGTGGTGACGTCGCTATGGCAACCAGATGAATATATTGGGTTATATTTACTAACGACTCCGGAGTAATGTGACAAATCGGGAGTAAAGAATGGATTTTTATTTCTTCTGTATATCTTTTACTTTTATTCGCTGAGCCGATGTTTCCGTTAAGCAAAGGGTTAAGGACTGTCGCCGCCCCCCCCCCTATAAATACCCCTGTGTGTCGCGCATGGTTATTATGTAACCGGGGAACATCTCAGCTGAGTCACCGTGACCAGGAAAGAAACCCGGGCCGCGGAGATCGCAGGGTTAATGAATTCCAAGCGTTTGCAACGTTAATTCGAAAGAATTCTGGACATAAAGGGTGCCGAGTATCACTCGTAGTATTTAACCGCTTGTGAGTCAGGAAACCAAGAGGTTAACGGCAGACGCTGGGATTTACTCCTGATATTTCCTGATCCGTGGGTCTCGTGCCCCCCCCATCTCGCCCGCTCTCCGGGCGTTTGAATGCGTCGGCCCGGCGTGTGTTCACCTGCACAGACCCCTTCCCGCCTCGCCTCGTCTGAACTTTGCTTCAGGTGTTTCTGCTGCTGTCGGCGCGGGAAAAAAACACAAAGCTTTAAACCGATAAAGAACTTTTTAATGTTTTGTATGTTTGGGGGATAATTTATTTCCCAGCATGCACCGGGCCGGTTAATTATTTTTATATTGCTGGCACCGACAGGGCCGCTGTGTCTGCGTCCAGCAAATGGCCGAACTTTCCTCCCGCGGCGGCTGTAAATTATTGATGGGTCTCTTCGCTCGCTCTGTAGATTTCAGCCGAATGGCGGAATTATTACAATTCTATCGATACAAAGTATAGCGTTTGTTCCGTGGATGGATTCCCGCCCGATGCTTCGCGTGGAAGTACAGATTATAACGTGTAAAATAAATTGAGGTACCGTCACTTTAAGGCCGTGTCATTGGTGACCCCGAGGAACCGACGGCCGACAGCAGAAAATCCAAACTGTAAAGAGCAGGGAGAGTAAATATTATCCCGGCCCCGACGGACAGACAGTGCTAAATTTAGAACGTAGATAATCTGTTAAGAAGGCGTTCGAGAGGCTTCTGTCTGCGATGGTGAATAATAGCGAAATAATAACATTTAATAACCTGCATGAACTTTCCGTTTCAGCCGGGGCCGGTAAGAACCTGGTTATTTGATACGTAAATATATTCTTTCCGCAGCTATCGTGTATTTTGTCTGCTTGGAGATGGGGAGGTCTCAGAAGGCTCCGTTTGGGAAGCCATGGCCTTCGCAGGGTTTTACAAACTGGACAACCTTGTCGCCATCTTCGACGTTAACCGCCTCGGACAGAGCGACCCGGCTCCGCTCCAGCACAAAGTGGACATTTACCAGAAACGCTGCGAGGCCTTCGGGTAGGAATTATAGGGTTAATCTCTAGTCCTGCGTCTCGGGGTTCCGTCTCGGGGTTCTGCCTGCTTTACTGAATCCGCCGTGTGGCCCCCAGGTGGCATACGGTTATCGTTGACGGACATAGCGTGGAGGAGCTGTGTAAGGCGCTCTGCCCGGTGAAGAACCAGCCGACGGCCATCATCGCCAAAACATTCAAAGGGAAAGGGATTCCAGGTAATTCATTCAATCGCAACACGGCAGAACACACGACGCGGCTGCCGCCCCGTTATTATTGTTATTATTATTATTATTATTATTAGTAGTAGTAGTATTATTTATTATTATTGTTGTTATTATTATTATTTATATTATTAGTAGTAGTAGTTTTATTATTATTGTTATTATTATTTATTATTATTATCGGTAATAAATGTATTTATTTAAAGTCCATCACACATAAAACACTACAGAGGAACCCAAAAGTCACAAACTGCCATAAACCTGAATTCCGCTACTAACCAGCGACCTCCTCCGCTTTGAAGCAGATTCATTCTGCCAATAAATTAGAATTGTGAATTTCAGAGGAATGGAGAAATATCGCTGCTTCCCTTTAACGCGTTTCGCAGCCTCTGAGGTCGGCTCTCGCAATCTGAAGGTTTCTTCAGGATCCTGTTTTTTGGAGAAGCTCGTCGCGCCGATCTTGATGCAGATAATTTGGAGATAAAAATCAGATGGTCCCGGAAAATATGGCCTCGCCTTTTCCTTGTAATATTTGGTTGATGCAGTAAGAATTGTTTTGTTGTCTTGCCGCAGGCGTGGAAGATAAGGAGAACTGGCACGGCAAGCCCCTGCCCAAAGATCTGGCCGAAGAAACCATCAAGGAGATCGAGAAAAAGATCCATAACAAGAAGAAGTTGTGCCCAACGCTGCCTGAGGAGGACGCCCCGGCCGTCAGCATCAAGAACATCAAGATGTCCTCTCCACCCAGCTACAAACTGGGAGAGAAGGTGAGTCGGCTGCTGGTGGGACCGGTTCACTGGGTTCCAGACTCGGACTGGACGTTAAATGCACGGCCGTCGGTTCTTGCAGGAATGTCTCATTATCCGATGATCTCATAAAAGGCTATTTCTCTCTCGCCAATACATTTCCGTTTCCAGAATAAGCTGTAATTTGTGAGGAAATCCATAAAATATGACCATCGTTTCTCGCAGATCGCCACTCGGAAAGCCTACGGGCAGGCGCTAGCCAAGCTGGGCCACGCGAGCGACCGAGTGGTCGCCTTGGACGGAGATACCAAAAACTCCACCTTCTCCGAGCTCTTCAAGAAGGAGCATCCGGGCCGTTTCATCGAGTGTTACATTGCTGAACAGAACATGGTAATGCTTTCCTGCGCGCTGCGGCCCAAGCACTCTCCAAGACCAACCGGTTATTCTGAGCTTAAAATATGTATCTGGATGATGACAGCAAGCGATAGAACACAAACTGTATAAAGTTAGTCCAGTTTTGAGTCGTTTTGAGTAGTATTCACAGAGACAGGTGACTGCGCGCCGGTAAGTCTGATCACAGAAAGCTGGGAGGTTATGGCAGATATGGAGTCGCGCAGCACATTCTAATCGCTGATTTGTGGAATAAGATCCAGAAGGTATTTCGCGGAGTCCGGAACCTCCTCTTTGGCTGACGTTGTTTTATTTTGGGGTAGGTGAGTGTCGCCGTCGGCTGCGCCACCCGGGATCGCACTGTGGCCTTCGCCAGCGCTTTTGCCACGTTCTTCACAAGAGCTTTTGACCAGATCCGGATGGCGGCCATTTCTGAAAGCAACATCAACCTGTGTGGCTCGCATTGCGGGGTCTCCATTGGTGAGTAAATGTCTCATAGTTACCGTGTTTCTTGTCATGAAAGAGACTGATATTCACCTGGTGCATTCGTGGCCTTGACGTTCTTGGTAATGTAGTCTCAGGTGACTTTTTGCTGCTAATAATATGAACTTGACCCGTGACTGTCGGGGATGCCCCGTTGGTGGCCGTTGGTGGCAGTTTGTGGATAGAGACACATCCTTGGTTTAGAACCCACCGTTACGATGTAACAAGTGCTATTTCCTCCCCAATGGCCCTGATTTTGTTGCTTGACAATAAACCGCATCATTTCTGCAGCTCGTGTGGAAACCTAAAACAATTTTGTAACTCGTGCTGAGAAACTGTGCGCTTCCTGAAACACGCGTGTGCAGAGCGACACTTTCCTGCCGCACGTCTTATAGCCTTTGCGAAACTCCTTGGATAAAAGTAACGCTCTTTGCTAACCTTAATCCCCGACATGGAATACTCTGTCCTCTTCCCGCAGCCGCGCAGGCGCTCTGTACCCTGCAGACCCCGGAGCTCGCAATTTACAGACTTTATCTGCTCTTTTTCCTAATATTCTTTCTTTTAGTTTTCCTCCTGATTTTCTCCATTCCCTGCTTCTATCGCAAGCGGATAGGTGTTTCCAGGTAGATCTGTGTATTCGCAGCATGAGTTTGATTAACATGCGTGGATTTTGTGTGCAAACCTCTGGCAGTTAAAGTCTTCATTGTTTCTTCTCTTATCCCTCCCCAGAAGGCTGCAGGTTTTTGGGTTTGAGTTTTCTGTTACCGTCCGGGAAGTGAATGAATGAATGTTCCTTTTTATCTCTCGGTTATATTCTCTCTTTCTTCGCTTTGTGCGATTGTATGCATTCGTTGGCTTCTGACGCTTTCAGAGCAATCAGGTTCTCAGTAAACGGATCTTCCTTCCAGGTGAGGACGGACCGTCTCAGATGGCTTTGGAGGATCTCGCCATGTTCCGCGCGGTTCCCACAGCGACCGTTTTCTACCCAAGCGATGCGGTGTCTACCGAGAAGGCTGTTGAGTTGGCAGCAAACACTAAGGTGCAGACGGGCGTTCGGGGCCCCTGTTTGACATTAAACATTTTCTGCCCCGTTAGATGTTGGAGTATCCGGGTCACCCCAACAATTACGTTTTATTTATTATTTCAATCAGGGAATTTGCTTCATTAGAACAAGTCGCCCAGAAAATGCCGTCATTTACAGCAGCAACGAGGAATTCAAAATAGGACAAGCCAAGGTCGGTACCGCCGGGGCTCGCGGGAAACGTCCTCGCGATTCATTCAGATAGAGGGGGTGAAGCCGCATTAAAGACCAGATGATTTACATTTCCCAGGGATTTCTCCCACTTTATTCCAGCCTGGATGGACATATAGATATATTTACACTCGTGTGTATATATATATAGTAAATATATCCCTTTTCCCCGATTCGCCGTATCAGGTTGTGGCTCAGAGTAAAGATGACCAAGTGACGGTCATCGGATCGGGGGTGACTCTGCACGAGATCCTCGCCGCGGCCGAGCAGCTGAAGAAAGGTGAAAACTTTGGGTTTTTTTATTTTTTTTTTAGAAAGCATAAACTCTGTAGATTTTCTGAAATTTACAAACGATTCACGATTCCATCTAAATAACTGACCTCAACCCTTCTGAGTTACGTGAAACGATTGTCATTGCATCTCCTTTATAAGCAGGTTAGGAACGAGTTGTTTTATGAAATCGGCCTGTAAATGGTGTATTCCCCTGTTACATTTTACTTCTGTTCTGTAGATAAAACTACTATCCGAATCATTGATCCGTTCACCATAAAGCCGCTGGATCGTAAGACCATCCTGGAAAGCGCTCGGGCCACCAAGGGGAGGATCATAACCGTGGAGGATCATTACTACGAGGGTACGTAGGGTCCGGCCGGACGCTGAATGTATGTTTGCGGTGAACGGAGCGCTCTGACCACAGACATCTCTTTCTCTCCCTGTCGGTTCAGGAGGGATCGGAGAAGCCGTCTCCGCAGCTGTGGTTGGAGAGCCGGGGATTACAGTCAAATCTTTGGCCGTGTCTCACGTGCCTCGTAGCGGGAAACCCGCCGAACTGCTCAAGATGTTTGGCATCGACAAAGACGCCATCGTGGAGGCAGTCCGTGCCGCCGTGTCCCAAACCACCAATTCCGTGTAGCTGACGGCCAGTAGGCGCAGAACGAGTCCGCAGCACCGTGTAATCGCCATTTATTTCAATTAAAGCTGGAAAAAATATGCTGTTTTGCTTCCTCCGTCTTGCATATTCTGTGTATTATTTTAGAAATCCAGTAAATAGCAGATCATTAATGCCAAGAATCACTTATATTATTAAAAAAATAGTTTTTAAGCATTGTCCAAACACACTCCGAGAGCTTTTATATAAGACAAGAGGGGAGGATAATAACATTGTCAGGGCTGTAGGGAAGGGGTTAAATTGTAAACAGTTTATAAACAGGGAATTATATTCTTATCACAGGTAGAGCGTCAGCCTCGGCTGTCTTCACGTTCACAGTCTAAATGCAAAGGCTCCATCCCGTCTGTCTAAAATCTTCCTTCAATACTATGTTTTATTATCCCTGTTTTGGTAAACCTGCAAAAATCACAAGCAAAATTAGTATTAATCACTAAATAGAAATACTTTGATGGCGGAAAAGCTTTGCACATTGTGACCGCGCAGCAATGGAATGAAACACATTATAGGGGCAAAAACAGAGAAGTCAAGACATTGCTGGAACAGTTAATGCTAAAAAGCACTGAAACAAAAGCAATCTGTATAAAACTTTACTAAGATACATGGGGGGCAAACTAGACATTAAAATAAACCCTACAGAGCTTTAATACTCCCCTCGTCACATCCTGCGCGGAACATGATCCGGGCGCTAAGGGGGGAGATCTGATTTAAATGCACTTTGTTTAATTAAGCGTTAATCTCTAAAAGAGGGTGAAAGTCAATTTACCGGGTAGGGGGGCTTTTCGGAGGAGCGGCAGAAAAGCTTCCACGACGCTGCGGATTCGGTGAACTAAAAAACAAGATGTTTTGGTTAATATCTCTGTTTGTGCCTAATATAATATATATATATAATATATATTCTTATAGCTTCAGAAACATAACAATTTCTTACTTAAACCAAAGTAAAATCCAATGGTTTCCAGAGACGCAAAAGAAATGAGACCGATTCCCGCCGACACCGTCCAGTCTGAAAGACAAAAACACAAAGGGGCTGGTCACGCGATCAGGGGCCCGGATCAGGGGCCCCGTCCGTCAGACAATGGATTTGGGTGATCGAGAAACGGCAGGTGAATCCTTAAAACCGATCCAAGGAGAGAGACGTCTCTCCAAATACTAGAATGACAGGAAAGGATTCCTCCGCTCAGTGCGTTTACTCCGGGGGTTGTTGGTTAATTAGGGTGGATTCATTTGTCGCAATTAATAAGAAGTAGCAGAAATTTATATCATTGTTCTTGAAAATGCCACCAAATACCGCGCCGGCCGGAAGCATGAAATCTCCTGCCGCCGTATAACGCGAGCGAAACGCGCATGCGCACCCCGAGCCCGTCTCTAGATCCACGCAGACGCTCGCGTTTCCGCACCCTGGGTACGTACCGGCGTAGTTATACGAACAGACCAGAGAAGCCCCGACCGCAAAGCAGATAATAATAAAATGGAAAAACTCATCTGGGGAAACAGAAAATTGTGATTAAAAATATGAAATAGCTGAGAAAACAGGTGAAACACGTAAAAGGTTCTGTCTTCCGTGCTGATATTACACATTTCTGGCTTTCATTTCTTTCTAGAATAAAGTCCTGTCTTGGGTTATAATTCTGGCCGCACTCAGATGACGCAGGCATTGGGTCAGATGACCGGGGCCCGTTGTACAGCGCTACGGCATATGATGGCGCTATATAAATAATAACACCCTGACGGTCTTACCGTCCTTCCTGATGCCCCAGCTTTTCCTCTGGCTCCTTGGACGAGGCCTCTCATCTTTAGGGAAAATGAGAAATTTCATTAATCCGGTGGCTCAAACATCCAATAACCGGATTTCAGGGGCACAAAGATCTTACAGCCCCCCCAAAATGATAACGGTCCTCTGCGGGGACGTTACCTTCATCGGGACTCTCCTCCTCTTTCTTTTCTTTCTCTTTCCCTCGACTTCTCTCTGTTGACAGTAAACACAGGTTTATAAATGATGTCACAGGCGCCCCCCCGTCGTTACCGTATACCGGAAGGATCTGGTACCTGTCGCCTGCTGGGAGTCCCGATTCACTTTCCTCACATCTTTAGGATTGGATTCTAGAAATAACAGAAGACGGCCAGGAAAACATTAACTCTTTGTCTCCCGGCTCGTGTCGAGCTGAACAGACAATAACCAGATCAACCCGTCTCACCCTTTGGCTTTTCCTCGGTTTCATCTCTTGTGGGTGAAATCGGTGTAACCGGCGCTACCGAGGCAGTGGGTCTCGCCGGGCCTGGAGGTGAAGAACGAAGGGTTTGTTTTCTTCATGAGAAACAGATATTGGAGAGAAATTCAGTAATCCCATGAAAGGTTAGCGTGGGGGCCGATCGGACGGCCTCTAGGTGGCACCCCATGACAGGTTTGGATTTGACACAGATATGGAGTGCAGACCGACACCGATTATCCGAATTAAATAAAATGCAAAGCTGGGGGCAATTCTTCCAATACCAGCCCTGGAATTTTATCTGTGACAAATATGACCTGCAACTGGCTTTATTTATAATTATCTGGGGATCACAGCTCAGCCCCCTATTGCCTCATTTGCACAGAAGAGGGGGGGTCAAATGACTTTAGGACCCATTTTTATTCTATTCTGTGGATTGGCTGTTTTTTTATGCTCTATACGTGAACAGTATGTTGGTTCTGTTGAGATAGATGGATAGATAGATAGATAGATAGATAGATAGATAATAGATAGATAGATAGATAGATAGATAGATAATAGATAGATAGATAGATGATTGATAATAGATAGATGATGATATATAATAGACAAATAGATAGATAGATAGATAATAGGTAGATAGATGATAGAGGGATAGATGATAGAGGGATAGATAGATAGATAGATAGATAGATAGATAGATAGATAGATAGATAGATAGATAGATAGATAGAAGGATAGATAGATAGATATTAGGAGCGTTGGGAGGCCCCGGTCACATGCCTGAAAATCTGGATAACTGGATGCTCTTTTTCAGTGACTCGAGGAATCCGTCCCTTAAGTTTGAGATCAGATCCAGCTTCTTATCTACAAATAGGAAAAAATGTTCAATGATACACTTACACTAACACAGTGCACCCAAAACACACACTCATTCTAACACACACACTCATTCTAACACACACACTCATTCTAACACACACACTCATTCTAACACACACACTCATTCTAACACACACACTCATTCTAAAACCAAACACTCACATGCTCAAATACTATACACTTAAACATGCTAATACCATACACTTACACGCACTCACGCTAATACCATGCACTTACACACACTCACTCTAATACCTTACACTTACACGCACTAACATTCACTCTAACACCATACACACACAAACACCATGCACTGACAGACACTTAAACATGCGAACTCCATGATCTTACACACACTCACTCTAGCAGCATACACTTACACACACTGACACCGCGGGACTCCCGTGGATACTCACCATTCTCTTTAGAACTGGGAAGTTCTCCGTAAATGTCTTCGTTATTCATATTTAAGAATAAATAAAACATAAGTATCCCTTTCGGTCCTTTCTCCTTCACTGAGTTCAGGATTTCTGTCTGTTTTTCCGAGGGGTCGGTGAGCTGCTGGAGCTGAAATATAAAAAAAGAGACAAAAGTGGCCAAAAAGCCTTTAATGCTAAAGAATATTAATTGGGATCCTTTATCTGTCATTTCATTTGGGAATTCCCTGTAGAAAGCCCCAGCGTGTGGATTTATGATGTCACGTGATGAATGTATGTATTACCCATAGCCTGAAATATTAACCCTTTAGATTAAGGTGAGGCTGCACACATGACCATATCTGCCATTATCCCATCCAATTTGTTTATCGGAGACTCACCGCCAGACCTTCCGCCTCCGTCAGCAGAGACACCGACTTCGTGTAACAAATCCGGACAAACAGATCGTAGGACGGATGATTCTCCTTCGGAATAGCTTTTAAAAAGTCTAAGTCTTTGGCGAAAGCCTCTTCAAAAACATCTAGAAACAGAGAATACTATCGGCATCACGAGGCAAGGAGTGCGATTACCTGATGTCTCGATGGCAATAGTTTCTGAGTAAACCTGATGGGATACATTTCTATAATCAATCAATAATTCTAAAACACTTAATTCCATGTAATGTCAAGAAACGACCCACGGAGAGTCTCTTTTGGGGATGGAATCTGATTTCTAAGAGTGGAAAAGTATCCCCCTGGAGCGTTAGAGAAATGTATCTTCAGTATTTGAAGCCCGGCTTACCTCGCTGGTCCGGGGAGAGCTCGGGAAGCGTGAATTTGCTCATGTTGATTCCTGGGAATATTTGGGAGTTTTATGGTCAGAGATCATTCAGTGAGAAGGAAGAGACGTTTGAATCATTGTTAGTTTGAGGGCGGCTTTTGGTCGCCATCCCTATTATTTTACAATCATCAGTCACCGTATTGCATCATTCAGGAATGTAAATCGATGAGACGGGAATAATATTCGTGTGACCATGTGACTCGTAAACCCCAAATCATCGGCTTTTTCACCCATTCAGCTGGGCTTCAGCTTATATAAAGCCGTGGTTATAGGCAGGATCGCCAGGAGCAGCTTGGAGACGGAATATCCCGATTTATTAAGCAATTTAATAACGAGCTGGGGCCGGGACGGAGCTTTAACCATCTGGCTACAGGAAGGCCTAGGGGCTCAGCTTCCGTCCCAAGGTTATTTCCGAAATATTCCGAGGTTTACAGTAAATAAGAAGCCAAGGGTTTATCTGCCGCGTGATTCCCCTCAGTAATCTCGGGCATTTGGCAGAAATAAGACAATCTATAACTTCTCAGTGACATCACTAACGAGCCGCAGAGCCCTGTCTTATTACATCGCAGGGTTTGTGGGACTCTGTTGTATAATAATAATGAGAACATTTCACCTCTCAGGCATCATTCCTCGATTATACATAAAAGGCCAGATTCTGTACAATAAGCCCCGGGATTAAACCCCAGCTCTAGTCTATACATTTAGTCTCCTATTAAAACGTATTACGTCATCTTGGGTTCGCATTACTTTTGTAAACTTCTTCTATTTTCGGTTAAATAACAGACGCAATTTACAACAATCTAAAAAGAGTCTAAGTCATCGTGTTTCCCAAAAACCAGAGAATTTACATTAAAACTAATTCCCGATCAGCCACGGCTGCCACAAGCCGTATAAACTTTACACGCCAGGTAAAACCTGCTAGAAGTCGCTAAACCCCGAGACATCGTTAAAGCAGATTAAGGAGGCTTTAGGAGTTTCTGAAGGATCCTCTTCAGAGAAAGGAGTAGAATTGAGGAGACCCAGCAGCTGGAACCCGGCCCAGGCACCGCAGGAGTTTTACTCACCGGAGCGGAGGGGTCCACGGGCCCTTTGGACAACGGAGTAAACGCAGGTACGTGGCTGCCGCGGGAGGAACGTGAATACAGGTTGTGCGAGTTTCTGCCTGTCTGCATTCTCCGGGTCGATGCTAATTTGCTTTTTGTGACGTCGCGGCTGCTCCTGACAGATCTGTCATCCAAACAGTGATTATATGACACGGTCTCCATCTTCCTACAGGACCCAGCGTAATAAACTCCATAACGACAAAGAGAAACCATCACATCCTTCAGAGCTTTCAGGGAAACTTTTATACCCAAAAGAAAACCACAATCCACATGGGGTGGAGGAGCTATGGAGCTTTTTCCTCCCCTGTGCGGCGGCTCGATAACATTAACGGAGAGCATTAAAGTCATGGATCTAACCCGATTTCCCCAGCCTCGGAGAAAGGCCACGGACCAGACCTTTTATCTGTTCCTTCAATCACGTTATAAGCTGACAAGCGCATGTTCCTCTACCACAAATAGTTATTTCAAATTCTGCTGCCTCCCAAATTACAAGAACTCAGCAGGTAGTTTAAAGGGCCACGAGAAAGTACACGGGAAATTCTGCCTCCTCTGCCCGGAAGTAACACTTAATGGGGCAAAACTATGGTACATAGGGCAGAAAGCAGCAAAATGATCACATAGGACAGAGTGGAAAAATACGCTTTGCTGATCCGGTTTCAGACCTAAAGAGTTTATTGCCTAAATCGATACCACCAAAACCAAGAAACCTTTCCATGTATCTACGACTTCTGGAATAAACATGATCTTCCGCATGTTTTGCTTCTTGTTCTAAGTTGCTGGTCCGGTATTTCCATCTCTCTGATTTTATAGGGAAGTTTATTACGCAAGGAGTTATCTGCCGTATTCTCGGCTACAAACTGAGCACCGCGCAGCCCCGGGGCAGAGGGCGGCAGGGCGGAGATCCACGTCTCTTGAGTCACCGTCAGGCAATAATGCAGATTTACCTGATCCGAGGGAACCAGCCGTCCTGTCTGGGCAGGCCCAGGAGAAGATCTCAGCTCTCTACGATGTGTCCAAACACGGAGACCACTCGACAGGGCAGGTATCAACTGCCATGAGTATGAAAGAGACCCCCGACTGGAAGGAGGCAAAGTGGTTGGGGGTCTCTCCCAGATCTATAAACACACATGGGAATAAAATAATCGGATCAGCTTCCTGCTAAGATGTTAAACTGTTTTACATCAGACAATCTCTAAGTTCTAAAACTCAACTGCCCAGAGACCCCCCTAGAAGCACCAGAAAAATGCGGTACAATCAGTCCTCACCAGCCACTGTATCCACCTCTGTTAGTGGCCCTGAGCTTAATGGCCGGATGGTAGTAAATCCGAGATTAGTGGCCCTGAGGCTGGTGGTTCTGAGGTTAATGGCTAGAGGACCTGAGGTTAGAGGTTACTGACCTGGGGGCTTGGGGCCACGCAAGGACATCTCCTGAAGATCAGCCTCCCAGGTATTTGCTCAGAGCTGGTAGGAAGACACAGATCCAGACACTTTGTATCAATCAAATGGATGAGGATAACGGCACTAAAAGTGCAAGATGTTCAGAATTCCAGGCTCTCCAAAACTTCAGATCCAGGTAATAAAGTACCGATACTTTGGCACGTCCACAGCTCCGCCTAGTGGCACCCCTGTGCATAGCAGGTTCACATATTCCACATTATTCCCATGACCGCGTATCTTTATAGCTTTTTACTTTGCGGCAATGCTAGCGTTAATGATGCTATTGCAAACGTTTTCAAATGTAATTTATATTTTGCGTCAAAAAGCGGGAAAATAAAATAAAGAATATATATTTCAATAATAACAGACGTTGCTGCTTTTTCTGCACGGATGGAAACGGCTCCCTCTGTTATTATTATAATTAAATACATTTCTAAATTAAAAAAATAACTTATTTACTGATTTAATATCAAACATTTCCAAAGCGCCGCCTGCGAGGTGGGCTTTAGCAGAGGAGATAATCACGCCTTTAAGAGGTGAACTAGGTCTGTGTTTCGGGCCCCTAGGCAAATAATGCATAGGGGCCCATTGAACACCAACAATTAACTTAATAAACATTAAACATATATTTATACAATATTACAGACAGACTAAGGGATGCACTGCGGTACCCGCATCCACATGAGATGCACACTGCTCGCTGCCATGATCTGAAGCAGGAATTCAGTTATTATTAACCCCTCTATCTTTGACAAGAAAAAGCCTCATTTCTGGGGGTCATACAGCCCCGCAGACCCTGCACCCCTCTGGCCCTACAGTCATGGCAGCTTTGCGTGGGAACCATGTACATCATGCCAAACACATCGTACATAAAAGCTTACAATCTAACTTGCAGGCTGGTAAACAGCTTGGTGTCAGTAATGAAGGCGGCCAGTAAAATGATATAATTGAATTTGTCCTTTAATTAACTAAATGATAAAAAAAAATCTAATGTAACCAGCCTGTAGCTTCCGCTGAACGCCCAGTAGATGTCGCTGTCGCTGTATAATGAATCATAGAGCATTCTGGGCAAATATTAACCAATGATAAATACACCGCTGCATGGCGCATGGGGAACCACCGCAGCCTCCATGCACGAGGAAGAGACTGATTAAAGAACAAAACATCCCCGCCTCGAAAAACAATACCCAACAATCACAGCCCGCATCCTAATTCATAGGGAGAAAAACAGGGGTCTTTTAAATGTTATTGCAGAGGGAGAAGATTTCAGTCCGGTCCCGCGCTGTTATGGCTTCCAGTTCCTGGGTTAAAGGGGCCGATCTGTATACCCCATCTATAAGAGCTTTTATTTCACTCCCTAATAGGAATAAGATGGTCCCTAAGCAGCCGCCAGAGGACAGGGCCGCGTCTCAGTCGTTTTCACTATTGATTTGTATCCCTCGTGCAAATAAATTATTCAGTCCGGCAGTTCTGTCTTTCACACAATTTACTTCCAGCCAACCGGAGACTTCGGACTCCAACAAGCTTAGAGGGTCTTTAAAGGGATATTAATGATAACAACGGAAGAACATAGGGCCTTGAGGCTGAGCCATAGTTAACCCCTTAATGACAAAGCCCGTACGGGCTCAAAATGCAAAATGGGACCGCCCATTGTCCTTATTAAAGACAGGAGCTTGGCCCCTGGGGCCCTTGAGAAGCGACTGATGCTCAGATCTTTGGGGCCAGGTTCATTGTCAATGGAAAACAGACAATATTGATCGGTTGGCCGGTCAGATGAACTCATAGAACGTTGTGAGGCTACTCGCCAAAAATTCTAAAATCCACTGATGTTACTGATATTTATCAGTCTATTTCTGATATAAAAATCCATGAAACTGGGCCTTTTTAGTGTAAATAACTGGGTGCCGCAGCATGACACTTCCGTTCTCGCGGATAAACCGATTGTCCTCGGGTAAAGAAACATAAAAGGTTGCATTTCGTTCTTTGTTAAAATGAAGCAATTCTTTTGGCCGGGATCCGTTGTAATTAATCAACGTGAATCGCTCGAGAAGGTTTAATCTTCTTAGAAAATGCAGGAAGCCTCACTTTCTTCAGAAAGTAGGGAAGATAATTACGCCGTGAATCAGGGGCGCTCGGCTAACTTAATTATAACAATTAGAGGGAATGAACGCCGTTCTGCCGCCAGTCACCCATAATTATTAGAAATGTTTTATTTCCATTCATCCGCCCAGACAGGGAAGACAGGAGAATATATTTCATGTATTTATACAGAGAAGTCAAAAACCATCACACCACGTGAGGCTCTGTGCCGAGGAACGACTGATCCCGTCGAATGGGGGAAGAATGGATGCCGATGAATGGGAGACACAGATAATTTGGGCTGGGGGGTAATTTCATGTCTCTGGTGAATGTTATCAGCCACTTTATAACGTGAGTTTAATATGTAAAGAAGACGGAGGTATAAATTGCTCTGTAATTGCACAGCCAGGCTTGGACATGCCTGTAAACATACAGCACGGGTGTAATCCTGGCAGTCACGGGGATCAGCTTCTGGCTGCACACATGAGGTGGAAACGCGTGTTCGCCAAGGCGCATTGTTCTTGCCGACGATGCACTTTGAGCGAGAACAACAATTAAGAAGCAACGTATCGGCATTAAATCAGAGCTCCTTCCTCCCGGAATCCGGGGCCGTTCCACTTTCGTACTTTTTGCGTGTTAAATAAAGCTTGTATGGAGGAGCAAGCGTGTGAGCGGACACGTGAGCCCTCCGTGCTCTAAACGGACTGTTTTATAGGATAGGGTACATCGCTCGGATTTCTTTTAGACTGAGTTGTCCTTCAATTGCCTCGATCGCTATAAGAGACTCCAAGTTTATTGTTTCATTATTCCGGTACAGGTTCAGGGGCACCCACATATTAATCTTCTTTTCTTGTGTTGGTTCTATCAAAGCGCCCCCCTCGCCTTCGCAAACACTCGCATTACTGAGGGTCGGCCTCCGTGGTGACCTCAGCTGCGAGATTGCTGGATGCCAGACACTTGCCGCAGCCGCTGCCAGATGGCGGGAGAGAATTTCAGAGGCTGACAGTTGCCTGGGATTTCTGCGTGATGATCATATGCTGATCCACAATGAGATTTTCTGTTTGTCAACCGGATTCGCGGACCCCCGACTCTCCAAAACGGCAAAGACTTAATCCACCGTCTTCCCAGCTGCACCCGTCGGCTCTCAGATCTCTCACCATTTGGCGGACAGCTGTAACTAAGTAAAATGATGACTTCTTCAAGAGTTCTTCATGGATTCCACGATCTATGGCCAATAGCGGAACCCATGAACCATAGGAAGGGACTGTCATGTTTGAGATGGAGCCGCAATTAACCCCTTAAGGACAATGGGTTGTCCTAAAACCCATTAAAAACAATGCATTGTGAGTCCGTACATGAAGGGGTTAAATTGGGCTCTAGAACTTTTTCCGTATAAGTATCATATTTTCCGCTCTGACATACACCAAAGTGAAAGGCACTTCGTCCGAATTCTCCCCGCTGTGCAGATTGCAGAATCCATCAGCCTTTCTATAAACGTTCTATATCCATGATATCGAAGCGTAGGAATTAGGATCATCCGGAACGTGACGGCTCCTCTTCAACCACATTATTAACATGATTTTTTTACAAAATGTTTCCAGTTAAAACAATGTAACAATGCGACAAATTATTTGTTCTTTGGGGATTACAATCTAAAGGAAACAATGATACTAATTATGATACTAATGCTGACGATGTTCCCGGCCATCGGAACCGCGTCCTCATTCCGCACGGAGCCGGTCGATGGTGTTAAGAAGGTGATTCTGGTAGAACTCGGGACGCGTGGTTAGAACTCAGAACGGGATATGTTTTAACTCCGTCTAATAAAGCCCTTCAGGGGTTTAGCTGTTTACACTGAGCCGTCTCTGTCTTCACTTCGGTTACCTGAGTCCGGGTTCTCGTGTGGCCCCCGGGGAAGGCAGTAAAACGAAGCGGGTGTTGCCTCGTTTTTTTAGAAAAAAAAAATAATCCAACTGCTTCGGCCTCAGGCTTCTCATCACAAGCGATTAACAGGGGATTGACACAGACTCCAGATGATTAAAAGCAATCGGTGAAGAATGAAACGACAGGATTTTTAAAAACAGCAAAACCGAAGAAAAATATTAATTATACTATATATAAAGGATTGCACTTATTATTATCATTGTTTTATTTATTACCATAGCAACCAATTGAATCATCCTGCTGATTGGATCATTCTTTTGGTTACTATGGTGAGAAGATCAAATTTTTTCTCTTCCAATTCTAAATATTATTTTCATTTCTTTTTGCTTTCTTGGAAATATGTTCAGCGTCTGAGCGCCTAACGCTTACCTCCCTCCCCCGGCTGGGATTCAGGTCATGTGTCTGAGGACCAAACAATTAAAATAATTAAATCAGACGCTCCTTAAAAAAAAAATCTAATGGTTTAAAGTGACACTTAACGTTTTAGCAAAGTACGCACTATGGTAAAGTGAGCGTTATGGCCGACAGGTGCCAAAACGCACGATAAGCCCAGCCATTCCCACCAGGAATTGTGGAATCCCCAATTATTTGGGTAAAATGTCGTCATTATGGAGCATCTCGAGGGCAAAAGCCGCATCATGCAATGGACGAGCGTGTTTGGGTCTCTTTAATGACACCTGAATATGATTTCATTGATTTGATTTGCGTAAGGAGGAACGCTCCATGAGACCGCGTGACACCTCGCCAGGGGGACGCCGAATTCCACATCCCCTCGCGACCCCTCGGCAGCAGAGAAGGGCTGCTTACCAAAAGCGCAGAAACGCGAGCGTTAGAGGATTGGAGGTGAGATCCTCCAGAGAATGATGCGTCTCTGCTCCAGACGTATATTTTAATGAAGTTAATTAAGAGGCTAACGAGCAGCGTTTCCGCGGAGATTTCAAGAAACACAACGTAGCAAAATGTTAATGTGTTTCTTTGTATTTTAGAAAAGTTTTTGCCGTTTCGTAGACGAATTGTTTTATAGTATTTTCACTGTGACGGTGTTTATAATAAGTGTTATTATTAGGGGAACAGGAAGCAGAACGTTGACGCTCCAGCACAACAGGAAGTGAAGGCAACAAAGGTGCTTTGATTCCGTGAAACACGCTTTGTAACAATGGCGAGCCGCAGAGTGCCGAGTACATCAAAACAGCAAAAAGAAAGCAAGATTTCCATACTCACATTTTCCAAAGCACCAGCTCCAAATCCCCCTAAACATGCATTATTTGGGGTAGTAAGCAGTCTGCGGGAGCATTTGCCGAGGGCGGGGGCAGAAAGTTTAGAGGAATGCGGTGAATTACCCCATATTCCGGGCATTAAGCGCTTTCCTCATAAACTCCTCTTTATCAGAGTCCCCGGAATCGCCAGCACCTCTTACCTCCCAGTCTGAACCAAAAACATAGATATCCGGTTACGTTTGGTGAAGGGTGCATACCGGCTGACGCCATGGGCCGATCCTGAGGGTGCCGGTCATCGTTAACAGCTACTTTTTCCTGTCAAGGGGCCCTTTTGGCCTAGTTTACATGACAGGGGCCCTTTGCTGCATTTTGGCGGTAATTGTCTTCCATATATTCTGTTTCGTGCTGGTATTATGTACAGGGTTATGATATATTTATTATGTTATATAGCGCTGTCATATTCCACAGCGTTATACATACCCTTGTATACGATCTGAAGCCCCTCCTAGAGGTGTCTGTAACTAAAAAGCCCATCATTAACCTTTAGTGACAATAAACCCCCGCTGATTCCATCATACTTGGCTGTTTATTGTGGCCCCGGGGCTAGTTGAGATAATGGGACACTGCAGGCTAGGCTTGTGGCGATTGCCCCCTGCTGATAGCCACCCCCTGTCAGACCCCCGTCTTCCTCAGCAGCACGCTCCCACTCTCCCGCCCCTGCCTACGGTCAGTGCGCATGCGTAGTGCCCTCACACACGTCTTCTCCCTGGCCCAAGCGAGTTAGTGCGCACTCTCAGTGCCCTGAGGCGGCAGAGGGAGCGTCTGCCAAGTGTCAGCCCCGCCCAGGCTGCTCTAGCTCTGCCCATTGTATGCACTGCGGCCGCCCGCTGGGTGTTGGCAGACACTCCCCGTGCCTGCCCCTGGCTGCGGCTCCAGGCCAGTGCGTGTGAGGAGCAGGGGCCCCGCGCGGTGTGTGTGTGTCAGGAGCTGGGGCCCCGCCATGGCCGCGGATGACGAGGAGTACGAGCGGCTGCTGCTGGACTCGGGGTCGGAATGGCTGCGGTCCGAGGTGAGGCGGCTGCTGCGAGAGCTCAGTGAGACCACTCGGGAGAAGATCCAGGCGGCCGAGTACGGGCTGGCGGTGCTGGAGGAGAAGCAGCAGCTGCAGCAGCACTACGATGAGCTGGAGCTGGAGCACGACACGGTGCGGCACGAGCTGGAGCAGCTCAGGGAGGTAGGTGCAACAAGAGGGGTGGCAGGAAGAAGGGGGGACAGGGGCAATAATTCGAGTGGGGTGGGCAGTAAGAGGGGAGGTTGGGGGCGAATAGAAAGGAGCTAGAAGCAGTAAGAAGGTAGACAGCGGCAATAAGAAGCCCCTGCTGTGCCCCATGACCAGGGGACATTAGCAGTGGCAGGGGTCAGGTACAGGGAGGTTGGTACCTATGACAGTGGGGTGAGAAGAAATAACAGCAGGGCACAGCTACCCCGGGGGGTACCACATAGCAGGGGGGTGTCCCTGTGAGGGGTGCAGGGGACCTGTCCGTGGTTCTGGAGAGACCCCGGAGTGACATGGGGGAGACCCCTGAGTGATATAGGAGAGACCCCTCAGCTGTCAGAGTATTGGCAGAGTGGGAAGCCCCTTACTGCTGCCACACGGAGCACCTTATTGCTTCCATGTCCACCCTTGCATTGCCAGTGCCCCCCTGTGTATACAGCTAACCTGACAGTATACGCGTGCCCACAATACAGAGCTGCGCAGAATTCCCCTTACAGCTTTATAAACCGCCTCCTGCATTTGCCCCGGAGGGACCCCGTGCCGCCGGAAGGCAGCTGCAGCCCCCGTCTTCTGCCCCTCTCCTCCTCGCTAGTAATGTCCCTGGATTTTTGGTGGGATTGCCCAGCGTGTTAGGGAAACATACGTGTCCGTGGTACCCGTGGAGCTACAGCTGCTGTGTGTGGCTCTGGCAGGGAGGGGGTTAATGGTTTCTTGCGTTTGTGGCAAATCGCGCTCTTTTCACAGTTCTGGAAAAATGTGGAACAGATTCGTTGGGTTTCACCCGCAGAAGATTATGACGGCTTCTTATTACACGAGTTGGGGGGATAAATGAGAAGACAGACCGGAATGTTAAAGCCCCTCTCTGGGCACGCAGGGGGGATCCGGGGACCCCAGCAGACACGAGCCGAGTTATAGACGCAGCACTGAGCAGATGTGGCACCGTGTCGGGAGCCTGCGCAGAACGTCTCAGCGCCCTTCCCAAGACATCTGCTCCCCGGCCTCCCCTCCTCCACTCGGAGCCGGAGAATGCGGTGGGATTTCCTCCGCTGTCTCACAGACACGTGAAGAGAGGACTCTTTCCATAAACCCCCTTGTGAGGGAAACATGCGCGGGCTGACGACCCCGGCTCCGACAGAGCAGCTCGCCGGCGGGGCGCGTAGGGGGGGATTTGGCGTAGATGGCTGGAGCTTCCTATGGAAATATTGACAGATCACGTTTTCCAGGATCCACGATAGATAAAAGCTGCGCCTGAATTTGCATTGAACAGTAAAGGAAGCAGAGGGGCTTCCAGAGGCGTGCGCATGCAGGGCTCCGGCGCATGCAGGGCTCCGGCGCATGCAGGGCTCCGGCGCATTCAATGCATTCTGTTTGCATGTTTGAGCATTACTTTTCGTTCGGTCGCCGAGGCCGGCAGCAATATGTGGAAAATCCTCATGTGTTTGGATAGCGTGTTCCATGTTTTTATAACACGAGGTAACCGTCAGTAGTGAGAATCTGCCGGGTAAAGTCACGGCGCAGGGAATGCGGTCGGACCGTCCCGGCTCCAAGAACATGTTTACCTTACACGGGATGTTTTACGTGTTACATGTGAAGAGTAATGACCGGACATGGAAGCCCTGCAGTGGCGGTATATTTACTAATAAATCCGGGGACGCGGTAGCCCCCGGCGAGCGGGTAACTCGTGGGTCGTCGGTGTTTCGGGGCCGGAGCGTCTCGTCTGTAAATGTTTAGCTAGAGAAGGAGGCAGCTTGTTGGGGCATTCATGGTATTTCTGGAATGCCGGCTGAATTACCTCCGGAGTAAGGCGGCCCCGGGGTGTTTACAGAGGTGCAGGGAGTCGGGGTATGGCCGGGTGTAGTGAGAGTTGGACTAGTGATTACCAGTGAGCGGCTGCGAGGAGTTCTCCATGCGCGGGGCTGTGTGGAAGGCCGTCCTTGGAAAGAACACGGAGGGTCGCCGGATTTCCTTCTTATTCTTGCTCTGTTTATAGCGAAGGCATCGAGTCAATTCCTGCCGGGATACCTAGGCTGGCAGCAGAGAGCATGCTGGGACGGGATGTTAAGTAAAGGGGTTAATAAAGTAGAGGAGGGAATTTATTTCAAAAGGAGGAGAGAAGTTACAACAAGAGACCGGAATCTAATGCTACAGGATCAGAGACTGAGATGGAACGGAAGGAAGTTTTACTTTACTGAGACAATAGTAGATAAGTGGAACAGCTTCTCAGCAGAGGTGGTAGAGGGTAATACAGTGAGGGGATTAAACATGCATGGGATAGACATACGGCTCCTGAATCTAAGACGAGACCAACGACTGATTAAGGTTTGAGTCTTTACAGCAGGAGAAACGGGCGACTAGACGGGGGGCCGGATGGGGCCGATCTGCCGGCGGGTTCTATGTGTGGAGCCAGGCAGCGTTTATGGTCGGTGTGGGCAGAGCTTGTGAATGAAACGTCTCGCGTTGATACATTTTATTTCTCGCTGGCTGTGAAGTTGATTATAGATTTTCGGGTAACAATGTATCAGAACCTCGTTTACACGACACAAAGGGGAGACGCGGATATGGAGGACGGACCCCCTCGGCCCCCGGCGAGAAGAGAGGCCGATTCATACGCGAGGCTCGTGTTTTTTGGGGGGAAGGGAGGCTGTGAATGGCGGAGGCTCATAGCCGGACCATCTCCCTGGAAACCCCAAATGAACGGCCTCTTTCACACGGCAGCCGGGAGGGCCGGGAGGGCCAAACATTTCTGCAAGGCTGTTATCCGGGAATGACGTGCATCATAGTAAACAGTTCAGGGTTAGGAGGGGATCAGGAACTAACCAGAGATAACTGCCCCTGTAAGACATCATAGTCAAGACTAAGGAGGCAAGGGCGAGCGAGTGAGACGGTTATATATATATCCTGAAGGATGGAAGCCTCGGGTTTGGGGGTCCCATCAGCAATCCCCCTGCCCTCCCGGCACATTTCCTGGTGGATGATGTAATAAAGGCTCGAAGAAAATGGGTTCTGAACCCCCAAATCCTGTGATCCTCTAACAGAACAGACATTTACAATGTATCGCCTCACGGTCTGCAGGGAGCTTCGCGATGAAGTGGATTCGAGTCCCCGGACGGGTGTCCTGCGGAAGCGGCTAGCGGCGGACCCCGCAGATTACACCCCGATCCCGTCATCACTTCTCCTCTCGCTGTACAAACGGTCGTTTTTGGCAGCGGCATGAAAACCTCCCAACCGTTTTTTAAACCTTCCTTACCGACTCCGAGCCCCGACTCACGCGCTTTCCTAATTCCTTATTGTTTTGTTGGCAGGGCCCGGATTAGAATGTCAGAGAGATTCTGCCCCGGTACGTGGGGGCTTTGGGGGTGTTATAATCCCCATTATTCTGATTAATCAGGACCGGCCGGAGCGTGGGACCCTTCTGTGTCTGATTCACTCCTCCAGCATCCGTCCAGCTCTGTGCTTCTTGTTACTGAGCAATGTTCTCGGCCATTGAGAATTACCCGAGGTCTGGGCAGCTTGTGCTTTTTCTTCCCCAATGATAATAATTGCACTGGAGTCTCAGTTTGGCCCCCAGAACCCCCTGACTCCGAGAGGCTTCTGTAGACTCTAGGCCCGGCGGTCAGCGGCAGGCTCTTCCCGCCGGCAGAATCGAAATATTTCTTTTTAAGAATGAATTAACCCACACGACCAATAAGACTGTGAGCAAACCCCTTCGCTGCCGCTGCTTGGTTTCTTCCGGTGAGGATTGGCACCGACAGGCTACCGTCATCTCAGTCTGTGATAATTAGCGTGCGATTCCTCAGGGGTTAGCGTGCGTCTCTGTGCGATCTCGCGTTCGTCAGCCGCGTATGGACGTGATGCGCTGCCGGTGAAACACCTTTTAGACGGAGACCGGAGCTTCGCATCGTCCAAGGCGGCGGAGAACCTCGCTGTTACGCGATGTCATGGAAAACCAACACGTGGAAAGGTTTCCGCTCGCGGATTAGAACCGTTACGTCTGAAGCTGAGCGTCGCTTTCTGCATCTTCTGTAACAGGCTTTCCGTCTGCGATGTTCTTTGTTCCAAAAAACGGATTATTTGCCACGATACAGAATCCCCCCCAGCTGTACTTCAAACAAGCGCTCGGGGGTCCTGGGCAATAGTCACGGCTGTCACCGGGAGCTGCACACATGACGCGGCCCCGTCAGGGGAGTCTGTTTTTGGGGCAGGAAGTTGGGATTTTGGATGTGTTGACAGATGTTCTGTAATCTGTATAATCAGAAGCTTAGGTTACAGATTGCGCTCACTCTGGCTGTTTGCGAGCGCGTGCGCGACATCTCGCAGCCCGACGTCGGCCCGTGGCAGCGAGTCTCAGCGAGCTGCCTTTCTGTTCTGAAATTCTTCACACAGAAATCTGGAGTGTTATCTTTGCTAATAACCCCGGGGTCAAGGGCGTCACTCGAGGTTCCGTGAGATATTTCCGGCATTCCGTGGGTATGAAATATCCAGAGTCTGACGGCAACGTTTCGAAGCAAAAATCTCGTCCCTATGTGTGCGTCGCAGCCGGAGGGCCGGGTCGGCCCTCGAGGGATCGGCTCAACTAATGTGTAAATAGCCCATTAATCATAAAAGACAATAACCTGTTGGCTTTAGACATTTAGACACCGTGTACGAGAAATGCCGATCCACGGAGGCGTGGAGACCGGTTTGTGGCGCCCGGTAACTCGGTGCCAAGTTTGGGTCAGTGAGGTGGCAGAAGATTCAGCCGACATAATGGGAGGTGATTTAACGCGGCAGCCTAATCCTGATTACATTCATTCACGTTTGTCTCAGACGGCGTGTGATCCCTTCCCAGTAAGTAATACCTTTTGGGGCAGGCAGGGCCACAGATACCCATCCCCCCCCCATCTCCATGGGAGATACATTTCCGTCTGTCGGCCATCGGTGATGTGTGTGCGGATAATTGGTCGTGACCTTACCGCACCGCGCCGGCCAATCTGTTTGAATGGATCGCTGTAACCTATTTAAAGGGACACCGCTTGCCCCCTGTAGCTCTCTGTAGCCCCTCTAAGCTAATTTAGTCGGACGTTGTTGATAACAATGGAGCCATCAGCAGATTATCTTAATTAGGCAGAAAAAAAGCGTGACCTGAGATCACACAGCGAGCGGGGAGAGGGTCGGTGACGAGACATCATCTGTGCCGCGCTCGCTCCCTCCATGCGGCGCTCGCTCCCTCCGTGCCGCGCTCCCTCCAGGCCTGCTTCCGTCTCTGAAAAGCATGCAGTTAAGAGGACGATCACCTAAACAGCAACTTACTCTATGTCACGCAGAGCTGATGTCACGCAGAGCTGATGTCACGCAGAGCTGATGTCACGCAGAGCTGATGTCACGCAGAGCTGATGTAGGCCGTCTTTATCCGCCTCTTTTCCAGTCTTCTTGTTCCTTATCATCCATCCAGAATGGATTTGAGACCCCAAAGGTGCGCCTTGCGGAGGCTTTAGGGCTCGCCCCGGGGGCTCTCAGCGAATGGCTTTGGTTATCCGTTAATATTTTGCGGAGGTTGGGGGATTAATTTCTGTGCTCTTAGCAGGGGTTTTAATTTGGGGACCGTTCACAAACATGGAGCGCGTGACTCGATAATGTGTTTTGATCACCGTATCCCACCATAACTTTACAAATGGTCGCCTTCCTCGTAACTTATCCATAGTTAGTATTTGCCATTTTTATTGTTATTCCACCCATACCCTCCATGGAGCTCAGGAACCGGATAGACTAGCAGGCGATGCCCCGAGACTCTGCCCGCAGCTGGCCGCCACGCAGGGGCTTCTCATTTGAATGCCGATGAATGGAGGTTTGTGTCCAAGAGACAGCAGCTGCGGGTTATTCTGAATTACCCCGGCCGTCTCATGGGCAGGCGCGTTAAGACTGGCAAATGTATCTGCCGGCGGTGCCCGCGAAAGCTCGGTGTATAAAAGGCCGCGTGTGCCGGATTCGCTTGCAATCAAACCGTAATCTCTTCTAACCGGCGCTAAATCCCCTCTCTGTGCCGTACAAGAGGACGGATCGCTGCTATTGTAGAGACAGATTAATGCTGCGGGACGCTGTCCAGCCTGCCGGGACGGGGCGCACGCACTGATTGCACTGATTGGCTGTTGTGACGTGACTGTAGCGTTGGGTCTGTTGTGTTAATGGGAAGATTTTTCACATCTTTGTGTAACAAACGATAAGGAAAGTGAGGAGCGCAGTGCCAGGAGTTGTGGGGTTAGTGTGCGTTGGTGTGTGTGGACGGATATACCCGCAGAGATTGCGACGTGGTTTCTGTACACAATGCGTGTGTATACAAGCGAGGGCATGCGCAACGGGGATAATATGCATTAACCTCGCGTCGGGCAGCTCCGGGAAAGGCTCGCTGGCCTCGGGGACAAACCCTGTGGATTCAGAGGCCCTTCCGGCTGAGGATCTCTGAGCGGCCGAGCTGAGCTCCCAAGGAAAAAGCATTTGTAACGAGGTTGTATAAAAATAGCCCGGAGCCAGACTCCGGATCACGTGGCGGCAGCTTCCCCTCCTGCCGGGGTAACGTGAGGGGGATGGAGCGCGAAAAGTCATGTTTCCTGCTGTGCTCCAAATCCAAACAATGCTCCTCCAATGTCTCCCGCTGGACACGCGCGGCAGGGGCCATTTAACCGATTAGGTAATCAGTGGAACCACAGCAGCATAACCTGGAGAAGGGCTAAAAACCGGAGTCCTGAAGAGCACTGACCGAAAGGGTTAATTCCACGTCCCCTGGTTACTATCCCAAAGCCGCCTGGAGTAGCGATTCATCACAGTCTATGACATCATACGCTAGATAGCCTTCCAGCTCTTGGTGTAATTAAAGCACCCCCCCCCATCTTGTTAATGCCACTCTGGCCCTTTCTGGGCTTTAGAATCGGGACCTGGTTCTGTGGCCCCTGCAGGCCGTCGGCGATACCGTATTTAGCAAAGAGAGACAGACAATTCTAAGAATGCTGCGGCATACGCTGCCAGACGTAAACATGGAGCCGGTGACATCATCTGCTTAACTCCTTCATCCCTGAAACCTTCAGCCATTAACACTTTCTATTACCAGCAGAGCGGAGAACGTCTTCTAATGTTACATTTTAACAGCGTGTATCGCCGGAGATATCACGGACGCGGCTGCCTCGGCTCGTGTATTAATCTGAATTCGCTGCGTTTGGCCCCGTCGGCCCCGAGCCGTTCCATCGGGATCGGGTTTTTTGTGTGATGTTCTCAGACTCTGCTTTGATTCCCGGATATCTGGAGTCCCACGAAGCGTCGTATTAGGAAACGCTGAGCTCTGAAACTCATTTCCACGATCGTTTCAGGAAAAGCAGATTCCAGACCAATATCAGGACCGAGCTGCGCGTTCGCTAAATCCGTCCGCCTAATCGGAGCCAAGAGATTATATTTACTGGGAGCTGCTTGCGACCAGGGGCAGGGGGGGGATTGGTAGTCAATTATTCATCAAAATGCACTTTTGTCTTTTTACTGGATTTTGAATAAATTTGACTTAAATTCTGTTTCTGAGACACGTTTGTTGCAGTGGTTGCCGCTGGTAACCGGTGGGTTTCCTCCCCAATGATGTCTCCAATCTCGGGACTGAGGTTTAATTTAAATCCCCCAAGTAGGGGTATTTCTCGTGCTTCCCCCAAGCCTCAAGTATTAAGCCGGTATCACAACCTCATGCCGACGAGTCCCATTAAGGATGAAACGCCGTCCACGAGTGGTGTTCTGGCTACTGCACCTCTTACCCGATTTTCGTCTAAAGGCTGTTCTATACAGCGGGGCAATTACTTTCAAGGGTTCCATGTATAAAGTGGATATAGAGGCAAAAGGCCTTATTTGCATGTGCCTACCCAGAATGCCTTGTGGTTGTGGCAGCAGCATGAGATTTCTGAGGGAGAAACAAGCCTTCTGGCTGTAGATGAGGGTTTAATAATAATACTTCTACTACCCCCTTACATTTAAGTGGAAAAGTTTCCCATCACCTTTACTCACCGTAACTTATGTAATATTAATAAATATAATAATAATGGATTCCAGCGAATCTTGTTTCGGAATCTTTTATAATATTATATACTAAGCGTCTGTTGTCTCATTGGCTGTTATTTAATATAAGATGGTTATTATATGGCATTGCGCCATTTGGCTAAATATTATGACTCGATTTCATTCCTTTAAAAGAAAAAAAGGCGAAAGTGGTTAATATATTCAGATCATTCATTATAACGGGAGGCGACGCGATTTATTTTCACGGGCTTTTCTTTGAATTGTGTAAATGAAGCACATTTGTCATCTCGTTCAGTGTTTTCCCCGCTAGTTTCCATGGTGATTCCTTGTGTTGCGCGGATTTACGTTTCTTAAAATTAAAAAAATTTGGAAACTATTTCTTCCTTTGTTTGTAAATTTTTTTTTCATACACAGGTTTTCTTTATTTGTTAGGGAAATGCAGCCGATCTGCATATAATTCACTCGCTAGTACCGGCAGCGCGCGTGATCCTTTCTTCTGCTTTGAAATGTTTTTAAATCCCTTTAACGCTCTGTTGATGAACCCAATGAACGCCAGCATTTAGGAACCGGCGTCTGTCGTCATGAATAAGAGTCGCTAACGCCGACTGGTTGGTATTTATAGCGGCTCTGACTGTTTGGGGCAATAAGGAAGTTTCCCTAAAATAAACCTCCGGATAACATTACCGCGTTTTCATCCATGTTATAAATAGCGCGTTTTCTGGGTCTGATGAAACAGGACACCAAAAAGACCAAGAAATAGGAGTGATAGGACCCCATCGCTCTGCAGCTACGTCCCGACATACCCTCGCGCGTTAAATAGTTAAGTGGGTGACGTCTGTCATTTAATGAGCAGTTGTACCCGGCGCCTGCGCGGCTCTCTGCGGGATTCTGCCTGTAATCAGAGAGCCCTCGTTACAAAAGGCTGTTTGAGGCGGCCCGTGCCCTCCGTGTCTCTGGCCCGGGACAATCGGCGTCCTATTTCAGCCGTGAAAGGGGCAGCATGGCTCGTGTTAAAGAAGCCTCTGTGATGTCTGGAGCTGCATTTGGTGTAATGGAATCCAGAACGTCTCGCGGGGCTCGTCAAGAAGTGGATAATGATGTCACCGTGAGCTGTGATGTCAGAGACTGGGGTTATTCTCCCGGCACAGATCGTAATCGTTCTAACAGAGCGGCTCAGGAACTGATTGTTACAGAATGTCAGATTTTGGAGTTATCTTTGAATAAAGGGGTTAATGTTCCGGTTCTGTCATTAGTCGGCTGCCCATAATTAGCCCGGGAGCCTTCGGAGCAGAACCGCTCGCTCGGCGTTAATTACACCTAAATACGCTTAAAATAGTAAAAAATTTGATGGATAAAGATGTCCTAGAAGAGACCTCCAGACCGAGAGACGTGGAGAGGTGAAGAGGTCGCGCGTTTCAGAGACTTCTGCTCTCGACCTTGTTGTCTTTTAATCCGGGGATTAGTCCTTTCCATGCGCGACGCCGGGCACAGGGCTTGTGACAGCCGTGGTTTGGGGGGTCTCATCTACTTACACAAAGGCTGTGATATTTTGAGACGTCTCTTTCGGGAGAGGAGCCTGGAAATTACGGGATTGCCCCGTAACCAAACCCCGTTACTGGGAAGCGAGCGTTTCATTATCGTTAATTTGCACATATCGGCCCCCGTGCCACGTTCTGCCCCATGGCTGCGCGTTGCGACCATCGCTGAGGGGCAGCTATGAATTATCCATCAGCTGCTGACCTATTTTCAGCCAAATCTGTCTAAGGGGGTCATTGGACAGCCCGGGGGGACGGGGGCTTTATCTGCTAATTAACATGATTCTGTGTCGCTTTTTCCATCCTTGGATTTTGGGGATTTGTGTACCCTCTACCACTAATGGGAGGCTGCTCCATTTATCTACCACTCCCTGAGTAAAATCTTACATTACTGTTCCATTCGAAGCCATAAATATTTTATTTTTGAAAACCTTCCATTATTGTGTATTTTCGGAATGAGGTTTCTGAATTTATAGACTTTGGTGTCGCCGGCGGAGAGGAGCTGATTGCAGCCGCGTCGCTGCTCGCTGTGATTTATTAGCGGCAGCCCAGCTGTCTAACCCCAGAACATGAATAATACATACAGCGTGGCGGCGGTAGACGAGGCGTTTTGTTGGAACGATGGCCGATTTTTACCGCACGTCATCCACCGTTAGCACAAAAATGGCAACAAAGGGTTTGAGCTGAAAGAAGCCGTCGGTTCAGACACCCGTCCCCCATTCTTTCCATATGATTTTTTTCTGAGATATGGGGGTCGCCATATACCAGCCCCGCGTGGTAGGAAGGCACGGACGGGGGGTATAACCTTGCCTACGGGGCAGTAAGACGCGCAGCGGCTTGTTATTAATCACGGAAGCTGTTCTTGCCCGTGACTGATGGCCGCTGGCCGCCTCGCTGTCCTTCAGGGTCCCTGAATTCTCTGCTTTGGGGGATTCGGGTCGTTGTGTTCCGCGGGTTGCAGAATTCCTCCATCTCCGGCTTCGTGACGATGACCCCGGCTGTCCTCGCAGCCGACCTTTCCTTCTCCGAAGGCTGTGGATTTCTAGACATCCGAGTCTGATGGAGAGGATTATGTGACGTGCGGCGGGTCGGGGCGCTGGCTGTGAGGGGGATTCACTAAACCCGCAGTTTAATGCACGTGATGAAGGGCTGAGCCGGCCCCCTGTATAATGTATAGATAAATCAGCGAGCCGGCCCCCTGTATAACAAACTCAGCGAGCCGGCCCCTGTATAATGTATAGTCAGAGTAGGCCGGCCCTGTATAATGTATAGTATACTCAGCGAGTCGGCCCTGAATAGGTCGCGGTTAGAGTAGGCCGCCTATACAGGGCCGAAGCAGGTAACGCATGTGACATGTGATTAGATTGCTAGCCCTTGAGCCTGTGTTCTCGGGGGCTGTCAGTAACTTGTTACCTCTGCTCCCCAGGCTTTCGGACAAGCGCACAGCAACCACAAGAAAGTCGCGGCAGACGGGGAGAGCCGAGAAGAAACGCTGATCCAGGAGTCGGCTACGAAAGAGGAATATTACATGAGGAAGGTCCTGGAGCTGCAGACGGAGCTCAAACAGTCGCGCAACGTCGTGGCCAATACCCTGTCTGAGAACGAACGTCTGACCTCCGTCACCCAGGAGCTGAAAGAGGTGAGACTCATTCCCACGGCCCGGGGACGTAATCCGTATCTGCACACGTCCACGTTATTAACCCTTTGTACATGTGGTATCCTCCCTTCTTCATTCAGAGAGCCGGGGGGTCTGTATTCAGAATAGCTGCATTAAAGTGACATCTCATTAAGTGACGTCTCCCCATCTCATTAAAGCGCTCTGCGAGTAACCCCAACGCACCTTAATACGCATCCTTCCACTTACCTGACACAGAAGCTGCAGCCCTGCGGCAGCAGCCTTCCTCCTCCGTAGTCTGACACTGATTGGCTGCAGCATTAACCGAGCCAGAGCTGACTCGCGGAGTTTATCGCCTGCAGGGAGATGTCTTTGGCTGAACGCGTCTCTTTCACTGCTCGGGGCGTTGGGGAAGGGGCAAGTGCACATGGGGGTAACGTGCGGAATCCCCCCTGCGATTACGTAGCCGTCTTATGCATTAACGTACGTACGGTGGCCGAAGCGTCGGGATCCGGATCTCTGGGGACCTCGCGGTTATCGGGTGTTCTGCCGGCTGCTGTTCCGCCGGACCCCCTTCAGACGCGGGCCGTGCAAACAGAAGCCGCGTGAGTTAATGAACTAACCCGACAGAAGTTACCCGGCAGCTAAACGAAAAGTGTTTGCTCAGGAGAAATGCAGCCAAGTTCTCCGCGTCCTTCTGCAGACGCCTGGAGCGATGAGCCCGAGAATCGCGATTAAAGGGGAAATGCCAGAAAATAAACACATATAGAGTTAAAACTCCCCAAAAACATTATTCCCAGGGCACCGTCCCTTTAAATAGACAATCGGAGAGTAAACAGGCGCTGCTGGCTCTACGGACCCCGCGGATGCAGAACAAATTGACTTGGAAGGGATTTGCCTCTCTGCGCTGGAAGCGGCATCTCCGGCCCCGAGGGCCGACTCTGGAGTGGAATGGACACAGCGATTACCCGCCATTTGTGCGACAGAGGAAGCTGCAGCGTGAATCGAGCACCGTAACAAACCGCGCAGCTGGATACTTTTTAGGGAGAATTCCGGTCCAGACACAGATGTCTCCAATCAGCAGCGTTTGTATCAAATCCCATAATATACCCCAAAACCTTCCAAAACCAGCATAATTCTCCATTTTACAGTTTTTTGGTAATTAAACCCTTTCTTTGTCTCTTTTGCTCGTCTGTGTTCGTTTAGCGCTCGTCCGCTTTGATAATTGTCGTAATTACGGGGGAAGCTGATTGTGATGCTAATTCTGTCTGGGTTTGCGGATTCAGATATTATCCGTCCCTCTTACTTATGCAGCTAAAGCGGATTTAGCACAATGACTCCCACTACGCTCAGTCAGCCATGGTGCTGATCCAATCAATTAGATTAATCAACACGCCATGAAAACTGCCTCCATGTAACCGGTCGGGGGGGTATACAGGGTATTTAACCACCGGGGGCTGTGGAATGCCGCTCCCTGATTGGTTGTGCAGTCCGTATATTTTAGAAACTTATTAAAATGATGTATTTAAAATATTTTTTTAATTTAATGGAGTGGTCCATCACAGATCGGTGATCCCGATGACGCGAAGAGCGGTGATCCCGATGACGCGAAGAGCGGTGATCCCGATGACGCGAAGAGCGGTGATCCCGATGACGCGCAGAGCGGTGATCCCGCTGACACGCAGAGCGGTGGTCCCGCTGACACGCAGAGCGGTGGTCCCGCTGACACGCAGAGGGTTAAGTTGCTTGGCGTGCAGAGAATCAGGAACATGATGTCATCGGCTGGAGTTATTATCTCGTGTCTGAAGTTATTTCAGGGAGTGACTCATCCCAGCAAAACAACTCAACTTCCCTGTTTCCCGACGGCTACACAGCATGCGCGACGTTGTCTTTCAGGTGGTTACAGTGGGTTAGGTTACTGGACCGCGTCCAACCAGCACCGATCACTCGCAGGACTCCCGTGTCAGAGGCGCGCCTGCTGGAAGTCATCGAGAATAAGGATGGAAGAAACGACCCGTGGGGGGGGGGGTTTTGTTATCTGATATCTGGCTCCTGATTGCTGAGCTTTAGTATTTTTTTCTGTTTAATAAAGTCATTGACATCTATCTGTACCCGCCGGAAACCCTATGCTCGTGTTAGGCCCCTCCCGTTTTGAGTGACATCATCACCGTGCGCTGCGTACTTGAGTTTGTGCTTCCCGCTGATTGGTCAGGGTGGAGAGCGCTGGGGGTCGGCTGTGCGTGCCGGAGGGGCTTGTGCTTCTGATTTAATGTTCGTTTTAGCAGCCCTGACATTGTTTTTCTTTCTTTCTTTAATTGTAGCTTAACCAGAATGTGGAAGCTCAGAGGTCGCGCCTGCGCGATGACATCAAGGAGTACAAATTCCGCGAAGCCCGACTCCTGCAGGACTACACCGAACTCGAGGAGGAGAACATCTCCCTCCAGAAGCAAGTGTCCGTCCTCAAGCAAAACCAGGCAAGTGTCCTCCAACCCTTCAGCGTGCGATCGTTATAAATGTCTCCGTCTCGGTGTTTATAAACTGCTCCGGGTCCTGAGACCTCATACATCGAGCTGCTCCATACATCAAACTCCGCGTACGTCCAGCACTTCTTCCCCGCGCGGCCCCATTGGGTGGTCTTCTACTGTATGGTTATTAGTCCTTTAAAACGTATAATTAAATCAGGTGGGAGTTTTTCATTCTTTTCCGTGTAAATTTACGAATCCCCCTTTTCCAGGTGGAGTTTGAGGGTCTTAAACATGAGATCAAAAGGCTGGAGGAGGAAACCGAATTCCTGAATAGCCAATTGGAAGACGCCATACGGTTAAAGGAGATATCCGAGCGCCAGCTGGAGGAAGCGCTGGAGACGCTAAAAACCGAGCGGGAGCAGAAAAACAACCTGCGGAAGGAGCTGTCCCATTACATGAACGTAAACGACAGCCTGTACAGCAACCACCTGAACTTCTCGCTGGACGGCCTCAAATTCAGCGACGAGATCACCGAGCCCAACAACGATGACGTCGTCAACGGATTCGAGCAAAACGGCATCGTTAAGATAAACGGTGACAACAGAATGTCCACCCCCAAGAAAAATGACCCGGCGCCGAGTCTGGTCTCTGATCTTCTGAGTGAGCTGAACATCTCGGAAATACAGAAATTAAAACAGCAGCTGGTGCAGGTAGGATCCCACATCACCCGCTCGCTCCCACGCGGTATAGACCTGTAGTTTGTTTAGGTTAATGTAAATGAACGTGTCTATATGTCTTAATTTGACATTGTGGTTTTTTTGTATACATCAGATGGAGAGAGAGAAGGTCAGCTTGCTGTCTACGCTTCAGGAGTCCCAGAAGCAGTTGGAGAACACCAAAGGCGCCCTCTCGGAGCAGCACGACAAGGTGAGCAGACTCACGGAGAACTTAGACGCCATGAAAAAACTCCAGGCCACCAAGGAACGCCAGTCTGCGCTCGACAACGAGAAGGAGAGAGACAGCCACGAAGACGGGGATTATTACGAGGTCGACATCAACGGAGCGGAGATTCTGGAGTGCAAGTACAAGGTGGCGGTGTCTGAGATCCACGATCTAAAGGAGGAGCTGAAAGGCATCAAGGCCAAATACGACGAATGCGAGAGAAAATACGGAGAGGAGAAGAGCCGGTATGAGAGCGAAACGCGCGCCATGGCCGACAAGATTTCCACGTTGGAAAAGTCGACGCGTCTGGACAGAGATCAGGTCGTGAAACTGGAGAAAGAATTGAAGAAAGTGTCCGACGTGGCCGGAGAAAGCCAAGGCAGTCTGACGGTCGCGCAAGATGAGCTGGTTACCTTTAGTGAGGAGTTGGCCAACCTGTACCACCACGTGTGTATGTGCAACAACGAGACCCCCAACAGGGTCATGCTGGATTATTACAAGGAGGGCAAAGGTGGCAGAAACAGCCCTGAAGGGAAGGGTCGTCGGTCTCCTATTTTGCTTTCAAAGGGTCTTTTGAGCCCAGAGAACGGTCCAAGTGACTCCGGATCCCCAGTGTCTCCAGTACCGTCTCCGGTTTCTGACCCAAGAAGGGAACCCATGAATATTTACAATCTCATCGCCATAATCCGTGATCAAATCAAACATTTACAAGCGGCCGTGGACAGGAACACGGAGCTGTCGCGGCAGCAGGTGGCCAGCCAGGAGCTCGGGCCGGCGGTGGACAAAGACAAGGAGGTCCTCATGGAGGAAATCCTGAAGCTGAAATCTCTACTGAGCACCAAGCGGGAGCAGATCGCCACGTTACGCACCGTGCTGAAAGCCAACAAACAAGTGAGTGGGGATACGACATGGGGGTCCCGTAATGACCCCTTTAATGCTAATTTATTCATGGAGTGACGCGCTCCAGAGAAAGTAGCTTCAAATTCCAGATGGCGGGAAAGTCCTTTTGCAATTAATCTCCAAAGCGTCAGAATGCAAATCTGGGTTTAAATGATGGATATTGTGCATTCTAACATATAACATTATTTTTCCATGCATGAGGTGTCATTTATATCATTTTATTAATTATATTGTCCTCTGGTACCCGGTCCTCTCGGTTTTGGCATCGCTCAGGGTTCCCTCTCGATCACTGATGCCCCCCATGTGTGGACCTCTAGCTGTCTCGGTAGACATTGCGATACGGGGACGTTCCGTAACATTCTCTGTCTGTGTTGCGTTTAGACGGCGGAAGTTGCGCTCGCCAACCTGAAGAGCAAGTATGAGAACGAGAAGACGATGGTCACGGAAACCATGATGAAGCTGCGCAATGAGCTGAAAGCGCTAAAGGAGGACGCGGCCACCTTCTCGTCTCTGCGAGCCATGTTTGCGACCAGGTGGGTAGCCGATCACAGCCGAGGAATACGCATCCCAGCTGCTATTCTGTATGTGACGCATTTTAATAGAAATGATGTAAAATTCGGATTTGGGGGGGGGGTCGATGTTCTGATTCAGAATCCTGTTTATCATCTTGTTGGTGAGAATTCCCACTTATAGTCCGTTAACGAAAACATCCGATAACCAGAAGAGAAACCGGGAGAGAAAGTCTTTGCCTCGGAGTTTAATGAGCGTTCATTGATGCCCCGGGTCACGCAAAAAGGTCACAAACAATGCAGAGGTCGTTCCGTACCGAGGGTACTTCTCACGGATTATAAATAACGATCTCAACGTGAACTGGAAACGACTTCCCTTCTAGAGCCAGAAGTCTGAGACAATGTATCGCGTTGCTGCCATTTCTGGGACCGAGGCAGAGCTGGCGCCAGTTATTACATTATTACTACATTATTACTACATTATTTATACAGCATTATTACGACATTATTACTACATTATTACTACATTATTTATACAGCATTATTACTACATTATTTATACATCATTATTACTACATTATCACTACATTATATATACAGTATTATTACTACATTATTTATACAGCATTATTACTACATTATTTATACAGCATTATTACTACATTATTTATACAGCATTATTACTACATTATTACATTATTACTACATTATTATTACATTACTACATTATTACTACAGCATTATTACTACATTATTACTACATTATTTATACAGCATTATTACTACATTATTACTACATTATTTATACAGCATTATTACATTGTTACATTATTACTACATTATTTATACAGCATTATTACTACATTATTACTACATTATTTATACAGCATTATTACATTGTTACATTATTACTACATTATTTATACATCATTACTACATTATTTATACTACATTATTACTACATTATTACTACATTATTTATACAGCATTATTACTACATTATTACTACATTATTTATACAGCATTATTACTACATTATTACTACATTATTACTACATTATTTATACAGCATTATTACTACATTATTTATACAGCATTATTACTACATTATTACTACATTATTTATACAACATTATTACTACATTATTATTACATTATTACTACATTATTACTACATTATTACTACAGCATTATTACTACATTATTACTACATTATTACTACATTATTTATACAGCATTATTACTACATTATTACTACATTATTACTACATTATTACTACAGCATTATTACTACATTATTACTACATTATTACTACATTATTTATACAGCATTATTACTACATTATTACTACATTATTACTACATTATTTATACATCATTACTACATTATTTATACTACATTATTACTACATTATTACTACATTATTTATACAGCATTATTACTACATTATTACTACATTTATACAACATTATTACTACATTATTTATACAGCATTATTACTACATTATCACTACATTATATATACAGCATTATTACTACATTATTACTACATTATTACTACATTATTTATACAGCATTATTACTACATTATTACTACATTTATACAACATTATTACTACATTATATATACAGCATTATTACTACATTATTACTACATTTATACAACATTATTACTACATTATATATACAGCATTATTACTACATTATTACTACATTTATACAACATTATTACTACATTATATATACAGCATTATTACTACATTATTTGTACAGTATTATTACATTGTTACATTATGATAAGGACACAGCGGTCTGAACACCTGGGAACCCCACAAATACAGTTTATAATACATAATATATAAATGATAATTATATTTTCTGCTCATTCACTCGCCTGTGGTCATTCATTTGCCCGCGAGAGACGAGTTATCGCTGAGCTCACGACTTCCACCCCTTTTCCCCTAAATCCGGCACAATTTGATTAAAATTCTCCTCACGTCAGTAATTTCCGTTAGAGCCTTGGATTAATTCCCGGGGACGTCGACCGCTTTCTCGCTGAGTGACGATATGAATATTTCATGTACCGAGAGCTGCCGTAGATTTTCTCGTGTTTGTAGACGTAGTAAAAGCCACTGGAAGGAGGATCGCCTCCCGTTACTAAAAACCCCAACCCGTCTTTTGAAATCTGGCTTTTACATCTTTGTTTGTTCTGCGCTCTGGATCGCGAAGGGTTATTAACCGGTGTGATGGGTTCTGCTGCACTCTCTGCAGGGTGTCGCGCATGCCTGCTTTAAGTGTGGTGAGCTTAAGCATTAAACTGGCAGCTCTGCATCGCTAACATACTCTGAGGCGCAGTACAAAGGCTCTGTACCTTTACCCAGACAGGCAGAATCCATGTTTATCTTCATCAGAGTGTTATGCCTCACTATAAAGCTCCTAGCGTGTGATTTGGATGTAAGAGGTGTGCCGGAGCGTGTGAATAAGCGTGTGATAAGCGACAGCTCCACATCTTACTCCGCACCAAACATACCTGACGTGGAGCTGAACCTCCGCTTTCTGTTTTATTCTTAATCCTAGAAAAGACTCAAGTAATGAACGACATCCTGAGCAAGCTTGGGAAAATGTTCAGCCACGTTAGAAAGTTTTACTTTACTGAGAGGGTAGCAGATAAGTGGAACAGCCTCCCAGCAGAAGTGGTAGGGGGTAATACGGTGAGGGTATTAAACATGCATGTGGTAAATTCACATCCGTGTCTTCCCCGGTGCTTCTCTGTTCTGTTGCAGGTGCGATGAGTACGTGACCCAGCTGGACGAGATGCAGAGGCAGCTGGCGGCCGCCGAGGACGAGAAGAAGACTTTAAACTCGCTGCTGCGCATGGCCATCCAGCAGAAGCTGGCTCTGACCCAGCGCTTGGAGCATCTGGAACTCGACCACGAGGCCAAAAGGGTCCGCACAAAATCTGCCTCCAAGCCCAAGAGCAGTAACCCCAGTGTAAGTCAAATCCGCTCCTGCGCGGACAGGTCCGAGGCGTCTGTCCTCAACAACCAGGTTTACTGCAGCGAAAAGTACAAGATCTGCTGTGATTAGCCGAGGCGGGTCGCAAACACTCTGTTCTTTATGCTTTGGGTAACCGCATGAAGCCCGCTGTCTGCACTGTCGCATTAACTGTCATAACGTGTAAAGAGGTGACCGCCGGGCTTGGCTGCCGCTAACAAACACGCATGGAGCATGGAGGACCGGGATCTGCTGACTAACACGTCTCCGCTGCGTCTCATCATATCTGTTCCGCAGAACGGGAAAGAGCGCAGCAATGAGCTTCTCGTGTGGCTCGCGGCGTAGGCTGCCGGGGGGATTTATAATTCCTCCTCCTGGAAGCAGCGGAAGGTGTAGTGATGGAGGTGAGCGATGTGTCCGTCCGGGGCTGGTTCTCCCTGCAGGCGTTTAGAAGACGTGTCCCTTGTTGCACTGCATGGTTTGCTCTTTCCGTTTAGTAAAGCACAACGCGGACCCTCAGATTAGGGCCACATCCTTTCCTATATCCCACGTTATTAATAAGCCGTGTCTGTTGGCTCGTAGTCGGCTAGGAGTTGGCCGCGTATGTTCCGGCCACTAAACGGTGGGTGACGGCCGGACCCGGATCAGCAAGGCGTCACCGGCTTGTCTGACGCAACGATGATCAGTATTTCCGTGTGTCGCTTTAATTGGGGAATGCACATCTGGTGTCTCCTCCGGGGGCTTCGGGGGTTAAGTTACAAGACGTGAAACATTTTAACCATTAATAAACCACAAACTCGCGATTCACCCCTGAGGTGGGAGAGCTGCCGGAAACGGGCATGCTGTCGGGGTGAAATACGGTGATTTTTGTATATAAATGTTACTGAACCTGAGGTTTAACCCTTCCGGTGCCAGCGGAGCAAACTGCAGAGCAGAGTGCCGCCTGCCCGTGGCATTGAAATAGTTAAGTAGCAATCCCGCTGTTTCCTCGCATTTTTTAAAAGGAAAGAAAAGTCTGGTTTCATGAACTTTCTTTCCGGAGATGAGGGGAGGAAAGCGCTGGGTGCGTCATGCAGGTTACGGGGCTCTGCGTTCCATGCGGAACCGGGTATTAAAAAAGCCCGTTTGAGGCAAAAATGTGTACTTCTCAAATTGTGCCTATGCAAAAAAACGTAAATAAATTGAGAGATTCGGCTGAAAGCAAAGTTCCTATTTGGCAAAGTAATGAAAATAACGGCACGTTTTCTGGAAACGGAGGAAACCCGTTGTTTGAAGTGCCTGCGTTTTCTACGCGTTGCCCCGCAGAGCCGTGTTGGGGGGGCCCTGGGCCGTCCTGTTTCCTCGTCCTTATAGATTGTAAGCAGTTCGCTCCCTGTATTACCTGCCTGCTTTCTGAGTGCGTCTGACCCCCTCGACGCATGCTTTAACCCCCGCTTGACGTGCGCTTTAACCCCCGCTCGACACACTTTAATCCGCTTGACACGCTTTAACCCCCACAAATCATTCGTGGAACTTTTTCTCACCAAGCACTTTCCCAAAATAGGTTTCCAGTCGTTTGGTTTTAATAATCCACAAAAACTATATTTATTTGTCTCATGTAACTAGATATAAAAAGTACAACTAATACCACGAAGCAAATGATCCCAAAAACCCTTTATTGTCCTTAAAAATGGATTGTAAAAGCGCCGCTCGTAGCATTTCTTTCCACAGATTTTGGGTCTCGTAATAAAAAATCTATATCTGTCCCGGAAGCCCCGTATCCAGAATGCATGGAATTTGTCTAAAAATTCAGCAGCCGTTAGCAGGCGATGGAACCCCGTTGACGACCGTTGCCGAGCACGAATCTGATAGAAAGGGCCCCAAATATATTCCCGGGGGGGGGGGGGGGTCGCCCGTTCGCCATGCTGTCGTCATAAAACTTCTGTGATTTGTGAATCTTGTGATCCGGCCTCCGCTGCTTGGGATGGCGCTTGGGCTTATCGTCGATTTAACCTACCTCTCCGTCGGGGCCGCACTTATCATTCGGATTAAGAGACCCTCGCCACTTCTTCCCACCGTATCTGGCGTTAGCCCCCCCCCAGACACTAATATCTGCCTCTTTGGGGTACTTTTGCTTCGCTTTCAAACTAACTTTCTCCGAAGCTTCTTCACGGAATGCGAAGTGTCTAACGTTGGTTTTATGTTTCCGTTTCCAGTTATAGAGTAGTCCCTGAAGAAGACCGTTCCGTCCGGTGCATTGATTTGCACAGACCCTCCGCTAAAGCCCCTCCGTACCGCTCTTAGCAGGGGAGGAAAACCACTTCGTGCTCCGGTTCCGTGTTACCGGTTCCGCGTTACCGGTTGCTTTATCACACGGCGATAGAAATGTCTCCATATAATCTGTAAGCTTTACCGGTAACGTACACTCCCATCCCCCCCGCGTTCCTCGGACAGGGGGCCGCCGCGTCGTATTTTCACGTCAGATACTCCGCTTTGGTTAAACCCGTGCACTTTTTATATTAGAGTATTTTACTTTTTTTTATATTTCATGTAGTCGTGTTTTGGATCGAGGGGCGGATGGATTATTAGCCCAAAAACAGAGGATTTTTGTTGGTTTCTGAAGCTTTGTACTTGTTGATTTTTTTATATCAGCATGATGCAGGGAGCTCGGCTAATGTTCCGATTTAACACACGCTTTGGCGTTAAATATATATATATTATATAAATTTATATGTTCTGTGCAACTATAGCTTTTTTTTGCTACAATAAGTATTTTTTGGTGTTTTAATTACTGGTTTTAACTGCCATGTTCATTAAATAAAATCCAGGGTCTCCAAGTTTTGGGGTCGTTCTCATATTATTATTCTTAGGAATAGTTTAACGTAACAAGGAAAAACTTGACTTGCTTTTTGGTTAAAAACAGTAATAGGCACTTGAAAAAAAAAAACCTGTTTAATGTAGTATTACCTAAAAGCACCAGAATATCTGGTTTTTAGGAAATGAAGAATTGCTGACGAACTGAATTTTCTACAAATGTTCCACTGAAATTCCAAATTGGAATTGTTCTGTTTCCTTGTTTATCGTGCCAAATTCTGGTACATCTAGAAAACGTAAATTCTAAAGTTGTCCATTAACGAGCGTTCTTATGCCTTTGTTACCGATGACTGCCGGCAGTGCCTTTCTCAACTACCAAGGGAATTTTAGACGAGTTTTGGTTTCAAAAAAATAAAAATGAAACCAGTTTTTGAAAAATTAAGGACAAGAAAGAGCAATAAGTGCAAAAAAAAGGGAAACACAAAAAAATTGCTTATTTTAAAATTCAGTAAAATTGCTTATATTTACTGAAAGAATTGTAAAAAATTCTGTTGGTCGGCGATTCTTTAAAACGAGAGATCTTTGGTATTTCAGGGATCCGGAGAAAAAAAAATGGAAACTTTGTGAACCAAAATGAAAAGCTTTCACCTTTTTTTTTTTTAAAGCGATGCGAATCCTTTGCCGTCCACTAAACGGGGTTCCGGGTCCCGCGGCGCCAGGTCCCACGGCGCCGGGTTCCGCGTCAATGTCGGCTTTTGCATGTTCTGTATAAACGCCGTTCTTTTCAGGAAACAGAAGCTGGAAACGGCATCAACAAGCGTGAAATGCGTCGGCTCTGCACGTTTGTCGAGGCCGCGGCGAATGTTTTAATTGGTTACTCTGTAAAATGACAATTTTTATAAAAAAATTAATATAAAATCCAAATTCCACTTAAGTTTGAAAAAGTGGGGAAAATTCTGTTTGCTGGAAAAACGATCTTTTGTGGACTTTTCTTGGTTCTCCTCTTTTTCAGTATTGATCCTTAAGCTATGATTTTATCTGTTTGTGGGTATTTATTTAAATGGTTCGTTACGTTCTGTATTATGTTTCTGTGCATTCTAGTGACAAAGTGTTTCCATTTTTTTGGGTTTGCACGTCCTCCTGCCAAGTAACCTTTACACAGATCCGATTGTCAGCTCATAAGCCAACGCTAAGTATAACGGTGTGTCTCGTGTGTTAATGACATGTTAATGCAAGGTTTGTGATTAGAAGGCGTCTGTGTAAAGGTAATCACGTATCAATAAAGGTGATTAAAGGCATCCGACCCGTCTCTTTATTGCTCGGAACGCTCCTGCGCATGGCCGTTAAAGTTAAATAGTTAAGTCTGAGGTCGTTCCGTTGGATTCCCAGGAAAAAATAAGACGTTCAGGAGAAGCCGACACGGTCTGTGTTACACGCCAGCCGCTATCAGACGCTCCATTAAACGGTTAAAGTCTGCGGGATGCCTGCGAGCGGCCGGTGAGTGCCGGGGAGTTCATGGCCGGGGACGCCGAAAGCCGTGCGTTACTGATAATGATTTGTGTAGTGTGGGAGCGGATATTTCTAATAATGATACCTGCGAGATATGAATACCGAGCAGCTGAATATTCCGCAGGCCGGACGTGCTGCGCTGCCGTTAATGGCCACTAGATGGAGCCCTGATGCGGCATGCAGAGAGCTGCCTCCCCTGCCCCGGTTAGTAGTTGTGCGGGGCGATCCGCGCAGGTTTATTACCCTCCACACGGGGACCGGCGGCCGGGTCGTGCTCTGGGGTCTGGTATCCTAACTGGGAGCGTCTATCATTTATCCGGCTCACAATAAAGAGAGAAACCCCCGGGGATCACTCAGCCGGCCCTCGTCTAAGCATTGTGGGTATTGCCGCAGAAAGGGCTGCGCATGATGTGAGTTGTAGAAGCGGTGATAAAGGTCTGCACCCTCGCAGCAAACCGGTGAAGAGTTGTTTCAGTGCCTTCCCATGAGCCTGCTGCGCATGGGGAGGTAAATGTGATGGCTTGACAGTAACTGAACCCCCTGGGATTAGAAATGAGTGATTTAGACACCGTGAGCCCAAGCGGGGGGATAATCGGCTCTCAGTCCCCAGTATTTCAGGTTAATTGGAGGCGTCCGTCAGCCGAGGAACATGTTATTCATTCCCGCGGTGCGAGCGCTACCCAGAACCCCCCGCGGCGGGTAACGAGGGCGCAGCTTCTCATTAAAACGTATACTGCCACCGCTTTAACTTTATGCTGACAGGTGCGAGAGGAGAACTGTTCTCGTATCCAATTCATATCCCACTAGTTGCATTGGTTGCTATGGTGAAAAACGTTTAAAAGTTTGCACCAGAATCCCTTTCTCCGTTTGTACGTTGGATAAAGTGGGCAACGTGCGTCTGCCCCTTTTGGGGGTGCGATTCGGTAAGCCCCCCAAATGTCTTCCAGACCATTAGACAGAGCTTCAGAGCTCGGTCCCCCCGATCCATCAAATAGGTAATTGTTTTGGGGTTTCATTAGGTTCATTGCGGATTTGGGACTGAAGGGAAGCAGCCGGCAAGACGTTTGGCAAAGGTTTGGGTTAAATATTTATTGCCCCTTGAGGTCATTTTTAGCCAAAGGCTTTTCCTTTCTACACAAATCGTCAGCTTTGCAAACAGATCCGAGATCACAAAGAAGTTTTGTTTTCTGAACGTTCTCAGAAACTGGCGAAAAGCACATGAGTCACCACCGGAACCGTGGCGTAACCCGTGAGCGCTGCGGGGTTCCTGACGCCTTTCTCTGCGCCCGTCTGGCATTGAGTGGAAATCGCGCATAAAAACGTACAATAAAAGCGTTAAAAATCTGCCTCGTTAAAGATTCTTTGTTCATTGTAAATGGGTCGCTCTCCGTTAAAGGCTCTTGGCGTGGGGGAAGGGTTGGGCCTTGGGCTGTGTCTGTAAGATGGAGGATCTGAGCAGAACTTTGGGCCCCCAGGAGCCGGTCCCGGGGTGGCAGCTCTAGGCAGTTAGGACACTGATGGGGCTTTAAGGAGTGAGGACGGCTCAGCTGGAGGTGGCAGGAATGGTCTTCCAGGTTCAGGAGCCTTCAGCACCCCGGACAGCGACACGCAAGAGCGCCAGGAGACAATACAGGTGAGTAACGATACTGGGGTATGACATCATAATCCAACAAAAGCCCATCAGACCACCTGCTCATAAGGGCATGCACCCCACGGCCCCTGTATAACTGCATCGAATAAGAACCCCCTCGACCCCCGGGGGTCAGGATGCAGGCGTTATAAAGGCAATTAACCTTCACTTTTATTAGAAACATCTCAGTTTAACTCCCTAACCCACGATTAAATACGTCGCCTGTGCTGGGGGCAGCTAGAGGAGCTGATCAAGAGGGGGCACTCTTTTCAGTGGGTGTGGCTAGAGACATGGATGGGGCGGGGCTTTCCCAGACATTTTATGTGTGTAACATTGCAGGGCATTTAGAATAATAGGCTTATTTACCCCGTTTAATTTATAAAGCCGTTTCCTGCTGTTTCTATACACATTATCGGGGCTTTTAGGGCAGTAGAACCCTGTGATATCCTCATACCCCGCAAACATTCTGACCTCCTAGAAAACAGGGGCATCAGGGGAGGAGAGAGGGGCATCAGGGGAGGGGGAGGGGAGAGGGGCATCAGAGGTTTGAAGGCCAAATAGGGACTGGCCAAACTAAACAGGGACACTTGGGAGGTAATTTCCCATCTAGAAAAAAGTTTAAAGACATCATTAATATGCAATTCATTTTTTGTTAACCCTTCCTGCTCCTCTTATATCACGGCCTCAGATCCACTTAGAAATTAAGAGCCCATCTTTAGGCCCCCCGGAAGCAGTCGCAGCTGCTGCCGTCTCTCACAAACCCCCCGTCCGCTCCTCGGGTAACAGAAAAATTTATAATAGTCCGATTGTCATCGCGGTGTCCATACGACGGCGGGCGCACTGAGAAATCAGGGGCTGTTAACTCTTCAGGACCCAAACAGATGTCTGGCACACAGGTTAAATTATTGTTTGGTTTGTAGAGCGTCAGATGGGCAACAGCGGGTTTGGGAAAGACTGGCCGAAAGGGGCAATGATCTGCAGATTCCCCCCCCCCATCGCTGCACCCCGAGTCACCCTAACCAACACATTCTAAAAACCTATGGAAGGAGCACTGAATGGATCCAGTTAAGGAAATCCTACAAACCTGCCTACAGCTCATTCTGGGGAGGCCTTTATTTATTAACGCAAAATAGGACTGATTATGGGACAAAATTCTAAATGTAGAACAATCACCATGGAAACCATTGGAATATTGCAAGTTCTCCGATGACCAGTTGGGTCAGCGGACAGTTTCTCCAGACAGCGGTATTCGGCCCCCCAGAGACCCTTTCGCTTCTCAATGCCCTAAAAATCTGAAATAAAGGCAGAAAGTGGGCTGTGCTTGGTCCGAACCGCACAGGTGGGAGGGGTGGGGCTATTTTCAAACAACACCTATTTCCTGTTTGGCTTAAAACAGATTTTCATTACTGTTTTCACGGCGGGTTCTGCGGGGGCAGACAACGGATATTAACCCCTTCATAATGGTCATTATGTTTAAGACACACTTGGCTGCCTGTGAGTGCTGAGAGTCAGGCTCGCTTCCCCCGGCCCCAGTGATTGGCTGTCGGGGGTGGGTTGGGTTCTGCCTGTTAGAGGCTCAGCTGCAGGATCTCCCGGCTCTTAGTGAATACAGACAGCTTCTTCCGATCACATGCTGCCCGGGAGCCCTGTGATGCCAGGGATGTAAGGGCTTGGGGTAACCAGGAGGTTCGGGGCATTCGTTCCAGCAGAGAAGAGCAAAAGGAGAATGAGCACCATGACCGGTAACAGAGCCATCAGCCATGCCGGGGCAGAGGGTGAGTTTGGGAAAAGTTTGGGGATTTTACTGGATTTGGGATTTAACCCTTTATTTCCGGCTCTGACATGGAGGCTCTCGGAAGACGTTGGGATTCGGTTGGATCTTTAATAGATTCTCAATGATTTAATGTCCTCTGCTGAGAATTTTATTTATTAACCCATTGAGAGCCAAAGGGGAAGCCTCGCTATAAAGTGTCTCTTTGCTCTCCGGCACTCGGAAAGGTTAAGATTTGCCGTATTTTATTTTTAGAGTCTGCGCTCCCGGGTGAAATGAGTCTCTTACAGACATCTCGCTTTATTCAAAGGAATCGGACACATTCCTTTTGGTTTAAATAAAGGGTTTATTGTCTCGTTTTGTGGGGAGTTCTCAGGGTCCGGGGGGGCTTCTCCGCTGACGGTACATGGAGTTTGCATGTTCGCTGCGTGTTTCCATACATACTCCCTACAGTGCTTCCTGGTAACAATGTATATAAAAGTTTACTGGAAATTGCCAAAATGAACTGGTTTTAACAAGTTTATGGTTAGTGAATTCAGTGACCTTCAGCACGGAAAGGGTTAAGTGAGATGTCAGTGCTATATAAATAATAATATATATATATAAATAACAACAACACACATTGTACAGCGCTGCGGAGTATGATGGCGATATATATAACACGTTGTACAGCACTGGGGAGTATGGTGGCGATAAATAATAACAGCACACATTGTACAGCGCTGCGGAGTATGACGGCGATATATAAATAACACATTGTGCAGCGCTGCGGAGTATGATGGCGATACATAAATAACACATTTGCGCCTCGACGTGGTATTAGCGGTTGCACCGGGGCAGACTGTGCACGTTATGGGGGCTGCTTGGTAGGACAATGAAATCTCACCAAATCTGCGCCTACCTTCCTCCCCCCCAATATTTCCTGTCACAGAAACATAATGTACACCTACCTTCCCCCCCAATATTTCCTGCCATAGAAACATAATGTACACCTACCTTCCCCCCCAATATTTCCTGTCACAGAAACATAATGTGCACCTACCTTCCCCCCCAATATTTCCTGCCATAGAAACATAATGTGCACCTACCCCCCCCAATATTTCCTGTCACAGAAAAATAATGTGCACCTACCTTCCCCCCAATATTTCCTGCCATAGAAACATAATGTACACCTACCTTCCCCCCCAATATTTCCTGCCATAGAAACATAATGTGCACCTACCCCCCCCAATATTTCCTGTCACAGAAAAATAATGTACACCTACCTTCCCCCTCAATATTTCCTGTCACAGAAACATAATGTGTACCTACCTTCCCCCTCAATATTTCCTGTCACAGAAACATAATGTGCACCTACCTTCCCCCCAATATTTCCTGTCACAGAAACATAATGTGTACCTACCTTCCCCCCAATATTTCCTGTCACAGAAACATAATGTGTACCTACCTTCCCCCCCAATATTTCCTGCCATAGAAACATAATGTGTACCTACCTCCCCCCCAATATTTCCTGTCACAGAAACATAATGTGCACTTACCCCCCCAATATTTCCTGTCACAGAAAAATAATGTGCACCTACCTTCCTCCCCCCAATATTTCCTGTCACAGAAACATAATGTACACCAACCCCCCCAATATTTCCTGTCACAGAAACATAATGTGCACCTACCTTCCTCCCCCCAATATTTCCTGTCACAGAAACATAATGTACACCAACCCCCCCAATATTTCCTGTCACAGAAAAATAATGTGCACCTACCTTCCTCCCCCCCAATATTTCCTGTCACAGAAACATAATGTGCACCCCCCAATATTTCCTGTCACAAAAACATAATGTACACCTACCCCCCCAATATTTCCTGCCATAGAAACATAATGTGCACCTACCTTCCCTCCCCAATATTTCCTGCCATAGAAACATAATATGCACCTACCCCCCCCAATATTTCCTGTCACAGAAACATAATGTGCACCTACCCCCCCCAATATTTCCTGTCACAGAAACATAATGTACACCTACCCCCCAATATTTCCTGTCACAGAAAAATAATGTGCACCTACCTTCCCCCCAATATTTCCTGTCACAGAAACATAATGTGCACCTACCCCCCCAATATTTCCTGTCACAGAAACATAATGTGCACCCCCCCAATATTTCCTGTCACAGAAACATAATGGGCACCTACCCCCCCAATATTTCCTGTCACAGAAACATAATGTGCACCTACCTTCCCCCCAATATTTCCTGTCACAGAAAAATAATGTGCACCTACCCCCCCCAATATTTCCTGTCACAAAAACATAATGGGCACCTACCTCCCCCCCAATATTTCCTGTCACAGAAACATAATGTGCACCAACCTTCCCTCCCCAATATTTCCTGTCACAGAAACATAATGTGCACCTACCTCAGTTTATTTTTCTCAGTGCAGGCAGGAGTTGGGACATAAGGCTTTTTCCTCCAAAGGCAGCGAGCTTGCACAGGCCGGCCGGTCTGCGGATGCTGCCAGACTCCAGAGCGCTGGGGGAAGTGACATCATGAAATTAAACATCACTTCCCCCCAGCGCTCAGCCTCCACCAATCACGCCGTTGCGGCACGTGGCGCTGCGCTAAAGACGCTCTGGGCGCTCCCCCTCCTACCAATCACCCTGCCTGCCCTGCGAAAAATACTGATGCCGGCAGGGTACTCTAAATACCGGCTGTGCTGGTGAAATACCGGCCAGGTGGCAACCCTACCTCTGCTGGGAGGCTGTTCCACTTATGTGAAGTAATCACACTTGGTTGAATCCAGTTTGGCTGGTAACTTGCTGCGGTGCACGGCCACCAACATTTGCTATTTTAACAGCTGTGGGGCGGATAACGGAATATTCGGCAGATGTAGGAAGCTTTGGGACGACCGGCTGGTGAACGCTGAGCTGCTCCCCAGGCTGGCGGGGGGTAAATAAGGGAGGCTGAGAGCACCCCTAAATATACCCCCCCATTCCTTCCCACCGGTCTGTGTTATCACCCTAAATATCCCCCAAATTTTCACTCAATCACCAGATCGATTTCTTTAAAATTTTGGGTTATTTTAGGGGAATTTGACCAATTTCTGTATGTAATTGGAATAGGTCAGTTTAGTGCCAGCGACCGGCGGCGTTTGAGGCAAACGGGGGCCAAAGATACGAATCTAAAGGGCGTCCGTGGCTCAGAATGACGTCGGAAACCTTATCGCCCGGATTCTGCTAATAACTCGTTCCAGTGGTTTTTCCCAGTTCTGATCTAATAAATCCACGGAAAAAAAAAAAAGTTTCCAAAACACAGGAAGGTCCCCTGAGAAGCCCCCGACCTGCCGGCCCCCGGTTACATGCCATTAACCGCGTCCTCCCCGTTCCGAAACCTTCGTTATCTCGCTTGGATCCTGAGCGTCAGGTAGATATTAACCCCCCCCCCGAAAAACATTCCCGAGGAGGGTGACTTTGCGGACCCTGGACCCTCCAGAACCTGCCGCCGAATCCATCGCTTTATGACGCGATATTTCCATCGGTGAGTCGCCGACCCGTTTAGTCCTAGTTGGCAGCCCCCCCATTAGGCCGGCAGCCCCCCTCCGTTAGGCCGGCAGCGTGTTATTCACTAAAGATCTCTTAGATTAAGGATTAGATTTATTTAATTATACACCATTATTTGTGACATTCTATCCCCGGAACGGCTTCAGCCGCCTGATCACTCGATACGTGGTAACCGGGAGTCGTGTTGGTGGAGCTGTATTATTTTTCTTCGTTCCGTTCTTTTAAAATTTCTTGTCATTTTCCTCATTCCTGCGCAGTTGCTCGCTTCTCCCTGACAGTCCCGTCATGGGACATTTTCATCTGGTTGCGTTATGTTTCAGGCGCCGCCAGGGCGGGTTCTACGAGTGTTTGCATTGACCCAGCGAGGGGGCAGGGATGAAACCACCCCACGGGGCTCATCTAGTAGCTGGGGCATTATGACAGATCGTTTGCAGCCGGCGGATCCTTGCTGTGCTCCCTCTATAGTTTTTGCCGTTTGCTGCTGTTTTCAGCTGTTTTTCCCATTGTACAGCGCTACGGAATTTGATGGCGCCATATAAAACAATAAATAATAATAATAAGTTTGTGCGGAATGAGTCGCCTCCTGTGCCTGCGATACTGCGCTCCACCAGCAGGCGGCTCCATCGCTTAATATTAAACATCCGTCAATGAACCGTCGCCGCTGCAAAGGGTTCTGGGAACGGATTGTCGGAGCTCAATGTATCACCTTTTGATATTGAACAATATGTATTAAGCTTTATTATTATCAGTATTATTATTATCAGTAGTAGTAGTAGTATTAATTATTTTTAGTATTATTATTGGTATTATTATATTATTATTAGTAGTGGTAGTATTAGTATTATATTATATTATTATTATTAGTAGTAGTAGTATTCTAATATTATTATTGGTGGTAGTAGTATTTATTATTATTAGTATTTTATTATTATTGGTATTATTAGTATTGTTTAAATCAATGTGTTGAATCCAGGACCCCCAATACCCCCCCTTACCGCTGGCTGCTCAGGATTATTTCTTCCTAATTTTGAGAATTTTTATTCTATGTATTTTTAAAGCTGCGACATGGCAGAAATTCACGCGTTTTTGGTGAAAATATTATTGTGCTTTTAGTAAATACCCGCTGGGTGGAAACGCAGCGTTTCTATTTAGCTGTAAATGTGTATTTTCTAGCAGTAAAACCGTATGTGTGAAGGGTTAACGGTTCTAATCATCCCAGCCATTAATATATTTAATTTCTGCCGAGGTTTGACTCGGAATGATGAGAGTTGGAGGGACGCAGGTGGCCCATCACTTAAAAATCTGAAAACTTCCCAATCGGTGGATAAACGCAAATTAATTGCGCCCTTTGATCAGATGTTGTAAATAAATCAATTGCTCTCTGACCTTTTCAGTCCATTCATTTATCGCCCCAACGAGGTGTTTTATTGTGATTTATTTGCTGAATTCACTATTGGGTCAGGTGTTACAGACCAGCACCCGAGGGGTTAAGTAAATTGTGTTTTTTTTGAAGGCGTCTTTGGGGGCTCCTGGAGGGGGGGGGGATTTGTGAAGCTTTTGGCCTTTTAATAGATGAATGAACAAGAAAAAGCCCTGAGTCAGATGACTGAGCGGGGGAGGGGAGAAGCCTCTGTTGCTAGGAGACAATAGATAATCTCAAAATGTTTTCAATGAGTCATCATTTGGAGTGAAAACACATGCAGCCGCGGAATATTAATGGGTTACTGTCTCTTTAACAACCCCCATCCCAAAAAGGGGGGGTAAAACGTTTCCCCGTACCACCTGCCGGTACCTACCTGCTGGCCAAAGGGGTAACTGGGAGCCTTTACGCCAATTATTGGGGTCATGGGGCAGATTCTTGGGGTCTCTGGGTTATGGGGCAGATTCTCGGGGCTATGGGGCTGATCCCCGGATGGATATAAAGGTGGGAGTCTTGGGGTTGGGTAATTTTTTATTTGTTTTATCCTCGTACCCCGGCCGTGACCCGTCAATATTGTGAAGGGCTGGGTGCGAGGGGTCCCCGCGAGCTCCGCTACCCCCTCGGGTCCCAGTGAAGGGATCTCCTCCGCAGCCGCTGCAGGAGCTCTTGGGGATTTGATTGACAGCTCTGGGTTCCGAGAGGCTCTGACCCGGATTTACGCGTTCTCTTCCCACCCAAAAAAAAAAAAACGTTAACTTTTTACAATCCCGGGTCCAGAACCACCGCGGCGGGTCGGAGGCTCCAAAGTCCTCAAACAACAAACTGCGAAGTTCTAGACTCCAAACCCCAAAAGGTTGCAACGAGGTTCTCCGCGTCCCGGAAAAATTCCCTTTTTTTTTCTAGTAGACAAAAAGGGCACTAAAACTGTCGCAATCAGCAAGATGGTACCGCGGGTTACTATGGCGACTGCTCTGTTTTTATCACTTTGGGTCCCCCCCGCATTCATATCATTCTTAACCCGGTTTTAAACCGATGAATCCTTTCGGAGGCCGCTGGACGAAAAGCAGATGTTTCTAGCCGGGATAAACGTCTCTTTTTCGTCTGCACTCGTCCTCCCCGAGAGATTTCATCCGTCGCTCCTCACCCGAGTGCCGGCTTTTGTCATCCCCCCCCCCGCACATTTATTGCCATGGCAACAATTCCAAGGCATTCTGCAGCCTGAAAGTACTTTCTCCCTTTCACGCGCATGCTGGCATTGTCAGAGCTCAGGGCGTCCGTGGCGCTGAGGATGAAGGACGGGGACCGGCCGCTGGGCTGAGGGGCCTCGCTCATAGATGAATAAGGCGACCTTCAAATGACCTAGAGAATACCCCCCCCCGCTGCGGATTTACCCCCTGGATTTTATCGGAGAGGGAGATATACCCGGTTCCCGAAGGGGCAGATGGTCGGCTGGTTGGCGTCCGGCGGGCCGTGTCGGGTAAGGACTGACGTTCTCGTTCGTGGTCCGATGAGGTGGGTTTTTGTGTTTCTTGTCTCGTTGTGGCGATTCTCTGCGGACGTCGTTCGCTGGCTCTCCGGTTACACGTGTCAGGTGCCTCCGACGGGAAATCGCAGAAAATCCTTTCGCTTTGTTTTATTTACTAATAAAAAAGGATGATTGGAACCGATCTCTGCAAATCGGGCTTTCCTGCGTGAGATCTGCTAATATCTACATGTATGTGTAGCGCAGAGACGAGGGTGTGTGTGTATATGTATATGTGTGTGTGTGTATATATGTGTGTGTGTGTGTGTGTGTGTGTGTGTGTGCATGGATGTGCAGACCGACAAGCCCAAAGCACAACTTTAAGGGATAACCCCCTTTTAACCCTTACAGTGATTGGCTGCATGCACGGCTCGCATTTCATCTGACTGTCAAAGAAGGAGAATATCATCCTCTGCACTCAAAAGGTTAAGCCCAATGACATGTTGTGACATGATTTCGATGATTGGGTTAACCCTCGCAGTCCACGTTCCAGCTGCGCAGAGGTTTGGGTTTGATCTCTCGTTATCGCTCGATGTATTTTTGTCACGTTTTTCTGTAGATCGCTCGTCGTTACCGTTGGCGGCCGAGTCGTTCGGATTCTGTGGGGCAGAAAGAATGTGAATCCGTTTCCCATCAATGGATCTTTTTCGATGCCAAAGTTGCCCTGGCGACTGAGAGACGTCTGGGGGGGGCGTTCTGGGAAGGTTTCTGGGGCTTTATTGTTGGCGTTTTGGCTGGGGGGGGCCCTGGTGACTGAACCCCTAGGGTTGCGCATGCAGGCTTAGGGGCCAGGGTTTGATTGTCTGCGTGCCTCCGGGCAACCAACAGGCCGACATTTACATATCAATAGTTTGTCTGGTAATATATCACACGGATCTGTATCTTTATATAAAAAGCAGGACGGTAAAAGGTGATTTTAGAACTTCTCGGGGGAGGGGGGCGTTTTATACAATATCTGTGATTTAAGGCGTTGTATCCTCTGTATTAGCAGAGTTTAGATCGTCGTATATGATGTATAAGGGGGGTGTTGGCCGCAGGTCTTCCGTCGATGTATATTTTATGCAGGTTTTTATAATCCTGAATCCCCATAAATTGAATCTTTAACTTCGCCTTTTAATCTGCAGCACGTTAGAGGGCGCAGTACCCCCGGGAGCCAGCGGAGGCGCTCCGTCATATCCGGCTCTGTCTGCAGCTTAACAGACCGTAATCAGGCGGGAAACCGGGCGACGGATCCGGGGCGCTCCCCGCGCATTGCCCCGCGCATTGCCCCGCGCATTCCCCACGCGCTCCCCGTGCAGATAGAGGATGGTGACGGCAGCGCGACGTCCTCCGGATACCGCGTGTAAACACGCAGGGCTCTAATAGCGGCTCCGCGTTACGGAGCCTTCTATACAGGATTTATATCGTCTCCGGAATAATCCCTGTAACCGCTCGTCTGGAATCGCGCGGGAATCCCTTAGCCGTGGAATGTTTTATTAAATCTATTCTTTTAATCCCATTTCAGGGTATTCTGGGTAACGTTTTGGCGAGCCAGACATTTGCTATTGAAACCGGTTTACGGATTACAGAGGGCCCAACGCCAGCCCTCGAGGGCCGTGATACGGAGTCCGTGTTTTTGGTGTCCCAGCTCACGCCTCTCAATTTAGGAATCTTTAAACTAGTTTCTTTTATTAAAATGTAATCATTAAACTGTTCCGTTTTCAGGCTGGGATAGATAGAATTCCTGGCCCGTTTGCGGCCCTCGAGGACCATGGCTGTGCAGCTCTCTGTCAGGGAAACTATAATAAGTGAAAATGTCACAAACATTAAATGGCTTTGGAAATGTATAAATCTGCATCTCTCGCTGCCCCACGCGTTTAACACCCGATTTCCCAACCGTTTTTTTTTTTTTTGTAATTCAGCTTTTCGTCTTTGAAGGTCGGAGCGACCGGCTCGTTAATCTCTCCGCGGTTTTCTGTAATTAACTAATAATCAGCGGTTACTCGGCTCTCCGCTGGGTAGGAGACGTTGGCCCGGTGGGTGCGCGGCGTCGCCGGCTCCTCGGATCAGCGAGCCCCAAGTGGATTCCGCACTGCTGGGAAGTGTTTGCCGGAAGGTTCCGGATCCTCGGCGAGTCATTTATTTATCAGAATTTAACCCATAAAAGGCTTTGTCTCGCAGGCAGGAGCGTTTGGCTCGGAACGAAGTTCTCCGACCCGAGAGGCCGATGAAGGAATCCCAAGAAACAATAAATCAGATTGTGCGCAGGCTGTAAATCTCCAGAAGCGAATAAAGCCCTTTGCGGCCGGTGAGGATTAATCCTGAAGCCGCTGCCGGTTCCCGATCTCTATTTAATAACCGCGCGTGACGGCGAGCGGATTACACCGTCCGCCATGAGGGTGATAAAGCCGCCGGATCCGAGAATTCTACAAGCTGGGCCGCGGAACGTCTCTTCGGAATGTTCAAAGGTCACTGATGGGGGGCCGTGGGGGGCCGCAGGAGATCGCTCCGTTAGTTGGGAAGCTGTGACACGTTTCATGTTTGGTAGACGTGGCTACTTGTGCCGATGGAATTTTGCCCTCATGAAGAACACTTTGATGCTCGTTATGCGCTCGTAATACCCGCGGCCCGGATTTAATGACTGCCGACTACTTCACGATGCATAAAAAATATCGATCTCTGGGCTCTTGGCTCCGTTTTCTGGTATAATTCATGAAAATGAAGAAAAGTCACCAGAACATCAATCTACGTCGATGGCCTGAAGTCGTGGAGGTTCTGCGTTAATAGTCGTGGAGTCTCTTAAAATCGATTAGAACGCTGAACAGTAATTCGTCATCGCGTGGCCCCCCGTCCATCGGCCCCCCGTCCAGCACTCCGGTCCATCGCTCCGTTCAGTCAAAATATTCCTTTATTGAAATTTTTCGGGAGATTCATGTCCGAGAAATTCTTTGCCTTCCTAGACGTCTAACCGGAGAAGGACCTTTGTGTCTGGAGAGTAAGGACTTGTCTCGGGGGCCGTGGATCGCCGGCGCTTCCTTCCATGGTTGGTAATGAAATGTTTGCGTTACGAGGCTGTTAACGTGTTGTCCCAAGAGCTGATGATCAGACGGAGAGATCGTGCATGTTACGGGGAACAGATTCTGCCGCGATCACTTTGCATCATGTTATAAAATGTTTGTCGGGATGCGTTGGTCGCGCGCGGACCCCCGGGGCAGCGTCTGCCCTGTTTGATATCCATGCGCAGTGACAGCACGTCATGTCTTCTCCCGTCTACGAGAGAAGAAGGCGGCCCCTCTGACACTCCATGTGTGGCCCTCGTGCTGCCGATGTAATAACCGAGACCTTTGTGAATTTTCACTCCAGGCCCAGAAACGCGGAATTAAATGGCGCCATCGCCAGGCACTCGGGGGAACTGCAGGGACTGACATGAAGACTTCCTTCCTTCTTGGCCAATTCCGCTCATTTTCTTTCTCGCTGTAGAATTTTTACGCTACTCTTTTAAGTGCGTTTCCTGTCTTTTTGGTAAAATCAGATACTGAAGTAATAGTGTCTTTTTCTCAGCGCGGGAGCGGATCACTTTTAAGATCCGGCAGATAGCGCCCCTGGCTTCGCGTGTTTGTTGTTCTCGTACATGTGGACGGAGGAGGCTCGGCTGCTTCAAGCTGTTGTCCTGCGGGTAACTGAACAAACGACTTTCAGTAAAGCAGAGGTCACGGAAGTCTTTGCTCTGAACGCACTTTATCTGCGCAGGAAATGGCTGCGCTCCCTCGGCTCCGTGCAGAATACCGCGGGCACGTTCACTACACGGCGCAGCCATCTGCCAATCACAACTTCACGTTAAAGATGGTTGGTGGTGGGCAGTAAGTGCCCCTGGGTGGAGGGGCAAATTCAAGGGGCAAAAGAATCAGATTCCAGGCATGAAGGGCCCGTCCCGGGAGCGACTCTTTCATAAAAAACACAAAACCAACCCAGTCTGGGGTCAGATTACATCACATCTTCAATCAGATCAAATTTAAAGGTGATGATGTCATAAGCGTAGAGAGAAGCCAGGATTAAATGTTTGTCCTGTGTGCGCCGGGTGCCGCGGACATCATCGACATGCTGTAGAGGCTCAAATATAGTCGTTGGTCTCGTCTTAGATTCAGGAGCCGTATGTCTATCCCATGCATGTTTAATCCCCTCACTGTATTACCCCCTACCACCTCTGCTGAGATGCTGCTCCAATTGAAGTATAATAAAATGATTATGAATCTTGTATCTGTTTTCTGTAACGGCCGGTTATTTGTAAGGTTTGCTGGGGTAACACCTGCTGTTAGTGCAGTCTGGCAGAGCCCTGTGTCCCAGGTGGGGCTGGTATTGTGAGAATCCCCTTTGTGATACTCCGGCGGTGGTTCGGGTTCCAGTACGGGGGGGGGGTAAAGCCTTTAATCTTTCCTGGAGAGGAGAAATCCCGGATTAATGTATTGCCGGCAGGAACTGCACCTGAGCATTTGCTAATACTGCCTGTGTCTGGGGTATTTACACGGAGGGGCAACGTGGGGCAGCTCAGGAAATAATCCGCATTTATGGAGGCGCTATCTGTGACTGTAATAAAAGACGCTTTAAAAATCAGGTTTTTGGGGCCGACGCTGTTTTTTAATGAAAATCATATGATTTAGTAGTTAACATGAAGGGGTAACATAGATCATACCTCCCAACTTCTACCCTGGGGGCGGAACTTGGGAGGTATGATCTGTCACTCAAACCGGCAGCGCTACTGTGCGTGTGTTTATTCGTGACACGTATCACCTGACCTGTAGCAGGTTTAAACAGCGTTTGAAGTTCATCAAAGGGGATCATTTTTCATTCTTCTTTATCCACGGCCAGGGCTGAACGGATCCAGCAGAATTACTGCTTTAAAGAAGCTCAAACAAAAGCCTTTTCTTCCCTCCTCCGGGGTATTTACTGTTCAATGGGATAATTCACACGCCCCGCACAATGTATAGTTAAATCAGCGAGCCGGCCCGGTGTAATGTATAGTTAAACTGATGTTTAATGCCCTGGCTGTCATGTGATTGGTCGTCGTTGACGGTTGCCGTCTGTAGAGCGTGTTGGAAATGTTTGACGTTTTGTAATCTCGGCACGGCGGTTATTTGTTTTATTTTAGCAAATTCAGAGCCATGTTTTAGTTATTGTGTATTTTTAGTAACCTGACCTGTTCTTGGCGCCGACCGACATCGGAGGTCACGCAAATTCAAAGGGTTAATAAGTAACCGCAGCCCCAGGCCTCTCTATACCTCGTATGATGTCACAAACTTCCATCATTTTCATAAAAATCCCCACGAATGTATGCGCTTATCTTTCTGTAAACTCATCGTTCTATCCGTGTCATCCGTGCGCGTTTCCCGCCGTTACTTCAGCTCCACCAATCGATGCGCATTTTCTTCCTGTCGCCGGGCGCCGCTCCTATGAGGTGATTCAATGATGGGGAGGGAGGGGGCGGGTCTTATAAAGTCAAAATGGTTCCATACATGCTGGGACCCCAAAGGCCTGACCTTCGGCGAGTCCTTAAGTAATAATGAATACATAGACGGGGCTGGCTTTACGACGAGACACCCGTCTGTCTTATTTACTAAGCTGAAGGAAGAGACGATGAATTTGGTGACGATGTCAGCCGTTCCCTGGTGGTCTCCGGTGTTCCTTGGTGTTGTCCGGTGTTCTCCGGTGTCTGAGAAGCAGATAAAATGTTTTCACGAGGGGTTGGTTTCTGTAGCGACACCTGAATGACAGCAGTTCCTGGCAGAGCATCGCGTCACGAAGCAGAAATGTAAACGTTCTCCTCGAGCTCCTCGTCTTCAAAATAGGAACTGAGTGCGAGATGCAGGAAGTGTGCGGAGAGCTGACAGCGGCCGCTGCTTCGGGGAGGTGAGTCACCGGGCTCCAGGCTTCACAAATTAGGTTAAAACACAGGATTTCTGCCACTTTCTACGGGGTCGGAAGCCCAAACGTGATGTTTTTGGTCCATCGTGAGGTCGGAGCGCTGTCTCCTTTTCGTTTTATTCGCCCGGGGCTGTTAGTTTTACTGTGAAAGCCCCACCGATCTGTGACCTGCCGGGGCTCTTCGTGTCGGTGATGGCCGCGCGGATATAAATGTGAAGCGTCTGACCCTGCAGGGTGAGCTTTTTGGGTAACGAGGGGCCGCGTTCTGGAGACCCCCAGGTTGGTTGCCGTCGGAGGTGAATGGGGGTGGTTGCCGGTTGGGTGCAGGATGTTGAGCTCCTCCCTTTGTTCTCCGGGCACCGGTTGGGTCTTTAGGTTTAGTGATTGACCCTCTGTGGAGTTTTGAGGTTGACTTTATTTACCCAAACTGAATGCGAGCTCTTTGGGACAGTGTTCAAAAGGTAGGTCTGAGCCTTTTACTATCACCACACTCCGTCCCAAAGAGCTTGCATTCCGCTAGGTTTTTTTCTGGGGGGGGGGTTGTGAACTGTTAATATTTAAATCAGAGGATGCTGGGCCCCTGACCTGCCACCCGCTGCTCCTTTGCACCCCGCTGCTCCTCTGGGACCCTGGCTTTGCACCCCGCTGCTCCTCTGGGACCCTGGCTTTGCACCCCGCTGCTCCTCTGGGACCCTGGCTTTGTACCCCGCTGCTCCTCTGGACCCCTGGCTTTGCACCCCGCTGCTCCTCTGGACCCCTGGCTTTGCACCCCGCTGCTCCTCTGGACCCCTGGCTTTATACCCCGCTGCTCCTCTGGACCCCTGGCTTTGCACCCCGCTGCTCCTCTGGACCCCTGGCTTTATACCCCGCTGCTCCTCTGGACCCCTGGCTTTGCACCCCGCTGCTCCTCTGGACGAGGGGCTGCAATGTTGTCTTAATAGAATTTCACAAATCAATCTGATTTCCAATAAACGGCGTTCAGAAGCCCGGAAATGGCAGGAATTGTCACGAATTCTGACTCCAGGGGGACTTGGCTGCGTTTTTACTGAATAAAGCGTTTAATTGGCGACTTGCGGGGACAAGAACGAGAATAAAAAAGGAATCCAAGCCATCCTGAAAGACGAGTTTCCCGCCCCGAGGGCCAGGAGTTCAGATAACGGAGCCCGGAATAAACGCGGGGAATGTTTACAGAGTCCGTCCGTCTCGCCAGACGCTTTACACGGACGGGTTATTCATCTGGAGAACCGGTTGCCGATACGTTGTTACCGACGCGGCTCGTGGAGAAATGTAACCGGCGACAGGTTTACGGCGGAGTCTAGGGGTTAGTGTGATGGCGTGGTGCCTGCCTGCATGCAGGTGGAAACGATGTATCCGGTTGGTGTTGATATCCGCGCAGGAGGGATCCGGCGGCTCGAGAACCTTCACAACTATTTAGTGACGTAAGATTTGGGCGGCCAGGAGACCCCGCGACGGTCTCGCTCCTTCCCGATGACTCTGCGAGCCGCACTGCGGGGATTAAAACCGAATCGATGACTGAACGTAAACAGAATATTTCAGAGAAAACAGACGTTCCTTTAAATTCAGATAATGGAGAAAATAACCCTAAATCCAACGAATTTGTGAAAATCCTTGTTTCTCGTTCGTCTCCCGCGTGTCCCGGCCCCAAACCGCTCATGTTCTCGGGCTTAGTTTTATGATCCGATGAAGTTTCGTGTATTTTGTTTTTGGGGGGTTATGACATCATGGAGGCGACTTTGCGAATCTCACCCTTATAACGCCTTAAACTCCAGCATCAAAGAGATCCCGAAGATTAAAGGACCGTCTGGAGGCCGAAGCTTCTTCTCAGAAATAATTGGCGTCGATGTCTCATATTTACCCAATTCAATTAACCTTTTGAGCGCCTGCCTCCTATGCACAGTATGCTTATAACGTGTCGCTACGTCAGTGTGTCCGACGTCGGCCCCTTGTTGGTAAGCCTCGGTTTTCGGGTAAGGCTGGGGGTGGAGGTTCTGATTTTAAAGGAAACGTTGAGCGATTCGGCAGCAGAATCATGATTTTTTTGTATTTGTGTAAACTTTTGGAGTGTTTTTTGTGAACGTGGAACGCGTCTCCTTCCTAGGATCCACTAGCCATAGACGTCCGGCAGGGCAGAGACTTCGGGGGGCGCCCGGAATGAAGGAGAACCGCTGCTTTTATAGGAAAACGGTCTGTGCTGAAAGAATTAAGCTGCGTGGATGAATGAAACGGACCCGGATACCGGAACCACCGGAGACTGTTTGCCGCACCCGGTAAATCCGGTTCTAGATTCAACCGTGTGCCGCAGGACAAAGCTTTTCAGCCTTGGAAGTGTTTGTTTACAGCCGGTTGAAGGGGGTCTGCCGGTGTTGCGCATTCCCCTTTCTGTCTCGTCTGGGTTTATTGGCACATCGATGACGAATCGCTTCCCTTCGCCGATCTGTTTTCCTGTCAACGCGGAGATCGAGGGCCGAACATGAAAGTTACCTTAACGCTCGGTCCCTCCGTGACGGCGATATATAAATCAATAACACACATTGTACAGCGCTGCGGAATATGATGGCGATATATAAATAATAACACACATTGTACAGCGCTGTGGAATGTGACGGCGATATATAAATAATAATCACACGTTGTACAGCGCTGCGGAGTATGACTGCGCTATGTAACTTAATAAAGGACCCCCAAATCCTCCGGCCGAGGGATCTCGTTTTAACGATTCTCAGCGACTTCATCGAATTGGCTCTGAAGATTCCAGGCGGTTTTCTCCAACATTCCGGTCGTTTCCATCAGAGAATTCCCGAAACTCGGCTCCGAGGCGCAGAAACGCGGAATATGAAAAGTTCATTGGACTCGTCTGCCTCTGACCTAAATACCTCCGCCGCTGTCTCATCCGCTTCCCTGCTCGTTTTAGGGAGAAAATTCTGGTTTTAGAGATAAAAAAAAACAAAACAGCCTGCGTGTTTTTATTTAACCGTTTGCTGGAATTGGTGCCTTGCTGGCTTCGATCTGGTTGCATGGTTAGAACATGCGCGGCACTGATTGAGTTTTTTTGGGGTGTTTCGTACAGCCCCCCCGTGATATTAATATATTTCACAGTAAATTAGCTTTTCGTGGTCTCGCTTTACAGAGTTTTAGGGAAGCTGAAATATTTAAAGATATTTGTTTTAAATACCGCAGGCAGAAAAGGGGAACAGATTCCGAACCCAATGATATCGCAGCGCGGGGGGGGCAGCCGGTGGCCCGATGATTGCCCTTCGGCGCCTATTATTATTACTATTTATTATTACTGATATTATTATTACTATTATTTATTACTGACATTTATTATTATTATTACTATTCATTATTACTGATATTATTATTACTATTATTATTATTACTATTATTTATTACTGACATTTATTATTATTATTATTACTATTTATAATATTACTGATATTATTATTATTGTTTAATAATAGAATGCGCGTCCGGCCGAGTGCGCTGCGGGCGTCAGCATGCGGTGTGGGAATCTGTCTGCGTGATGCATGCGCGTCGGTCTGCAGACTTCGTAACGTGACACCTTTTTATTTCTATGTTTCCAGGTTTCTGTTCAGCGTCTTTTCAGCCGAAATGCCGCGTTGACGGGGGTCCGCGTGGGAAGCTGCAGCCGGCCGACCCAGTAAAATGCATCCAGCAAACTGGGAGGAAATGGAAATGCAGAGCGGTCCCAGCGAGAAGTCCGGCTGCAGGAAAACCGCAAGGTGAGAGCGGCCGCCGGTTCTGGGGATTCCGGGGTCACGAGAGTTAATAATGAAGAAATAAGAGGATCTCCCATCGGGTTAATAGATTGTAAGCTCCGAGACGCAGGGCCACCTCCTCCTTCTCTCCGATCTTATTGTCGATACGTCGACCGTCTCTTTGTAACTGCGCTACAGAGTCTGCTGGCGCTATATAAATGCGTGTTTGGGCCCCCGGTTAAGATGGCGTCGTCACCCCCTTCATGCACGCGTGTTCACCCCCTTCATGCACGCGTGTTCACCCCCTTCATACACGCGTGTTCACCCCCTTCATGCACGCGTGTTCACAAGCGCTCTGCCTTCACATTGAGCCTTTAGTATGCTCTATTAAAACCCAATAGAAAGGGGCTTTGCCGTGGGTTTGCTCGGCGCTGTGGAGATGTTTGGTAAGAATGTTACTTAAAGCGAACGAGGAAGGAAGGCAGATGGTGGTTAGCCGCAAGCTTCGAGAAGGGCCGACGTGGGAGGAAGCGGGGGCCGGGCAGAGATCCGCGCCGGGGCTCAAACCTTCTGCACGTCGTTCAGATTATTAGCGGGATCTTTCGTAAGACTTTGGAATGATTTAACCGTTTGGCTGCCGTACGGCCGGCGTGGCAAAGCCAGCAATGTGAAACGCGTCGGATTACTTACTAAAGTGAGATCGTTATCCGGGGGAGCGGGGAAAATGTCTGTTAGGGGAACTGCTGGCCAAATCCAGAGAAGACCGGGCTTTGTTTGGCCCCGGTGCCCGGCTGGTGACATCATCCTGAACCCATATGCAAATGATCTCCTCCAAAGAGCAGCCAATTTGCATGTGGGGGCTCGTTGATGAGCTCAGGGGTTTACGTGCCGTCTTATCTACAGATCTGCTGCATTTCTGACATAACACGGAGCGGCGCGTTCCCCGGGCTGTATGTATTGTAAACATGTTCAGTGTTATTCATGTAAACTCAGCCCAGGCACGGCTTCACCAGTAAACACGCTACATACACGGCTCCGCGTCAGCCAGGGGTCTGCACGACTCGGCCCCGGATTAATCCTTTGAAGCGCCCGCCGCGGCAGGGGAGTCTGGGTCACCCGTCTGAAACCACAGCCTCCCGGTACAAAATGAGGTCATGCAGGGGCAATTACCACCTGAGCTCAAGCAGGATGACACTGTGCTTTCTCTGCAGCTAATTAAGACCTTTTGGATTGTGATCTTTCTTTTTCCGCGTTCCCGCTAGTACCCCCTAAACCAGATCACCTGAAAGCTGGATTCCCGGAAAGGACCAGACAGCGGATTCCTCCAGCGCCATCCAGACCCCTGCCCTCCGTCCCCAAACCCCCCCGACGTCCCGGGGCCCGGGAGCAGAACAGGCCGCCGGACATCAGCATCCTCATCGAGAAGTTCGAAAGTTTCAGGTAAATAGTCTCTGCCCCGCGGAGGGGCATCTGTCTGCTAAGTGCCCCCTGCTGCCCCTAAAGATGCCGTACATGATGTCTTAGAAGCGCGTTTCGGGGGCCGCGGACGTCCGTAAAACCTAATCATCCGCCTCAGTATTATCTTTTTCTGTTTCCTAGGCAACCGGTCCAACCCGCGAAGAAACAACGTATCAATATTAATATGGAATTAGGATCAAAATCCTCGAAATGTCCTCGTCTGTCCTGCAAAGACTCGGCCGCAGAGATCGCAAGCGAGGAGCGGACGGCGCCGGAGGATAACGAAGCCGCCAACTGCGAGGCTCTGAAATTCAAAGGACTGAATATCGCCGACGGCAACGGGGAGAATCCCGACGGGATCCTCGAAGACGAGCCCCGGAGAGATAACGGCAACGAAGACTCAACCATGGACCCCAACGACAACGGCAAAATTCCCAACCGAGACAGCGGGATCGACAGCCCCTCGTGCAGCGTGGTGGGGGAGGTGTTTTCTAGCGACGACATTGCGGACCCCAAAAAACTTACTTTGCCCGTCAACGCCATGGAGACGGGGAAGGACAGAAAGGATCAGGCTTCGTCTGTGGACCGAAAGCAGGACTTTCTTCAAGAAGAAGACAGCGACATGGATGAAGGAAGCAGCGAGGAGCACGACTCCATCGACGCGCTCAAGACGGACCCCGTCGATTCTGTGAAGGTAGGAACAACGTCTGTAGAGCATTCGGTCCATAAACTGAAGGAGGAGAAGTGTTAGAACCGGAGGGCCAGAGATCGAATGTAAGGAAGTTTTACTTTACTGAGAGGGTGGTAGATAAGTGGAACAGCCTCCCAGCACAGGTGGTAGAGGGTAATACAGCGAGGGTATTAAACATGCATGGGATAGACATACGGCTCCTGAATCTAAGACGAGACCAACGACTGATTAAGGTTTGAGTCTTTACAGCGGGAGAAACGGTGACTAGACGGGGGCCGGATGGGACAGGCAGGTTCTCTGTTTCTGGGGGTAACGTTCCTGATCATCTCAGATATTTTCGCTTCCTGCATAAGAGACTCCGGAGGCTCCGGACATCTCCGGCCATCGAGGGCATCAGCTGGAGGCGGAAGGTTTAGATTTCCGGATGGGGGGAGAGGCTGCGCGGTTTTAGAGACCATAACGTTCCACAGGAGGATTCTTCTAGATTAACGTTCCGGGTACAGAGAGGACGCTCGGAAGAAGTGAATGTTCCGGAACGATATCGGTTACGCCGCGCGCTGCGTTCGCCTTCCCCGGGGACGTTCTGGAGCCGGCCGGTTTCCTGATTAACCTTTAATTCTAATTCCCGGCATTTTATTCCGGGAAGAAATTCTAGAGCAGAGAGTTCGGAGAACGTCGGGATGTGTCCGGAGCTGCGGTTCCGGGGCCGCTGGGGGGAGTTGCGGGGCGATAATGGAAGTATTGATCGGCAGCCTGGAAAGCAATCAATAGAGGAAGTTTAACGTCCCGTCAGATTCTCTCTGGAGACTCTCGGAGGGTATCGGTAACGACCCCCCCTGCACCCCGTCTCTCCCCGTCTCTTATTATATATATATTATTAATCACTCTCTCTGCGGCAGGTGGCCCCCGAGTAACGGCTCCAAATATGGAGACCTTTTGGGGTGAATTCGCAGAAAAACATATAATTTGAATTATTGACTTAAAATACATTAATGGCAGGGGGGGGCTCCGGTGAGCAAAGGAAACGGAGAACTCCAACTCCCAGCACTGCTTTCCACGACACAAAGCCAGGTTACAGTAACAGAACTTAATAAATAACTCCACGGACGGCATGGAGTCTCGGCTTCAATTATATCACATGACTCTGTTTTTATATTAATGATGTTCTCAGGACACGGGGGCCACGGGGGCCGCTCGCCGGCATCTGGCGTTCAGCTGCAATCTGGGGTTTATATTTAATCAGATTTAATGTCTGCCGGGAGTCGGTGAAACGGGTTCTCGCAGGTTTTTATCCGCACGTTCCCGGTTATATTATCACAGAGTCACAGCCCCGGGGCAAATATCCACCGACGCAAATACCCCCCCCCTGTCCCCGACTACTTCCTGTGCTCGGTGTGCGCCGCGTCCTTATCTCACACGTTTATCTCATGTTTTTAATTCTGAAAGTAAATTTCCACTCCGGGGTCACTTCCCAGAAACAAACCGACGCGTTTCACTCCCGTCTGGAAAAACTCAATCACTCAAATGTTTAGAAAGAGTTGATTTTGATCCCAAAACATTAATAGCGTTTTCTGTACTCTGTAAAGTATATTTTTCTGTTTTTTTTTCAGTGTACGGAGCCTCAGAAGCTGTTTAATATCGCCAGCGAGCTGCTTCATACGGAGGAGGCGTACGTTAAGCGGCTGCATCTGCTCGACCAGGTACCTTCTTCTGTAATAAATTCATTGAATGAACCGCAAACCTTTTTAAGGCGGGAGCCGCTGGGTTCTTTTCAGGGAAATTGGTTATTTTTCACTTCTTTCAGATCCTGATACTTAAATATTCAGATAAATTCACCCCCTTTATTCATTCATTCACTTTATTTATTCATTCATTCGTTTTATTCATTCATTTCTCCCGCCAGGTTTTCTGCACTAAGCTGGTTTCGGCCGGAATTCCAACCGACGTAACGAACGGAATTTTCTCCAATATTTCCTCCATCTATTGTTTTCACGGTCAGTTTCTGCTGCCGGAGCTGAAGACGCGAATAACGCAGGAATGGTGAGCTTTCTTCCCCGTTATTATTGGTACTTTTTTGGCTAATTCAGTTTATTATCCTTAACCCCGCGTGCGCCTTGGATTCGGGCTCCTTAGTTCTCTAATAAACACAACTGGCTCCCGAGAACTTCTTTGAGAATGTGGAAGTCGGGTTTTACCTCGTTTATCATTCTGTGGTTTATGCGTTAGACCGGCGGACGTGGACCCCGCGCGCTTCTCGCTGGTTCTCGCGGGGTCCGGCCTCCTCAGGAAGCCCTGGGATTGTTTCTGATCCGCGGCCCCCTCGGTCGATGCCGTTACGCAGCGATGTTGTGGAGAATTTATGAAGAAACGATCGTGTTTTCTGTAAATTTTGCTTTATTTCGTGTATTTTTGAAGGGACTCCAATCCGCGGATAGGCGACATCCTCCAGAAACTCGCTCCTTTCCTGAAGATGTACGGCGAATATATAAAGAATTTCGATAAAGCCATGGAGATGGTGAACGCCTGGACCCAGCGGTCGGCCATCTTTAAAGACGTCGTTCACACCATCCAGGTTTCAGTTTTATTCTTTTCACTTCTAAAAATACAAAAACTTTTTTCTCATTTCCTAAAAAATGTATGAGTTTTATACCCGAAATTTACTCCGCGGGCTCAGAATTCTAAACACAAATCGCTTTATCGACCCAAACCTGGCAAATCGGGGGAGCAGACTGAGGCCTCCGTTGAAACTTTTATTTGTAGGATTTTGGGGTTTTCCAAATAAAAGCGAATCTCTGAGCATGCGCGACGTTCTGCCGCTTGGTTGCCTCTGTCATCAGCGGCTTGTTCGTTAAATGATTTAGCGCTCGGTCATTCGGCGGCTCGTTGCGGCACTCGGCAGATTGAGTGTTAAATCCGCGGCCTCCTTATTTCCCTCGATTATTGACGTTTCCAACAATTTCCACGACCTTCACGCGAAACGAACCCAAATCAATAACGCGGCCAAAAGGCGTCCGTCTCGCACGCAGCGTCTGATCCTTACAGAACCCGGAAATAATTCACATCGTTCCACAGGCAGAACCCGCCGGCAGATCGGCCCCCGGCGGCCCCCATCAAGTCGCCCCTTTCTCCCGCTGTAAAGACTCAAACCTTAATCAGTCGTTGGTCTCGTCTTAGATTCAGGAGCCGTATGTCTATCCCATGCATGTTTAACTCCTCTCACTGTATTACCCTCTACCACTTCTGCTGGGAGGCTGTTCCGCTTATTTAACCCCCACCTTCTAAAGCAATGGAACGTAATAACTGAAAGAGGAGCAGCGTGGGAATATCTGTAACCACCCGGGATAACAGAGAGCGATCCCCGTTAGATATATGAATGTTATTTCCGTTTCTTCGCCCCGATTTATACTCAGAGCTGGGAATTTAAGACCGTTTTGATATTTTGTAGCTTCCAAACGCGTTACTTTTAGTTACTTTTAGTTACTTTTAGTTACTTTTAGTTACTTTTAGTTACTTTTAGTTACTTTTAGTTACTTTGTGTTACTTTGTGTTACTTTGCGTTTACTTTTTGCTTTTTCCTCCCCGCAGAGGGACGACGTGTGCGGGAACCTGACGCTGCAGCATCACATGCTCGAGCCGGTGCAGAGGATCCCGCGCTACGAGTTGTTGCTGAAAGATTATCTGAAGACGCTGCCGGGGGACGCGCCGGACAGGAAGGATTCAGAGAGTGAGTCTCACGGAGGGAACGACTCCCATTATCCTCAGCGCCCAAGTCCGTAAAGCTGACGGCATCGGCGGGTCCATCCCGGGGTGGGGTCACTTTCGATCCTGCCGCGTCACGCGTGTTCCTGGGGCCGATACCGTTTATACCGTCCTGAATGTTTATTGTGTGTTGCAGAGTCCCTGGAGCTGATCTCCACCGCCGCCGACCATTCCAACGCAGCCATTCGGAAGATGGTAAGAAGCCGCCGGACGCCTCAGCCGGCCGTATGTTCAGTGATCGCGTTCTGCGCGTGTCACATCCCGCAGAACATACTAATGTCACGCTTACGCTTTCTTTTCATGTATTCGCCGTCTAAACGCTGTTCATGGTGTAAGCCTGCGGGCCGAGCCGTCTGCGCCTAATGTATCGGGTCCTCTGTCAGTTCTGGTTCTGTCCGACCCTTTGGATGTAGGGACTGTAAGAAGCGCTGCGGGAGTTATCATTTATATAGCACCAACAATTCCTGTAGCGCTTCTTACAGTCCCTACATTCAAAGGGTCGGACAGAACTAGAATGGAGAGACGGGCAATTCCTCTGATGTGTCTCTCGCGCTGTCTCTCTCTCTCTCTCTCTCTTCTTTCATGTGCTTCTCTGTGCCTGCGCGTCACGGTCTGTCTCTCGTGTTATCTGTATGTATGTATGTATATATAATGTGTGTCTCTGCGCCTGCGCATCACGGTCTGTCTCTCGTGTTATCTGTATGTATATATATAATGTGTGTCTCTGCGCCTGTGCATCACGGTCTGTCTCTCGTGTTATCTGTATGTATGTATGTATATAATGTATGTCTCTGCGCCTGCGCGTCACGGTCTGTCTCTCGTGTTATCTATATGTATGTATATAATGTGTGTCTCTGCGCCTGCGCGTCACGGTCTGTCTCTCTCGTGTTATCTGTATGTATATATATATAATGTGTGTCTCTGCGCCTGCGCGTCACGGTCTGTCTCTCGTGTTATCTGTATGTATATATATATAATGTGTGTCTCTGCGCCTGCGCGTCACGGTCTGTCTCTCGTGTTATCTGTATGTATGTATATAATGTTTGTCTCTGCGCCTGCGCGTCACGGTCTGTCTCTCGTGTTATCTGTATGTATGTATATAATGTGTGTCTCTGCGCCTGCGCGTCACGGTCTGTCTCTTGTGTTATCTGTATGTATGTGTATATATAATGTGTGTCTCTGTGCCTGCGCGTCACGGTCTGTCTCTCGTGTTATCTGTATGTATATATGTATATATAATGTGTGTCTCTGCGCCTGCGCGTCACGGTCTGTCTCTCGTGTTATCTGTATATATATATATATAATGTGTGTCTCTGCGCCTGCGCGTCACGGTCTGTCTCTCGTGTTATCTGTATATATATATATATAATGTGTGTCTCTGCGCCTGCGCGTCACGGTCTGTCTCTCTCGTGTTATCTGTATGTATGTATATAATGTGTGTCTCTGCGCCTGCGCGTCACGGTCTGTCTCTCTCGTGTTATCTGTATGTATGTATGTATATATAATGTGTGTCTCTGCGCCTGCGCGTCACGGTCTGTCTCTCTCGTGTTATCTGTATATATATATATAATGTGTGTCTCTGCGCCTGCGCGTCACGGCCTGTCTCTCGTGTTATCTGTATGTATGTATATATAATGTGTGTCTCTGCGCCTGCGCGTCACGGTCTGTCTCTCGTGTTATCTGTATATATATATATAATGTGTGTCTCTGCGCCTGCGCGTCACGGTCTGTCTCTCGTGTTATCTGTATGTATATATATATAATGTGTGTCTCTGTGCCTGCGCGTCACGGTCTGTCTCTCTCGTGTTATCTGTATGTATGTATATAATGTGTGTCTCTGCGCCTGCGCGTCACGGTCTGTCTCTCGTGTTATCTGTATGTTATAAAAAAGCTGATTTTGTGTTTTTATTTGTTTTTGAATGAAAGGAAAAGATGCACAAACTCCTGGAGGTTTACGAGCGTCTCGGGGGGGAGGAGAACATCGTGAATCCGGCCAACGAATTCATTAAAGAAGGACATATCCAGAAATTATCTGCCAAGAACGGGACCACCCAGGACCGCTACCTCTACCTGGTGAGAGGATTCTCCTCAAAGTGTATTCTGAATAATAATAATAATAATAATAATAATAATAATCATCTACAAATAATTAATAATATAATATGAACATAACAAATACTACTACTAATAATAATAATCTACAAGTAAAGAATAAATATATTCATATTATTAGTGGATTATTTAATTTGTATATTATTATTATTATTATTATTATTATTATTAGTATGTGTAATATTAATATTAGTGGATTATTAACAAATACTACTAATAATCTACAAATAATTAATAAATATATTCATATTATTAGTGGATTATTTAATTTGTGGATTATTATTATTATTAGTATTTGTAATATTAATATTAGTGGATTATTAACAAATACTACTAATAATAATAATCTACAAGTAAAGAATAAATATATTCATATTATTAGTGGATTATTTAATTTGTGGATTATTACTATTATTAGTATGTGTAATATTAATATTAGTGGATTATTAACAAATACTACTAATAATAATAATCTACAAGTAGTTAATAAAATAGTTATCTACTAATAATAATAATGAATATAACAAATACTGTTACTAATAATAATAATGAATAATAGAATAATGTGTTTTCTTGCTGTTTAGTTTAATTGTATGCTGCTTTACTGCGTCCCCAAACTGCGGCTGATGGGGCAGAAGTTCAGCGTGCGCGAGAAAATCGATGTCGCCGGACTTCAGGTCGGTGTCTGTGGAGTTTAAATCCTGTGCCGGCTGAGTGTGTTTGGGCTTCAGACCAATCTTAAACGTCATGGAGAGGGTGGTAGATAAATGGAGCAGCCTCCCAGCAGAGGTGGTAGAGGGTAATACAGTGAGGGTATTAAACATGCATGGGATAGACATACGGCTCCTGAATCTAAGACGAGACCGACGACTGATTAAGGTTTTACAGCAGGAGAAACGGGCGACTAGATGGGGCCGACGGGGGCCGATCTCCAGGGGAGGTTCTAGGCTTCTGTCTCCCGGATACGAACCTTTTTTTTTGTTTGTTTTTTTTAAGGTCCAGGAAATTGTGAAGCCGAACGCATCTCATACGTTTCTAATAATAGGGAAGAAGCGGTCGCTGGAACTCCAGGCCAGGTATCAACGACTGTTTAATTACATGAACCGTCTTGGGAGGGGATTTTTTTGGCTGGGCAGTATGGGAGTCGGAGACCAGGTGCCAAAAGTTTGGGTAACTCAGTAACTGTTATTAATATTATTGCAGGACGGAGGAGGAGCGGAGGGACTGGATTCAGGTGAACGGACTTCTTTTTTTATTGGTAACGTTGTGTTTGTTCTGCTCGGCGGGACTCTTCTCAATCATCGGGGGGTTTTTCCGGGTATAATAGGTTAGGTTTTAGCTCCGTATCTGCATCGCGCTCCGTTTCCGTATCCTTCCGCATAAAACGGAACCTTTATTAGTAAATTATGAAGTATCCACAAAGTGAATAATGATTCTCGCAGAGATGTAACGCGGAGCTGCAGCTGCCCGTCCTGACCCTGCAGGGGCAGCAACCTCCCCCGGAAATATCCTAAAAACCCAGCTATCCAAATATAACCCCTCCCCCGCGGAGCGAAGAATCCGAGCCACTGAATCCCCCCGAAGCGACGCGTTCGCAGCGAGGGTTTTTTTTACCAATGGGATAAACTTTCGTCTTTCCTCCCCGACGACGCCACGATGATAAATACTTTTACTGGTCGGAAGTCGGCCAATGGGAACGCTGCCTTCCTCCAATCGCTTAAAAAAAAACAAAAAAAAAAAACACAAATTGGGCACTTTAATTTTTTGGTATTCTGTCCCAATTGCCAGAGTTCCGTGTTCTCCGTATTATTATTAATTATTATTAATAATTATTATTATTATTATTTCTCTCCGTTTCAGGTCATTCAGGCGACGATCGAAAAGCACAAACAGAACAGCGAGACGTTCAAGGCGTTTAACAGCTCGTTTTCCCGGGAGGAGGAACACTGTCCCGATTCTCCCGTAAGTCCCGTCATTCACTAACCGTGTTCCCACCCTTTCGCTGCCAGAGGGGGGGGGGGCGAAGCGGGGCCGGTGGCACTGAAATGGTTAAATAAAGTGTACCTTGAAGCATCGGGAAGTAAACGCGGGTTATTATCTCCGTCACGCTTTAATTATCAAAAAAGGGTTAATGAGCGAAAAGTGTAAATTAGAGTAAAACCTAAATGAATATATTTGAATTCTTCCAGATACCGGCGAGCGGCGCTCAGTCCGATTCTACCCCGGGGTCTGACGGCTGCGGCTCTCCAGGAGGGGTAAGGAAGCCTTTAGGGCTCCAGCTACAATTATAGGATTTTCTTCTACTAGAAAGGGGTTATTGAGTCAAAGTGGAACTTTCTGCGGGTAAAATTACTATTTTTTTGTTGGCCACAGGGGGGCGGTCACGCGCAGAGACACCGGGGTGCTTTAAAATAGAAACCCAATTAACACATTTACCCCCCCCATCAGTCACATGCGTCGAAATCACACGTTACGCAAGCAGCGAGATCCGCAACCCGGCGGCCGCCTTCCGTACATTTATTAGATTTATAATAAGTGGGATTTCTGCACCAAAATAATCGGGTTTATTTATCATTTATTGTGCGGTTTAAGAATTGGAATCTTCTGCCATAAAAACCAACCTGTTTTATTGACGGATCCACCCGGCCCCCGGGCCGCTAATCTGCGGTGTTTTCTTTCTGTTTTGAAGCCGGACTACTTCAGAAAATCTAAAATAAAGAACTGTAAAGGCTGCGGAGAGAGCTTTAACTCCATCACCAAGCGGAGGCATCACTGCAAGCAGTGCTCGGCGGTAAGAGAAGACGACACCCCGCCCCCGCCCGCCCCCGCCCGCCCCTGCGCGCCTGCCGTCTCCTATCTATCTAACGGGGGGGGGCTCCCGTATTAAATAAAAGAATGAATGAAATCTGAGGTTTTTAATGCCGGAAACCCCGCTCTGGGAAGGGCGTCTCGTTGGGTTTCGTGGAGGCCGTCTCACTCGGATCGTTTTCGTTATTTTAGGTGATTTGTGCGAAATGCTCCGAATTTAAGCTTCTCCCAGAAAACGGGAGGCATCACAGAGTCTGTAAGGAGTGTTTCCCGCTGTCCGCGGCCGGCCCCTTCTCTCCGGGGGGAGCAGATCCTGCCGGAGAAATAAAGAAGAAAACCAATTTCGAGGTAATTTTTCCGGGGGGAAATGAATGAAATCGATGAGTAATGACGGCGTCCGCCCGGTCGTGCGATTTAGCGCCTCGTTAGGATCCCCGTTTGATTCATTTCCGTAACGGCCGGTTTATTAACCCGTTCTCGTCACCGGTGCCGGCGTTTCAGCAGCGGCTGCCGGCCGGTAACCTGACTGATTGCAGAAAACGTTTCTTTTTATTTATTTCTGTAAATTCTGGATATCTGGGTGGATTTTAGTTTTCGTTTTTTCCTTTTAGACGAGAAATTCATTGTCTCCGGAGAACAGCGTTTTCTGCAGTAACCTCCTTTTTCTGGAGAAGGGGAAGACCTGGAGCAGGGTCTGGGTCTGTATACCCAAGGCTGAGCCTCTTGTGCTGTATCTTCAGCTCTGCGGTCAGGTGAGCGATTTATCGCGGGAATAAATAAGTCTTAAAATGTCATCGATATCTCCGGATTCTAAATCAGAACGGAGAGCAGCCAATGGGAGATGAGACGAGCGGTGATGACATCACTCGTTCTCTGTACGAACGTCTCCTTTATGATGGTTTTATATGTAAAGTAATATCATTATCCTGACGTCATCGGATCGGGGCCAGAAAAGCCGTTTATGGAGCCAACCCGGCAGACTCAGTGACTAAAAGCAGAGCCGCGGAGTGAGGTTTAGCGGAGGGGAAGCCGATACGATTTACTCGCTTATCGGGCAGATAGAAAATACCTAAATATGAAGAATGGCCACGAAATGAATGCCCGGACTTTATGTTCAGCGGAGAGACGCGACGCGATGCTCTCTACCTCCATTTTATCGCCGCCGCCATTTCTAGCCGTGAAGCCGCGGTTTGTGGGTTTTATTGGATCCATAAAACGTCGGATGCCTCGTCCGGCTCGGCGTCGCCAATAAATCCACAGATGTTACCGGGGAGATGAAACGTCATTCGTGGTCCGTGTTACGAGCCTGGAGTTTAAAGGGTTAAAGAAGTTCTCGGTGAGACGCTTGCGCTCCGCAGAGAATCTGTAACCGGCTCGCTGCGCGCGGTACGTCCCTCGTCTCCATAGCTAGGGATTTATGGGGGATATCCGGCCCTGGATTCGGCCCCCCATAATGAGTGACTTTGCGCTAAACCCGGTTCCTCCTCGTCTGTCTGGATTCTAACGATGTTTCCGTCTTTTTGCAGGACGGGAAATCCCCCCGCGCCATACCGCTGCCCGGATACGAAGTGAGTTTAGCCGGCGCCGCCGACAAGCTGGACCTAAAGCACGCGTTCAAGCTGAGCCAGTCCCAGCAGACGCTGTTCTTCGGCGCGGAGGACGAGGAGTTACTCGGCAAATGGAAAGGAATTCTCAGCCGGGCCTCCAAGGGAGAGGTTTGGGATGAAACGGACGAGCCGGACGAGGCGTAGGAGCCGCTTTCCGATCTTCTTACAACGCGTCCTCCAAACGGCGGCTCCGGAGCCCCATCGCGTAGCTTGCTGTACGTTCTTGTGTTGGCCGACCCGGGGCGCTGCGGACCCTCGGGGGCCGTTTTCCGTGCCGTTTGTCCCGTCAGGATGTCGTATTTCCTTGAATGGGTCGATCCGTTAGATGTCGCGCTCTACGGCTCCGCTAGTTTTGTATATAAGTTTATTTAAAAAGAGCTGCACCGGTGACGACGCATCAATAAATCTTTAGAGACTTGGCACGGCGTCCCGTGGTGCTGCGTCCCGTGGTGCTGCGTCCCGTGGTGCTGCGTCCCGTGGTGCTGTGTCCCGTGGTGCTGCGTCCCGTGGTGCTGCGTCCCGTGGTGCTGCGTCCCGTGGTGCTGCGTTCCGTGGTGCTGCGTTCCGTGGTGCTGCGTCCCGTGGTGCTGCGTCCCGTGGCGGAGTCTTGGCTTCCACAAAGTTAGCACAGAAGAGATCGTGGCCGGCCACGGGCGTCCCTTCCGCGTAGTCCCGCTTCTCGTGGAAGCCGCCATCTTTTGGGATGAAGGACTTCTCTATCGAGTAGCGCTCTGGTCTATGTTGACGCTCGTGGAGTCTCGAGACTCATAAACTCGGGGGGCGCTGTAAGCATTAATAGAGGGGGCTCTTGCTGTCGGTGAAATACCCCCCCCAAAAAAAATCTTCCCCCAAATGAATCCAAAATCCAAGCACCTTCACCACGTTTCAAGAAGTTTTATGGAACGTCTGTTAACCCCCTGTGTGTGTCATTCCCACGAAATGCGTTGCCCACGTCTGGTGCTCAGAGGGTTAAAACAACATTATCAGTACTGCTGGGAAAATATTTTTTTCTTTATTGTTGTTATTTCGGGTTAATCTGGTGTAATTTGTGATTTTATTTATGATTTGTAAATAATGTTAAATACAGATTTTCAGACATTTAAAAAAACAAAAAGGTTTAAGACGTTGAGCACAAAGCGAGGGGATTTTACAGAAAATTGTCTTTTTTTTTTTTCTTTTTTTGTCTGTTTTATATATTTGTCACCGTTTTTTTGTGTGTTTTTTTTTTTTTTTTTATAACTTCTTTAGATGACTTGCAGGTCCGGACTATAAATATATAAAATGTATTTAATTGGTAAAAAGCACCTCGACTCGCGGTTTAATAAGAATAAAATTTTTGAGAATTCTGAAGATGTATTTTAATGTTTTTGCTTTCCTTTTCTAATCGCCGTGGTGACGATATATCTTCTTCCTGAGTCAGATGATGCGTTTTAATCAGAATCACGTCCTTTTCCCCCGTCGTCTGAAGTGTAATCCTTGTTCCACGGATCCCCTCGGCTGGGAGGCTGTTCCACTACAACCATAATCCATTCATCATCTACAACCTTCTCAGCAAAGTTTATTTTTGGCAAAGAGTCGGCTTTAAACTGTCCTGAATGAACTAAAATTCTTTGTGCAAAGAGTCTTATCGCCATAGCAACCAATGTAATTTTTGGCCCTTTGGTCCTTTCCACTGGTTGCTATGACCCCTTTTTACCAGAATCCTTTTTTTTTTTTTATAATTTTATATAATGGTAAATGTTTAAAATGTCTTTTTTTAAAACCATACACCTGGCTGGCTATCTTTTTTTTTTTTTTTTTTTTTTTTTTATATATAAAAAATTGCTATTTTGAGACTTTTAACGGAATTGTTGCTAATAATAGCGATTAATACTCAGATCCTTTTGTTTCTGATGCCGTCGCAGGTCAGGCGATGTTATGAGTAAATTTTCTCTATTTCTCTGTAACCCCCTTTTTAGGAGAAATGGTTATTAAATCCTCCATTATCTTTTATTCAATATCCCAAATTAATTTAAATCGTATAAGTTGCTCGGGTGAAAATAAAAGTCACTTCTTTAGGTCGCCGGCGCGTTTCTTGATATTTGCAGTTAATTGCCGAAGTCTCGCGGGTTTCCATTGAAATCGGTTGACTTTTTTTTTTTTTTTGCTTTTTGACAATTTTTTGGGTTTTGAATTTCATGAAATCGCCTGAAATGTGTTTGAAGAAGATAAATGCGCGGCCGGGGGATTCTCCGGCACTGAAGATGGACCTGGGTGGGTTTTTCCGTCTCGCTATCTTTCTGTCCAGATGGAGCCCCCCGAGCCCCCCGAGCTGGAGGCCGAGATAGCAGAAGCCAGAAGTCTTCCTTCTCGAAACGCCGAGACCTCAGTCTATGAGCCGCCCGAAAAGAGCGTTTATTTTACGAAGAATGTAAAACGTGCGTTTGCTTGGAAAACAATGATGTAATGATGTCATCAAAAACGGATACTTTACCGGTTAACGAGATTAAACGAGCGGTGACTGAATTTATAACGAGGTGTGTTATCGAGGTGTATTTGGGTTATTAGTAATCGTTACACTTTTGCCGTCTTGAGCGTTGTTGAACTATCGCTTTACGATAAAAGGCAGAGCCAGAATTAGAGGCTCCTTCAGCTGCCCCCTGGGGGTAAATGGAATTCACGAGACTATCAGAGATTACGAGCTCCACAGACAACGAGGTTAGACCCTTACAGCCCCGTATTGGGGTCACTGAGTTAAGTCGTATACCATAGAGAGGAAGAGGCTGAGATCCCTCCTGCCGGCAGCGATAATAACGTCTTATCCGCTTCATAAAGCTGACGGAGGACGCCGTTGCTCGGTTCCTGAACGTCCGTCCCGCGTTACAGATGATTCGTTTATCAGAGCGATTAGACGAGGAGCTACCCAGGCACCGCTTCATCCGTAACGGATCCGCCGCGTACCCTTAGTGTGTCGGCCGTCACGTAGACCGCCCCGGCCGGGAAGCCTGATCTCCGAGATGCCTCCTCCCGCCTGCTCCTCCGAGCTCCCAAAAAACGAAGGGAGTCAGATTATTTCGCTCTTAATCCGCGAGAATTCCTCCCCGAATAATAAATTGATAATAGACCATGTCAGGTTCTTTCTCGGAGACGGAGACCCTCTAACACTTAAACGGGGGCACCGATGGCCGTTAATCGGGGGCCGCAGCTGCACGGCTGCTCTGAAAATGTGTAATAAAGACATGAAACCCAAAGCCAGAGACTGGGGTAATTGGCGGGGGTGCGATGCGGCCGCGCATGTGCTCAGTCAGATGTTTCATGGATATTGCGTTTTTAATTTCCGCATCATTTTACAGCTCGGAACGTAAATTCCGCTGAAATATCAAATTAAACGCGATTTCGTTCAGAAAAACCCAAACGGCGCGTTTTATATTATACCTTAAATGATGTATTTTTGCCCGTTTCTGTATATTTTTCGTGGGGTAATCTTTGACTTTTTTTGCCCGTCTGATTTTTGCCCCCCCCTGCGCGGTAACGAAATGCTGATGGATCCGCTGATGGATCCGCGAGCGGGAAGCATTTGATGAGCGAGACGTTTTCTTTGTTTTCTTTGTGTTCCTGCCGGTGATACTCGTTACTTCATTATTTCACAAACCATTTCCCGCACCAAACAGTCGCTTTTGAGGATAATTATGATCATTTCAGTAAATGGGATATTTCCAGATGCATTTTTGTTTTTGCGCCGGCTCCGGGGTATTTAACCATTTGTTTGCCGAAGGGAATGTGCACCCCATTCCTGTAGGATCTTTATACCGTATGTCGGAGCCCCGGGAGCCGTCAGAAAAGTCTCATTCCACCAAATAATTGTTTTCTAGGATTCTTCCCGTATTAATGGCTGATCCGGTCCTCGGGAGACTTACTGGAAGATGAAATCCATCGATTGCATTTTATCTGCGATCCTCGAATTTAGAAGAAAGCGTCAGAAAAACGACAATGGCTTATTACGGATCCTCGGAAAATGTTCCTTCTCAGGTGAAAAACCAGCCTGGAGAGGCTACCCGGTCGCAGTTCCGCCTTTGGAAAGAGATATTTGGGGATATTATTACTAATATCTTTATTATTATTACTCATATTATTAATAATAAGGACTCTGAGACTCTGTGTTGGTAATAAAAGCCGGGACTTGCGCGTTTCTCTCGGAGCCGCGTAAGGTGAGAGGGTCCGGGGAAGAAAGCTCTCTATCTGTGAGACGCCGCTCTCCTCAACACAAAGCCGCCATTCATCGCAGACACAATGGGGCGCGAAACCTCCTTCCAGGTCGTGCTCGCCTTCTCTCGCTGCTCCCACCATGCACCGGCGCTCAAACCCAGCAAGTAATGGGTTAAGTTCTTTGTCCTCAGAATGAAAAATGATGCAATAAAAAGAAAAAGTTCAGGTTCTGTAACTTTATTAAACTTCATTAAACTTCACCGATTTCTGGGTTTGTTTCGTTGACATTTCCAGAAGCTGTTAATCCGGACGCCGGCGTTATACGTTATTCGATCAGAAAAGGAGACTTCCCAGGATTTAAAGGGGGGGGTTGTGGTGCAGAGACGGAAATAATAACAATAATAATAATAATAATGATGATATCATCACTTGGTCTCTGACTTTGGGGTTCGTTTTTTCTCTTATACTTTCTGCGATGACCTCACAGCGAGCAAACGGACAGGAAACGAGATCATTTCTCGGGTTGGTGGATGGATGGATGGATGGAGGGTGGATGGGTAGGGATGGATGGAGGGTGGATGGAGGGATGGATGGAGGGTGGATGGAGGGATGGATGGAGGGATGGATGGAGGGTGGATGGAGGGATGGATGGATGGATGGATGGAGGGTGGATGGAGGGATGGATGGATGGAGGATGGGTAGGGATGAAGGGTGGATGGAGGGATGGATGGAGAGGATGGATGGATGGAGGATGGAGGGATGGATGGAGAGGATGGATGGATGGAGGGTGGATGGGTAGGGATGGATGGAGAGGATGGAGGGATGGATGGAGGGTGGATGGAGGGATGGAGGGTGGATGGGTAGGGATGGAGGGAGGGGGGGTGATTGGGTTGGGTTTGTGTTTCTGTAGATAAAGGTTTATCACAGACATCCAGCAATGACAGTCGATGTAATGTATGAACGCGAAGCCCCCTGATCTGCCGCAGTCTGCGTTTTGGTGACTTACCGGCAGATCTGGTAATGAGTCCCCCGCGTGGGGCTATTATCTGCCCTCCTGTCTCTGAATTACCCATCAGGCACAGGATGCAGGCGAGTCGGAGGGGATTCCCTGCAAACGGGGAAATTATTTTTACATGCGTTGTGTTTTAACGTCGATTGTTTGAATATTAAAAACTAGTTTTATTGTTTCGCTCAAATAAAGCTTCAGATTTCTTTAAAAAAAAAAAAAAAAATTCCAATTGTCCATAAAACAAACTGAACTGGTCTATGGTGGCTGAACCAGGTTTATTTCTTTGTATCATTTTTCTAATTCCGACCCCCACCTGCTGATCCTCAGTCACCCCGAGTCAGGCGCTGGGTGATGATGTCATATCCGTGAGCTCCCAGGCATTACCCCGAGGAGCTGGATCTGGGTTTCTCCCTGTGCATGCCTGAGAAAGCTCCCACATCTTCAGACTCAGGGGAGGTTCAGGGGACGTTATTTGGGGGCGCTCAGCCATAAAGTACGAGGGTCACCTGGTAATCCCCAGTCCGGCCCTCTGTTGGCCCCTCGTACTGAAGGGTTAATGTGCTGACGTGAGATGAAATTTCCCAACTTAGTCAAAGTTCCAGTTTAAAGAATGAAACGGAATTCCAAGCCAAGTCTCCGTAGCGACAGAGCAAACACGTGAATTGTGAACCATATCGCCATAGTAACACAGCGAACCATCTGACTGCAGTTTGTGTGCTGTAGCCCCGCTGACCCTTCCAGCCCGAATAGGTAGCGGTGACCCTAAGCGGCGTGTAACCCCCCCGGGGACATAACCCGCAGCTCAGGCTGCAGCCCCCACACAGCTCGGCCCCCACGTTAGATGAACACAGATTCTGAGAACACCGGCCCCGCTTCCACTCCTGCTGAGCCTTGGGCGGCGGGGATGGCACTCGGTGGGTGTCCGCAGTACCCCGCGCTGGCCGGCAGAGGGCGCTCACACACCCCGCACACCGCTCTCAGGGGCAGATCCAGGCAGATCTCTCGCTCCTTAACTGTTTCTGTCCAATCCAGATTACAGATTAATGCCCCAGCAGGGCAGGATCCGGGCCAACCCCCCCCCCAGCCCCCATGCATCCAGAAAGAAGATCGCTGGCTCATTAAACCTCTGACAGGGCTGGGATCCAGCAGGTAGGGGCAGATTCCCGGTGTGCTCCCCGCAGGAGCCTCACCTGCCTCCCTCTCTGCCCTCCCCGGGTGAGGACGGGGCTCCGGGAAGAACATGCAGCCCGCAACAGCCTCTGTTCTGGATCTTTCAAGGATCACAGAGGGAAGAGAGACCCCAGGTAAGCAACAGCCCCTGCTAATACCCCAGCATGGGGCCAGGTGAGGGGCAGGACTCCACCAACTGCCCCTCACTCCCAGCAGGGCATTACCACCACTGGGGCAGTTAAATCAGGGGCTGTGAAGGTGTCACCCTACAGAATACACCGACTTCTTTTACCTGCTTGTGTGCTGGACTGCAAATTATACTATCCCATGAACTACAAAAGGTTAATACTTTATTGGGGTTATATCCCCCCCCCAGGGAATGGGTTAATGATAGAATTAGTACTGTATTTATGTGTTTAACCAGCTGCATGCCAGGGTCTTGGGTACAGCCTTCCACTCCGGCACTCAGAGGGTTAAAGTGCAAACATACTGGGGCATTACTGGTGGGGCTGTATTTAGTCCCATATGGAGGGGTCTGATAAAGCAGCTGGGGGGGGTCGCAATCTGCACATTGTGTTCTTTGTATCAGTTATTGGGGGTTACATTCGCATTAACCCATTCGAGGGCTTTAACCCATTTGAGGGGCTTTTTGTTGCTTTAAAAGATTTTGTGAGCCAATGTGGGGTCTGCGTGGGGTACTGGGGGGTATAATTATAGGATTCAGGGCAATATCTCCAGCTGGCGTCCACCGACCCCCCCGGCTTTCTCATCACGACGCGTCCGTGTAATCGATACCCGTATCTCACCCTCTCTGCCACGGGATTTCTCGGACCTTCCGGTCTGCAAAGGGGTTTTATTTTTCTGATATAAACATTAAAGGGTAACGTATCGGGGTCCCGGGGGTCAGCCGGGGGTCAGCCGGGGGTAAGTATTAAGCGCGGGTCACGAAGTGTCAGGCGAAGCCCACCGCATGCCTCTATCTTCTGAAATCCCTGGCGGCTTCTGTGTCCTTCGGGCGACTCGGCAAACATTTACCCGGCGGGGGCAAAACTCCTATCCCTCGGCGGCGTGCGGCCACCAGCGGCTCCGCGTGACGGGTCACCAGGAATCACACGTCTAATGAGTGACCGCAATCGTTATCAATTGACTTTGTTGGGCGGAATGTGCCGGCGCGGTGATAACTTTTTGTAAACGATTGGAACCTCTTCTGGATTAATAATCAGCGTTCCGGGTCCGAGGGGGAAGATTTGGGGCGCAGTCATTGATTTCCGTTAAATGCATGCGATGGCGGTAAAACATTTATCGTGATGTAATATTATTCTAGATCGCCTGTACGTTAGCAGCGGTCCTTCCCGCCGTCCTTCCAGAGATGTCTGGGGGTCTACGCGGCTGCTAACGGATCCAACCTGACGGAGATTGGGCTTCGTTGGGGGTCTCACTCCAATGTCCCCCCCCGGTTAGATCCGCTGTGACGACTCTTCGGGGAACGGTTCCTGATCTCCGCGATGCGTTTAGCTCTTGAGTTTTAGCGATCCGTTCCCGGGCGAGAGATCCGCGGCAGAGAATTCTAACCTCGGCGGATAAACGGATTAAAGTAAACGCGGCAGATGACGGCGATGGCCGCGCTCCGGGAGGGCGCCTGTGTTGCCGGACGCGTTGTGTTGCCGGACGCGTTGTGTTGCCGGACGCGTTGTGTTGCCGGACGCGTTGTGTTGCCAGTCGCGTTGCTGGACGCGTTGTGTTGCTGGACGCGTTGTGTTGCTGGACGCGTTGTGTTGCCGGTCGCGTTGCCGGATGCGTTGTGTTTCCGGACGCGTTGTGTTGCCGGACGCGTTGTCGGACGCTTTGTTTTGCCGGACGCGTTGTGTTACCGGATGTGTTGTGTTGCCGGGCGCGTTGTGTTGCCGGGCGCGTTGTGTTGCCGGGCGCGTTGTGTTGCCGGGCGCGTTGTGTTGCCGGACGCGTTGTGTTGCCGGACGCGTTGTGTCGCCAGACGCATTGTGTTGCCGGACGCGTTGTGTTGCTGGACGCGTTGTGTCGCCGGACGCTTTGTGTCGCCAGACGCATTGTGTTGCCGGACGCGTTGTGTTGCCGGTCGCGTTGCTGGACGCGTTGTGTTGCCAGACGCGTTGTGTTGCCAGACGCGTTGTGTTGCTGGACGCGTTGTGTTGCCGGTCGCGTTGCCGGACGCGTTGTGTTTCCGGACGCGTTGTGTTGCCGGACGCGTTGTCGGACGCTTTGTTTTGCCGGACGCGTTGTGTTACCGGATGTGTTGTGTTGCCGGACGCGTTGTGTTGCCGGACGCTTTGTGTTGCCGAGCGCGTTGCGTTGCCGGACGTGTTGTGTTGCACTTCTTGTTACCCGTTGCTTTATCTGCGGACCTGGCGCGCCCCGTTTGCGTCTCCGTGGAGAGTAACCGCTGGCCGGTATCTCCGGATCCCCGGAAGATCATGGGAAAAGTATTTCTGAAGCGAGCCGTGGAAGTAATTGTGATATTCGGTGACGTTTAAGGGCGCTTAACCCTTTTATACCCGTTGGTTCCGATGTGACAGATCTGGGATATGTAGACCCCGGGGAGCGCTCACTAAGCCGGCACATTTTCTGCCGGGTGCCGGATGCACAGAAACGAGCGGCTTGCAGTCGCACAAAATGCCAACTCATGAAAACAGGAGCCAAAAGCATCGAACATCTGGTCTAGAACTCATTAAGGGCGACGGTTTGCGCAGGCAGGGCCATTTACTCCAGAAAATGTACCCCTTGTGGCCCTGGGTAGTTGGGTTAGGTGGCAACTTAATTTCCCTTGAAATGGGATAATAGCTGCATTAATCAGCCGTTCCGGGGGTCCGAGGGGGAGAACGTGGCATTTAGAACTGTTTTTTTCTCTAAAAGGGGACTTTTTTTGTTTATTTGAAGCCTCATCGGCTCCATGTTTTCTCCAAACAAAACTTTCATATGAAATACAGAAATATCCTCTATATGGGGGGGGGGGTCTGTTTGCCTGGATATAAAATATTATATAATAACAATGAAATAATAATAATAATAATAATTAATAACAATAATAATATGATAATATAATAATAATTAATAACAACAATAATAAAATAATAAAATGTTATAATAATAATATTTATAATAATAATAATAATAATATTTATAATAATAATGATAATAATATTTATAATATGTATAATAATATTTATAATAATAATAATAATAATAATAATATGTATAATAATAATAATAATATGTATAATAATAATAATATGTATATGTATAATAATAATAATAATAATATGTATAATAATATGTATAATAATAATAATAATATGTATAATAATAATAATAATAATAATATGTATAATAATAATAATAATAATAATATTTATAATATGTATAATAATAATAATAATAATATGTATAATAATAATAATAATATGTATAATAATAATATTTATAATAATAATAATAGTAATAATAATAATAATAATAATAATATTTATAATATGTATAATAATAATAATAATAATATGTATAATAATAATAATAATATGTATAATAATAATATTTATAATAATAATAATAGTAATAATAATAATAATAATAATATTTATAATATGTATAATAATAATAATAATAATATGTATAATAATAATAATAATATGTATAATAATAATATTTATAATAATAATAATAGTAATAATAATAATAATAATAATATTTATAATATGTATAATAATAATATAGGGTACGCAGCACGAGGATAAAGCTTTCACTAAGACCCGGTCCTAAGAGACGCTTTAAGAGGATCACCGGCTGAGATTAAAAGCTGATTTTCTCCGCTGCGTCTCTCCGTGGAACGCGTGAGAAACATCTTTCTTCTGATTAGAGATCGGGAACAGATAGAGAGGGGGAAGTTCCGGTACCGGCTCTGGGGGCGCGTTTTGGGTCTGGGATTGATGGGCGCTCGGTGATCAGAGATTAAGTTGGTGTCTCCTTTGGTCTTTATGTTCCTGGTCTGGTGGGGGCAGATCGGCCCCATCCGGCCCCCGTCTACTACCGCTGGAGTGAAATTTAGCACCAGGGGACATGGCGCCAGTAGCCAGCATTATGGGGTACGAGCCCCCAATATAATCCAGCTCCGTCCGCCCTGCTGTGTTAAGAGGACAGTCTTTAACAGAAGCCCTCTCTGTATTTACAACATTAATTTATTTATATCGTGGCCCCCGCTCCCTGTGAATGCAGGAGACCGGCATTTATTCCACCCCACCGTAATCATTCTAGTGCAGATCCTGTGAATTCTGGAAACTCGTTGTAATGAGATGCCGTTTCTCGCCGTAACGTTGCAGAAAAAGCTGAGTCTGCATTAAGAAGCCGGAGCCTCGCCGCGCTCTCCTCACCCGGCGCTCGGAATGAGAATCCGCTTTTTTCTCCTCCGTTTAATCCGCGCCGCGTTAGATCCGGAATTTCAATTCCCAAAAGCTGCCAGCATCGCAAATTCAAAGCCTTTTCCTGTATTTTTTATCCTTTTCTTCGTCCGGCGGCTGATTATTTGATGCCGGGTTGGATTTTGGGGTAAATGCTGCGGTGGCTCCGGCGCATCCCATGCAGATTCTTCAAAGAAAAAGATCCATTCAATTCGGTGTTTTTTAAAATTCTGCGGAGGTGTGTGTGATGTCACTGATGCCCCATGCACTGGGTGTGTGATGTCACTGATGCCCCATGCACTGGGTGTCCGTGATGTCACTGATGCCCCATGCACTGGGTGTGTGATGTCACTGATGCCCCTTGCACTGGGTGTGTGCGTGATGTCACTGATGCCCCATGCACTGGGTGTGTGTGATGTCACTGATGCCCCAAGCACTGGGTGTGTGTGATGTCACTGATGCCCCATGTTCTTTGTGTGTGTGATGTCACCGATGCCTCATGCACTGGGTGTGTGTGATGTCACTGATACCCCTTGCACTGGGTGTGTGTGTGATGTCACTGATGCCCCACACAGAGAGGATACGGCGGGTCGGCAGAACCCCAGCGCTGGGTAAGCATTCATTAGCGGATCGGTGACCTCATCACACGGGGAGTCATTTAATTGCGGTTCAGGAGCTCAGGCAGGTAAACGGCGACCGGCTGGGCAGGAGGAATAATGAGATTTATTGGGAGCTGAATCTGTGCTGCTCGATCCGTACAATAACCTGATCCCCAAATAATGATCTCCTACGGGAGACGCGCTGGAGATGTTTGGAGCTGTTTGACCCGGTTCTCTTCCTCCTCTCTTTCTTTCCTCCTCTCTCTCTTTCCTCCTCTCTTTCCTCCTCTCTTTCTTTCCTCCTCTCTCTCTTTCTTTCCTCCTCTCTTTCCTCCTCTCTTTCCTCCTCTCTTTCCTCCTCAGCATGAATTAGTTTCGTTTGCAGACGTTGCCGGATTCTGATGTTCTCCACGTTCTTCAGAACATTTTTCGGTCCGTTGGATGGACTCTTTCAGTCTTGGTGGCCCCTTGGCCACGGTCCGGTCGTTGGGTTCTCCGATCCGTAGCCATACCTGCCGCTCTCTGCTTCCTCCTAGGACAATGCCGACAGGTCGTTCCCCCGGAGTCCGGCTCCTTCCACGTTCTTCATGGGAACGGTACGTCCGTTGGGTCTGTCGTGGGGTTCCAGTGCTCCCCGATGCACCAGTTGGTGGGCGAGGGAACGACGACGTGTGTTTGGAGAGGAAACGGCGCGGCGTGGACGACGGGGACCCCAACGTGCAAAAGTAAGGAAGCCTGTAGCTCATCAAATGGATGAACCCAAAATGTACATTTCTGAGGTGGTTCACTGTGAAATGCTTTGGGTTTTGGGTGGTCGGCCATTCGGCCCCCAACCAGTCGCCCGTTTTTCCTGCCCTTAATCAGTCGTTGGTCTCGTCTTTGATTCAGGAGCCGTATGTCTATCCCATGCATGTTTAATTCCCTCACTGTATTACCCTCTACCACTTCTGCTGGGAGGCTGCTCCACTTATCTACTCCCCCCAGTAAAGGGCTGCTTTTGAGAAGTATATGGAACGCGACAAACCCCCCATGACCTGGAGCATTTCTGCCTTGAAAACACGCGCTGTGAGTCATTCGTTGATAGCGGCCCAATTCCTGACAGATGGACGGACTCTCAGTTTATCTCACACCCCAGCTGTTCTCGCGGCTCTGTATCTATCACACAAAAACAAGGCGCAGGGGGGGGGCATTATTTACATAATAGGGGGCGGGTCCCTGCATTATTTACATAATAGGTCTCTTCACCTTGAAACAGTCAGCGACATCTCAGGGGCTGCCAGAGCTGAAATTCGGGGGGTTTCACCCAGATACGTGAATCAGACCCCCCCACTCACCCCGCGGGGTAGAAAAAGTCTCTTCCCACCAAAAAAAATTCTATACATTTAATGAAAACCGTTAGACTTCTGTATATTTTTTAATTTGTGTTTAAAATGAGTAATCTGCGGAGTAGATGTATGTAGGCTTTCTCTCGCTGCACTGTAACACCCCCCCCCCCCCGGATTATCAGCAGTCGGTGGGAAATTCATCGGACGTTTATTCCGCATAATTTCCCATTTATGTCCAAAATAATTGAACTTTACATTTTTTAAAGATCTCCTGTTAATCTCGGTTTTAGCGCCCGGAGCGCGCCGTCTCGTTTAATGGAGTTTGTGGAATGACGAGGTGTTTTTCGGCGTAGTCGCTCGGAGCTCTGAGTCACCGCTGACGCCGCTCCCCATCTGTCCGCTGCCCACGGAATCACGACTGAAACTTTCGGGACAAATTAATCACAAATAAAAGAATTTTGAATAAACCAAAAACAGACTTTGCTCGGGGGGGGGGACGTATGAATGATGGGGTTACCGCTGCCCTCCCCTCCCCCGGCTCCCCCCGGCCCCCGCGCTGTCACTTTATACAGGGGAACGCCCTGGCTTTTAAAATAAAAAAAATAATTAAAATAAATGAAATACGTAAAATATTTTTTTGATATAAATATTTCTGGGAATGAGTTGTTTTCTGCTTTTTGCATTTTTTTAGCGCTGTTGAAATCCGATGCGCTTGGATTTAAGGTCGCGGTAATCGCCTCCATCGTGAGCTGCGCTGTCATCCTGCTGATGTCGATGGCGTTTCTGATTTGCTGCCTCGTCAAATGCATGAAGAGGAACGAAAGGAAACGCTCACAGAGGTAACGGGAATAGATGAAGGAGTCGCGGCTCCCGACGGCCTGAGCTCCCCGACAACCTGAGCCCCCCCCCCGACGGCCTGAGCTCTCCGACAACCTGAGCTCCCCGACAACCTGAGCTCCCCGACGGCCTGAGCCCCCCCGACGGCCTGAGCTCCCCAACACCCTGAGCCCCCCCGACGGCCTGAGCTCCCCAACAACCTGAGCCCCCCCGACGGCCTGAGCTCCCCGACAACCTGAGCTCCCCGACGGCCTGAGCCCCCCCGACGGCCTGAGCTCTCCGACAACCTGAGCTCTCCCACAACCTGAGCTCTCCGACAACCTGAGCCCCCCAACGGCCTGAGCCCCCCGACAGCCGCTCCAACACATGACGCGCTTCACAAATAAAATCGGGACATGAGTTGTATGTCAGATTATTCCCCCTTGGGTGACGGCTGAGGGTGATAGGCGGCGGTGGAAATGTCTCTGGAAAGCGATTCCGATTAACGATGATTTTGTGTTAATTAACTGGAAAGCGAATAATGAAAATGACAGAAAACAAACCTTCTCGGCCCTTAATCTCCAGACGCTGGGAAACTCTGTGATGTCATCTGGGTTTAATGCAGCGAGAATGTGGGGGTTACTGGGGCCCCCAACACAATTTACCCCCCGATAAACCCAAACGGTGATAACGGCGAGTTTAGGAAAGACCTTCTTGATCCCGAAAAGGTGGAATTTTGGTGAATTTAGATTTCCCGTTCCCTTACTTTTTTTCGAATGATGTAATAGTAAACGGGAGCTGCATGCGCACAGGTGAGTTTGTAAGAACTCCTTCCATCCTTTAACCCTTTGGGGGGTTTTCTTTCCGCAGAGAGAAGGTCGTCTGGCATCAGATAGACTGCGAGGAGCTGGAAAACATGAAGGGCCGGAATAATAATAATAATGCGGAGCGCCGGCGGCCCGCGCTGGACGACTGGCTTAATATGGTTTACGAAAACCGCGGGTTCTGCAGGTGAGGAGAAAATAGAACGACGCGCGGCGGAGATAAGACTTCTGTGACGCGACCAGACGGCGATTGGACCAAACCGTGCTCTGCATCAGTTACTTTGTAACCTTTAATGTATAAACAGGTAGTCTGTGCAGTGCTGGACCTCCTGCCGCCATTCCACAGATACTTCTGTTCGGCTAAACGGGGCCTAGCGGCCGGCAAGGGCCCCGCCGGATCTGTTCTATTACTTTGTTTATTCCGCGAGGCGCGGGGTTAACGGCCCCGTTACCCACGTGTGTCCTGAGCGTAGAGACAATACATACTGACCTGGGGACGTGGGCTAGAGGTCACCCTAGCTGTGTGCCAATGTGTAGCAACCCTTCGGCACTTAATGGGTTAACGGTATTTATTTTACAGATTTAGATCTTTTCAAGCCGTTTTTTTGCCGGCTGAGGTTTCCGTTCAGCGGATTTCACTTCCTTTCAATAAAAGAGACAGGTGTAACCGGAAATTCAAAAAACAGAAACCCTCAGCCTCGTGTGCTGAAATCTTCATCAAAACCAGACAATGCGGGGTGGAACAGCCTTCCAGCAGAGGTGGTAGAGGGTAATACAGCAAGGGGATTAAACATGCGCGGGATAGACATACGGCTCCTGAATCTAAGACGAGACCAACGACTGATTACAGCAGGAGAAACGGGCGACTAGACGGGGCGACTGAGGGGCAGATTGCGCTCCCACCCATTCGTGGGGCAGTTATATACGGGGGGGGGCTGTGAAATGATGTGTTTGGCTGTTTAATGTTCTATGAATGATGTAAACGTCCCACGTTTCCTCCGCCAGGGGCCACGAGGCGCGGGCCGGGAGTTCACTCACCGCTGGCTGCACGGACGGTAACCGCGCATGCTTTCCAGACAAGCAGATATCCGGCCAGCACTTTGCCCCCGGCCGCCACGTCTCGGTGCAGACGGTGAGTGGCGTCCACGTGGTGGAGGTGTACGGCAGAGACCAAGACATTCACCGGCGATACGAGTGACGATACCGACGGAGCCGAGGAATCCTGTGCCTTAAAACTGCCTGCGGCGCTCCCGGCGCGTTTCACTCGACGTCAGCGCAAGCGAAGTGCGTAAAGTTTCATGTGTTTGAAGACACGGCGGCAGCCACGGTTCACAAGTGGATTTCCACGCCTGCGCCACAAAAGATACACCCGATCTGATGAGAACCAACTTACCTTATACCACATGGTGTGTGTGATGTCACTGATGCCTCAGCCACAGGATGTGATGTCACTGATGCCCCATGCACAGGGTGTGTGATGTCACTGATGCCCCATGCACAGGATGTGTGATGTCACTGATGCCCCATGCACAGGGTGTGTGATGTCACTGATGCCCCATGCACAGGATGTGTGATGTCACTGATGCCCCATGCACAGGATGTGTGATGTCACTGATGCCCCATGCACAGGGTGTGTGATGTCACTGATGTTGGACATCCTTCGAATGGTACTTTTGCAGACTTGTCGCTGTTGGGTACCGGGTGAAGGGGTAGTTTTCAGACCGGAAGAGGGTCTTGGCCCTTCTCACTGGAGAAACCCGTGGCTTCGGCCCCCTGTAATCCATAATGACTCTCAGTCAGAGGATACCGCGTGTCATAAACGTGTCTGGCTGGCCCACGCGGGGGGCTCGTGACTTCTGCCCATTACAGATCTCATCGCGTTTTTGCGTCAGTGAAAAAAGCTGAAATCCGCGGTTCTTGTGGAAAAATCATCCGACTGGACGAGCCAAACGGATCTTCTCTGCGTCGAATCCGGGACTTTTCCCCAAAATGTGAATTTCTGGATCTCCTTGAAGCTCCATTTTTAAACCGTCTCAACTCCAAGGCAATTTTAATGAAATTTTACCCCAAAAATAACTGCCACAGTTACCTAGAAAACAAAACATGGTCTCAAAACAGAGGGCGGCCATCTTGACATTTTATTGGGTGAAACGTCACTTATTTATCATTAAAGAGCTTGCGATCTATACCCCCCCAATCAGCTGCTAAAAGACCAAAATGGCCGCCCGCAGGGAGTATGTTCTGCTCTTATTGCCCCCGATATGTCAGAGAGAGGCACACATTGGGGGGGGGGGCAGGGGACCCCCCACGTATTATTAAACCCGCTTTAGGTACAATTCCCTCCAAATGACGAAAAAAGGGGAATTCTTATCATTTTAACAATTTGACACAATTTGAAATGTAAACGTTCTGTCTGTTTTCTGATTGGTTGGGCCGTGTTCTTTGCACATACATGATACATACGGTTTATGGAAATGCAATTAAACATCTTCTTTTCTGTACCGGGTTGTCTTTGAATTTTTGGGGGGTCTCTCATTGGTTCACAAACATAATGGGGGTCCGGTCGTCGGTTCCAGAGCAAACCATTCATTTTCCCAATTTTAGCATTGGTGCCGCCATTGCGAGTCTGGGTCAGGGCGGCAGAAGGACTGCGTCTTATTGACCGCGATGACCATCGATTGCTGTGGTAACAACAACTACACTTTTCAAATGTTGCACCTGAATTGTTCTTATAAAACACAAATAACATTGTTTTTAAGTTGCAGGAGGGGAATCATCGCGCAGCCCTGCGCGGCCCTCGGCAGGGAGTGGAGGCATGGAGGGTCTGCACAGAAAAAGAGGGGTGAGCAACAAATCGAAACAAACCAGATAAATGCGCATAAAACATTTTAACTGCATAGGAAACAGACTGTGGTGCCAAGTAACTGAAACGGGGCAAATTGAGAATGCCCCCCACCGCCCAGATCACCCTGGCACTCTCTATGCCTGCCCAGAGTACTTTCTGGATCCAGCCAAGGGTTAATTGTCCTTTGGGCAGGGCTGGTGGGCGAAGTGTAACTGGTGTTTGAATGTTTATGTTGGCGACCAGTTACCTCCAGGGGCAGTTATTCCCTCTCCAGGGCAGGTGGGAGAGGGTATTAGCTGCAGCCTTTTAAAGAACCAAAGCGCCACCTAGTGGTGTAATTTCAGTAGGCGCCTGAGATCATTAGCAATATGAATTATTATTATATGATAGGATATTAATATTGTTGTTATGATATTATGATTATTGTTGTTGTTGTTTTTATATGATATTATTATTATTATGATTATTCTTCTTGTTGTTGTTATTTAATGATATTATTATTATTGTTTATTATTATTATTATTATTAGTAGTATTCTTGTTATATATTATTGTTATATTATTATTATTATCATCATTGTTATATATGATATTATTATTGTTGTTATGTTGTTGTTGTTGTTGTTATTATTATTATAAGTAGTAGTATTCTTGTTACATGATATTATTATTATTATATGATATTATTATTATTAGTAGTAGTAGTAGTATTCTTGTTATATTATTATTATTATTATTGTTATATGATATTATTATTATTATTATTGTTATATGATATTATTATTATTGTTGTTATTATTATTATTATTATATGATATTATCATTATTATTGTTGTTATTATTATTATTGTTATATGATATTATTATTATTAGTAGTAGTAGTAGTAGTATTCTTGTTATATGATATTATTATTATTATTATTATTATTATTCTTGATATATGGTATTATTATTATTATTATTATTATTATTATTATTCTTGTTATATGGTATTATTATTATTATTATTATTATTGTTATTATTATTATTATTCTTGTTATATGGTATTATTATTATTATTATTATTGTTATATGATATTATCATTATTGTTGTTGTTATTATTATTATTATTATTGTTATATGATATTATTATTATTATTATTATTATTATTATTATTATTCTTGATATATGGTATTATTATTATTATTATTATTATTATTATTCTTGTTATATGGTATTATTATTATTATTATTATTATTCTTGATATATGGTATTATTATTATTATTATTATTATTATTATTATTATTATTATTATTATTATTATTATTATTCTTGTTATATGGTATTATTATTATTATTATTGTTATTATTATTATTATTCTTGTTATATGGTATTATTATTATTATTATTGTTATATGATATTATCATTATTGTTGTTGTTATTATTATTATTATTATTGTTATATGATATTATTATTATTATTATTAGTAGTAGTAGTAGTAGTAGTAGTATTCTTGTTATATGATATTATTATTATTATTGTTGTTGTTGTTATATGATATTATTATTATTATTATTATTACTATTATTATATGATATTATTATTATTATTACTATTATTATATGATATTATTATTATTATTATTATTATTATTATTAGTAGTAGTAGTAGTAGTAGTATTCTTGTTATATGATATTATTATTATTATTGTTGTTGTTGTTATATGATATTATTATTATTATTATTATTACTATTATTATATGATATTATTATTATTATTACTATTATTATATGATATTACTATTATTATTATTATTATTGTTATATGATATTATTATAATGTATATAATATAAATCCCGGCTGCTGTATGAGACGGTAACAGCACCAGGGGATGCACTACGATGCCCTCAGGCCTCAAATGCCAGTAGTAGTAGATGCAGAGCTGTGCAGCACATGGGTGGAGGGAGAGGAGAGGAGGCTCACACTTGAAATGGAGCAGATGTAGTACCAGGGCTGGAAATGGCTGAATGTTAATATTTTGGTTGGTTCTGACTGCTTATTGGGGCTTCGTTAACCCTGTGTGGTACTGGGACCAGCGCAAAAACCCGCTCTGTAACAACCCTGTAATGGGTTTTACATACATGCCGGAGTCTCTTTACCAAAGGGCCCACAGTTTGATTACACAGAATTACATGCATGGGATAGACATATCCCTCCTGAATGTAGAGAGAGTGATGATAAATGGAACAGCCTCCCAGCAGAGGTGGTAGAGGGTAATACGGCTGCTGAACCTACGATGAGACCAACGACGTGTGTTTCTATGTTACTATATAATTATTATATTACTACGTGATAAGTTACGTTATATATGTTACATGTTGTATTATAGGTGTTATATGTTATATTGTATATGTTATATTATATGTTACATGTTATTCTATAAATGTTACATTATATATGTTACATGTTGTATTATAGGTGTTATATGTTATATTGTATATGTTATATTATATGTTACATGTTATTCTATAAATGTTATATTATATATGTTACATAGGTGTTACATGTTGTATTATAGGTGTTATATGTTATATTGTATATGTTATATTATATGTTACATGTTATTCTATAAATGTTATATATGTTACATAGGTGTTACATGTTGTATTATAGGTGTTATATGTTATATTGTATATGTTATATTATATGTTACATGTTATTCTATAAATGTTATATTATATATGTTACATAGGTGTTACATGTTGTATTATAGGTGTTATATGTTATATTGTATATGTTATATTATATGTTACATGTTATTCTATAAATGTTATATTATATATGTTACATAGGTGTTAGATGTTGCATTATAGGTGTTATATGTTATATTGTATATGTTATATTATATATGTTACATAGGTGTTACATGTTGTATTATAGGTGTTATATGTTATATTGTATATGTTATATTATATATGTTACATGTTGTGTTATAGGTGTTATATGTTATATTGTATATGTTATATTGTATATGTTACATGTTATTCTATAAACGTTACATTATACAACATGTAACATATATAATGTATTGCGCTCAGGGTTCAGAGAGGATAAAGTTATTGGAACCGGAGATTATTTGACGCCTTTGGCTCGGGATGTAAGATGGCCGCGCGTGCCAGTGATGCCTGAGAGCTGAGGGGTTAAAGTGCAGCTTCCAGGGGCAATTGACTGTTCCACCTTAAATGTGCCCAGGGAAGGGGCGGATGCTGTCGGGTGTAACGTGAAGCTTTTGGGTTTGGCTTTTGGCTGCTGTCACCGTCAGTCACCGTCAGCCATGGGAGGGACTCCGTGACTCAAACGAGGAAGCCCTCGGACTCCCAGCACAGGAATCCTCCAAAGGTGCCCCTGTCTGTGACCCCACCATGACGGGTGAGTGATCGCCCCCCCCCAGCTCTGTGCCAGCGAGTGGGACTGTGAAGGGGAGCTGGGCAGAGGAGCTCACACTCTACTACATTGTATCTGCAGGGAAGGGCATTCTGATAACACTAAGTTCTTTGTTAACCCCTTAATATCCAGCTGGGCCTGCAGGGTTCTGGTGGCTTCTGCTTCACTGGTTAAGCCGGTGGTTGGAAATTTCTAGAAGCCTTTACTTTTTTTTTTTGCACCCCCCCCCCCAAAAAAAACAGTAACTGCAAGTGTGAGGGCGGTTAAAAGAACTCCTTCAGCGACTGCAACTCCCAACATGCTCAGCCAGAGACTCCCTTTGCCTGACAAACTCGCTAACATATTCCATAGCGCTATTTAGTTTAAATAACTGCATGTTTATGACGGGACATTAATAAATAGGGATATTTTTAGCATGTAATACCCCATCGTACAGATTATCGGCGGCTCACAGGGGTGTGTAGTGTCTGTCACTTTAAGAACACATTCGTTGTGATCCCACCGTTCCTCAGCATTAAGCAGACAGAGCCCTGTTATGGGGAACGGTTGGATTCAATATACAGTCAGCAAAGGATGCATGAGGCAGATATGTGGCTCCTGAATCTAGTTACGTGGAACAGCCTCCCAGCAGAGGTGGTAGAGGGTAATACAATAGGGGGGATTTAAACATGCATGGGATAGACATACGGCTCCTGAATCTAAGACGAGACCAACGACTGATTAAGATTTGAGTCTTTACAGCAGGAGAAACGGGCGACTAGACGGGGGCCGGTGGGGGGCGATCTGCCGGCGGGTTCTGGGTTTCTATGTTTTATAGGGGAGTCCGAAGCCCCTCCGCTCTCTATAATAATTTGTGAGTCTGAGATCCACCTTAAACCCGCTTGGATTTTTCATCTGGAAATAATTTCATTGAGCGACCTGCGCGGCGCTGCCGGGAAATGCCGTTTGGGTTATTAATAAAACATGGAAAGCGGGTTACGGCAGAGCGGCCGCTGATTGCTTTTCTGAGACTGAGCAGATTTGGTAAAATGTTCTGTATTTTCTTTTTTCTGCCCGTCCACGAAGGGTTAACGCCCCGGATTCCTGACATTCTTCGCTTCCTTCCGGACTTTTACCCTCCGAGACGCTTCTCATCACCAATAACATTCCAGTCAAGGTTCTAAATGTGGGGTTGTTACCATGGAAACCAATATGCTTCTTTTATTAGTGCGTCTCACACCTCTAGGATTAGTAACGGCCACACGTGTCGAAAAACAGCCAATAAACAGCGATTTAGGAAGATCTAAAAAAAACAATTCTAATATTTTAAGTTTCGGTTTGGGAAACAGCAAAATGTTGAATATTCCCAATTAACCCCTAATTTTCATTCAAAAACTTGTATTTTCTTTTTGGAGCAAATGCTTTTAAGGTTAGGACAGACTGAAGGCAAGGTCAGGGGCCACGCAACAAACCAAGGTCAGGGGCCAAATCACCACCAAGGTCAGGGGCCAAATCACCACCAAAGAGCCCCCGTGCTGACCAACAAGCCGTCTACTGATGGCTCCATGAAGGCCAGGGCGACCGCGTTCACTTCCTGTCATGGCTGTTCACAGGAAGTTATCAGGCAGCCCTGTGATGTCACCGGAATGACCAGGTGGAAGGAGTGACCGTAATTCATTTTCACCACCTGGCGGACGGCACAGAAATACCGCAAATTATTGGCAGAACAGTTCCCATGCGCGGATAGCGCTTCCTCCAGACCGTTTCCTAATCCCGCTTTTTGACGTCTGCAGATAATTCGTTCCGCGACCGGCTGCAGAGGGACGCCGCGTATTTAACCAGCTATGGGAGGCTCAGCGAGCATCTCGTGGACAGAATCGTTTTACAGCTGAATCGCGTTTATCCCCAGATCCTCTCCGATAAAGAAGCCGAGAAGGTATCGTGACGCAGGGTGCGCCGTGCCATGTGACATCACGGTGTGACATAGTGTGACATAATGGTGTGACATAGTGTGATGTCACAGTGTGACATAGTGTGACATTGTGTGATATGTTTTACATTGTGTGATGTCACCGTGTTACATTGTGTGGCATTGCATGATGTCACGGTGTTACATTGTGTGAGATTGTGTGATGTCATGGTGTTGTGTGACATTGTGTGATATGTGTTACATTGTGTGAGATTGTGTGATGTCACGGTGTGGCATAATGTGATGTAATGTGTTACATTGTGTGGCATTGCATGATGTCACGGTGTGACATTGTGTGATGTCATGGTGTTAGGTGTGACATTGTGTGCGACGTTACATTGTAACATTCAGAGATAAAGTCCAGCTTCTCGCGTCCAGTTTAGGAATCCCAAAACCCCGGTCCGGACGCGACTGTCGGATCTCCTGAAACATCTGCAGAGGAAAGGCGACCTGGCGTGTCAGGAGTTTTACCGAGCGCTGCGGAATAACGGCGAGAAGCTCTACGGCGGATTACCGAGCCGGAGGAACCTCGCTAGTGAGTCACGCAAAGTAATGTGGGACCGACGCGTTTCTTTAATATCGTTAAGGGGGCCGCGTTTCACCCGCGTCTTCCCGGCCCCCCTCTCTATCCTCGCCGGTTATGGTGGCGGGATCTCGCGTGGCGGCGTCTGTCCCCCGGGGGGCGATATGATTTCGGGGGTTGTGTGTTTTTTGGGGTTTTATTACCTTTTAAACCTCTTTTTGTTTTTCCAGAAACCTCCGATCCGGTGGAAATTATCGGCCCCCAGGAGAAAATCGTTTTAAACGACCGGGGTGAGTACGGAGGGGGGCGGACGTGCTCAGGATCTGGCGGTGGCCCCGATGGACTGCCCCCCGACATACGAAGGGTGGGGTATCAGCCGGATCAAACCGATTGAACCCGTCCCTCGGACTTGTCTGACACCTTTTATTGGGCCAAAGAAGATAAAGCCCTATGAGCTTCCAGGACCTCAGAGGTCTCTTCGTCAAATGATTTAATCTAAAGGAGAGACTTCTGAGGTCCCAAAAAATTGCGTGATTCTAAATCTTTCCGTATGTTGGCCCAATAAAAGGTGTCGCTTCCCACTAAAGACTGATTCGGCAACATCGGGAACGCCGCAAAGTCCACGTGTTCTGCAGTCACGGATCGTCCGGCGTGTGCCGAGACACGTGTGCAGTACACGCTCTGATACATGCTGTGCTGTTTCCAGGACCCGTGTTTTTCCTGGCTTGCTTCGGCGTGGCCGCGGGGTTGGCGTTCGTGATGCATCACAATAACACAGGTAGGAACCGGTTAATCGGAGGTCTGATCACATTACATTTATATAGCGCCAGCAGATTCCGTAGCGGTGTTCAGCGGACACGGACCTCGCACGCAGATTTATATACTTCCGGGGGGGGGGGGTGTGGCACGTGGGCTCAGAATACGGCAAAACCGGAAACCGTTTACAGAAAAATCCACGATTATCGATAAATACCTAAAAAGGTAAAAGTATCCGAAATTCTAAATGTCTGGAAAAAAGGTGCGACCGTTAATACCGTCCCCCGTTTGACTTCGTGTCCCCCATAATTACGTCCCGGCGAGCGTATTAAGCGTATTAAGATGAGAGAGGTCTCTGCGGTCTCTCCATCACCCGGCTTAGCGCATCAGGAGTGCACTCGCTTTAGTCGTGTGATTAAAGTATTTGTTTATTTTTTTTAGAGGTAAAAACCGCAGAGGCATCGAAAAGGGTGTTAGAATTCACCGCCATCAGGTTCGGGCGACACATAAAAAATATTTTAATTTCCTTCCTGGAGGAAGCGTCGCCGACCGAATGAAAACCGTCCATCCAGGCCACGCCCCCGTGGCTTTGTGGGAGGGGCTTCTTTCTACGTGGCATTTCGACAAGCTTGCAACGACCAAAGAACTGCGACAATGGTAACCGACGGCATTAACCCTCTGAGTTCTGAAAGAGGGCATCAATTCTCACCCTGCTCTTACTCGAAAGGGTTAACACAACCTGTGGTTTTTTTGGGCTACGCTTTAAAATGTAACCATCTTCTTACTGTATATGCAAATGTATTATTATCATAGAAAATGGGTCAAAACGGGTAATTTCTCTCGTATTTATGTGTGGTTGTTTTTTTTAAATATCGCTAATACTTTTATAAAATTTATACCAACGAATTCCTGCATCCAAAGAAAAAACATCCGCTGCCGGGACGCCAGGGAGGAGTCACCGTATTATCTGCACGCCTGGCGTGTACAGGGTTAATGCTTGTGATATGGGCTGCACGGGCGCATGCTCACCCCGTACGGTAAAACCGGCACGTTTTTAATCTGTTCTGCATATTTCGGCAAATCATGCATTTCCTGCACTGTTTTTTTTAATTATTGTAAAGTTAGAATTCTTTCCAAACCTCCTGTTTTTGTTTAATAATTTTTAAAAACGTTTTGAAACAAATTCCGTGTTTTCCCTGCCGCGGCTCAGCCGTTAGAGACGGGTCACATCGTAACGTATAATCCTGTGCATCTTCCATTTTATCGCAATAAAGAATACTTATTTTTAAACTTTATCACTCAAAAGGAAACGAATGTCTCTGTCTTTTTTTGTGCAGATAAGTAGAAAGTTTTTTGTTTTTTAATCTGGTGCAGGATATTCTCTGGGTAATTATTTCTATTATTATTATTTTACAATGTTTTAAATGCTCCCGCTGATTAACCCCTCGGTGTCTCCCTCTAGTGGCCAAACGGATCATTTACATCATTTTATTTTAAGTTATTAGACGCTCCTTTTTGGTAATTCGCTAAGTGGAGAGGCCGGTTCAGTTAAAGGTTAACGGAGCCGACTTGCTCACACTAGTAAACAACTTGCGGATTCACTAATCTATCGTTTGTTTGCAACGACACGCGAGAGAATTGAAGTCTAAATTTTGTGAGTAACGGACGAGGGCATGCGACTTCAAAAATAATAATAAAATAATAATAATAATAAAATAATAATAGAATAATAATTAAAAAAAGCGATGGTTGGACAGAGACGCCTTCTACTTGACATTAGATTTAGGATCATGCGTAGGGTCTGAAGGATAAGGAAATTTCATTATTTGTAAGTAAGAAAGACATTTTTTTTCTTAAAAAATACAATTTAATAAAAAGTGGCTTCAAACGAGTCTCTACAAAAAAGGCGGCGATGCATGTTATGATTGATTCTGTCGGGCACAAAGCGTGTGAATAGATGCAGATTTGCAGCAGATGTGTTGCGATATATAGAACATTCTCTATAACGTGTATCTATCTATGTATTATCTATATGTTATCTATATGTTATCTATATATTCCTTCTATAAGTGCGGCTTTAATGCTGAGAAATATCACTCATTTATGAGATGCAAGAAACTAACATCATGGGGTATGATAAAGGCACCTCTCTGCGCCGGGGCGCGTATGCATCATACATGTTACAGGTAACCGTGCACCAATGGCATTATATGTGCTGCATGAAATCTCGCCTGGGCTGGAGGGGGAGGCACGGGGCGAAACCCCAACCCAAAACCGCAGTTTAAATAAGAAATCTTTACTCCCCATATTCAGAGCCAGACGGCAGCCCCCGCTGCACGGGACAAAGCCCGGGACAAAACACGGGACAAAGCCCGGGACAAACGAGCGCCGGATATCATATTATAAACAATATTCTGCTGCAGAGATCTCCACCAACTGCGAAACGCGCGGCTCCTCAGCAGCAGAGGCACCGGACGGGACCTTCTTTTGGGGATTTGGTCGTTATTTTTGCATAATTTTTTGTTCAGAGTCCAGAGACAAACGAAGAATCCTAACGAAGATTACAGCGAAGCTGCGGGCGCCATAATAATTCCATTATCACGCAGAGAGATTCACAAAAACCCTTCTGATTCAGGGCCACGTTGGCGGCAGTCCCAGCGTCTTCAGCCTGTGCCCGCCGTACGCGGATCTGATGCCCGGGTAGGAAATATAAACGTGGGGACGGCATTGTCCGGTTATTACCAGGAAGACACGCGAGGCTCCGCGTCACGGCCGGGTGATCCGCATCGCGTTCATTTATCTCGCTGCAAAATAAATTAAAGCCCCGGCGCCTCCACCGGTCGGGATCAGCACCTGGAACGTTAAAAGGAAGAAGGAAGGTTATGGTCGGCCGTGGAGCAGGTCACAGAGGTCACATGTTCTGGATTCGGTTCTATCCGTCCGGCCCCCGTGGACCGACCTCGGAGCGACAGCTACCGGCTAACGCTCAGCCGTTATACTTTATGTCTCTGATGCACTCGGCCCGGGACTCACCGGATGTTAGGACTTCGTGGATCCGTCTGCCGGCTTCTGGACCCCGAACGCCGTAATAAAAATATTCACCACGACGATGATGAAGACCAAGCCGGTGGCCGCGTTGTTGAGGTCGTCCAGTTTGGCGTGTTTGGCCGGGTTATTCAGATCATATTTCACTGAAAAAATACAAGAATGTCGCAATTAGCGATTTACAACGAAGCAACGCATTTCTGGTTTAGGTGGCTACACAAAACAGGGCTGCAGAACTACTGAGAGGGTGGTAGATAAGTGGAGAAGCCTCCCGGCAGAAGTGGTAGAGGGTAATACAGCGAGGATATTAAACATGCATGGGCTAGACATACGTCTCCTGAATCTAAGGCGAGATACAGCAGTGGAATCGGGTGACGAGACAGGGGCCGCCGGGGGCCGATCTGCCGGCGGGTTCTGGGTTTCTAGTTTAGATCTGGATACAAACCGATAAAAATGAGCAGAACGCCGACCACGACCTGCAGCGCGAGGGAGAGGCTGATCAGGACGATGAGGGGGACGTAGAAGTCGAAGCCGGGCCCTTGCTCGATGACGGCTTTCAGCTGCGACGCGTTGGCCATCAGCAGGGCGACGTCCAGCATGCTCTCGGCGGCGCTCTTCTTGTTCGCGTAGTGATTGATGTTCAGGTTCCGGTGTCTCCTCTCTGTTGGGCTCTGAAACCGAAACAAAGAGAACGCGTGAGATACACGGGAAGCCATCGCACGCGTCGCTGCTTCCGCTGGAAATCTGCTGCTTTTATTGTCTCTTATCTGAATCTGCCGCTGGGAGTCGGTGGTCCTCGGCGCAGCGCACACTGACGGCTTTGTCTCTGGAAATTCCCAGACATACAAGCGGTCTTTGTTATATTAAAACGTTTTCTGCGGCCCCCCGGATCCCGGAGACCTCCAGCTTCCGGTAAAAAGGGTTTCTGAGGTCATTGTTAACCCTTTATGTAAATGATCATGGGGGGGGTCTCCCCGGACAACAATCATCTTATAAGCGACATGCGTATTGTAGATTGTAAGCTCCTGTGCGAAGGGCCCTCTTATCCTTGTGTTTCTGTAAGTCCAATTGTTATGTGATGCACCACGTGTTACGTCCTGTTTACCCATTGTACAGCGCCGCGGTATATGATGGCGCCATATTAAATAAAGAATGGATAATCACACATCTGTAATGCCGGCCGCGGAGCGAATCCCCCGCCAGTAAAGAGCTTCCAGGACACCGGCCCCTACCTGCCCAGCAAGAAGCTTTTGTGAAAACCTCCGCAGCGCATGGAGAGGAGGCCGCCGCTGGTGTAGATCCAAGAAGTGATCCACCAATGGGGGAAACCACCTAAAAACCAGCGCCATAAATCACTGCAGATCGGTCTGACGTCCGGACAGAGCCCAGGCGGGTCGTGGGAATTGTTTTTCCATACAGCGTTGGTGTATTGGGGGGGGGGTCGCGTAGGGTGTAGGTTCATTAGTCATGTGGTAAGCGTGTGTTGTTAGCGTGTGTTTCTGTGGACGTGCGTATCAGAGACCGGGGAGGAAAGAGAAAAAAACAAAACAAAAACAAACAAAAATAAATAAATAAAATAAATCGCTGAAATGACTCGATAGGAGTCCGCGGAGGCCTTCACTTTATGCGCGTTCAGCATCTGCCAAACGGTGACACGCGTGACATTTTATTAACTCCAAATGAAAAAACACGCGGGGTGTCAGACTGCGCCACACGGGGGAACCCGTAGCCCCAACCTGCGCAAACACATGAACAAGTCTAAGAAGATAATTCTCACCATAACCCGAGAGCCCTAAACGGCCCCCGGCCCCTCGCACATTAACCCTTTGTGCTTTCTGTATAGGCGTATAACCCGCTCCATCACCCTAAGGGCCCCTCACAGCAGCCCCGACGACCCCCGGCGACTCATTCCGATTATTTACTAAACTCAAACAACGAGAGCCGCGGCACGAAGCCTCCGCGCGATCCCGGCGTGTTTATAAACCCTGTAAACTGTATATAAAGCGGTGCCGGGTACGACGCGCCGCCCACAGCTTCATTAATGTTTCCAGTTACAATGCTTCAGAAATTCCATCACCGACCCCCCCCCGTCTTTAACTCTTTGTGCCCTGGAGGGGGAAGGGCCGCTCTGATGTGTGCGGGAATGAGCTGCCCTCTCCTGTGCCGAGCGTCTGAGCGTTCTCCCGGCAAACAGGGAATCCCGACGGAAACGAGCGCTCTCCCTGCTGCACTCTCTGCTCTCTCCCCGCTGCACTCTCTGCTCTCTCCCCGCTGCACTCTCTCCTCTCTCCCCGCTGCACTCTCTGCTCTCTCCCTGCTGCACTCTCTGCTCTCTCCCCGCTGCACTCTCTGCTCTCTCCCCGCTGCACTCTCTGCTCTCTCCCCGCTGCACTCTCTGCTCTCTCCCCGCTGCACTCTCTGCTCTCTCCCCGCTGCACTCTCTGCGCTCTCCCCGCTGCACTCTCTGCGCTCTCCCCGCTGCACTCTCTGCGCTCTCCCCGCTGCACTCTCTGCGCTCTCCCCGCTGCACTCTCTCCTCTCTCCCCGCTGCACTCTCTCCTCTCTCCCCGCTGCACTCTCTCCTCTCTCCCCGCTGCACTCTCTGCTCTCTCCCCGCTGAACTCTCTGCTCTCTCCCCGCTGAACTCTCTGCTCTCTCCCCGCTGCACTCTCTGCTCTCTCCCCGCTGCACTCTCTGCTCTCTCCCCGCTGCACTCTCTGCTCACTGATTTAACTATACATTATACATTGCCGCCTCAGCCCCTACTGCAACCTTAGTGAATAAACCCTGTGACCCAGTTAGATGTTCCGGCCCCAGACACAGCATTCATAATAATTGTCGTTTCAGCCCGTGTATAGGGGGGACGCGGCCTGTGTATGGGGGGGGCACAGCCTGTATATAAGGGGATGCAGTCTATGCATCATTTACAGGAAAAAAGGCACACAATTTACATATGGTCAGTGTTGAAAGGGTTAAAAGGTTACCATGGCCGCTCTTTAACATTGTAGCCGGTTTGGGGACAGTAAATATTTTGATGATGAAACCAAAATATTTGAACCTCCTTTCGAAAACGTGGAGCTTTTAGTAAAAAGTTTCCATCGCCTCTCTAACTGATGTCTAATTACCCCGATTTACTACCCCTTTCTCCGACGCTCACTTCCTCCTAGAAAGCCGTCCACCCATCCGGCTCGAGCGAGAAACCACCGACGCTGCGACATTTCCACTCTCTCCTTCCAGGGAATCTCCTGAGAGCGGCCATAGAGAGCCGAGCGAGTATGAGTGTACGCTGTTAGAGAATGCGCGTGTGAGCGTACGCTGTTAGAGAATGCGCGTGTGAGCGTACGGCGTTAGAGAATTCGCGTGTGAGCGTACGCTGTTAGAGAATGCGCGTGTGAGCGTACGCTGTTAGAGAATGCGCGTGTGAGCGTACGCTGTTAGATAATTCGTGTGTGAGCGTACGCTGTTAGATAATTCGCGTGTGAGAGTGCGGCGTTAGAGAATGCGTGTACGGCGTTAGAGAATGCGCGTGTGAGTGTACGGCGTTCGAGAATGTGCGTGTGAGAGTACGCTGTTATAGAATGTGCATGTGAGCGTACGCTGTTAGAGAATGTGCGTGTGAGCATACGCTGTTAGAGAATGTGCGTGTGAGCGTACGGCGTTAGAGAATTTGCGTGTGAGCGTACGCTGTTAGAGAATGCGCGTGTGAGCGTACGGCCTTGGAGAATGCGCGTGTGAGCGTACGGCCTTGGAGAATGCGCGTGTGAGCGTACGGCGTTAGAGAATGCGCGTGTGTGCGTACGGCGTTAGAGAATGTGCGTGTGAGCGTACGGCGTTAGAGAATTCGCGTGTGAGCGTACGCTGTTAGATAAATCGTGCGTGAGCGTACGCTGTTAGATAATTCGCGTGTGAGCGTACGGCGTTAGAGAATGTGTGTGTGAGCGTACGGCGTTAGAGAATGCGCGTGTGAGTGTACGGCGTTCGAGAATGTGCGTGTGAGAGTACGCTGTTAGAGAATGTGCATGTGAGCGTACGGCGTTAGAGAATGTGCATGTGAGCGTACGCTGTTAGAGAATGTGCGTGTGAGCGTACGGGGTTAGAGAATGCGCGTGTGAGCGTACGGCGTTAGAGAATGCGCGTGTGAGCGTACGGCATCAGAGAATGCGCGTGTGAGCGTACGGCGTTAGAGAATGCGCGTGTGAGTGTACAGCGTTAGAGAATGCGCGTGTGAGTGTACGGCGTTAGAGAATGTGCGTGTGAGTGTACAGTGTTAGTGTAGGCTTTGTTTTTGTGAAGCAGTTCTCCAATTGCAATCTTTTAAAACGACTCCCATGGACAGCGACGGGTTAAACTCTCCTGCAGCCCCTGCCTGGTCGTCTCCTCCAGCGATTGGCTAAAGACTCGGACCCCCCAAAGCCTTTCGGATGTCTTGGAATTTCCAGAAATGAAAGTGAAAGGGAAGAAAATTCCAGACGTAATGCGAGAGCGGACCCCAGACCTGAAAACCGGACCCCAGACCCGAAAACCGGACCCCAGACCTGAAAACCGTACCCCAGACCCGAAAACCGTACCCCAGACCCGAAAACCGTACCCCAGACCTGACAACCGGACCCCAGACCTGACAAACCGTACCCCAGACCTGACAACCGTACCCCAGACCTGACAACCGGACCCCAGACCTGAAAACCGGACCCCAGACCTGACAACCGGACCCCAGACCTGACAAACCATACTCAATATAGACGTGAAGTCAAGGGGGGCAATAAATATAATGCCCCCCCACAAACATACACAATAAACCCAATTAATCGGAGCAAATCTCCTAGTGAGAAACCCCGCCCGGGGGATCATTTGGGGAACTTTTACCCAAATCACAAAAAGCTCAGTAACTTTATGCTCCTCCAATCACAGCGGAGTCCCCCAAACTTTACAAGCGGCCGCTCCTGGACACAGAAACCCCCCACCGGTGCAGCCGTGGCCGGTGACAGAGAGTGAAGAATCCACGAGGGATCCACGCGCTATAAACGGGGCGTAAAAATATCCCAGGAGGGCAATAGTGATGCTGGGTGCTGCACCTGCTACATAAACACAAACCCTACACAGCGTGCGCGATACATACCATCCACGCGAAACTGACACAGGGGTCACAGAGACCCCCAAACCGGGAGACAGACAGTCACGGGACCCCCAAACCAGGAGACAGACAGTCACGGGACCCCCCAAACCGGGAGACAGACAGTCACGGGACCCCCAAACCGGGAGACAGTCACGGGACCCCCAAACCGGGAGACAGACAGTCACGGGACCCCCAAACCAGGAGACCGTCACGGGACCCCCAAACCGTGAGACAGACAGTCACGGGACCCCCCAAACCGGGAGACAGACAGTCACGGGACCCCCCAAACCGGGAGACAGACAGTCACGGGACCCCCAAACCGGGAGACAGTCACGGGACCCCCAAACCAGGAGACAGTCACGGGACCCCCAAACCGTGAGACAGACAGTCACGGGACCCCCAAACCAGGAGACAGACAGTCACGGGACCCCCAAACCAGGAGACAGACAGTCACGGGACCCCCAAACCAGGAGACAGACAGTCACGGGACCCCTGCCCCACAAAACTCACTCCTGATAATCAGAAAGCCCCCCCAGGGGGTATTACAGACCCAGCTGCCCCTCAGGGGGCTTTAAGCGTCCAAGATACCCCCAGAAGGAATGACGTCCCAGCCGCCTCCCGGGGGGCAGATGCCGATTCCGCGGCCCCCCAGATGCCCCCCACATACCCCGCTCACCTCCTCGTTCAGGAGGCCGACCTCCCGCAGCCCGTTCAGCTCCATGTCCCCGGCGCCGGCGCTCATTCTGCGGATTCTGAGAGCCGGAGAGTCCGGGCAGCGCGGGGCGGGGCGGGGCGGGGGAAGTACCGGGCGGGGCAGCGGGGGGGGGCGGAGCGCAGGGTAACGGCACGGAGACAGCTCGGAAACACCCGGGGCAACTACACGGTGACAGCAGAGAACTGCCCGGCTACACACAGGGGCCCCAGCATTACTGCCCCGGACACACACAGGGGCCCCAGCATTACTGCCCCGGACACACCGATTGGGGCTTCTATCAGTTCTACCCCTCACTATTCACTAAATTCATTTATAAGGGTAATAAGGGTAATAATAGGCACTAAAGCCCCCGTCCTGGTACTCTTTGTTCTGAGTATTTTGGCCCCTCAGGTACACGGTCTCGGAGAGGGGCCACTGAGAGCCCCCAGCCAATCAGAAGAGGCCAGCGTGGGAGAAGATGGGCTGTTTGGGGCCCGGGGTGTATACAGGGGCCCCTGTGTTTTAACCCGGCAGCAGGCACCCCCTCTAATACCCCTTGGTCCAGCAAATACCCCGTTCCCCCCAGCTGTACCATTGGCAGTAGTCCTTTGGATATGGGGGTGACCTGCTCCGAAAATAAGGGGGGACAAAATGGGTCACAAAACGGTCACCAGCCACGTGCCGTAAAACACTGAGCGAAAGCGTCGTTATTCTTTAATCTTCGGGTCTCGTGGCAGAAACTGTAAAGCCCAGGAACGCTTCATAAGCCAATAAAAGCAGAAATTGCCCCCGGGGTAAAATCACGGCCTAGTACTAAAAAAACCAGCGCATTCCTGTGCAAGCGACAAGTGCAGTAACTAAGAAGGGGTTAAATGGCTGGTTATCCATTTACATTATTGCCCCATGTGACCCCTGCTCGTGTCACGTGAGTGCGCGTGGGGCTCGGACCTTCTTGGGGTTTCCTGACCCCGGAGCGTCTCACGGACTTTCCAGGAAAGAAACTGCTGGTTTTAGGAAGTGGATAAGTGGGGGGGGGGGTTAAGGCGGAGGGGGCAGTTTTAGGTCTTTTCGGTGTATTATCTAAAAAGAGAAAATATCTGAATCTAAAGGCGCAGATCGTTCCGGAACCCGCAGAAAGTTCATGTTTAAAAAGGAAGGGGTTTTAGGACAAGTTTTAGAAAATTAAGGGTTAAAGTGAAATGTCAGACGGAGCCAATTGGCTGATTTAAGGGGCTCCTCGAAGCCCCTGGGACCCACAGTCAGGACGCCCCCTAAAAATTAGAATACGGAGAACTGCACTCCCCACGGGAGAGACCACCCTGTTTATGCCCCCCCCGGCACCGGCATTCACCGGCAACGTCTTATGGGGCGTTCATCCCCCGAGGGCGTTTATTCCGGTACAAACGTGGCGAGTGCGAGGGGACGCGGCTGCCATTCGAGAACGGGTGATTTGATAAATAATAAATACCAAGCCCCGTATATATACATCCTGTATATATATACACACACACATACAGGGAGGCTTCACAGTCCGCCACGGCCCTCGGCATCATGTACTGACAGCCAGGGATTCCCCGGGAAGCGGCCCCTCCTGATTTATGGTGTAGTTAACGCTAGCGCCACCTCTCAGCCTTCGCGACAATTCAGAGATTAAATCTACTTTATTGCGTGTTTATTGCACGCGGCCCCCGGCGGCCCTGCAGCCTAAAGCCCCACCGCATGAAATCCCATTGAGTAAAATGAGATCGAGACCCCGCGCCGCTCTATAAGCCGCTCCGACCCTCCGATTCCAGGAAGACCAAAAACCTAAAATTTCACTTCCACTAAAAAAGAGGAAACGAGATATTGCGAAAAAAGAGGAGAAGCGAGATAATCAGAAACTAACGCTTCAGCTTCTAATTCCTCTTAGAAACAGGACTCGGGTTCCCTGAGACCAAACGGACGTTTTCCTTAACGGCAGATCCTCCGCCCGACGTTCTTACAGGAGAAAAGGGAGAAATCAGTAAATTCATCATTTATAACGATGCTTTTCCAGCTTCCTTCGCACTCCAGGGTCGTTTTCTCAAGTTTTACTCGTTTCCCCGGAGCTCCAGAAATCAATTCACAGAAAGCGACTTCTCTCCACGGGATGTTAACATCTTCACTGCCAGCGAGGCCGGCGGCTGCACGTCGGGGCCACACTGGACGGAGATACAACGCGAAAGCCCGAGGGGGATCAATGACATCACATGTTGGAGAACTGATGGCATCGAAAGTAACGATATCGCTCGGATATAATAAACATCGCGACACAATTCCAATAAAACATGTTTCTTTAATATAAAACACGCCCTTCCGCTAACATATCATCATTATTATATTATTAAATATCTTTATTATATTATTAAATATCATCATTATTATATTATTAAATATGTTTATTATATTATTAAATATCATCATTATTATATTATTAAATATCATCTTTATTATATTATTAAATATCATCTTTATTATATTATTAAATATCTTTATTATATTATTAAATATCATCTTTATTATATTATTAAATATCATCTTTATTATATTATTAAATATCATCATTATTATATTATTAAATATCATCTTTATTATATTATTAAATATCTTTATTATATTATTAAATATCATCTTTATTATATTATCATCATCATTATATTATTATCATTATTATAATTATTATATTATTAGTATCATTATTATTAAAAAGTATTTGTCTTTAACAGATTGGATACAAGACAGAGCCCGAAAAGCAGAGTTACAAAGTAACAACAACAACAACAATAATAATTACAATCAAAACAAACAATAATAGTAACAATAATAGTAAGGAAACGCAGTAGGATCATTTGATTGACATAAAATGCATCAGCGGAAATGGACCAATGGATGATGGAATCTGGGTCCGGCTTCAATCCCATTGGACAGACGGGGTTCTAATTTAAGGGCTGTTAAAGTCACCTTTGGCGGTATTTATAGTGATTACGTCCCCGAGGATACGCCCCGTCTGCCTGTGACGCTGGTTTATTGAGCATCAAACGTGGCCAGAACTTTCTGTGGCTTCTCATCCAAAGATCATAAAGAAATAAAATGAAAATAAATACTTTGTATTTGGGACGGAATCAGAGCTCTGGCGGAAACGGCTGATGAATGTACCCAGAGCACTTTCTTTATGGTCCTTAAAAAAGGCAAATAATAAATATCCGGGGTTTACAAATAAAATAGTTTACTTAGTTTTACTTTACTGAGAGGGTGGTAGATAAATGGAACGGCCCCCCAGCAGAAGTGGTAGAGGGTAATACAGTGAGGGGATTAAACACGCATGGGATAGACATACGGCTCCTGAATCTAAGACGAGACCAACAATTAATGTTTGAGTCTTTACAGCAGGAGAAACGGGCAACGAGATGGGGGCCGGATGGGGCCGATCTGCTGGTGGGTTCTTGATAAATACAAACTGGCATCAACAAAAAAAAAAACAGACCTTGGATTTCAAAGGTTTTTTATAATCTTTTCTTTTTTTGGAAACATTTGGGCAAGCATTTGACCCGTTGTTTTTATCAGTGCCCAGACACATGCGCCGCTGACAGAGAGCGCTTCCTTCGCAGCCGTTATCTTTATGAAAGGGAAACTCAGTCTCAGTTTTTTGGTCTCCTTCACAGTTTTCATTTCAGAAAGAAAAGAAAAAAAAGCTTTTTTCACTGAAATATAAAGGCTTCTCGCCCTCAGGATCAGTATCGACATTAACTTTCTGTTCTGATTCCAAACAGTTCTTCTTCACTCGCTCTCTGATGATGTTTTTATTTCGGAAAACATTTTTTAAAAGGAGCTATTGCAAATAAAATGTGAACGTCTGTCCAAAAAATGGAATTTGCGCATGTTTTTCAGTTCTCTTACGCATTAAAACCCGTTAATTCTCTTTTCAGCCACTAGATGGAGCCTGGAAACTTCCCATAAAAAGTCAGGATGCAGCGTCGGTATCCGCCTTTTAAAGGGACAGGGTCAGGGTCGGGTCGCTCGCGTGTGCCAAGGCCTTATTAGCTCTTATTTCGGTTAGATAATCTCAAAATAAATAACTTATATGTTATATTAACTGTATGCTGCAGACCAAGAGAAAAACGGCGAAACGCGTCACAAATGTTATCACAAAGGATAACAGTCTGTGCTCCGGCATCCCATAGAGGCGCTGAATTTAGCTGACATGGGCCTGTCGGGAGGATAAACCCATAGTTGTTCATCTGCTGTAAACGGCTTTCTAGGCCCATAAAACGTAATCTGACAACAAACAATGAGTTCTCTTTCAGATTTACATCCAGAAAATTGTAAACAATTGCAGCGCATTATCCGGGGCGGCAGGGCATTCACTCCGTTCCCCGAACCCCTGACACGATCTGTAATATTTCTTCAAAGTCTGAAGACATGAAAGCCGCTCTGAGCCGACACAATAATAAACCGGCTTTTCATTTGGCTTTGATTACGTCTGCCGCTGACACGTTCACAGGAGGTATTACGACTCAGCAGCGATCCGTCGCGGCCAATGGGCTTCCTAGTAAATAAACTACAAAGAGCTGACGGAATTACCGATAATTCTTCTATAAAATGGGAACGCTCCCTAAAGCCGAAGTGCCGCTTTACTAAGTGGTGTTTAAATGCCCCTGCTGCAAGGGGCTCTGGGCTTTTCTAGAACTCCAACCATGTCTATTCACTAAAGAGTGAACGCTTGTGAACCGGGGAAAATGTGTGTTTGCAGCAGAAAAAGTCCCACTTGAAATCTCACTAAAGCTGACAACTTGCATGCCCTCGCCTGTAACGCACACATTTGAAAGTCGTCTGCTCTCACAAAACAGCAATTAGTGAATCTGTGGAGCCGAGTTAACCCTTAACCAGGCGCACAAAAGACTCAGCTATGGGAGATTCCGGCCTGGCCTTAGACAAAAACCCAGATTTATTCAGCCCAAAGTTACAGAAAGGATTTACCTCCTTCCACCACGAATCATAAATGACATCACTTTCTGATGTAAGAGAGAGATATGGACTAAAACATCTCCAGCAGAGTTACACCCCCCAAATACCCCATCGATGTCAGAACGCCTCCTGTTACAGGGCGAGATTTTTCCTGCCGTTTTCTAATTTGCATAAAATCGCTCGCATTAAACGCTTCCCCAGAGCATTGCGGGGTCTTCATAAAATTACTTAAAAGCAAATCCTTTCCCGCTTACCTCTGAAGAAGATACAAGACTCTCCCCACAGACGGCGTCCGGGGCTCTCTGGTAGAAGGCGCTGAAATCTTTATAATAAGATGGAAAGATTGGTAAATAGGCGAGAGCCCCCTAAGAGCTGCTTATAACGAAACGCGACGGCTTCACGTCCAGCAAACGGAAATCGCCGCTCGTCAGTCCGTTCCACGTTCATGTGCAAGGTTTCGATTCTGACACATGTCACGGCTTATGACATCATGGTGTACACGGCTGTGACTGACATACTGCCGCTTAGAACATGAGAGATGGAAGAGGAACGACTCGTGTTTAATATTCATGAGACGCACACGACTGATGCTGTAATTACTTAAAGAGCATCTAATGCTTCCAGTACCTGAGGTTACGAAAGGGTTAATGTGCTGGTTATTGAATAAAATCCAGTAGCCATGAGTGCAGGATGGGGATCCCGCTTCCCCTTTAAATGATGTCACCCTGCTGGTGCATTTTGGGAAACATTTTGATTCAGGGACTGCCCTGACGATTTCGGGACAGATGGTGCATATGTTTGTAAGTATCCCTCGCTATATGGGATTAGTGATCACACAGCTGGGGATAAAAATCCGGAGAGGTGTAAAATTACACCGGATACAAGAGGCGCTTTAACCCTTCCTTGGAGTCGTTAATCAAGCTTAATTCAGGAGCTTTCACTGGGCAGATCTAAAGTTACAGAAGCTTTTGGAGCCTCAGAGGTCTCTTCTTCGTCTTCCTCATATCACGCGCCCGGTGAGTATTCCTGCATCTCAGCCGCAATAAAACTCCGAATAATGAATGCCTTTAATCAGCGCCTGTAAAGAGAGCGAATGAGACATTTTATTCATCAAATAACCCGAAGCGGTGGAGACGCCCGGACACGCCTCTGACCCGTTTAAAATATTGGGGCTTGTTAACTAAACCAGACCGGGGCATTTAGGTCCAGGGACGCGCTGTTTGTACCGGAACCGGACGGTTTTGCTGTGGCGTAGGTAGGTAGGTAGGTAGGTAGGTGGGTAGGTGGGTAGGTAGGTAGGTGGGTGGGTAGGTCGGTGACTCTGGCTGATTGGGGGTCCGGCTGTTACATCACCTGGAGTTACCCCTCAGTTTATACAATGAGTGCCCCGTTAGGGAAGCAATAATCTGAATGCAGGCCTGAGATGCACGCGGCCTCTGGAGCTCTTCTCACCGCCGGGTTTATGGAGAACTTTCTTCCGCCCGTCTCCGCGTGACGACCAGGCGGGCTATATAATCGTAATCCTGATCACCAGGTTAGTCCTGCGGCCCCTGCCGGTCTGGGCCACGCTGGAGACCCCGTAAAACCTTTAATGTTTGTAGAGACCGGGTGGGAGAGCAAAAACGGTGAAATTAGAGCTTCGTTGGCCTCGTTTCACCCCAAACAGGGGTCGGCACCAACGTTGCTCATGGCCGACACTTACTGGGGTCTGTGGTGGACCCTCGGTGCAGACACAGGTGCCCTCATATGGACACTTTGCCTGCCCCTGACCCCAAAAATATATATATAACTACCTGTTTCAGCCCCGATCGCGCATCGCTATCGATGTATTGTAGATATTCTGTGAATTGTGACTGCTCACCTGATGTCAAGCAGGTGTATGTGATTTAATATGGGTTAGTCCTCGTAGTTACTCACATGTTTAAATTCCCTCACTGGATTAACCTCTGCCACCTATGATGGATGGCTGTTCCACTCATCCACTACCTTCTCTGTAAAGTACAATATCCTAGTTTTAAACGAAATCCTCTTTTGTTTCTGGTGTTGGCCCAACATCTCGAGTTGGGAGGAACGGCGGAGGCAACTGAATTGACCTCCTGGCTCCTTTCTCTGCTGCCCCTGATCCAGCCCCTCGTTGCCGTCAGACTGTTTTTAATATTGAGGGTCGGCAGCCAAAATCTGCGTTACCCCCTCCCGTCCCACCATCAGCAGCTGACCACGGAATGGGTTAATAGCCGGTCCCGGGGAGCCCTTGTTTGTATTTTTTTTATTGTTCTTTGACTCCTCTGCTCTCCAAGAGGTTCTGCAGCAGCTCCTTGCCCCCCCCTCTCCCCCCCCCCGCCTCTATTATATTAATCAGGAAACAGACAAAAAAGACACACAAAGGAAACAATGAAACAATCTGCCGATAAACAATCTGCCGATAAACAATGTTTCTTCCAGAGATTCTGTATGGGGGGGTGAATGGCAGGCAGTGTGGGGGGGGGGTGAATGGCAGGCAGTGGGGGGGGTCCTCCCCACCTCCCATGCAGTGAAGCAGATGATCTGGGAGGGGCAAATTCACACAATCAGCCCTTTTTGGTCCAGGGACAGAGAGATCCCTCCCCTGCTCCACCTTCTCCTCCCTGTATTGGCCACATCTCAGCATCCTCTGGACCAGCAGCCGGTCTGCTTAATGGGTAGGTGGGCAGGAGAGAAGCCCCCCAGGACACTGTGCTAAGAAGGGGCTGCAGAGAATACAGGGAGCTGTCACCGGGGGGGCACAATGCAGAGCCCTGGGCATGGCCGGTGGGGGGGGTACTAGCCCAGGCTGGAGGGAGGGGGCTTTTTATGAAAAGGGACAAGTTCTGTCTCCGCTGCCGGAGCGTCGCTGGATAAATGTGAGTATTGTGTTTCCCCGGCATGTGTCCTCTGTGTATTCCCATCCAGCAGATCAGGAGTTAACAGCTGGCCGTGTTGCTGCAGCTGCACATGGAGCCCCCCGGCAGCGCATGCTGTCGCATCACAATATCACGAATGTTTAAATGCAGTTTCAGTGCCCCCCCCCACACCCTGCTGCAGGTATACTGCGTGACAGCGTGCCAGGCCCCATAACCCCTCAACCCACTGTGTGCCAGCATGCCAGGCCCCATAACCCCTCAACCCACTGCATGCCAGGCCATATGCCCACTGCATGACAGGCCCTGTAACCCTCTAAACCCACTGCGTGCCAGCATACCAGGCCCTGGTACCCCCACTCACACCCCTATGCCCACTTTGTGACAGCGTGCCAGGCCCAACTACCCCCACTCACCTCTGTAAACCCACTGTGTGACCGTGTCCATGCTCTTGTACCCACACTCAAGCCCCTAAACTCGCTTTGTGCCAGGATGCCAGGCCCTTGTACCCCCACATACCTTCTAAACACTCGGCATGCCAGGCCTAATACCCCCTGTCACACCCCTAACCCCACTGTGTGATAGTGTACTAGGTCGTAATAGTACGAGAAACACCCCAAAACCCACCTATACCCCCAAACTATCCCTGGAGGCTCCCTTGAAGTCTTTTATATATGCAGATCACATGATATGTTTCATAGCTTATTACGTGATGCGCGTGGGGGTTGCAGGCCCTTGATGCCCCCTACATTTCGGCTGATCTCTGTAGGGGGCAGCCAGCTCCCCACGTGTCTTGTGCCGAGGGGGGTGGGTTCTGCTGCTGGCCGGTAATGACCCGGGTGGGTGGCTTTGCCGAGTGTCCGCTTTGTAATGATCTGTTTCCACCACACAGGCTCGCTATGGCTTCGTGACAGCCCCTGCAGCACAAACACGAGGAGGATCTGCAGAGATCAGGGGACAGCTGGTGGATCACCTTTCCATGGATGCTTTCGTTGGTGCTGGTGGCTGCGTCGCAGGCTCCTGCAGGGGAATCTGTTAAGTTTTTCGACGAGCTGGAATGAACCATGACTCCAGAGGACTTGGTAGACTGGGAGCTCAACCTGCCCCCTCTGATCTAATGGAAAGCGGCCTTGGTGCCAGGTTGGACCCAGATTCGAGAGTCCTACTCACAGCCGAATCCAATGGGAAAGTCAAAATCCATGTTCATGGGCTAATGAGTGGAGTGGACCACATGGATGCTGCAATGTTAAACTCTGGGAGTGATGCCCAGCTGGCCCCTGCGGTGAAGGACAGTAAGACGGTCAAGCTGAGGTTCTTGAGAAGGACTGTGGTGGACTCTGACCAGGAGGAACCCCCGGTTTTAGACTTGACTGATTCAGAGCACCAGAATAAAGTCATCCCCATCTCCAGAGCCAGGAGAGCTCTTGCCAAGCGGACACATGGCATCAGCGACCAGGACTCTGGCACTGAAACCCCTGAACCCAAAGCTAGATCTTCCAAGGGCAAGATCCCAGATGAGCCTCCAGAGCTGCCTGGAGAGCCTCAGAACAAACCCGAACCTGGCCTTTCCAAAGATGCAGCAAAGTCTCAAAAGGAGGAAGAGGAGGACAGCGAAGAGGCGGACATGAAGGCTGTGTCAACGTCTCTCGATGGCAGGTTTCTAAAGTTTGACATTGAAATAGGAAGAGGTTCCTTTAAGACCGTGTACAAGGGTCTGGACACGGAAACCTGGGTGGAGGTTGCTTGGTGTGAGCTGCAGGTGAGTGCCGGGGCTTCCATACCTTTTTGTCATGTCCTTCTGTCCTTGTGTTTGAGTCACCAGAGGCTCGTGCTGCCGTTACTCATGTGTTTTTAGGGTTAAAGTCATATGTCAGAGTTCAGGTACTGATGAGCTTTCTGGTGCAGGGACTCTGCGCATGTCTTATTACAATTAGATTGGCCGTTACAGCGCAGCTAGCGCTTCTATAATAAATGTAAATTGTTTATTTTGTTTTTACTGCATCTTAAATCATTGAGAATTTACAAAATCCATGGCTAAGCTTTTTCTGTGCCAGGCTGTCAGAAACGCGCTGCAAGGAAGGTCCAGGAACCCGCAAGTAAAATAAGATCTAATTGTGATTCTGGTGCAGTAGGTTTGCACCAGCCGTTGCACGCAGGAGGTGGTAGATAACCTCGTGTAACGTTTTGGAACCTTTGAGGTATCCGGAATCCCCAGGTTCTCTGTGTCGGCCGCTGCGCCTTCTTGGCGTTAAAGAAAATTTCTTCCCTGGGCCCTTCTCTTAATCCCGTGAATTAAGGCAGAATGCCCGGTGTACTTCGGACCTGCGGCTATCAGAGGGTTAAAACCTGGGAACTGCAGCATGTTTGGCCGATAATGCATCGATTGTTAATTACATGTCTTCTAACTCGGCGTGACAGTCCCTGGAACCTGGTTGATAGTATAACATAGATGGATCTGTAATACCATAAATATGAGTTAATTGCCCCTTTTAACCCCGTTCCTGCTCCTTGGAGTTCTTCAGATGCTAATAAAATGCCCATCGCTGGAGTTGAGGTTATTGCTCAGGATTTTTATTATTATTTTTATTATTATTATTACTGCTCCGGTTATAGAATAGTTTTATTAATGACGATGAATCTTTCCAGCGTCACACTTTGGGTATAATATTCATTTGGGCCGAGCTGACTTTGTTGTTCTCCGCGTCCATGGATTTACTCTGCTGAGGGATTATGATAATACAACCAAACTGTCCCAAACAAGGTTCGACGGGCAGCCATGTTTAATTTGTCACTTACTGCTATAAATAGTCCCAAAGACTCGCGATCTCCTGTACAGTTGGTGGAAATCGACCCTCTCCAGGAGCGCCTGCGTAATAAAACAATTGGTGCGACGGGTGAATTTTCACGTTATGGTTGACTTGGTCGTCGGAGTGCGGCTAAATCATCGAATTCGCAGTATTTGGCCCGTATTATGGGCACCCTCGGCCTCTTCGCCTGCCTCGCCGTCTCTGAGATGTGAATAAGTTTCCCGATTCTAAATAACGATAAAAAGAAACTTTATATTGTGAATCCGACTCCAAAATGCAGACTCGGCCGAGGAGCGATTTGCTGTGTAGGAAGGATTGAGAAGAAGTCATTGTAATAAAGAGGGACTTTCAACCCTAAGAACATGAATGATCCACAAACACGGGCCGAACTTACAAAGAAAGTCGCGCTCCTCGTCCACTTACACCAAGGGCTGCTCGTTGGGGTCTCCATGAATTCCTCCTCATTGATGTCGTTTCGAGCTGATTGTCGTTATTAGATCCGCATTTGTTCTTTATGTTAATGACGCGTTATTGAATCAGAGCTGGACTGACGATGACGAGGGGGCCCCTGATGATGTAAATGCAGCTGATGGCTGAATGTATAGGGGCCGCGCTCTACATTTTTAGCTTTACGTGGCGAGTGGCCGGCCATATCCAGCTGGTGGCCGCTCGCTGCGCTCGATCTGCCGCTAGAGGTCGGGTGAGACTGTTGGCCAGCTGCCCGCCGGGCATTTCCCGTGTGCCAGATGGCTAATTCTGGGCCTGCTGGGAATATTGGCGACGCATCCCAGAGAATCTATATGGACGATTTATCCTTCTAAGAAGGGGGAAAAAATAGAATCCCGCTGAATTTTTGCTAATATTCTAAAGATATGTATTTTTTTTTAGATAAATATTCCCTTTTGAACTCTTTTTAATTATTTATAGCAAAGACAACCAAGAAATTGGAGAAAGCTACTGGTGCCCCTGATGACGGCATGTTACCCGTTACGGGTCTCGTTGTTCCTGATCGGGTCCTGTACAAGTTACACTGACGGGCGGTCTGTGGAGTCGTCGCCCTCGGGAAGAGAATCTAAAAGTGAAATTTTAATTACAGAGCTAAACGTTCTCCTTCTGCCTCTCCCGACTCATTATTTTCATCAAATCTCTAAAAACGTGCATTAAGCAATAAGCTCTGATTTATAGTCTATAATGGGATTTAAATATCTTATGTTTCTCCTTTTTGGGAGGATATTTTTTATTGGGTTCTGTGGGGAGGAAATTGAGGCAATAAATACTAATTTCTTGTTATAGCTATAGGGGCGCTCAAGTAAACAATTAAACTGCTTGTTTTCAGGTAGGGATACGTAGTTGCTGGAGCCGGAGAGAGTCTGCCTTACGGCAGCCGATCTGGGGGTTCCGAGGCCGCGGCTGCTGTAAAAATTGCTAAAAAGTTCTAAAAATACAGCCAGTGGACTAGAGGAAAATGCAGGTATAAGCGAGATGACGAAATTGCATTGCAGGGAAAGCGGTGAATAAAAGGAAAGTTCGAAGTCTTCAAGAAAAGTCGAATCTTTCCTCTTAAAATCTGGGGCGAACGTCACATCGACTATCGGCTCAAAATCCCGTTTTCCGCGTGTTTTTTGTAGAGGGTTAGGAAACAAATATGAAAGCCTTGGAGCCAATGTGTCCTCGGGTGACGCCGGCTAATGTCTGAACGCAATTAGTTAAAATGACAGTGGATGGAGCATTAGGGACGGATGGAAAATCCTCGCAGGTATTTAGGGAGCTTTAGTCCTGTAACGGTCACAACGCGCTTTCAATCTGCAATCAGTTGTTTCCTTTTTTAATAGTTTTTTTTTTATGTAAATTTTTTTTTTAAAAAAAAGGAATAAAGGGGTTTTGGGAAAATTACATGTGACGTTCTAACATCTGTTTTGTTCCTCACTTGGAGACATGGATAATACATTTTTTGCGTTGTAGAAAAATATTTTCCCTTGGATTCAAACAATGGATAAAACCTGGATATTCCTCTGGGGAGAATAAGACGTCTAAATAGTTGGACATTTTTAAATATCCTTTTCCATTAGCAACCTTTTCGAAGATGTAGAGGATGAATCAACGTAGATAAAAACAAGGTTATGCATTTTGTCGATCGGAATGAACTGGTAATACATTCCAAATGGAGGTTGCTTTTGGGGGTTTCTGTCTAAATATTGTCTTAGTTTAAATCGTTTTTACATTAAAGTCGCCCGGTGAGGGTGTTCCGTTTAGAATGTGGTTGATGAGTCCACGGCACAGTAGCGGTTAGATTGTGGATAAGCAGATTCGGGGGCTGGTGGAAGAAAAGGAGCATTTATCTTTTTGAATGCCATGGGGTGAGTAATGTGTGGTACTTAAGAGTTACAATAAGAGACCTTAAACCCCCCCAAAAAGGCACGGAAGGCAGTTTATATGATTTATTAGAGAGCTCCAGCGCCGTGTGACTGGGAAACGTGTAAAATGGCTTATTCTGAGAGAATCCGGGTTTTATAGGCTGCTGATTTCTCTGAGCTTGTGAAACGGTTGTCGGTTTAGCTGGTTTTATGATGGAAATGACTGTAAAGTTACCTTTGAAAGTCACATTTTCAGAAAAAACCTCCACAGGCTGCAGAGACGGGTGATTTGGGGAATGGATATTTGATGAGCCGTCGGGAATACGATCAGCCAGCCGGCGTCGGCTCCGCGGCCCGGTTAACGCCGCTCGTGTTCTGATCCGCGTTTATTGCGTTGTAGCACAAGGTCGTCACTTTGTTGCATTTCACCCGTTTTACTGGATTTTACTCTCTTTAAGCCTGAAATCTCTCGCAGGGTGACTTGTTTCAGGATGATATCTGAAATATAATGAATTTCCAGCTTTTGAGACGATTTAGGTTTCTTTGATCTTCGTTCCAATTTATTGGTTTTCCCCAAAGATGTTTCCAGGAGCTTTTCCCCAGACTGTTTCTTGAACGCAGGTGATAATCAGGCGCTCTGTTTACAGGATATCCTTAGGAACCCGGCTGGTGGGGGGCCTTTCAGGAACGTAATTGCTAATCCCCGAACTAAATGAAGTGAGAATTAATCTCCTGTTTATGAAAGCCGGTCTTAAAGGGACGTTCTCAATATGTGAGAGATTCGTGATGAGGTAAAAGTGCACATTTCTTATAACCCCCAAATATCGGGTAATCTAATCAATAACGGCCCCTGCACTGGTTGTCACATCTGTCGTATTTTAGAGAACGCGTCCTCCTCTGCTGCATCCGGGGTCCTCTCCCTGCCCCCCATTGCATTTCGGAGATTCCCTCTCGCTTCATTCTGCCGCCGAGGTTTGCGTTGATTGATCTGGAATTGGATGTCGATGGCGCTCATGAATAATCGGGTGTTCTGCGTCCTTTGCGAATCGTTAGCAGGGACCTGGCCTGATCCCTGAGAGGCGTCACGGAATGAGAATGAATCCCGGCTACCTGCGGGGTGTTATATAAACTTTGAATTATTTATGGGGCTCATTGACCTTTAACCTTATACTCAGTGAGTTAAGTCTTTGCCGTAACCTTTCAAGATCCGCTTTACCTAAATCCAGTAATCAACAAACTTCCGAGGTCACGAAAGCTCACATGGCGCTTCCTTCGTGCTGCCCGATTAAAAGGCATCGACTTCCACTGAACACAGAGACTTTCTCTCTCTCATTCTTTCTCCTTTTTTTCTCGGTCATTCTCTCACTCTCACTCTCTCTCTCTCTCTCTCATCCAAGGCGAGATGGTTCTGACTCAGAAGTGATTAGGTTCCTATAGATCTGTGTCTATTTCCAGAACGCGCTTGCGATGGAAATGGCCGATGGGCCCACAGACTGATTTCTATCGCACGCGGGTAACGTCCAGGCTTTCAGGAGATCTGTCCTCAAATAATTCTGTGTGATCCGGTAACTACGGCTCTCTTTATCTCCGGTAAACCTCAATTTAACAAACGTGTTACTTTCTGTTTTACTGAATATGCTACGTTTAAGGCTTTTTCTTTGGGTGATAATCCTTTTTTGCGTCTTTCCTGTCGCCTCCAGAAACACGTTCTGGTGCTAATCACCTGAAATAACCAAATCACGAGTTGCATGATGTCTGCTCCAGCTTTAAAGATATGCCTGTGCATGGTGGGTGTGGGATTCCCTAGTAGCCGGTAACGCCGGCCATTGTGCTGCATTTGGTAGACCAGCTCGCAATTTAACAGAAAATGAGGCCCGCTCGGCCCGTTGCTGCAGTGCGATGCCGTGTCCTGCCTCTTGCAGCCTCGCTGTCCTGCGTCGTACATGCGCTGCTTTACATCGGCCTAATCTGCATCTCATTAATGTTTTTTTAATGACCCGATAATGAGCGCTGCTCCTTAAACAGGTGCCGACAAAAAACGCCAGTTCTCTCTCTGCCTTTTCTTGATTCTTTGCAGTGAAAAGCACCGGCAGGGACTGAGATTTCTTGTTTGGCTGCGTTGGAAATATCTGCAGTCTCCGGCGTTGTAGCTGCTGGCGCGAGTCCCAGCCGAAGGTTCTCCAGCTAATAAATATTTGATGAGTTTATCTAGATAGCAGCCAACGCTTTTATTACTGGGGAAAAGCTTCGCCGTGCGGGGAGATCGCGCATGCGGCGTGACTTCAGCTGCGGACCCAATCTCGGCCTCGGATCTGGACAGGTTCTGTTTACCTGTATTCAGTAACGAGCGCCGATGTATAACGAGACGCACAACCCTCCTCGTGACCCCATTACCGCAGCCGCGTGGGGGCCGAAAAGAGAATATTCAGCCTCAGATTATTGCGGGAAAAATATATTTTTTATTAAAGTAAAGAGCTGTTTCCAGATTGTACGGAGAAATCGTAATGAAAATAGAAATGTCGTCTTTTTCTTGTCATGGTTATTAGAAATCACCAGCCTGCCAGGCATAGACTTTGTATGAGGCGCCTAGGGGTGCCGTACATACAGGGGGCTTCAGGCCATGAGATAAAATGTTAAACTTTCCCCCCCAAACGGGTGATTCACTTTTATTCTCTGAGCTTCTCTTGGTTTATGACGTACCGGAGGCATCGCGCCGCCGCCTGGCTGTGTCTGTCCGGCAGCTCAGTGTCCCTGGGATTATTCTGGCCCCTGCTGCCCATAGGCGCTGATACTAAAACCACACCGGTAGCAGTTTGTGTGACGCTGTCGTAAATGTCTCTTATTTATGGCCAAGTCTTTAGAGGAAGGACATTTCCAGAGCCGGCATTTAGGTGACTGCTCGTTGGGCTATAACATGATTTGCGGCCTTCCCCAGGCTGCGCGACCTTTTATAACGTCCCTCCAACTTCATTTAAATGTAACGTCTGTGGAGCTACAATTCACCCCGGACGGTACGCATCATGGCCGCCATGTCTAAGGATTCTATATCTCTACAAAATGGCGGTAGCCCCCCTTTACCGACTCATGGCCTCCAACGCATAGACCGTTAAACTCCATCTTGGAGTAAATATGGAGAACTCTAATATCTCGGTTCCTCGTTTCAAACGTTAAACTCTTTAAACGCACTTTTTGAGTGATTTCTGCCAATTCCATGGGCTGCGCATGTTTATTTCTTTGCCACCACCCCCCCCATCGCACAGAATGAAAATCTAACTTCATACAGAAACCCTGTAACGCCCTTTCTTCTCATTAACCCTTTGGGTGCCGGCAGGAGGATTATCCGCTTCTTGGGTTAATGAAAACGCGGTTTGCCTTCTCCGGGGAAATTACAGATCTCTGTGTAACAGATGCTGAAGATTAGAGAACGAGGACGTTTCTGAGACCTCTGATTGCTTTTTGAGTAAACATTCTGTTGGTTTTATTTGTTTTAACCTGGATACAGAAAATGGGTTCCCGGTGCTGCTCTAGAACCTGAAGGATTCCGACATATCTGGAGCGCGTGGTGAGGAACTTTCTCCGCACCAAAGGCCGTAACAGAGGCCGCTGCGCATCAGGATTCCCGCTTTTAGCTGGTGTTACACAGAACCAGATTTTATGAATTTAAATTGACCCCCAACACCCCTATAAATGGTAACCCCGCCTTATTGATTAGGCGGAGGTTCAATAAACACAAGGACGCCAGTTTCCATGGCAATGTTTTTGAAGGTCCATAGACCATCAATTAATTGCCCACCACCGACCCCGGTAAATGTCCACCACAAGCACGTTGGTGCCGACCCCCGTCAATAAACACGGTCCTGATTTGCTCATGGTGGCCTGGGGGTGTCTGCTGAATGCCATTGAGAAGCTAGACGCTGAGCGTGAACCCCGAATTCCTGGACGGCTGTTCTGGATACGCTCTAGACCCTCTCTAATCCCGTTCCTCCCGGTACGTGGCGTTGGGGAGCGTGTCAGATTCAGGGTTCTCACGTCTATCCAGATTTTTTTACCCTCGGAATCTCATATCCGCTTTACTTACTGTGGTTTTTAATTCTCTTCCTTTTATCGCCTTTTTTTATTTTTTTCAAAACATACTATTTGGGAACAAAAGTTTTCCGGAGAGAACATTGATGTCCCGAGGCTTTAAAGTCTTTTTTTCATCCTTTTTATAATCTATTTTGGGTTGGGGAGAGTCGATTAAAGCGCGTTAGAATCCCACGGAATAAAGGATCGGCGGAATGACGAGTGAAATGGGTTTGGGAACGCGCAACTTCCTCGTGCCCAAAATATCGGATCGATGTATCTGATGTCATTTAATGCTCGATGCGTTCTCTTGTCAGCCGCAATATTTAATGTGAAGCCGGGCCAAGTTTGAGTGACTGAGAACATAAGGAGAAGGGATCTGGAAGATCTCCAATAATAAACAATTAAACTCAAGCAAATGAAAGTGACTTTTTTGAGTGAAAGGATCCAAACTCCTGCCGGTTGGGAACTCCGGGGCCGATGTCCGTCGTGCGTTATTATTACGCAGTCAATAGGTTCGCTTCTAGATATTTCCCTGAAGTTTTTCTCCATTGCGCCAGGACTTAATAGTTTTAATAACGATGATTTTGAAAAGTATAATGTTTCAGAGCGGACGGGCCGATTGGTTCTTCTCTGCCGACGCGTTCTATGTTTCTGTTACTGGGAATACTGATTCCGAACTTTCGCTGTCAAAGGAAGGATTTGTAGGATTCTACCGAGGTTTCTCCCAAGATACTGAAATCTAGATTTTTTCAATTGATCCTAAAATGCTGGTTTCTCCGGCACCGATTTCTGTGACTCGGTTGGATGTCCGTGTTTTGTAGACGGCAGTCCATCCCGCAGCGCGTGGTGTCTTTGTTCAGTTACCAGGACGGGGATAACGATCGCTGTTTGCTGGAGGCAGCGTTTCCTCAGTGGAAGAGGCCTTGAGGGACTCGGATGAGAGTGGATTCTCTGGCGGCAGAAGAAGAAGCTGCTGATGTGCGCCGGCTGCGGACGGACAGACGGGGATGAGAAGCGGCTGGAGACGTCGCCCTTTCCTTCAGAAAAATGCTTGTTCTCTTGATAAACTTGGAGAGTTTAAGTTGCAAGTAACCGTATCCAGCAGGCGGGATAAAAATGTCTTTTATAACTCCGAGTGGCCGCGTCGTTAAGAGGATCGGTTGCAAACCAACACTTAAAATATTTTCAGTAACCATAAGAAAAGTATTTCCCCGGATTTTGTTTTAAAAAAAAAAAAAAATGCGCTTCAAGCAGCCAATCCGAACAGAGCTCAGGTTCTTGGGGAAATATTGTTTGGAAGTCTAAAAGTTACTAAAAATGAATTCATATTTTTGACACCAAAAGGGTTCTGTCGGAAGTTTTTATTTTTTTTTTAATCCGCGCTCCTGTTTTTTTGCAGACCAATAATTCTCCGTTTGCCGGAATACACGGGAAACGCAACTTCGGGAATTAAAAGAAGCCTAGATTGTTAAAGAAACATTGTTTGGCTTTAAATGTGGCCCCGTGCTGCTGGTCGATACGCGATGGTGGTTCTGTTGATGCTTGTAAAAGGTATCGCGGGTCGTGTGATTTAATTTGCTTTCTAGGAGGACGTCTTTTGCCTCCGCTTCGCTCGTCGGCTCTCTGGAGGAAACGCGCGCTGCATCTTTAATTTGCTGGCGAAATTCCGCGTGCGCCGATGTTTGCTTCTGCTTGAGTCAGGATGAAACAAATCAATGGCCTTTTACAGCCCTTTAGTTTAGAGGAGGCCGTAATCTGGAAGGTTTCCATGTTGGCTGCAGAGCTGACAGTTATTTAAGCTTAATAGGTGGGATTCTATGTCAAAATAAAATATAGAAACAATATATATACAATCTTCTTGTGCATTAAATGGATTTGCGCCGTCTCCCCATCTATATAATGTCTGATTAGTTGGAGTTTATGCTGCTGGAGCCATCGTAGAGGGACCTCCGTTTGTCCCGTTACAGATGCATCGACACCAACAGTCACGCTAATCATGGTTTGCGGCTAGTAACTCGCATGGATGAAGTGAACGCATCACCCCCCCCCAAAGGAATAGTTTTTTTCTGCCATGTGATATCTGACTGGGGAAAGTAGGGGTTTCCGGCATAAATATTTCATGATCTATACGTTGCGTGTTCGCCTTCAGCTTTACAGCCGTGATGGGCTCGTGTGTGTTTTGTAGATGTTGAGTGATGGCTTTTAATAATAAGTCCTCGGTGCCCCCCCCCCGTGCCGGGAACGCTCACCGAATTACCTACTAATTACTCGGATCTGATTTCAGATCATTCTGCGCTAATTTAGACTTTTAATTGTAAATCTCTGTGTTCATGTAATGGTTTAGAGACAACCTTATTTTTGTAATTTTAAAATTAGACTTTGTTTATTTTCCCATCGTTCTGTCTGGGTTTATTCACCAAATTAAAAGGGAACTTCTAATCAACCCAAAAATATATGATTTTTTATTTTTTTGCAGGAAAAAACAAAGTAAATTACCTTTCGTGTTCCCGTTTGATACGATGATATAGATGATGTGATTATACGGCCTGGTAACTGTCGGACTTTGCATGCGCTAATCGCCTGACTTTACTCCTCAGGACCGTAAGCTGACCAAACAGGAGAGGCAGCGCTTCAAGGAGGAGGCAGAGATGCTGAAGGGTTTGCAGCATCCGAATATTGTCCGCTTCTATGACTTCTGGGAGTCGTGTCTGAAAAGCAAAAAATGTATCGTTCTGGTTACAGAACTTATGACATCAGGGACACTAAAAACGTAAGTCCTGCTTTGATTAATGTTGGTTATATTTTGGCCAGAAGGAGCCCACGGGATGATTCTCAGACACTCGTAAACATTGTATCCAATATTATATTCCTTAGCTGTGAAAGAGCGCATGTCCGACAGCTCGTTTCTGTAATAGAGGTCATTTAAGTGACTCTGATCCTTTCTGATCCTTTCAGATACTTGAAGAGGTTTAAAGTCATGAAGCCAAAGGTTCTCCGAAGTTGGTGCCGGCAGATCCTGAAGGGTTTACACTTTCTGCACACGCGAACCCCACCAATTATTCACAGGGATTTGAAGTGTGACAATATCTTTATTACGGGACCTACTGGCTCGGTGAAAATAGGGGACCTCGGATTGGCGACTCTAAAACGAACATCATTCGCTAAAAGTGTTATAGGTAATAACGTCGCTTAGAGCCCAAAACATACCTTTGGCTAATCGCTCTGCATTTCATAGGTTTTTTTGTTAAATACTAAATATGCTCAATATGCTTTAGAAACCGTGGTCCGACTCTTTGTAATGCAGAAGGTCCGGTGCAGCTGGTGGAACCCATGCTCAGAAGATCTTTGGGGTTTTTCAAGGCGGGTTTGGGGCGATTTCTGCCCCCGTTGGCCGCCATTGATTTGAGTTAAGGATCTAAAATCTAAACCAGAACTGGAGGGCAAAAATATTCTTTGGAAAACATTCAGGTTCTTGGAGTAAAGCTCAAGAGAACGTTGTAGTTCTAGAGCGAATCTAACCGGTTCCATAACCCCAAATGAGGGGATCTTGGCCATGTCTTTCGGATTGGGCCAGAGACAAACAATTGGCTGTTTTTAATTAGTGGTGGTCGGTTTGAGGAACTGACAATCGGTGTCAACGTGAATATGTTTTTAAAACTGTCCTTGCTTTTTTCTCGATTCTCCTTTTGCGCAGGAACGCCCGAGTTCATGGCGCCTGAGATGTATGAAGAGCATTATGACGAGTCGGTGGATGTTTACGCTTTCGGGATGTGTATGTTGGAAATGGCAACGTCTGAATATCCGTACTCTGAGTGTCAGAACGCCGCTCAGATATATCGGAAAGTCACCAGTGTAAGTCGGGGACACGTCGCCGGTTTTTATTGTTTCCGTGTTTAACTTTGCTGTGTGATGCGCTTTTTAATGAGTGAATGGGGGAATAAGGGGTAGGGTAAGGGGTGCTAAATTCGAGGCAAGAGCTGATGTGAGCGGGCAAAAGAAACTAGGAGAGTAGAGAAATTTCCCCAAATTCAGCACTTTGCTCTCAGTAAGAATTTATAAATATATCCCAAACTCCTTTTATCCCCTGAATCTCCATGATTCCAGATCTCTGCCGCCGCTCCTTCTGCTTCTTCTCCATTTTTTTCCTGAACATCTCACTTTCTTCTCCACAATTAAGAAAACAATCCTGAAAAGCAAATGTAATAAATTCAAGGTATCCTCTTTAAAGACAATTCTGAGATGAGCTCAACGGAAATCAATACACGTCTCTTCTCTTTCAATAAATACCCGTCCCTGCTGATGCAGCACCCCCCACCCCGGGTTTTACTCTGCTAATCAAATTTGGTTGGTTTAACCCCTTAATGCATAGACACCGATGATTTAGATACTGCATTCATTGACGCATCCTGGGAGGGCTGTGGGGGCTCTAATGGAGCCGGCCATATGCTGTATCCCTCGGGGGCCGTGTAAAGGCACACAGCTTTCACTATAGTGCAGAGAGGTTTGTGGTGGGCCCAAGGGAGCCTTAAAGTGACATATATGATGAAACATTTAGATTCATGGGCTAGCTTCGCCATATGTCACACTTCTGCTCCAATGTATGATAAGAAACAAATGATTTGCGATATTTTTCATGAAATCTATTCGCGATCTTGTGTCCGTATGAAATGTATGTTGGTCTTAGAACTTTCTGCATGTTCCGACCTCTCGTTAATTTATGGTCCGTGCGTTGGATAGAGATTTGGTAAAATGTGGACTCCAATTCCAAGAATCCTTTACAATGGATTCAAACACCTACAGGATCCAATCCCAAGAAGAAAAAACCTGAGAAAGTAGTTAAGGTTTGAGTAAACACGTAATAGGTGACGGTTATTGATTCCGGTGTCCTTGTTGGGTCTGATAAATACATTTCTCTGCAGCTCCATGTTAGCGGCCCTGAGATAGGGAACTATTAAGTTAGAATCCAGTGGGATTTACTGATAAGACTGTCCCAGAATGGCGTGTGACACCGGCCACCGGCATAAGCCTAAACCCTGGTAAACCTGGAATTGTCGGGTATCGCGGTTTGTTTTTGGTGGTTAAGGTGCCAGTGATAGCTATAACCATTACCGCGCCGCAGAGGGACCCGAACTCCTGCGCGTCATACTGTAAATGATAATTCTCTGGATTCTAATATTCTAGTAAATGCCTTTTTAATGCTGGAAACGGATTGTGGTGCTTCTGACGGCAGTTAATGATTATATTCCACTGTTGGACAAGTAGCGATCAATCTGGAAACGATGAGCCGCCTGGTGTCTCGGAGCTCCCCGCTGATCAAGGTCAATTTACAAGCTGCTGAGGCATGAAGCGTTTCCTCTGTCTTCCAATTTACAGGACTCTCCGGCCAGCCGCTGGCAGAAACGCCGTCACCGGAGAATTCCGGAACCAGCTGAAACCGACCTGCTCCATAGTGTCTAACCGGCCTTCGAACTGGGGGTCTCCATCATATAGGGGGGTTTTGGAGGGGGGGCTTGTATCCTTAGTGCTCCTGTTCTTTACAGCAAAGCTCCAGGACACACACGGCTTCTCCATCAGGATTGTGAACTTTTAGCACTTAATATCTTGTGTGTCCCGTTAAGTTGAACTGAAGGATAAGCGAAAGGGGTAGTGACCGGAATGAATGATCGTGATATTGTAATATAACGTGTATACGTAATATCATGTAGGTCTGCAGCCATCGCGTGCTCTAGAACCGGTCTATGCCTTCAGCTATCAGAACAGACCGGGATGCGCATGGCCCAGCAACCATGCATTTCATAGAATATGTTAAACGCGGTATTATGTATGCCTTGTAGTCCCGCGCCATGAATATATCCATCCGCTAATATTTTGCTTGTCTAAGCTTTAAAGGCCTTGATTTTTTATTTTCTCTCGATGTTATTTGACTCCACAATGTTTGCATACAGATGTTGGTACTTTTTTTATCGTGTGCTTTTCACAGGGTGTCAAACCCGCCAGCTTTGAGAAGGTGCCGGATCCAGAAATCAAAGAGATCATTGGGGAGTGCATCTGCAAGAACAAGCAGGAGAGGTGAGTACAGGTCGCGTAACCCATGAAACGGAAGCGGCCGATGGTGGAATCATCGTAATAGAGATGTGCGGGACTTGGCTGCTTCTCATGCAGGTCGCGTCTCACCAATTTATTTGCAGTGAGTCAGCTAAAGTGCGGACAGCCTGGCTAGATAATGCTCTGTCGTCGAAGGTAGTTTATTTCATCCGGAACAAATACTCTCTCCAGGAAAGAGAATGTACAGCCTTAAAAGAGCCTAAATCCTAGACATCGGCCTCTAAATTCTGTAAATAAACATTTATCGGATTGTGAGCTCAGCGGGCCGAGGTTTCTGTAAGCTTGCACTAAGCAAATCTGTACGGATCCAGATGTTTTCTTGCGATCGGTACGAGAGCCAAGTTGTAGACGGTATTTGTTAAGTAAGACAGACAAATAACGCTGAGGCCGTGAAGACCACGTATTTACTTTGGCTCTGCACCTGTAGGGTGTAAAGCCGCCTGAATGAATGGTTTGTATTGTGGATCAAACATTACAAAGAACTAAATGATTTTAACCAATGGCTTCTCCTCCTCCAGATACGAGATTAAGGATTTACTAAGCCATGCCTTCTTTGCTGAAGACACAGGGGTGAGAGTGGAACTGGCAGAGGAAGACCACGGTAGGAAGACCTCTATTGCCTTAAGACTGTGGGTCGAAGATCACAGAAAATTAAAAGGAAAACCCAAAGACAATGGAGCCATTGAGTTTACTTTTGATCTGGAAAAGGAAACTCCTGAAGATGTTGCACAAGAAATGGTAAATATCCTTGGAAAGTCTGGTGTTCTGGCACCGGATCTCTACATTCAGGTTCTTGGCAGAATTTGGCAGCCTTTATTTTTGAAAATTAAACTTTCAGCGAGTCTGTTTTGAAAACAGCCCCCCATAAAATTCCCATTAGAACCCATCCTGAGAGCTTGTAGCCACAGAGAAGAACGTGGTGCCAGTTTGTGCAATGGACTTTCACCTTAGGAGAAGCACTGCTGTGGAGAGACTCTACCAGAGCAAGCGGCTTTTACTGTAGAGGTAGCTTGATCGATCGACGTATCTGTTGAGATTACCAGTTCAAGAGCATCTCAGTAGCCAATAAACTTAACTCGGTAGCCAGTAAACCGCACTGGGAAAAGGCTTTCACGAGACGACGCTTCTGTGCTGTGTTTTTACACTCGAGAAGCCGGAAAATGCTTAGACGCAAATGCAGCCCCGGTGACCGTGTGTCCCGGATCAATAAAGCTTTTACTGAGAATAATTCTAGAGTAATTAATACCGAGCAACATGACAGCACCAGGCGAGGCACAAAACAAAAACAGTTTTTAGAATGGATTTTTTTATTTCATTTTTTTGCATCTGCAAGATCTTATTTAACCGTTTTTAGAATTTGACCCCCATGTAGTATAAAGTTATTTGTACTCGGACAAAGCTTATCATGGGAAAAACTGACTTTGTTTGAGATGGATTTAATTTTCTCGTTTTCCCGTATTATTTTCCTGTCTAACTCATCGTCCTGGACGAGATGCTGCGTTCTTTCACTCTGACTTATTAGTAAATTGGCCTGAGCGCAGGATTAATTCATTAATTGATCAATCTGTGGATTTGAATTTGTTTTCATTTAGAACGATGTTAGACTTTCATAGTGATTATGAATATAAAAGTTAGAAGTAATTTGTACCCAAAAAAGGAAGAAATGGAGCAGAGCGAGAGGCGAGTAAGGAAGATTTAACTTTAACGAGACCATAAAATAAAAGGAAATGAGTTTTTCTAATTATTCCAATCATTTGCATTCAGAGGATTATCAATACCGTCCGCATCAATCATTAAACAGACTGTGAGGCTATTTTCCGGTCGGGGAGCGCGGCTGCGTTTAGTAGTCCGGGTGTTTCTGTACATTTGGAGGTGACCTATATTGTGAACCCCTGCTTCGATACGTGGTGGTACAGCGTGTATGAACGATCCTCATAAAGACTCTTAATGACCTCACTTAGAACAGCAGCGTTTGCTCTTTAAAAGGCGTTCTTGTTGGCTTTTGTGCTGTAGGTTAACTATATTCAAACTAAGCTAATATTTATGACCTATTGATTTTTAAACACAGAATCAATATCAATATCCATTGTGCACTTAGCTCATTCTTTTAAAGAACGCATAAAAAAGCCACCACTGACAAATGTTTCTCCTTAGGTTGAATCTGGATTCTTCCATGAAAGCGATGTGAAGATTGTTGCCAAGTCTATAAAAGACCGAGTTGCGTTAATCCAATGGCGGCGGGAGCGAATGTGTCCCAAGAATGGGGAGCACGAAGTTCTGGACCAAGGGCCTCAACATCCAGTGGTTCCTCTTGCCCACTCGTCCCACGTTGGCCAACATGTCTGTCCAGATCAAGAGGAACCAGATACTGACCAGCGCGCGTTTCGTTCAAATCTTCCCGCCAGCATCACGTCCGTGGCATGTAAGCGCATTGTACCGGAATCACAGATAGGAAGGTGTGATGGTCCATCTGTGGGATGTCACCACCTTATCTAGCCTCATGCATGTTGGAGGTTATGGTCTGACCATTGGATTAAATAACGTATTAAATATTTCACTTCTCAGGAACATGTTCTGTATTTCAAAGAGAGGGATCCTTATTGTGTTGGTTCATAAAACAGTCTTCTAGGAGCCTTGAATGTTTCAGGTTTTATGAGCCTCTCGTAAAGAAAACAATTGGATTATCCCCAAAACGCTGCATTCACGGTCCTTGGGAATAAGTGCAATGGGACTGAAACCATGGTAATGCAATTAGTTTGGGGGCAGGTGAAAAGCTTTTCTTCATTGTTCTCAATATTAGTCACATAAATGTATTTCTTTGGGAGGGGCAGTTTCACTGTAAGAGGGGCAAAAGGTTTTTCCCATGCCCCAGTCCAAATGCCAGGCTATACGGCAGTCATACATGTACCTGGTACGCGATGCCGTGTACATAATGACCATAAAGCGATGACCTCATGATGGAATAATCCTGGGGCATGTGCCCACGGAATTTATAAATTCAATAAATTACAAGATCTGGAATTGAGAGTTTAGCATGATTTGCGTTACTGATGTGCCGGTGCGTTGACAGGCGGCTGGCGTGTGTTGCTGGTGACGTTTTTTTTTGTTTCTTTTTGATCAATGTTTGACCTTCAGACGTTTGAGTGTTAAATTTGTTCTAAACACTTTTTTGTTTGGCAGCGGACAGCACTTTTGACAGCGGTCAAGGGTCCACCGTGTACTCTGACTCACAAAGCAGCCAGCAAAGCGTGATTTACTCCTCTCTGCCAGACTCTCTACCCCCTGCTATCCAACGAGTTTATAGTCCACCCATTATGGAGGGCCAGACGATGCCCCAGAGCCCTCAGCATCAGCTGGGACATTGCCAGCAGACGCCAGCAGTGAGTATCACCCTCTTCAAACGCCCAACGCCGTCATTCATCCCGCGGTCCTCTGTGTTAAATGTCACTATTCTGTTATTCTGCGTTTGTTTTCATTTCTCCTATAATTTTGCATCTTCAAGTTTTATTGAATTTTCTTTTATATTTTCTCACTTTTTTCTTTGATGACTTTAGCTGCGTATTGTTCCGTCATTTGCTCTAGAGCTTTTTGGGTCAGATATTTCCGCTCATTGCTCTATAGAAACTTTAACAGATTATTTTCCTGACCCTTGCCTTGGGCTCCGCTACCGTGGTGGATGTAGTCGTTCACCAGCTGAGCCATCCGATACAGACAGACGTTCTGAGCGTTTACTCGGATGCTGCGTTGGGCAGAGGGAAATGCTGGGTTCTTTTGCCCACAGATGTAGTCCTCACATTGATCGGGAATCCCATGTAGGTGGAGAACTGAACTCTGCTTGTTCTCTGCATTCAGACAAGTACTTGGTCGCCGATAAAAGCTTGTTGCATGTGGTTCCTTTTTCATATTGTTCTTCACGGCGTCACAGTGACCCTTTTGTGACTTCCGCAGCAAAACTAAGCTCAAATTCACCCGTTTCTATGGTACCCGTTCACAATAAAACTCCCAAAGATTTGGAGACTGGTAGCGCGACCGTGCCCAATCCCATTCGTCTTACGAAGTCCATGCAGTTTGAGATGCCGCGCTGCGAGACGTGTCTAGCCCGCAGTCCATGCAGGAGATATCCAGAAGGGTCACGTTCCATTTCACATTCAGACTCCTCTGCTTCGTTTGCTAATCACTGCTCGTATAATCTGGAAAAACATCCCGTCACCCTGACACCGACGAGCAGTCACAGAGCTTGTGGACATAGCATGGACTTGCCAGGACTGCATGAGTTACTTCACCTTATAATTGACCAGAACCCACCATCTTCCAGAACAAAGCAAAAAGGTGGAAGCCTTCCCCAAAAGGAAGTCCAGAAAAGTAGGGACCAAAAGATGTCACAGGCAGAGACTAAAAACGTAAAGAATGATGACCCAGACTGGAAACTAAGGCATTCTGTAGAGCGTTGTTGGGCTAGGCCGCCAGCTGAGAATACGGGTCATGAAGGGGTATGTTGGAACTTTAAAAGAATGTCTGTCTTCGTGCCCTAAAAGTATATCGTCATTTTACCAAATCTCCCTACTGTTCGGGCTGCTCGGTGGTTACCGCTTCCCCTCTTCTCCTGATGTTTAATACCTACTCCGTCTAGAGGTTCTGTAACCCGATTTACCTGCGACTAATCCCAGAACCCCGCTCTGTAAATGTACTCGTTTCCACTCGGAACACAGCAATAATTACGTAGATTGACTGCGGTAAATGATCTCCCCGACACATTCATCGAATCTCCTTTTCTACTTTCCTGCCCATGGTAGAATTATTATTTTTTTTTTTCTCCCCTCAAACCGATCTTGTTGTCTCCTGCCGTTGATTTTACTTTCATCCATAAACATCAGATTATGAATTTGATCTTGTTTAATCATTCCCGAGTTTTGTAGTAGGTGATTTAAATCTCACCCCGCCAAATATGTAGCACCTTTTCCAAGATTATAAAAAAACAGGAAATTAATATCCAGCAGAAAAAAAACCTCGACGAAACTCCGGGGTTGGCGGTTCCCCTACCAGCCGCTTCGTGGTGTTTCTGCCAGATCAGCGCCTAGAACATTCAACGTTTCCTGATTTATTTTATATTCGGGTCTCCTGTGTCACCCAAAAGAATCTCCGTGTATTCGTGTTCTAGGATCTCTCCTGCACCCAGCGCCGTCTCTTCTTACATGTTCTCTGTCTCTCCCAAACCAAGCCCAAGCTCTCGTTAATGTTGTTTTCCATGTGTTTGCCCGTTTTATTGTTTGCTTGCGCGTATTGGATTGACATTTTATGGGCCGTATTTGACCTGAAGATCTATAGAATTGGCCCCCAAAGAGTGCTCACTTTTTAAAGGAATTTTTTTATTAACTTTTAGCACGTGATATCGGCACCAGCCCCCGTTCTGGCACAGCAGTCTTACCCAGAACCGAGTGCGTACCCGGGGATGCAACAAACCTCTGCCCCACCAGTGCAACATGGAGCAGCCCCGAAAGGAATACCCAACCAGGTAATACCAAAACTGCCCCCAGCAGCGGGCTGACCGTACAATAACATTATATAAAATATAGTGTCCTCCAAGCCGGTCTTTTCTGAGTTTATTCAATTACAATAGATGAGGTCGCTGGGAGCAGTCGGCCTGATCGCTATTTCGCCTTTCAGTAGATTATAAATTAAAAGCGCACAATTGTTGTCGATGTTGTTGCAAGTCAGCTCTTCTTAAAACAATGTAATCACGAACACTCAGTGTTGGGGGTCTGACACAAAAAATATTGTTTTTTTTTATTCTTCTACTATCTTGCTTTGCTCATTCTGTGTTACAGCAATCCGTGCAGCACCCCTCCGCCTGTCCAATGCCCCACTCTCCTCACACCTTCTCTCAGTACCAGCCCCAGATGCCCCAAACGGCAACAACTCCGCTAAAACCATTGCAGATTACTAATGTATCTCTCCAACAGCAGCCACTGCCCCCATCGCAGGTAATTGGTCTCATTCTGGACAGAATAACCAAAGTGGGAATGGGGTAGATGAAGGTGGAGCCGTTCCATGAGTCTTACGGAGTCCTTTAGCGGACAGATTCTTTGTGCATGTTTAACGGACGCTTATATTAGTTACAAATCCAGAAATGTTATGGGTGCTTCCCTCATGTTGCTTTTTTCCATATTAATCTAAATCTACATGCATGCAGTTTACTAGAAAGCACCATTTATCAAAACGCTAAATTCACAGGTAAAAAGGTGGTTTGAAAACAATTTATTTTTTTTATGTATTTTGCCTTGTTTTGCAGCTTTCCTCGTATCCTATCATTCCTGCAGTTACTCCTCTTTCAGGATTTGAGACCCTCTCTGACTTAGCTGCTGTGTGTATGACCCCCCTGCCTGCTCCCCGTCACTATGTCCCGCCAGGTGTGGTCATGCCTCCCGCGGTGCCTCCACCCCAGCCGGTGCCACCAATCAACCCACAGCTGACGTTGCCTTACGAGGCTAACGTTATGGCAAATATTCCTTTGTTAGCACAGACCACCGTGCCCACATTGCCAACGCCGCAACTGCTAGTCCGGCCGCCCCAGCCACATCAGATCTCGATTCAGCAGATCATTCAGAGCGACGCAGCCTCAACCCATCACCTCCCAAATATTCAGACAATGTCACAGCAATCACTCCTTCCACCTCCACATCATCCCAGCATAAACCATCTTTCCGATCAGGCTTCCTCGGGGGCGGGTAACAAGGTAACTCTTTTCCTCTACAAAACTAGTTTATTCTTTAAAGTCGCTGTTCTTGCCGAGCAAAAAGGCTTCGGCAGGACATGAAACTGGTGGATCCAAGAGATCATGTGTGTCATTTGGAGAGAGGGCAACCGTGCACGATATGACTCCGATCATATCAATTACACGGCGTCTGCCGCACACCTTCATCTGGGCATGTGTATCACATGAAAAATTTCAAGTAGTAGTTCATTTTTAACCAATTTGTGTGTTTTTTCAGAAAAAATCCACAAAAACAGTTCAGCCTTTTCAAAGTATGAAGATAACCAAAGGGCAACGTCCCATAATACAGAGAATTTATACAAGTGAATGCTAGTCATAAATTACTGCTGATCAGAAACCTGAAGGCTAAACGATAAAATATTCATACAGATTAATACACGCTGGTTCCCTTTAGGTTGGAGACTGGTGGAAAGGATGGCTACCCCATAAATACTGGATATCGGGGCCGGTGGTGGTCCCAGGCAATCATTAGGGGTATTCAGAGTGTGCAGAGTAGGGACTGTTGTTGGGTATTTTTCAAACAAAATGAACTCCTACTTTAATATTTTGACATTACCTTTTGTGAAATCACATGCCGTGAAATATCCATTCATAGGATATACTATATATCAAAAAAGACCACAATTCTTCCCTATGACATCATTAACTGGTCTTTTTTATCCCCCTCTCTCCATTCCCCTCATGTCTTCATATTAAAGATCTGTTTAATTTACTGTATTCAAGCCTATGACATCATGTGAATTTCTAGCTCTGTGTCTAACAGGAAACCAGTGTATTGAAATAACCTAGCGATGGTGTATTTGTTTGGGGTGTTTTGATTTTATGTTTATATATTTTGTGTATATATATAAAGTGTATGTATTATAGATAAATGTTGTCCCTCCTCTCCCTTTTGCGGAAGGTTGTGATTCCTTTATATTTCTTGTTCGCATATTTAAATTCTTCGTACACCATAGGTTGCTGGGCTTTCTCGGTATTCGGTGGACATGGCAACCCCCGTCGCAGTAATATCCGTGGCACCGTCCTCCATCATGTCCCCACCTGTGCACTTCCAGTCTGAAATGCCCCTTTTGATTCAAGGACAGGAGGTTGTTTCTCAGATGACTTACACGCACACAATGGCGGATCCTCCGAGCATGCCCGTTTATTCAGCCAGCCTGCAACCCGACATATCCCAACCATATGCGCATCCAAACCACGTTGTGCATCCAGCTGCCGGGACAGCTACGGACTCAGGACAAGAGGTAGTGGGTTTAAATCCATAGCATCCTTGTAGTCGTCTTCAAATTACAAACTATTGAATTCTAGATTTCTGAATCCAGTGAAGTCAATCACTAGTAGATGTGTCCTCGCAATGGCATTTTTATCCCGAGCTGAATTATCAGTAAAGTCTATTACTTCTGATATGTTCTCTCGCTGTAGATTATACTATGTGTTGTTTACAGCAATTTTCATCGTGTTGCTGAACACCACTGGAATCCTTCTCTGTTTCAGGAGCTGATCGTGCAGGAAAACCAACCGATCCCTGGTCAAAGCTATGAGAAGTAGGTTTCCTTGTTATATAGTTTATTGTAAGAGGTGAAACATCTCAGGCCCTTCGCTATTCATATTGACTGCCTTCCCAAGTGCTCTTCTCCTGCAGGAAGTTGGATATTTGGGATCCATGGGGTATCCCTTTCTCATCAGATTTGGTAAGAATCACCAGATGGCCATCATTAGTATTCTAAACATGACCACCTTTGGTTTCTGTCCCTCTAAAAGCTATGTAGGTTCAGATGCTGCATCTGGGAAAGAAATGAGTGACGCTCCAGAGAGCACCCATGGCGCTGGCAAACAAACAAAGAAACATCATCGACGGTCCTCCCGAACGAGATCACGCCAAGAGAAGACCAGTAAACCCAAGCTTACTATTCTCAATGTAAGCTGGCTCCCCTGACAGCCCCGTGTCCATTATAGCTGGAATTAGGTGTTTAAGCTGTAAAATGTTTCCTGTAGGTTTGTAACACTGGTGACAAGATGGTTGAATGCCAACTGGAAACGCACAACCATAAAATGGTGACATTCAAGTTTGATTTGGATGGAGATGCCCCAGATGAAATTGCCACTTACATGGTAGGAACTCTATCCTTATCCATTGAGGTTTATTCTTGCTTTTTAATTCTGCAGACTTCTCAAAAAGCAAACAAAATGTAGCTCTTTTTGTATAAAATTAAAATTCCTAGTAGGTTGTGGTAGCTTTTTAATTGCTAGGTATTCATAAAACAGATTTTCTGCATCCTCGTGTAGGTGGAGAATGAATTCATTCTGCAGTCCGAAAAGGAGATTTTCATCGAGCAAATGAAGGATGTGATCGACAAAGCAGAGGATATGTTAAGTGAAGACACGGAAGGTGAAAGGAGTTCCGACCAAGGGGGAAGCCCCCAACAAGCCAACGCATTTCACGCAGAGACACAAGAGGTACAATACACTTTCTACACATTCAATTTATGGTTTAGCATACTGTCGACCTGACCCCAATACTGTAATGAGATCTAAACATCTCACAGAACATCCCTTTTAATGTATATATTCATGCTTGTATAAAGTCATTTTATAAAGCATCATTGTGTCTTTGTAATCTTTTCAAAGGAAAACCACCACAGCAAGGCAAAGACGCCCGTTTACCAGCAGAATGGTAGGGACTTTTTATCATATCGTTCATAATCTCCTGTATTTGTAGAAAAGCATACTTCATAGAGCTGCCTTCATTGTACCGCCATCTGATTGTTCGATACATACTAACATTCTAATCTTTCTCTTAGTTTTGCATACAGGAAAGCGGTGGTTTATTATATGTCCCGTGGTCGAAAATCCCAACGCTGGTTTAGAGGAGCAGACAACCACACTAAAAGGCCAACAGCCTAATAAGCTTAAAGGTACCGGCTCCCAGAAATTAATATAATTATACTTTTTTAAAGGTATCTGTGACCACCAGGCCGGTACCGAACGTTAGTCCACCGGTTACAGGATGAGATAAAAAATACAAACAAATTGTCAAAGATTTGAGAGGGCGGATTTTAAACCATTATTGTGTTACTTTTTCCATAAATACGTCTGCCAAGCAAGATAGAACAGGAATGTCTCTTCTGGACTAAAGAAATCTCACTTGTAAAATAATATTTAGTTCACTTTTTTTTCCTGTTTTGACTTTTTTTGTTTGCAGATGAAGAAGTTTCTGAAGGTTTTCAACAGACGCGTTCTGTGCAAACTGATAAATCGACGTCCTCTGTGTGCCAGCTTTCTGCGTTAGATCCTGGTGAGCCCACCATGGAAATCCTTGCCTCTGTTACACAGTCGTCTTCTACGATATCTTCATCTGATTTACAGATGCAAAGTGAGCTCTCAACTTTGACCCTTCCTGAATCCCATTCCTTCCTCCACGGTGATTGCACAACTCCTGGAGTATCCAGCACTTCACAGCCAGTCAAAGAAATTGAAGCACACTCTGCAGCTGGGCATGCTGCTTCACCAAAAGATGCTTGTGACCCACTGACTACTTCACAGTCTTCAGCAAATGTGATCCAACCAGCTGAACGGGAGGCCGGTACCCCACCTGTCGATTTATGTTTCCAAACTGCCAAAAATTCAAGAGAAACCGCGCAGTTGGATTATACTCCATCTGCCAGGGATCCACCGATCAATATTCCCCAGGAAAAAGAGCATCGGACTGAGCATTCTGTGTTGTGTGAATCAGATGTTGGCTCTCCTGTTGTAAAACAGGTCACATCAAGCACTTGCTTGGACACATCTTCAGATATTACAGAAGGTCCACCAATTCCTTCCCAAGGCTGCTCCTTTCCGGCCACGGTCCAGACTCTAACATCTTTAACATTACCAGTTGTGAACTCCGGTATTCAAACTGGAAATCTAACTGAATCGGATGGGGAAGGTCCACCCAGAGTGGAGTTTGCAGATGACACGATCAAAAGCTTAGATGAAAAGTTGCGTACGTTGTTATATCAGGAATATAGTCCGGCAAACATGAATGCGGGAACCCCCGACATCTCTCAGAGTCTGGAAGGTGCAACGGAGGTCATTTATTTGCAGCCGGTCAATGGAGGGATAACCTGTGACCACAGAACTCTCTACAAATCCCTCTCTGCTCCAGAGGATTCGGCTCTGTCTGCAGAACTGCTCGGTGGTGTTACCGACGCAAGCAAGTACAACTTACCGGACAACCGGGTGAGTGGAGAGTGATTTCCACTCATATGGGTAGAATATGCATTATTAGGAGCACCTACATAGTAACAAAAAATCTTTATTTACGGTAACAACCGTTTAACAAGTAGTTTATAGTTATTTCTATATATTTGGTTATAGAATTGACCTTAGGTAAACTTGGTTTTCTTGTCATTTCTTTAGAACTTATATGTTTCTGCTAAAATAACTTCTGCTCATTAGAGTAAAAATGTTTTTTTCTTCTTCTAAAAAGGGGGATTCAAGGAACTGGAAGCTACAAGATCAAAATTCCATGGACTGTCCTTCGCTAAAACAGAAGGCAGATGGTGTCGATGGGTCACCTAAAACTATTGGCAGGTTTTCTGTGATGAGCACAGAGGATGACGTGACTGCAAATTCACCAAATTACTCAAGATTTTCTGCCCCACCTGATGTCTACTTGGATCAGCTCCCTTCGCATCCAGTAAAGACCTCCGTTCCACGAGCACACACCTCCTCCCCTATTAATTCCCTCTTTTGTGGACATGTTTCCAGTGATTCTGGTGATGAGCTTCCTCTGTCAAAGTCCAAAGATGCCCAACCATCAACCCCGAGCAAAGGGTCCACCAATGACTTTATCAAGAAGGCTACTGCTTTTCTTCATCGAAAGGCCAGTATGAAAAGCCCCGATTCTCCTCACGGACCTAATCCACCCAAGACCCCTTCAATAAATGTTACCTCTTTCCATTCACAGTCTTCATACATGAGCAGTGATAATGACTCTGAGTTTGAAGATGCAGATATGAGGAGAGAACTCCAGGGTCTTCGTGAAAAGTATGTAGAACTTTTTATTCAGCATAATTGTATTTATTTCACAAACAAGAATGGAATATAGATTAGAAAATGAGAACATGTTAACTACAATATATTTATGTGGTCATCTAAGGTTTAATTCCCCTGTCTGCTTTATAACCCATGTGGCACTTCTAAAGTTGCCTCCAGGGCTCATATTGATGGTTTGGAGGTTTTGAATCATCTGTTTAGGAGGTAGAGCAAATGGGAAACCTCTTGTTTCCGTAACAAAGAAAGAATGATAAGAAAAGGTTCTTAAATTATTTAAAGCGTTTGTAGAGAGCAACATGGCAGATCTGGAAATGTTTTCCTTGTTTACCACACCATGGCACTTGCTTTATGTTCTATCTATAAAGGGATAAAAACTTCCTACAACAAAAAAAACCCTCACCCAAAAATAACCACAATCCTTATACGCAGGATCTCCTTTCACCGATTTCAATGGTTTCCAAAAGTTATTGTCTAACTTTGAGTCACCAACCATTTCTCTCCGTCCTCCTACGGAATTGATGTGTCTCCATTTAAATAATTACTCCAGAAGGACATCTAATCGCTTGCATTTATGGGCACGTTAATTATGTAACACAAAAAGCCATATATGTTTTCGGCGTACGTTCTTTCTAGCGGGATGAGTCACGCCACAAAGTGCCTTTTGTTTATTTTTTCCTTTGTATAGAATTGGAAATTAGAAGTGTGCTTGACAAGTAAAATTACTATAGTAACTTCTAATGGAGTATAAAAAGCACCGGTGATTCATGGGGATTTACAAGTCTTCGCTAGAACATCAGACATTTCTGGATTCCTCGTAAAACAAGGACGCAAAATCCAAATTGTCAGGGATTGCAAATACTTTGGTTGAATATTCTAGTGAATTATATTTGAAACTTTATAAAACTTGATTCGTTCGAGCAGTTGAGGTGTTAGAATGCTCCCAAGATGAGCTATTCCACTAAAAAATAGGCCCTCATGTAAACGTCAAGATTTTGGGGTTTCTTATCAGATTTGTAATAGAACCAAAGGAGGAACCCAATAGATTTACTTTTTTTTTCTTGTTCAAAAACACTGATATTTAATCTCATTCGGAGAAAACGCAGAAACATTTTAGCCACGATATCTGCAATAATGATTTAGATCTCCCAAGGGTTTCCTTTCAAAGAAAGCTGTTCCGTTACACAGAAACGCATTGATCCAGAATTTTGCTCACGTTGATGTCAAGCAAGGAAGGCATCCGTTACGTTGCGTTTATATCGCGCCAGCAGATTGTGCATAAAAATAAAGTCCTCCTTACTGCGGACATCATGCTGGTTTAGGTGGTGGCTCTTTCAACCAGTCCGGTCTCCCCTGATGGATGTCTCTTCTTCTTCCTTATAAAAATAGGGAGTCACACACATGCTTTAACCCCTTAATGACAAAGCCCGTATATGTACGGGCTCAAAATGCATTGTTTTCAATGGGTTTAGGGACCGCCCATTGTCCTTAAGGGGTTAAATCCACAAACTCGGCCCTGGTGAAACCAGATTATTGGTGTTTTGGCTGTGAGTGTTAAGAGTTATGTATAAACCAGTTGATTTTATAATTCCGGACACAAAGTTTCGAGATGAAAACCTGTTCCCAAAGCTGCCTCTTTTGCAATTCACTCTTTTTGATTCAGATCAGGTCAGATATCCATTTAAATTGATTTGGGTTTCTCTCTGTTGGAAATGGGTATTATTCCCAGCACAGGGGGTGCTTGTAGGTGTCCATTAACCCCTTGTTTCTACTCATCACCTGACTTCTGACTCTTGTTTCCCCTTCAGACACATGAAGGAAATCACGGAGCTGCAGGCGCAGCAGAAGAGGGAGATCGAGGCTCTGTACATCCGGCTGGGGAAACCGCTCCCCCCAAACGTGGGATTCCTGCACGCAGCCCCCCCAAGCAGCCGCCGCCGGAGGATCAGCAAAAATAAACTGAAGTCTGGAAAACTTCTCAACCCTTTAGTGCAGCAACTAAAAACAACGACAGCTGCTACTGGTACGGGGTGCTATATATATATATATATATATATATATATATATATATATATATATATATATATATATATATATATATATATATATATATATATATATATATATATATATTATATTTTTTAAAACATTACTTTAAATCCTGTATAATTAATAGTAAAGATCAATGTGTTCTGTGGCTTTTTCTCTCACATTTAATTGCCTGCATTGAATGCACAAAAGTTTTACTTAACCAAACGCTAATTCCATGCCAACTGCCGGTGAAATGTATGTTTTTGATCCAGGTAACATCTCTGTGGATTGCAATGGATCTCCTGCCAAGGATATTGTTACATTTCAGCAGGTCGCAGGCTCCTCTCTGACGGCGGCCGCGTCCCCGAGTCAGGGGGTACAGACGCAGCAGCCTTGCTCAGTGAAAGTCACCGTGTCGTCTGATCATATCTGCTCCGGGGTGGTCCGCGAGGGCGTTGACCTGCATGGAGTTCCTGGGCAAGGTGATCTGTCTTTGCTGCTCTTGCCTTTTTTTAATTTAAGATTTTGGTCGCTACATAACGTGCTGCATTAGCCAACGGGTGGGGGTGATGGCTCTGCGGCCGCCCACTGCTCTGCATGTTTCGGTCTATCAGGCGCCGTGTGCATCTCATGCATCGTTTGCGATGCTCCGCTATGCAGTCTGCCGGCTCCATGCTTTCTGTGAACCTTTCACAATGCAAATATTATTCTGTGCGATGTGAACTAAAGGACTTCAGGACATCAGAACACGCAGATAGAAATATAGTGGGAAGAAAAAAAAAAGGTTGTGGAAGAATTTACCAGAATTTAAGTTTCTCCTCAAACTGTTGTGCTTTAAGACGCCTAAGCAGGCTGCCATCTATACCTCTATCCCAGTTATTAATGTGAAATGGGTTCGGGCTTCACATAGGGAGCCTGTTTTCTAGGCTGCAGCAGGAGGCAAGTAGGTGATACGAAGTGTTAAACATCTACCGCTTCCATTTCTGCCTGTGTGGCATGAATTATTTATATAGTGGCATCATATACTGTAGAGCTGTACAATGGGATAAGTCGGTGAAGGACACGCATTTGTCTCCAGGTGCACAGAGGCTCCTGACGGGATTTCTATGCAAACGATGGGGAGGGTGGTGCTTGTTCTCTGCTTGTGCTGCAGCTCGTTTCTCTGGCGTTCGCGATCGGGGGGGCGATTTGTTGCTTTGCTGACTGATGTAGGACGTTGATCACCACAGTCTATACTTTACCTGCGTCTTTTTGTTTTTCTCCCTCTATATTCCTTTGCAGGCTGGACCGTTTATCACCAAACGTCTGAGAGAGTCACCTTTAAGTCTAGTAGCAAACCTCGCACCAGATTCCTCAGTGGACCTGTGTCTTTATCCATCTGTTTGTATTCTCTCTTGCATTTAATCCTCATTCCCCTCCCCACAACCGCCATCTTTTTCTTTCTGCCGCGGCCTCGTAGGAAGTGGGGAAAGTGCCCATTGTTTTGCAGAAGATGCTTAACCCATGTGACGAGCCGCTTCATAAACAGACTTTTTATTTATTCTAAATCATTATTCTTCTGGTTGATTATAAACGATTACGACAAATAAAACTAATGAGATCCCGGTGATCTCCGATTCAGGTGCAAGTGCCGTGGGTTAAGTTTCTCAGTCGTGAGCCTCCATATTTCTTTTACCCTGTAACCTGCTTTTATTTGTGTCCCGCCACGGCCCCGTGAATGTGGTGCGCGCTGCCCCCGACTCATGCTTGGATACTAAAACGTGTGAAGAACTTGGCCTGCGCAGCCAGGCAATGCTTTACCCCCCCATGTTTTTTTTTTTTTTAATGTGCTATTTTGGTTGAGCTGTTTCTAACGATGTCTAACTGCCCCGATATTGAAGAATGCCAGCATGTCTTGTTAACATGTTAAGGTGATGGAGCCCATTCATGTCTCGAGGTCACTGAAGGTCATTGCTGTAACAGGGCTTTAATAATGTGGTTTTTTTAAAACGAAGGTTCAGTGTTAGTCGGTGACGTTCCACTAAAAACTAATAATTTTTTTTTTTAAAAAAGACGTCCTGGAGCTTCTGCACCGGCGAGTGACCGGCTCAGGGCAATGAGGAATTAGTGTTTGGATCAGCATCCAAAATCTCCATAGAAACATCCTCTTTATTAGATGCCCTACATGGTTACGAGCCGTCTCATTCCTATATTTGTTTTAATGCGAAGATTTCAGGTCCCCTCAGAATCTCTCCCACTCCTCCTTGGCCACTAAATGTCAGTCAGCACTGCAATGACCCGTATCCAAGGAAACCTCGCTTTTATACAACCGCATTAAAACTATCACTTTATTCATTATTCTTGTCTGTTACTCGGTTATCTCTTCTCATTAAGTAAATGCTTTGCTTCCACTCACCCTTTCTTCGCAGTCCAGCAGATACTTTCTGTGCTGCAGCTTCCAGTATGGCTGAGACCTGAAGAGTTGGCAGCACCCGGTGGGCGGAGCTAGCTCCTGACAGAAAACACCTTAGAGAAGGATCATAGAGTTGTAGGAGGCCTTTTGGATGACTATTTTTTCCCTCCATTTGGGAAGCAAGTCCTCCAACTCTCTCTGATACAGGAAGTAGCGGCACAGAGAATGATTTACCTGCTGAACTGAATGCCAGATGGTTGGGGGGGGGGTGTAATAAAATAGGCTTTAAAACCCAACCTTTAAAAATAGTTTTTCTATTCAAGCTTTCAAATGTTTTGTTCCAGACCTTTCTGTCCCTGGGTTGTGACTAGAAACGCTTACACATTGTGACATTTACATTTCCTGCACAAAGTCTATACGTTTTGATGTTTACTTATTATGTACAAAGAGTAATTCTGGTGCCACAAGCGGCGCAGTCGGCAGGATCACTCAATTAGTTGCCTTGGCGATTGCACCGGAATTGCTCCCTCTCTGCAGAGCTCCTGCCAGTTGCCGTGGTGTTCTGTAGTATTTTTGTGATATTTTTGTGTTACATCTGTGTGCCCCCCCCCGTGTGCCGTATAAGCTCACACTCTGACGGGGTCTGTCTGCAGTCCTGCCTAATGCTGTCTGTCTGTATCGTTTTGCCTTGTAGGGTCCACCCTGAAACGGCTCTGTCTTGGCAAAGAACACAGCAGTAGTAACTATCCTTTTTCTGTTTTGTTTTTTTTATCCGTATTTTAGCATGGGATGTCTCGCTTGTGGTAAAGCATTTTTTCGCTTGGGAAGCATGCGCAGCCGTGGCATTAGGTATTTTGCAGGTACGCCGTGGAGTGCTCGCGCATGCACGCCCTGGAAACGCTGCCGGGTATCTGCATGTTATGTGATATCTGTGATCCGGTTCTGTGATGTGTTCTAGATGACGTCTCAAAGCTGCCAATTTTTTTTGTTTCATTTTGTATTCTCGTTCCGGAGAGACAGAGCGTGAAATATTTTGTTGGGAAAGCTGCGTTAGAGCCCAGGCACCCATAAAATGTTTTTAGCAGCAGTTCATGGGAGTTGTAGTCCAATTACAGAGGGGGGGGGTCTGTACCTAACTGTTACCACGTCTGATTATTATTTTGGTCCCTCAAACATTCTCCTTATAGGACGATCTATATTATGAGCGTTCTCGATGTGAACAGTAGGAGACGCCTCTGAGGACGCGTCCTTGGGAACGAGAATACGGCCACGAAAGGGAAACTTTCAAGTCTCAGCTCAGAATTTTATAATAACAAAGGATTTTCTGCAATTTCTAGGATCTTCAACCAGCAGCTTGGCTGTCGGCCCAGAGACGTCTTCAGCTCCTCCACTGGCCGCCCAGCAAATCCAGACCAACAATAGCAACAACAAAAGGGCCACGTTCACGGACGACCTGCACAAGCTCGTGGACGAATGGGCGAGTAAAACCGTTGGGGCCGCGCAGTTCAAGCCTTCACTGAACCAGCTGAAGCAGTACCAGCAAAGGCAAGATCTGGAAGGCAAACCAAACGGCGCCGGCGGGGTAAGTTTGGTGCTTGGAGAGTGACCGTCAGACTTTGGGTTCGTTATAAGCAGAAGTCTCCTTCTCTTCATAGGTTCATCGCTCTACGTCTGATTCAGGAAGAAAACGCGCTCCGGTACCCAGCGTACCTTCCTCCGTTCCGGCTTCCCTCGCTGGAGTTGCGCAGGCCGGCTCTCTGCAGCCCTTCAGATTGCCCCTCTCTCAGTATACCGGTGTTTTCCCGGCGGCTGCGGCGTACGGTGTACAGTGGCCAGGAATTGCAGAGAGTCAAACATGCGCAATGTTCCCCATGTCAACCCAGCAGCCAGCTAGAAAACCCTGCGGCCCAAACATGAAGATCACGTAAAGCGATTGCCTTGCTTTCACCAGACGTCCAAATGTGAACAGTGTTGCCCTGATCCGGTCCCGTGTTTTTGGTTCTGTTTAGCCGGTGCTTGCCAGGCCTGCGGTGCATTACCTGCAGTACATATTGCAGCTGTTTTTAGCACTGCGCCAACAGGCTTACGGTCGGAGCCTAAAACCTCACCTCGCCACACACTGCAAAGCATCCCCAGCGATCGCGTCTCCTCCCCGGTCAGTCTGGTGACATTTTCGCCTTTCCCCTCATGGCAGACATTTGCGTATTTCACGGTTTTACAAACCCGACATGTAAAGCTACTTGAATTAATTAAGGATATTATGAACCCTGGGGCGGTTTAGTGCCTTGATATATTATATTCCGGTGTATCTGGAAACATCTTAAAAATAAATAAATGCAAATAAAACATCTTACACAATTCACAAAACAAACAAAAATCTCAAAAATCAGATTTTATTTTTACACTTTCTTCCTTTCTCCAACGTAATTTGTACAGAGAAATGCCGGCTAAATGCTTGTTTATTTTGAAAGCTTTGGATGTTAATTTAACAAGTCCGTTCGTGAGACCCCCCCCCCCCCGCTACCTTCATCTATTGACCTTCACATATTTCATTTTTAAAATATAAAAAATCTAGGGGAAAATGAGCCTCTTATGTATTGTTATATCTCGCAGAATTAACAATTTACCTGCTGAGTTGCAGATGCAATGCGTGGCACAGCGGAGGCATTAGAGCAAGAGCTTAGATCCCGGTGGAACGCGTGGGCACCCTAGATAAATACCTTGATATCACATATACGTGGAAAAACGCCTTAAGGTTCCGAGTTGGGTCATGTGACATAAGGTTGTTTCTTTGTATCTCACTTCAGCCAAAGTTTTTCAATCAGGGAAACAAAACAAAAAAAATCTTAAAATGTTTTTATTATTGAATTTTTATTGTTCACTGCGTTGGTTTCCATGGTAAATGGTGAACCCAGTATGGCCTCCATGGCATTAGCACCTTTGAACTTTTCCTAATCAGGGGTCCAGCGTTAAAATGATGATGATGTCTTCAGGCTTCTTTTTGGTTTTGACCCTCCACACACTTCTGCGGTGGTCACAATGTTTTGTGCGAGAGAATTACCCCTGGGGCAGATGCATAAGGTTGTTGCACCTGCTCTGTAGATAAGGCTATAGCTTCTCATGTTGCTTTGAGGACAGTCGCTTGAAATGACTTTTTGGCTGCAGACAGCTTTACCAAATCGGTTCCTTGGGACGCTTTTTTGCGAATGAAATCTTAATCGTTCATTCTAACACCCGTCATACATAATCTCGGAGCGGAAAATGCAGTAGTAAGTGGGATTATTGTAGTTCCGCATCCCTTGTGCACTTTTTAACACATTCACGGAGCTGCAATATTTGCACATATTAGTAATTAATATTTGAATCTTTTTTTATATATTTTGTGGCTTTTTTCTCCCTTTCCAATACATTAAATAAGCTGCAATGCTTTTCTAAAGCCTGGATCAATTGATAATATCTGTAGCGTGTGTCACAGGGGCTTATTCACTAAGGCATTGGGCATTTAATCTTTAGCCAAAAAAATAATCAGAATTTCAGTTGTATTTTGAACACGTTCTGGGTGGTGGATTCCGGGAACCTTTCGGAGTAAATGTTTCCATGTTAGGTGTTAGCGGGTCGCCCTGAGAAGCGATTATCATTTGGCCGTATTTATCGAGGCTGCAGCCATTTGGAGGAAAATTGGTAAAAAACCTCAAGGAATATTTTGAACGGCTCCTTGATAAATACGGCCCTTGGATCTTTGACGGTGGGATCCAGAGAGCAGATCGCCCAATTAAATGATATAAAATAATAATAGAATGGTAAAACTGGGATTTCTTTTCATCTGTTTCTACAATCCAAACCACTGGCTGGGTTCTTTCAACTATTTCTATTTTAAAATGTAAAGCCTGACCCTGAAGCGCAGATATACAGTGAAGCGAGGGCAGGCAACCCGTGTCTGTGGATAATAGGAGTTGTGGTCGATCAGCAGCCTGCGGGTTTGCCGGCCCTGCATGTAGACGGCTGCTTTTACCTGCAACGACTCAGGATGGCGATTGTCCTGCGCTGCCAAAGCTGTGAAATGTATAGTTCAAACATTGTCACTGTATCTGTTTTCTCCTGGTATTCCGTTTCCTAGGTGATAGCGCAGAGTTTTCTGCCGGGCGACATCCTTCCCATAGTAAGAGATTTCTGTTCTCTTCATATCTTTGATTTTAGATCATGCGCATACACTTCACGAGCCCCCCCCCCGGCTTGCCCTGATGCTCCTAATCGCTCTTGCCTGTTGTATAGCCCCAAAACGCTGATGACGTCAGCAGCACTACATCCGCAATATTGTATATTTAATTAAAATAAACATTTTGTGCTTGACTTTGTGTCCCGTGTCGTGTGTGCGAATCTTCTCGCGGCTCTTAAACGTGTATCTAGTCCTCTTCTGTATTTTTAAATGCTTTTTTGAGGGTTCATGGTCCTTTTTGAACGTTATTCCCGATTGAGTAAAGTTCACTTTTTTTATTTTTTAAAAATCTTCCAAATGGTCAGTGAAACGGATTGCCCCTCTCTCCTCCAGGTGGGACTCGTTCCTATAAGTTGAATGAATGAATTTGGTTTAAAATGTTTGTTCACCAGAGCAATTTAACCCTTATTGTATTGACAAGTTCACTATTAGAGTAGGGGGGAGCTTTGTTATAAACTAGATTAATATACTGTATATACAGCGTGTATGTGAATATATATATATATAATATACTTTATATGCACATTATTTATAAGTGCTGCACCGCGAGCGAAGAACTGTTGGCGTTGTATGCTGACTTTATTATTATTATTATTATTATTATTATTATTAACGCGCCTGACAAGTTCTGAGCATATGGAAGTTTAACCCGGATTCTGGCGCCTGTCCGGTGTATGGGAGCGCTCTCTGCACGGCCCGCCTGCGCCTCCCGGTGTCCGTGCAGCAGATTACAGTCCAATCGCGTTTGTAAAGAAGTTTCAGAATAACGATGTCAAAAAATGATTGTAAATTATATCTTGGGGTCTTCTGCGCCTTTAGCGTTATTCTTTATTAAAAAAACAATTTATGTCCAGCAAAAAAAAAATCCTATTCCTGATAATTCTGTATACGCCGTACAGCAGCCCATCGGTTTTATGGGTAATTTGGGAAGTCACCTGAACAAGGTGTGACGATGACTTTAATACCGATGGCGGCCGAGTCCCCCCCCCGCGAAGCCCTGCTGTGCGGGATCCAGTATCTATCCCAGGGATCGTGTGAATCGGCGTGCGCTCTTCTCAATTCTTTTCCTATTCATGTTTTTTTCCTTCCTTGTGTCTGAAGATTTGAGTTTCCATGGAAACGCTCTCCTTGCCAGATGCCAGGAGCTGTAATGAGCCGATATATATAAACCGAATGAAGTCGTTTAAAATGCGTTAAAAAAATAAAGTCGATGATTGTAGTAAATATTTTAACTCTCTTCAGGAGCTACTCGGTTGCCCAAAAGACTCGACCGTAGAACGCGCGACGTTATAAGAAAAATATCCTCTATTTGTAACAACATTCGCTATTCCAGCCTTTACTGCTTCGGTAACCGGAAATGAATAAAATGCGCGATAAAACGCAGATCTTACAGCAGCGACGGCCCAGCCGGCACCCTGAGCCTTCTGTGAAAGATAATGGGGCGAGAGGCTGCGGCATGGTCTTCTGAATACCATAGAGACGGCTCTCCAGACCGAATGCGAGCTTCCCGGCGACGTCCGTCGGGCTCTGCGCTCCGGCGGGTTCTTTCAGATAAGAGATAAGCTGTATGTGGTTTTATTGCGATGAAGCACTGGGGCTCGCGGAAGCAATCGTTATAAAAAATAAATGTTTGAACATGAAAAGCGCCGAGCCGTCCGAGAAACGTGCGCGTCCGATACGTGTTCCGTAACTCCCGACAGGCGCCGGTTCCTCTGAGAACATCAATCATTGTGTCTCCTCTAAAAAAAGATTAACTTCTGCCCCGTCCTGCCCCGCGCAGGGTTAAAAATGTTTGAACTCGTATTAATTGTCTCGCGCATGCTGCGCTCCCGGTAACGGATCTTTATACTCCGCGTTCTATCGTACGGATCGCATGCGGTTTCCAGAACCGGCTCCATTATTCCCGCGGCCCGTAACCATCGGCTGCCATTCGGTTTCCAAGCAACCGGGCCGTGCGAAGCGAGCCGGGGGGAGAGTATCTGGAAGAGGCTCCCACCGTGCGGCAAATGCCGATTCATTTATTCATCGCAGAGTTTATATAAAAAAAAACAAAGAGAAGTCCAACCGGTTTTGTGCAAAGTAACGGTTCCCCCAGTTTTTATCTCCTGGGGGCCGGCGAGATGCCGTAATGCCATCATTTACCACGAGAACCAAAACAAGACTAAACCGAGCGCCTTCTCCGCGGCCAAGCACATCCGGCCATCCACAAACAGTGACATTAAATGTCCCCGGGGGGGGCTGGGGGGGGGGGTAAAACATTTGCTGTCCGAGTGAGTTTATGAGACGGAAAGAGGGTCTCAAACAGTGGCCCCCGGCTCCGGCGATTTCCCCCAAAATAAATCTGATCGCGTTCTCCTGGATTAATAAACGATCTGTTTTTAGTCAATGAAACCTTTTCCTTGTATTCCGTGTACTTTGCTGGCTCCTGGTCACGTGTGTTTAACCCTTTGTGGTTTTTGAAGACATTGAGAGAAAGAACCAAAGAGATTCCTGGACCTAAGCCCTCCGTGGGAAGGAAGGGTGGGTGAAAGGAAGCGCCGGAGGAAGCGCCGGGAGATCTGGTGTTAATTATAAATACGAAGGCTTAGAGTTATCAGCCGGTGCATTTACTTCTCCCTCCGCGGCCAGCGCCCAGTTTCCCGGGTTTGCCCTCTGCAGGGGCAATAACACAGAATAAGCCGTGGCATTACCTGGGGCTACAGAGCGCAAGTACCTGAGATATTTTGGGGCCGCACCTCTCCTAACGGCAGAATAAACTCAATTCCCCGAGACTCCTGCTGGGACCACCCATTCTGGGGAAAGTTCTAAATGACGGGCAATCGCCATGGAAACCGACGGGATGCTCTTTTGATTGCTCCGCATACAGCACATTCAGACTCATACGTAACAATGTAACGGCTCGCGGCTTGGCCCCGGAGCTGATTCTGGCACTGGGCACGGATACGCTGTCGGTGCCAGCGGCTCATCTGCCACCCTGTAACAGAGGCTAAACGGCAGTAACCGTACCGACCGGTGAATGTTTTGAAACCGTGGGGCAGGTGCAGGCTACACAGTGAGCTTAATACCCCACCCCGTGAGCTGTGCACGTCTGACATGACATGACAATTAGCACCCCATGGGAGGGCACTACATGTGGCATTAACACCCCATGTGGGGGCAGTATATGTGGCATTAGCACCCCATGTGGGGGCAGTATATGTGGCATTAGCATCCCATGGGGGGCAATACAGGCGGCACTAGCACCCCTCGGGGGCAAAATATACACAACATAGGGAGGGAGAGTTATTCGGATGTCACCAGGTGGTACACACCTATCTGTCGCTTGGAGAAACTGACAGCCACCGACCCCGCCCTCCCCTGGCTCCTCCCTTTCCGGGGCTGGCTTCCTGTCTGCGTCTGTGTGTGAGCGAGCGGCACATGGCGGCCCCCCCAGCTGCATCCTGCCCCCCTCCACCGCCCCGCAGCCGCCGCTGAGCCGCCCTCAGCCCGTGATTCCGCCCGACCGGCCCGCCATGGGGGTGCAGGGCTTCCAGGAGTACATCGAGCGGCGCTGCCCGGGCGCGGTGGTGCCGGTGGAGCTGCAGAGACTGGCCCGGGGGGCCCTGGTGGGGGGCGGCCGGCAGAGACCTCCCCAGAGCCCGCTCCGCCTGCTGCTGGATGCCGACAACTGCCTGCACCGCCTGTATGGGGGCTACTACACCGACTGGGTGTCCGGGGGCCAGTGGCGGCACATGCTGGCCTACCTGGCGGCCCTGGCCCAGGCCTGCCTCTCCGGCAACATCCAGCTCCTCGTCTTCTTCAACGGCGCCCTGGACAAGGCCCGGCTGCACGAGTGGGTGAAGCGGCAGGGCAGCGAGCGCCAGTGCGCCCAGCACATCGTCAGCCACGTGCATGGCAAGGGCACCCCGCCGCCCAAAGTCTGGTTCCTGCCGCCGGTGTGCATGGCTCACTGCATCCGCCTGGCCCTGCTGCGCTGCCGCGTCAAGGTGAGGAGCGCCCCGCGGTACCGGTTCATCCCGAGCCAGGGGCCCCTGCGGTAAAGCTGCACCCCGAGACGGGGGCCCCTGTAGTATTACAAAACTAGGGACGCCTTGTAGTATGAGCAAAGCTGCACCCCGGAACCGAGGACACTGTGCTGCCAGCCTGGTGCCCCCGGTACAGTCACCCCGCGCCCCCGGTACAGTGCTGTCAGTGTACTCTAGTATAGGGTGGATTTGTGGTCTGGCTCTCCGCTCCCTTCTCGCCCATGTACTCTGTTACACGCCGAGTTTAGGGCGCTGCCCCCGGTTACTGCCCCGTAATCCCATCTAAATCCGGTAATCACTCCAAGATTAAAACTCAGACAACATCGGTGACTCCTCGCCCCGTCACTCCGCACACAGGGTTAATTCACTGCTGAGGGTATCAGGAGCGCCGAGTACCTGCCCCTGTACCTGCCCGCCAGCGGGAGGGACACGGGGGGGTCAGTCTATTGATAAAATGCTTGAATTGTTTACTGTGGACGGGACTGGGTGCCGCCAGCGGGGCATTAACCCCCCAGGTACCAGCGCTCTCTGATTTCATGGCGCTGTCAGGTATCCCAGGGATTGGCCGCCGTTTGCGGGATCACCTCCCACGATGTTAACCCTTTAGCTACCAGAGGGCTGCTCAGTGCAGATACCCCAAGAAATGGGGCAGTTTTAGTGTTGCTGTGCGTTAGAATTCTGATACATATGACTTCTGAACCGGCGGCGGCTACGAAAGCTCGGAGGAGGATTAGTGTTTGGATCGGGGATCGGAGACGCTGGTGACAGCTGTCGCTTTATGAGCCGCTGCTTTCAGTCATTACGTATGTTTTTAACGGGACTGCGGAGGAAAGCTCTGCGTTTCTTGCCCTTTTTATTCTCACAATGAGGTGGATACTTAAGTGATATTTGCCCCCCCCCCCGGGCAGTTCTGCGCGTTACCCTTCTGTGTACATTCGAAAGGGAAAAAGTTCAGAGACGTTCCAGGGGAGTCCGCAGAAATTCGACCCCATTAATAATAGAGATCGGCTCTTCTGCGGGCGACACGAATCCAGCGAACCTGAGATCAGGACGTGGCCGGAATCTGAAACTAGAGGGTCAGAGGCTGAGATGGAACGGAAGGATGTTTTACTTTACTGAGAAAGTGAGAGATGAGTGGAACAGCCTCCCAGCAGAAGTGGTAGAGGGTAATACAGTGAGGGGATTAAACATGCATGGGATAGACATACGGCTCCGGAATCTAAGACGAGACCAACGTCTGGTTAAGGTTTGAGTCTTTACAGCAGGAGGAACGGGCCGGATGGGGCCGATCTGCCGGTGGGTTCTGGGTTTCTATTCTCTTGCCGGCTGTGTGGAAATCGCTGTGGCGTCTCCTCAGGCGCCGGTATAAGGAGCGCTCGCTCTGCGCTTCCATCGTTTGCTGGATATTATTTAAGGCGTAGTGGTTGCTGCCGCCGAGCCTCCATGTCGTATCACGCGGTGAATGTCGTGCGTTTCCCGCGGGGGCCACGTTGTTGGAGGGCTGCGTGAGACTTAATCTCGGTCTCCCCACTCCGCTGAGTCCTGCGTGGAGGAATCTGATCCTCGCGTTCCGCCTCTTGGCTTTGTGCAGATTATATCCCCCCCCCCCGGCTCGCGTTTCGCGCCATTCACTGTTACTTTACAAGTTTTATATTCTATATGAGGAGGACCCCTCTAGGTATTAAAACACTTCCCTCTCACAGCGCCCCCCATAGCCCGCTCTGTGCCCCCCGGCTACTTTTCGGGAGTTGGGATTGGTTAATGGGGCGCTTCCTCCGTTTCGGGCAGGTAGTACCGGCAAGCTGGCAAATGCTGCCGGCAACCTTTGGACCTGCGATCATCGCTTTCTGTAACCGGCAGACTCCAGATTATTCTAATGTGTTAACCCCTTGGTTGCTGTCTGTAGGCTGCATTGTCGCTTTTTCTTTTGCGCGGCTGCTGGAAATGGTTCTTCCCTGCCTCATCCACACGGCAAATACTGCGATGGCCAAACACAGATCCCACCGGCCCGTCTGCTTCTCCCATTGGGGAGACGGAAACCTCAATCACTTGGTCTCATCTTAGACTCAAGAGCTGTTCGCGGTAATTGGTTCGGTATCCGCAACCAGCGGAAAACACGCAGGTCCACGCGCGGGGGCTGTGCGCCCGGGTCCCCGGCACGCGCGGGGGCTGTGCGCCCGGGTCCCCGGCACGCGCGGGGGCTGTGCGCCCGGGTCCCCGGCACGCGCGGGGGCTGTGCGCCCGGGTCCCCGGCACGCGCGGGGGCTGTGCGCCCGGGTCCCCGGCACGCGCGGGGGCTGTGCGCCCGGGTCCCCGGCACGCGCGGGGGCTGTGCGCCCGGGTCCCCGGCACGCGCGGGGGCTGTGCGCCCGGGTGTGCTTCAAGAAGTTCCACCAAGGTCTTTGGTGTTGATTTTTTTGCCCTAAATACCCTTTAACCCTTTTTTTTCACCCCACCAGGTTGCCCAGAGCATTGAGGATCACCACCAAGAGGTGATCGCTTTCTGCCGGGAGAACGGTTTCCACGGCTTGGTGGCGTACGACTCGGACTACGCGCTCTGCAACATCCCGTATTATTTCAGTGCCCACGCGCTAAAGCTGAGCCGCAACGGCAAGAGCCTCACGACGAGCCAGTATCTGATGCACGAAGTGGCCAAACAGCTGGACCTCAACCCAAACCGCTTCCCCGTTTTTGCTGCTCTGCTGGGTACGTTTTATCCGGCGTTCATTGAGCGAGCGCTCGGCCTCGGCCTAGGTTCCGATATCCCTGAGATATAACGGGAAGAGCGTCTCGGACCTCAAACTAACAGAGAAAAGCTGTGGTTTCTGCTCGAAAATAGCCGGTTGGCCTCTTAATATAATTTGTCTAAAACCTGTAGTGAATGCGGCCTGTTGTCACGGCGACCAACTCCGTTGCGGGGGTTTAGATGCTAATCCGGTGTAGACTGAGCCAGACGTGAGACGCTCTGCAGAGTGACTCGTATTGAGCCGCCTTGGCTTCCGTCTCTGCGTCGTCCAGGGAAGGGTCCCCCTAGTATACCCGTCCAATGTGTCACAGAAAGGGCCGGTCATTCTGGAATAGTGTAGAACGTTCTGCTTCCTGTCACCTGATGGATATTATCTGAACCGGCTGTAAAACGCGACGTCTTCACCACCCCGTCTCTTCCGTTTTTAGGTAATCACATTCTGCCCGATGAAGATTTGGCCGCCTTCCACTGGAGCCTCCTCGGTCCTGAACACCCGCTGGCGTCTCTCAAGGTATGAACGCCCCCCGGGAACTGTAAAGCTGTAATAGACATTAAGGGACCCCTGAGCGCGGGGACTCTGATACCTGCCCCTCTCTACCAGCGAGGCAGCGGGACTGTTACTGGATGTAAAACACGTTGGCTTCTATCTGCTGGTTGTCGCTTTGTGTGATGAATTCCAGGCCGTTCCGGTTTAACATTTCTTCTTCCTACGCAGGTCCGCGCTCACCAGCTCGTATTACCACCCTGCGATGTAGTGATTAAAGCCGTCGCCGACTACGTGCGCAACATTAAAGACACTAATAATCTGGATGCCATCGCCAGCGATGTTTTTCAGCACTCGCAGGTAACGAGCGGGCGACGCGCCCAGCTAATCGGGTGGATTTTGGGGATAATCTCAGAAGGAATTGTCTGGTTTCTTGATACTGTGTCCCTCTCCCACCAACCCACAAAAACACAGAAGTAGAAGAGAATAACGATGTCGGGAGGAACCGTCTCCAGAAGTTGGTGGTTTCCTTCAGAAGAAGTTTAATGATTTTACTTTGTTTTTTATTCAGTTTGTCCGAAAGACTAATTTCCTTTCTTAAAGTCTCGTTACCGTTGGCTTTATTGCTAAACGCGTTTTCATTCTGATGATTAAAGTATTTTTTCCCTCTTACAGTCCAGAACCGACGACAAAGTCTCCCGCTTCAAGAGAGCTGTTGGCTATTACAGAGCCACCAACAAGCCCTCGTATCCCGCGGGTCCGCATGCAGGTGAGATGGACCTGCATAATTACAGGCTTTGCCATTCCTCTGCCTGTGCCAATCACATCGCTCGCTTCCCTTTGGGTAAAGTGCCCAGACACTGGGGGGGTGTTTTACTCCATAATACCCCACCAGTTGAAGGAAGAGTCCTTAGCAGGTATACGTGAGCATGGCCCGCATTACCCAGGTTTTAATATTTTGTTCATTTGCCCCCCTCTGGGCTGTGAGTTTGATGCCCCCTGCTGGCTGAGAATAGAGAATATAGAAGGCAGATCACCGATAGCCCGAGAACGTGGCTCGTGCCATTCTTAAGCGCCAGGAGCGTTCTCTTGTCATATCGCCTGCTGTAGTTGTAGTGAAGGCACGATTGTGAATTCAAATGTCTAGTTTGTAGAATTTAGCTTCAAATTGTATTCCCTATTGTGTTAAACTCTTGATTGTCATTTTTCTTGGTGCAGCCAGGACCGGCCCTGGTGGAGTCCCCGGTATTTCGCCACCGTACAACCTGAACATTCCGCACGCCAACGTACAATCAAAGCCCGCGGTAAGTGGCTTTTTTGCCATGAAATATTGGCCGTGTTTGCCGTTCGTGGATTGAGGATTAGTGGTGTTTCTGACATAAATTCTTGCTGTTTATTAATCATTTCTTACTTATTCTGTTTTAGGTTCCACACGGCGCTCCCGGCAAAGCTCCGTATCAGTACAACCATCCTGAACCCGCTGCCGCCACAGGGGCCAGAGCTGCGCCTGAGCAGAATAACTACAGTAACATTCCTAATGACGGGAAACACACTCCTCTGTACGAACGGTCGTCCCCAATAAACCCGGCGCATGGTGGGGGCTCGACCCAGGCCGACCCCACCTGCCCTCCCGGCTCTTCACCTTCATCCTCCTCAGACAACGATGAAGGCAACGAAGGGGGATCAGCCAAGTGAGTTCTTTAGAACCAACTAATAGACTGTGCCAGGTGTCCAAAACGGAAAATGCCAAATCTACCCGTCCAGCAGCTCTCTAAGGGGCTTGTTTGGAGCAAATCCTGTGTAGATGGATCATGCCCCATGGTGCGTTCCACGTTACCGGTTGTGTTAAACGCGTGGGGGGGGCTTTGGTTATATTCTTTTGAGTCAGAATCGAGTGCGACAAACACTTATACGGCTTCGCTTTCGCAGCAGTTGTACTTGACGTGTTCTCTGTGTTCAGTCATGTTGCAGGAACCAAGTCTGGTTGGGACAAGAAGGGAAAACCAGAAAAGGCAGGCAAGAAAGACCCCGCAGACCAAGCAAAGGTAACGGTGAACGTGGCAGCCGCGTCGGCTTCTGGCGCGTTTAGCATTTTAATACCCCTGCTTTCTGGCCGTAGGTGGTCAATTCTTCACCTGCCTCATCTGGCAACAAAATGTCAGAAAAGAAAGGAAGCCAGGCCAGTGGTGCGCAGATTCCGTGCCTGCTGTCTATGCCAACCCGAAACCACATGGATATCACTACCCCACCTCTGCCTCCTGTGGCACCTGAAGTAATGAGAGTCGCAGAGCATCGGCACAAGAAAGGGTTAATGTACCCTTATATCTTCCACATCCTGACAAAGGTACTGTTCTTCCTAACCTCTCAGACGCTGCTTACATGATACCCGTTTGCGGTGATCCGGGAAGCGTGGCGGAGTATTACCCGCAGCCCCGATCTGCTGCACCCTCTAGGTGAGTTTAGTTGGGCACCACGTTGAGCTTTTTGTTTTCCTATTTTTCTTGTTTTTGGGCTCAGGGAGAAATTAAAATTCCAGTTGCCGTTGAAGATGAAATGAATAAGGACCTGCCCCCGGCGGCGGTGCTGTACCGGCCTCTACGCCAGTACGTTTACGGGGTCCTCTTTAGCCTGGCAGAAAGCCGGAAGAAGACCGAAAGGCTGGCTTTCCGCAAGAACAGGATGCCCCCAGAATGTGAGTACCCGCGCCGAGCAGGGGAAGATTAGTTAGGGGTCACAGCTAAGCATTACGTTGTCATAATAAAGCCCTAAAATTTAAATTCAGCTTTTAGTCTGTTTTGTGATATTTTTTCACTTGTGTTACGAGGTTGATGTTTGGTACAGTTTAGTTTTTGTACGTTAGATTACCCGGTGATTATTAAAGAATGGGCAGCCTACAAGGGGAAGTCGCCCCAAACACCTGAGCTGGTGGAAGCCCTGGCCTTCAGGGAGTGGACCTGCCCAAACTTAAAGAAGCTCTGGTTGGGTAAGGCGGTGGAGGATAAAAACCGGAGGATGAGGGCTTTCCTGGCATGTATGAGATCGGACACCCCAGCAATGCTGAACCCGGCCAACGTTCCAACTCACCTTATGGTCCTGTGCTGCGTCTTGCGGTAAGTGGATCTCCGCGTCTTCTGCACTCGGCGTGTTACAGTAGTTTTGCCGAGCTTAAGGCGTATCGTACCTTTTATTCCAGGTACATGGTGCAGTGGCCGGGAATCCGAATCCTGCGCCGTCAGGAGCTCGATGCCTTCCTAGCGCAGGCTCTGTCTGCCAAAATGTATGAGCCAGACCAGCTGCAGGAGCTGAAGGTAAACGGCCTTGTGCATCCGATAGCGAATGTTTAATAATGGAAGTGGGTTATGACTGTTTGTTTTTAATTCATTCACCTAAAGTGTGAGTGAGTGGGGATCAGCGTGGACCCTCTGTCACCAGCAGCCATCAATCCAATAATACGATTCAAGCTACTGATTTATCCACAATGTGCTCAGAAACTCTCCCTGTTTTCACGTTGGATGCAAAAAAAGGCCTCTGCTTTATTTTTTGCGTTTCGGCTGAATTTGATATTTTTGTACTGTAAAAAAAAAAATTGTAAAAGTGATTCTTGCAATTTCAGATCGATAACTTGGACTCCAGAGGGATTCAACTGTCTGCTCTATTTATGAGCGGGGTAGATATGGCCCTCCTGGCGAATGACGCTTGTGGACAGCCCATCCCTTGGGAGCACTGCTGCCCCTGGATGTATTTTGATGGGAAGTTATTCCAGACCAAGCTCATTAAAGCCACCAGGGAGAAAGCATCGCTCATTGACCTCTGTGATGGTCAGGTATGTGACCACCTATGCTGGTAAGTGGGACGGGGACGGCTACTTCATGGCTGCGGCTTTTTGTTGGATCGCCGGCAGCAATTAGTTTAATCTTCACACCTTTGGGGTATTGCAGCAAAGCTTTGAGTTGCAGCCATCTATATATCTTGGCCAGAAAGGGTAATAATCTATCTGCAGGTAAAATAGAGGACGGGTCTTATGTTTTCATGGGATCTGAGTTGTCTCTAGCCTTAAACGGAAGAAAACCTAGTGGGTTGTATATCCTTACTGCCGTTTTTTTTATCTGTGTTTTATTCTGATTTAGGCAGAACAGGCTGCCAGGGTAGACAAGATGCGTCAGAGCATTCTGGAGGGGCTACATTTCTCCAGACAGAGCCACCCGTTACCATTCCCGCCGCCGCCGCCCGCCATGCCTTTCTATCCCGCTGCCATGTACCCTCGGCCATTCGGACCTATACCACCACCTCCAGGCAGAGGGAGAGGGTTCTCTGGTAAGTCTCCTAGTAATGCATGAAGTGGACTCCTTGGTAAATCATTACTACAGAATCTGTTTTAAATGTTGACGTTCGCAGATTTCTTTCAGCTCGTCTTCTTCCCTGTCTGTTTAGGGGTCCAACCTATTCCTTCTCATGGAGGAAAGCTTGAGATTGCGGGCACCGTGGTCGGACAGTGGGCCGGAGCGAGGCGCCCGCGCGGCAGAGGAACGTTTCCCCTGCAGGTTGTTTCTGTGGGGGGACCACATCGAGGGTACGCATTGTATTCAGAGTAACAAAACTGTTTACACCACCAGCCGGGCATCGCACCCAAACCGCGGGGACGATTCTCCGGATGAAAAAGCACATGGTCTTGTTAGTTCAGTAACAAAATGTTCTCAGAGCCCTGTTTAAATCCCACGAGAATTACTATTTTTTACGCCGCACAGTTAACATTTATAATTTTGTATCTGTAACACACAGCTACACTTCTGATCCAACAAACTTCTTTTGAAATACAGGCGTCCCAGAGGAGTCATATCCACCCCGGTTATAAGAACGTTTGGAAGAGGGGGCAGATACTATGGTAGAGGATCTAAAAACCAAGCGGCACCTCAGGTAGGGTATCTGGAAAATGTGATTTGTCCACTCCGGGATTGTCCGCTTCGTGTGAATACTTCGGATTGTACGTGCCATGTCCTTTTCCAAAAAGTTCTATGCGCCATCCCAGCTCCGGTGCTGATGAGCTTAAAACCGCCAGGACTGAAATGTCACGTTACGGAAGCTCGTGGACTGGCGTCTGTTCATGCAAATGCTTTGGGACCTGATATTTCCAGTTTAATTGCTCCACTTCATCAGTCTGTGATCGTCTATGAATTTTTTGGTCCGTGGCCAGGATTAGAATTCTGACTGCTTTCTAAGAATGCCAAGAAAGTTGATTTCAATTGTGAGATTTTCTTTTTCCAAAAAAAAAATTAAATGTTTCTTGTAGCTGTAAACGCAGAGTAATCGAATGAGTTTGGAGGTCCTGTTTGTTGGTCGTTCTCTCAAGATCCAGTTGTTTTTTTTTTTAAACTATAGATCAAACCTCCATACGCTGCTTCAGCGGAAGAAGTAGCCAAAGAGCTTAAGACGCAATCGGAGGGGTCGAAATCTTCAGCCGTATCATCGGATGGATCTGTGGCAGAAAACGGGGTGGTGAACGAGGATGTTCCAGCGTCCCAAGTAAACGGGGGCTCTGAAGACGCGGGGGCCTCCAATCACTCTGAAAGTGCCTTAAGCAATGACTCTAAAACGTGCAATACCAATCCTCACTTAAATGCACTAAATGCAGACAGCGAACGGCCCACGGACGAAAGTCCTGAGACTGCTGTCTTAAAAAAAGAAGAGTAAGCTTATTTTTCTAGAGGGTGAAGAACGTTAGAAAGGTCTGGGTAGGAAGATCTAGAAGGAAGGAGCCTACAGTTATGTACATTTTTTCCTTTCCGTAAGTGAAAAATGAACATTGGAAATTCTGATCCCTCTGTCAGACAAAAAAAAGAGTTAAAAAAGGAAAGATTTTATTTTTTAACCAGTTGTAGTCAAACTGCTACAGAAAAGCCAAGAGAAACGAAGAGCATTTGACTCCCATATACTAAAACACATAGAAAGCTGTAACTGGTTATAACAGAAACAACCGCTTCTAGTTCTTTCTCGAGCTATTAAACTACGCTAGTTTGTTGGCAGTTTTTTCAGTATAGCTTAAACTATTAATTTGTAGTTTTTGGCACCACCTGTTTGCCATTATATTTGATTTTACGTAATTGTGTCACGAAGCAGGCTGTCCGGTTTTACGATAATGAACGTAGAGACGTGGCACAAATAGTTATTTGTTTAAAACGTCACCTCTGAGGTGTGCGACCTATTGGAACAAAACGCGATAGGGTAACACTTCAGATCTTAAATACTCATATTACTAAAGCGAGTGAAACCATAGAAAAATCAAGCAACTTTTTTTCTTTCTTCAAACATATGTGTTGGGAACGTTTTCCGTGAGTTAATCCCAAGCGTCCGTGAACAATGAACTGTGGTTTTTCAATCGGATGTAGACCATTTAGTACTTCTACTGACCTGATCTCCTGCATGGTCCATCATTTTTAAGTGTGTAGGTGATATTATGCATGTTATCGTCCTAATTCTGCCGTTCCTAAAAGTAATGTGCCCATCAACAATACACAAAAAACTAATAATCAGTACTAGTTCGTTGGAAGATGTTTAATATGTTTAGTCGCTGACTGATCTTGCGCTAACCTTTACAATTTTGTGATTATCGACCTCTGTTGCATTTACTCTAAAACACAAAAAAAATTATCTAGGCGTTTTAAATATTGACGTTACCCTGTTGTACTCATTGCTGTAAGCATTATTCTCTGTTGCTATTTTATGCTTTCTTTAACAAATATAAAATTCTGTGGGGGGGGGATTCATAAAAAAAAAATTAAACTGCTTTGATCTTTAATAAGTTCCCCCCTTCTGTAGCAGGGAAAGGATAGCTTGTTCCTAATCCCTCTTCGTTTGGGAATCTAGTCTCAGCAGAAAGCAAAGTATACCTCTCGGCATATTTTTTTGGGTGTTTCTCTTAGTGTTTCCAGACTTTTAAATGTACTTTTTTGAAAATCAGAATCCCTTCTCTTTGTTTTCATTTAATAATACTGATGCTCTTCATTAAACATTAGTGATCAGAAATGAGCTGTCATATTTCGAGTCCCTTCCCGCAAGAGATTAGTAGGCATTTTAATGTAAGTTGAACGGAGTTCTGCCCCAACTCATGGATTGTGCAAGAATGAACTACTGTTGGGTTTGGCTGGTCCTTGATGGATTGCGGTGTGTACTGTTTGAAGGCTATTGAATGCAACTTACAATGCTTAATAAAAATCTTTATTCTTTTAGTATAAAACTGGCTCGTGTTTTTTCTTTTTGTACCGACCATTGAGTTTGCTTGTGTAAATGGCCAGGTTGAGTTAATCTGACATGAAATCCCGTTAACTTTTGAATATGCAATATAAAGAAAATTACTAAATGGGGTATATTGAGCTGCAAGCTCTTGGGTCCAGTGTAGAAGTAAAATACTGTTTGGTTATAGAAACAGTTGTCCTCTAACATGCTGAGAAAGATCGATTGAAAAGGCTGCCTTTGTTCGCTGTTTGAATGATTATCACACATTTTGGAGAAAAATCAAATGTGCCCTCAAATTATTTACTAAATAAAAACCTTCATATTTTTAAATAGTTGTTTTGCCCAAAACTGAAATAGTTCCTCGGGTGAGAAAAGCTTATGAGAGAGTCTCGGAGATGCTGTGTTTTGGGTCTTGGCAATCATTTTACATTTTCCAAGACATTTGTGCGGAAGCATTTCCTTCCATAAAGAACGCAAGTGATAGAGGCTCGAGAGATTTGATTTACCATCTCGGGGGTAACTGCACCACCCACTGGCCAAAGCGGGGATAACATTTTAAAAATAAAATGGAGGAAGCATGAGGGGCCATTCATGTGGACAGAGCCTCTCTGCTCGACGTATAATGACCTGGATATTATACATGCTTCACATGGGAAAACACATTGATCATTAGAGCATAAAGAAATGCTGTTGTATTTGGTCAGCTTACTAGTAATGCCAAACTGCCCTCACTGAATACCCCAGGGGATTGTACTGGCTACCCCCTTTGTGCCGCAGACACATTGGTCAGAGCCTGGCATGCTAAAATGTATCATCTGTTTAACAGAATGATTTACGAATAGACTTTTGCATTCAGATTAATACAAATTGCAAATTCAACAAAATTTGCCAATTTCATCAATTTATATTGGTCACCTAAATGATGCCAGATCGTCCACGAAACAAACACAAACAAATCAAAAAGCTCAGAATTTGCTGTCTCTTTCACTCTCGTCTCCCCGTCTTCTCTGCTCACCACTTCCCTGTCTCGCATGTCGCTGTTCTCTCTTTCTCTGCATCTTAGCAGACAGGACCTCAAAATGGTGGAGCTTCTGGTGTGGATCTCAGAGGATCGGATGTCACTGGAAGCTCTGCCATTTTGCCAGGTTATGTCTGCAGAGATGCTGATGAGGAAAGGGAAGATAGATGAGGAAGGAGAACCATATAATGCAGAACAAGAGTATGCGAGACACTGAAGTGGACACGTGTTAATCTTACTGTAAAATTGTGTATTAAATGTTATTGTTCATTTCACTCTACCCCTATTGTAAAAGCGCTACAGAACAAGTCTTATCGTTACTTATAAACCAGAACTACCAAATCGATATATAAACAAAGGAGGCCAGAACAAAGTTACTTTCGGCTCGCTGTCAAATATTACTCAGAAACGGCTTTCTTGGTATCATGCTGGGGAATCCTCAGATCGGGGATGAAAACAGTCTTTAGATAAACCTCACAAAGGAGAGCGAAAAAAAATGTTTACAAATCTAAAATTGCATGTTTCCGTCTCATGTTTGAGAAAACCCAAGACGCACAATCTATAGTTTGCTGTGATATTCACATGAAAACTACGTGTCAGCCCCATTCTGATAATAGTCATTATACATTCATTTATAAATTATTCTGGTGCAAAATTTTAAAAGTGGTCACATCACCATAGCAACCAGTGGACACCCCCTGCAGTTTTTATGCTAAACGCCCGTTGTATTAAACACTTCTAGACCAACAGTAAGAATGCTTCTTCTCTAATTTCCAGTTTATGCTTCATATGTAATGTATACTCAATATATATTCATGCATACCTAATCCCAACCTTATAACCCGTTAAATCCCTGTATATTCTTCATATTATATACTCTTCGGCCTGTATAACTATCCTTGTCCGTCCTCATATTTTATATTATATACTCTTCAGCCCATATTTAAAGGCATCTATTGGATCTGATAGCAGTCTCTGTAGGTAACGCTTGTGAATTCCACATCTTTACTGCTCTTGCTGTAAAGAACCTTTTTTCACAGCTTGAGGTGGAAATTCCTTTCTCCGAGTCTGAGATGATCCTCTCTTGTGCGGTTTTATGAACCAGGTCACCAGAGGGCAGTTTGTATTACCCCCTTATGTATTTTGTGTAGTTACATAGTATATAAGGTTGAAAAAAGACCATCAAGTTCAACCCTTCTACCTAAACGTCTTACTCTTGATCCAAAAGAAGGCAAAAAAACCCTAATTAAGCTACTTCGAATTCTGCCATCAGGAGGGAAAAAATTCCTTCTTGGATTAAGAAGCTCCCAAATATTAATTCTATTTATAGCCCTCTATTTCATGCCTTTGTACAAAAAAATATCCAGACCCCCTTTGAAGGCATGTATTTGATAATACTACCTCCCTTGGCAGTGAATTCCATACCTTTACCGCCCTTACTGTAAAGAATTCCTTCCTTTATCACCTATGAAATCTCCATTCTTCCCGTCTCAGAGGGCAACCTCTTGTTCTTTGTACATTTCTGCTAATAAAAAGGTCACTGAAGAGCTTCTTATATTGGCCCTGCATATATTTATATAATATATATTGGCCCTGCATATATTTATATAATGTTATTATATCCCCTCTAAGACGCCGTTTTTCTAATGTAATATTAATTTTGTAGCCTTCCTTTGCATGTTTCTAGTTCCATAATGTCCTTTTTAAGGACCGGTGCCCAGAATTGTACCATATATTCAAGGTGAGGTCTTACCATTGACCAGTAAAGAGGCAAGATGACATCCTCCTCCCGTGAATCAATACCTCCTTTTATGCATGCCAAAACCTTATTGGCCCTTGCAGCTGCTTGCTGGTGTTGCACACGGTTGTCAAGTCTGTTGTCTACCATTATTCCTAAGTGCTTCTCATTGGTAGTTTTCCCCAAGGATATTCCATTCGTTGTATAGGTTGCATTTTTATTATTTTTACCATAATGCATAACTTTGCATTTATCTATGTTGAACCTCACCTGCCACTTGCATGCACAGTCCAACTCCTCCTGCAAAAAAGAAGCATCAAGATTAGTCTGAATTACCCTGCCTAATTTTGTGTTTTCAGCAAAAACTGTGACATGGCTCTTGATGCAACTAAGGAGATTTTTTATAAACAAATTAAAAAGAAGAGGACCCAGGACAGACTCCTGAGGCACTCCACTTAATACCTGTGTACAGTCTGAGAAACATCCATTTACAACAACTCTCTGCATTTTATTTTTAGCCAATTTCTGATCCACCTACAGACATTTGCCCCTAACCCTATTTCTGTTAATTTGTACCCAGATCTAGATTTTTACTAACTTCTTCATAGAATGCTAATAAATTGGTTTGACAAGACCTATCCATGTTGACTTCTAATTGGATTATGGATCAAGATATGATCTTGAATGTATACCTTTAGCAACCCTTCAAATAATCTTCCCACTACCAATGTTAAGCTTACTGGCCTGTAATTGCCTGTTTGAGATTTTGATCCCTTTTAAATATGGGCACAACATCTGCCTTGCACCAATCTAATGGAACTATGCCCGAGCTGAAAGAATCCCTAAAGATTAGTAATAATGCTTGGGTCAGAATTAGGCTTAGCTCCTTAAGTAGCCTTGGGTGTATACCATTCGGCCGAAGGGCCTTGTCTATCTTAATAGTACTTAATTGCTTGAGCACTTTTTCTTGCGCCAGCCAATCCCAGGTTTGCGGTAATGGTTTCTTAAAATTAGTCAGCAGAGAAGGGGCTCTGTCATTGGTTCTTCCTTGGTATAAACAAGAAAAAAAAGTATTTCAGATGTCGACTTTCTCTCTGTCCTCACTAACCAAGTTTCCTGTTTCAGATAATAAAGGACCAATATTCTCTACCTTTAACTTTTTTCCCTTTACATACTTAAAACATTTCTTGGGATTTGTTTTACTCTCCTTGGCAATTAGTTTCTCATTTTCCAATTTAGCTATTTTAATCACCTTTTTGCAGACTTTGTTGGCATCTTTGTATGCCATAAATGATACTACCGATCCCTCGCTTTTATAATGCTTAAATGCCATTTGTTTATTTCCTGTTTTACTTTCCTGGTAAGACACATCGGTTTTGATTTGCTTCCTTTGTATTTGTTTCCTGTAGATATATATTGGGATGTGTAATTTTGTAATGCATGCTTAAAGGTATTCCATTTGACCTCTGTGTCTAATCCAGAGAACAATCCATCCCAGTCTATACATTCCATAGTTGACCTTATTCCGTGTCAAAGTTTGACCTCCTGAAATTGAGTGTTTTGGTAGTAACTTGGTTTAGCAGTTATATCACTTTGTCCTGCATCAGCCAATCACGTTTGCAGAAAGCTTTCTGTAGCATTAACTTGCAGATCTACCCATCTTCACCAACCAATTTATCAGGTTCAGATTTCGACAGGTCATTTTTTGCCCGTTTTAAAAAGCGTGGCTTTTCCGTGATGCGTTTGGTTATCCGTGTTGTTTTTACTTTAGCCGCTTTGATCGTTCTTATTCAATTTGTGTCTTCATATTTCTCAGATGATGCTGATCCATGTCTTGCGTCATCCTTGTCTTATCGTTTGCTGAAGTCGCAGTTGCGTCAACCTGCTGGTTTTGCGTCTTTTGAAGATATTACTCTTATCTTCTGCTTCTTCCTGAGAAAAGTCTATCCCACTTGACGATCTTCACCAGTACCAGCATGTACTACTTCTTTAATACTACAGACATAGCCCTCCACCTTTCCCATTTGCTCTGTCCTTCCTAATCCACGAGTTGGGGCCCCACTTATATTAATGAAGACGGGGCCCGGGGACTGATGTACCGAGGGGTTCTTGGCAGTCGAGGGGCCGTACGCGACCGTCGGTATTGTACAAAGGAGTATGGAGCCAATGTGTATAGTAAGTGGACAGTGTAGCTGAGAAGACTTGTGTATTTGTTGTTTGTGCGCAGTGTGAGCTGTGTACGTGAATTTGTGTCTTCTGCACAATAAACTAAAAAGTACTAGTTGTGTGACGTGATGTTTGATATCTGTAGTAAATATACAGTGTGTGTAATGAATGTAGTGCCGGTGCAATATGTATGGCATGTGCAGGGTGTGCAATGTTCTCGGTGTGTGTGTGTGTATAGATATGTATATATATATATATATATATATATATATACACACACACATACATATATATGTACCCATTGTGTGACGTGTGTGTATATATAATGTACCCAGTGTGTGAGCCGTGTGTTTATATATAATGTTACTGTTGTGTAGTGTGTTTTGTATTTGTTGTGTGTAGTGTTTAACTGGGGGGTATATCGAACGTAGTGTGTAGATCCCCACTAAGCGTGTCCCCAGTATGTGTGTCCCCTCAGTGAGTGTCCCCTATTAAAGTGCCCCCAGTATGTGTCCCCTCAGTGAGTGTGCCCTCATTTAGTACCATAGTATGTGTCCCCTCACTAAGTGCCCCCAGTATGAGTGTGTTCCCTCAGAGAGTGTCCCTAGTATGTGTGTGTCCCCTCAGCGAGTGTCCCCGATTAAGTGACCCTAGTATGTGTCCCCTCAGTGAGTGTGCCCTCATTTTGTACCCCCAGTATATGTGTCCCCTCAGTGCGGTTCCCGCCATTCTCCTGTCGCTGAGTGACCCGCGGTGTGTGAGGAGGCGCGAGCCGTGCGGAGCCTTCGTGTAGCCGTGCGCGGTGCCGGTGTCCCCGTGTACGGTTCTGTTGTGTGGCTGCGTGCTGTTGTGTCACCGATGCTGCCCCGTCCTCCCCGGACGGGCTGTGCTGCCGTTGTGTTGCTGTAGTGTGGCTGTGTGTGTCGTTGTGTGTGTGGCGCGGGTGCTGCCCCCTCCTCCCCGGGCGGGCTCTGCTGCTGTTGTTGTGTTGGGGCAGGAATATGGCGGCGGGTCCGGTGCGCGCCGTCACTGTGTGTGTCAGTGTGTAGCGGCGGTGCGTGGCTGTGTTCGCGGTGTCTTGTGTGCGGCTGTGTGTCCCCGGGCCGGGCTCTCGTCGTGTTGGAGCAGGGAACATGGCGGCGGTGCCCGTGTACTGTGTCTGCCGCCTGCCCTACGATGTCACCCGCTTCATGATCGAGTGCGACGCCTGCAAGGACTGGTTCCACGGCAGGTAACCCACGGGGGACACGCGGGGAGTTGGGGGGATCCGGTGCTGATGAAATATAACCCCCCATACACTGTGCTGTGGGGGAGGGGGACCCCACCTTTATCCTGTTGCCCCCCCAGTCATGGCTGTCTGCGAGGAAAGAGGATAATGTGTTTTTGTCACCTTACAGTAAAATCATCCTACCCCAGCTATAGCCCCATCTGGCTTTGCCCCTGTATCCCCTTATAAAAATCCCTTTTGCCCCCATGTAAAGCATGGGGGGGCAGTCATCCCTCCCGGTGCACGGTTTGTCAGTTTGTTTACCCCCCTCATCACAGTGTATGGAGGGGTGGGAGGGGGGCCGGGGGTATTTGTTCTGTTTTTGTTACAATGACATATTGCCGTCACCGGCTCGCTCTGCCGACTGTCAGGGTTGTTGGTGCTTTTTGTTTGTTTTGACAGCCATTGTTTGCCGTCAGCCGGGGGGGGGGGCAGGTTGTCTGAATGGTTTAAGATTTTTGCAAAGCGACCCCAATGGAGAGCATCACAGACCCTCACTGACCCCGCTTCACCCCGCAAAGTAAAGTTGTCTCGCACCCCAGAAGTGGAACGCTAGGATGGGCGCAGCCGCTTAAAGCACATCGCTGGGGCGATTGGTGGGTGGCTTTTGGAAACATTAACCCCTTTGGGTCTAGAAGAGCAGGATGTGTTACCGTTTACAACTCTGGAATGTACTGCGTTACAAATCCCGACGACAAGGAAAAAAAAAAAGGGGGGGGGGTGGAATTTCTGGAGGGAGGCTAAAGACGTGGAACAACCCTTCGGGATAGAAGTCGAGAACCGTAGGAACAGCCACGTTTGGCGGCGCTTCGGCTGTAGGGCTTGGAGTGTTTTGGTGGCACGTCACCCTTCCTGTCCCCAGCTGTTGTGGGTATGACATCTCCTGCGAGTCAGGGAGACCATCAGCGAGAAATCTTGGTCCTCTCCTAATGTGCTTTGAATGGGTTTAGTGGCAGTGAATGGGGGATCAGCTGGTCTCGCTCTGCCTGCTCCATTGACAGGCTAACAATAAGACGCTTGTGCTGCCTCTTTCCGATATTCAGGCTTCAGGACTGGCGGGGAAACAACGGCTGGGAGATTCAGGCCGGAGCACGGAACAGGAAAAACAAATGAATACCCTACACAGGTCAATATTTTAAGGCACGCCAAACTGGGGGAGAAGTGCAGGGTAAAAACAATGATCTTACTACGAAGATAGCTCGGCCACCAACATCCCAGGAATGCCTTTTATGCTTCTCTGGACTATCGAGCTCTCGGTGTGCATTCCGGCTCTTTCCGTTTCCCTCAAGTGGATTTCTAAGAGGGTAACAGAGCTTTGTTACTGTAATCGGGCATCACAGGGGCTGGGGCAGTCTCATGTTGCCGGTTGGTGTTTTTTCTGGAGTGCTTTAGTGACTTGTTTTGCTGTAGGGGGCTTTATTGTCAAATATGTGATAACGTGAAGTTCCGTACTTGCTCAGCATTTCATTCTGATACCTGCAACTCGAGAAACCAAAACAGAATGAAAACATGGAGGCTTTTTGTTTTTGCTACAGCGCATAAAGTGTTAATGCTGCGATGTTAATGCCACTTCCCTGTGCGAGCTCTCAGAGAGCCTGTACGGTGACTTGAAGCTTCCAAGATGCGCTGCAGTCTGTCACGGATATTACAGATGTCAGGCAGACGCAGCAAATTACCGGCTGCCCGTAGAAATTCCGCTGGGCGCTCGTTCCCAGCTCAAGAATATCCGCAGACCTTTTTGCCAATGTCACCCCGCGGCGTATCCTCTCCGACCAGTAATTACATCATCGAGAGACAATCACACTTTAGTTATATTGACATCATGTTGATTTTGGAGCCAGAAAAAGCGCAGTCTTACTTGTCTGGCATACAAGGGGTGTAGAGGGACTGCCGCTTCCACCGACAGATAAACAAAGATCCGGCATCAGGGGGTTCATGAAGCCCGTGATTTAAAGCCACGGTTCATACCTTTCTATTAATAAACATTAAACTGACGTCTGTTTTATGACGGGACTGTCTTAATATTAAGAATGCGGCTCTGGTACTGGATAAACAGTTTGGCGCGCTCGCTGCGCAGTCAGGAGTTTGGATTATTCCTCTTGCTTGTTAAGCGAGACATCTCCTTATTACACCAACTCCGCGCTCTTTCAGTAGCCGGGGAGCACGTTAGGTGCGTTACAGCTCCTGAAAGCACCAGGGGTTCGGTCCGATTGTTTAGATCTTTGCTGTCGGGAGGGGAAGGTTATCGCTCCTAAAGCAGAGGAATTGCCATATACTGGACTGCCCTGTATTGTAAGCATCGTGTTGGGCAGCACCCGATACACACAAAGCTCTGTATCTATAGTTGGGCATCGTTTTGCGGCTGCAAGGAATGCAACGCGATGACACATTGTAACGGAGAAGTGTGAACACGTTATACACAAGCTTCCCCACACACATTAAACTACTCAATACAGAACAAGGAAGAGTTAAGATCCAACTGAAAAAATGTTGTGAACCGCTGTATAGTGCACAGTCCACCTGCAAACACTTACCAGGTTGGTGGGCTTTCTATCTGCGAACAGACCCCCAGAAACCAACAGGGGTACAGAAGGCCCTACAGATACCAGGAGGCTCTTCCCAGAGAATAGGGGAACCCCGAAGCCTCCCCAGCACAGATCACCAGGAAGCGGGGATCCCACCAGGCCCTGCAATGAAAATGATTACATGTGCCAAGTGGGTCCACTCTAAGCCAGAAAAAAGGGCCACAATGTTAACAAGTCTGCTCACAGCACCCTCAGCCACTGTAGACTCTTCCTGATGAGAAATAATGTAAATCTATTTCCAAAGAGTACCAAACTTACCAGAGTAAAGCCAAACCGCCCAGCTCCTCACACCGTAACCTCCTGAGTGCAACAAAAAAGCGTAACTACCCCCAGGTGAAGCCAGAGCTCAGCTTATTACCCTCTTCAGCTAGGTTCCAGATAATAATTAACCCCCTCCCTGCTGGTTAGAAACACAAAGGGAAACAGCTTTTTAGATTTAGAATTGGAACATTTGTGAAACTCACAAGGCTCTGGACAATTGAGTCAGTAGGACCCTGTTTAACCCATTTTTAAGAAAGTCCCCTTTGAATCGGGATAAGCATAGAAACATAGACTCTGCTGGCAGATCGGCCCCTGTCTGGGAGGCTGTTCCACCTATCTACCCCCCTCTCAGTAAAGTAAAACTCCCTTCCATTCCACCTCAGCCTCTGACCCTCTAGTGTTAGATTCCGGTCTCCTGTAACTTTTCTCCTCCTTTGAAATAAATTCCCTCCTGTGTTTAGGTATTTCAGTGTTTCTATCACATCTCCCCTCTATCTTCATACAAATGGTTAATCTTTCCTTTTTTCGTAGGATGTTTAGTGGATATATAATTAGTGATGCTTTAATACATTAGATTTTTGTGTCCTGCCATGAATGGGATTTTTTTTAATGCTATTTAAAATTAGACTCCGTGGTTATTGTGGGCGATATAAACGGGCCCCGAATGATCTATCGTACCAGTGAAAGCAGAATACCCTCCACGCTTTCTGTTTTAGCGGCGTGTAATTATCCATTGATCTTAGAATTCTCGTGTGAGAGAGGAAGCGTTTGGATGATTCCGCTCGTTGAAAGAAGCACTCTCTCCGAGACATAACGGGCACGCAGAGAAACGAAGTGTTTATTCAGGTTAAGAATATGGGAATCAGTAAGAAGACATATCTGTTTGACGCTTGCGTGACGTTCCATTTATATTCTTATGTGTTCTGGGAGGCAGAACCTGCGCAGATTTCGACTCTCCCAGGGACCAATGTCTACACCAACCCTGCACTAAACGTGTAACGTGTGAAGAGTCACTCGAGGTGCTTGAGACACCCATCCCAGAGATCTCAGGTCACACGGGGCTCGGAAGCAATTCTGAGCTGAAAAGCAGAGCAAACCATTAACGAGTAAAGAATCCGCCGTCCTACAGAGTGCCGCAGAGCGCCAGTGCGTAACTTACAAATATTACCCCCAAAATAAAACACGCGAAATATGTGCCCTACCTGATTATCCAGACCTCAGAAACATTAACTCCCTCAGTAACAATGAATCAGAATCAGGGCATCAGCAGAACCGCTCTGTAAATATTATCCACTAATATATATTCAAATATAGGTTGCTTGTTTCCCATGTTTGTGTCAAATGGAAATTATCATCACAATTAGTTCACTATTAGAAGAATAATAATACGCCGTGTCTGTTGGCGGAGGCTTCTGTGTTCGGCTGATCAGTCTGTTAGGAGTCTGTTTGGAAAACAAATTATCACGAAACATCATTTCTTCCCCAATCATTGTCTGTCCCGATCGCCTTATTCTGCTTTCAGATTTTATTTATTTATTTTGTTCATTCTTTGTGCTGTTTTGCTTAAACAATTGTTTTTTTGGTTGAAAGTTGGTGCATTTATATATATATATATATATATATATATATATACCGGTATATATGTATGTGTGTGTAGTATATATTGTAAGCCATTAGTGGATTAATACAACACTGACTATGGCTGTCTTTGAAATTGGTTCTATTGTCTTTACAGTGGAACTGTTTTTTCTTGACAAACCAAAAGTAAGTAATGTTTTTAAGTTTAAAAAAAAAAAAAATTACCAGTACTTACCTGTAGCTTTGACAGCAATACCGGCCCATTCCTGATCCTTTGGCTTTCTCTGGCATCCTCCCTCGCGACCCGGCAGCCTCCTGACACTCGGAACGCTGCAGCTTATTACATCACATGCAGCGTAGCAAATTGCAGCCTTATTTTAGGCGATGCGCAGCTTTACGCAAAGGGGCATCTTTCTATACAGAAGCCCTTTAACTGCCTCTTGTCTCTCTGTAACCTAATTAACTATTTTTTACTTTTGTGTTTCTGTGAAATGGCTGGATCTGATTGAAAGGTGCACTGCTAGCCAGTGTTCTGGGGATATAGAGCTCTTGTGTTTCTTTCCTTCAAAGGCAGAACAAAGTAAATGCGATGTTTGTACCATCTCGCCTCCTTCTATATCCCTGCTATTGTTTGTAGATTAATCATAATAACGCAGTTCCTGGGCACGTTCATCCAGATAAACTGGTTTCTCTTCCACTCAATTTCCAGCGTTCTTCGCACCTGAGAGCATAACTGATCAGAGCCGTAGTCCGAAAGCTGCAGAGATGGATGCCACCTGGCGGCTCTCATTTCTTCCCACCTTTTAGGATCATTTATACTTTTTATAGTGGTATACATTTGTTCCCAGTGACATCATACGTGTCCAATGCACAGTACAGGGGTCACAGCCAAAATGTCCACTCCAGGTTGCAGCAAAGTTGGAAAATTCTTGGCCGGCCCTAGGCGCGTTGTAAGCCTAGCGCGTACTTGGCGCTTCGGTAAAATCTTCCATGAAGAACGGGTTGCCTTCAATCACCTGGAAATACACGCTTCCAGCTTTTATCACCAAATCCCCTTTAGTCGCCGGTGCTGGAAATCCTAGGTAGGAGCTAAGAATAACATTTCACAAGTAATACAATCTGTTGTTTGCCTAAAAGTTCTGGGCAGCTTTCCAGTAAATGTCATTTTTTTATGGTTTTCACAATTTACGAGGATGTTGTCTCTCACATTAGACTGTACAGAGACCTTTGGCTGGCCAGGGGTAATAGGCATAGTTACCTGCCTGGGGTGTAAATAAAAGTGTAGCATTATACCCCGCTATTCATACAAGTCAAGGAAGTTTGGGTTCTGAATAGGCCAATGAAAGTAGTCAGAAGTACTAATACTCTGAGGCGTTGACAGTGAGTAAAGTAAATCAGCGACATCATAGGCACTGGATACATATCTGTGTGTGATGTACATCCCAATGCACATTGTGTTGTTAGGATAGTAAGTACTATGTGTCGTGGAGGATAGACAAAGTAAATACTGTCTCCCTTCATATCCCTCTTTAACGTAGTGATATCTGTCGGAAATGGATGTTGCTGCCTTTCAGTATGGGGCGGTGTGGTATAGATGCTGGTGGGCATTATTATGAAAGTTGAAGTTAAAATGTGAAGCAAACTGTGTCTCGAATAGGAGTTATACGTGCTTCACCATCCCCAGGAGAACGTCTCCAGGTATCATCCCTCCTACTGTGGATAAAGTAACTAAGCTGAGCGTAGCAGAAGTGGGGGTTGGGCTGACCTAAAGAAAGGAGGGGTGGGGCTGAGCGTAAAGAAAGCAGGGGTGGGGCTGAACATAGAGGAAGCTGGGACAGGCTGAGCGTAAAGGAAGCAGGAAGTACCATCCTCGTGTGTCCGGCAGACCATTAAAATGCACACAGAAATAATCTTTGCCAAATATAAAGTACTCTATATGAGATATCACTTTATATTTAGCTGGTGCTGTTTCACCTTGTACGGTGGATACATGTTCTTTCGGCTGCTGTTGACCTTCAGCTCCCTTCATCCTCCATCAGCATCATCACAGCTGAAGTTGAAAAGAGCCGCACAGATGCAGGCGGCTGGCCCCTTCTCCGGATCCGTTACCCCCCCCCGTATCTTGTGATCATTTGTCACGTTTCTGTGCAGCCGGGTCACGCTACGGGCATTTCTGTTAATATCGGTTTTGTTAGAGGGAACGGAATTATTTGCTTGATGCGTCTGCAGCGTCGGTTCTGTTTGTCACTGATGCAGCTTCTCCGCATCGCACAGCCGCATGTCAATACTTCGCATAGCCGGGTATGACAATACGTGCTGTTGAACGGGAGTTAAGCAGCCTGATAACGTGTTGTGAGTTTGCCGCCTCGTACCCGGCTCAACAAAAGAAACTGCAATTGGGAAATTAGTGGTGAGAATCTAAACAAACGTTTCACAACGAGCGAATATCTCCTACCTTAAACCATATCATACCGTAATAAAATAAATAAAGGTGGAATTAGATTTTTTCTGTGTCTGCCCGAGAAAGGGAATCAAGTTGGACTAAAGACTCCATTTTCTCCTAAGCTAATACCGCTCAATCCATTCTTCTTATCAGGATAACCTTGCAATTGTCCTTCGTATGAGGTCACTTTCCTCCAGCAGAGGTTTCTAACATCCTCTGTCTTTTATTATTTGCTTTCAGTATTTCTGGCAACTCATTACAGTCCAGAAAAGCACAACAAATGCACAGATTGTTCTGCGGGAAATACCAGACGCAGCTTCCCAGCTAAGACTAGCGACAGAAATGCCTTGTGTTCATTATGTAATAAAAAGAAGGCTTCTTAAAGTGAAAAACACAAATGGAATCAATACACAACACCATCAAATTAAAAAAAAAAGAATGATTTCATTTTGGAAAAAATAATATAGATGGAGATCTCTGTGTTATCTACCAAGCACCCAACAAACATTATCTCCTTTCCCTACACATTGTTGTCTCTCCGTACTGACAAACTGTGAACAGTGTTTATCCGGTGGAGAGCTTATATATTTAAAAGGTGTAAGTAATGATATAGTTGGCTTGTTATTGTATATCGTTTCATTTCATAATTAAGGTAATAGCTGGATAGCAGTTTAGCCGTATGATGGGGACCAGACCCCATTTAAATGGCGGATGTGTTGGTATCATAGTGTAACATATGGATATAAAGTGCATTTTGTTCATCCAATACACTGTGGCCCTAAAAAACACCATCAGGGAAGCTAATATAACGTTTTTGGGATTGTTACATATGCTTCGGGATCCCCTTCCAGGTGTATTCTGCTGTATTACATTTTATTTATTAGCTATCGTGTGTATCTTGTTTCTTAAATATGATTTCGGCGTGTTCGCACTCGAGTATTTAGCAGCAGGGTGTAATTTGCATAATGTACGGCACAGCTGGCCAGGCACTTGATCATCCGAGCAAATGTAAAATTTGTTAGAAAACAAAAGATTCCTGCCACTGTATGCCCCTCCGGATAAGCCCACAGAATGGCATTTGGAAAGAAATGTTGGCAGGATATACTTCAGAAGCGCAGTAAATACTTATAAACCCTCCTACCAGCTGCATACAATAACCAACAGAAACAAATATGGAAGGAAGGATCTGGGTATTTTAGTGCAGACATAATGTTGGGAACTCAGGTTAACAGAGATTTGGGGATTTGTATAAAACCCATAGAGGTAGCAGATGGACTAATGCCCAACATCCAAGACATGGGGGTTAGTGCCCAACATCCAAGACACAGGGGTTAGTGCCCAACATCCAAGACATGGGGGTTAGTGCCCAACATCCAAGACATGGGGGTTAGTGCCCAACATCCAAGACATGGGGGTTAGTGCCCAACATCCAAGACATGGGGGTTAGTGCCCAACATCCAAGACACAGGGGTTAGTGCCCAACATCCAAGACGTGGGGGTTAGTGCCCAACATCCAAGACATGGGGTTAGTGCCCAACATCCAAGACACGGGGGTTAGTGCCCAACATCCAGGACAGATTTTCAGCTGTTAACCCTTGAGTGGGTATATTTTCAGGATACTGTTATTATTGTGCTGTAACGTTTACATTTATTTGGGATGTTTCCAACTGAATGTTGCTTTTTGATATGGTCTCTCTCGTACTCGCTGTTTGCAGTCCGGGGACGATGTGTTTATATAATATTATATTTAGGATATTGAAGGCAGCTGTGGTGGCTGATACGGATCCCATGTTTTCAGTGGTTCATATAGTAGCTGAAGAGTTTGGTGCTTAGGGAATTAAATTGAAGTGGAACTTACACAGACTGTGCCAGCGCAGGGCCGATAGGCACCTGCCAGTGACAGTTCTTCCTGTGGTTTACCATCTGTGGTGCAGCTGCCCTCACAGGTGCCTAAGGAGACGCGCTTGGGGTATGCTGTGTGCGCAGACCCCGTGTATTCGGCCCCAGAGACAGTTTCAGCGGAAATAATAACTTACAGCTTCTAGTTTCTCCTTTCAGTAAGTGATTTAAAATGCTTTCTCTTCTTGGCAATACAGGGTCAGGTACAGACTCGGGTGCCTACCGGTGCGGAAAGTTATCATCCCTCGAGATTGTGGGTCCCTCTTTACCTAATATTGTCCATTCTTCTTTGAATGTGTAGATGTAAGACGTACTGTGTTGTAAACACAGTGGAGAATGGAGTTTACAACTTGTTGTCCCTTTTATCAGTACAAATGTTCTTAAATATGTGTATTTACTCTTATTTTACATGTTATTTGTTAGATTATTGCACTTTACAGACTTGACTTTCATTCCAGTTTAATGAGAACCAAATGAGCCTCCAAAACGTACGAATCGTTAGCAGTATCTCTGTATTAGTTTCTGATATCACTATTGTCTCAGCCAGCTGGTTACACCTCATACCCACAAAGCATCCCAAATGTCTGTAAATTTGTCTTGGTGTGTGCTGTTCATGTAAAGGTTAACAATATCGCAGGTGACCTTATCTTCAGATGCACTCAGGGTGTCATAACAAGACAAAGACCACCGTGGTATAGTGTTATAGGAATAAACAGAGCCTGTCCAGATTTATGAGCGCCGCGTACCAAACAGCCGATCAGATCACTAGTTTATTAATAAAAAGCGAGTGTCTCAAATCCAGTCAGAATACCAGCGTCCTCCGCGGCTGCTGTTTGTAAACTGATGTATTTCGGTGCCGTGATTCATTCCCTCGCTGAATGCTGTGACGTGCGCATTCAGAACACGGAGCGCCACAGTGATTTCATTCATTACACTTTACTTATCTCCGCTTTCCTTGTCGTTTTCCAATCACTCCTTCATCTGTTGGTATTTAACAGGCCTGGACAGGACCCAGGTAGCCAGGAATCTACAGACGGTGGTCCCTTTGCGACGTTTTATATTGATCTCCATGTCAGCGTAATGCCCTTAAGCACAATGATTTGGGGTTCTTTAGGTTCATCTTGTCAAATATTTTCCCTTTTCTTTTTAAATATTGTTCTTAACTGCATATAATCACTGAAAGAAGAAAAGCCAATCAGAATGTCTTACTGGACAGGCATAGCCGGTGAATGAAATAAATATTGTGGAAGGGTACGTTTTCCCACATTTTTGTTGACATCCACTTACAGCCCTGAGATGCTTCCTTTCTTGGCCCCCCGATGTGTCCAAACCTGGTAACGGGTTGATGGAAGGAGCCGCAATGAGCGTGGACTGCTATAGGAATCACAGCCTGCATGGTTCCTCACCTGTCCCTGGGGCAGCCACCGGTCGCCCGTGGGTGCAGATCGGGAAGCGCATGGTCTGGGCCAGCAGGGTCCGTTGGATATTAGCACATTGATGTCACAAAACAAGATCTTTCCAAACAGATGGATTTTAATTTCAAAGCGGTCGCCGTGTGCATCAAGCAGCAGACCAACACACACACTCGTATTTACACCATTTAAAGGAAACATTATTTTTATTATATTGAAAGAGGTGAAGAGATCAGCCGTACCCCCTGATTAGGGAGGGAGTGCATTCTATATGTTTAAGCTGATCCTGATGATGATGACATTTTCTTTTATATATTATTTTATATATCCTGTGTCTCAAAATAGAGAAAGCGCCTTCTATTTATATTGTGCCTTGTTTATGGTAAAAATAATATTTATTCCCTGCTGCCTCTGAGCTGTCGCAGAAAAGTAATAGAATTAGCAGAAGTGTTTGTACTTTCGTTCTCCGATGCGGCCGTATTATCCATTGTTTGGCGCTTCCTCTGAAATCGGCAGCAAGCGTCTTGATATTTCCATGTCATTGTTGTAGCTGTTAATGGTCGCATCAAACCATAAAACATACCTTTCGACAGCCAATATGGATGATGTTTGTCCCGCCGACCCCTCCTTGCTACACTTTTACTGCATTTAATGTGTGAGCGCCGCTCTGTAATCCTGCATTGATCTGTAACCTAAATCACATTTTCGATAGATTTCCTAATAAATATTCTGTACATTTTATGAAACTTTTAAACGTAAGCGCATTGCGCTGAGCCATCGCTCGTATAAAGCAGATGTATCGATTGGGGAGATGTATTTGTGTTTTCTCACATAATAATTATTTATTTAAAGCATTCTTCCAAACACACAGCATTTAATAACCAGCCGTACGTCTTAGGCTTCCTGACTTCAACATATTGACCGTACCGAGAGCTGGAAGAAAAAGCAAAGTTTACGTATATCCTGACGCCTAGAATTTAGTTATCTGAGCCTCGTACGATTTGGCACACAGAATAGATCATGTCAGCCCCAAAATAACGCTGTGATCGGCGCTTTCATGTTTTTGGGATACATGCATCATATTATATATTATATCAGTTGAACATTTACACACAAAGCACACAACTCTTAAACTTGACTTATTTGTGCAGAAGTCGGGGGCCGGTTTGATAATGTTTGGGAGTCAGGAAGGGGTTTTACCCACAGAGATCAATAGAAAGCGGCACAAAACTTTAGAAGCCAGGTGTGAAAAACTAGAAGCCACGAATACCCATCTGCCGGGATTTTTCCAGCCTGTAAAGTGCCTTGGAGAATAAACCGAACGTTAGGAACAGACCCCACTTTGTTGTGTTGACTTATTCATAGTATTGTATCGTCCCCTGTGTGAACGTACATTAAATAGTTCTTAGGCACCGAGTTTGTGCGCCAGGAAGATTTGTTCCATTTAGATATTCCAAGGATGATAAGGCTGCGCTCTGATCCAAAGCGAAGGTATCTCCACTAGATCTTCCGATAATCTTATTTGTCACTATAAGATTATAGTGACCCGGGATGATCTTTGGTGGCCGCATAGTGACACGTTACTGATCCATTCCACGCGGAACCCTAATGTGATAGGATGGAATGTCGTTAAAAAGCCACTAACCCTGATTCCGAGGGGATTGGAAGCGAGATATCTATTGTGTGAATGTAGACATTAGACAAGCCGGTTCCCGAGGAAGCCTCCAATCATCTGAAGCGTAAATCTGGAATTTACCCGCATTACCCCCGCGGGGTTTTCTGTCAGGCTTTGCTGCCTGAGAGGTCCCAGAAAGTTCAGGAAGAATGTAACGTAAATCAGTGCACCTGATTTTTGACAGATTGGTTTTCTTGCATTTTGGACGCGGGAGGAAAGTCCGTCTGAAAAGCCGCGACGGCATCGCTCGGTCGGTGGGACGGGGCTAGGCTATATCAAGTTTATTGGGTTCGGAAAAGCCGCCATTAAGCCGCAGCTATGATAAAATATTCGCTTGTAACAATAAATGTAGCGTGTTGATTGTAACAGCTTTATTTTGTTAAATGTGTTTACAGAGAAACAACTCAAAGTGACTATTAATTGAAACATTGAATCTCCATTAACAGCAGTAATCAACAATTTAGATGAGTAATTACAGAGACATTTATCAGACGGCGTTCTGGGCTTATCACGAGCCGTCTGAAGGAATCTTAAACTGACTCCGATCACGAAGGTCAGGAAAAGACCACCCTGCTGTAACGTGGCCGTCCGGGACACATCGCGAGTTTATGGCCACGTGGACGAGCGCATTCAGCGAAGTCTTTTCTGCACATCGCTTGGCTTTATAACTGAAATAGAAAGCGGACGGGAGACCGTTGTTGGCTTTGCGCGTTCTGTTCATTTCCGACTGGGTGATGAAGACTGTACGGAAACATCTCTCGTTTCTACTTGCGCTCTCGCCGGGTTCCGCGGCTGTCTTTAACACCCAGTGTTTGGACAGAATGTACAGAACCGCTTACTGATTATGCCTCAAACAGATGTTGCTCTTGAGGATTTTATAGTCTATATTCCCCCCGCGCTCCCTGGAGGATATAATTATGCATTTAACATCGAAAAATGTTAACTTCTCAAAGACGGAGAGTGACGAGGTTCCACAGGAGTTAAATGGGTTTATTCGCCAGCGTGCTTTTAACCGTTTCAGTGTTAGGAGGATGAAAGGGCTGAGCTGTAACAATATCTCACATGAAATGATCCGCTGCCGTGCCGCCGGGGGATAGCAGTGAAAGCGTTGTATGGTGGGGAATGTTTGCTATAAATCATTAGCACTTTACACCCATTCTGGACAATTCTACGGAGATAATGGAAATGATTCTGGATGACAGTTTTTATGACTCTTTCATCTTTAAGAATTATTTTATTTCTAAGAAGGCTTCAAATAGTGAATTAATAACAGGCCTCCGTCAAAATAAGGACAACACTAAATGAGTAGCACTTACTGGAGGGATCGGCCGTCCAGAGGCCGGCGGCAGCGAGGGTCTGGCAGCCCTGCGCATGTCATGAAGCTAGATAACCAAACGAATAGCAGTAATAAATACGTCTGCAAGACCTGTACCGGCTTCCAGCGATACCTGCCGCGTAATCCCTGTCCTGCTATGGAAACAGTCATCAGGACTGAAGTCACGGGGTCTAATATAACAGGGCAGAAATAAATATCACGACTGAGGGGGACCTGCTGACCACAATAAATAAATAAAATGCGAAGCTTTCCATATTGTCACGGGGAGCTCTCCTAATGAACTAACACTCACTTAATTCTCACTCATTATATATATATACATATATACACACACACACACGCACACACACACACGCACACACACACACACGCAGCTCCTAAATTGTATACTTGGCTGCAAAAGCAGTAAAAGTATAAAAGGCCAGCTGAGGTTGGAGTCTCCTCCGCCTGCCCCGTGTAATTGGCGTATTGACTGACCCGCACGTGAAATGGCTCCTGGTATTGAGGGGATCGCATTGACTTCACTTTGTCTCCTGGGTGCCGTTGGTCTAAAATCTCTGCTCCTCTCACAAAACCCGCATCAGAACAGCCTGTCTGCACTTTCTAAAAATGCTCCAAGATATATGTCAGAGGTCTGTGTGAGAGAACGCTTCCATTATCCTGTATTAACCCTCAGCAGAGTCTGAAGCAATTCTTATATCTGAGGGACTGTTGCCTTCAACTGGCCTGTAGACCAAGCTGTGACTGTGTGTGTAATGTCTAAAATTTACCAGCACGCTGACTGGCAGGATCCCATTTGGTAACACAGTCACTAGAAGGATCCCATGTGCCAGCATGCTGACTGTCGAGGTCCTGTTTACCAGCATGCTGACTGTCGGGGTCCTGTTTACCAGCATGCTGACTGTCGGGGTCCTGTTTACCAGCATGCTGACTGTCGGGGTCCTGTTTACCAGAAATCTGACTGTCGGGGTCCTGTTTGTCAGCATGCTGACTGTCGGGGTCCTGTTTACCAGCGTGCTGACTGTCGGGGTCCTGTTTACCAGCGTGCTGACTGTCGGGGTCCTGTTTACCAGCGTGCTGACTGTCGGGGTCCTGTTTACCAGCGTGCTGACTGTCGGGGTCCTGTTTACCAGCGTGCTGACTGTCGGGGTCCTGTTTACCAGCGTGCTGACTGTCAGCATCCGTGCAAACATACGCTTGTCTCCCACTCGTGGCGTGGTTGTAGTGACGGTTTAGTGGCTGTAATTGCTTAGCGAGCGCCATGTGTCGGAAACGTGTGTTACGGGCCCGGTTCAGAGATGGAGAAGATGAGACGTTACTCTAACTCTCCAGATTAGCAAAGCACCGGATGAGTGGGATTAATTACTCTACAGAGCTAACCTTGCCGTGCGCCTCGCTTCTTCCACGTTAGCAGTAAAAATTCCTGTAATGCCACCCAACGCTTCTCTGGTTTGTGGAAGTTTCAGAAATACACGGATGTTTTTATTGTGTGAATGAATCTTTTGGCGTCCGGGGGAAACGGACATTGTGAGAGGCTCTTACGGCGGATCCAAGCTGCTAACTGACTTTCTTGGTTTGTGGTTTAACCGTTGCTTTGAAGCGTTCACCAGCTGGTTAATGGCGCCGTCATCAGCAGTCGCAGGGTGAGCGCCACAACAATGAACAATGAAACGGCGGATCGCTTAAATGCTTCATTTCTTTAAATCTCGTCCAATTTCAAGATATTTCAAACTGTTTTATTTGCTGTTGTCTGACCCCCCCCCCCGGTTCAGTCTGCCTTCTGCCTCAAACCCCCCCCATTGGTCACAATCTGATTGTAAATCGCCACGGAATCTGCTGGCGCTATATAAATAAATGTAATTCCTGTTCTATAGAACATTTTTTTTCCTGAATCTCCATTTAACCGGGCGATGGATGCTTGTGGTGCGGCTCACGTTAATGAAAAAGCAGAGTCACCAAAATGGATTCCGTCGAATGATCCTCTGCAGCAGTTTAACGCGGGGCAGTGTTGGGGTAATGATGAGACGTTGCCGCCTGCGTGTTCCTCCACCGTCGCCTTGTACTGAGGACGCGGCGTGGGCAGGTGACGGGGGTAAGTAATTGGAGTATACAGTGCCCGGGGCTTGGCGAGCTGTGCCCCGCATTCTGGGTATTTGGAGGCATCAGGGGGGTTCTGTGCACGTTTGGCAGCTTCTGAAGCCTGAGTGTCTTCTGGCTCCGAATTCATAGAATTCACCCGGCATTGTTCTTCATTCTGCGAGGTGTCATTTCACGCCAGGCATCCTGACAGAGCGCCGCTCGCCCGCCGCCGAGGCACGCCAGAGCTCCGTGGCTATAAATCAACGGGAAGCTTCTCTCCAGATTCCCTGCAAGTCGTTAGGAAACGTTCCTTTGAAAATAATAAATGCGTTCTGTGAATTATATTCTGATTGTTTGCTGGGTAAACAGCTTTTTACCAGTTTTACCAAGTTTCAGTAAATTATCCCTCGGCTAAAATGGCGGATTGTCTCGCGAATCATTTGTTTTTCACCTTTAATGAGTTTCGGTTATTTCGGGGCTTTTTGTGTATCCTTAACTTTTTAAAGCGCATTTAGCGCTGAGAGCGCGTTGGCGCTAATTGTTGCCGCACCGAGCGGAGCAACGATGACTTTTTAGCCATTTCCCTGGAAAATGCAGCAAACGGTTACTTCTGGCAAAAAGCGCTATCTTTCGATTAACGTAATGAGTCTAAGTTTATCAAACTTCCTTCCTGCGTAAATTTCACCCAGGCGTCAGAGGGAGATTTTACTCTAGAAACCAAAGCAGTCGATAAATCAGCCGCAGACGAGGTGATATAACGCTACAACCCCCAGCGCTGTATACAGTAATAACTCCCATCACTTTATACAGCAACAACCCCCAGCACTGTATACATTGATAACCCCCAGCGCTGTATAACCTGGAGACCTGGAGCCGCCGTTGCTGTCAGTCATGTGATATTTTGGGTGAGTTTCCCGGGTAAAGCACCGCACTGAGCTGACGCTTTATGGCGATGCTAATGAAGTCCCCCCCATAGAATTTCATAGACTGTCTGAAAACATTATATTACGGGGGAAACTACCCTAGAAACGTATTTTCAGTCTGGTTTTAGTCTTAATCACACAGAGACATTTTGTTACGTCGAGCATTAGATTTTGGGGTTTTTATGTCCGTGTTGCGTGAATTACATTGAATTGTGCGTGTTGGGACCTGTATATGTAAGGTTTTGGCGTGTACCCCGATCTCTTCCGCTCGCTTGCGTTTATATCTTGTTATTGAATGAAGCTTCATTCGTCGCAGACGCACATTGACAGCACCTGGTCATTCCTAACCCTCCATGGCAGGCTTGTATCTATGTGTGTGTGTACAGTATGTATGTATGTATGTGTGTACAGTATGTATGTATGTGTGTACAGTATGCATGTGTGTGTGTACAGTATGCATGTGTGTACAGTATGTATGTATGTGTGTACAGTATGCATGTGTGTGTGTACAGTATGTATGTGTGTACAGTGTGTATGTATGTGTGTACAGTATGTATGTGTGTGTGTACAGTATGTATGTGTGTACAGTGTGTATGTATGTGTGTACAGTGTGTATGTATGTGTGTACAGTATGTATGTGTATGTGTGTGTGTACAGTATGTATGTGTGTGTGTGTACAGTATGTATGTATGTATGTGTATACAGTATGTATGTATGTACAGTATGTATGCATTTTATGTCTGTATGTACAGTATGTATGCACAGTATGTTTGTATGTCTGTACGTATGTTTGGTATGTATGTATGTAAGTACAGTATGTATGTATGTATGTATGTCTGTATGTACTGTATGTATGTATGTCTGTATGTACAGTATGTATGTATGTCTGTATGTACAGTATGTATGTACAGTATGTATGTATGTATGTCTGTATGTATGTATGTTTGGTATGTATGTATGTCTGTATGTACAGTATGTATGTATGTATGTACAGTATGTGTATGTATGTCTGTGTGTACAGTATGTATGTACAGTATGTATGTATGTCTGTATGTATGTTTGGTATGTATGTCTGTATGTACAGTATCTATGTATGTGTATGTATGTCTGTATGTACAGTATGTATGTATGTCTGTATGTATGTTTGGTATGTATGTATGTAAGTACAGTATGTATGTATGTATGTACAGTATGTTTGTATGTCTGTATGTATGTTTGGTATGTATGTATGTCTGTATGTACAGTATGTACGTATGTATGTTTGTATGTCTGTATGTATGTTTGGTATGTATGTATGTAAGTACAGTATGTATGTATGTATGTACAGTATGTATGTATGTCTGTATGTACAGTATGTACGTATGTATGTTTGTATGTCTGTATGTATGTTTGGTATGTATGTATGTAAGTACAGTATGTATGTATGTATGTACAGTATGTATGTATGTCTGTATGTACAGTATGTACGTATGTATGTTTTACTAAGCTGTGATTCATTAAAAATAATCCCGTATACAGGGACTTTTCACTCAGAGACGAGCATCAATTTAAACTCACTGTGTAACTTTCAGCGAGAATCTGTGTGCCTTTTATATGAAATATTAACGATGTGATTCAGTAATGAAAATGAATGAATGGGAATCAGAACACGGAGCTGCTTCGTGATTAAACTGCTCGGGCTGATCATACGTTTAATGATGTGAATTATATCCATAATGCTAGGTTTAATGTGGCTGCGCATGTACCTGGAGCAATGGCGCCCTCGCAGCCGGCGTTACAGCATCATCAAGTGATCTTTAAACGTTTAAATACGTTAAGCGTTATCATTAAGAACGCTTCGCATTACTCGCTTTCATTTTCTTTGGATTTCCTTCGACTCAAAACGTTTTCAGATCTTTGTAACATTTTAATCAACTTTTAGCCAACAAGAAAATGAAAAAAAAATGTGATAATAAGCGAAGCAGCAAATCCAAAACATTAACAAAATGATAAAATGAATGGAACCGTAGCAATCGGGACGCTGACATTCACTTCCTACCCCAGCCGGGGGCTAAAGTGAAGATAGGGTTAAAAAAGGAACAAACGACTTTAAACATTTTAATATTTCAAAATGGCCGCAATAATCGCTCTCCGTGTTCTCCGTGTTCTCCGTCTGCCTGATCCTGATTCGTTCTGCAGCACAACCCACGGAGATCGCGGTCCGGTGAGCGGATTTACATCAATCAGGAAAATGTTTACAATTTCAAGCGCACATTAAAAATAATTGCTGATTTCATATGTGGGGTTTCCGTATGCCGGGGGGGGCTTTCATTGGTGGGATTTTTATTTGAATTTCCAGAAGATGAGTAGACATTATTTACATTATTTACTAAAACGGACTATTTATAATCACTGCGAGCGCACGGCGCGGTTACACAAATAACGTTAAATAAGGTATATTTGACCGTAGATTTCTGAGTTATACATTGAAAGGATGTAGAGCCCCGTAACATGTAGTGCCAATAATATATACACGGGGAATAAAACGATGGATCCGTTTATAATATCATCAGCAGATGGAGTTTCCTGGCCGCGCTCCACGCCTTCGGTTTTTAATGGAGAGGGTGAAGCGTTAGGGTCTGGTGATAGACGGGGGGAGTGAGACGTAGTAGATGTCAGATGTCGGAGAGGTGAAGCCATTTCTTCTGCTGTGTAATGATTCCAATCTCGATGTTCGATTTCCCATTGGGTAGAAACACTTTAGAAAATGGCCGATGATTACCGGAGGCAGCGCTCGTCCCAACGCCCTTTACTGGTGGTTTATGCTCCGCGGTCTCCCGGTCATCCCGTTATAGATTGTAAGAACCGTTTGTTTTTGACTCAGGTACATGTCACCGAGCCCGGCAGATTGCTTGGCGTTCATACGGTTCTCGGCACATTGAGTTTGTTTCCGTGTCTGCCGGCCTGCTGGGCGCCCGCGCTCCGTTTGGCGTTGGAGCTGCCAGATGCACCGCTGGGTTTGGAATTAATATTACGCCACCACGGGCAGGCGGCTCGGATGTCACAGATGCCATATGCCAGGCTCTGTGTCAGATTTATTACCTATTACATTAAACGGCTGTACGTAACGCACATCGCCTGCAGCCCCCCATCTCCTTCATCCGTTAGACTGCAGGAAGACTTTCTCCTTCCTTTAGGACGATGGCGATATGCGTTTTAGCTGTAACTGCCGCTCTCTGCGGTGCTCCTGCGGGTTATCGAAGTGTTCATTATACAGCGGGTGTCATTTCCATGTAATAAATCCAGTTACCATGCACATGTAGTCCGTGTGATATGGTGACGCTGCGCGTGCGCCCGCGGCTCCTAGTCTGTGGAATCAGAACGTCGTTGGACACGAAACGATCCGGGGGGCAGCAGCTGCCGCTTTCTGCTGACGATTTCACTCCGTCTGAAACACAATGATGGTCGGGGGCTCCCGGAATAAGCGACGGGCGCGCAGGCGTGGACCCCGGCAATAATACTTAAACCGTGTCGGGTTCTGAACGAAGGTCGTAACCGGGCCGGGGGGGGGGGGGTTTGGTTTCCTTTGGTTTCCTTTTTACAGAATTATAAGATCGCAGTAGGCTGCAAATAGAACCATTTAGAAGATCTGCCCTAAAAGCTGCTGTGAAGCTTCTACTTTCGGGATTTTAAGCTTTAGCTTCCGGATGGAACGTCACGTTTAGTGGAGGTCGTGGATCAAGGTGATGCTTCTCTGCTGAGGGGGAAACTGGGAGATGCTCAATGTGGGGTGACGTTTCCAGAAGAAAAGGGGGCGCAAATTTAATGGCAGACAAGGAGAGGTGATTTGTACGCGTGGCTCTCTCTGTGGTGGAGTCCCCAGTGTTTAGCCCGTGGGTTATTACATGAGGCCATCTTTCCTTTTGGGGAATTACCTAGTGGGCCACATTTGGGAGGTCTGGAGAGGGTCGGTCTCCTTCCCGGCGATAAACCCTTGACAGGAACAGCCTCGGCGTGAGAAGAAACCCTCGAGTGGTGATTGTTCTGAGCGCTCGCTCGGCTGGAACATGTAAATGTGAATTATTCATACTAAGTGCTGACATCTTGGCCTCCATCCACAATTAGCACAGAACCGTTAGATAAGAGCAGTTAAGGGACATAAATGAAAGCGTCGCCGGCAAACTAATGTTTTATTTCTATCCTTACAGCTGCGTTGGCGTGGAGGAAGATGAGGCGCCCGACATTGACATTTATCACTGTCCAAACTGTGAAAAAACCCACGGGAAGTCTACCTGTGAGTATAAAATGAGTATAAATTAACTCTTTGACTGCCAGAGAAGCTGCCAGCATTACACGGGGCATGAGGCAGAGGGATCGGATATAACCAATTAACCCGGTGGTGTGGAGGACGCCTCATTTACGAAGCTGTGAGTGACGGCACCGTATAGTGCGAGACCGAAGCGTGACCGCCATGCGCCGTTCCTACAGGCTGGGAGCACACGAGTTCCAGGGGGTTTAAAGCTGAGAATATTTTGGCACACAAAGAAGTTTACTGTTTTACAGGAAAATGAAAGGTGTCCCTTTTGCACGAGAAACAGTGATATCTTGTGTCATTTTAGTGAAAAAGAAAAAAAACTGGCACAAACACGACACAGGGCAGGCCACGGACGTGAAACCCGTTCAAAACGGCAGTCAGGTCTTCATAAAGGAGCTCCGGAGTCGGACCTTCCCCAGGTAATGTGTGCGGGGAGATGGGGGGCGTATAGAAGGTTTATCGGAAGCTGGAAGGGACTGTGAGAAGAGACATGTTTGCCGGTGGTCGCAATATATTTCCTAATGTCGGTGCATTTAATGCATCCCCGGCATGTGTTTTCTGAAAGTGCTCATGGAAGTGACGCATGACGTTTCAGGATAAGCCCCTCGGTCAGTCAGAAGCCCCCAGCTGATCGCAGTCCTGTATACAGGGTCAGATATTGCTCTGCGCAGCTCCTGACAGCGTCTGACCCCGGAGTAAATCCAGCTCCCTCCGCGCGTGTGCAGGCAATACAACCTTTGGTACTCGACTGCCACAAATCTCTCCTCAAGCTCGGCACACGGAGGCTTCCTGAACACAATGTGTGTCTCCAGCGTGAGCTGCCGCTGCCATCACGCGTGAGCCCCGAGAGTGCCGGGAATCTCTGCGATTCCGCAGCCAGGAGCCTCCTTGTGGCCGATTCCAAACTTCACGACTTCCGAAGGCTTCCAATCCGAAAAGGTCCCCTCCGTGTGACTGCGATGCGGTGGGAATGTAACAGTTTGTCGATGTGTTTCCATCTGGTCATTAATAAAATATTATCAAAGTTATATTAATGATTCGCTGCCGATTCTTTTACTTTTCTGATTCAGATTTTATTTCTTTCAGTGCCGAGGACGTCGTTACGAAGTTAAATGGAGCCCAGCTCACGGTGGAATATTTTGAAGACACTGGGTTTACAGAACCAATTCTGGTGCCAAAGAAGGACGGTTTGGGCCTCGCTGTACCTGCGCCTACATTTTATGTCAGCGATGTAGAAAATTATGTTGGTACGTTTTTGTTGGTATTTGATTGACACGGGATAAAACCTCTCTCTCTCTCTCTCTCTCTCTCTCTCTCTCTCTCTCTCTCTCTCTGTCGCTCTCTCTCTCTCTCTATATATATATCACGTTTATATTTTTTAAAAAATGTACTTTAGTAACATTTTCCATTTAGGTGCCCTAAATGCCAGCATCATATTGAGGCACATGATATTAAAACATAAAAAACCACAAATTGACAGATTTTTGTATTTAGCTTTTTTGCGTGTTTACGTAAAGACTAAAGTTGTGTTTCGGGCGACAGATCTGAATATAATTTTATACACATATCAAACAGACAAGTGATAATTCATTGGCTGATACAATGGACCTCAATTGTCATTGTTTGTTACCCTGCATAAGTATCATAAATCTCTGCCATATTATTTACTAACACTTTGTACTGCCGAGCATGCGCTGCCGTATCATTCTGTAATTTGCACCTTTAGCCTGGCAGTTTAGTAACTCTGATAATGGGGAATGCAGCTCGAATTAACAAAAATCTAAACACCACGTCCATTGAATTGTCAGCTTCAGCAGTTTTAAAGAATAAATTCAGTTTGGGAACCGCATCCAGTCGGGGCTCCAGCGGCTTCGGTCTGCGGAACGGGGGCTCGTCTCTACTTAGGGACACGGGCCGCGCAGGTGGAAATCTCTGCAGGAGGGCCATGGATCATGTAAATATTTATCCTCAAAACCTTGGTTGATTGCACCAAAATCAGTGAAAATATGATGTAAAAGAAAAGTGCTTTTAACCAAGGTACTCTGCCTACTGTCTGCTTTGCCCTTGAAGTCATTTAGTGCCACCTTGGCTTTTTAATACTAATTGTGCCCAGAGGGCATCCTGCGATGTATAATTTTACAAATCAGTAAAGGGATGTGACGGCTCAGGGGTCCTGGCTCAGGGGTCCCGGCAGCGATGCCGAAATCCTCCACAGGATGATTAATGTCTTCTACGGAGGCAATTTCTATTCTGCTTCTTCTGCGTACCAATAAATCCTCTGACAGCAGAACGGTTAAATATTCCGCAGCCTGAGACCAAATCGATGCAACCTGAAGACCTTTAATGACTGATGGTTTCTTGGCATTTTTCTTAGGTCCGGAGAGAGTCGTTGACGTTACAGACGTCACCAAACAGAAAGACTGCAAGATGAAGCTGAAGGAATTTGTTGACTATTATTACAGTACGAACAGGAAAAGAGTCCTGAACGTCACTAACCTGGAGTTCTCAGACAGCAGGTAGGGGACGGAACTGCTTTACTTTGTGTTTTCTTCCTGTATGTGAGCGCAGACCCTTCCGGTACGGTTCGGCTTCTGGCTGAAAATGTTGTCATTTATGATGCTTTCATTTGTAATAATTTGTTTAAAGCAGAGCGGTCACCGAATGCAGCAACTATGCTGAAATTTTGCTAATTAGCCACCCATAGGGGTAAAGCTTTGGTGTAGTATAGATGTATAACTATAGAGTTTATAAATAGAAGTATAAATGTGTGTAGGTATATGTGTATAAGTATGAATGTGTATAGTTATAGGTATATGTGTATAAGTATGAATGTGTATAGTTATAGGTATATGTGTATAAGTATATGTGTATAGGTATATGTGTATAGTTATAGGTATATGTGTATAGTTATAGGTATATGTGTATAAGTATGAATGTGTATAGTTATAGGTATATGTGTATAAGTATGAATGTGTATAGTTATAGGTATATGTGTATAAGTATATGTGTATAGGTATATGTGTATAGTTATAGGTATATGTGTATAGTTATAGGTATATGTGTATAGTTATAGGTATATGTGTGTAAGTATAAATGTGTATAGTTATAGGTATATGTGTATAGGTATATGTGTATAGTTATAGGTATATGTGTATAAGTATAAATGTATATAGTTATAGGTATATGTGGATAAGTATGAATGTGTATAGTTATAGGTATATGTGTATAGGTATAAATGTGTATAGTTATAGGTATATGTGTGTAAGTATAAATGTATATGTGTATAGGTATATGTGTATAAGTATAAATGTGTATAGTTATAGGTATATGTGTATAAGTATAAATGTGTATAGTTATAGGTATATGTGTATAGTTATAGGTATATGTGTGTAAGTATAAATGTGTATAGTTATAGGTATATGTGTATAAGTATAAATGTGTATAGTTATAGGTATATGTGTGTAAGTATAAATGTGTATAGTTATAGGTATATGTGTATAGGTATATGTGTATAGGTATATGTGTATAGGTATATGTGTATAGTTATAGGGATATGTGTGTAAGTATAAATGTGTATAGTTATAGGTATATGTGTATAAGTATAAATGTGTATAGTTATAGGTATATGTGTATAAGTATAAATGTATATGTGTATAGGTATATGTGTATAAGTATAAATGTGTACAGTTTTAGGTATATGTGTATAAGTATAAATGTGTATAGTTATAGGTATATGTGTATAGGTATAAATGTGTATAGTTATAGGTATATGTGTATAAGTATAAATGTATATGTGTATAGGTATATGTGTATAAGTATAAATGTGTACAGTTTTAGGTATATGTGTATAGGTATAAATGTGTATAGTTATAGGTATATGTGTGTAAGTATAAATGTGTATAGTTATAGGTATATGTGTATAAGTATAAATGTATATGTGTATAGGTATATGTGTATAAGTATAAATGTGTACAGTTTTAGGTATATGTGTATAGGTATAAATGTGTATAGTTATAGGTATATGTGTATAAGTATAAATGTGTATAGTTATAGGTATATGTGTGTAAGTATAAATGTGTATAGTTATAGGTATATGTGTATAGGTATATGTGTATAGGTATATGTGTATAGGTATATGTGTATAGTTATAGGGATATGTGTGTAAGTATAAATGTGTATAGTTATAGGTATATGTGTATAAGTATAAATGTGTATAGTTATAGGTATATGTGTATAAGTATAAATGTATATGTGTATAGGTATATGTGTATAAGTATAAATGTGTACAGTTTTAGGTATATGTGTATAAGTATAAATGTGTATAGTTATAGGTATATGTGTATAGGTATAAATGTGTATAGTTATAGGTATATGTGTATAAGTATAAATGTATATGTGTATAGGTATATGTGTATAAGTATAAATGTGTATAGTTATAGGTATATGTGTGTAAGTATAAATGTGTATAGTTATAGGTATATGTGTATAAGTATAAATGTATATAGTTATAGGTATATGTGTATAGGTATATGTGTATAGGTGTATGTGTGTAAGTATAAATGTGTATAGTTATAGGTATATGTGTGTAAGTATAAATGTGTATAGTTATAGGTATATGTGTATAGGTATAAATGTGTATAGTTATAGGTATATGTGTATAAGTATAAATGTATATGTGTATAGGTATATGTGTATAAGTATAAATGTGTATAGTTATAGGTATATGTGTATAGGTATAAATGTATATGTGTATAGGTATATGTGTATAGTTATAGGTATATGTGTATAGTTATAGGTATATGTGTATAGTTATAGGTATATGTGTATAAGTATAAATGTGTATAGTTATAGGTATATGTGTATAGGTATATGTGTATAGTTATAGGTATATGTGTATAAGTATAAATGTGTATAGTTTAGGTATATGTGTATAGGTATAAATGTGTATAGTTTTAGCTATATGTGTATAAGTATAAATGTGTATAGTTATAGGTATATGTGTGTAAGTATAAATGTGTATAGTTATAGGTATATGTGTATAAGTATAAATGTATATAGTTATAGGTATATGTGTATAAGTATAAATGTGTATAGTTATAGGTATATGTGTATAAGTATAAATGTATATAGTTATAGGTATATGTGTATAAGTATATGTGTATAGTTATAGGTATATGTGTATAGGTATAGGTATATGTGTGTAAGTATAAATGTATATAGTTATGGGTATATGTGTATAAGTATAATTGTGTATAGATATAGGTATATGTGTATAAGTATAAATGTATATGTGTATAGGTATATGTGTATAGATATAGGTATATGTGTATAAGTATAAATGTATATGTGTATAGGTATATGTGTATAAGTATAAATGTGTATAGTTATAGGTATATGTGTATAAGTATATGTGTATAGTTATAGGTATATGTGTATAGTTATAGGTATATGTGTATAGTTATAGGTATATGTGTATAGTTATAGGTATATGTGTGTAAGTATAAATGTATATGTGTATAGGTATATGTGTATAGGTATAAATGTATATAGTTATAGGTATATGTGTATAAGTATAAATGTGTATAGTTATAGGTATATGTGTATAGGTATAAATGTGTATAGTTATAGGTATATGTGTATAGGTATAAATGTGTATAGTTATAGGTATATGTGTATAGTTATAGGTATATGTCTATAGTTTTAGGTATATGTGTGTAAGTATAAATGTGTATAGTTATAGGTATATGTGTATAAGTATAAATGTGTATAGTTATAGGTATATGTGTGTAAGTTTATGTGTTACGTCGGCACTTGATGCTCCTCTCGCAGGAATGTCGGACTCCGGTGAGTGTAAGCGTGTTCTTTTAGTTTCACGATTATTGGGAGATTACTGCTCTGTCACTTCTATGATGATAATTAGTAGAAGGCGGCAGTATCGCTTTGGGTGACGCCATTTGGTCCTCATCAGGATGAAGAGCCCTTGTAATAATTATCTGTGAAAACACTCAGTCGGTCTTCTGCTCCAGCGCTAGAAAACACTGTATATATATATATGTATAACTGTTTAACAACCAACACGAGATGTTATGTACTAATCTCTCTTATAATTCACAGCAGTCAGTTTTATGATGTATAGTCCATACAGTCGCTGTAAGTGAAGACCGGTGTTATCGCCGGCGGACGGCGTAGTCATTCACCCCTCATTACACTTGTTACATAGCGTTGTGTTTCAGACGATGAAGACGATGCTTTTATTGATTATCGTTATAATGTGGGATTGGGGTGCCGGATAGCGTAGCGAGTGGTATTTACCTTCACTTGTTCTCTTCTCCCGTAGAATGTCCAGCTTTGTTGAAGCTCCAGAGATAGTAAAGAAACTTTCATGGGTGGAAAACCATTGGCCCGACGACGCACTTCTGGCAAAACCTAAAGTCACCAAGTATTGTTTGATCTGTGTGAAGGATAGTTACACCGACTTCCACATAGACTCGGGGGGAGCGTCCGCCTGGTACCACGTACTGAAGGTACATCGCCTGCGTCTCGTTCCTAAACACGATACTGAACGTGCAGTCCTTCCGGGTGTTAGGAAAGCCCGATTCTGGCAGGAAAGGGCTGAGCATCGCGTTCTTAGACGATTTTTACCAGATGTAGATACAGCGTACATCGTCATGATAGATCCATCTCCATGTGAATTCTCACTGTCTGACACCCTATTAATCTGTTACTGGAGGCTCTGCCGCTGGCCGGCGGATGTGTGTTCTGCAGACAGACCCACGACCCATGATTCCCTCTGCTCTCATTCACTAATGCCACCTTCGGAGATGTGCAAACATTTACAGGGTTCTCTCCGGTAGCGATGGGGTCTTACATTCACATAGAGACTTAGCTGGGGAACACGTGGTTTAGGTTCCTGACATTCGCAGAGTTTCGCAGACGTCGCTGTAGTTCCAAAGGGTTTCCTGCTTGGAATTTGCTCCCGTCTCTCATGTGACCCCCGACCCCGCTGGTGCGTCTTTTGTCACCCGTGTCTCCCATCCCTGTGCTCATGTCCTACTTTACCTTTTCTCCAAAGAAGACGACGGACCTCTGGCCTCTTCTCCCTTTCTTTTGTTCCGTGTATTTGTTTTATTTCTAATGGAAATGTTCGTCTCCTGACTCTTTTATAATTCTCTCCGCTTCCTCCTGCATCTCATTCAGGGGGAGAAGATATTCTATCTCATCAGACCGGCTTCGGCAAACATTTCCCTGTACGAGCGGTGGCAGTCCGCTTCCAACCACTGCGAGATGTTCTTTGCCGATCAGGTGGATAAATGCTACAAGTGCACCGTTAAACAAGGACAAACACTGTTTATTCCGTCAGGTGAGAAGCGTCTTGGCGTCTGATGCCGTGAGGTTTTGGGGAATATTATTGTTATCATTTATTTATGTAGCGCCAGCAATTTACTCTGCGCTTAATACAATCCATATATTCAAGGGGTCTAGACGGGAATTTACGCCGCCGTGCCGTTTGTTAGGGGAAACGTCTGCCGACGGAGCGCTTTGTAGATCTGTAAGGTAGAACGGCAGGTAGTTGCTGTCTGAAGTTGTGATTGTGACCGGTTATTTCAGCCGTTTTACGGATACAGAATTAAATGAGGGGGCGCGTTCTGCAAATGAGAGGATCGCATTACTTATAATGCCTACACAATGGCTTCGGGACAGAACCGTTATGGGGATCTGTAGGAGAGATTAATCCTTTATTTATGTATTGTTGTAATGCATTATTTTATGTAGACTGGCGGGCCGTGTGCAGAATACCCACTGATTGATGGCACCCACCCTGTCACAGACCTGCGCCTCTGTACCCGCGCCTCTGTACCCGCGCTGTACCCGGGTCACTCATTTTCTGTGGGTCGGGTGCTATTAACCGTCAGGATAAACGAGCTGGACCTTGCCGTTCTGCCCCGGGGTGCACGGTCCTGGGCTTCATGGGTCGTTACCGTCAGCCAATGCTATCGTTAGTTACAGAAGCTGATCTGTTAGTATCCGCGTCTCGGACAGTTCACCGTATAAACGTTCTCTTCTTTAGGCTGGATCTACGCCACGCTGACCCCCGTAGACTGCTTAGCGTTTTCGGGTCACTTCCTCCACAGTCTGAGCGTGGAGATGCAGATGAGGTACGCCCCACAGACGTTACACTTACTTTCCCCGCAGCCCATTTATAACAGAATTACAAGAGAATTTAGTGCTGTGTTTTTTTCTTGGTTTTTGATGAAACTCACAGAGCATATGAGGTTGAAAGAAGATTGAAAATAGTGAGCCTGACTCAGTTCCCAAACTACGAGACAGCTTGTTGGTACGTGGGAAGGCATCTGCTAGAGAAGTTCAAAGGTACCCTGACTTGTTTGAGTCATTTCCACCGTTAAACCCTTGGCTTTTATTTGAAAGTGATCTGTTACATTTAGAAATGATTTTGGAGTCAGAAATTGGAATCATTTTGGGGCCATAGTTACATTGTTACCGCTGTGATAAAAAAAAATTCTGCTCTAACTTAATATGCCTTTTTTGAACTTTTTTAAAGGAAAAAAAAATGTTAAAGTTAAACATTAAAGTGCAGTTTATAATCTAGAGTATATACCATTTCCGTAGAAGCTGGTTTTGAATTATTCCGACCCCCAACCATGCCTTTATCAGTCTTTTTATTGCTAATTCTGGGCATTTTCTTTTATTTTCCGTCAGCTTTGCATAAATCAGGGAAGCAGCCGGCGCCGCACCTCGTTCAAGCAGCCAAAATTCTGAATGGAGCATTTAGGTCGTGGACTAAAAAAAATGTAAGATTGTTTTTACTGCTACAGATTATATCCATGCGGGATTTCTAGATAAAAGAGTAATAGCATAAATAATAACCCCAACCCCATATTATTCCACCCCGATTTCTCGCTATTATGCTTGTAGTAGAACTCCTGATAGTTTGGGAAGGTCTTATTCACTGGAAGGACCTTTAACTAATTGCCGGTGACCGCCGCTCTCTCACACCTCCGTACTAGTAAGAGCATTGGGAAAGTAACTAAATCTTTCCTTCGGATTTACGTGCCCGTCTGCCGCTCCCAGTCGGATACCACATAACATTGGCGATACGGTTTATGTTTTAGGCCCTGCTGGAACATGAGGATGAACTTCCAGAACATTTTAAACCATCGCAGCTCATCAAAGACCTCGCCAAAGAAATCCGACTCACAGAAGTACGTTAACCGTTTTAATTGCCGAGGGGATTACATGGCTGTTCTGGCTACTTGGGATATTGGCCGGGGGCAGTCGGGGCTGGAGATTACGCGCACCAGCAGATTTTAAACATATATCTATAGGTGTAGATTGTAAGCTTCTCTGGTCAGGGCCCTCCTTACCTTTGTTTTGAGGGAATTATCCCGCGAGCTCCTCCCGGCTATTCATTTTATGTTGTTTTCCTGCAAATAATCTGTTTCCGCAGAGCCGTGCTCCATAACGAGCATTCATTCACAAGGTCGGAACTGAAATATTAATCAGCCTTCCAAGTATCGTAACGTTTGGAAATTTATATACATTTCTACAGATCAGCAACTGCAGCCTCTTCATACCCGTAACCGTCCAACAATATGAACTCCTTAACGCAGAGAATCATGATCCGTAGCATCACATTTTCAGCCTTAAAAGTAGCTTTTCGCTTCGGATGAGCTGCAGAAATCTGAACGCTGTCTGTCTGCCGCCCCTTTATTACAATATTGTAAAAATAGTTAAAGGATTCTGCCCCAACTGAACTGGCAGGACAGGGACAGTCCCCATGAACTCAGCTGGATCCGTCTCTGCCCATCTACTTTAAACCATTGTTTGTTTTCATGTTTCCCAAAGAACGCATCAAAAGTAACCAAGCCAGATGCGAGTGCCAACATGAACACGGAAGAAGACAGGGTGGTGGAGAAGACAGAAAAGGAAGAACCTCCTTCTCCAGCTCCAGAAACCCCACCACCCGTGGAAAAGCCTCCAAAGAAAAAGGCCCCGAAGAATGAAAAGTTATTGAAACCTCCCAAGCCTCCAAAACTGGCCAAATTACCGAAAACGGAAAAGCCACCCAAAGCACCCAAGGTGCCAAAACCCCCCAAACCGCCTAAGGCTCCCAAACCTCCCAAGGATAAGGAAGGGGGGAAGAAGAAGTCCAAGAAGGCAAAAGAAACCCCAATTTCCCTTCCTACCACCCCTGACCTCGACCTTCTAGAGGCTCATACCAAGGATGCCCTTGTTAAAGTGGACACTCCAAAGAAAGGGACGGTGAGTGTGGCTTCTTTATTCTTTGGGTAACGCAAAGTTGGTCAGTGGGGCATTAGAAATTAACCCAGGGGCAGATTGGATTCTCAGTGTGGGTTTCATTCTTATACTTGGCCTTGTTCCTATCACTGCATGTCTTTGAGTGAAGCGTCCGTGAACGGGGCGAAGCATTTCCCAGCAGGCAAACTAGGGCCAAGTCGGACACAGAGCTCTGCGCTTTCACTGGCTACCAAAAGTCAAGCAGGGCACAGGGGCAGGTAACTAGTGACGCCAGGGGTGATATGGTGAGTCCTCGCTATCTGCAGGGGCATCTCTCTGCTTCTCCTACACGCACTGCTATATGTTATATGATACGACGTAATCCTGAGCTGAACAGCAGGCCGATCACTAATATGTTCAGTCCTCAAATTAAAGTTCTTTTTCGTTAGTTTTCATAGTAATGAAATCAGAGGAATGCTGATCCAACTTTTTGTTGTATGTTTTTTTTTAGACTCCTAAAGAAGAGGTAAATGCCCCAAACAAGGAGGACACCCCAAAACAAAACGACCTGGATAAACTCGAAATCCAGAATAAATGCAAAACAGAGGCCAAATGGAAATATAAGGTAGAGGGGATTCACAACGCAGGGGGTGGGGGGTTAATGCTTAGAATTAACACATTGCCCGCGTGTGGAAGCAGGGAACAGCCTTCCAGCAGAAGTGATAAAGAGCCACAACGTGAACAGTCTAGCGGATGCTCTTTATGTGAAGTCCAGAGACATCCAGAGCTTTATGTCCAGGTTCAGCTATCCGGCAATGAAAGAATAATGTGCTTATCTGGAATATTCCGCCCATTAGCCTTTCCTGTGAACTTTCTTTCAGAACAGCAAACCCGATTCCTTGCTAAAAATGGAAGAAGAACACAGATTGCCAAAAACACCGTTTTCCGCAAATAAGGACAATAAGTTCAAGTTTTCCTTCAACAAGAAGCTGTTTGGGTAGGTTTAAAAGAATGAAGCGTTTCTGGTGACGGCAGCGCCCGTGCGACAGAATGATCTTAACTATGGAGGCCTTGAGTGACAATCGCTCCAAAATGTTGTTTTTTAAACCCCTTAATGACAAAGCCCGTACATGTATGGGCTCAAAATGCATTGTTTTCAATGGGTTTAGGTACCGCCTATTGTCCTTAAGGGGTTAAATACGTTTGTTGGCGTATTATTCTACAGAAAGAGCTTTCCGGCCATTTACCAAAGAGGAACGTAGATTCCCGCGCATGTCTGTGTGTCTGCATGTATTATCTACATACTCACAGGTGTACTCGTAAATTAATGTTTCCTCTCCAACTGCAATATTTATACCAGGGCCAAGGCGATCAAGACCCAGAACAGTCCCAGCATTTTTGGATCTCTGCAGAACTTTAAAGAAGATAAACCCAAACCGATCCGAGATGAATATGAATACGTATCGGACGAAGGGGAGCTGAAAATCGACGAATTTCCAATCCGAAGAAAGAAAAGCTCGGTGAAGAGGGAGCTGCCATGTAAGAGATGTTTGTGGAAATAGAGAGGTTATTAAAGCTGGGATTTCACGCGGATTCGAACTATTCGGCCCGTCGAGTCCGCCGGTTATCTCTGTGTCTGATGTGGGAGGCTTCTTGTATCCGCACCCTGTGTGTCGCTGGGGGTTATGGGGAGGATGAAAAGCAATAACAAAATGTTTTAATGTATTCCAGTTTTGACAGAAAGTAAAGATATTCCGCAGCCGCTTCCAGCAAAGAAAGCCAAAGTTCAGGAAAAAAAGTATAAGGTAAGTAACCCGTTACTCCCCGGCGGACCTTTCATCCCAAGGGAGAGCTGCATGAACATGCGACACACGGCCCCCCGTTATTCTGTGCTGGCAGTAGTTTCACGCTGCACCGACACCTTGGGGGAAGAGGTTTCTCTCGCTGCGGAAGACACCTCTCGCTCTGCAAGGGCTGAAACCTCTGACCGGAGTTCGTGATCTCTATTTATCTGCGATATCATCACATGAAGAATGTAACTTAATGACTCTGATGTTCTAGAGCGATGACTCTTCCGATGAAGGCTCTCTCCACATTGACACGGAAGCGAAGCCCACCCGCAATTCCAAAGTCAAAAAGGAGACCGGAAGCTCAGCGGGAATTCTAGATCTCTTACAAGCAAGCAAGGAGGTCGGCGGTTTGGATTATAACGCTAACAGGTGAGCAAAAGTAACAGCCAAACTCCCTTACGGAATCGCTCAGCGTTCGAGATTTGTATTGAGATTTAAGATTCTGCCTTTCTTTAGAATCACAGCTATCAGCGATTATTTTTATTAATTTCCCCGTAACATCCGTATCAGCCTTTGTAGGAAGAAAAAGATATTTGGGCGGTTTGCGGATGAGGTCCCGTCTTGTTTGGGGAGTCGTTGAGATGTAATGAAAAAGCCGTTTCTGTTCCCCGGGGCATTTTCTTTCCCAGGGTATTTATCCTCCGGTAGAAAGGCCGGTTTTGACGGCCATTTCCCCCAAAACCACCTCTACGGGGAGTAGGAAGAGATCATGCTAAAGACTTTCACAACCTCAGCCGTGTCGGGGTCCGGGGGGTAACAGGCAGATGTTGGTAACAATTTCCGGATTTAATTGTGTTAAAGATCTATAGGACGTTCATTATGTCTGCCTTTAATTCTGTCTCTATATCGGAATTAGCAAATATTGTTTTTTTGTTTGTTGTATAAGTTTATAGACACTTTACAGACGTAACTTGTAACTTATTGTTAATTATCGTCCCGCAGTCAGCCGCCTGCGTCTCCAAGCACACAGGAAGCCATCCAGGGGATGTTATCAATGGCAAACCTGCCCTCCGACTCCTGCCTGCAGACATCTTGGAGTCCCAACCAATCCAAGAACAACTCCATATCAGCACAAAACTCCAAGAAATCCGGCAACAAGAGCGCAGCCAAGCGAGCGCCTAAAAAACCGGCCAAGAATAATATCACAATGGAGGACTACGATGAGGATCAGGATAACCTCGGGGCGTGTTTCAAAGACTCGGATTTCGGTGAGTCCCTCGATCTTTGGGGCATCTTATAAGAGGGTCTAGCGGAGTTGTCTTGAGCATGTCTGTGTCTTACCTCATATAGAGACCCCACGTCCATAGTCTATAGCACCTATATATGTGATCCATACACTTATAGGACGCTGAAGTCATGAGCTTGTCGTCCTCGTGTATTAGCAGTGATATTGGGGGGGTCTGTATATTAGCAGTGATATGGGGGCTCTGTATATTAGCAGTGATATGGGGGGTCTGTATAGTAGCAGTGATATGGGGGGTCTGTATATTAGCGGTGTTATGGGGGCTCTGTATATTAGCGGTGTTATGGGGGGTCTGTATATTAGCAGTGATATGGGGGCTCTGTATATTAGCGGTGTTATGGGGGCTCTGTATATTAGCAGTGATATGGGGGGTCTGTATATTAGCAGTGATATGGGGGGTCTGTATAGTAGCAGTGATATGGGGGGTCTGTATAGTAGCAGTGATATGGGGGGTCTGTATAGTAGCAGTGATATGGGGGGGTCTGTATAGTAGCAGTGATATGGGGGGTCTGGATATTAGCAGTTATATGGGGGCTCTGTATATTAGCAGTGATATTGGGGGGGTCTGTATATTAGCAGTGATATGGGGGCTCTGTATATTAGCAGTGATATGCGGGGTCTGTATATTAGCAGTGATATGGGGGCTCTGTATATTAGCAGTGATATGGGGGGTCTGTATATTAGCAGTGATATGGGGGGGTCTGTATATTAGCAGTGATATAGGGGGTCTGTATATTAGCAGTGATATGGGGGGTCTGTATATTAGCAGCGATATGGGGGGGTCTGTATATTAGCAGTGATATGGGGGGGTCTGTATATTAGCAGTGATATGGGGGGTCTGTATATTAGCAGTGATATGGGGGGTCTTTATATTAGCAGTGATATGGGGGGTCTGTATATTAGCAGTGATATCGGGGGCTCTGTATATTAGCAGTGATATCGGGGGTCTTTATAGTAGCGGTGTTATGGGGGGTCTGTATATTAGCGGTGTTATGGGGGGTCTGTATATTAGCAGTGATATGGGGGGTCTGTATATTAGCAGTGATATGGGGGCTCTGTATATTAGCAGTGATATGGGGGGTATGTATATTAGCAGTGATATGGGGGGGTCTGTATATTAGCAGTGATATGGGGGGTCTGTATATTAGCAGTGATATGGGGGGTCTGTATATTAGCAGTGATATGGGGGGTCTGTATATTAGCAGTGATATGGGGGGTCTGTATATTAGCAGTGATATGGGGGGTCTGTATAAGAGCAGCCGAAATAGAAAAAACCAACGGAATATAAGTAAAATATTAAGTATTTTTATGTAGCGCGCTTCTCGCTCCCTAATGTAAGTGTTTTAGTAAATTGAACGCGTGATTCCAGACTTTGATGCCTGCTGCAGGGTAACTTGTCACCAGTTAACCTTCTGAGTGCCAAGAGTTTAATGTTTTCTATGAGCTTCAGTAAGATAAAGTTCATTTTGCAGAATATTACCAAATTTGTCATTGTTGCCGAATAGCGTGGTTTATTGCACGGACATTCTGTGTCTCTGAGCGACAGTCCGTGCAGGTAGCGGATCTCAGTGCAGTTTGTAGCGATCTTTCCCGGTATGGATCTGTTTGCTGCGCTCCTGATCGCAGGGACTCTATACAGCAGCCACTGCGATTCAGATCAGATTGGGGGTAAAAACACTGGGGTCCTCATATTCCCTTAAAATACTTCTGGATGTGCTCATTCTTTCGAGGGTTTTTTAATTATTGTTAAAATAATTATTATTAAATAATATGGACTAGAGGCGCGGCGGCTGCTCAAAGCGTTACCCACAAAGCCGTCCTTCCCGGCAGCGACACATCTGGCGGCCGCGGCTCACTCCGGTTTATCGCGGGAATGGTACTCGGCACGCTGCGGGCTGATAGTTCTCCGAAAACCTGGCGCCTGCACTTCTCAGAAAAGTATCCGTGCCGACTATTAGCAGCCGTTCTCCAGAGTGTAATCTGGCATATTTAGCGTGTAAAGGCAGCGCGTGGCGGGATATTAATTCAGAATTTTTCATTTGCTGAAGCAGCAGCTGTTGGGAGCAATAAAGCAGAACAAGACCATTGTTTTAAATGTCAAGTTTAAACGCACACAGCTTATAAAATAATTACGGACGCTTCATTGCATTAAACATTATACGTCCTCCATACGTTAATAGCAAACAGAGTAATATACCCCAGGACTAAAGCCCCCAGTATCCCTGTCTGATATCACACGACAGATAACATACCCCAGGACTAAAGCTCCCAGTATCCCTGTCTGATATCACACGACAGATAATAATATACCCCAGGACTAAAGCCCCCAGTATCCCTGTCTGATATCACACGACAGATAATAATATACCCCAGGACTAAAGCCCCCAGTATCCCTGTCTGATATTTCACGACAGATAACATACCCCAGGACTAAAGCCCCCAGTATCCCTGTCTGATATCACGCGACAGATAATATACCCCAGGACTAAAGCCCCCAGTATCCCTGTCTGATATCACACGACAGATAATATACCCCAGGACTAAAGCCCCCAGTATCCCTGTCTGATATCACACGACAGATAATATACCCCAGGACTAAAGCCCCCAGTATCCCTGTGTGATATCACACGACAGATAATATACCCCAGGACTAAAGCCCCCGGTATCCCTGTCTGATATCACGGGACAGCAGGAGGCAATCATCGCTCCTCTTACACGCAGGCGTCTCTTATGACATCATCGCACGCGGCTGTCGAGCTGCAGGAACAGCGTTCATAGAAGCCAGATATTTATCGCCAGATATTTATTTCTTTTCTCTAATGAATGCATTTCATTTCCATCACATAAAGACCTCATTTACTGTCGTGTAACTTACTGGCCGGACACGGGGTGTAGGGGATTCAGATCTCCGCGAACTGCTCACCGCTTGTAGCCGAAACACCATTCGGGGCGATCAAATAATGCTGGTCTCTGTTTGTGTAGTTTACCCATCTCTCGAATCAGACGAAGATAATCCTGTTTTCAAATCGCGGTCACGGAAGCGAAAATGTTCCGACGATGCCCCTTATAGCCCCACAGGTGAGCACACGGTCCGCGCACTAAGCAATGTCCGCACCCCATTCTTTCCCAGTTTAAATGGAAATCCCAGTAAACGATCGCTCTGGTTTAGCTGGTGGGAAAGCAGTGTTTTTTCAGTTTCTAGAAACTGAATCGAACAAACAGATTGTGAAATAACAATGTATCAAAGACAAGAATTTAACTTTAAAAACAGTTACATTTCCCGAAAACTAAAGAGACCCCGCTGTACCCCATAAGGTTTGATCAGTCAGTGGTTATAATGATGGACAGATGTGACAGGGACCTCACGCCATCAACCCCATCCCATCATTCATTGGTTCAACTGATGGTCGCAATAATTTATTCCTGTAGCTTTACAAACAAAACTGGCTCCATTGGCCAAGAAGAAATTTAACTGAAAAAATGCTGCTGGGGTGGAGATATATGTCAAGCGATAGCACTGGGCAGCCAATTGGAGGCATGCATTCTGGATATCTCTTCTCCCATTGGCTGGCAATGATATGTGACTTAGTGTAGCATCCCATGACCCTCTTTTAAAGCAAATACTACAAAGTGTTTAATTACATGTGATGTGAAGATAGGACGGACTTCCCTGCGTTACTAAATAACTCCCATCAGAGATAATAAACCCAACTCATATCTCATCGAGCTCCACAAACTGTGAGACCCGGTGCTTCCTGCTGTTTATCATCGTCGCGTTTTTAAAACAAATTATATTTAAATAATACTCGGTGATGCCCCCGATCTGTAGTGTTACTGCCGCAGCAGTTTGTCATTCTGGGCAAATGCGGGAGTCTATACAGGGCTAGCGGCTATCAGCCCGTACAGTTACCCGCCATTTAAAGGCAGGAATTGGTGTCTCTGCGCGTTGGTAAAGGGATCTGCAGCTCGCTATCTCAGTAGCTGCCTAACACCCCGACACGAAGGGGTCCCCGACACGAAGGGGTCCCCAACCCAGCGTCAGCCAAGGAGCACAAAATATGTTTAACACGATGAAAAATGACATGGGGCATCATTTCCACAATGGCCGGTCACACGTCACGCGCTCCGCGGGGAGCGTTTACTTCTGCGGCACACAACGCATTTTTACTTTATGCCACTTTTGCACGTGACGCCGGTTCCCAGTCAGCTGTCCGCTAGGGGTTAAATAAACTTTGGTAACAGCTTAATGAAGTGCAGACTGGTTCTGTTACATTAGTTCTGCCCAAAGTTATCGTGCTGTGATTGCTGGGAGTTAAACAGAAGGCTGGCTTGTTCAGTGTCGCTAAATCGCGTAAACAGCGTAGGAGTTATTGAAGCCGTGATTTCTAGGCTTTTTTTAAAGTGATGATGAAGTCCGTGCCTGTTTGTTATATCTGTGTTAGATCCTCATTAAATGTTTGTATCTAGCAAGAGTTTTCCCCTCCAAACCGCGGCAAGACAGACCAGTCCGTGAAGGGACGAGAGTGGCTTCTATTGAAACTGGGCTGGCGGCAGCTGCTGCAAAACTGTCACAGCAGGTGAGAAACCCTCTGAGTGTCTCGTACCCACAGCACAGTCCCCAGACGCTCTCCCCATACACTCCGAGTGTCTCATACCCAGAGCCATAGCTAGCTCCTTTTGTGCCCAGGCAAGAATGGAAAATTGTGCCGCCCAGCTATATTATTACACTGCCCTTACACACTGCCTTTACACACGACTGCCCATAAACACACATATACACATACACTGCCCTCACACACACCTCCCCATAAACACACATATACACATACACTGCCCTTACACACACCTCCCCATAAACACACATATACACATACACTGCCCTCACACACACCTCCCCATAAACACACATATACACATACACTGCCCTTACACACACCTCCCCATAAACACACATATACACATACACTGCCCTCACACACACACCTCCCCATAAACACACATATACACATACACTGCCCTTACACACACACTGCCCATAAACACACCAGCTTACAAACACACATATATATACATACACTGCCTCTCTCGCCTCACCCTTCCTACGACCCTGCTCGTACCTACAGCACAGTCCCCAGACGCTCTCCCTGAATACTCCGAGTGTCTCGTACCCGCAGCACAGTCCCCAGACGCTCTCCCTGAAAAAAATCTAAAAATTGACCTGGAAGTCTCAAATAATTTTCTGCATATAGATAACAGTTTTGGGTCCATTTCCCAGTATCGCCAATTAAAACCATTTTATACTTAGATCTCAAACACGAATACATCTATGTCACACAAAATTCAGCAGGTGCATGGTGGGAAATGCCGTGTTATAAGCTCCAGAGCCAAGTCCTGTAATCGTATTAAATCGTTGTGGTTTTATGTTGAGTAACGCAATAAAACGGACAGAGCCTTTGCCTCCGCTTGTAACGCCGCCTCTAATGCGCTATTTTCTTACCTAGTAGATCTAGAAAAAGCATCTGTTGAATCCGCGTCATGACAATCGTTTTCTTCCTTAAAGGAGGAACAAAAAAGCAAGAAGAAAAAGAGTAATAAAAAGAAGCTGTCACCCAGTCACACAAATACAATATCTCAGGAAAGCAGCTCTCCTGATCCTACAAAGCTGGACCCCCTGAGCAGTAGCCTAACAGACCATGAGTACACGGCCGGGGCGAGCACGTTCGGTGTAGCACAAGTTAACAGAGGCTCGCAGCCCATGGCTCCTGGTGTGTTCCTCTCACAAAGGAGACCATCAGTGTCTTCCCAGAATAACTCCTCTGCCAAAGGTAACGCTACATGTGGACGTGTTTACTGATTTACTGACTAAATGTGTCATTTTTGGTGAACTTTGCAATAACGTCTGACCGAGGCACCAACGAGGTGGCCGGTTCATTGTGCGGAACAATGGTTCTAAGTAACATGCGTTGGTCACCATGTGCGGCATATAAGAGCCAGGTAGACCTACTTAGTATTGTGTCGGGGAAGAGGGATTTGCCCCTAAAGGGTCACTTTAAGAGCCATTCAGCGGCTCCTAAGGTCTATACAAAGCCGCGCCACGTGGTAACCCCGGCAGGGATAGCCGAGGATGGTGATTTAACAACAATAGCGTGTCGAGACCCAGAAATTGCGCAGGTCACAGAGGGCGCCACGCGCCAGATTTCAGTGAGTGTATTGTGCGCTCCTTCCGTCCTCACCCCTCTCCCGGACACTCTTTTATCCCTCGACTCGCTCCCGGACTCTCTATTAACGCTCACCCCGCTCCCGGACACTCTATTATGACTCACTCCACTCCCGGACACTATTATCGCTCCCCTCGCTCCCTGACACTCTATTATCACTCACCCCGCTCCCGGACACTCTATTATCGCTCACCCTGCTCCCGGACATTCTATTATGGCTCACCCCGCTCCCAGACACTCCATTATCGCTCACCCCGCTCCTGGACACTCTATTATCACTCACCCCGCTCCCGGACACTCTATTATCGCTCCCCCCGCTCCCGGAGACACTATTATCGCTCGCCTCGCTACCGGACACTCTATTATCGCTCCCCCACTCCCGGACACTCTATTATTGCTCAGTTCCGCCTGTGACTCGGGGCAGGTTTTGCAGCAGCCACCAAGCGCGGTCTCTTCATACCTCCTCCTCAAGTTCCCCAATAATTAGTTGTTTGATTTATAAATCTGAATGTATGAGAATTCAGCAGACCTTCCGGAAAATGCCGGCGACTTTATTTTACGCAAGCAGCCATACAACGACGTACCTTTTAAATCCTTCACCTGGGGAAGAACAGTAGCCACCAGCGTGTGCGTAACGGGACTGTATAGCCGCCAGCGTGTGCGTAACGGGACTGTATAGCCGCCAGCGTGTGCGTAACGGGACTGTATAGCCACCAGCGTGTGCGTAACGGGACTGTATAGCCACCAGCGTGTGCGTAACGGGACTGTATAGCCTCCAGCGTGTGCGTAACGGGACTGTATAGCCGCCAGCGTGTGCGTAACGGGACTGTATAGCCGCCAGCGTGTGCGTAACGGGACTGTATAGCCGCCAGCGTGTGCGTAATGGGACTGTATAGCCGCCAGGACCCCTGCTCCAATGTGACACACGTCCGCATGTAGATTGGGGTCAATGTTCTCTTATTGGGGGTCCCAGTACTGCGATCGTTAACAAATGATACCCAAGAGGAAAACTGCATCCCAGGCAGCTGCTAAGTTTCCTCTGTTTAAAGAAACGCTGTGTCTGCGCTCCGCATGCGCAGCATGGTGCTGCTGAGCTGTAGATGGCAGCGACTACCACGGGCGCAGCATCAATGCCCGGGGCAGTAAATGACACCCAGATTCCTGAGCGAATGATCTGTATGCTGGTTGGCGATGGCGCTGACCGCAGAGCTCTCATCGGTGTACGTCAGACACATAGATTTAGTAAATCGTGGTGATCGGGGGAGAGAATCTATCGGGATCCCCCTCTGTTTGGCTGACACTCCCTGAGTGGATCCCTGAGTGAATCCCTGAGTGAATGCCGAGTTTCTCTACGAATACACGTGAGCGTGAAGGAGGTGGCCGTGCTAATAAAGCCCTGAGAAGCCCCCATTACCAGGCTCGATCCCTTTGCCCTAAATAGCGTGATATTGAGGTTAGACGCCAGTCGTCGGTACGTGAAAGGGCTGCGGATATTATTCACTGATGAGCGATATTTATCTACTAAGTGAAATTTCTCCGTCGCTCCACGTTCTGATCCCGCGCCCACCGACCGCCAGCTGAGCGACCCGCAGTATCTCCACCGGTCTGAAAAGTCTTTTCATCCGCTAAATCTTTCTTATTGTCTATTTTTCAGGTAAACGTACAAAAAAAGGCATGGCCACCGCAAAACAGAGGCTTGGGAAGATTCTGAAAATCCATCGGAACGGGAAACTCCTGCTTTAGTGTTTGCACAGCGGACCTTTTTGTGACTCTGTAAACGGCGCTGACTCTTGGACTCTCTGACTCTCGAAGGACTGCAGCGGCGCTCTGCGGACGAGTCAGGAGGAAAACATACCTTACAGTACCTTTTTTCACATCACTTTAATAATTCTTTTTAACTGGCAGCAAGTCGGCCTGTACAGCACACTGCGCTCAAATATTTTTAATATAAATGTCCTTTCTCAGATTGCTGAGAGTGACGAAGATGGGTCGTTCCCGTGTGAGGAAAGCGGCTTTTCACGCGGTCAGCGAGTGGGAAGCGGAACGCTTTGATTATTCGGGGACATTATGTACGCCACGCGCTCTATCTGATCCACAAGCGTTTCATTGGAAGCGGTGCCGTGCATTCCTCGTATCACACTACATATCAGCCTCGTCATACGTCGCGACATGGAGGGGACTGCGTTCAGGTTTCAGGAATGAGGACGCTCCTAAGGCGGCATCTCCTGAACTCTAAAAACTGCCAGCGGCTTTATAAAGAAGGAGATGGTGAGCGGTGCGGGCGCCCAGGACATGGCGTGACGCCGGCGCGTAGCCCCTCGGCTGACAGGAGTCCTTCTCTCCGTGGCGTAGCCAGTAACTGACCGGCCGGGTGTCATTTCCATGAAATCCGCGTCGAGCTTTATAACCATCGTAACCGGCGCTTTCCTATCATTTATTTTTATTTCAAGCGCACTTAAAATACGAATCCCCCTGACTGCGGTCAGCACTACGCATTATACCCCAGCATCTCACATTTATTCCCCAAGAGCTTCGCTGAATGGAAAGGATCGCAGGCAGTCATGTGATGTCGATTGGCCAGTATCTGAAATGATTTAAAATGATGTCATTGTTACCTTTTTTCAGCATAAACACAACCAAGTTTTCAGATCCCTTCCAGCGTTTCTGGATCGTGAGGCCGTTTAGATTGCAGGAGTTTGAAGGAAAAATCACACTGGGGGGGGGGCTGGGTGTTTTGGGCTCTTTTAGGAACATTTCATGGGGTGATTTCTGCCGGGGGACGCCTTGCTTATTCAGCAAGAATTATCATTTGGAAAGATGGAAGCAGGCTTTACCCGGGCCGTTTCCCGGCAGGTGGGGAGATTCAGCCTCGGACGCTTCGTTTTGCTGTCCTGGGAAGTCACCCCCTGATATCTCCTCATATCGCATGAGCGACGTGGGGCATTGCCGGTGCTCTGCGGGACATTGCCGGTGACCTGCGGGGCATTGCCGGTGACCTGCGGGGTAATGCCGGTGCTCCGCGGGGTAATGCCGGTGCTCCGCGGGACATTGCCGGTGCTCCGCGGGACATTGCCGGTGAATGCGTTGCTTTCCTGGTTATTAGCTCGGCTGCGATTATTGTGCCGCACGTAGAGGAATGTAATGCGGTGCGTTTCTGAAAGCCGTGGCCTCCACATCTAGATCGGTGCTGAGTTTCTGTGCCGCCCGAGTAACCGGCAGCCACAATTTGCCAAAGTCAGCCCACCCGCGTGAAGCACAAGCCGGCGGGGCATTGCCGGTGCTCATAGTGATGCCTTTTAGTGAAAACACGTTATAGCACTTTCAAGAATAAATAGGGAGCCCCTAAAATCCATAAATAACGTCGACTACAGTCAAGCATTCAGCAACCCGGGTGTGTCTGCAGGGTGATGATGGGAGTTGTAGTCTGACCCCAGAGACCGTCTGTGACCTCGTTAAGCACTTCCATGCCGTTCCCTCACTTCCATCTCCGTGTTTTTCTTTATCGCACTCCCCGGGGTCCTGCGGGTTCATCGTCCGTAGCCCAGCTCAGCGTCCTCAGACGGTCCTCCGCCAAACACAGACCCACGTGCCACGAAGCTGTGTGCGGATTCAGGGGAGGAATAAGGACCCGGTATATAGTCATAGGACACTGCGGCGAACTGACCAACGATGCAGCTTGTGTTACTGTCTGCGCATGAGCACTTAAAGCGATACATACCATGGTTTCTCGGGCAGGCCCTTAATTTAACTCTGTGAATGCCAGAGGTGTGCGTAGACGCATTGCCTCCCCCGCTGACACTCGCAGTGTTTTTTTCCTTTACAGTGTGTGTATTAAGGCATCTTTTTTTCCTAGAATGTAGCTTGTAAATAGCTTTTTAAATACTTTTTTTTTCTACAAGATCAATACCTTTAGACATTTCTTTCTATAGATGTCATTTACATTTATACAAGATTTTGCCGCGTCTAATAAACGATTGACTTTTAGCTTATGTATACACATTATTTTTTATTAATATTTTTGTTATTTTTCTTCTGTTTATTTGCATATTTTATTTTTTTGATATTATTATTATTATTATTCTTGTTGGGAGAGAAACAGACGTTGCCTGAAAAACAAAAAAAAAACAAAAGTACATTTTTGTGCAGCCTTCGAATATGTCTTATAGAAAAAAATCAAAACTATAAAAAAAAAAGACACAACCTATTTAAAACTTATTTTAAAGACTTCAGATGAGATACCAGCTCCTTGTTTTAATTCTTGTATTACGAGAGGAAGGCAATTATTTTATTAGCACCTTGTGAAGTATTCTGTGTTTCGTGATGATGTAATTTATTCATGTTTGTAGTCTTTTATATTTGTACATTTCTTAAAAAAAGCTTCGTTTCTATACACGTCAATGTCTGCAGAAATCTACGGAGGCCTTATTAACCCATCGCTGACCCGTCTTCGCTAATACGCTCCTATGGAAATTACGGCGAGGAACGTCCATTAAATAGAGCCTCGAGCAGAAAGATCCCTTCCATAAAACGTGCCGTTCCTGTCCAGCAATGACATTATCGCGGAAAGCCCTTCATGACGCTTTTATGTTTTTTACGTTTTATATTATTTGTTTTGTTTGCTTCATGTACATTTTTAAAGTTTATTGTGGCTGTTTTCTGGTCTTTTATTTACAAAATGAAATCAAATTCTCTTGTATCAAGTCAATGGAATCTAAGAAAACTTAGATCAAAGTTTAAAAGAAGTAAAAGATTTCAGGTTTTGTATAAAAGCGTGTCGGTGTTTCTTGTCTCCCAGTCCATTTCCAGGTTACAGGTGTTACCGATATTGATCCTTATTGTATTACTCGATATATCTTTATACACCACCATTCAAATGTTTGGGGTCTCAGAAATATCCTTGTTTTTGCGAGAAAAGCACATTTTAAAATAATATGAAATGGATCAGAAATCCAGCGCAGACGGGGTTAATGTTGTAAACGACTTTTGTAGCTGGAAACGGCTGATTTTTAATGAAGTCTCTTCATAGGCGTACAGAGGCCCTTTATCACTCCTATAACTCCCATCACTCCCATCACTCCTGTGTTCCAATGGCCCTTTATCACTCCCATCACTCCTGTGCTCCAATGGCCCTTTATCACTCCCATCACTCCTGTGCTCCAATGGCCCTTTATCACTCCCATCACTCCTGTGCTCCAATGGCCCTTCATCACTCCCATCACTCCTGTGCTCCAATGGCCCTTTATCACTCCCATCACTCCTGTGCTCCAATGGCCCTTTATCACTCCCATCACTCCTGGGTTCCAATGGCCCTTTATCACTCCCATCACTCCTGTGTTCCAATGGCCCTTTATCACTCCCATCACTCCTGTGTTCCAATGGCCCTTTATCACTCCCATCACTCCTGTGTTCCAATGGCACGTTGTGTTCGCTGAGCCAAGTTTAAGTATAAAGGCTAATTGATGGTTAGAAACTCTTTTGTAATTACCGTATGTTACAGCCAGAAATCTTGTTTTCCATGAAAGCCAAACATTTGAATGTTGGTGTATCTTGCACCGGTCACTAGGTGGCAGCGCAGACCAGCGCAAGCTCGTCGGCACAGGAAGCCCAGCAGCTGGCCGGGTAAAGGGTATTTCCTAATTTCATATACAAATGATGCATTGAATGAATTTATAGTATAATCGCGCAGGTGCCAGACGGCTTCTGCATATATATGGATCTATAAGGAAGCCTCGAAAACGCCCCCCACTTATTCTCCAAAATGTATAAATATTCTCATTAACATTACGATATCAAACGGTAAAATGAACGCGAGGCCGCGGGAGGTACGGCCATGCGCAGAACGGGCCGTAACGGGACATTCCCTCTGACCGTCCCTGAGAGAGAGCGGCAGCTGGAAGCATTCCTGCCGGTTACAGGAGGTCTCGTTGGCGAAGGACTGAGTGGATTGAGCTTCACAATTATTAAAAGTGAGTTCCATTTATCTTTTGCCAAAAGACTTGGCCCAGGATCTTAGATTTTCTTCAAGACTTGTATTTACTGAGATGATCTGCTATGACCGAGCTCCATCGCCTCGCGGGACTCCGACTGCCCCGTCCCCCAGTCAAACAGAATGATCATTACAGCGAGAACAGGGCTAATAATTCCCTGCGTCTCCCGCCCCGGCGCAGAATGCCCCAGCACAGAACGCCCCAGCGCAGAATGCCTCGCCGCAGAACGCCCCAGTGCAGAACGCCCCACTGCAGAACGCCCCGGGCGCAGAATGCCTCGCCGCAGAGCGCCCCGCCGCAGAACGCCCCGCCGCAGAACGCCCCAGCGCAGAACACCCCAGTGCAGAACGCCCCGCCGCAGAACGCCTCGCCGCAGAACGCCCCAGTGCAGAACGCCCCACTGCAGAACGCCCCGGGCGCAGAATGCCTCGCCGCAGAACGCCCCGCCGCAGAACGCCCCACCGCAAAACGCCCCAGCGCAGAACGCCCCAGTGCAGAACGCCCCGCCGCAGAACGCCTCGCCGCAGAACGCCCCACCGCAGAATGCCCCGCCGCAGAACGCCTCGCCGCAGAACGCCCCACCGCAGAACGCCCCAGCGCAGAACGCCCCAGTGTAGAACGCCCCACCGCAGAACGCCTCGCCGCAGAACGCCCCACCGCAGAATGCCCCGTCGCAGAACGCCCCAGCGCAGAACGTCTGGCCGCGCAATTTCATGCCTTCCACCCCGGGATACCTCTTGCAACGGGTTTCAGATGCTGAAGATACAGCGATGACTTTATTACCCTGCATTTCCCCAGAAACCCTGCTGGGCTAAAAAGCATCTTTAAGGGGAAAAAAATAAAATATATATTGTAATAATACAAACTCTCTGTAACGAGAATATTGAAGGTAATTTAATTGCAGGTTTTGACATATGTTGAATAATTTGTATTTTTATAAATATACTTCAAATAATATTAATAATAATAATGATAATAAACCTTGCAATAATTGCTGTCGGGTAACAAACTGTGTACTTCTAAAAATACTTTTTATGTTCTTATTTTATTTGTTATAAGATTGCAGCAGCCGGGACGTCCCACGTGTGAGAAGAAATTACGTGGCACTTTAAAAAAAAAATCTTGGCAAAAAGGTATTTTAGTCGTTCCCCTACAGATCCAAAGTGCGTGACGTTTTCAATAATCCAGATCTGGGTTGCGCAGGAAGAACGTCTATGAATGAAGGTCTGAGTGGGATACGTTCGCTAAGTTTGTTTTTGATCTGCAATAAACATGCAGGGAGAGCAAGATCAATCTTAACAATTAGCGGAAAATGTGAAATGCTTTGATCTCACGGCAAGGACAAAAATGCAGAAAAATAACAAACCGCAGTTTATTTGTGGTCAAACGAAGTAAAACCCAGTAAATGAGGAACACGAGGGAGCTGTTTGTAGAAAAGCCAGAACCCGGAATGTCATGTGATGTCGGGTGATACCCCCGTAACCAGCACCAGAGGGCAGCTCTCTCCCTGCACATTCAGGGGGCACTTCTGGTTCCGAACAACCCTGGTTATTTTAGTTCAAACACCCCAAAAAAACACATTGTGGAGCCCAATGTAAATATTAGTAATAAGAAAAAATACTTTTGCATTTATGAAACTGGCCCTGACTTTGGCTCAATAATTTTGCAGCGATTGTTGGACCCGCTGCTTGGGGCAGAGTCTGTACCCCAGGGGCCTTTAGGTAAAAAATAGTACAGATGCCCCCGCCAGCAGCACGTAGCAGAATGATGACGCTAAACACGTAGGTGGCACAGGGCAAATAATGAGTTAAACTGGGCAGTGCCAACATTTAGCCACACCCACTTGTAAATAGGTAAAGTAGGCAGCTGCCCTAGGCCCGGCCCTGGTTTCCATCTCCTCCATCTATAGGAAGGCCCTCCGGACGCTTCCCAAGAGTCCCAAACAGGGCATTACTGGGCTTGTGTGGCTCTGGGTGTGTGTTACGTACCTACTTCTTCATCCCAGAGAACCCGTGGACTTTATTAGTGAATGTGATGGAGTTTGTGTCACCCGCTGTTATTGATTGGGTTCACAGTATTCCTCCCTGTGACCTGACCGCAAATTCATCTCTTTTGCTTTTACGTTTGGCAGTCCCTCGGATAACCTCTAATTCATTCATTCAGCCTGAAACCACGACTTTCCATGATTTATAACAAAGGAAACGTCTGATTAAAGTCCCGCCTCGCACATCTTTTCATTAGGCTTTTAAATCTATCTACGTTGGCCTATTTTATGTGTTTCTCATTGTTGTTCCCCTATAAAGAGAAGCTGTAATCATAATCAGCGCGTTCCGCTGGGGCCAACAAAGCACAGGGTTAAATATTAGATTTTCGGCTTAAAACAAACATTTATTTTCAGTACCAACCAGGCAGCCTTCTCCTCGCTGGGGACTCGGCTTGTGAGCTGAAGGTGTCTATAGTTCCCAGAGGAAGCGTTACATTCCCTAATCCTTCCTTTATATGAATGAAGTTACCATCACACCTTATGGAGTGATGCCATCACTAATCAGACTTCTTACCCCGCTATAATAACCACATTGCCTGCTTTCTCTTGATGCTACAGTAACGTCGATGCAGCCAACAGGACTTTCTTTGATCGGTTCCCCATGATTTGCAGTCCTTAAATAAATATGTATTCTGTGTCTCATTTACCCCCTACCCGTCCGTCCCAGGGCATTCTGTGTCTCATTTACCCCCCGGGACGGCCCGTCCTAGGGCATTCTGTGTCTCATTTACCCCCTACCCGTCCGTCCCAGGGCATTCTGTGTCTCATTTTTCACCCGGCTGGCCCATCCTAGGGCATTCTTTGTCTCATTTACCCCCCGGACGGCCCCTCCTAGGGCATTCTGTGTCTCATTTTCCACCCGGCCCGGTGTATTTAGAGCATCAGTTCCACTGCCTGTCTCCAGCTTCTTGGCACAGGTGCAGTGAGACTTTTACCGGCTTACAAAGCTCCGGCAAGGTGCCAAATATTTAAAAAGCAATTATTAGACGTTGCCATACCATGAAACGACGTTCCCAGCTGTTCTACTTAAAGTATAACAAAAACTTCCTGACTGACATCCTGGCATCATCTACATTACAAGACATGTAACGAGATTAACGAGCTGGAACAGTCAGGCTTCAATTAGTAAAGTATGTTTGATTAGGACTTTGGATCGTTCCAGCGTTATTTGAATGCAAAAAGTGAGCCTTTGGCCCCAAAAATATGAAATCCAATAGAAAAACTTGATGAGTCGGGATTGTAATTTGGATTAACAGAAACACTTCACGGTCTGGGGAGTTTTATGCGCTTTTCCCTCTTTGGGACAAAATACATTGTGACAATATTCTTCTTTTTACGCTTAATAATAGCGTAATGCGGAGCAGCCAAGTTTCTGGAGGGGGTGACATCAGAAAGCTGCCCCCCGAACACCCTCTGAGGATAGAGATTAGCGATCGCCGGCCCCCGACATGCAGGCACCCGGCACCCTCTTCATTTATTTCATGGCCTCGACGGCTTTCATTCAAGATTAATTCAAATATAAAACTCAACCAGCTTTTCGTTGTCAACGATTCCATAAAATGAAATGTGTCAGTGAGGAATGAATATTCTATAAAATGTTACCTTCGTCAATTACTTTCTTTTTAATAAAAAAAGTTTCCATACAAACCACGATATATACGACACAGAGTATCACATAAACATCAAATTAACAATTTACATATCGGTATATAATTTACATATCGGTGTATAATTTACATATCGGTATATAATTTACATATCGGTGTATAATTTACATATCGGTGTATAATTTACATATCGGTGTATAATTTACATATCGTACATCTCTGTTACAAATATTATTCTAATAACATAAAATAGGATCCATCAATAGAAAAAATATAAACATCTTTCACCATTAAAGTATTATTATTATTATTAATATTATTATTTGTATTACTATTAATATTATTATTATTATTTGTATTACTATTATTATTATTATTATTATTATTTGTGTTATTAAGATTCCAAATCTGTCCATTTTCTCAAAACAATATTAGAAATCATTGTATCTACAGAGGGACGTATGGATTCTATATGTTTTTTATTAGTCATAAAGGCCTGTAATATTTCATATAAAAGATACAATTAATATCTGAAAATAGAAGCTCCTTATCGATCCCGTGTCATGACGCCCTGTCCCGGTTTGTTGGGCCATCTCATTAAGATGTCTCATTAACTGCCCTTCCGATCAGCCCAAATACCCAAACCAGCTGCATACAGAGCAATTCTGCTGCAAAGTAATAAAAGTGGAGCAATCACCATGGCAACCAATAGAATGCTTCACTCCCTATGTGGATTGCCATTGCGCTTCTGATGTTCTCTCTTAGGTTCATCCATCATGTTAATAATTATTGTTTTCTGCATAGAAACGTCCTTCCATGACTATTGTTACAAGGACCGCGGGGCCGCTTTAATTCCAGGGTTAATGTGTAATTTCCAAAACACGGAATGTTGAGAAGCGTTTAATTAGTCCGGGCCGTTGTGTCGATCAAAGTCTAATTCGATGTGTTCCTGCTCGGGAGGCTGTGTGTGGTCTCCTAACATCACCCTCATTAGCGTTTGATGACATATTTTGTAAAATAACTCTTTCAGCCGTTTTTCCGTTATCTGCACTTCCTTCTGCAGCATTCTGTCACAGCACTAAAGTGCTTAACCCTTCCAGTGCCTGAAGAGGAGAGCCAGATAGCCCTGAAAGCTTGCACTCTATTATACTTCCTATAATGGTATCATTGTTACCAAATTTGCTCTTTTTCTTTCGATGGCTCACGCAGTAAAACTCCATACTTTTTTAGTCTAAAGGAGATACTAATTGGAGATTTCCTTGGTGCAAATTCTTTTCTATGATGTCACTTCATTTTTTGACACAATTATTATTATTTATTGTTTTACATAGCGCCATCAAATTCCGTAGCGCTGTACAACGGGTCCCTGTGATCCTAGGCAGGAAGGGTATTTCTCCCCAGAGAGAAGGGCGATAGATATTAATTATATTTTATTTACACCCCGGAGAGTAACGCAGACCATTACGTTTGTGCGTTGATGATGTCATTTGGATAAACTGATTATTAATGTCTGTGGCATCAATTAAAAGTCACAAAGGTTCAGGAGGCACCGGAATCTATCCCCCCGTACGTGTCACATTGCACTATCCCTCTTAATTAATTAATATATTTAGAGCCTGGAGTCTCGGAGCTGTCAGGGTGAGACGTCTTTAGACAGAAGGTCAGTGAGAGGAGATTAAAGAGCCACCAGATCAGGCCTTATCTACACGGGGGGGGGCAATCAAACTGATCCATAACCTTCCTGATACCGACCGAGAATCTCCCCTCTGGGGGTCAGAAAAAGTCTATGTGGGGAGGGTAATGGGGCAGATACGATGAGGGGGGGGGCATGTGCTATCTGTCCCAGAATCAAATCCCTTTGGTACTAAGGAATATAGAATGGGCAGCTGTGGCCCCAGATATTCATTATACTGCTTTTCTACCCTAATACCCCAACACCTACAGCCACTCATCTGAATAGCAGCTCCTCCTGCACAGGAAATGCTCAGGGGAACGACTGCAACGGAAAAATGCTTCCCCCGCACACCTGGCAAGCATTGATTCAATTACATTGTAACGGGATGATATTTATTGCAACATTCGTATATTTATTAGCAATCATTTGCTTAAAATATTTATCTTCCAAAGACGCAACATGTTGTGGGAGATTCGTGATTAGTTTTACCAATTATAGCATTATTTTACACAAGAAAAACTTTATTTGTTGCATTAAACCCGCATTCTATGGAGAATTTTAGTTTCAAGCTGAAAGTTTAGAAAACTCCCCGAACTAAATCCTTCTGTGACTCTGCCCGGGGGGGGGATAAAGGGAAATATCTGTTTTGTTCTGCATGCGCTGCCAAAAATAATTATTCATTAGTTATTTGCTAAAAGCACTCAGTGCCGTATTTAGAAAAATAAGTGAATTAAGTGTATCCAGGATTGACTTTCTCCAGAAGGCCGGACTGGGAACACTTGCTGGATCTGGAGACGTGTAAACACCGAACGCCATTAGAAGGGGCATCATTTCTATAAGGATTAAACGCGGCGAGGCTGTCGCTCGGCGGCTGATAAATGGTAACTAATAAAAGGGCTTCTTTTCTTCTGTTTCTCAGCTTCGACCAATCACGGCTCTCCCGGGGTCACCCTTGGCCCCGCCCCACATCAATCCTCCAGAAGTGACATTCATCTGCTGGCTTTCGGGAGTCCGGATGGATCGGTAAAAGCCGGTTTGTTTGTGGCCAGCTGCCACGTTTGACATAAAATTGATGTTTTTTCCATTAACATCTGACATGGATCCGAGGAACCAAAACAGCCAAATTCACAGCGTCTGTGAAAGCAAATAGAAGCTGCCTATCGGCTCTAATAAAGTAAAATAATTCTAATTAATGATATTGCCTCTGCTTAACATGGGGCGGCGGAGAGCTTGGACAATGTTATTTTAATCTCAGAATTATTCCTCCCCAGCTAACTGCATCTACTCATCGGAGCAGAACTCGCTGTCGGCCTTTGCATCTAAACGCCTGAAAATGATGATTCACGGCAGGACCCGTTATCTTAATGTAGCCGACGATGTTCAGTAGGTTATTAATGATAATTAATAATGATAAAATAATAATAATATAATAATAATAAAATAATAATAATATAATAATAATAATTTAGAAGCAAAATCCCCCATAACCAAAAATGTGGAAACAAATCTTCCTTTAATGGAATTATTTGATTCTAGTAATAGAATATGTTTTCTTTTTTAAATTCTAATTTTAAATGTTAAAAAAATATTTTTTATTTAAAGACCGTCAGAATGTTACGCTGTTATTTGAGATAATTAGGAAGTTTTAATCTATAATTTACTTTATTTTATCCCCCCGGTTAACTTTTAATGAACACGAATATTTATAATCTCAAAACACCTTTTTGTATATTAAGAGGAGAAAATTGCACTTTTCAGGAAAGATAACATTTATTTTTATTTATAAAGAGCCTCCTGTGAATTTTATGCAAATAAGAAAAGTTTCCTTCTGGGAAAAGGCGTTTAAATAAACCTCCTGTGTTTATCTCATGAATGCGTAAACAATACGGAAAGTGCCGGAACCCACAGAAAGCCGAGGATAGCGGATGATGCCTTCAGATTAATTACGTTAACACCTTAACAAAAAACAAAAATCTGTATTTTAAGAAAATTTACTTGGGAAACGTTCTTCCACCAATGCATCCCTAACCAGTGCAGAATCTTCGCCCCAGCAGGTAAAGGGTTAATGGATAAAAAGGAAAGTCTAATTAAAAAAAAAATTACTATAAAGTTTTTGTTAAACTTTTTTCAGCTCCCAGAAGGAATTCTTTACGTTTTTCTGGCTTTCATCTTGATTCCCATGCAGATAATTAGATGGATAAAAGCGCGTTTATGTACAGTAAACAAACCACACAATTGACAAAATTCAATTTTTACCCAAATGAAAGCCAAAAATGAGACATTAACTCCGTGAGTGCCATGCCGAGGGTTAATGTGTTACTCGGTAGGTCTCGGTAATTTGAATAATCTCATGGGGGGGGCATCATCCTGGAGGAATTCCAGACAATTGTTCAGTCAAAATATTATTTAAATCCATCAGCAAAAGTTCACGTTTCAGTCTTGATTTCACCGCCGGCTAATGGATGGATTAGTATCGGTACAGCGAGAGAACATGAGCGGCGCGTAAAACCTGACCCGGTACATCGACGACGTATCGCAGAGACAAACAGATAATCAGACACGACGGCCCCAGCTTTCTATTCTGCGTCTATCCCGTTATATTAACCCCTTGCTCCCAGGATCCTGTGATATTAATGGGTTAATGACCCGGCCTTTGATCTGCCTGTCATGGCCGATAAATCTCATCCAAACCAACGAAGACGGATTGGATTTATTCGCCACATAAAGTGAGCAGATAATGTTCCGTTTGATCCATCGGATCATAATATTTGATGCCAACTTTCCATTCTGCAATAATATTAAAAAAACAAAGCGTGCGGAACGCGCCGGGTCCGGGACAGACATGTTTAGGTTTTATTTCTCTTCACCGACCGCCGGAGCTGCAGTCACATCGAGACCTCGCTCTGCAAACCCCCAAACCGATGTCTGGTACAGGGGCACAACGGCGACAGAAAATAAAAATAATCACTTTCATTAATTATCAAAAATGGCAGGTAAAGCAGCGTCCAATGCGAGGGTTTAGAACCTGAAATAAGAATTATTGTCCAGATCGCTCGTCATCCACAAGAAAAGCAAAAAACGGCTGCTTCCTGGTTTCTCTCATTTTACTAAAATCGGAAGATTTGCAATAAGTTCTTATACGGGAAAATGAAGCATTTTTTATACATAAAGCTAGGAAACCAAAGGTCACGGAATAAAAACATTTTTTTAATGTTTGCGCCAACAAATTGCAAAATGCAAACGATTCCGGCTTTAAATTTCCCGTATCTCACAAATCATATTTTTAAAAGAAAAAATAAGCAGCCGAGCTGTTTTGATTCTGAGACCGGCGCGGTTCGGATGATAAATCTCGTGCCCCCCGAATGGCGGCCAGCAGCTCGAGCTGATTCTTTGTGCCATTTGCTTGTTCACTCCATTTGCTGCGCCGATGACATCATAAGAGTTATTTAAACCTCTTGGCAGAGTTAACTCCGTATGGTTGGCCGATCCTACAGTGAAAATAAATTCTTCGATCCGGGGGGGGGGGTTGGATCCAAAAACTTCAAAATGAGGTCATCACTTTTAGCTTTCTTAAGGGTGTTTTATTTAAAAAAAAATCTATATTTATTATTCAAATACTGAAAGAAAAGTTCCCAAAGTTTAATAATATTTTGGAGTTTAGAGGAAAAACTTCATGAAAGTCTCTTTCACCGATCCGATATCACAGATTCCCAACCCCTGCTTTATTTCTTATTCTTATTTATTTAAATATTATTGCTTTTGTTTAAATATTTGCAAAAAACGGGAATCTCCCCTCCACAGGGGGGTGCCCCTGCGCAGGGTATAACATCCCGGGAAGGAACTCCGCTGCTTTACAGACGAAGGTCCGGGGGCTTCTCGGGAGTTTCTGGCGCAGACTGTAACTTCTGCTTGTTTCGGATATAATGTATCAACAACAACAACAAAAAACGTGAAAAATAATCTCTCTTTTAGGTAAAAAACAAAAAATCTGTATTTGGATTCCTCCCAAAGCGGCTAAAAATAAAATGGCTTCGGAGTGAGTTTTGGGAGTCCGAGGATCTGACATTAAAGTGTTTTGGGGGGAAATTCTTGTAATTATTATTATTACCATCTGATTGTTTTTTTAATTTATTCTTTTTTTCTTGATTTTTGTATTTGTTACAAAAATAGCAGATTTATTAAAACGTGTAATAAATAGCCTTCCGATACATGACGTATTGGTTGGCGGCGGCCGCAGGTGTGCATGTCGCAGCCCTAAGCCCCCCGAGTTCCACGGCTTTTCAATTAGCCGCCTCGACACGAGTTTGGGAGCCGAGATTAATGGCCGCTCTTACGGAATGTGGCGCGCGAATGAATAATAAAGTTTTCCAGAAAAGCCACTTTCATCGACTCCACATTAATGACGATTCCTGAATGACTTTATTCAGAAATCATTATTATTTGTATAGATTAGAATTTTCCATCCTTTCCGTCGTTATAATGAAAGTGTAACTAATATAATAATTCATTTTCTGCCAGAAATCATCGCTTAGCAACTATTGGAAAATCCGACCGGCGGAGATTCTTTCCACCAGAAAATTCATGATCGTTGGAATTAAACGAACGCTAAAATGAGGAGGCCTGCGATGGATCAGAATTATTAAAAGGAAGTGTTGAGTTAATTAAATAAGGGAAAAGTAATCCAAAAACGTAAACGCAAAGAGAGCGGCGCGGCCGACGAATCGCACCGGAGACGAAAGCTGCAGCGTCCGGCCGCTAGATGTCCGTCTTCTGGAGACTAAAAGTTTAGGAAAACGCATGAAATTATTAGGGCAATAAATAGACAGCGGCAGTTTCGGGGAGGGGGGGGTATTAATCACAAATGGCTGTTTAAAGATAATTAGATTTAAAGCTCATTAGGAAACATTTACCCCCAAAAATCGGACTTTTCATACATCGCTATTAAATGGGTTCTTCCACAACAATAACAAAAAAGAAATATTATGTTTACATTTTTGCTTTTTTTTTTTACTGTAATTCCTCGTAAAAAACCCCCAATTCACAGCGTCTCGCTCCCCCGTACCCGGTGACCGGCGCGCGGAGTGTTACGACGTCATTAATAATATTGCGATTCGGTTTGGGGTAAAGCGCCGGAGGTTAAACGAGGCTGGAAATGTCGGCTTAATAACTCGCGGTTTTATAAATTATTATTATTCCCAGAATTGAGTGCCGGACGAGTGGACTCATTTCTATCGTAAGTGCTGATCGAGGATGAAAAGTCTTTTAAGGAGTTATATATCAGGTTTCTGTGCTCGGCACTTCATCAAACGCTCTATTCCAGCGCTAAAACCACTCCAACAAGTACGTCGATTAATTGAGAGGGTTTGGAGATAAACGCGGCTTGTCGGAGCCTCCATTAAAGAGTCCGCGCCGGGTGTCTCATTAACTCAACATTCATTCATTAGCAAATCCAGTGAAGAAAGACAGAAGCCGCCTCCGAGATTAATGGTTCTTATCTCCTCATCTCATTAAGATCGGCTCAATTAGGGAGAGAGAGGGGGAGAGAGAGAGAGAGAGGGGGAGAGAGAGAGAGGGGGGGGGGAGAGGGGGGGAGAGAGAGAGAGAGGGAGAGAGAGAGAGGGAGAGAGAGAGAGAGAGATGCAGCGTGCCCAAACACTGATACCCGGAGCCCTGGTAACTTCTAGTGTTTATTATATGAGTAACAAAGTAACACAAAAAGCAAGAAGATTCTCAAACAGCGCGCCCCTCGTATCTGCCCCGTATCTGCCCAGTATCTGCCCCGTATCTGCCCCGTACCTGCCCCGGATCTGCCCCCGTATCTGCCCCGTATCTGCCCCCATATATGCTCCGTATCTGCCCCCGTATATGCTCCGTATCTGCCCCGTATCTGCCCAGTATCTGCCCCGTATCTGCCCCGTATCTGCCCCCGAATCTGCTCCGTATCTGCCCCGTATATGCTCCGTATCTGCCCCGTATCTGCCCCCGTATCTGCCCCGTATCTGCCCCGTATCTGCCCCGTATTTGCCCCGTATCTGCCCCGTATCTGCCGCGTCGCCGATGTCTCGTCTTCAGTAACATCAGCGGCTGAAACCGCACGGCCTTTCATATGAAGGATTTGCAGATTATCCTCTAAACAAAGTTATTGTAACGTAAAACAAACAAACACCATTAAGTATTTCGAGTAAACAACGATTCTAAGAGAACCTCTAATCCTACAAATCATTTCCAAATGCCTCGCATAATGGAGGGCAAATATTGGGTTAGCGGGGGCTTTACTCGCGGCTCTCCTTCGCTCCGCTCTCAGCTCTCCTTCTCTTTTTGTGTTTTTTTTGGGTGATTGCGCTGAGATTTGGGATTTTGTACCCATGGGAAGCGCACACCTGATTACCTTTCCACCCCACCAGGTGTACTTGGCGGGATTAAGAGATCAACCGCGTGGAGCTTTTATCCTTTCTAAATATGGAACGAACAATATGGTCTTAGCCGAGTACAAATCCCCATCGAGATGACTTCGGAAATATTTTCACATGAAAGGTCGCTTGTTTGCAGAGACGTAAGAGGCCAAAGATTCGTAGGAAAAATGGATAGAGATGCACTCCAAAAAATGGAGCTTTTAGTAAAAGTCGATATTTCTTATTGGACCAATGTGGAAAAAATATAAATTTCTATAAGCTTCTGAGATATAAAAAAATAATAATTATAATACCAATAATAATAATAATAATGATAAATAATAATATAGATTATAATAATACAGTAAATAATAATAATGATTAATAATAATAAAATAATAAATAATAATATAAATAATAATAATGATAATAATACAGTAAATAATAATAATAATAATAATAATAATAATGATTAATAATAATAAAATAATAAATAATAAACGGGGTGGACGAGACATCTAACCAGGAGGGGAAAAATTACAACAAGAGACCGGAATCTAACACTAGAGAGTCAGAGACTGAGATGGAACGGAAGGAAGTTTTACTTTACTGAGAGGGTGGTGGATAAGTGGAACAGCCTCCCAGCAGAGGTGGTAAAGGGTAATACAGTGAGGGGATTAATTTATTAAACCATTAAATAAAGCCTTTTGTTGCTTTTAACACTCGTGATAATTAAAGTCCCTTAAATTCAGATATTGTTGTATTATTCCTCTGGGCTGATGGAAAGAGTTAAATTTCCGAACCGACCTAGAAAGGAATTTAGTAACAAACAGAAAAAAACCCACATAAATACAGAAATACGACGTGCGGAATAACAGCTTTTCTTATAATAAAATCTAAAAATGGGGCAGAAAATTCAGATGAATTAATCTTCACATTTATCGTCTCTGAAATTCTCCGATAAAGATATAGAAAAATGTCGCAGCTCAGAAACAGGCAGTGACGGGTAAACAGCGGTCAGTGCGGCTCCTTAACGGTACTTTTATTGTTGGATTCGGCCCAGAATGGTTAGCGTTACCGTGCGGCTTTCAAGATCACCGAAGCGGTGCATGCGACCCCAAAATGTATAATTCAATCGTCTTAAACTCCGAGACACCAACATTTCATGTAAACGAGGCGAGGGTGACCGGTGTCACCTCTTCTGTGACCGAGCCAATTCCAAGAAACCCATTTCAATTTATCCCAACTCTTCGGCCCCCGTAATAAAGGAATTGCCCATCAGACGACGGGGCCAGAGACCACTGAAAGAACAAATAATATCAAAATAATCTAAAATTATTACAACAACGTGATCACGGAACCGACTAGAACATGGTTCCTTTCGTGAAGGTGTAAAAAGGAGTAACTCCTCATTTAATTGGATAGGGAAAATATTCCGTCAGATCCCATCCTCCGCGTCGGATCAAACGCAGTAATAACCACACATAGGAAACAGATGGATCGACTCGCACGGCGACGCGAACAAAAAGTCCGCTTCAAACCAAATAATTCATCGTTATTTTTTCTGCATGACGGGCCGCCTGCTATTTGGGTTTTCTTATCTAGAATAGATTTTGGAAAATCTTCAAGGAATTTCAGGTTTAAACTTCAAGTCTTTTCTGAGCCAGAGGGTAAGGATTTCAGTCGAGCAAATAATGTATAATTCTCTTTTTCTTTCTTTTCCCGGTGTTTTGATGTTGAGTATATATTTTTCTTCCATTCGCTCTAATCTTGTTAAGAAAGTACATCGTTTTTAAATGAAAGGCTTATTTTTCCCTTCGGGATTTCAGAAAGTAACAAAAACACGTTGTCAAGAATGTCTTAAAATTCAGTTACGGAAAACGTATAGAATTTCTTCCCCGTCAGTCTGTTCTTAAATGTATCAATCAAGCCGAAAACCCCAAACGCGATTCAGAAAGCGACGTTTGGAGATGAAATCTCTTTTACGGGAGTTAAAACTGGGTAAGAATAACGGAAATAGTCATTTCCAGAGAACACGGAAAGACAAAAACCGCCATTTACCCTGGAAGGTTAATCCCCAAAACAACCTGAACCTCACAGGCTGAGCCGCAACAACGAATAAAACGAGCCGCTAGAGTAACGCAGTCCTTTCAGTCCATCAGGTCCAACCTTCTACCCCCCCCCTGCTATTTATTATAAAGAGCTGCCGGGATGAAGCCTCCAGGAGGGGGCGCCATCTTCAGAGAGGGTATCAGGTAGCCGGGGACCCCCATGTCTTAAATATCGCTGATGCAGCAAATATTCATTGGAAATTCACAAACAATGTGGGGGTCTTTTGGAGCGGCGCTGTGTACCCAGAAACGGGGGAAATGGGGGGAGGTAATACCCCTAAAAGGGTACAGGGAGGATTATTTGCCCCAATGAATTCCACCCAGTTACTTTCTACCGTCGAAGGTGTGATGACAATAGAAAAAAACTGAGTAGAGAAGGACCTGATGGAGGATCGGGGACATTAACTACCGTTCCTGCAGATAATTGAGGATAATTTCTTGCTTTTGCTTCTCGATTTGCTAACGAGTCACTTCCTCTTCCTGTCCCCATTCCCCCGGCCCCCCCGGCCCCCCCCTGACACCGCAGCGTTCGTTATTTCGCAGGCAGAACAATAATATTTGAAGAGTCACAGTCGTTAAAGCGCGATTACGATCAGACGCTTCTCACAAGGATATGTTTTCCGGCAGAAAGGAAACATTTGGGTCGGACGGGGTTATTTGGGGCAGAACGTACAGGGAGCAGGCCGGGGGGGGGGGGGCGCGCATGGTTTTTATTTTCCGTAATTTTCAGATTACTTTCGATTAGCGTTTTCTTGAAATGATGTGAAATAGATCCGAGTTAAATCATTACGGCTCGTTCCCTGCCATGTGCCACTTTTTTTTTTAAGGCAAATTACCCCTGACCCCGGGGTTACGGAGCTGAGCGCACCGCGACCCGGGGCATTTCCTCCGCGTATTAATAGGCCTGTAATACGGAACCGGCGCGCCCCGCGCTGACTTTACCTTTTCTTCAATAAACGGTGAAATTGTGTTTTTTTTTCTCCTGGAAGAAGTCGGTTCGGAAACTTCCAGCATCCGCCGCCCGCCACAAACCAAAGTCTTCTATAAATCACGCGTTAGGGGGATGAATATTTTTGTGGCCTCCGCAGTCTCCCGGTTGGAAGACGTCGGAGGTTTTGTTTTCGTTCTGTTGAGTCGGGGCTTTTAGGCCGCGTTTCCCGCTGTGACGTCGGCGGCCCCTGCACGCCAGATTTATAGCGTTTGGGTCGAGGCATTTATTAAGCGGAAAACCTGCCCCCGCTCCACGGAGATTTGCCACCCCGGAGCCCTATTTCAGAGGGCGTCGTTAACCCATTCTTGCCCTCGTGCGCCGGGCGGCTTGCCGTTAAACGGTTGGATTTCTATAAACGCCGAAGAGGTTACAGAAATGAAACGAGAGGAAACAACGCAATCCCGAGCAAAAAAAGTGAAGTTCCCACAAATCCAAAAATCCCAATAAAGAGGGCAAAATCTCAATAAACGAATAATTAAAGCCGATCGGGCCGGGAGGGGGAGCGCCGGATATTAAAAACTCGTTACCTTAGGAACGGACGATTTACATGGATGACATCACTCAAACCCCCCCTCCCGCCAAAAATAACACGCAACCGCGGGCGGAATTCTCCGGAAAATTGGTCGATTCCGACAGAACTAATAAAATACACGAAGACGCGCGTTCCGTGGACCCCGCTCTGCGGGATTTGGAGGGGTTCATCTGCCCCGTTTGAGTTTCCGGGAAATTAATGTCTTAACCCTCTTAGCGCCGGAGGGGTGTTAATAATTAACCTCATTTTTAAAAACAACGTCGTCCTCTTCTGGCCGCGTTTTGGGTGAAGCGAAGGGGCAGAAATAATAAAAAAAGAAAATAATCACTTAGCTGAATTAATAATTTGATGTCTCTTAAAAAAACCCTCGGACTCCCTGGAATAATATTAGTTTTAGGGCTCCAGAAAACGAAGAAACAGTAATTATGGAATTTTCGCTTGTCTTCACTTTTTTTATATAATTTCATAGGATTGGCCCTAAAGTGCATCCAGCTGTGTCCACACGCTAGGCCCGAGCTGCCAGGGGCCGACTGCTCTGTACGGTCTATAGGGAAGGGGGCCGGAGCGGAGACAGACGCCGGTTCTCTGTAACTTAGTGCAAATTAATGAATTTAATCAATAAATAAACGTAATTAATAATTGAATTTAATGAATAAAATAATTCATCGGACAGAATTTAATTTGGAATAAAATATTATTTAGTAATAAATATAACTAAAAATACACATTTTTGGGGGTCTCGGTCACCGATCTCCTTATTCTATCACCACCCGGTGTTACGTTAATACGGACCGGCATAGTTTGGGGTGGGGGATGGGCGGTCTTCATTTTAATGGCGTTTTAAAAGTCCAATATAATGGGAATATTTTATAAATTAACATAATAAAAACTATTTTATTATTTTATCTCCAAAAAAAATATTATCTACATTTTCAAGTCTGCGGCCGACGTGGAAAATCCGGCACGCGTTCAGCTTCCGAAGGGGAGGAATAACGATACGGCTGGGAGGGTGACAGCTTCACCTTCATTCGTAACTCGTAAGCCGATCCCACGCGGCGGCCGCCATATTTTTTTAAGAAGAGAACAGCGAGCAGAAGCTATTTAATCCACGACGCCGGGGAGGAATAAAGTCGGGATTTAACGTCAGTCTTTGAAGAGCTGTTACTCTGGCGATGGGGATGAGTAGGTGGGCCGCAAAAAAAATAATAATTTACGAGCCGCTTGGCTTTTATGTGTGAAACGGGTTCAGCCGCCAATAATCCGGGAATCGGGGGGGGGGGACGCCGGCCGTTCCAGCAGAGAGAGATTTATGAAAACAGTAAATCTGAGATCTGGAGAGAAATTTGGCTTCAAACGGTTATTGGGATTTATAAAAATATTATATCAGAGTTCCTCGGATCGTTCCGGAATCTTTTACCCCAACGGCTTCATTTACTTTGGGAAAAGCTCAAAACCTGGACTTTTAAATTAGGCAGCTCCCCGCTTTTATTCAAATTTAGCACCAGACGTTCCGACACATTTATATCCAGCTTTTTACCCCAAACTGCCCTGGAGTTCCCATTTATGGCTGATATTTCACATTTTATTTCGAGTTAATTTCCAAAACTAACAATTTCAATAAAACCTAAAAAATGATAAAATATTTCTAATTTATTTTCATTCAGAGGAGAAAAAAATAACAAAAATACTAAATGTAACATTTTTGAAATCTGCATTTTTTTTGCATTGTTTTTGGTTCAGCTCGAGATAAATCATAAAATGTAACCAATCGGAATCGAGGTGATAACCGGCAGCCTCGAAACGTAGCCTTTTTGCCCCAAATATTTTAGTTGAAACAAAATACGAACCCAAAGCGTAAGCTGCAGCTCGTTTTAGGAAATAAATCTCAAATTAAAACGTTTTGTTTGGAAATAAAATTCCCGACTCGGGAGAATTCACAGAATTTCACATTTTAGGGACGATAGAAAATATCAGTAATTTAACGGCCGTTTCCTCTCCGCGGCCCTCGGCTCCGATCTGAACCTGCTGGGGGTATTAACCCCGCGAGAGCCCCCCCCTACATTACAGGCAGAAAGCCGGGGGGCAGGGGGGTCCCAGATACTGACGGAAAGTACAGCTTTTTTGGACCATTTGAAGTCAGAGACTCGGGTGACATTTCTTGCCATCTTCCTAAAAGCATCATCCTGCGGCCCCCCAACTCCCATCATGCTCAGACAACCCAAACGTTTCAGGCTAAGGTGCGCAGAGCCCGGAAGTACCTGCCCTCCTCGCCATCGACAGAAACATCTGTATTGCGTCGGGACAGACGGGTTGTATGGCAGCCCCGGGAATGGTAACTTAACCCGTGAAGCGCAGAGCGTGTTGGAAACCTAAGGTCGCGGGTTCAATTGCACGCACATGTTTTATTCCGCCGGCCCGCATATAAAAATCATAAACATGAGTCACTGGATTTCCACGGAGAGTCTCTGCCCTCCTCGGCTGAGCGGCCGCTCTGTGCCGTGATTTGTTGAAACACTTCAATCCGCTTCCCTTTGTAAATAAACATTAATCAGCTCTGCGTGCGGACGGCGGCGGCGCACACGGCGGAGGGACGCGGCGGCCCCTGATCCTTCAAATACAATCGACGCTTTCACGTTTGATCAGACGGAGTCGGGCCGAGGATCCCGACGGGTTAAACGCTGACATATTAGAATGAAAACCTGCGCGTTTGAGTCCCTCCGGAGCGAGCGTCTCTTTTAACCCCGCTTGGGAGGCAATCAGAGGTCTGCAAATTGGGGTAAACAATACAATTTAAACATCGCGCTCAGCCGTATCCACTACCCATGTGTCTCGATTAATTACACACCGAGTCCTGTTCTAAACAGCAGAGCGTGACCCTGCGGCATACGCAGGGTTAAAGGGACTCTGCGACCCAGATGGCGCATATCGTTTTACTGCTAAACAACGCAATAGCGCAGAGGGGTTTTTACACGTTACCACATGGATCCGTACAGTTCATTGCCACGTACGTGGCGCTGTCATGGTACCGGCTCGTATCTCCCGTCTCGCCCGTCGGCCGCTAATCACCCCCGACAGCCCACATTTGGCTCACGAGGTTAAATATAATTGGCGATGACAGCAATTAACCCAAAAGGAAATATTAAGCGTTATCCCGGTGAACAGGGAGCTCCGTGACGAGAGACGCCGGACTCCGCCATTCCACCCCACAGAAGTCCACGGATTCTGTGAAAATATTAACCGGATCCGCAGGCGTTTGGCCGAATTTCTATCGTTTCACATGATTTTATTATAAACGTTGTTAATGTACAGGGTTGCCGGGGGCCCCGGTACCTGCCGGCTCCATAAATACTAAAAAATCCTCTCTCCTCTCCATCACTCTCCCCGCAGACACCGGAAACGTCTCGCTGGATCCTGAACGAACCCAAAAAAGCAGCTTTTCATCAATATTTTTGCGAAATTCCCGCTGATGACCCCCCCATCCGTCACAAATCCCTGCGTTTAACCCATTTCATGCTGTCGGTTGTTATGCGAGCCGATGGTTTCTTATGAAATGGCCTAACAGCCGGAATGTTCTGTGTCTGCCGATCATCGGATGCGGATCCGTCCCACCGCTTAGCGGATAATTCCATGAAGGAAGATATTTGGGTTCCTGGACAGATCCGTGTCGGGGGGCAGGTAACACTATTGCCCCTTGTAGACGGTTTCTGGGGGGTATTTACAGCCTTACAGCCCAACAGCCCATCCCATCGCACGCCGACATCTTCTGATAACTTAGTATCTCATTGAAAGGAATCGCCATCCTTTAACCCCTACCTCCCCCGGCCGGCTTTTTGGGATAATTCCGTGCTTTTTACGGTAATTTTCATTCAGGAAAGAAATGGATCTTCTCTAAACGTCTTTAACGAGTTCAGAAAAAAGTCCAAACGTTTATAGGGGGTATAAAGTTTCCCGCTTTCCGAGGGAGTTTGTTTGGAACGGTTGAGCGGCGGCGCGGCATGCGAAGGAATGGCGGCGGGTCGGACTGATATCGGATCGGTCGGTTAAACGCCGTGCGTCGGTTCTGTTCATAAAAATATGAAGCAAACAGAGATTAACAAACGCAGAATGCAAGCAAAGATTCGCTCTGAGTATCAAATCCCATAAATACGCAGCGAAAAATGTCAAAAATATAAAAATATAAAAAGTATAAATATACCGGTAAACGCGGAATGTGAGTAAGAGGCCCCGAGGAATCCTAAATATACATATTTCCCCCAGATCTGCCATTTTAAGGGCAGGTATAGGGGTATTTCTAGTTACAGGTAGGGACAGGTATAGGGGTATTTCTAGTTACAGGTAAGGGCAGGTATATGAGTATTTCTAGTTACAGGTAGGGGCAGGTATAGGGGTATTTCTAGTTACAGGTAGGGGCAGGTATAGGGGTATTTCTAGGTACAGGTAAGGGCAGGTATAGGGGTATTTCTAGTTACAGGTAGGTGCAGGTATAGGGATATTTCTAGTTACAGGTAGGGGCAGGTAGAGGGGTATTTCTAGTTACAGGTAGGGGCAGGTATAGGGGTATTTATAATACAGGTAAGGGCAGGTATAGGAGTATTTCTAGTTACAGGTAGGGACAGGTATTGGGGTATTTCTAGTTACAGGTAAGGGCAGGTATAGGGGTATTTCTAGCTACAGGTAAGGGCAGGTATAGGGGTATTTATAGTTACAGGTAGGGACAGGTATAGGGGTATTTCTAGTTACAGGTAGGGACAGGTATAGGGGTATTTTTAGTTACAGGTAGGGACAGGTATAGGGGTATTTCTAGTTACAGGTAGGGGCAGGTATAGGGGTATTTCTAGTTACAGGTAGGGCAGGTAGAGGGGTATTTCTAGTTACAGGTAGGGGCAGGTAGAGGGGTATTTTTAGTTACAGGTAGGGACAGGTATAGGGGTATTTCTAGTTACAGGTAGGGACAGGTATAGGGGTATTTCTAGTTACAGGTAGGGGCAGGTATAGGGGTATTTCTAGTTACAGGTAGGGACAGGTAGAGGGGTATTTCTAGTTACAGGTAGGGGCAGGTATGGGGGTATTTCTAGTTACAGGTAGGGGCAGGTAAAGGGGTATTTCTAGTTACAGGTAGGGGCAGGTATGGGGGTATTTCTAGTTACAGGTAGGGGCAGGTAAAGGGGTATTTCTAGTTACAGGTAGGGACAGGTATTGGGGTATTTCTAGTTACAGGTAAGGGCAGGTATAGGGGTATTTCTAGCTACAGGTAAGGGCAGGTATAGGGGTATTTCTAGTTACAGGTAGGGGCAGGTATAGGGGTATTTTTAGTTACAGGTAGGGACAGGTATAGGGGTATTTCTAGTTACAGGTAGGGACAGGTATAGGGGTATTTTTAGTTACAGGTAGGGACAGGTATAGGGGTATTTCTAGTTACAGGTAGGGGCAGGTATAGGGGTATTTCTAGTTACAGGTAGGGCAGGTAGAGGGGTATTTCTAGTTACAGGTAGGGGCAGGTAGAGGGGTATTTTTAGTTACAGGTAGGGACAGGTATAGGGGTATTTCTAGTTACAGGTAGGGACAGGTATAGGGGTATTTCTAGTTACAGGTAGGGGCAGGTATAGGGGTATTTCTAGTTACAGGTAGGGGCAGGTAGAGGGGTATTTCTAGTTACAGGTAGGGGCAGGTATGGGGGTATTTCTAGTTACAAGTAGGGGCAGGTAAAGGGGTATTTCTAGTTACAGGTAGGGGCAGGTATGGGGGTATTTCTAGTTACAGGTAGGGGCAGGTAAAGGGGTATTTCTAGTTACAGGTAGGGGCAGGTATAGGGGTATTTCTAGTTACAGGTAGGGGCAAGTATAGGGGTATTTCTAGTTACAGGTAGGGGCAGGTAGAGGGGTGTTTCTAGTTACAGGTAGGGGCAGGTATAGAAGGTTGTCTCAGGTGCCAGGAGGAGAATTTATTCTGGAAGTGTTTTTCTTGATAAATGTTTTCTGTTCGTTGCCCGCAATCCAAATAAAAAGGTTTGGGGACTTTCCAGCGGTTGTTTTAAGGTTATTTTGTTAGAGTTTTTCAGCTTCATCTCTTTTGTTGAATTGTGCGTTTTGTGTAATCAGGTCCCATCCGTGACGCAGCCGCACGGATCACGAGAGAACATCTGGTGGTGAAGAGCATCTGGATGAAGCAGGAGCGCGACTCCCCAACTCAGAGCCCCGGCAGCAGACGCTGTGCCCATAATTATAGTAGATTTCTGAGCAGTGGAAAACTCTTTTGGGTTCATTCACTAAGAATTCGAGCGGCCTTGACTCCACTCCCAACATGCCAACACACGCGCTACAGCTTGTAGATTCATAAATCTGTGAGTTCTTTGTGAGGTCCTACGAGTGACTGAGACTTTACATTTTGCGAGTTAAAGGCGAGGACATGCATTGTTTTAAATGTAACTTTTGTCCGATTTGTGCGACAATTTACAATAATTTAGTGAATACGCTACTTCGTATAGATTGGGATTAATTCCTTCTCAGATCCTGATCGTTTGCATCGAGAGAGAAAGAGAGAGAGAAGGAGAGAGAGAGAGAGAGAGAAGAAGAGGAGAGTATCTGCATTTTTTAGACAGATTCACTTCCAGGAATTCCCCGGCCGATGAATCCAAACTCGCCGCAAGCTGCTGATGTAAGAAAGCGGAATGAAAGATACGCCAAGCGCTCCGCGAAGCGCGCCCCTTATCCCCCCTGCGACGGTTATTTTAACCTGAAAGGAGGTGGAAGCGGTTCGTGCGGCAGGAGAAAGGCCGCATTGTGCTGCGTTTTCTGTTGACATTAAACAAATATTTAAGTAAACTGTCAGCCGGGGAAATGCCTTCCATTCACTAATCTCTTAATAAGAGAAGGTAATGAGACGTGCGGGTTCTGGAATTGGATGAAATGAGACGCTGCTTCATTATTCAGACGCATTAGAAATGGCTGCGTAACAATCCTGATTAACCTTTAAATGGCCAGATGATTGATAATCCTGCGCGGGATTTCCTTCAAACATTTTCACCTCATTTTGCGATTAAAGATAAATTAACCTTCTTAGCCGGAAACCGATGAATGAGTTTCCTAAAATGTCAAATTCTTTGCTTCCTCTCGCTTTCTTTCATAAAATTCCCCAATTCTTTAAGGATTAGGTCATTTTCTTGCGCACAGAATAATAATAAGAATCTAATTTTTTAATAAAATAAAACTTTTGAAACTTTTTTTTATAGAATAATAATAATTTTAAAGTTTCCGCAGCCAGACTGTGGGCGGTAGCTGTAGGTTTAGTTATTTAGCGAGGAGGTCTCTCTGCCGTCTCCATGCACTCATTTTTCACTATAGAGACCATCCTTTCTCACCGTGTACATGCCAACAGTCCCGACGTGTAATTATCCCACGCGCCATAGTATGGACTCCATCCGTTTCCTGGCGTTTCCGAAGATTCCCGCTTCTCATTGGATTTATTAAGCGGATGCTTTTGAATTGTGTAACTTGCGGGATGAGCTGAAAACGATTCTGATTTTTATTTTTTTCCCCAGTTCTGATTGAAGAGGAAACGTCCTCCGTATCGCCGCGTAGATCGTCGTGTTTAATGCGGCATCTATTGGGCGTTAGCTTCGTTATCTGCCATAAATAAAGGAAGAACTGATTTTTATTAAACGTTTAAGATACAAAGTATCGGAGCATATAGAAAAGTCGGGAATAAAAAGGCTGTTTTTCCCGTTTGGAATCCGCTTTTCGGCGAGATAATTCTATCTAAATACAGATGGCCGATTCCCTCGCAGAAACTACCAAATTCTGCTAGAAAAAGATCCCAATCTGCCTGTTTTTGAAGACGCCGGGTCGCACAGTTCAAGGTTTAGGGCGCTGGCGTCCGGTCAGGAGGAACGCGAAACGCAGCTGCCTGATTATTCCCGCTCTGAGGGGAAAAGGGGATTTCATCTTCTCCCGTTCCAAAAAACCTTCCAGAAATCAAACCATCGAACAAATGCAATAAAGAAAAGAAAACACGTTTCTTTTTGATTTAGGAATTTTGCATATTTTGTCAATTTGTCTCCATAATATCTAAAATAACTTTGCTTATAGAAACCATCTGGGCTGGGAGGATCTCGTACTTCGGTTAAACCGGCCTGGATACACTTGCTGAGCCGCAAACGCGTCGTTTTAAGTAAAAATGTTAATTAGGGATAAAGGAGACCCGAAAAGTGTCTTCTCGGACCTCAGAAGGTAGCCAGAGATCTTCCTGCGACGGAACGGGAGGTTTCATCTTTCTGGGCTTCAACCTCCAAAGAAAGAGCGGGTAAAACGTGGCCCCTGGCGATTTCCAAACCGTCCTCAATGGGTAGCGCCATCACCGGCTCCTGTGCCCTGCCGATTCCTGGGCCTTAGTGGACATGGGCCTTATGGCCATTGGAGCTCGCGCAGTACAGACTGAGGGCCACAGGGCCTATGCACGGCCCTGCACTGCTTTCTGTGGTTGTGGAAGGGCCCCGCTGACAGGGATGCAGGGGCCATAGGGAATCGCCTAGATGTCTCTGGAGTTTGTTCTTGATTCACAGCCTCAGAGTCGCCGGCAGACGCACCACCTCGGTTATAGCCGCGATTCATACGAGTAAAGATGGCGCCTCCTGCTCCAGACACAAAGAAGCGACAGCCGTTTGTACGCAGGTATTACAGGTCGCCTCTGCGCGTCCCGCTCATTTTCCACATAACCCCTCGTCGGGGCCGTCGATGATTTCACTGGAACACGGCAGGAAAATATTTGGCTGCTGCGCGGGGGTTAAAGAGAAGCCTCATACAGGCAGCAAGTCCAAAAACCACAGGAGTCCCATTCTGGATGAGGTCATCACATTAAAGAAAATAATTGCTGTGTGAAGTGATGATGTCAGGACGGAGCGGTTCCCTCCACTGGTTCTGGGATATTTTTTTCCTTGACAATTTACAGATATTCTGGTTTGTTTAACCCTTTCATGCCGGAGCTCCCTGCATAAAAACACAGAGCATGTTGTGCTCTATTGATTATAAATCTGAATGCCTTTATTTACGAAAAATGAAACCCTGTCCTGCTTGAATCGCCATGGAAATGTCACGTTTTTTGTCTCCTTCTTCAGAAACTCCCAAGGGAGCAAAGACACCGGCAAAAGCTGAAACATGGAGCGCGTCGGGACCGTCTGCCCAAGTTGTGGATGATATACATTTCGTTTTGTTCATTTATATGACTTTGGTCCGTCTATACTCAGAGTGTCCATACTCAGCATGTCCTTACTCAGCGTGTCCTTACTCAGCGTGTCCATACTCAGCGTATCCATACTCAGCATGTCCATACTCAGCGTGTCCATACTCAGCGTATCCAAACTCAGCGTGTCCATACTCAGCGTGTCTATACTCACCGTGTCCATACTCAGCGTGTCCATACTCAGCATGTCCTTACTCAGCGTGTCCATACTCAGCGTGTCCATACTCAGCATGTCCAAACTCAGCATGTCCATACTCAGCGTGTCCTTACTCAGCGTGTCCTTACTCAGCGTGTCCAAACTCAGCATGTCCAAACTCAGCATGTCCATACTCAGCGTGTCCTTACTCAGCGTGTCCTTACTCAGCGTGTCCATACTCAGCGTGTCCATATCCCGGGGGCTCTGCGGAGCTCCTCCAGGTCATGGAGCTAAATCTCCGGGTCACAGGAGCAGCTTTTAGACACGCCCACTTCCTACCCATTTCCGCTCCCACCCTCATACAAGCTTAAGGCATTAGTCATTCCCATAGACATCATTAGCCCCACCCCTCATGAGGCCACTTCCCCCGAAGATGGACGGCTTCGGAGAGCCAGGAAGTTCTCAGGTACGCGAATCCAGGAGTTCCCCCCATTCAAAAAATATACATTATCCCAAAAATCCATTAACAAAAACCATTAGTATAAACGGCGGAGATCTTTCACAAACCGCGATGGTATCTTTCACACGCTCGGCATCTCATCGCTCAGGGTGAGAAGATTAGACGAAACGCAATTAAAGAGTTTCAACATCTTCAAAAAAAGTTGTTAATGATCTGTGAAGAGCTTTGGAGTCGTTAGCTCCGGATGAACTTCTCCCTGACGTCTGCACACCTTTGTGATTTTAAAGAAGAGATCCAGGCGTTAAATGGGCCATTACTTCTAAACATTGAGTCTCGGTGGGAGAGAAGGGTAGGAAACCTAAACGGTTAGACGCGATTTACCCAAACGGGACGGCAATCCATCACACGCCTGTAAATATGGGCTGATTACTTTGTGACGACATCTTTCCGAAGAAGGGGAAGGTGGGATTTCTACATACATTGCTTGGCCTTCGTGGTCACTGTGATTAGGATCAGGGGGAGAGCCTGGAAAGGATCCTCCAGAACCTCAACTGTCTGAGCTCACCGGATACAGGTGGACCTATCAGAGAGCCTTATGCAGGAGGTGATCCACCTGTCTATATGTGAAGGGCATCTGCTGGATACGTTAATTAAATGTGATGTCATAAAACAATTTAATGAGCAGCGACCATGAAGCCAACATCAGGAGCGTCTCCGTGACCCAAAGCCAGGGACTATGCTGCTTCTTCATGCTTGTTTACGGGGATATTAAAAAATTCCACGGTCCAAACTGATTTATAATCAAGGCTTCTCTCAACTTTGGCGCAAAGATTTTACGTTCTGCGTTGGATCTTCTCCCGTGAAGAGCAGCGGTCCAGAAACCCAACCTTAAGACATAAGAACGCGGCAGGATTGGTCTCACGGACTTGTTGGTAATGGACGGAAGAACATCGACGGGCTGTTACCGTGACGCTCGCTGAACACTTTATCTGCAGGAAGAATAATTATTCCAGTTTCGGTAAACGCGGCGAGAAGATGAACACGGCACAGAAATTCTGCCAGAAATGGGTGCCGGGGAAAGTAGACAAAGAGCGTCTGGAGACGTCTCTGCAATAAGACTTTCCATAGCAATTTACAAACAAATTAAATCACTTTCTCTAAGTGCGTTTTAATATACGGAGGTTTAAAGGAGGCCGAGTGCTAAGTCTTTGTGGCAGAAAGCGGCCTTTTAATGACGTGTCGCTGGAAAAACATCACGAACCGAAAACGCGGGTTGTTCTTAAAAGTAAATTTATAGGGAAAGATCATTTATCGAAACGCTCCGGCGCGTTAAAATAATCTTTGGATAATTACGTGTTCCAAGCGATGTTTTAATGATTTTTTTTTCTTGTAAAAAGCACCAATGGGGATAAATCATAAGAGGTCCTCCGGGAGTCAGCGGAAAGATTGGCCCCCGCCGCCCGCGGCCGCTTTCTTATCTCCACAATCCGATTTTCTGTCCTTTTTTTGGATGGATAAAATCTCACCAGAAATTCTGGTGAAATAATTGGAGGTTTTGTGGAAATGAATACGGATCCCAAAGTATTTCGGGTGGAAAGGGAAGGGGCCGGCGACTCTGAAATCTCCCCCCACGCCGCGGCCGCCGCGAGGGTCTCAGTTACTTGACAAATTGAGTTTTTTGTGAGCTGCCGCATTAATTTCAGCTCAGCTGCATTTAGGGTTTTGTCTCGATTTGTTTTATTGAGGAACATGGTCGTTGTCGAGCCGTCGGTGTCGAGCCGTCGTTGTCGAGCCGTCGTTGTCGAGCCGTCGTTGCCGAGCCGTCGGTGTCGAGCCGTCGTTGTCGAGCCGTCGTTGTCGCACCCTCGTTGTGCAGCGCATCCCGTCAGCCCATGAAGTCATTTTCCGGAGGGTAATTTGGGGGGGTTCCCTGTCCTTGTGAATTATTTAACGAGTGATACGGAGTTTAGAGCAGGATTTAGAAAGGCCAGATGCGCTTAAATGATATATCGGTACATTCTGACATATACCTGCCGTATGTCCTCGGATTCCAGGGTCAGTCTCCACGCTTGGCTTAACCCCCCCCCCCCCCGATATTAGTTTGCATTTGTTTTAAATAATGAATTCTTCATAATTCATGAGGGAAAAAAGTGAGTTGAATTGTATTTCCTTATTTTAAGTTATTTTTGTATATTTTCGGGTATATTTTGATCTGGTAACTCTTGCGGTTCCAGTTAAATTAACGCTACGGAGGGATGTGACCTCCCCGTGGCAAAGTGTCTCTGGAATGTAACTGTTAATGCTTTTTAACCAATTTCATGGGACAAACAAAAAAATGGCTATTCTTATTTGACGCTCAATTTGAACACACCTGGTAGCTGTTTTTTGGGGGATATATTGGATATTTTCCAATTTTTAAGTTGAATTGATTGCATTTGTTGAAATTTAAAACCCTGACCCCTGACCCCTGACACATTCCTAATTCGAAAAGCGATCAAAACTTCTGTCCATTATTGATCCATCTATGACCTTGATCTGATACTCCCTTAATCCCTTCACGACAAAGCCAGTACGGGCTCACAACGCATTGTCATTAATGTGCCAACGGGAATAAGGGGTTAATCCCACGGCTGTAGAAGCTCTTCCAGTTTTTCCCCTAAAGGAACAATAAAATTCAGAAAAAACTAATATGTTAACAGCCTGAGACAAGCGAGTGTTTCAACTACAGAAAATGTAATGTTTCTAATTTGTCCCTAAATTGCATTCGGATCGAATTAGTTTCCGGCGTGATCAGGAATCCGGTCACGCTCCGGCGCAGGACGGCGGTTCAAGGTCGAAGTTAGAACAGAGTTTCTTTATTATCCAAAACAGAAAAATAATAACCGATTCGCATACAGAATGAAAATGCAATTCGTTATATTCATTATATTCATTATATTCATTATATTCATACTCATAGAACGAGGGGAAATTATCATTTTAGTACCCGGGATTTGTGTTTTATTTGTGAAACATGAAGTGTTCGGGGGGATCCTCTAATCGTATTTTATATCCGAGGTTCCCGATCTTAAAATTCCCACATTAATAGGATATTAATAAGATATTAATAGAATAAGATATAATAATAATAATAATAATAGAATAAGTATAATAATAATAATAATATAAGATATAATAATACTAATAATAATAATAGTAATAGAATAAGATATAATAATAATAATAGAATAAGATATTAAGATAATAATAAGATATTAATAGAATAAGATAATAATAAAATAAGATATAATGATAATAATAGAATAAGATATAATAATAATAATAATATAAGATATAATAATAATAATAGTAATAGAATAAGATATAATTATAATAATAATAATAATAATAATAATAATAGAATAAGATCTAATAATAATAATAATAGAATAAGATATAATAATAATAATAATAATAATAATAATAATAATAATAATAGAATAAGATCTAATAATAATAATAATAATAATAATAGAATAAGATACTGTAACAGATCTGAAGACTGTCCGAGGCACGTGTAGAATGTGGATTTACTCTTCCGAAGCTCTCCGGTGATAATATTCGGCGCTTACACCTGGTTTGGACGGTAATTGTCTTTTGAACTGGTAGCTGATTGCAAACACATTGAGGGGGGTCCCACTCGGCGTCCCCCGCGAGGTCGGGGAACGCATTCTCTGACCCAGCTCATCGCTGATTGAAAACTTCATGGAACTTTACACAACTCGGATGATACTTTGAAGTTTCCATCATCCCTAAAGAGCTTCACTTATTTTGAAGGAATAAATGAAAGCCATGTGAGGAGAGGTATTTTATCGCTGGCAGCTGGCGCGTAACTTATAAGTTAAATTATTAGTTCAGAAGTGATTAGGGGACCCCCTGGCTGCTGGACGTTCAATGTCTGGCGACATCAGAGGATTCGGGGAGGTTAAACTCCAGCACTTGTACTTTCTGCGAACACAGATCATTCATCAAGATAAAAAGAGAAAAGATATAAATGCAAGGTTACGCATTTGGAGAGAAAGAAAACGAGCCTGAGAATCACCCATTAAATAGATGAACAAACGAGCAATTTGGAGCAAAAGTGAAGAATGAGGCAGTGAAAGTAATTATAACCTCGCAGCACATTGTTCAGGGTCCCACCCAAGTAGGGAGTAGGGACTGTCCCATCCACCCGGGACTGATGGCATGTGTAGGGCGATTGACCTGCTAATGTTTCTTTAACACCGAACGTCATACACCGAGGTCTGGCTTTCTTCATTTTCTTTTTCTATCGGGTGACCTTAGATAATTAACCCTTTAACCCTTTCAGGGCTGCGGCACAGAAAGGGTTAACGTGGCGATAGCACGCAGATGAAGTACATCGGGGCGGGTGACTTATACCTCCATGAATCATAAATCTTTACATTTTTCATTCCCCGTGACAGGGAACAATCGCAAGAGAGCTGACGGAATAACAAGGTTAAAACGAGCGGATAATCTCAGAATGTAGCAGCCCAGAATTATATTGTCACCGGATTGTGTGTTTAGCATCAGCTCTCCGCAGGCCCCCAAGGCCACAATATTTACATATTTAACAAAGGCTCTCGTGGGAATGACCTCATAAAACGTTTGCTTAATTTGTGTACATAGTTTTTTCACTATGTGTTTGAATCGCTTGCCAATTCTTCCCATTAAACCGCGGGGAGGAATAACTCATTCGGAGGCCGCTGTTATTGTAGCCATCACAATAAAAAGCCATTTAAAAGATCTGGAGCAGTTGTTGCATTCCCGAGCCGTGAAAGTGCTCCTTTTAGGACGTTTTGTTTATTAGTAAGTGATAAAATATCTGAATTATTAATGACGAGGCTTCGCGGCTATTACCGCAGCTAATTATTCAATGACATAAGAGCTTTGTGCGAATGGCTTCGTCCAATCAGAATGCGCGGGCTTAATCTTTCACTCATGAGTCACCTTACAGCAAGAACGCCCTGAAATCCTCCGTCCCGTCCATACGAGGCTCCAAAAGTTCAGTTACCAGATTTACATAAATACAATTCCTGTAGAATTTGTAGATTTTGGGGCAAATTATTTCTCCGATCGATAAAGTAACAGATCAGAGAATTCTTAATCCTGTATAATAACGATCTAAATGGATTTTTGTTTGTTTTTCTGAAATTATGGTTCTGCCCTTTGTGACATCATCGTGTGATGTCATCTGCTCATAACGTACCGCGTTTAAAAAAGTTGAAGCTGTCCTTTGGGCCATTTTATACTCTATATTTATTTTATTTAAATATATATATTTTAAAACCCTTCGTTGGTTTACGAGGAGCCGGGGCATCACGTGGATCACATGCCCCCCCCCGTACTCCATCAGTAAACCGACCGAACTCGTTCTCCCGAGTCGCACATCAAAGCCCTGCTTTTACTAAACGTATTTGGCTAAAAGATTTGGGTTCCGTCTAATCAGAAGCTCATTGTGTGCGTTCAGACTTTCAAATCCCATCAAAAGTGTGCCAGAGGCAACGATGTGAAGGGTCCGGGCGGTGGCTTGTGCTCCGGGGGTCATTAGCCGAGCGCACGGGTCAGGAGTAGGAAGCCGTCCACATGTGGCTCGCAGGTGACTGCCAGGTAGCCACGAAACGCAGGAATTCCCTGGCTCTGTGGGGCCCTTGGATGGAGCCCAAGGCTCTGCTGTCAAGATCCATAGAGCTCCACGTGTGACACAATGTAACACCGCATTCCACTGGTTGCTATGGCGATTCCACCACGTTGTACTTTATACATAACCCCCGACGTGTTACTAAATAAATCTATTTTTTTTCCTTCTGAAATATCGATTCATTTTTATGCGGAGAAATCCTTAAAGTGGATTATTATTTAACCCTGCAGGATCTGGCCCGTAACCAGTAAACCAATTAGTGGAAATGTGGTCCAGGAGGAAATAATTAAAGCAATTATCATATTTATAAGTTCCCTGGGGGATTCCAGACCCTGACTTGTTTCACCCAGAATCAGACAGACGTTTAAGGCTTTTCTTGGGGGTTTTGTTAAGAAATTTCTAATTACGTAAATTCTGAGGACGCTCGGATCCAAAGGCCCAGAAACCCGATGGCGGCTAATAAATGATATTCCGTTATCGTTAGTTTTGGTCGATAAATCCTGTTCCTTCTACAACAATCCGCCCCGGGAATTTGGATTGTAAGCTTCGCATCGGTTCAAACAAGAGACGTCATCGATGCCTCGAGTCAGCAACGCCACCGAGGACCCCAACCGGCAACCGATTCACGCCGTATTTTACTCAGAGATTCTATAGAATTAGAATTTAAAGCCTTAAAAATAAAAAGTCATCGTTTCAGGCGGTTTCTGGAATTCCTACGATCCCCGTGAGGCGAATTTACAGTTTAAAAGAGTTTATTCCAAGGTGAAAAAGTCCAACTTTATTTAACAAGGTTAACCCTTTCTTGTCAATGCCGCACACAGCAGGCCGATAATGCATTTCCAATTATTCCTAACTGGTTAACGAGGTTTATTGGGGTGAAAAAAGAGTTTCTTCCCAGTTCCGCCGTACGTGACGACGACTCATCTGCACCCGGGATTGCGAAACAAGCGGTCGCCCTGACAGCAGCAATAAAAATGATTCCCCGCCACAGAATAATCACTTTTATTCATTTTCACCCGAAAAGAAAGAGACTTTCATGTTTTGGAAAAAAAAAGTCTACAATCCGAAGCAATTAAATCTTTGGTGGCGGTTTGGGGTTGAATAAATAAAATAAGAAAACAGGCAGAGAAAGCGGGTCCTTCTTACGGAGAGACCCCCGCGCTGTCAGCGTTTGACAGGTGTGTGACTGCTGGCGAGAACCACCCTCGGCACGGAGTATCCCGTGAAACATGCGCGTGTTAGTAAACAGTCTGTCCTTTCTCAGCCGGGCCCCAGAGGTTTGCTGCAGGAAGTCAAATTGCTGAAATCTGGCTAATTTGGCACGAAACATTGAACGCATGCCCGGGAGATCATAATTACGCTGGGACCGACTTAATTAAGCAATCTCTGGCTCTGCGTTTCCAATAACAGTTTAGAAGCCGAACGCCCCAAATACATTCCCAACCTGAAGCCCTAATTGCCGTATATTATTCCTGCTTCATGTTGATTTATTTTAAATAAAATGCAGCCTTTTATAATCTGGATTTATTGAAAATAAGGTTTCGGCCAATCGCCGGCCACAACAAAAAAAACCTTCAGCGGAAACTTAAAAAGCAGGAAAAAAAAAGAAGTTTGATTAAAATTCTCATTTGCTGAAAAAAACATGAAGGGTGAGATTGATTTTATTTTAGATTAAATGATCTTTTTTTTTTTAGTCCTTAGGAGAAAAACAACTGACCTTCCCATTGTACAACGCCACTGAATCTGTTGGCGATATATTAACATTTTATTATATATCACTGATCCTGCAACATTGATGAGTTAATAAAAATGTAATTTATATTCATGTCATTCAATAATCATTTAATCAAAATCACCCCGGAGATGAGGATTTTCCACGCAGAAAAAGTGTTTTTTTTTTTCTTTTTTTAGGATAATAAAATCCATTTTAATAACTAATTGATATTTTTGGTTACCTTTTGATTCTGGGATCTCGTTTCTTATAATATTTACCAAAAACCTTGGTGCTCCGCGTCTCTCAGGCAGCCGCCTACAACGCAAACTCTGGAAAGAATGAGTAATTCTGGGCCATTTTTAGAATTATTTTCTAGATAAACGTTAATATCGAGCAAATGTAAGATCGCGTTTCCGAGCGCAGCGTCAGCAGGTAATTCTGGAAGCCATTAACCATATAATGTTATATAACTCGCCGCTTAAACATGTTTTTTCACTATGAGTTTCAAAGTCCGGGCAATTTACCTTTTCAACGAGCAATAATGCGCTATTACACGATGACATCACACTTTCATCTGCGAGTCGGCTTTCCTGAAACGGCTGCTTTTATTTCTTTGATTTATCTTTTTTTTGTTCCCGGCTGTTCTTCTTTAAATAAAATTCTGTTATGGGGTCAATCTTTACAATCAGAACTGCAAGCAAATGTAGCGAAATCGAGGAAAGGATTCAGTTCTTGATGACATCACCATATCATCACATGGTGCTATGATGATATCACAAAGTGTGGGGGGGGCAGCTAAATTAATTTTTTCTTTTCATTTTTGTTAAAACCAAGCCCAGAATCCAAACACTCCGAGCTCCCGGTGATAAACCGCAGTGCCCCGGTGATAAACCGCAGTGCCCCGGTGATAAACCGCAGTGCCCCAGTGATAAACCGTAGTGCCCCAGTGATATACCCCAGTGCCCCAGTAATATACCCCAGTGCCCCAGTGATGTGCCCCAGTGCCCCGCTGATATACCCCAGTGCCCCAGTGATGTGCCCCAGTGCCCCGCTGATATACCCCAGTGCCCCAGTGCCCCGCTGATATACCCCAGTGCCCCGGTGATATACCCCAGTGCCCCGGTGATATACCCCAGTGCCCCGGTGATATACCCCAGTGCCCCGGTGATATACCGCAGTGCCCCGGTGATATACCCCAGTGCCCCAGTGCCCCGCTGATATACCCCAGTGCCCCGCTGATATACCCCAGTGCCCGTGCAGGGGCAGGGAGGCCATAGATACAGTTTTAATCATAATCGTTCACGTTGCAATATGTTTCCAAATCATAATTGTCGGAAAGATGTAAGTAATTATTTTAACCGAGTATAATCTCCCATTACGCAATAAATTGGGGTTGCAATCACTTGGCCGGGGCCTACATCTTTTTACGTGCAAATTCGGGGGGGGAAGGACATGTGATTATGAGCTCATTGTTTCTCTTCTCATAATGTGTTTAGTGATTTGTTTAATTATCCGCACTCTAATTACTTCCCTACCCAACGAGGCAATTGTACGCTGGACGGGCGGCTGTTATATGTTACTATAATTTCCCCCATGTGACCAATTCACAAAGAATTCTGCGCATGGTGTGAAAGCCGGAGAAACTTTTCATGTTAACTATATTGCTGTCAACTGAATCCTGATTAAAGGAAATTCTACCGAGCGTTTTACAGACTTCTGCGCAGTAACATTACGAGAGGCACGAAATAACACAGAATTCCATGTTATATATATATATATATCGCTAGAGATTGGTGGGAAATATCCGAGGTCTCGGTTACGAGCGTTCCGTTTATTCACTAGCAGGAGGTCAGGGGTTGTGGGGGACGGCTGGATGGATGGACCGATGGATGGCTGGCTGGACGGATGGACCGATGGATGGCTGGACGGATGGACGGATGGCTGGCTGGACCGATGGATGGCTGGACGGATGGACGGATGGATGGCTGGACGGATGGACCGATGGATGGCTGGACGGATGGCTGGACGGATGGACGGATGGCTGGCTGGACGGATGGATGGCTGGACGGATGGACGGATGGATGGCTGGACGGATGGATGGCTGGACGGATGGACGGATGGATGGCTGGACGGATGGATGGCTGGACGGATGGACCGATGGATAGTTGAGGGTACGGCAGTCTGTCTGCGGTCACATTATTTAGTCTTTCACTTGCTGCAAAGGCACGCCTTACCAGAACGTTATTGCTCCTTTACCTTCCTAAACCCACTATATGATGTCATCAAGATGAGAAATGTGTCATTTGCCTGGCCTGGAGGTGGCCACCGGTTATTGAGGACAACCGGTTAAGGTCCATGTGCCAAGGACATTCTCTGTTCCAATGAAGTCTCTACACAGAAGCCGCCCCTCGCTCAGCACCATTATTACCAAAAGTAACCCGATATGGATCATTAAACGGACGGACCAAGTAAAGCCTTGTGAAGAGATGCAGGACATGTTCCGTCTTGATGTCTCATCCAGGAATGTTGGGATGAAAGAGTAGAAACTAATGGTGGGGTCCCCTCGGATTATGACTGCTGCGCGTATGATGAGCAGCCATGATACGAGAGGGAGATCGACGTGCCGGTGTCCTCGCTACGAGGGTCTGAGTCCAGCAGGCGCCTCGTATAATGTCCACAAAATAAACGTAATCATGGAACTTCCAGAAAACTAATAAAGGAAGGCTCCACTTGTGTTAGTGAGTTTGCACTCATCTAATGAGTGATGGCTTTTGTCAGGTGGACGTAGTGAGGTTTTCTGGTGCCTCTTTCCAGGTGGAGCACGTTGGGGGTCCCTGTGTGTCCGACTCTCACGTGTGGAGATTTCTTTTTTTCTAAGTGTTTCTTAAACCTCACGGAGCCAACAAGAAAACAATTTGTTCCTGGCTGCGCAGGACATTTAAATAAATGTTTTGAATGAGTGAAGGAAGTGATTCTCGCGAAGTGTCTGAGGAGATAGGCTCGGTGTACGGTAGTTGCAGAATGCTTCCAGATGTCTTCGTATGATCCAAGTCTGTCTCAAAAGTTGTTTATCTAAACAACGGCCTCTTGCCTGCTAAGACAGCCGGCTTTTAATGTGGAAAAATGAGAGTTTGGGAACATACATGTCCGTGTTTTCTTTGGAACGCATCGGTAAGACACGGAAAAGCGGAGCTGGAAATTAATAATTGGAGGAATGTGAATCAGAACTTCGTGCAACAAAATACTCCTGGCCTATTATTCAAAAACATGGACCCCCCCCAAAAAGCCTTTGGAAATCAATACAGGATCTCAAACAGAATTATTATTACGCAGAGTAAAGGACTCCGTGGAGGTGTCTTATTATTATTACCCGTTCCTGTTTCCTCATTATTGAAATATTGAGTTTCTTAATATCATTAGGATTTATTTTTAGTAGAAATAATAGTTTATTTTCGGAGTTTTCCGTCCATTCAGTTGGATGGAGGATTCTACAAAGATACTCAGTATTGATGGAAGTTGACTCCATTGGGGCTAAAAGTCCAGAAAGCAGAGCAGGGTCGGTCCAAGTAAACTAAAGGTCGAAATTTATTATCAATGTAAGTGGATCATCGATGGATACAATTTAGGTAAAAAAACAGTTGTAATGGAATTAAGACCAGAGCGAGAGAAATGATGAAAAATGAATCTGGTCTGTAATGGCTACCCAGTTCCAACTGGGGTCTAATCCGTTCCAACTGGGGTCTAATCCGTTCCAACTGGTCTAATGGCTACTCCATCCCAACTGGTCTAATTCCTTATCCACTCCAGCTAGTCTAACCGCTAGGCCACTCTAACCGGTCTAATGGCCACCCAATCCCAACCGGCCTAATGACTATTCCATCATCAGTGATTTAAGGAGTCTGACAGGTTAATGGCGATTTTAAGCGGAGCCCCAAATTAACATTGCATAAAACTCAAACAGAGAATTAATTTGCTTTCAGTTAATGATGGTCTGGAAAGTGCGCCTGAAAGCCCCGCGCTTGGGTTTTTGTAGCCAGCAGGCTGTTTTCTCACTATATAAAATACTCGTAGTCTGGCACATTTCTGCTTTGACACCGGTAGGCACTGAGGCGCTTTGGAGGCTTTTTCTGTGTATTAAGTCTCAGATCGTGAATTATAAGCTTTTCATCCAATGCCTGAGATACAGTCCAGATGGCATCAGCGCTTTTACTGTAGATCATGGAAAATACATGGCGCGGGATTTACTTCATACGTTTTATTTATGCGGCAGATAAAGTGACTGCCAATTAAAAATACGTCGATTGTCCTGTGTGTTAACGCTCCGAGTCGCCGTCACATTTCATGTCTGAAGGCAAACGCTCCGCTTCCTTTGGTCCTTTGGGTCTCCGGGTGGAAGATTGTCATCGGCTGACCGCATGGAAAAAGTCTGGGAGAAAAACCTTTATACAATCAGCTCCCGGGTTCTACGCAGATGCAAAATGCCGGGGGGCGTTCAAACCCTCTTTGCAAATTGTTGACTGTCAACAGTCACATTAAGCCGGCCGCAGCCATTAACGTGACGGCGTCTGTCAGCGATATGAGTTATAAGCTTAGCTGACTATAGCTTCCTTTCACGGCCTGTCTTCGGAGGACGAGGTTCATTGTCAGCCGGGGACATTAGGCGCTCTGAGAGACGGGGTCCCCGGCAGCTGGGCCGCAACGCGTCGGCGGCATCCATTACAAGCCGCGTCTCATTAACGTGAATGAAAGATCTGTGTTCACAAAATAAAGTATTTTCACTCGAAGCGTCTCATTGATGGCTAAACATCGGCGTTAAAAGAAAAATAGCCGGAATTAACCGGAATGAACCGTTTCATGATTGAAGATTGAAATGATCTTTGTCCGCGTGAGGATTTGGGATTTCTACGCCGTGAGATCTGCGTCCTGCGCGCCGCTATTCTCATTCTATGCACTTCTTCCCAGGTTTTACACGGAGGTCCACGGCTCGTGGACCAACATTTCTGGAACTTACCTTCTGGAATTCCGGAAAAGGATCTCAAAATGTGAACTTTTTAATTTAAAAAAGTGAAATTTAAATTCCCCTAATTGTTCCATCGGTGTAAATATCTGCCGGGTGATGAAAATTGTTAACGATAACATAATATTTTTCTATTATTTATAATTATTTGAGGCGCATTAAGTCGTTAATAAGATGCGTTCTAAAAATTCATGTTTCGTCTAAATAAGAATCTTTTTCATCACGTGTTTCTCGATGTTTTCATTTCCCGGGTGGACTGATTGTGATGAATGCTTTGCCGGCTCTTAATTCAATCTTTAAATTGCTTACTGATGAGGCTCCCAAATCCAGTACCACGCGCTGAGCATCACTCTCCTCTTAATATTATCACTCGAGGAAGTCGAAGCGTTACTCAATTCCATCAAAAAATGGCTAAATCTGGTTAAAAAAAAAGCTACAGTAGCCGTTACTGGATGTAATAAGTGAAGTGTGTGTTAAAATGTGTAATAAGGCGACATCTGCCCCGAGGGGGGGCCGGATACAGTTATTGAATGAGGATTCCGACCCCGAAGCCCCGTATGGGTGGCCGGGGATAACGTGGGTTCCGCCGGGTTCTATTAAACAGCTGGAAGATGTTATCCAGAATTAGCTGGCAGCACTTAAGGCATAAAATGAGGGAGTTCTTAAATAAGCTGTCGGCGGCTACGTGAACGACCCCTTATTTCTGTTTTAGTTAAAGTGGCCTCATCTCTCAAACAAACCCCAAAACAGTAATTAGCGAACGCGACGGAACAGGATGCCCCGACACGAAAGTGAGAATTAATGCCCTAAAAAGGTTTATTATCTGACAGCTACGGCCGAGGAAGGAAACGCAACCGATTCACAACAAATGTATCTTTTCACCGGCTGATGTCACAGAGGGGCTTAGTGAGGCACGGGGGTCTCAGCTGAAAAGATAGAGTTAAGGTGGGTCAGATGGCTGAAAGTACATTTAACCAAACCGCGTGTTTACATCACATCCATCTTCTGGGTTAGTTTTACTGATATCACCAGAAATGCAATTATTCTGCTTCACAAGAGAAGGGAGGGAGAAAAGAGGTGAGGGCAGGATGAAGGTGGGAGAGAAGGGCAGGATGAAGGTGAGAGAGAAGGGCAGGATGAAGGTGGGAGAGAAGGGCAGGATGAAGGTGGGAGAGAAGGGCAGGATGAAGGTGGGAGAGAAGGGCCACATGAGATGGCAGTGCAGAGAGGTATGGGGGGAAGGAAGAGAGAAGGGCAGAATGGAGGTGATAAGTCGGGGTAGTGATGGAGGGCAAACGGGAGGAGAGTGGTTGGCAGAGGGGGAGAGACCTGCGTGGCCAACTTGTGCTTAGAGTTTGGAAACCTGTTTCTACACAGACCGGAGCGTCAGGTCCTGATTCCTCCCCGATATCTCGCCCGTATAATGAACCCGTGTCTGGAGGGGCTTGGAGCGCAGTATGTCCAGGATTTGGGAATTCTCTTGTCTTTCGGATGCGGCCTCCTTTTTATCAACGGGCTCGGAATACATTCCATCCTAGAACATTTAGCATTAATTGAAAATGAAGATACATCATCAACAAAGTACTTTAAAATCTGTAAAAAGACAGGTTTGTGGAATATCTGCGGGAAGGAGACGGACATTTAATGCATTCCTGAGTAATGGGTGTGGGAGTGCGGAGGACGCGGCATACGGCGTGTTTGTAAATAAAGGGAGAAGTGTGTACGGAGCAGCTGATACGGTTCTCTCCCCTCGCACCTGCGCAGCATTAATCTCCCCTACACGGGTTACATTGTCTATCCACGGGGCCACGCAGGTAGCTCACGCAGGTAACACACAGGTAGCACATGCAGGTAACACACGCAGGTAGCACACGCAGGTAACACACGCAGGTAGCTCATGCAGGTAGCACACGCAGGTAACACACGCAGGTAGCACACGCAGGTAGCTCATGCAGGTAGCTCATGCAGGTAACACACGCAGGCAGCACACACAGGTAACACAAGCAGGTAGCACACGCAGGTAACACACGCAGGTAGCACACGCAGTTAGCTCATGCAGGTAGCTCATGCAGGTAACACACGCGGGTAGCACACGCAGGTAGCTCATGCAGGTAACACACGCAGGTAACACATGCAGGTAGCACACGCAGGTAACACACACAGGTAGCACACGCAGTTAGCTCATGCAGGTAGCTCATGCAGGTAACACACGCAGGTAACACACGCAGGTAGCTCATGCAGGTAGCTCACGCAGGTAACACACAGGTAGCACACGCAGGTAGCACACGCAGGTAACACACGCAGGTAGCACACGCAGGTAGCTCACGCCAGAGTTTTCCAAGAGTTTCATATTCAATAAAAATGAGAAAAATACCTACAAGTGATTTTACTAAAAAAATGTCCAACTTCTGCCAATTTGACGAACGCAGATTAATAATGGAACTGCCAGCTTTACAGGCAACAGTTAATTTACACCGCCCCCCCCCCCCGGGGGGGGCAAATGTCACCTGGTTTGACATTAAACTAAAAATATAAAATAACGAGGAAGCCACTAAATGGGGGGCACAAGAACGTTGGTTTTGGGTAGAAATTGCGTTCTGATTATAAAGAAAATAAATGCTTTAAGCGCTGAACGTATAGATGGATCGGTGATTGATGGCTGAGAAGATTTTCTAGATCTTTTATGTAATAAAATATTATTTTCCTCTTTCACAAGTCGTTACCGTTAATAATTATTTCCTTAAATGTTCATCTTTGGAAAGATTTTCCTTCAGTAACCTTTTCCCATCTGCATGCGCGTTTCTCCCGACGTATAACACAAGGGCTGGGGGGGGGGCACGTTACATCTTGAAACAATTTTTAAGGGGAAAAAAAAAATGGGAAAGATTTTCCATAAGTTGCAAACAATTACCTACACAGATTGCATCCCATAAAACAATAATTGTCGGAAATGCCACGGCTGACGTATCGGTTACAGGTTTGGACGCCGCGTATCAAACGCTGCACGCCGTTTGAGGTTTTTTTGGTGTTTTGGTTTCTATTAAATGTTATCTTGTCGCTCAGAAAGCAGAAAGAAAAGTTTTCGGGGAATGTTGGGGGATTTATTCTATTTTTTTTTACCCTAAAAACACACGCAGCTGCGGCGATCTGTGTAATATATCCCACTTCTGACACCATTACTTGACTGCGTGATAAATGACGGCTGAGCTTTAACTTAAAGACTGGCAAATTAACAGTTAATTAGGGGTTGATAAATGGCAGATCCTGCGATCCGGGCCGTTCTCAGCTGCAGATCTCCTTTAATATCTTAAAAAAGCAAGTGTTTATGTGCTTGTAACAAGTGCCTGAGTGGGCTGTTATGTCTGCACTCTGTCATTTACTTGGATCGCTCTCGCATGTTTCTCACCCAACTCACCAAATATCTTTATTTTTAGGATTTGGAGAAATTTGTAATCAAAACAAAGGAATCAGATTCTGAAAAATTCAGCTGTTTATCTAGGTGTTCGCTGGAAACGTTTTCAGATTCTCAGAACGATACTTTATTCCTGCAGCGTCTCTAGAACGTTCTACTTAATATTTATTGATTGATATTTCTATGAGAATGTGTTAAAGATCTGCATTAATTCTATCGGCCTGGCGCCTATAACCCGCTCCCACCCGGCACGATAAAATCCTCTCCCGTCCAAACTATAAATTATTCTATGGGGTGAGAAATTCCAGCCAAGTCCAGTTGGTCTGGGCCTAGGGCAGCCCTCGACTGAAAGCCAGGGGACAGGCCCTCCTTAGACCCCGTTCACAGGTGGTACATCCCGCCTCCGGCTCCCCCAGAGCCCTCCTTCTCATGTAGCCCGATGCCGTTGGTGGGCGGGACCAATGACAACAGTGGGAGGGGTTGGTGACATTGCGGATCGGGCTAGCCCCAACCATTTTATACTTGGGGGTAGGAGGGAGGGCTGGCCAGGGGCGGGGAGTGGGGCGTGTCTAAATACTGCTCCCTCGACCTAGAGATTTTAGGCCACGACCCGGAGACCCAGAGAAGCGGCCCGTCACCCGGTGTCCCCGGGCTAAACCTGGAGAGTTCTCAGGTAGGTTAATTACCCCAGGCCCCAGGTAGAAATCAATTATTGGGGGGATTCATGGAAATTCTGCCAATATGGATGCTCCCGGTTAGATCAATGGCCGTACCTTGAAGCAATGAATAATTCCATCGTGGAAGATTTGGTTTTCTCTGATCGCAATCAGTTCTTACCCCAGGAACACAGAGGTTGAGGGTCTTCATTCCGTTCCTCGCTGACTGTAATATCTTCGCCTAAACCCCGTCCCCTGGTAATGAGCTCTGACAGTTTCGGTATTTGATTTAAGTGCCCTTTTCACTTGTTTAACGTCTGAAACCCTTTGTGGGTCTGAGTGAGTGACTATCTGAGAAGTTGCGTTATATGATGAGTTTTATTGGGAACAGATGACTGCCGGACAAAATTATATTATTATTCAAAGCGAACAAAAAAACACAAACTTCTCTCGCTACTAAATAAAATAAAACGTTCAAACGATCGCTCGAGCCAAAACCAAGTATTTTTATTTGGAGAAATAGTCGTATTAGTTTAGTACATTTCAGGCCACGTTCTACAGACTGGCGTTTATTGGCTGCGATGGAACCGACGCTGACCTGATTCTGTCGGCTCATGTAATTCTCCCGTACCCCGGAGACCTGAGTCACGAGAACAGCCGTAAAACGCATCAGGGCTCAAGAGTCTTCCGATGTGCTGGGAATATTCCCAAAATAGGGTTTGCGGGGCGGCCATGTTAATTCTCCAGTTGATCTAAAAAGTTGCACCTAAAAGCTTCTGTTATCCCGGTTTATAAGACAAGAAAGATTATTTGAGCCCAAAGCTCGCAGGGTATCTCGGCTGCAGACTAAAAAAGCCATTGGTTTCATTTTATTGTAATTATTATAATTATTTTAGTTTATCTTGATTTTCCAGCAGATATAACCTGGTATACCCTCCTTACTAACTATCCTTTACCAAATGCCCAAGAAGACATCATGGCGGACGCTGTATCATTCACCCCCCGCCTTTCGGTCCGGGCTTTGTTCGCGGTACTCTTGGCCTCCCCAGAAAATGGGAAAATGAGACCTCCAAGACCTCCAAGTCTCCCAAACAGGTTAGTAAATTTACAGTAACTTCCCAATGAGGATTTTAAACGTTTCATTCAAAGGATTCAAGCGATGATCACATTCTGGAGGTGGCTCGCCGGGTGCACAGGGGCAGTAAAATACCCCTAAACATGACATCAATACCCCAAAGATGGAAGACCCATCGGAAGAGACGTACGCCGGGGTAACAAAGAATCAGAAGAATTAAGGAAAGTTGCATGCAAGAAATGCCTGAAAATAATTTGGTTACATCACATAAACAGCGCAAAGCGGAACAGACGTTTCTCCCGTCGCGTTTCACAGACTGTGGGGGGGGGGTTGTTTACAAGTCGTGCGCCTTTTTCTATATTCCTCCGACATAAAAACAGAGGGGACATTAAGTAACGCATTAGCCTTGGACAGGGGGAGGAGAACGAGATACACATCGTGTCACATCCAGTTAGTCTGAAATGGGGGATCTGAAAGGCTGCCCTCCGCACAATCGTTTTTTTTCTTGGAAGAAATCATGACTTTTCGTAAACACTTCAAAATGTAGGAGAACCGGAAAAATGTTTACGTTCCGTTTACACGACGCGTGAAAAGCGGGTATTCATAGAATTACTCAGAAGTCGTTTGGAGTTCCTCGGAACTCTCTCTGCCGATACAGTAACGCGGACAGGGACTTATTTATCCCTTACAGGAACGCTTACGTCATGTGGAGAATTCTGCGCCTCTGACGGCGAAGAGCAAAGCCACGGGAAGCTGTCGGGCTTCTTACAGAAATGAATGACCAGCCACGCAAAGCGATCGGGGCTTCTTAAAGGAATTAGTGGCCAAAACCCCGGACTCCTTTTATCGGGGACTTAGTTACCATAACGGCTGAGGGAAACTTTATCGACCCTGATAATTGCCTCCAAGGGGCTATTGATATGAAATATTTGGAGCAAAAGAAAGTGGAAGAAGAACCAGATATCAGATCAGCAGAAATGATGAAAGCGGTCGGGGATCAGGACGGCGTGCGAGGGATCCAAAGAATTTATAACTACGGGATCTCTTTCTGACAGACGGCGAGAAAAGCGGAAACGGAGAAATAAAACATATTCCAAAATAAAGCGGCCACCGAGACTGGACTTTTATCCACCGGCCCGGGGCTTCTCTCTTTACTTGTTTACGGTTCAAATGAGACTTTATTGGCCGGGGCAGGTGAAATATTTAGGCCTCCTGGGGTATTTTGGGCCTCCTGGGGTATTTTGTGAAGCTATTGCCAATGGGGCACGAACCAGACATATATATAAATATAAAATAATACTAAATGATTGAAATACAGGTGGGAGCTTCATGTCGCTACTGGCTGAAGCCATAAAACCCGGCATATCTAGAAACATTCTGGAGATAAGGCCCATTATCTAATGCACCGAAAGAGGGTTTTTGGGGCAAAGAACTCATATTTAAGCATTTTACTGCACACGGATGTGGGATAAGTGCGATAGGACCGGTACGAAAATGTATGTAATAATAATAATATAAGGTCATCGCTATTTGTCTTTCTATTTCGGTATTTAAGAGACTCTAAGAATGTAAAATAAAACACAATCCATGGTATTATCTTCTGATGGCCTCTTTATTGGTATTATTATTATTATTTATCGTTTTATATCGCCCCATCGTATATCATTGCCCCGGAGGTTGGTCGCTCTCGTTGGAAGCCACCTGCTGGAAAGCCCGAGCCTTCAGAATGTATTTTGACGTCCGAGAACAAAGGAGCTTTGAGAATTAACATAAAAAGTTTATGGACTCCATTATTTATACTTTTATTATACACAGAACGGCAGGATGGGTAATGCGTCGAAGTGCTCACTCCGCAGAGCCGTATGATTCATTTACCCGTTGCAATAACATTTTAGGAGGATTTTATCTCTGGCTCTGAGGAATGTTTTTAAATCTCGCAGCTAATGGAGGGGAATCCATCACCACGTTTTCACAGAACATTTTATTTGGGATTTGTTCTACATGCGGATAATCGCTGAATAAAGACACCTCAATCCCGTTGTTTTGACTGATGTCATTCAGTTTTCCCGCAGTGACACGGAGTCTGAGTGCTGACGCTGGCCGGACAGATGGACGTTCGGTGCGGGATTGGGTTCCGTCCAGCTGCCTCCATCGCCTCTCTACGGCCCGAGGGGGCCGAGGCTCGCAGCTGCCTTCACACGCAGGAAAGGTGTAGGTTTACCAAGTGACTTCGCTCACTCACACTCCCCAGCTGAGTCAGTAAAAGCACCAGGTCTACCTACATCCAGCCACCAAGCACCTTTCCAAATCTCCACAAATATTCTTTCTTTTACACAACTTTTTCTTTATATATTTTATTTTTTATTTCTTGAACTTCTATGAACTTTTTTGGCTTAAATTCACTTGAATTTTATTGAATTTGAAGATTCAGGTGAGCTCCGAATTTATAAAGTAGACACTTTCTAAAATTGCGAATAATTGAGGGAAGGTCGTGGGGTATCTTTGGTCCCCAAGGTTTGGTTTTAGGTGAACATCCCTGAAGTAGGGAGGGGGTGAAAAATTACACATAATAATTTTCATTGTTCCATAACCAGGGTATATTTTTGATGACAGTTTTTTTGATTTAAGATTATTTAAAATCTAATCACTGGAATACACACAAAAAATTACTAAACGCTACATCATAAAGCCAATGGCGTTACTACCCCCCCCTCCCCAAGTTATAATAGAAAGGCATGAGCGGGGCGATTTCATGCTTGGGTGTCAGAGCTCCCTCTGCTGGGGAGTCTGAGGAAACCCAGTTCCTGAACCCAAATCCCAAGATGAATATCAGATTTCCTATTTATACAGAAACATTAGTATTTCATTAAAAAAAACTGATTAAATTACACTAAATTATATGAAGATAAATGCAAACACATTTTTTTTTAAATCTTTCTAGTGTTTGAATGTAAAAATACACACACGCTCACTCACACTCACTCACACTCACACACGCTTACACTCGTTTATCCAGAATATTGCATGTATATTTGTATTTCTCAGACGTAAGAAAGGATTCTATGATTCCCATTGATTTTTTTTAGCCGCCGAGGTCTAATTTTTAAAATAGGATATGAAATGGAAATGATTTCTGTGCAAACAGCGTTACCTGGCGTGTTAAATAAAACAGATCCGGGGCCTTCTCCGGAGACGTCCCAGCTGGAGAAGGAGATTCCTTTCTTCCCGTTAAGCTGGTTTTCCAGCAAAAAAAAAAAATGAAAAGGCTTATTAAGGTTTCATGTGAAGTTTTAGTGAATCTTTCATAAGCCGTAAGCCCTGTGTTTATACGAGAGTTACCCCAATACCAGCAAAGCTTTTAGAGATGGAATTCAGAAAGATGTTTAAATAATACGGAGAATAGGAATGTTCTGCCCGATATTCAATAGAACTATTTATTTACTGCCAAATACTAATTGCGCTATTATTTTAACAAATCTGTTCTTTCAACTGTCTGGGATCAGGCGGTGATTAAAGCTCCACATTTCCAGATAAATGTTTTAATTCACTAAAAAATATGATTTTAGCAGGAGGGGAGGGGGTGCGTGGGGGGGTTAATTGCTTTCTGCAAAATGAAATAACATGTTTTTTTTTTTGCGGGGAAATCCGAAACTTTGAAAAAAGGTTTTCCAAAAAAACAAAAAGACAAAAAAATGCAAAAGCAGAATATCGCTGTTAATGTTTTGCTTCCCATGCAAATTTCACCCCGAATCGGCGAATCTAATTAATAAATATATGAAGGATGGCGCAAATACGATTCGTTGTCATTTAATATATATATTTCTAGAAAAAAATCAAAATGTAGACAAATTCTGTTTTTTATCCCTTCGCTTTGGTTGCATTTATTTAAACAAAATAATTGTACAATAATATTAGTAATAATAATAATATTAGTAATAATAATAATTATCATCAATATGAAAATACCCGCTACCTTTAAAAAAGGTTTTGTGGGGGACACATGAGTGAAAACGGGTGAAGCACAGTTAAAAAAAAAAATAAAAGTGGGCGGGATTATTGAAGGCCACCACCCCTTTCGTTTTGTGACACCCCTGGAAAAAGCGCTGACGGCCGTAGTAACGACGTCATTAATAAACGGAATATAACATTTATTTAGAATTGAGGAGACGTATCTATCGTTTATGACATCATTTTCCACTCCGCGCCTCAAACATCAGATAACGCTGGATTCGTGGAAATGCACCAGCGGCTTCCTTAGTCCTGCCTGGAGGGGGCGCCAGCACCGGGAGTTTACAGTTGGCCCTTTAACCTTAATAACGAAGCCTTGAGCACCTGTTCACCCGGCAAGGGCTGTCACCGCCGAGCGCTTAATTATTGCCCCGGAGCCGAGGGCCCGCCCACCGCGGCAGTCTCGCTCTCATCTCGGCTCGCTACCCGTGACGGCGTGTCATTTATTTCATGAGTTATGGCCTTAATGTGCATTGATGGAGCCGAGAAAGTAAAGTGAGACCCGATCCCGAAGGGGAACAGGAAGGGGCGGGTCCGAATGCTTCTTTTATTTTTTAATAATTGAGGAGAAAGTCAATTTTTTTATAATTTTTGAGTGTAGAAAAAAACAATAAAATGGGTGAGAAATTCGACAAACGAGAGCCCCGCCGGGGGGGGGGAAGGGGGGACATTAATCAATTTGCAGCTTTTACCCTCTTACTGTTTATAAGCAGAATGGAGAAGCCCTGAAAGTTCCGTGAAGTTTCTTTAAAGAACGGGAGGCGTCCGAAGCTCGGCCTCCTGAACAGAACAAGAAAAGGGATAATGTTCATTTAATGAAAATTCCAAGAAAATGATAAATCATCGCTTTTTATTGAGAAAAAACACACCTGAGACAACATCTCACATCCAGTAAAAAAAGCTTCATCAATGACCGGCTGCGTCTTGCCAGAAACTGCCCCGAACGCAGTAATGTCTATAATTACGCGGGATGATGAATGGCGAGACGCGAATCGTTACCCCCTGCCGGGGGGGCACAACGTGGAACAAATGTACGGACACGCCGCGGCTCCTGAAACCGTCAATGTTAAGGCTGATTTATGAAATCACACCCAATGTTTTGGGTGAAAATGAAGACTTCACGCCTCCAGCTGAAGAAGAGACCTCCGAGGTCCCGAAAGCTTCTGTAACTTTACATCTTTTTCTATGTTGACCCCGAGAAATGAAATCAACTTCAACCAAATTCCTCCAGCGTATTAAACGCACCTTTATCTCCCCATTTCCGCTGTAATTATTTGTATTTTCCGCGATAGTTACAGACGGTAATAATATCTGAATATGCAGTTATTATTAATATTATCTGCGGCATCGGCCGGCGCGTTATAAATAAATGTCATGTAACGTAATTATCGGATTTCTGCACGCGGACTGTTACATTGTTACCCGGTTATTAATGCCGCGTTTAATAAAGAGTATTTCTTACCCGTTTCCAGAGGAAATAAATTCAATAAATTCTGAGATTATGAGAGATCCCCAACTATAGGAAAAAACCGAGCCTGAATTTTAATTTTATTAATATAAAAATATATATAAAAGTAAGGAAAAAATTCCCGGCTGCGTAATTTATTACAGAATAATAAAAAGTTTGTTTAGAAAGCACGTTGTAATAAACATTATTCAGAGATATATATTTTTTTATAACACTCCAAACCCTAGGATGAGAATTAGGGTAGGAAAAAGGCCCAAAGTGCCCCCAGCATCGGGATTTGACAAGAGGTTAAAATCTACAATTATTTTAAATGAATTATTTAAAATCATGGAGACTTTTTTTTTTATTATTTTTTTCACATTTCTTTGGGGGGAGAAAGCCGGGTTTTTGGTACAAAGTCCAGAAATAATTCGAGCCGCCTGGAATTAGTTTTTTTTGTTTTTTTTAGTCCGGTATAAATATTTTCTGCTTCTAAAAATAACCAAATAACCAAAGAGATGGCAGCGGAAATGTTTACTGGGAATAATGGTGGAAGCGGCTGCTAGCGGATCCAGTATCGGGGTAATTACACGCCGTGCGTCTGTAAATGTAATAAATTGACGTCGTGCACATTTGCCAATCATTAGACGCGGCCGTCATTCGGGGAAGATTTATTTCACTTTGGCGAAGGCTTTGCTTGCCGCGAGTGTCCTGATTAAAACAAGCATTCAGAGTTTCCCCCTCATTATATCGAGATGATTTTACTGGTAATTACCACTAATTATGTTTTCACAACTTCCTAATTATCTTTAATGGAACTAATGTCTTCTTCTGGCTGTAGAACGCGCCGTTAACGCAGATCTTCACTTAATTCATGTTTGGTCTGCAAAAAAAGTGAAAGGCTTTTTATTATTATTATAAAAAAAGGTCTCTGGTGGAAATAGTTATAAAAGCAAATTCTGGGAATCCCCTGAGAGGGACCACTTTCCACGCGATGTTTAACTCCTTTCAGAAGGAAGCAGCCGTTCTCCCGGGGTTGTAACGTTCGGGGTGGGAAGCACAATGCGGAGGTTGTTCACCAGCCCAGAGACAAAAAACGGAGATAAATAAACCGACGCTGAGGGGTTTCTGAGCCGGTAGAAACGAGTGAGCGTTACGGCCGCTCGAGACGGGAGAAGTGGATGGAATAACATTGATAAGAAGCAGCGAGGGGGAGCTTTACGGCAAAGGAGCGGACACTTGGTCAAACATGGCGCCAGGCGGGTAGTCACCCCTCGGTAATGTCTCTCCGACACAAGCGGTTCTCAGCCATATTGGATGTCACCCTTTGGATCCTGGGTGGGTTAATAGGGGCAGATTTTAATATATTAATACCTACACAGAACATATATGTAGAATTTACCCAAAATCAGCTTAAAACAATCAAATACGCTCCCTGGAAGGAGAAAAAGCAAGAACCTTTCCATTCCTGGTCCTTTTCTGAAGTAAACCCAGAATTTTGTCCCTTGTCACGGAAACGACCATTGGACGCGGTGCCAAGAGCCTTCCTTACCTTCCATGGGGTTCATGAAGGACCCCCTGCTTCTACTTCCCCAAAATGTCACCCCGCACGCCCCACCAAGCACAGAGTCTTAGGGATTAATTTCTGTAAAATATTATTTTTTAAAGAGCCCGACGGCTACATTTATAATCCGATTTCAGCCGATTCGCTCAAAAACTGAACATTTCTGGACCAAAAACGCCTGACGATGATGATGACGATGATGATGATGACGATGATGATGATGATTGTTTTTGGTGAGTAACACACCTGGTTTTGTCATGAATACAGGAGCAGGACATTAAGCTCTTACGGTTTCTGTAGTCTAATCAAACCTCGTTTACCGCTGACAGATCCATTAATAAAGCGAGTATCGGGTCCTTCTTGTGAAACTGCATATTTTTTTCCATGAAATGACTAACTGTGGGTTCATTTTCTTAAAACGAGAAGCCATTAAGCTGAAGTCCAGGCCCGAGCTCTCGGTGTTTAGACAGGTAAACACAATTATCTCTAATGGGATTTTAAAGACTCGGCTGAAAGCTAATTCCATCCTACACAAAAATATCCTTGTTCTTTTCTTAATCTCAAAAATATGATGTATTAACGGTATTCTGACCCCAAACTTGGTTTTAAAAAAATACATCTATAGTTTCTTCTACTTGAAGTGAAAAAGTCCAAAGAAAAGGAATTTGCCGGCGGGTTGGCGCTCAGCGTATATCGCCGTCGTTTTGGGGGGCTTTTTCTAGAAGTCTTCTGCAAATAAACCTCTTCCCGTTACGACTAATAGCCAAGAGAAATTATCGGGTACAAAAACACAGTAAATGGGATTTCTTGAAAAAAACATGGATTATAACAAACATCCACAGAAAAGAAGTGATTAGCGGGGGTTATTGGGCCGTTTTATTTGACCACCCAGTCAGACGCCATCTTTTGAGGTGATTTATTAAACGTAATCTGCTACGAAGCTTTATAAAGGCCCCGATTCATCGCGTCTGGCCTCGCACCGGAGGCTTCTCTATGAAACCATTGATTCCTGAAGCCACCGGGTCCTTATATTATATTTACCCGGGTATATAAACTATCTGACCCCTGGACAGAAAGGATTTACCCATCTCTGCCGTAAAGCAATCCACACAGAGCGGTCCGACGGCAGGAAGTGCGGCCCAAGCGTCACATGATCACCTACACTGGAAGCCGACTAAGGGAAGGATCCATGCGGTGGTGGAGATGGGGGCATTGGTCAGTGTGGGGATGTTCCTGGCGCCATAAGGAAAGGCATGTAGCAGAAATATTATTTTTGCACAACTGCGGAATGTGGACCCCAAACACTAAGCTGGGTCCCGCGTGTCAGGTCCCGGAGAACATCAGCCCCTCTGCCGCATAACAGAGAGATAATTGACCTATTGGGCGGTCAGGGTCCCCGTAACACCACTGCTGAAAGGAAGATCCCTGATCCCCCCAACTGCCGGTACCGACGGTCAATGTCCCAGACAGAACGCTCTCCATCTGAGGCCGCATCTCCCGGCTATCGCATAACGTGCAGTAATAACGTTTCAAGAAGACGTATTCTGGGTCAGATAAGCAGAAAATATACGTTTTAAAGCAATATGGAGGATTACATGCTTTTATTATTATTTTTTTCCTGCGTGTTGGAAAACGATAAGATCACATGGACAGTTTGTATGCGCTGGAGGATTGCGCGTCGTCTGGCTGGAGTTATAAAGCGTTTCGTCTTCTGGTTCACGTCGTGTTTCGAAATCGTAACATTCCTGGTGTGGAAGACCGGGGAGGAAAAATACAGGTGTGCGTGACCAGAGAGGGAATCACTCCGCACGAAATACTGTTCACACCTGACTTAATGTAGCCGCGGATGCCCTGTTTACCTAAGCCATTCAATTACGGGCCGGGCCGGCCATGATGTTGGCTACTCCTCATTAGTCAGGGCTCCCACCCCGTCACCTTCTTTCATGCCTTAATCTGAGCCAGATTGTAATAAAATGATGTCACAACGCGTTCTATAACCGCGCTATTAACAAGGTGTTATTCTGTATTTACGACCTGATAAAAGTATAAATGCGATATTCTTGTAAATATTCATAAAGTCGTGCGGTTTTATTAAATCTTTAATGCGATTTATGATCCAAAAGCTACTGGAAATTAAGAGCAGGAGAGGTCTGGGGGTTAAAGGAAAAAGCCCTGTGAGCCGTAGGCAGATCCGCGGGGTTAAAGCACCTGCCTCGTGGGGTAAATCCTGTTTGATGCCCCCTGGGTTTTCTATTGCCCCTTTGGCTCGTTGGACTCTTGGGTCTTCAGAGTCCCTTCGCCTCGTGGCTCTCGGGGGCCGTGAGCTGCAGGGGGAGGGAACTCATCCCGTCTCCAAAATGGCTTCAAATACAAATAATGGCGGGTGTTCCTGATCACAGGGAGCCTCCATGACCTCCGACGTCGGCCGACAGCTTCATGGGGGCTCTGTGCCTCTTCTGCCCCCACTGGCTGCCCCTGACTTCAGACACTTTAGGGGTTAAGTATAAAAAGATCAAAGTTTGAGAAGTGGTCTTATCGCCATAGAAACCAAAGAGAATATTCCATTAGAGAAGAACATTCTTTGAACATTCATTGTTGTTTTTTATACATTAAGCCGGTCTTCTCTCTCTGACATCATATCATGTAAGTCATTGCATCATCATCGGGATCCAACATGTTTGAGCTGAAGAGGCTTTAAAACACTTCTGGAGCGGTTCTGGAGCGGTTCTGGAGCGGTTCTGGTTCCGGATCCGAAGTTCTTCCATCAAATCGGTTTCATTCTCATTCATTATTTTCCCTTTGACCGATCTTTTCTTTTTTTCTGGGGAAAATGTATAATTGCATTTTTTTATTGAGGATAATAGTAACTTATTGTTTTCTTATTTCAAATATTTTCCGCTTTGTTATTTTTTTGTCCTGAGTTTGTTATTTTTGAGAGTTTATTCGACTCCTCGGGCTTTCTCCATATTTTGCTCATTTTGCACGCTTTCACGTGTTTATTTGTCCGTGTAATTTATGATTACAGGAGTTTGTTTTTCCGTTATTTTTAAACGTTCCAGAGATTGTAATTTCTGGAAAATCTGATGGCAGCGGCTTCGCGTGGACGGAAATCTTACTTATAAACGGCGCACCTGGGGACCGAGATTTACACCTTGATGTTACTGTTCAGGCTTCACACTTTGTAAACATTGCGGGTATGAAAAGTATCCTTATCCTGCAACACAATGAGAGATTGTGCGCCGGCCGCGACCGGAAAGCCGCGCCGCTTTATGGTGTTTACAGCACGATTCTTAAAAATGATTTGGTGGCGCATAATATATAAATATATAAATAAATGTATAAATATATAGATAGATAAATAAATAAATATATAAATGGATAAACAGATTAATATATAAATAAATAGATAAATATATAAATAGATAAATAAATATATAAATAGATAAATAAATATATAAATAAATAGATAAATATATAGATAAATATACAGATAAATATATAAATAGATAAATAAATATATAAATATATAAATAGATATATAGATAGATAAATAAATAAATATATAAATGGATAAACAGATAAATATATAAATATATAAATAAATATATAAATAGGTAAATATATAAATAGATAAATAAATAGATGAATAAATACATAAATATATAGATAGATAAATAAATAAATATATAAATGGATAAACAGATAAATGTATCAATAAATAGATAAATATATAAATAAATAAATAGATCAATAAATAAATATATAAATGTATAAGTGGAAGGCTGCACGCTGTATTCTCTGGGAACCAGAACTAAATGGACCCAAGAACAGCCTATAGAAAACTCCCTGCCCTTTAATAAATATTGGGTGATTTCTAAAACAATACATCATCAGCCAATAAGATTTGGGCTAATGGGTGGGGGGCGTGGCTGGATCGTGACTTCTGGGATAAGCATGGATTGTGGATTTTTATGGCTGACACATTGTGTATGAATGAAGGGACGGAGGGCGTTTCTGGGAACCCCAGTCTCAGGGTGAATGGGCAGAATGATTTCACCCCAGTACAGCCGTACGCGATATTTCTCGTGTTTGGAAATAAAATGTTATGCTGCTAATAAAGTATAATTTTGCGATTTTGTAATAATTCATCGTTTTCTCATCTTTTTTTGGGTTTCCAGGAAATGAAAAAATATTCGAATGGTTTAAATCCACCTGCGAGCCGCGTCCGCATCGATCCCTAAACCCGAAACGCACTTTGTAACATTTCTTTGTTTCTGTCCAATTGAGCCTTTTGTGCCGGCTTGCAACGCGCATCTCTCGTACATCACTGCGACTCAATGAAGCGTTTGTTTTTATTGTGTAACCAAACATTGTATCTTTTTTTACGAATAAAAACGTACATTAATTCTGTTTGTTGTGCAATATCTGCTGTGCGATGATGGGAGACACAAAGAGCGACGTATTTATTCTGCTAAAATCTAATCCTTCTAACCTATCCTGGGCAAACATATTAATTGGTTACCTTAAGCCGCGGGGTGAGCGCCGATGACGGAGGGGAATTGCTGCTCTGTTTATTTTTTGTTTCATTTATTCAGATGAAAAGCATTTTGATATCAAATACAAAACAAATACACGGCGGACAGCGGAGCGAGCGGGGGCTCTGTTTGATAATCGCTCTGTGTTTGGAAACGCAAACAGAATGGGAAGAGACGGGAAATACGTGGACGCCACAATTATTCATTATTGCCCCGTTTGGGTCGGCTTTCCGGCGCGGCAGCCTCATCGCTGTGTACCGGGGCAGATTTACCAGTCATGGACCCATTGGGTCTTAGGGGGTCATTAGTGGCCACGAATCATACCCGGTAACCTAGGATCCTCCACTGGCCGGGGACGTACTTGGTTTCACCCCGTCAGCACCCTTGTACAGGGAAAGTAAAAGAACCATGCTTCTCCCAAGGCACACATTATTTTGCCCCCTTGGCGGTGGTTAAGTCCCTCTGAATGAGGGCGTCGGGCTATGACATCATACTCTGGAACCCTTCAGGAAGAAGTAGACGCAGAACAAAGCCACAGATGCAGAGGTTCCAAAACAATATGGCGGACGCGGAAGACAAACCAAGGTCGACCCAAAAAGTGTCCAAGTACAGGATGGACAATAACCTAAAAATCGTGAAAATCTCAATCTAGATTTGGCAAAAGTCAAAAAATGTTTATAAGGTTTTACAGAATTGCCGAGAAACAAAAACTAAACGCTCGGTATGATAAATAAACGGAAAAAATATAAATTTCACCAAACCGAGAGGCCGGTGCCAGGGTGCAAAAATAGCCCAATGCGCCCCAGTGCCTGAAAAATCACTTGTCTCCTTATTTAAATGTTTTGAAAGTTTTTTTTTTAAATGACATTAAAATGGATTAACTGACATGTTTCACATATTTCTGCCCTGCGGTTTTCTGGAAATATTCCGCTTATGTTTGATTTCTGCAAATGGATTTGAAATGAATCACGCTCTATTTATGAGAACGCGTAAACTATTATTTATATAAATCCCACTCCGTGTAGAGCCGCCCCACAATGTCGGCCATCTGCTGGAGCATTTTTCAGGAATGTGTTCATCCTTTTACGCTGGGAGCTGCCGGGAGCTGCCGGGATAACCCCCCCGACGCCACACAGAACCAGAAGACCCAATAGAACCCGAACGCGTTACAGAAGTAACCCTTTCACGGGAGAAATGGAATGTCGAGTCGACGTGAAGAACGGCTAAATCTTTCCCCACCTCTTGGACTGATAAATAATCCCAGTGCTTAGCATTTTAAGTTTGGGATAGGGCGTGCGGCACGAAGAGTTAAGGCTTTGCACTCAGTAAAAATAAATCCCTTCGTAATAATAATGAGACGGCCTCGGCCACACTTTAAGGTAAAGACGTTAAGAGCCCAAACCGAGAAAACCTGTTTAACGTTCATGCGCTATCCGCCCTCCGCGGCGGCTTCGTAAATATATCTTCCCAGCGCGTATCGCTGTCACTCCACGCCCTTAAAAGCACGAGAGACGCGGAATTATCTGCTGCGCAAACAAAATAAGCCCTTAAGAGGGATTCTCCGCGGCAAACAATGCTTCGCGGGCTTCGGAAAACAGCTGCTTCCCAGACGAGGAAACTTATCCTTCTATCAATCCGGCCCCATTAGTGTCAAACTGATCCAAAATAATGATCCCGACATTCATTAAGCGAGGAGTACCCTGCCGTGCGGGGCGATCGCATTAACGCAACTTCTGGAGGAAAACAGCCTTTTTTAAGCTGTATGTATATACCCCCTATACGAATATCATATAGATACAGTATATAGAATAGGATGCTGGGGGAAGCCATTTACTGTTGCACACAGTTAAGTATTCTTGAGCATTGTGTGAAAAGTGTGGTGGGATGCGGTACGAGAAGAAATGCCTTCCCCCGGCTCGCAGGGAAACAGGACAGCATCCCTCAGCCTTCTCCTAGCGAAACTTCTTATTAGCTGCACTTGTGACTTAATAATAAAAATTACTTTTTCCGAAGGAGGGGACGCTGAGAAAGTCCAGGCCTCACAGCAGAAATCTGTGCCCCGACGGCACAAACACAATGAGGAGGATTCTAAATCATTGGGCCCGATTATAAAGGCTTTCCTTATCAAACTGTGATCGGTTTCAACAACAATAAATATAAGGTTATGCATTCACTAAGAAGATTCCCAGAATCCACAGAAGTGATTTGGTGGCTAGAAATAGTTTGATTAACTTATTATTCATCAGATACTCGGGGTCTGCAACACAACAACGCAAGAGAAGAGTGGAGCTTTGTTACGTCGTGTAATTCCGTGTCTCCCGGTTATTAAACACAATATGAGGCTTAAAATAAATCAGACAATATGAGGGGACAGGATAAGGCAGGAGGGAGAGCAGAAAGGTGATAAACGGTTAGATGGGTAGGAGAGGAAAAGACCTGCAGAAAGAAGAGAGCGCGGCTGGAATGGGTACAGCGGGCGATTCCGGCCCAAGAAAGAGAATTGGGGCTGAAATTCCGCAAACAAAACCCCCAATTATAAAACTCGTTTCCCCCGGAAGGAAGTGAAATTATCGCGAGAAGCCATTTTCTCCAGCGGTGGGAACACCAACCATCCAACCATCCAGAGAACACCCAATGAGATCTTTTAGATCATTTTTACGACATTATGATCACCGCTATTACCGCACCTGCCATTTCTTTGATTTTTTTTCACATTTTCTTATTTTTTCCCCGTTTTCTCACTTACTGCGTCCGCGCGGCCACGCGGTTCCTGCAGCCAGCGGTCAGAGGCGGTCGCCGAGCTCCGGAATATCACACAAGAGATTTCTACATTTATACCTTTTTACTTCTGCCTTTTTTCTCTATAAGTCCTTTTTACGAGGGATTCCTCTTCATATCAGAACAGCGATAAATAAAATACAAAAAATGGGAAATGTTATCCTTCCAGATTTTAAACAGATATTTTTTTAAGTTAATTGTAAAATATCCCTTAATTCCAGTTAGCTTTTATTGCAAACTATTTAGTAAATGTATCCCTGTCCCATTTTTTGTAATTACTAGATGTAAACATCAATTTGGTTTAACAGCTTTCAGATGGGGGCTGATCCATTTTGGGTTAATTGACGCTGCTTTAGTGTTTCAATCGTTTATTTGTAAAGAGTTCGGCTTCTCTGCTGCAGGAAAGGAGTTTTAGTCAAATTAAGTGGCTTCTTGTGAGCAATTTCTGGAGATCATTAGAGAATTCGGCAGATATCCCGCAGTGTCGCATGTTATGATTTCATTCTTTTAAGTCCCAAAACGATCAAAAACTATCTTTATATTTAAAACCAAATCTCAATATATATATATTTTTTTATTATTTTTTTTTTTAAGATAAAAGCAGCAAAATAGAGATTTTTTAGAGATTTTTGTGGCACAATCTCACATTTTCGGTAAAAAGGAAATTGGAAAATGTGAAAATGACAGCGAGCGTAACTCTGCTTTATTGGTAACTTGTAATTCGGGAAATGATTTCCAGTAAAGCAGCTCATGGAGGAAAGTGGATTCCAGGCTGAAGACGAGAGACGAGAACTCATTCCTGGACAAGTTTCTACGCGACCCGTAGATGAGCGAGAGATGAATGGAATTTTCTCCATCGCGCTCTCCGCTTCTGTACGTTTTTAGAAATGGATCACTGAAGCTTTGATTGAATCAGCTCAATGGGCGAGAGATAGATGGCTATGAAATCATATGATGTCATCACATAGCTGGGTTTGTTACATTTGTTTCCAGAACACGTTACAACAAATACATTGTTACGTGCGCTGAGGGTAACGCTGAGAGCGTCGTGTTTGCTTAACCTCCGAGATCTAACTATAAATCAGAGCCGCTAAAAGCTTCACAGGCCATGCGCAGCTTTAAATAATAAATATATACCGGTTACGGGGCTCAGCTTAATATACCATCCTATTCATGTCTTCTACTTCATGTGGATTCACATTACTGGACCCTGCATCTGATTGAGAAGGAACAAAAATTGCGCATGTCACCAGATAGATGGATGGATAGATAGATAGAAAGACGGATAGACGGATAGATGGATCGATAGATAGATAGATGGAGAGATAGATGGAGAGATACATAGATAACGGATAGATAGATAGATAGATAGATAGATAGATAGATAGATAGATAGATAGATAGATAACGGATAGATGGATAGATGGATGGATAGATAGCAGGGCCGGACTGGGTAACACTAGGCAGTGCTGGCACTTTAAGGCCAGTGGCCACTCACTGCAGGAACCGATCTGTTGCGGGTCCTACGTGCCACCAGCTCCCGGGGTGTCTGTGAAGAGCGTCAGATGGCCGGCCCGGTCCTGATATTAATAAAGTAAAAATCATTTCATTTGAGTGACTGTTAGGAATACGTATCATGACACCGCCGGCACCGGACTCCCAGCTGACGCGGTAATTGCTGCTGCTTTCTGCGAGCTCCAGGTGTACGGCCGGGGGAAACGCGGTTTGGTGTTTACAATAAAAATGCCTTCCTTTTGTTGGCGAGAGAATGAGTTCGAGTTTCATTCTCTTTATCTAAACAAGCCTTTCAATAAAAGCCACACTGTATATATCTGGAGACATTAGGCGTTGGGAGCAGATTCTGCCGCCATTTCAAAGTCTGCGTAGAGAACGGCGGCGGAGAATAAAACAGAAGCCGACCATCAGAGACCAACGCGGGGGGGGGCGAGAAACGCTCAAAGCGGATTTGCGTTGGTTGGGTGGATGGAAGGGACGGCATTTGGGATATTAAGGGACTGAAGCATTAAATGACCCGTCATCTCTACTGGCCCCCATAACTAAATGGCGTCATGAAAATCCCACCCAATTCTATATAGCAGATGGCTCCTGAATCTAAGAGGACTGGTTTCAAGTTTTACTTTACTGAGAGGGTGGTAGATAAGGGGAGCAGCCTCCCAGTAGAGGTGGTAGAGGGTAATACAGTGAGGGTATTAAACATGCATGGGAAAGACATACGGCTCCTGAATCTAAGACGACTGATTAAAGTTCGAGTCTTTACAGCAGGAGGGCGGCTAGAGGGGCCGGATGGGGCCGATCTGCCGGTGGGTTCTATGTTTCTGTGTTTCCCATATTTCGCAATCACAGAGAAATGGGCTTAACATGATTTTAAAGCAGGCAGCAATCGTGTTTAGGAGTTCTCGGCGGTGTTTGTGGAAGATTACGCGTTTGTCGACAGAACCCTGACAAATTGTTATTCCTTCCCAAACGGGTGTTAAGATATCTTTCGGAAAAAGCAATTAAGGTGAATTCTGTCAGTTTTAGTAAAGAGGTTTATTTCGTCCGGACTTCACTCTGTAAAGCTGACAGCGGATCCTCCTGCCCCAGCTGTCCGCGCTTTGTGTTCTTGTCAGCCTACGATTCATGTTTCTAAGGTAAAATCGAACATTTCATCGCCGCATTGTCAGGCCTCTCATTGTTTCCGCTCGCGTCGCATTCCAGGCTTTCGCAACATCTCTGTAAATGCGACTGTTTGTATAACCGGCAGCAGCTGCTCCCCCGCAGAGCGCTACGTCGCAAAATAAAAGTTTATAGCCAATTTAACAGTTTTTGGTGAGAAAGCAGCCAATTCTGGACTAGATTTCTGTAAAACATTAAGAAATTGTGCTCTGCTGGCGGCTGCGGACCGGTTTGCCCCCCCCCGTGTGTAACGGAAAGCGGGGCGATCGCTTTGTCTGCATGAAGAAGGCGGCCGGTGTCATCGCGTTTGTTTTCTGCCCCAATGGCTCTAGTTTAGGATTTACGTCACGAAGGGTTTTTGCTGACGATATCGCCCTGGTGGCAGCTGCGGCCCCCGAGCAGAAAATCCGGTCCCTGGGAAATTTCCCGGCTCAGTGGTCTCCACGTGGGACAAAATAACTGAGAAAAAAAGTAACTTAATAAAAAATAATAATTATAATAACAACAAATTATAAAAGTAACAAGTAACAAGTGACTAAATTCAACTATAACTTTTTAAACAAATTATTATATACAAAAGATTATACGCTTTTCAAATAGCACTTTTATTATTTTCTGCAATGTGAATAATCTTCATACTAAGTTAAAACGTTCGTCATGCTATAAATACAGGTTATAGAAATGAATAAACTATAGAACTATTATTATTCATTTGTAAAGTCAATTATTATTATTTTCATAATATTTATAATAGTTTAGATAATATTAATTTTCATTAGCATTATTATTATTATTTAATATACTTATAATATTAGTAGTAATATTATTACTTTATATAGAAATATATTAGTAATAATAATATTTTATTAGTAGTAGTATTTGGTAATTTGTAAAGTATTGTTATTATTATTATTATTAGTATTTTATATTAAATTATTTATATTATTATAGTATTTTTATAGTATTAGTAATTTGTGAAGTCAATTATAATTATTATTTTCAGAATTTTTATTATTAGTTTTTAGTCATTTTTTTTATTATTATTATTACTATTATTACTATTATTATTACTATTATTATTATTATTATTACTATTATGTGCATCGAACAGACTTTGTCGCGGTTGTGATTTTGCTGGACGGAATTTCTTATTTTTCTTACACTTTCACCTTATTTAATGAATAATTCTTCTGTCTCTCCTGAGTTGTTAAAAGTCAATTTAAAAACAAAAAGTGTTACTTTAGCCGACGGCCGCTGCGATTTGTAACACATTTTGAAAGTTGAAATAGTTTTCCAGGCGAGGAGTCAGACCGCTTCGCAAACACAGGATACACACGAGATCAAACTTCCTGAACAAGCAGGCCTTTCTGACAAACGGAGCCCAGGGCTCGCACTTGAACCTGTAAATGTCCTGGCGGAGGTGGGGGGGGTTTATGCGTCTCGGGTAGAGAGCTGAAGTCACTCGGGGTCATTGCCGGGCTTTTACACTGAAGGCGACATTTATAACGGTTACCGAGCGTGAACGGGCGACAATCATCACCGATGACAAATATGGAGTCCGACGGTCACCCAAAACTAGAATAAACCCTTAGCGGGGGGTTTCTGCGGACGTTAACCCCAGCGCCCCCCCGGACTGAGACACACTTTCCACGGGGGTCTCGGCATCTTTTGCTCGCTGTCTATAGAGGTCCGGCTCTGGGCGTTTGGGTTGAGGAGGGCGACGTTCTATCTTTTTTTATTTGGGGTAACGAAGAGCAATTCTAGTGCAAAGTGATAAAGATGGAGCAAATGAAGGAACATTCAGTTGGTTGCTATGGTGATTGCGTCACATTTACAATTTTCTTTCGAAATAACCTTTTTTTTCTTAATTATCGGCGTAACGTTCAGTATCATAAATTGTGGATTCCAAGAGGCGGAAATACTCATTTCTTTTCAAAATTCTATTTCCTTAAACGCCACCGTTTTGGGACGCGGCGGCCGAGGTGATCACCGATAGGAAAGCGAGACTGATATCGGCCCAAAACTCAATCATCCCAAAATACGGAGATTAGAAACAATTTGCAAATCAGAGAGCAGATTTAAAGGTGATTAATTACGTCTGAATTAAGAGCTGAAATAATCGGAGGCACTAATTGCGAGTAAACGGCCTGTAATTTGCAGAAATCTCTTCCAGCGCAGGGGATCTGTTTGATTTCGGTTTCAGATGACGGACGCTCCTAATTTGCTGGATAAGTGACCCCGAGAGCCCTTTCTCAGATCCCCTGTGGAGCTGCAATCAGCCGCACTCCTTCCCCCTCCATCCGCCGCGGCTACCTCAGCGTTACAATCGACTTTGCTAAACTTTTCTGCTAATTCCTCTTTCCTTCATAATCAGAAGGTTTTATGGGACTTGCTGGGCCGGGGGGGGGTATTTTTGGCGGGGGGGGGCTCTAATTGACGGAGGTCTTAAGCATTAACCCTGCCAGGTGTCGCTGCCTCGGCTGCTGCCGACGGAACCAATAAAATAAAATAGATTTTTAATCGACTCTTCCGTGGTCTTCACGTTGATTCTCAAATAAAGTCCGAGCCTGCGGACCCTGGGGGGGGGGTTAATACCCCTATATAATGCCGACATTTTATTCCACTCTTTATTCCAACTTATTTATTGGCTTTTTATGAATTTGACGCTTTGTAGCACCTGACAGCTCTCAGCCAATACCAAAGAAAAGTTTTTGTGGGCGTGCCTTGCTTTCATGGTTTGTCGGCAGCACCTCTGCCCATAACCGGCACCCGATGGGCCATTGGGCTCCCCGACGCTCCGCTTATCCTTGGGCCAGTTGGGGAGATCAGAGACCTCCCAGAGACCTCCATAGTGACCTTCTTCTAATCAACACGCATATCGTGCTGGGATATGACATCATATCCCGGCGCTCAGCAAGAGAGGCCACAGAGGTGAGCGGCGGCCGGGGCGGAAGAGTTCCCCCGGCGCTGGGAGTCTGAATTCTTGTTATAAAGTTGCAGAAAACCTTGTGGAGACTCTTCAGGGGAAGACATGGCAGGGCGAGGGAGAATGAGCGGTGAGTTAATGGGAAAGCGGAGACCCCTGCTGCCTTTCACGCTGTTGTTGTGTATATTTTACAGAATGTGCGTCAACGCATCCCAATTTGTACCCTGGACAAAAATTCACACCCGGATGGTTGTTTTTGGTAAATGTGCCGCGTTTTTGTAAACAATTGCCTTGGAAGCTCCGCGTTCGGGCGTCAAACAGACCTTTCCCACTAATTTGTTGTCAGCTTCCTGCTCTCTAAAACAACATCATCAGTAACGGCCGGCTGTCAGCGCCTTGCGACTGAAACAACGCGTGAAGTCGTTAGGAGAAACTGTGAACATGTCAGAGCCGAGGGGAACAAATACGGCCCCTCCATGCGCGGCCTGGGCTGTAATCAATCAGAAGGTACCACGGGCCAAAACCGAGAACTATTATTCATTTCCATATTTAAAATCTCATTCGTTACCGCTTGGAATAACAATAATAATAATAATATTTTTTCTGTTTAACCTTTTGACGACCGGACCGACAGCTCCTCCGACACTCCGTTCACGCTGATGAATTGGGCGTGTTACATCATACTAAACCTAAACTGTGTCATCCTATGTGATGACATCATATGTAAACTTAAAATATATTGCAAGATCATTAGCAGGGCAGGTAACAAAACATCAGCGTTTGGAATTTTACAAAAATAGACATTCTGGATGTAGACGTCGGATGGGAATTCGGTGCGTTAAAGAGGTCGATGTGAATTTTAAAACATTTAAAAACGTTTAAATTGCGTGACGTATTCCTCTCTATGTATATTGGGTAGAGACGCCGTCCTCTGCGGGTTATCTGAGGCCGGCGTGGAGTGACCTGCTCCGTCCGTCTGTAACAGAAGACGAATGGTGATGATTTAGGCAAATTAATCACCGCTTCCAGCCCCTGCCATTAAACTCGTGCCAGTTAATCCTCCGAGATACCGGTGACCGGCGGGGACAGCGACCAACATTCCCCGAGTTCCAAAAACCATCATTAACGGACTTATTCCAGCAGAACCGGGGAGAAATAAAAGCCCAAATTACCAGCATTCCCTTTAATACAACCGGTTATTAATAAACGCATTTTATTTTTATTATTATCTTTTATTTATATAGCGAGTTGGGGCTACGCAGCGCTTCGTACAATTCTTATTTCACTTTCCGGTCTCAAATTAAAATAAATTAAAAAAATCCCAAATCCCCAAAAATCGGAATTTATATTTAAAAAAATCTTTCTTATGTCGCGCTTTAATTATTAACAATAGAAGTAACATTTTGCTTTAAATGATTTTTTTATATTTTTTTTATTCTTCCTTACACATATATAACCTGATTTTAGGACCCGATAACCCCAGATCGAGGGTCTCCGGCCCCCCCGCGTGTCCTCGCTGCCGTAAACATGCTCGGTGATATCATTTGTTTGATAAAGCGTTTGTGTTAAAGCTTAATGTGCTCTGAACGATGCGAATAAGACTCGCGCTGTCATTAACCTGCATGGCTCGGGGGCAAAGGAACACAGGTTAAGAAAACACTGCGGGATTTACCTGTCACGGCGAGAGCTGCCAGCTCGGCTTCACCCAACAAGAGAGCGTTTCACTAAAAGGATTTCCATTCATTTCTCACTCGGCCGCTGCGATCGTTTGCGTGATAGGATGTCACAGATAAAGAGCTCATTTGTTCTCAGGACTCATTGTGGGGTTTTTCTTAAAAAAAAAAAAAATTAAACAAAAAAGCAGAAGAATAGAGTTTATGGGCGCGGGGTGCGTTTCATGCGCTGCAGTTTGTAACAAATCAGAACTTTCCTTTATAAACTATTAACCCCACAATGCGGTGCGCTGGGGGCGTCGGGGGGCCGGGGGGCGCGCGGTTACCCCCCCCCCGGGCGAGACTGGAACGCTTCCCTTACGAAAAAATTACTGCAGTTTTTTCTGAAGTAATACTGCAGTTTTTTGGACATGAAAAAACTGCAATACTGCACTTTTACTGCACTTTTACTGCACTTTTACTGCATTTGTACTTCACTGTACTGCACTTTTACTACAGTTATTTTTGTACGGAAGTACAAATGCAATAAAGCTGCAGTACTTTGAATTACAACTGTAGGTTTGCAATATAAAAAAAAAGTGCAGTAAATGTGCAGTAAAAGTGCAGTACAGTGAAGTAGAAATGCAGTAAAAGTGCAGTAAAAGTGCAGTATTGCAGGTTTTTCATGTCCAAAAAACTGCAGTATTACTTCAGAAAAACTGCAAAAAACCATTTTTTGTAAGGGTTTGCTCTATACATACGGTTGGCACGATATGGCCGATGCCGAAAGCCCCCGCTGGGGATGGGTTTCTATCACTTATTATTCATTTGTAGACGTTTATTATTAGTGAGATTATTGATAATTATTAATCTGATTATTTACCATAATTCCATCAAAATCTGCCAGTGGGAAAAATATATATATTTTGTTTGAATTTCCCATTTCCTCCCAGTTTCTGACTTCTTTCTCTGCAGTTTTCATCGGCCCGTAAAATATGAAAATGCCGTATTTTATTCATAATTGGTCAATTTAATTACCTTTTGGAAAGTGCTTTGGCTTTTGTGAATCCATTATTCAAAGTGCTGCTTTATGAGCGAATTTCCATCCAGATTCCAAAAGTCTGAAACGAGTAATTTCTGCGTTATTAGGACCCCCGTCTGCCGCTGACGCTTCTTCCGGGAATAATAAATAAAGGATCCCGAACCCGTAATGAGAGGCTTTTTACGAGCCCATAAACACATTGAACGTGACCGCCTCGGGAACAAATAGTGAGGCTTACACCAGAACGCGGCCCCTGCATCTGTATATAAACGGTGACTGCCCTGTTACCAGCATAAAACATCACATTATCACCAAATTAATTACCCAAGAGGAACCAGAAAGCTTACAATCTAATTGGGGGAGCATTGACAGGAGCATGCAAGTAAAAGGCAGAAGGGTCCAAGGGGTTAATGGGGGTCCAAGGGGGTAAAAACAAATATTGGCTACAAAATGACCGAATCTGTCATAAAAAGTATTCGCCAATAAAGTCCTCTTTGAGACCCCTGGGCTCGGGACCCTTTACTGATACCACATGACGCGTCTTTACATGCGCAGCTCTCCCCCTACAATGCCATCATTTTACTGAATGTCCCCCCGACGCGGGGTACGTGGGAAACGATCACCCAGGGGTTCCTGCATCGCTCCCATCTGCTCAGTAAAGATTCATAAATCACCAAATCTTTGATCATCAGAAAATGTCCCGCGGCCCTCGCCGAATCCCACCCGTAATTAGACGTTTCAGGATCTTCTTTATATCTGGATAAATACCGCCTCCATATTTACCCCGGGGTGACACCGGCCGCATTGTGCTGGATATTTGCTTGCTCAGCGAAATGCCGCATCCACCCGGTCATATTTATGAAAAATGATCACTTTGCTGGTCGCTGAAAGCCGTGCGTGGAATCCAGCGGTCGGCCCGGTACGCGGACGTCGATTTTTGATGCATTTTGATAAATTCGCTGGCCTCGTAACGTTTTACTTACCGTTGGGTTCAAGAATTCACAACGGAATCAGATTTCCGGATGATCGGCGCGTCGGAACTTCACGTAGTGTGGAAGGAATTTAGATTTTCACAAAGATAATTTGGCTTCAGTCCATGACGGTCTGTGACTCCCGTCGCTCGATCAACCGCTTGCATTAATCTTGTAAGCGGAATGTTTTTACTCCCTAATATAATAAATAAATAAATATACAGTATATAACATATATACCCCCTGTAAATCTGGCTCGGTAAGAAACAGTCCAATAGGATTTGAGAACCTGTAACTCTTAATGGTTTCCATAGCAGCACTGCGTTCCGGTAAAGCGAGGAAGCCTTCCTGTGTCTGAGGCGGCGGGAACAGGAAGTGCGCAGCGCACCAGAGAAATCCTTCCTCCGAGTGCTCTGTCCTGCCGCATCTATTGGCTGTTGGTAAAGTGATCCCCGGAGAAAATGTTTGGCAAATAACAAAAGTTATTTTATTGTACAGCACTTTAACGCAATCTCATAAATGCTGCCAATGTTTTTCGTCTTTTATATCTAACGAAATTACACTTTTTCCAAATAAACAATTTTTTCACTGTTTTTTTCTGAGCGCTGCTTGAAAAGTTTTTCTATCATACAGAGGAATTTATTCATTATTGAAGTTCCTTCCCAGGTGGCTTCCTTATAACACCTGCTGGGTTTCTTCGGAGGAACTAGGAGAGATTTTAGCAAAGAATAAAACCCCCCCTGCCCTTCTCCTGCCGAAAGCAGATTAGTGACAGAATATACACGGCCGACCCCCCCGCCTGGAGCCCTCATCGCGCAGCTAATCCAGGTACAGTTTTTATTTGTTTGCCAAGCTTAAAACAAGAAGACTTTATCTCCGTCTACTTCTAAGGAAGCTTCGCAGAGGGACGCAGCCGAACGAGAACAAAGTATGCTGAGGTCCAAGCGACCACTCAACGTCCACGGGAAAAACAGCAATTATTGTTTGAAAAATACATTTATTTCATATTTCTTCCAGCGTGCGGATTGGCTCGTTTCAGGGCGTCCAGTCTTCTCCCTTAGATGAAGCCATTTAGAAAAAAAATTAACCTTGTGGGGTGTACGCAGCCTTGAGAACATGACAGGGCTTTTAAACCTTAAGCCACTCCCACTCCTCTAGGGTAACACCCCTAAATATGGCGGCATAAATGTCTGCCCGCCATATATCATTTATTTTCTTCCACTTTCCTAATTCACATTCATTATTTATTTCACAACAGAATAAATCCGCATTTTCGTTTCTATATTTTTAATCCGCAGATTTTTTGACAAAAAGCTCATTTTGTGCATTAAAATAATAAATAATGTGAAAAAAACCTTCGGAGCAGGAAATTTGTCCGTTTTAATTGCTGAAGTATTTGCTCGTCTATTAATCCACCCACGAGTAACTATTACAAGATTAAAGGCCGAGTCAGATTTGAGAGGGATTTGTATAAACAAGCGCTTTAAGAGACGCATTAATGAGACGGGTTTTTTTTCTGTGTTCGATGGCCGCCAAAATTCAGCACAAAGCGAGAAGATTGATGAGAATCTAATCCCGACTAAAAGCCACGGAGGAAACGCTATCGCCTGCGCCACATCGCGACGTGGACGGGCCGCTCCCAAGCAACGTCTCCAAATCCCCCCAAAAAAGAGGGCCTGTTTCTTTAAAAACTAAAATTCACTAATTTTAATTTTCAGTATAAAGCTGTCTGTATAAAAATAACTGTCTGATATGTCGCGTTCATTTAAATGTCAAGGTATTTTTATAATAATTTGAATCTAACGACCCTCCGGACTCCGCAAAACGAGCAGCCAATCAGGAAGGAGGTGCCAGGTGCGTGATGGGTAAATGTAATTAATAATATATGAGTTAAATTAATTCATTTTAGGCTCTTTTGATTTAGTTTTTATTGGGGGGACTCCGGTGTCTATAGTTTGCGCCCCCCATTTAATGTCATATTCTGAATAACTGGAGGATTAACCCTTCCCCAGCCATCAATCATTGTTTTATTCATGGTTCATATCCCTTAATCTGTGTGCCTGGGGATTAAAAACTGTGAATAAAAGTAACACCGGCTGGAGAAACTAACGGGGGGGGGGGCTCGGGAAACCCTTCCTGTCCTCCGTTCCCCTGATTTTGGGTGAATTCTTTCTGATTTTGGGTGAATTCTTTTTGTTACATTTCGTTAGCGCAGACCCCGGAAGCCCTGCCCGGGGGGGGGGTTGTTTCTGACACCTTGTATAATCTGAAAAGTGATGAGAATGTTTTAGGTAAACACTGAAAATCCCCGAACGAGGCGTTTGCATTCAGGAAGAATTTTCGGCTCACGTTCTGACTAATGAGCCATAAACGGGGTAAATGATGAGCGATTAGGAGCCTCGGCCCGACTGCTGAGCCGCGTCTTCGTTGGCCTTTTTTCTCCAACAAGTCTTTAGATGATTTTATTATGTGCTGCACCCTCGGAGCTCACAATACCTGCCAGGGTCAGAAAGAGGGCCAGGTGCCGATCCCGTTACAAACACATGTCATAGCGCGTGAATAATGACATCATTAATCATTTTCTAACGTACTTCACTATTCATGGAGAAAACCTCATGTAACGGGAAATCATAAAAAATGTTACGAGGTTAAAAGGTTGTCGTATTCTGGGTTCACCGACTCGCGCCGCTTCTATCCACCCCGCTTTTATTACGCCGCTTTTATCGCCCCGCTTTTATTACGCCGCTTCTTCTCCATATTATTCAGAATATTATTTCAAACATCCCGCCGGCTTTACACATCTCCGTATTTACTTAGCCCGACGTCTGTCCCCCCCGATAATTACACGCAGTTACTCCATTTATTATTAGATATCACCCAGTCTGTACAATCGGGGTGAAAGCCGAGGCTTTGGGGTAATGGATACGTTCTGCTGCCGAAACGAAACATTATGCGGTTTAGGTTTTCAGAATCCTCTCGTTCTGACGCCGGTGGATATTTCACGGATTATTTTATCTTCCTGGATTACACGGGAGGCCATGTCTACTAAACGCTGCTACTTTGTAACAAACCAGCAGGTCTTGGCATCAGAAGAGCTGGCCCAGCGTCCGGCATCGCGAAGGATGCTTTTCACTCATTAGAGGGGGCGCAAGGCCGGCCACAAGAAAAAAAGGGGTCATTGAACGGGTAATTCCGGGGCAGCAACAACTTAAATCTATGCCATTAGCGGGGTACCCAGGCCATGGAGGGAAGTGGGTCTTTATAGGCTGCACAAGGTCACCTGACCAGGCACAGGTGGAAACAGACAGGGTAATAACATACGTGACAACGGAGCGATACACGTCAGGACTGGTAGGGCAGCGGGGACCACGGATGAAGCGCAGGCGGCTCCGTAACCCGTGGAGTTATCACCAACTGGAAACTAATCTGTAAATAAGACAAAAAAAAAGGCGATGATTTATTTTGGGGTCAATAACCGGCCCCTTAAATGATAAAGAGTTTTATAGGAGCGGAACGTAGCGAAAGCTTCGACTTCATTTCATTTCTTACAATTTATTTCACTTTATAGCAGAAAATAACGGGCAAGGAGGAGATTTATTGGCTGGGGAGCCCGTGACGCGCGCGGCGTGTAAATGAAGCCACGGAATCATTTGGTGCCGTAATCTTCATGCAGGAAACAAAGTTACCCCGTGTGGAACACGCAAAGGGCCACACGAAGCCCGAGACCCCCGAGACCCTCCCTTCGTGACAAACCGGTTTCTAACGTCTCGAAACGAATCTCTTTTTGAATTTTTTTGCAATTTTTTTTAACTTTCTCGCCTCCTTTCCATAAACCCGGTTACCGCGCGATCGCTGGAGGGGGTACCCCGGCCCTGAAGGCATAAATTACGGGCATCTACTCAACGAGTGACAGTTCTGTTTACTGCTGGCACGGACTTTTCCTATGAAATCCGTCGCATTAGAAAGCCAGGTTTGGTGAATGCGCGCAGTCATACCCCGAGAGAAAAAAACAAAAAAAAACCTTGACATAATGCGCGACCCATGTTTCATTTCATTGCCTGGAGCAGAGTTAGGGGAAAGCGGCTCCATCTGGCAATTTCCCTGTGAGTGGCACATATTTAAACAATGATGCAGCTCGACAAATTTCAAACCTGGCTTATGAAAAAATAACATAAACACAATGGCGGCTGTGAGCGTCCACCTGCGCGAGCGCCCGCGAAGTGTTAACCAAAGGCCGCTGCTAATGAATAAAGATCCCGGCTCGGCCGGATTAGCCTGCTGGAAATTGTAAATGGCTGTCAGATAAAGTGCTTGTGTTTACACCAAGCGTGAATATTTTGATCGGCGTGTTTGAGAGAATAAGCTTCTTAATGCAGATCGCCTCGTTTGGACGTTCACACCCATTATTCCAGCCAAGCTCCCTGCCCGCAGTTGTGTCAACATGTCAGAAACCTTCAGCCGCCTCCTGTCTTCATTTAAACAAAAGCTACATTGTAACGACGCGATGGCCGCTTCCGCCCCGCCAAAGGTCCTACCGGCAGAGGCTGCGCGGGGTTCCTGTCCGGTTACCTTAACCTGCCCCGACGGGCGGCGGATCGGGTCGGCTTCGGATGTCTTCTAAACGGTAAAAGTAAACGGCAGATCCTGAATACGAGCGCAGGCAGAACGAGCAGATGGTTATATGCTGTGTTTGTGATAAATACCCCACGGCCAAATGGTGTTTACCCCGCTAAAAGCCCCCGGGGGGACACTGAAATGATGAATACAAAAAAGTGTGTATTTACAGTACGTGAGAATGGATCCTGGAGAGAGACGGCGGCGCTCGGGGAGAAGGTCGGGGAGGGCAGGGAAGAGACATCGGTTAGAATTGTTCACTGAGTTTATTAGAACTTGCAATTCTACATACAGCCATAAGGGAGCGTTTCTTCTAGTACTGGATCCATACTGTGTTCCCTCTACAGAGTTTCTAAGTGGGCAATTGTAGTTGAGCGTTCAGCACGATTGGGGGGGGCGTCAAGACATTCATGAATAGCGAGATTTTGGTCTTATCACCCCCAGTGGTGTCCAATCAGCAGAATGCTACGTGATTTTGCTCACCTTTTCTACATTGCCCCCCATTGGGTTCCTCTTATTGCCCCGAGCACAGGCGGTAGAAACCCCAGAGGCGCCGTATTTATCCGCCGCACAGTTGGATCCGGTCTCTAATACTAAACCGCATATTAATGTAAAATAAAATATCGGATTCCCGTTAATAAATGTCGTTTAATAACCGAGTTCTGAGGCTCGTGGAGAACGCAGATTTATTTCATCCATTACTTTATGAATCGAAATAAAAAGCGTTTGTCGCTTACGTGTCGGTGACGCTAATTAAAAACTGCAGGTATTCCTGCCGGGCGCCAGCTGCTCGCCGCTCGCCATTAATGGATGAAGGCGGGGGCCGCATTTTATCACCTGTTCTTTATATACTGTCCCCAGAATTGTGCATTCAGTCCGACGTCAGCATTCGTTACACTTACTGCCGCCGCTTTGTGATGATTTAATAGTCTAATAAAACGGGGGCTCCGGTCTGAGCTCACAGGAGAGCCGCGGCCCCCCTCAACACAGAACAGTAACGCAGCACGCGACGCACCCAAATCCACAGTATCTTCACCCAAAACCGCCTCCTAATGAGTCATTCATCGAGATTCTGTCTGACGGCCGTCACTAGAATCTGTAGCTTTATACATATAAAAAATGCTTTCTGAACAAAATTCTAACAAGAAATGCTTTAGAAGCTCGAAAATATAGAAAGATAGATAGATAGATAGATAGATAGATAGATAGATAGATAGATAGAGAGAGAGATAGATAGATAGATAGATAGATAGATAGATAGATAGATAGATAGATAGAGAGAGAGATAGATGGATAGAGAGATAGATAGATAGATGGATGGATGGATGGATGGATGGATAGATAGATAGATAGATAGATAGATAGATAGATAGATAGATAGATAGATAGATAGATAGAGAGATAGATAATAGATAGATAGATAGATGATAGATAGATAGATAATAGATAGATGGATAATAGATGGATAGACGGATAGATAGATAGATAGATAGATAGATAGATAGATAGAGAGATAGATAATAGATAGATAGATAGATAGATAGATAGATAGATAGATGATAGATAGATAGATAGATAGATAGATAATAGATAGATGGATAATAGATGGATAGACGGATAGATAGATAGATAGATAGATAGATAGATAGATAGATAGATGGATGGATGGATGGATGGATAGATAGATAGACAGACAGACATCTATCACTCTCCGGACGACGCGGTGGAATAAGTCCCTTCTTTATATATGTTCCTGGGGACGAGACGTCTCCGTGTCCCGAGGAGACCCCCGGCGCGCTCTCCGTGTAGAATATTCCATGACACCGTCTGTCAGGTGCTGGAAGCGAGCGGCGGAGGGAGCGGGGGGGATTCCACCGCTCTGATGGAGGAAGCTTCAGCTCGGGATGTATTTGAACATCGAAGTATAAACAATGACACTTAATTCCGTCGGCTTTTAGCGATCTCTTGTCCCTTTTAAGTACATTTTGCCCGTTTGTCTTTTGGACAAAGTTTGCAGGAAACGTCGTTCCCGGTGATTGATGGCCGCGGATTCTCTGACTTCACACTTTTCTAAAACAAGACAGCTGCTGGTAGAAACCGTTCCTTCAGGAGCTTGGAAGCCTCTACATTTTCCATCTCTTTGGCTCTCGGGCGCGATGAAGGATTTTATTTTACCAGACGAGTAAATAAGGAGATGCCTTCAGCGCTCGAGGTCACTAAATGATCTTTAAATAGTAATTATAGACGCGGAATCTCACGCTCGGGTTCATTCTCTCTTATTTTAGTCTTCTTAATAAAAAGCAGATTGCCCCTGGAAGCTCATCCGTCGCCGAATAATATCGATAAAGACCCGGTGGGGGAGAAGTTCCTCAGTCCGCCGATCGCGAGGGATAACCTACGAGGCGGCGGGGGTAACGGGGAGCTGGGAGATTCCAAAAGATTTACCGAATTCCTAGACTTTTATTACGGGAGAAGCGATGTGAATCGTCATAATGTGAGAGACGCTACGGTCCCACTGCTTCGCTTTATTCTGAGGTCGGAAAACGATTTGTTCTGTTTGACTATTTTGGTTATTTTCTGGATACCGCGTATCCGTTCGGTGTTTGCCGCGTTCCGTACCAGCTGGTCGTTGGCAATCAGTGAACAAAAGCTGAGAAATTTTCCTATATTATAAGACTTTGTGGTTTATTACACGTATTATACGGTGGAAATTCACTGTTACCCCCAAAAAATACTCAAATTTCTCAAAAAACACACAGTATCGGGATGAGGATAAACTCCGTACCCCATCACACGTCGGACCTCGCTGTATCGCGGCACCCTGGATACCCCGTGACCCCGCGCTCCTCCTGTCATCGGTATTGTTAGACCCCAAATTCTATCCCAGTTATTTTACCCCCTTATTATTAATTTACCTAAAAAAACTCTCCCCAGCAACAAATTGTGGGTTCAAGATGTCCCCCCGAAAAGAAGCAGAAACGGGGCGTTTGCTGCCCAGGGAGGGATTCACTGTTTGCGGAGATATAAGGGGTAACCCAGCCCCTGAGTGCCTGGTAAAATGATACGACGTGGAATCTTCTGGACAGTTTTATTATAAAATGTATCCGGATCCGTGAAGCGGCCGCTCGGTTTCACTGCAAAGGGTGGATTCTTTTCTAAATAATAAGAAATCCAGCGATTCCTGCAGAATTTGACTCCTCTCCGTGTTATTTAGCGTTTGCGGCTCGGGGCGGGAGGTCTCGCGCGGCTCGCGTTGGAGCTGAAATTATCCGATGAATCATTAGCTCTTTCTGTTGAGCTTTTAACATAACAAAAACAGAATTAATAGTTCACTTTCCCCAAGATTCTCACCTCCTTGGCCGCGTTCCACCGGTTTAATGCACCAGCTGTCTCACAAACGCTCCTTCCCGCCGACTATTTGGGCTCTAAATGCGTCGTTCGTTTCATTTGTAATCGCAGCTTCCGGACTCGTATTACTGGGAGTTAAATGTGTCCAGAGAGGGCCGGGGTGTATAATACGGACGGCCGCAGAATCCGCGCTCCGAATAACTTCTTACACCATACAGAAAAATATAACTCCGTCAGTCACACGGGTAGAGATCCCGCTCATACGTGCCTGACGCGGCCGCCGCTGCTGCAGAACCTCTTTGGGTGGGGGCTTGTCAGTCATTGTAGGGGTGAATGAAGCCCCCGCGTCCTGCACAGGGTGACAAATTATCTATTCTTTCACAGCTCAGCTACTAGAGAGGTTGTGCAGCGGCTGACCAGTAGCAGTGGTAATACCGTGTCACCCTTTAATCGCCTTCCATGGACACACGTGGTGCTGATAACCACACGGGAAGGTGCTCCCCGCTGAGCGTTACCCATCATGTCACAACGGGATTGTCAGATGCTGAGGAAGAACAGATTAACCCTTTACGAGGAGTCCGGAGGAGGATATAAAGTGTACTTTTCTTTATTAGCGTGAATAGGCTGTTATCAGAGGTTCCCGAGCGGAACGCGTCGCCGGCTCCATCAATGAGAGAAATATATTATTTAACCAGAAGTTTTATTTTTGCAAATGGGTTGATATCCACCCGTCGATGAAATTCCCTTACCCACGGCTCAGTATGTTGGTGATTTATCCATAAAATGTCAATCATAATTCCATTAATGTTAGAATAATAATGTTTATTTAATATCTGATATTAGACAAAATACCTGAACCCGAGAAAAAAAAATGTAGGTTCTTTTACCTTAAACAGAAATAATTTATTAAATGAATTAAAATGAAAAACATTTTCCCCAAATGATTTTTCTGAAGATTTGTAAAACCCGGCAGCAGAAACACAAACGCCAGGAAAGGATCTTTTACCTATTTTGCTGATTTCAGTCCCAACAGATCCCCGAATTTTCTTTTTTTTGGTGTAAATCATGTTTTATCTGTATTTGCCTTTGAAATCGGTGCAGAATCTTTCATTCTCATGAAAATTTCCTTTAGTGATTGAAATAACCCGTGGGGGTCTCCTAATGGATGATAAATTACATCTCAAATGTTTTGCTGCCAAATCTTCTCATTTCAGACACAGAATAACTTTCTACACGAATCACAAACGCACTGAGTGTCTCTAGAATTTAACCCAATGAGGCAGCAAGGGGTTAATTGTGTTTCTAAACTTATGATTGGTTAAGTTCTAAAGACATTGGAGGGTCAACTGGACGCGCATTTACGAAAGTATCAAACATAAATTATTTATAGCAAAAAAACAAAACAAAATATGGAGCGGCCCCCCAGACTGCGGACCCCCGGACCTCCCGGGTATAGATGGGGAAATCACCCTTTGGACAGAGCTGCCCTGGGTCGGAGGCAAAAGAAACCAAGAACGTTTTCCGGATTCCATGAAAGAGTTAAATAAAAAATCAAAACCTAACATTACATAAAATAATTCGTAGAAATCGATGCATTACGTATTTTGGCCGCATTTATCGATTTCTTTTAGATGTTGGTTTGAAGTTGAATCGAAATTAGTGGATTTTAATATTTCCCTTAAATAATTTACGGAGATCCAAATATTTCCGATAGACGGATCTTGTTTAATTCAGCGGGGAGGGAGAGAGCGCCGCGGGGTTCTCCGAGGCGCTGCGGTTCCCCCCAGCGTTTATAAAACAGGCGTTTCTGAGGCCGGGTTGGTTGGAAATCATTGAGCTTTAAGTTGCATTTCGTTGGCTCTGTAAATAGGAGACCGCGGAAGGGCGCTGGGCTACGATGTCGCAGAACGTCCAATATTCTATTTAATTGACAGACCAGAAACCATTCATTTTTCATACATTCCAGCAGAACCAGAAATAGTGAATTATTGCCCCAAATCCGATGCTTCTAACTCCAGCCCTCGGCCGGGGTAGGCAAGGCGTCCATATGCGGCTTGTTGAAGCCCGCTGGGTAAATGGGGCTTTAAGGTTATGTTGGCAATTTAGAATTCTTTGAAGAAATAACCCAAACATTGTCCTGGGCTCTGGTCGAGAAGCTTGGTTGGACATGTGGCGGGTTGAGCCGGTGCCGACGGAAAGAGTTTTGACCACGGAAAGGACATTATGGATCCTTCCGTTGGGTGTTGGGGAGCCGAGTGGAGTTCAGGTCAGGATTTCGGAAGCTGTATTAAAATAATATGAGATGTTAGCAATTTCTAATCATAACACCGGCCCTAGAAGAGCCTGTAGAAAATACGGCATCTCCATGAATGAATTCACCGGCTTGATCCTCTCCAGAAGGTTATTTACCAAACCCTTATTCTCTATTCTGGCGTTTTTTATTAAAACTGTTTTCACTCCGTCATTTGTTTTGGCATCGGGCACCTCTCTTCTGCGAGCACCGACTACATTTCCACCACCAAACCCCCCCAATGCTTCTCTGCTAACATGAACTGGAAAGAACAGCAAAATAAAAGAAAATACGGTGTAAGCAGATCCGTGAGTGAGATTTCTGAAGAGATTCGCGATTGGTAATAGTTTTGTTAAAATATTCTGTTGTCAAGAAATATCCAAGTTAAACAAAGAAGAAATCACTAAATGATTCTGGAGCTTAAGCCTCGAAGAATAAGATTTCACTCTAATTGAGATCATACGTGGCATGTGTAGTCCTGGCAAATAACTCATATTAATCAAAAAAACTCTTTAATCGTGGATAATGGGAGCTGTCTCTGCCAAAATAGGGAGTCTGATGCTGGCCTAACTCCGTTTCGTTTGAACAGAACACCGGTGACTTTGCAAACACTCACTGGTAACAAAACTCCATTTATGCGAGTGAGGTAAGAGGTGAAGGCTTCTCGGGGTGAAACCCCTCGGTAAAATCACCCAAATCCCCCGATTCTGTAAACGTCTCATATGGAAGGGCATTACACAGGGGTTCTATCTTTGCTTCCATGACACTTTCGCAATGTAGCCAATGATCCGGAGAACTCGAGTTCCAGGACCCTGTACTTTAATCCCATTCGATGGGTTAATTGATCAAACAGATCATGATTTCCCAAACTCGTCTAAAACTGTCGGCACAAAGACCTTCATTCCGAAGATCCGGAGGAAGACCGGCTTGTTGGGTGTTGAATGGTTTCCTGGGTGGACCCGGCACTGGATATCTCTGGATATCTCTGGATATTTTTGGATTTTTGGATATTTTTTTGGCGTTACCTTAGCTCCTCTGTTACTGTATGAGAAAGACACGGGTGCTCAATCATTGCACAATTCTGGCCTCCTTTCTAAATGTAATCGCCCAAGAATGTTATTTTGTGCTGGGCTAAAATTAACACAGACTTTGGGATTAACACTAAGAAATCGGCCAAGATTTACCCAAAGATATCGCTCTGAACAGCCCTGCTCGGTTCGTTTAAATAATATATCAGCCTTCTTTAATTAGTGCTATTGTTTTTAGCAAGAAGCCATGTTAGCGGGGGTTGTAGGACGGAGGCTGCATAATTATAATGTTTTCTTCCTTTGACCCAATAGAGAAATCTCTTATCATTGAATTAATTCTACTGTCCTGCTTTCTGCCGTGCCACAAACAGGGTTCTGCGTGACAATGTCTGAAAACGCAATGTATGAGCAGGACGAGTCCAAAACTCTTCACAATGGGCTGGTCCAGCCCGGCCCTTTGCGAAAATGTTTGGACCAGAACGGGGATGCAGAAATGCACTCAATGTGACCCCAGAATAAAGAGAGGAAGAAAGCTGCGAGTGAGGTAAGAGGGTAAGTGAGAGGGTAAATAAGGGGGGAGGTATGTATGTGTGAATGTATGTATGTTACAGTGAGAGCGTGTGTGTGCATGAATGTGTAAGAGAAGAATCATTACCACATAACTGCCTCTTTAAAATCATTCATACGTTATTAGTTCCATAGCCTTCACCCCAATCAGCCTGATCCCAGTCACCCCTCGTATTAAGTTATTTCACATTAAATACTATTCCATATCTGGATGATAAAACGCAGAAACCTCTGGGGTTTTTTTTTTAATTCCCTTCTTGAGTTAAAAATAATTTCAGCGAAAGAATGAGGTCAATTATGGCTTTTGGTAAAGCGCTGATACAGTAACAGATTTCATCTATTTAATTTGTGTCTAGGGATGGAATTGTCCAGTCATTTTTTGTGTAAGCACCATTGGGTGGAAGCGTTCCACGTGTCCGTTGTTCCATAGAATAAAACGTTCCATAATGTATTGGCCGCTCGCTCTCGGAGATTTATGAAGCTTTATTGCGCTCACAGCAGTTCTTGTTACTGATTGCGAGTTCAAAATTTCAGAGATCAAAGGGCTGAATTTTACATTAAACACAAAACACATGTAGAAAACACACGGGGAGATTAAAATGCAATCTGTTAGCTTCCCTAAGTACATTAAACATAGATTATTCAGATGTGTTTATATATTCAGGGAATCTAATTGCCATATAAAAGGGAGGCTGGAAACTCGCATGGTTTCATTTATTTGCTAATTTGGGACATCGCAATTAAGTGGTCGGAATTTGAAAGACATTACCCAGGACGAAGCCAATCAAAACGGGGGAGATAATGGGTTAATAATTAACCGTTAGAGACTTGATGGGACGCAGAACAGATCCCCAATTGTCAAATCTCCCGACGGCCCCGATGGAAAGGCTCTCTGCGCGTTTCTCTTGCATGGTTTTATTTTATGTATCGGGCAGGCAGCGAATATGTTGTGATCATGGCGTACTCGTGATAATTTGCCGTATTACTCAATTTCTGTGCATGCCACGGGGGGCCGAACTCCAGCCAGAGCTTCGGGGCTTTGTCAATGAGCTTCTGTTCAGGCAGACAACCTGCGGCCTCCTGTGTTCGGGACTCTGAGTGATAATAATGTCTTTTCTATTAATAAATCACTTGAGCGTTTTATGGATCTTAATAAAAATTATTAAAGGGGGAAAAAAATTGGCCAAATAACCTCATTTATTTTCCGACCAGATAGCGTATAACGCATATAATGTGACCTCTTACTGTGATCATTTAACTAAAGATATTAAAGGTTATGAATTATTTCATGTTTTTATTATCTAATTACCTAGAAATTTATTGTCACAATTGGAGACGAAGACAAATACCCCGCGAGAAGTTTGGAATTTTATTAAATGTCCTTTATAATGAGACGAAGACGTAGTTCCTGCTCACCCGGAAATACTATGAATAAGTAGCACACGATAATCGATAAATTACAAATCTTATTATTATCATTATTATTATCATTATTATTATCATTATTATTATTATTTGGAAGAACGAATCATTTTCCGGCTGGGGAATTATAGAATCCGGCGCTTGTTCTTTCTCTTCATTCCTTGATCTTTTGGTTTCTTCTAAATGCGACACTTTTCTAACCAAATACAGAATTGAGACCAAAATCCTTATTTCTGCCGAGATTTCTTTCTTTAATTCTGTTGAATTTTATCCTTTTCGTATTTTCTTGGGGAATGCCTATAAACAACCTGCAGTCAGGTGACTAGAAGAGGCGACACTGATTGGTTGAAAGGTTTAGTTGCCATAACGAGTTCTGTGAAATTATTATTATTATTATTATTATGATTATTATTTCTGTGAATGTTATGGATTTGAGGAAAGTAGTTAAAGGCTGTAAAGTTACTTTATTCTATAATATATTAATCGGGTAGGAAACACTTTTATGGGGAAACGCGTTGAGATTCTGTGGGGCGTCAGACTTTACTGTTAAGAAGAAAAGTTTGGATCTTGGATCCACCTCAGGTGGGAAATGAATTTGTGGAAATTATTCAAGGAACCCAAATGAATGTCAATGCGTCTCTATGACATCATGTTACCAATTTATCACCTAACCATCTGTTCTACTCCCTCGGACGTGAAGCCGCGAATTCCGCACCTGAAAAACTCCACAGATGCCCCCTTTTCACAGAACCCCTTCCCTGCCTTGGCGGCGGTTTTATGATGTAACGTCACACTCGGGATGACTTCATGGGCCGCTTTGCATTTGCTAAAAGGACTTCCTGAATTTCTTTTATGTCTTTGAGCTTTCTGCCAAAATATACACCCTCCGAAAAACGTCCTTCCTAAAAATTAATTTCCTCGTTTGATTCGGGAGACATTTATTGAAGCCTCTGGATATATTTACGGCACTAAATGCAAAGAGGGCAGACTTTCATCTCCAAGGACGTGGAGAATCCTCCAGAGTTAATGAGAGCAGAAAATTCTGATGGATGCGACGATGACTTCATGGACTTGGCTTTTGTTTTTTTACATTCTTCTTTTTAGATGTTTGTCAATATTTTACCAATTCTTTTGTCAGCGCGGCAGTCGGACCAGAGACAGACAGGGAAGGTCAGGGGGCAGGAGAATTTTCTCCACTCTTACATGGTGGGTTGAGGAAGATACCTCTGGTGCCCAATGTTAGGTCATGGCACGCGTTGATGCCTCCTTATTGTGACATAACACGTGGTGCTCTCATGGGGTGGATACGGACCCAACTCCGCGGGGTGGATTTGAGGAAATGGTGCTGTCTACGTGGCGGGAAAACAATGAAAGTCACATGGTGGACCCTTTTTCGATACATTTTGTCTCATCGCGTGCGAAGGCCCGTCATGGCGGCTGAGCGGACGGCTTCCACTGGCGTGCGCGTTTCTCCTGCTTCATAACCTGAAATATTTGAGAAATCTGCCAGACGTCCCGAAGCGGGAAGGTGGCAGCTCCACGGAATGATATATCGCAGCCACACGTCGCCATGTCTGGTGGCCGTAGACATCGCCCCACAACGTGGGTTTCATTTCTTTTTAAAGATATTCCAAGGGTAACAAAACGGCAGGAAAAAAATACATATTTTATATAAAAGCATTTAATTTCCTTAAAGAATGGAGAGCTGTCACATTGTTTCCTTCTAGAATATCTTACTGCGTTTATGGCGCTCAGGCCAGTTCTGTTTGATGTCGTGGCCGTCGTTGTAACGTTCCTGACTCTTTGATTAATCGGCATATCGATGGTTTGTCCCTAATGTTTACCGCATAGCAATTGTTACTTAATCCCGGGAACGTAGCCGTCCGGCCGCTCATTTCCATGACGGCTAATCGTTTCTTCACAAAGCGAGGATTGTGTCTGCGGCCCGGCCTTGCGTTTCACCCGACTCATGCCAAGCAAAACATCTCTGAACGCCGGCCAAGCGGTGCCAGGGTCTCATAAAACGCTATTTCAGAATTCTTGTAGGTTATTTGGCTTTAGGGTTTACACACAAAGTGTTCTGTTTACCTGACTATCGTCGTGCTCATAGCTGAAATAAAACCGATAGAAGTTCTGGCTGGTTGGTGTCTTCGCACAGCGGGGAGCGCTCCCGGCCATCCGATTGTGTCCTATGATGACCATATTTACTTAATTGGGAAAGGAAAAGAAGATTTAAATGTCACTCAAATGAAACTATTGTTGTTTTTTGCCCCCTTCCGATGTATATTGAAAGCTGTGATTGTAAGAAGTATTGGATTTTAATCTTTTTTGGGATTTTAGTAAAATGAGCTCTCCGTATAACCTGCTGCTCGAAACCCCCGAAACACACCGGAGGTAGAAGCTCCGCGCAGGGTTTAGTCGCTGTCTATTCGGTTGTTTAGGGTCAGATGAGGATTATGAGATAAGGTGATGCCACCGGGTTACTCTGTCACATTCTAGACTCAAACCTCAATATTCCAAATTGAGTGACTGCCTCTGGAAATACAAGCGAAGGAGCAGTCTGACCGCCACGAGCCCACCCGAAATACTTCATTCTTTCACTATTTTTTGTCCTCAGATGATGAGAAGCTACTGGGTATAAAAACTGATGTATGTTTTAATGTTCCGCTTTGTATAAAACCCCCTTGTTAAGAAGTGATGTCACTGTGATACCATGATGTCACTTCCTCAAAACACATGCTTGCACAGGGCACAAAATCATAAGGTGATGTCATACAGAAACGTTGTGACGTCACATAACAAATGACTTGTTTTGTTTTTCTTTTTACGTCTGAAATTTCAGAAAACTAGAAAAAACCTGTATTTTTCACATCTTATTCATGTAGATATAGAAACGTTCCATATATTTTTCTATCATTCTTTCACCCCAAACGTTAGTGAATTCAGATGTGTAACTTTACCGCTGAGGGCTCGGCTGTTACCGTCCGATGTGATTATTATTTTAGTCTTAATGAATTTTTAATTCCACTTTAAATATTGTAGCTGCTTCTAATTTTCTCCCCCCTTTTTCTCTAAGAAACATTAGCGTAGAAACGGATCTTTTCAGAACCTATTACTTCATTAAATATAAGGCTTTGTTGTTTTTTCCCAAGTGGAGTATAAACAGGAAACATATTGCGGAGGAACAACAGACATCGGGTTCCGCGTACCGTATATTTTATACAATAAATAGAAAACATGTTTGATTTGATTTTAAAGCATAAATGAAATAAATTTCGGTTGAAATCCAAGTAAGCAGTTTGATGCTTAAACGGCGGTGATTGTCGTGTTTACAAACAAATTCATAAGCAAGAAATTCATTTTACTTGAACTTGATCCGTGAGACGCTTCCAGAGCATTCTACTCACGAGCAAAGGTTTTCGTTTGGAGGAAAGCCCAATTTTTGGAGAATGTCATAAAAAAATTTCAACATAACTTTTACTGGGATGAACGCAGCTATTAATTGGGGAGAAACACTTGTATCTCCGAAAATCATGAATCAAAATGAAATTTCCTGCTTTATCCGATGAACAAATCCCTCCATGAGCTTCTGGTGATGCCAAGCAGCTCTTCCTTCTAGAACATAACAGGTTTGGGTCTAGAACCCTGGAGTTCTAGAGGAGGAAATTGGTCTTGATGACAGTCAGCATCATGATGAAGCCCTCCAGGGTCTTCATATTGTCACGTGGGGCCCTTATACAAGATCCTGCGCTGGTAGCTCCAGTATCAGCCTAGGGGGCAATAGCCCCTGCCCCTGGACAGCCCGGCCCTGGGAATGGGATAGGAACACTGGGTCCATAGGTTCCGGTAATCTACGGCCACCAGCTGTGGTTGACATGATCATGAGCCGCCTTTCTTTGCCTATTGCGATCGATGTTCAGACTGGGAAGGGTTAAACTCTTACACTTTTAAATCTTTTTTTCACAAACACGTAACAAAATAAAATCTCCCCTCAGCTCTAGAAATTAACCGCAAGGACTGTTCTTAACGCTGCGGCCAATCCTGTGACCCGTCCGCGCGGCCCATCACCCGCCCATCACCCGCCCATCACCCGCCCATCACCCGCCCATCACCCGTCCATCACCCGCCCATCACCCGTCCCCACGAGCTGCCATTCGGCAGTAGATATCTGCAGCCAGAATCTAAAGAGTGTTTGATCCGCGCAGTTTGATATTTAAAATGTGTAACGTTCGGAAAATAGCAGCAACATCTACTGTCTGCTGGCCGGTAACGAGCCCCAATTAATACTCCATTAAATTGTTTATAATAACGCGGAGAGAAGACCGGCTGTCGGGAGGTGACATTCGGCCAGATGTTATCCCGGAAACTGCTTTACAGCTCAGTAATTTGCAGAGTAATCAGAGGTGGAGTCGCCGTCTCTTTGTTTGAATCGATGGGATTTTCGGACGTTTTTGCCGATTTCGCTTCCATTTACCAAGCTTCTGCAAATGATTCCCGTCCCCGAGATAAATACCGATAACCACGGAGCGCTCTACGCCGAGGTCTCCGCTAAGCAGGTCCATGCAGAGAACTCACGTCACCTCTCCAGTTTTTAGAGTTAAATAATTCTTTGGTTTGCGACGAATAATGCGTTTGTAACGAATGGCACGGAAACCTCTGCCCCGGAGCGGATTAAACCGATTATCGCCCGATTCAATAATAAAAAATGACGATTGTTTGCATCAGAAGCCGGAAAACACAAATATCAAATGAAATATACAAAGTATGGGGCGCGAGCCGCTGAGACGTGTTATACCGACACGCGAACCACGCGCCACTAACAGGAACAAGGGGAACAAAACCCAGCCAATGGGAGATGGACTCTCAGTCATGCTTACCCATTGGCTGCACTGAATCCTTATAATATTAAATATACAAAGTGAAGAAAAGAGGTGGAGCAGAACAATATTTGGGGAATATTCTATCAGAATGGTTACACTTTATCATCACCACTTAAATAAAGCGTTTCCTCCTCAGCTCCACTTCCGCCCACCGGCCATTTTCATTTTGATTCCATCCAATCAGTGACTCTCAGAGGCTGATGGAGACTCGAGGAGGTTTTCCTTCTGGGGATCAACAGACGCGAGACTTTCGGCCTTTCCCGAGATTATCTATGAGCAGCGAGGGTTGAGATCGTGTAGATGGAACGGGATTTGTCGGCCATTTTTATTGGGATACGCAAGCGGGCCCCCCGTACTTGGGTTTTGTGTGATACACGTTAAGGGTCCCCATGATACATGTTACGGCATCCCTATGATACACGTTAAGGCGTCCCTATGATACACGTTAAGGCCTCCCCATGATACACGTTAAGGGTCCCCATGATACACGTTAAGGCGTCCCCATGTTACACGTTAAGGTGTCCCCATGATACACGTTAAGGGTCCCCATGATACACATTAAGGCGTCCCCATGTTACACGTTAAGGAGCCCCCGTGTAGCCAGCGGATAGTTCATCGAAAGCTGCAGCAGATTAAATGTTTTCGAGTTTCTTCAAGCTGCTCAAGTATCAAAAAACACCCAACAAGACACCGCTGAGTCCTCTCATCCTCGGTAATGGAATCTTCGGTACTTTTTGGAATGTGGAAGGAAAATGGAGTGCAGATAAAATTACTTCAGGATAAAAATACCCGCGGCCTGTCACGGAGACGAGAGCGGACACCCTGCGTTTCCCCGCGGCAGCACATTCCGGGATGCAGGCGTCACAGACGTCTCTTCGTACCAGTGACGTTATTTACCATTTCGCCATCACTAACGTCCTGGAAACCCTTAAACCGCCAGCGTACAAAAATAACCCCTGCCGGTGATTACCAGGGATTAGTGGCCAGCGAGAGCAGACGCCACGCGCAATCCCGGTCCCAAACATAGCAACCGTTTGCATTTTAGAATCAAGCATTATTTTCTCTAAAGAAAAGGGGGATTCTGGGCACACCTGATGGTGTTTCAGTATTAATATGATCTGAAGAAGAGACTGCTGAGGTCCAGAATGATATCCGTTAATTACATTTTAACATTTAACTAAAAGTGTGTAACTATTCAGTTTAATGAAATATAAGTTAACTTTCCATTTGTTTTATAAATAATCAGCTCCAAAAGATGGATATATCACAAACTTATCAAAATGGCGCATGTGGGGAAGCCATTTTGTTTCCTTCAGGGCTGTACCATTGCAGTCACTTCCTGTCTGTGCATCTGCCTCATAGGTCAGTGGAATGGACCACTGCTCATCACTTCCTCTCGGATACAGATGACATCACAGTCATCCAATATGTCTAAACAAGGGTAATTTTATCTTAATTTATTCCTTATCAGAATATAAAGGGTATCCGTTATATGTGTCTGGCTTTTCTTTAATATTAGCCAATGGGAGAAGGTTAAACAGTTAATAATTTGCTATTTACAGGTAGGGTTTTTAAACTTTTTAGGTGAAATTAGCAGGTTGGAGCTGACAGCGTTTCTAACGTTCGGGTTGCTGTAGAAACGATTATAAAACCCCTGAATCAGAGAAACAAAAAAGTGAAATGAAACAAATAATAAATAATGTGTCATCCGGTACCGCGGAATGAGGACAAACACGTTCAGAAAACGGCATCTGGGGGCAAGAGGTCAGAAGTATAATTAACCAAATTCTAATTCGGGACGAGTTTTAAATCACTTGAAGCAGCAGGAAAAATGAATTCATCCGTCTGACTTCTCTCTAAGATTAGGAGATGTTCACAAGATACAGACACACTGAGGTGCAGGCGGGACGGGGTAAGCGCCAGGACCCTCTCATCTGGCCTTATGGACGGATGGGCTGGTGGTGGCTGCCACCTTCTGCCTCTGGGGGGGCAAGTTAAGCCGAGTGGCCCCCATCAGCCCCTTGCCTCCCAATATAGACACTGGCACACATATGTACACACGCTCACACACATACACATGCTAACACTAACATGAGTACATAACATACCCATACTCTGTAACACACACTTAGACACTCACACCACTTACGCCTGCACATTCATGCTCACATACATATTCATGCTTACACATATACATATTCATGCTCACATACACTGACACATTCATGTTATCACACACTTGTACATATGTATTACATACATTTATTACATACTTATACAAACATTCCAATATACATACATAATCACGTCCTCCCCTCACACCCCCTCACATCAGTGGCAGCTTCTCTCTGGCTATATGCAAAAAAGTTCCACAAAGGGCCAGTCTGAACTGGACCAGCCTTGGGGCAATAGCCCCCGGCCCGGGGCAGCTCAGCCCTGCGGATGGGGTAGGAACATTGGGTTCAATCACCCACTTTGATCACCCCTTTCAGACAGACAGACACAGGCAGGAGTTTTTAGGATGAAATCATGTTTTTTATGCTGTTATTAACAAATATATATTTTACTGGCAGGTTGGCAAAATGACTGGTTTAGAAGAATTTTCTGGATACTGTAATAATATGACTTAAATAAAATAACCGCTCTGGAAACATCCTTCTGGAGATCCCCTAATAACCGGCGTATTTTACATTTCGCTGTAACTGTATCGGCCGCGGTGCCAGAAGAGACTTACGGAGGCTCCATGACTTCATTAGGCCTGAGACCAGAATATTTCCATGTAACATCTGTATCGGGGTAACCTCCGTCACATCCCATTATCGGCGGCTCGCTGGGTAATAATAAACTTTCTTCATCTACATTAAGAAGACTTTCAATAAAAACAGCATAAAGCCCTTGACACGCTGGTGAAAATGGTGACAAAACTTCCAATTTCTTTTACAGAGAATCCATCTTTTCCTGGTAAATTCAGATCAATCCTGATTCTTCAGCCACAGAAAACTCACTAAATCTTAATGCAGAGGAAGAAAAGTTATTTCTTCCTTTATAAAATTCTGGTATTTATCTAATCAAAAATGAACTTTTCCGTGAGGACCATCAGTTAGGAAAGTCCACTTCTATGGGTATTTTTGGCAAGAAATTCAAATCTTTCCAAGGTTACTTTGCGAGTGACTCAGCGAGGTAGATTTTCTTGAAATGTGCTAAATTTTAGAGCAAAGTATTTTTGTTGATTTTGACATAAGCACTTTTCCGTTGATTTACGTGACCACATCACCCAAAGCGCATGGTGGAATTTGTACATTGGATAAAGGGATTTACCGGCTGAGACGCAGCGTGAGAGGTGCAAGGAAAACACCCCAGTCTGGGGCAGAAACGTGCGCCCTGCTGAAATGCCAGGGAAGCCAAACGTCAAACAGGTAGAAGAAGCACTAACCAAACGAACCAGACCAACGTGAAGTCATTGAGCTTTCTGAAGCCTTGAGAAAGACCTGTGTGTCGAAACGTTGCCTGTGGGAAATAAACTCACCTTACCATCAGAGTGCTGAGTCTTTATTATGAGTACCGCAGAGTCGCCTTGATGCGTTGTTTTCCAGACAGGGGCTTAAAATGGGGCTGTGAGGGATAAGGAGTGAGATTTTTTAACAATAAGAGCATCTTGGGGGGGTTATCATAATTGGCAACAATGGGTTGTAAGAAAGCTGGGTGGGTGATAAGCGTGGGGGGGCAGGGACATTAAGGAGCAGATGGGGTGTCTAGAATGGGGCAGTAGGGTGGTGATCTGGGGTGGTGGGAGAGCATGATTGGGGGTCCACCATGTGGGAGTTTGAGGGACAGGATTATTTGTTTTCTGTTTGTAGCCCTTTGGCAGATTTTAAGGGACCTTGAGGGAAAGTATTTGGGGTTCCTGCAACCAGGTGAAGGCTTACATTATTATCTAAGGAATGCAACCTACCCCTCTCCCCACCATCATTTTTTAATGTCTCACATTTGGGGGATAATTGTTATTAAATCTGCTACTCTGTTTTCTTCTTGGTGATTATTATATGGTATATAATCTAATATTATATATATTATTCACATCATTTAAAGGCATCACTGACCCTCCAGACAGACAAACATATGTGGACACAGACAGACAGACAGAGGACCCCTTGGTACAGAGCTGTAACTCCTGCCCCATCCCAATACGCCCCCCCCCCCCAAGCCTCCGACTCAGCCAGGGGAAGGAGCCCCCGTATAGATCAGGAAGGAGATTTAGCCTCCAGCAGTTATATTCTGGGCTGAATTCATCCCTTTCCAGGTCATGTGAGAAACATGAAGTTTCAGTAAAAGACTAAAGACAGGAAAAGATGATTAAGTGATTCACAGATAACGTTACGACCGATTTCCACTGGAGACAAAAATGATAAAAATCACCAAAACAAATGAGTAATAAAAACCCTGAGCTGCGATTATCTGCCTTTATAAATATATTCTATAAATATATTTGCACAGAAATGCTTCTTTTCCTTTTACTGGTGAATTCTGTACCACAAAATATAATATTAATTCCTCGAAATAAACCTACATTTTACTAAAACAATTTTCTGAATTCTATTTTTGTTAATAAAAAGTAAAATGCATAGATGTTATATTGTTGTATATTTATTTATGTATTTATTTTTCTTTATATTTATTTTATATAAATGTATAACACAATTATTTCTGTTTTATTTTCACAGGTTTTTTGTTTTTAAATCCCCTGGAAAAGAGATAAAGTTTAATTTCTATATGAATGATTAACCTTATAAACCCAGTGATATTTTATATGGGATAAATCAGGTGAATATGCCCCAAAACACACAGATTTCCGAATGAGGCAAATTTCATCCCTGGGGTATTCTTCGAAGAATTTTCCCTAAATAGCCCCCGATTTAATTTAATTTAATTATCCGATTTATTCTGCGGAATTACCCATTAACTAGGGGGATTAGAATTAATATTAATTACACAGAGGGGATTAAGAAGTTTACTGATGACTGTGGGTTCAGAAATACCTTATTCTTTTATATGAAATGTATTATTAAATTACCCATCTCATAACAAAAAATATCTATTACTATTAGTATTATTATTATTATCTGTACAGTATATATATATTAGGTATATATTATTACCTAAATCGTCCTTTATTAATAACGGATATTATTGTAACCTTATAAACAATAAGTGTCATTTTAGCTAATAAGAGATATTCAGTGGTGATAATAATAATAGTAATAATAATAATAAAAATAATTAAATGAATGAAAAGAAAAGATATCTCAATAACTACAAAGGGTTCATATGGGGTTTAATGTGTTAAGCAGTTATCTGGGGGTCTTTACAGGTAATGAGGGCTCTTGATATTATCAGGAAACGTTTAAATGTGAGAAATACGGTTTTTATTACTTCTGGCTTGTCTGGTATCTGTAGATGAGGGTTTAATAATGCTTCTACATACCCCTAAATTTTAGTGGAAGGGGTTTCCATCACCTTTACTCACCATAACCTATGTAATAGTATTTATTACAGAAAAGGAATCTAGAAATAATGGTTAAATATAACAGAGATTTAGATCTTCTGAACTGTTCGAAATCTTTATGGTAAAAGGAAAAATACTACTACTACTTCTAATAATAATAATAATAATAATAATTATTATTATTATCATTATTAAATTGCCGGAGGGGGTAGATAAATCCCAGACCCCCGGGGCACAAACCTTTATCCTGAATGCTGTTAGTAAGTAACATTCTGACCCGGTTTCGGTGAAGGATTTTCCGGATCACAGTCACGGAAATCGGTGAATTTGCCGGTAATCCCGGTGCAGGTCTCGGTCAGGGGGCAGCCTCGGGGTATAAACCCCCAAGGAATGGTTCGGTGTAACTTGTTAAATATTCGATTCAAAAGAGGTGTAAATTATTCAATACAAAGATATTTGACAAGAGCAACACTTGTTTTGTACATGATGTGCCCTTCTGTGTGTTCATTGTGTGTCTCTGTTTATTCTGTGTTTGTGTTTTCATTGTGTGTCTGTGTGTTTGTGTGTTCATTGTGTGCCTGTGCGTTAATTGTGTTTGTTTCTCTGTTGTCTTACTGCCCCCCCCCCCATTCACACGCGAATTATCTATTATTTTCGGGGGATGCAGGTTTGGAAATAAAATATTTGGTGAATTTAATACAAAAAAACACAATGAAAAATAAGGAATTTGGAGACAGGAAAATAAAAAAATGATGGTGATGGTGAGTGTGTGAGTGTCAGTGGGTGTGTGTGTCAGTGGATGATTGTCAGTGTGGATGTGCTAGCGTCAGTGTGTATGCATGAGTGCGTATGTGCGAGTGCCCCCCATACAAATACATGAATTACCCCTCTCTGGGAGGTAAAGGAACTTTCTGCCCCTGAGTTCACCTGGCCCATAATGGGGTTAATGCCACTGGAAGTCATGGGAGCAACCCCACCTTCTCCTCTGGGGGCAGATATGGGAGATAGATAGATAGATAGATAGATAGATAGATAGATAGATAGATAGATAGATAGATAGATAGATAGATAGATAGATAGATAGATGGATAGATAGATCTAGAGATAGATAGATAGATAGATAGATAGATAGATAGATAGATAGATAGATAGATAGATAGATAGATGGATAGATAGATCTAGAGATAGATAGATAGATAGATAGATAGATAGATTGATAGATAGATAGATAGATAGATTGATAGATAGATAGATAGATAGATAGATAGATAGATAGATAGATAGATAGATAGATAATAGATAGACAGATAGATCTAGAGATAGAGAGACAGATGATAGATATGTTTAGAAACGTTTCTGGTTTTTATTTTTAATAAATGAAATCAATATTTAACAGATAAATAAATACAATTGGATTACATTTCAAATAATAGTAATTCTGTGTAACCCTGTCCGCGGGACATTCAAAGGGTTAAATTATAATTAGCGTTTAATTGATACCTTGTATCCACCTTATGTCGGGGTGAGGTGCAAGTTAAACGTCAGTAATTCGGTGTTTTTATTTCAATAATATGAAGAATGTGAGATTTACTGCCGATGAAGGAATTGGAGGTCACAGGAAGCGCTTCTTCATTTTATAGAACAATGAATGGATTCCGACTGGACCTTTACACGCAGTAGTGCATGTTGGATATGATGAGTGTATCACCCCACACACACTCACACACCATACAAACCCACTACACACTCACACACACCATAAAAACTCTACATACACTTACACTAACACACCACACACTCATAGACACACTCCCACTACACTTACTTCTATTTCAGAGACTATGTACATTAGCTAAGCCCCAGTGTGATGTTGATCCCCAATATTTCTCCTACTGCACCACAGATCCCCAGATCAGTCCAAGGGCCCCGGTGTGACAATGGGATGGGGATCCTGTAGATAAAGCGGTGCATGGGGACTGTCGGTGTGCCTGTAAGCAAGAGCTGAAAAGATCCACAATAATGGACCCTTCAGTGTCACTGTATCCCCCAAACTCACCCCCATCAGACCCCAGCTGCCCCACGCCACAGACACGCAGAATTCCCCCTAAATCACCCTGTGTGTTCTCATATTATACTGCAAATCCTAAAGGAAATAGAAAAATACAGAAACCCCCAATTAGACCCCAATTTAGAGTCTAATTTTAGGAGATCACACAGTCCGTGGTGACAGATTCCCCCCCTGTGCGCAAGAAACGAATCAAAATGTCACTTCAAAAATCATCCTCTAGATATAATAATTCTGAAAATAATGCTGAAAATCTCAATCCACATAATTCAGATAAAATATATTGGATTATTAGATTATATCGTATTATTACATTTATAACAAATATCTTGGAATTATTGGTATATCAGGCTGCTTAATATTATGTTTTAACGGTGAATAATTCAGTGTGTTTTTCATCCGTATCGAATTAACCCAAATATTCTAATTTGGATTATTTATTATAAATGATCATTTAATAGCGATTACTCACAACACAATTCATGGCGTATGTTATAATTTCAGATTAATTATATCAATTTAAATAACAAATTCGTCTTTAAAATCATATTTGCTTGAAGCTCTGGCTTTTATTATTTTTTAAAAAATCAGATTCTCGGATTTTTTTTTATATTTATATATATATCATTTATTTCTTGGATTATTTTTAGAATGAAAATAAAGTATAAATATAAATAATTTTATAAATTAATAAATATATTTTATAAATATAAATAAAGTGTGTTAGGATTAAGTGTGCCCACTTCCACGAAGCATTTTCTCAATACCCAATGTGGGAAAGTGTTATTTAAAATATATATATATATATATATATAGATATATATAGATATATATAGATATACTGAATGTATAAATGAGATTAATTCATCAGTAAATAATTTCATTTTATCTCTTTTATTTGCCTGGATATTCCCTGAAAATCTACATCAAACTGGTTTAAAAAATAACGTGCAAATTGTGAATTTAATTTCCCAAAAAATAAATATCCAATAACAGTTTGTGACGAATTATTCAAAATGCAATAGTGAATTTATATTTAAAAAAAACATATTGTTTTGGATCACATGGTGTAGTGCAGATACATTCCATTTGTTCGATTTGCTGGAAAACTATTTAAGTAACTAAAAAATGAATGTAATATAATAATTCGTTAGTTTTATTTCGTAGATTTTTCCTTTTTCAATGTTCTTTATATTCCCCCGGATCCTGAGCTGAAAACCAGAATGTTACTCAGATCTTTTATTTTTTTAAAAATCGGGTTTATTTTTTTAAACAGTTTAATATCTTTTTAGATAAAATGCAAGAATAACTACAGGAGACATACAGAAAAAAACGAAATGTTTGTGATTTCATATTTACAGGAAAAATAGAAATTAAATACATAAAATTCGCAAATTATCAGGAATAATGAAAGTACTGACCCGGGACTCCGGCTGCTCCTGGTGACCTCAGTCCCAATATAATAATCCGAATTCTGCAACTCAGAATAATTAAAGAAAACAGTTTATCCGAATTCGACTCTCAGCCTCACAACATATCCTGCAAAGTGAGTGTCTCTCTGCCCAAGGGAGGTCTCTGAGCACAAGTAAGTCTCTCTGTGTAGCTGGTAGCACTCTCTCCTCAAGAGGGTAAGTCTCTGTGCCCATGAGGATGAGTCTCTGTGCCCATGAGGGTAAGTCTCTCTCCTCAGATGGATAAGTCTCTCTCCAGGAGGGTAAGTCTCTCTCCTCAGATGGATGAGTCTCTCTTTCCAGGAGGGTAAGTCTCTCTCCTCAGATGGGTAAGTCTCTCTCCTCAGATGGGTAAGTCTCTCTCCAGGAGGGTAAGTCTCTCTCCTCAGATGGATGAGTCTCTCTCCAGGAGGGTAAGTATCTGTGCCCAGGGGCAATTGTTTGCTACTCCTCCTGTGTCACTTGGGGTGGTGAGTGCTCGTTGTCACTTTGCTTTTCTGCCCCCTTTGCCCTCTCCTGCTCATTGAGTTGGTCGCTGCTGGGGATCGAGTTCTTTTTGGGGCGACCCTTGGGTTTAGTCGGGGACTCCAGGCCCCCTCCCTGTAAAACCTGAAAAACGGGGGAAAGCAAACGTTATAAACTGCGAAATTTCGGAAATGTAAATAATTTAATTATAATTAATTTTAGGGCCAGTAGAATAGAATCTGTGAGAATGATCGACCCCCTTTCTAATCAGATTACAGAGATCCATTATTAATAATAATTAGACATATTATGATTGCACTCCTGGTGATGCAGACATTTTCCCATTTACTCTAACTTTATATTATTTTTGATTAGTCATTAAGTCGCGTGTCACTAATTAACAGGAAGTGGATGTAATGATGTCATAATTTGCCTAATAATTATCTGACTTGAGACATGTGCAGTGATCCAGGGCATGTTACAGGAATTACCTTGCAAGCATGTAGCATGCACACATCACAGGGATAATAACATGCAATAATAACATGTAATAATAACATACAATGATAACATGTAACAACATGTAATAATAACATGTAACAAAAACATGTCATAATAATATGTAATAATTACATGTATTAATAACGAGTCTGGGTTCATACAGATAATACATATATTTATAGACATGGTTGGTTGGTGTTTGGGCAGCCGACGGGAAGTGTGGTGGTGGCCCGCTTGTCTCCCATTGGTTGTTTTGGCCCCTGGCTCCTGACCTGCAGATACAGACAGATCCAGTACTTACTATTTTCTTCCATTTCATCCTCCGGTTCTGGTACCAAGTCTTAACCTGCAGCTGGCTGAGACCCAGAGATTCTGCCAGGTCTATTCTGAAATCAGATTGATGGGAGTTATTCACACAGCAGTCAGACATCAGCAATAGATAAACAGTAAAAACAAACAGGAGAAGACATTACAGGATCTCCGGGAACGTGCAGGGAATGCCCCACGGAAATCATTCCAAGTATGTTAAAGCTCTGGGGCCAGTGGCTCCTCTGAGTGGGGAGAGGGGCCCCCAGGCTGGAGATGAGTATGCTGAGGGATGACTTCACCCCACTGGGGTTACCCTGCTTATGAAATGGTTTAATGGGAAGGGTCAAATTTGGGGGGGGGTATCATAATTATTGGGGGTCAGTTAATGCTGGGCCCTATTGGGGGTCAGTTAATGCTGGGCCCTGGGTACAGTTTGGGTGCTTTATGTAGAGATTTGGGCCTGATATCCGATTAACCCCCTGATATCCGATGATCTCCCTAATATATGTCACAGATACGCATCCCTCAAAATGTTTCTACATTAACTCAAGAAACTGTGATTGTGGCAGTTCTTCTACAAATGTATGATTTACAGATAAAAACCCTGGTTATTCTGCTGTATAATAATTAGTCATGTAGAAGAAAATAACATAATCCATACAAATAATTAACAATGTGTGTCATAACAATAATAATAATAATAATAATAATAATCATAACAATAATAATAATAATAATAATAATAACAATAATAATAATAATAATAATAATAATAATAATTGCAAACTGTGAGAGCTGTGCCAGCGGGTCAGTGGGATTTCCATAAAGAAGATGAAGTGTTAGTGGGTGCGTGACGTTTCCACGAATGCTGTGGATTTACCTGTCGGGGGTGGAGAGGTATTTCTGCTTTTCAAATCTCTTCTCCAGCCCCATGAGCTGTAACTCGGTGAATACCGTCCTGCTCCTTCTGCCCTTCTTGGCTTTGTTGCCCTGCTCTGATACCCCGGCCTCCAGTTTCCCTCGGAGGTGCAGCTCAAGAGGCAAGTGGTGTGGGGAGCCTGGGCCTCCCTGCAGTCCGGAGCCGGCCGCCAGCAGGGCAGAGCTGATGGGGGAGCCGAGTCCGGGGCAGGAAAGAGGGGTCAGAGGGAACTTGAAAACCGAGGCCTGCTCTGCCTTCAGGAGGGCTGCAACAAACGCACATGAACACATTATTAATATTAATATTATTAATATTAACACATTATTAATATTATTCATTATTGCTATTATTATATTACTATTACTATTATTGTTATTATTATTGTTATTATTATATTAATATTACTATTATCACACGGTCAGTGAGTGCTGGAAGTATTTATGCCATTTTGATATAACATCTCACATCACTTTTATCACTTATATACCCAGTGATCGGTGCTGTACATTGGAATGCAGTATGCACGGTGCTGAGCAGGAAATGTATTACTGGGCTCTGATGAAGGCCGACCTGGCAGTCAAATGGTTAATCCATGCGCAGCACGAAGGGGATTTAGTCACTTTAGTAAACGAAATTTGGGACAATTTCGTTCCCCATCTGCGCAGGAAATCAGCCTCAAAATCAGTATTAAAAAGGTGACTTTGGGTGAAAATTAACGGTTTTGGATTTTATAAAATTATTTTAGTGGGTGAATCCCTGGACTCCGATTCCACGAATAATTCGCTTTATTATCTGTGATTTATCAGATGTTTGTACGAAATATTTTCTGTGACCTGAAGACAGAGGGGATCCAGATTTACTAAGTAGAAATTTCTTAACAAACCCCTCCAATTCGGATTAATTAATTAGGTTTTAGGCGACAATTGGAGAAGAAAAAACCGAATAAACTGAACAAATAAATCCAGGGAGTCACGAGTGGGAAAAGAGATCACGACGTACAAAACCGGCTGGGTCTGAGACAACAAGTAACATGTGACAATAAAATGTCACACACTAAATACACACATGACTCACACATAGACACAGGGGCCACATGCATGAATAACACAGGGGCCCCACTCACACTGATGCGAAGATTTCGGATTTAGCTCTAGGTATTTGAAATCATTTTATCAATAATTTTACAAATTACACTAAAAAATCGAATATACTTCAAAATGACGCAAAATGTGTACATTTATAACAGCTGTAAACCCCGAAATACAGCCCGGTGGTCCCGACTCTCTTTTTCTCGAGATTATTCGAAAATAACAGAGCAAGAAATGAAATTTCTGCAATTTAGGAGCAAATTTGGGAACTCTGTGGTTTTACTTCATTTCTCCTCCCCAGAATGTTACGATTTTTTTCCTATAAATTCCAAAATCTGGATTTATAAAATTAAATATAAATGGCGCAGAAATTGTTAACCGGACCTTTTATTTCAGGCTGCGAAAAATATTCACAATATGGAGCTTTTTCCAGATATATATATATATCGTTTAATGTTTCTATGTTTTATCGGAATTGAATTTCAAAAAAATAATCTCAGAATTAAAAATTGACCAAAATTCAGGTTTTTGTTTAAATTTCACTGTTTGTGATATTGGGGAAAAATCTTCCAGATATAAATATAAAAATAAAATAATAACAAACATCACAGGGGAAAGGGGGCAAAAACAGCAGATTTATACAAACACAACACAAACTACACACTGACACATACCGATACACACTGACACACACTATACACAGACAGCAGAAGCAGTATCCAATACGTTGGAGCATTATACACACACACACACACACACACACACACACACAGAAACACATACTGTAACATTGTATCCAACACATACACAGTGAGGTATACATTGTAACACTGCAAGAACACAAATACAATGTAACAATGTACACAGGCAGATACATACTGCACTCACCACACACATTGATATAGTGTAACGTACCACACATACACACACACACACACACACACACACAGATACATAGATACACACATACAGATACACAGTACCGCTATACACAGATACACAGTGCCACTATACACAGATACACAGTGCCACTATACACAGATACACAGTGCCACTATACACAGATACACAGTGCCACTATACACAGATACACAGTGCCACTATACACAGATACACAGTGCCGCTATACACAGATACACAGTGCCGCTATACACAGATACACAGTGCCACTATACACAGATACACAGTGCCACCATACACACAGACAGTACGGGGAATGGCCAACCAGGGCCTATACGTTGAGCTGTCAGGGGCAGGAACATGGGGCAGGTAGCAGGGGTAAGTACATACCGAGGTGATTGTGATAGGGTCTGGCTGACAGCAGGGCTTGTACCCCGAATTTCAGCAGATCCCCAGAATTCGGAGACACTTTGGAGTCCTGGTGATCAGTCAGAATCTCCTCGATCATAAAACTTCTGTAGCGATGGGACCTGTGATCAGCAAAGGCTTCAGGGGGCAAATAATGTGCCCCTATCTCCAAGGGGTGCTGCATGGTCACCGTCCCAGGGGGTTCTAACAATCCAAAAACCAAGTGCCCCCCAACAGACAGAGCCAGTGATTCTCAGAGAAGAGAGTGGGGTCCCCCTAGAGAGCGCTCAGTGTCTGCAAACTGCCTGCTCATTCTCCTTGGGGTAAAAGCAATCCTCTGCCTGGGCAGCTCAGCATCCCCTCTCTTTGCAGGCCTTGAAGAAGGGGCAAATCCTCCCTCTGGTGATGGAGAGGGCAGATCCTGGCAGAGGGGTAAATCCTCCCTCTGGTGCTGCAGGGAGTGGGGTTGATTCTGCCTCTGGTGCTGCAGGGAGTGGGGCAGATCTTGTCTCTGGTGCTGCAGGGAGTGGGGCAGATCTTGTCTCTGGTGCTGCAGGGAGTGGGGCAGATCTTGTCTCTGGTGCTGCAGGGAGTGGGGCAGATCTTGTCTCTGGTGCTGCAGGGAGTGGGGCAGATCTTGTCTCTGGTGCTGCAGGGAGTGGGGCAGATCTTGCCTCTGGTGCTGCAGGGAGTGGGGCAGATCTTGCCTCTGGTGCTGCAGGGAGTGGGGCAGATCCTGCCTCTGGTACCCGGGGTAAGTCAGCTGTGCTGAGGCTGCTGGGGACTGACTCTGCGGAGGGTGTTTCGGAGGCCTTTCAGCTGGAGATCTCTGTCTCCGCCCACCCGATCCCTGCAGGACAGACAGACAGACAGGGGGCAGGACCCACATCCCAAATTCACCAGCCTGCACTCCCCAGTGACTGATCACCCCCCCACCGAGGGCAATTAGCAGAGAGTGGGCACTTCTCATTTACCCCAGAGCCCCACTGATCACTGATTAAAAAGCTGCAATTATGTGATTTACTGTAACTCACAGATCAGTTCAAGCCTCTAAATAACACGTCACGCGTGATTTATTCTGACAGCTCACAGAAAATTAGCTTTCTAATTACTCTACAGAAATAGCAGAATATTATAATGAGTTTTCTGTGATAAACCTGTCCATTAATGAGTTAACTCTCCAAATAATCATTTCCTGGCTTTTATTATTTATAATGACTCCCATCACCAGCAGGCTGCCTTTGGGGGAAATATCTGGATTATTGCATAATTACTTTTAATTAATGAACGATTTCCACAAGAAAAATATATATTTTAAAGTGGAGTAACAATCAAACGTTCTTTTCAGCGATTTAACCCTTGAAACATACAGTATGTGTATACAGGTGTCTGTATGGAGGGGCAGGAAAGCCTGGGGCATCTTCGGTGAAGGTTTAAGGGAGAGCGAAACGTCGGCTGCGTTTTTCCTATTTAATATTATTAGAAAAATGTAGGGGCCACAGCATGGGCCCCCAGGAGCCTCACTGTTCGTTGGCGGATTATATGTGTGTGTAATTATAACACAAAAAGAACGTTAAAGTGTATAAATCAAGTATAAAAAAGTGTAAAAAATCAAGTTCGATTTTATTTAAACATATGTCATTTTATATATGTGTATGTAGTTGTGAGTGTGTGTGTGTGTATGAGTGTGTGTATTTGTGAGTGCTTGTATGTGTAAGTGTGTGTGGTTTATGCACCTATTCGTTTTACACATATTTTAAAAAAGCTCGATTTTTAAATTTGGGGAATTGTATTTTTCTATGTATTGTGATGTTTTTTACTTTGTTTTATTTAAACCACAAAGCCAAGTTACAAGTCAGAAATGCCCTTTTGTATTCGGTATTACTATGGAAACCGTTACTTTTTAACCAAATCTAGGCTCGCAAAAATAAATACAGATTTTGAGGACACAAAATGATCAGGCAATACCCAGGATTGGGGTAAATGAAGAAACTCAAAGTGAAAGTTCCGAGGAAATAGCGTGGAAAAAAATCTATCATTACATGTGTATTATATCTAAATCATATCTATATTATTTTATCTGTATAATATAGTATATATGTATATATGTTTTAGAATATGAGTTTTATATCTCTATTATATCTGGGTTTTAGGTGTATTATATCTATAATATATATATATATATCTAATATCTGTTTTATAATATGTGTTTTATATTTGTATTGTATCTATATTATTTATATGTATATTATATATGTTTCATATGTGTATTATATGTGTATTATATCTATATTATAATATGTGTATTATATCAGTATTGTAATACACATATTATTAGTTCTATTCACATCTATGCCTGTATTGTAATATATTGTGTTCGTTAGAATATCTATATATCATCTATATCTGTATATATATATATATAGAGAGAGAGAGAGATATTATAATATGTATTAGTTATTAGTTATTAGTTATAGTATTTAGATATCTATATTATCTATATTAGAATGCATAGTACCAGAATCTCTCTCTCTCTATACATATAGTATCTGTGTTAGTATGTATAGTATTAGTGAAAATATCTAGATATCTATAGTATCTGTATTAGAGTGTATACTATTATAGTATCTATATATTTAGAGTATCCGTATTATATGTAATATATGTGCATTAAATGTTCCCCGATCTAAGCTCCCGGTAAATGCTGCAGTTTTTGGCTGATTTTGATTTTATTAAATAAACTCCCAGCCATTATTATTATTTTTTATATAAAACCCAAAAATATGTGTTAACCCATTAGTTGCTGGGGTGATCTCTTTGCCCCCGGTTGCTGCGATTCGCTTCTTCCTCACGCCCGGCAGGTGAATCCCGACGCGTCTTTCGTTAATGTAACGGAATTAAACAATTACGGCTCTGAAATGAAGCCCCGCTGAACGTTTCCACCTCCATTAACTTATAAATAGAAGCAACTGAAATGTGCCCTTTCAGGGGTGACCCGTGACCCCGCTAATTAACCCTTCACAGGTTAAACACAGGCAGCAGTTTGTTCTGGGGCTGAACAAAATCACCGAAAACACACAAAAAAACTAATTTTTTAATGAGCAAAGAAAACGCAAAATCTACCCAAGTAAAAAAAAAATAGAGGCCAAATTTCGGATGTAAATGAGATTTTTAACTCTGATAAGATAAATGCCCCCTGTGGACCCCCTATGGCTGTTTAAAAAACAGTTTTTTTTAACTAAATTAATTAGATAAATTAGAATTAAGGGTAAATAATTAATTTCCTTTATTAGAAAGAATTTCAAAAACTGAATTTTTAGAATTTTATTTTGATGCTGATTCTGTGGGAATTAAACATTTTTGTATAAAAATTAAAACTAAATGCACATTTTGTAATTTTATTTCATTTTAAAGCCGGTTATTTCTTTGCATCTCAGAAAATGATTTGTTACCCTATATTTTGGCACTATAATTGTTAAAGGGATTATTAGGTATTTGGGCTGTTGCACAGAGGCTGGAGTGATGGGAGTTGGCATTTAAAGGAGTCTCATGTGTCTCATTTGATGTGGGAAAAGTAGTAGGTAAAGGTAAGACATCTCCCCCCATAATGTAACCCCGCTCTGGGGCTTCTGAACATTAAAGAACTGGTGAAGATCACCCAAGGGTATTAGGGCAGAATAGATTATCCACTGCCACTTCTGCAGTGAGGCTGTTCCATTTATCTACCACTCTCTCCGAATTATATCACAATGAGTATTCCAGGAGGGTTACCCTGGACAGATAACTTTAGTTTTCCCTCTAACAGGGCAGGTTCAGTCACCTTAATGCCAGGTGTGTGAGCTGATCTGCCAATACATTGAGTGCTAGAAGACAGGAAGTGGTAGAATTCTACTCACTGCCACTTCCTGTTCCTTAGAATGTTAAGCGAATTATTGGGTTCTCTGGGTGTTCTGGTGATAAAGTTCTAGAGGAGCAGATTTGGTTACTTTTTCACGCTCCGGTGACCAGGACTGCCTGCGCCGGGACTTTGTGGTCAAAACCACTCTTTGTATCATTTCTCTACCATTGTACACCGCTGCAGAATATGATGGCGCTATATAAATCAATCACTAATAATAGAAATAATACCCATGGTATGGAGGCCTTTGAGCCGGACAGCTGTCCCGATGGGTAAAGATCCCCTCCTGGGAGTACCTTCTGCCCCCCGGGCACTGCCCTGGTTTCTTGTACCCTTTGGGCCACCAACACATCTGCTAAAACTTTACCTTTTGCCTAAATTCCATTTTTCCGCTGTGATTTTTGTAGTGATTTTTGCAGATTCCGCGGCCCGATTATCGAGGAGAAAGGACTCATTGCTGTGATTTCCGAGCGGTGACTCGAGGGGCATTTACCGCTTCCTGATATTTAGGATCGAGTCAAACCTCAGCCGGAGCAGCGCTGGAAAAATGTGAACTTTGGCAAACGCTCTCGTCCTTCGCTACTAAGAGTTCTTTTGCGTCCGGTTCATTGTATCAAGCGGCTGAGATTATTTGGAATGTTTCTGTAAAGCTTTATTTTTCTGTAATTTGGCGTATCCGCCGGCCCACACCATCTTTAAAAAAACCAGAAAATCTGGGAGGAATCTAATGCTGCGTTTTATGGTTCAGAAATGTGAGTTTTAGTAAAGAGAATCCCTGCAAATCCTCAAAGCGAGTCCCATATTAGTAAAACTCAATAGGCAGTTTATCAACCCAAATTCAGGAGCCATTTTTTGACATCACCCAAAAAACAAATATATTTTGACACAAATATTCAATATAATTAATTTAACTCTTATGTGACCAGAGCTCTTCACAGACAGGTAAGATGGTGTCCACGGTGATGCTGGGATTATAACTAGAAGCTCAAACATTCTGGCCCAGTGTAATGTTAATGCCCCGCTACACGCCCTTTGTAGAGGAAAACTTACCCCTGGGCACCAGGAAGAGGATTTCTGGAGGGGTGGCAAGGGCCCCTGGGTTGCCTTCTGTCAAATGTCTGGTGTTTTGAGCGGAGCCTCAGCCCTGGTCAGGCATCTGTTCCCCAGATGTTGGGACTTTGATCGGGGCATTTTGTGCACATTTGACGAGTGGTCCATCCTCTCCAGTAAGGGAATCATTTGTTTCCATGCCCCACTTACAAGTTACAAGCGCCTCCTCTGTGAATGATCAGGACTTGCCACAAACTCCTGAGAGACTTGGTAGAGTTTAATGGAGACACAAAGTTATATTATTTGGAAATTATTGGGCATTCTTTTACGTGAAACGGATTTGATTCTGTAACGTTTTCTGATCTTGGTGGGAAGACATGAACATCAACCCAAAAATGGATTTTCTTTGATGGTCGGCGAATGACATGAACTGTAAAAGGGGCAAGAATGGGGGGCAGAATGATGGAACGAGAGAAGGGAAAGGGGAAAGAAAAAGCAGGGCAGGGACAGATGCTGGATGCATTAAAGAGGGTTGGAATGAGCGAGGAGAAGGGCAGAGGGGTATTTTTTTGTAGACCCTATCCAGTGTCTCTTTATTCAATGGACGTTTGCCCAGGGCCTGTCCCCAGCCCCAGCACCCTCGTCTGTCATGACACCGGCACGGTGGGGCAGGAAGGCGGACGCGATCTCGGCGTTTAAATCATGGTCGAAGTCACACAAAGTCTGGAGGGCAGCAAACCCAACGTTTGGTGTTTCGGGAGTCCGCGCACCCAAAGACGTTTATAGCTGATAGGATAAAAGGTTCGAAGGGTCGTAACCCCATGGCATGTATATTTATATATTTATGTATTTATATATATATTTATACACATGTAGAACGACCGTTCAAAATACCCATTGCAACGTTTTTATCCTCGTTTTTTTAGCGCACGCGGGCCGCCTGATCATCTTCCAGCCCGCGACCATTTCTTCTAACGACAAAGATAAAGTCTTTCATCCGCACAGCAAAGTATATCTTTAAGATGCGCTTTAGAGCTCTGCGCGGCCCCTCGAAGTTACCGCCATGAACGTGTCCGGCCGGGGGGCTTTGCGCTGAACCATTTGATGAATGACCTTTTAAGCAAAGCAGCTGACGGGGGATTATTCATTCATTTACGGACCCGAGAAGAAGAACAGCGCTGAGGTCATTTGGCTTTTATCGGAAACTCAATCATTTCTTCCATTCGGTTCTGATCCTCTCGTAAATATCATAAGAGGAATTGTTACAGGAATTGGCCTCCATAGCGAGCGCGTTCCTCCGGCATGGCCTCCTTGCCACGGACCGCCTGGCACATACCGCGAGCCCACCCTATAGAACATACGCTCATATTATCCAAATGTTTCCAGAGGGGTTCAGAGGTAGAGATGAAATCTAATATTAAATAGATTAATGGTTTTTCTTGGCAGGTCTCAATGGGTTCCTGATCAGAGTTTATATAGTAACAGGAGGAGGTATACAAACAGTATTATTTCCCATGACGGAGCTGCCCGTGCATCCAAAAACACAGCCCAGTGGGCTTTCAGCGCCGCACCGTGATGTATTACTGAACAATGATGTAATACGGACATTCGACTTTCAGGCACCTACCCCGATGGGGGGGGGGGGTTAAAAAACGTGCAGCTTTCAGTATATCTGAGAATATTGTTATTACTTTTACACTAAAATAAGAGTATCGGCCCCAAAAGCTGAAATATTGTGAGCTGAACCACGAGTTCCCGGGGGCCACGCTTGGACTCCAGGAACTGAATGGCGCACGGTCATAGAGCGTATAAACAAAAGACTGAGTTTTATCGATATTTAGAACTCAAATCTAAGCCAATGTTGCCTTTTCTGTAGCTTCTTATTTCATGATGTCATATCATGGCGGCTCGGTGACTGAAAGCACAGCCGGGGGCTCTCTGCCACCCACAGTTGCCTGGGACATGGAGGGTTAAAAATCTGCGCTCCTTCTTCAGATAAAAGTTAGGAAAGACGCAGGGAGACGTCGTCCGACGGGGAAGGAGGAAAGAGGAGGGCAGGCAGAGAAAGAGAGAGGGAGAGGAATAGTGGAAAATCAAAGGGTTTATTTACCAAAAGGAAATATTATTGCAAGTCCTCGAAAAACAAATTAAAAATAACTTCTGCGGCGAACGTTTTATTTACGAAGAAGAAATTTTATTCAAATTACTGTCTGGAACCGACCCATCTCAGCACAACTCGCTTATTCATCCGCGGAAACTCTTCAACCCGTAGAGAAACCCGCGAAAAAACCCGCAGAAAATACAGGCGGCTTCGGCCACCAAATCATCGCCGAGGGCCGCTAATTCGATTTTTATAAAGTGCAGGAAAAAAAAAGACTTCCTCTCCAGAGTTTTTTTAATATCTAAGAGCAACAAAAATAATGGCGATAATGAAAAATATTATAATAAAAATAAACGCTGAAAATCGTCTGTTTGGGTGGAATTTGTCCAGATGTCTCAGAAAATATAATTTTTTATTTTTTTAGGATGTGTTGTTTTTGATTATTATAAAACTCTAGAAATACAAAGGAGGACATAAGGAGTTTGGAGTCAGAGAAAAAAGCTCGGCATAGGAAAAAGGAGCCTGGGAAGATGGGGGGTCCGGAACATGCACTGGAGGGGTGCAGCTGGGATCGAGTGTGTCTGGCCACAAAATCCCAAGGGCCGCTGATGCTATGGGGCGACAGGAAAAAAAACCTGCTAATTCGTAGAGTTCTTAGAATTTTGTGCACCCTCCGCCGATAATATCCGTTAGTTTGTATCCTTGGGCAGTGGATTCCTCATCTTTACTGCTCTCGCTGTAAGGACCCCCTTCCAGTTGTGTTGGAAATGAGATTCCACAGAGAGCTTCGCACATTGGGGTCATGAAGCAGTTTAGCTGCACTCTGGTGGCGTGTGAGGTCCGCCCCGCTGGGGCATTTAATTTACCCCGCCGACCACTCCTCTGCTCCTAAATGTTGGGTGGCAGAAAATGACGTCAGAAGAGTTTCACTGAAAGACGTTCACCCCGCAGATCGAATCTATTCCTGATGAAGCCGATTATGGGCGCTTACGTCCCAAGCCGCCATCTCACGGTTAAAGCAAACAGGGTTCTTACGGGGGGGGGGGGTACATTTCTGGGGCAAATATTCCTTGGATTTGAGCAGAAAGCGGAAAAAGTCAATATTTTATTGGAAGAAGATCTCATTCTGACGGCTGCTAAAACGATTAAGTGCTTTCCCGGCACGGCCGGTTCTGTGAAGCGTTTTTGTGGCCGCAGCTCCACGCTTGGAATAATATTATTTTATCCAGCGAGGGCTACAAACTGCAATATCCGCCGGTCTGTCTCAGAAAGAGCTGCGGCCATAAATTGGCTCCGGCGCAGGTACCGGACCTCGAGTCAGCGCCTCGCCTGCACTTTCCAAGAACATTTCATTAAGTTGGGCCATTTTGCCGAGGACGTCGTGAACGGCTTCTATCCGGGAGACGCCGAGTGTTTATGGCAGAAATAACGACACCGCATCCCGCTTCCCAGAAAAAGGGACTGTTATTCCTGGGTACGGGAGACACGGCGCCCTGCGTAATGCCGACTGATTACCCACAAAGTCCACTCATCCTATGAGAATCAGCGGATTTAGCTCTAATCACCCTCAGCCACTAAAATGTTTGGGAATAAAATCTATTAAAAGCGACAAGTATCGCCCATCTCCTACGCGACAGATCAGGAGGTTTAGAGAAGTTTAACGTTTTTCTACACATCGTTTAATTACGTTTTGTTGAGTCCAGCTCTGTATTTTATTTTGAATTATGAATATCGCGGGCGTAACGAGTGACCTAAAACGCAGACAATAAATGCCCTTTTTCAGTGAAAAATCAGGAAATCAATTAAAACCTTTTAAAAACATGCATTTTCAGCGTCTGGGAAGCCAAGCTAGATCGACTTTTTTTGTGAATCCTTTTGTGAGATTTTCTTGAAATAAGTAAACAGCACAGAGGTCGGTTGCACTTTTTCCACTTATTTTCATCACGAGGGTTAATATTGTTTTTGAATCTTTAAAAGAAAATACTCGGATTTTTCAGAAACATTAAACATGCAAATAGCCAAGTTCTGTATTGTTGATTTTTAGTAATTGGGGTTATTTCTGTGCCCCGACCCCAGACACGGGGCAGTTGGAGGGGATAATGTGTTTTGTGAGCTGGGGGGGCTCTTGTGCCGTGAGCTCTGACCCTGGCAGGTACTGCAGGAGGGTGGTTACCGCCGCCTGCTTTTCCTCTCCCTACCGGACCTGCAGCTGGGTGTAATTGTTACTGACCCCGTACTATTTTTGGCCACTTGAAAGTGCTGCGGGGCATCTGAAAAGAGAAATTAGCCATTTATGCCATTTCGTGCTCATTTCGGCTACTTTGTGTGAAGCTGCGCCCCATCATGCGGCCAAATGCATTGAATTCAGCGAGGAAGCAGTGTTTTGGCAAAATTTTATGTCAATGGCCATAGGAATGGAAATATGTTTGCCAAAGTATGTCAATGATCTTATTTTACTGAGAGGGTGGTAGATAAGTGGAAAAGCCTCCCAGCAGAAGTGGTAGAGGGTAATACAGTGAGGGGATTAAACATGCATGGGATAGACATACGGCTCCTGAATCTAAGACGAGACCAACGACTGATAAATGTTTTAGTCTTTACAGCAGGAGAAACGGGCGATGAGATAATTTATATTAACAGCAGGCAAATACAAGACTCATTTACCGGAGATAAAAGAATAAAGTGGGGGCCTTGCCCACAAGCTTACAATCTACGCGAGCGGGATGAATAGAAGCTGCACTTATGATGTCTATTAACACCTGCCTTGCCATGAATTGAGAACAATAAAGGAACTGGTCCCAAAGCAGTCTGTGGCTTCTTCTTCTTATTATTATTATGGGTAATCTTACAGCCCCCTCTTGTGGTCACAATTTGTAAAAACAACATCCTGACAGAAATTGCACACAAAAAATGGCATCTCCGTGAAATGATGAAATTGCAGAAAACATTTCTATTTCTTTGTCTAATCTTTCTTTATGAAGGATTTGGAATCTTCGCGCATGTTTAATTATCATGTGATGGTGAAGCTGGGATTCTCCTCTCCATGTAACTGCGCTATGGAATCTGTTGGCGCTTTATAAATAAAATGTAATAAACGTCAGGTTCCACGGCCCGAGGAGAAGCAAACGACTCACAGAACAACAAGACAATGATGTGGTTCTAGATCACCGCTCCTCGCCAGGGCTGCCCTGTCACCTTTCCAGGGACCCAAAACAGGGACACAGATGCCCCAAGCATGAGCAACGGCTACGAGGCATAAGCAGTGGGCTCGGGTCGTGGATGTTGGTACCACTGAGGATTAACTCTTCCCGCTCGGCACAATCCCCGCACGCCAACAACAATTTAATGCAACTGACACGGCGGGAGTGTCTGCCGTATTCACCGTCCGAGTGTCAGACACCCGCCAGACGCTCCTTGATTTAACCCCAAGGTCCTGCAGGCCGACTCCAAAGATTTCACTTTAGATGAAGTCGCAGTGACTTTGGGAAGCCCTCCATCGTGCGGCTGGCAGAGCATGAAAGCGAGATCCTGGAATGGCATCCGCTCCGATCCCAAAACCTCTAATTAGGATCAGCGGACGCTTAATTGCTGCATCCTTGACATTTTCACAGCGTTTGAGTTCTGCTTGTGATTTTTGGAAAGTATTCAAACCGACTCCAAACCGACTCCAAACCGACCTTCTCACTGAGCGATCATCAGCGCGCAGGTTGAAAATCCTCGTTCAGTTGTAGAATTTTATAGCCCCCACTATTTATCCATCAATTTCCCAAACGTGCCGCATTCCGCCCCGACGGAACCTCCTGTCTAATCAACGGGATCTTTCTTGTGGGATAATCAGCCGGGATCACCGGCAAAGGCCGACAATTTTATCTTCAGAATTTCCTTGATTCTCAGCCAGAATTCTCACAAAGCGTAAAAATTTAAATAAACGAATGTGACTTTGTGTATAGAGGCTCTTTGTGGAGTTCATTTTATACTCGCCTCCGGTTTATTGGACGAAGAAACAATTCCCAAACACCAAGAGATATCAAAAAATCAAACCAGAAAATACCTATTATTATTATTGATATATATATCGCCGTCATACTCCACAGCGCTGTACAATGTGTTATTATTATTATTTATATATCGCCGTCATACTCCGCAGCGCTGTACAATGTGTGTTATTATTATTATTTATATATCGCCGTCATACTCCGCAGCGCTGTACAATGTGTTATTATTGATTTATATATCGCCGTCATACTCCGCAGCGCTGTACAATGTGTGTTATTATTATTATTTATATATCGCTGTCATACTCCGCAGCGCTGTACAATGTGTTATTATTATTATTTATATATCGCCGTCACACTCCGCAGCGCTGTACAATGTGTTATTATTATTATTTATATATCGCCGTCATACTCCGCAGCGCTGTACAATGTGTTATTATTATTTATATATCGCCGTCATACTCCGCAGCGCTGTACAATGTGTGTTATTATTATTATTTATATATCGCCGTCATACTCCGCAGCGCTGTACAATGTGTGTTATTATTATTTATATATCGCCGTCATACTCCACAGCGCTGTACAATGTGTTATTATTGATTTATATATCGCCGTCATACTCCGCAGCGCTGTACAATGTGTGTTATCATTTATATAACGCCGTCATACTCCACAGCGCTGTACAATGTTTTATTATTATTTATATATCGCCGTCATACTCCACAGCGCTGTACAATGTGCGTTATTATTATTTATATATCGCCGTCATACTCCGCAGCGCTGTACAATGTGTTATTATTATTTATATATCGCCGTCATACTCCGCAGCGCTGTACAATGTGTGTTATTATTATTTATATATCGCCGTCATACTCCGCAGCGCTGTACAATGTGTTATTATTATTTATATATATCGCCGTCATACTCCACAGCGCTGTACAATGTGTGTTATTATTATTTATATATCGCCGTCATACTCCGCAGCGCTGTACAATGTGTGTTATTATTTATATATCGCCGTCATACTCCGCAGCGCTGTACAATGTGTGTTATTATTATTTATATATCGCTGTCATACTCCGCAGCGCTGTACAATGTGTTATTATTATTATTTATATATCGCCGTCATACTCCGCAGCGCTGTACAATGTGTGTTATTATTATTTATATATCGCTGTCATACTCCGCAGCGCTGTACAATGTGTTATTATTATTATTTATATATCGCCGTCATACTCCGCAGCGCTGTACAATGTGTTATTATTATTTATATATATCGCCGTCATACTCCACAGCGCTGTACAATGTTTTATTATTATTTATATATCGCCGTCATACTCCACAGCGCTGTACAATGTGTGTTATTATTATTTATATATCGCCGTCATACTCCGCAGCGCTGTACAATGTGTGTTATTATTATTTATATATCACCGTCATACTCCACAGCGCTGTACAATGTTTTATTATTATTTATATATCGCCGTCATACTCCACAGCGCTGTACAATGTGCGTTATTATTATTTATATATCGCCGTCATACTCCGCAGCGCTGTACAATGTGTGTTATTATTATTATTTATATATCGCCGTCATACTCCGCAGCGCTGTACAATGTGTGTTATTATTATTATTTATATATCGCCGTCATACTCCGCAGCGCTGTACAATGTGTTATTATTATTTATATATCGCCGTCATACTCCACAGCGCTGTACAATGTTTTATTATTATTTATATATCGCCGTCATACTCCACAGCGCTGTACAATGTGTGTTATTATTATTTATGTATCGCCGTCATACTCCGCAGCGCTGTACAATGTGTTATTATTATTATTTATATATCGCCGTCATACTCCACAGCGCTGTACAATGTGTGTTATTATTATTTATATATCGCCGTCATACTCCACAGCGCTGTACAATGTGTGTTATTATTATTATTTATATAGCGCCATCATACTCCGCAGCGCTGTACAAATACTTGTTATTTAAACTCTAAAGTGGAACTAATTAACGAATCGGTGATACATTATCCAATATGTTGCAAGCGGCACGTAGTTAAATACATTGTCTGTCCATCTGTCTGTCTATCGCTGGGATTTGGATTTTAAGGGCATAAAATATAAGAAATGATAAACTAAGGAATGCAGAATCTGCTCAGATTTTCAACGCTATTTTGATTTTTGAAAATGGAATTTTTGATTAAGGCTCAAACTTCACGCTTTGATCTACAAGGCCGCGGATCTGCATTTTGTTAACTAAATAATCAGGATTGTCAGGCTGTCTCGTTAAAGGAATGTCCCTCGATCCGTGTTCAGTCTAACGCTTTAATAGTCTCCATGCGCGGTCACATAAGAGCTGAGCTGCCGCCTGTAAAATATACAAAGGGGTTAATTTTCAGAAAAAAAATTTCGGGCTACAAATGTTTTCATATTATTAAAACACATTAAACCCTGGAGCGATCAGCCCCCCAAATAAACGTTCCTAATGAATCCATAAATCACAGTTTTAAGATAATAATAATAATAACAATAATAATAATAACAGCAACAACCATAACAATAATAATAATAATAATAACAATAATAATAATAATAATTGCATTATTTCAGTTACAATGTGAAATATAAAATTCACTATCGTATTATTGACAGTTTTTAGTGGCAGATACTTAAAGTTTTCTTCTGCAGATTTGGGGTGATTTTCACTGTTTGAATAGGGTGAGATCCCATTCTGCGTGTCCCCCCAACCCCGGCGCGGCCGACGTCACTCCGCCAATAATTCATCGATAATAATCTATCGGCCAACGAGCAGATCGTGAAAGATAAATAGAGGAAGGAAGGTTTTCAGGCGCTCGCCGGCTTGCGCAGATTTACCGGAAACGATTAAACCCAATAAATTCGCTCCGATCTCCTCCGGCGCATTTCGTTTTTCCAGAGAGGTTTTGGAATTTCCATTCCCTCGGCTGCTGGAGCCACGCGGAACGTTCCGGATTTATCCGCTGGGGTCACCGTCTGGCCCCTAAACACAGAGAAGCAGCACCCCAGAGCAACCAAAATCCACAGATTTAACTGAATCAGGTGACTTTATAGGGGAAAAACCCACAAAAATACATTAATATTCTCAATGAAAACCTGTAATAATCACACAAATATATAAATATACATTAGCTTATTTATTATTAAAAGCAAGATATGTGCAGTATTTCCTGTTATTGCATTTAAACTTAAATAGTATTATTAATAATAATAACAATGTAAAATAATGCTACTTCTAATAATAGTAATAATAATAGTATTACTACTACTGATAATACTAAAAATAATAATAATTATTATAATAAAAATAGCTGCTGTTCAGTGGGTTTTAGGGGGCTTTGATGTGTTTCACTTCTGCCAGGACTTCCAGAGGCTTTTTGCCAGGAGCTTATCATGTGACTAGCCAGTCATGTGACCCTGCAGCCTCCATCTTGGAGCATGTGCTGTGTGCGTGCTGCTGTGGGTGATAGGTAAGGACGCGCAAACACACCGCACACGCACACACCACACACACACCAGACACGCACACACACCACACACTATGCGCACGACACAGTAAGCAGCCGGGAAGGCACCCAGCGACTGCGCACAAATATCCACCAATCATAAGCCTTCAGCGTGTGTGCGAAGCATTTGGTTAAAGGATATTCTTGTTACATTAAATCAATGTGCAGACATCCAATCCCTGCCGGGTGCGATCGGTGCCCGAGCGGCACGTCGCCCGTTCACAGAAAGTCTCGTGGATCGAGTCGAGTCTTTCGGTGGAGCTGGTTGAGAGTCAGTGGTCAGAGTTTTTCCGTTGAGCCATCGTGTGAGATTTCCGACGAGCAGCATTTCGTTCCGGGCCGGATCGCCTTCCCCCGAGGAGTTTGTAAAAGGTGCAGTTCCACTTAGATGCACATTAATTACTCCCCACAGCGTAAGGCAACGACCCTCGAGGAGCGCCGCCATTTTATTATTTTCTCTGACGTTTAATCAAATTAAAACAACACAAACATTTTTAAGAAGGGTTTTCAGTTTCTATAGCAACAGCCTATCACCTGCTTTCGTGTCAAATGACAAATGTCCCCAGTAAAAAGGATACGATTAAAGAACTGTTTGTGGGAAGTTACTGGGAATAATGTTTCTGATTCCGCATTTAGTTACAAAAGTGTTAAGTGGTAAATTTGACAGTCAACAGGACCCCAGACATGATAAAACTGCTGATATGGCAACCATTCATCAATGACTTTCCTTGTGTCACATGACTTCAGGCTGGAATTATGCATTCCCTGGGAAAATATAAACATTTTCTCACAACCGAGACATGATTTCCGACCAGAGTTCCAGCATTTCTGGGTAACGGAGCAGTTAAATGATTAAAAACTGTGGACACATCCGGGAAATTAAAAGAGTAATTTTACGGTAATTTCTGAAATTTAGGAATTGAGGGATTCCACCTCCCTAATAATCAGACACGAAACCACCTTAGCAAACTATGATAGGGTTATAGCGTTATTGCCCCAAAGAGGGTGACATTAGAACACTTGCCCTGAATTTGGAGAAGAGGGAAATTAAGAAAGAATGTAAATATTCCATATTGTTATGCATGCATGGAATAGCCTTTCAGTGGAGGTGGTAGGGCATTTCCATTGTACAGCACTGTGAATGCAACGGCTTATTACCTTTTGTTTCTGTCTTATGATGTTTTGTGATGCATTACTTACGTCCTGCTTATCCGTTGTACAGCGCGGCGGAATATGATGGCGCTATATAAATCGATAAATAATAATAAATCGATAAATAATAATAAATCAATAAATAATAATAAATCAATAAATAGTAAATAAATAATAATCAGGTCCCATGTGTTAAACAAGCAGACAAGGTGGTCTAATTAATCCTCTTGTCTTGCTTCCTTATGTGGTTCATCTCTCACCTCCAGGTGGTGAAAGGGTTAAATGTGGGCTAAGTGTGTCACGTGATTCCGAGCCACCCCGTGGAAAGAAAATAAGCACATTTGGTAAAGATGACACCTTTATTGTCTGACTGCGTTGCCTTAGATTGCAAGCTCTTCAGTCTACTTAGGTCTCTCCTTCAGGAATGCTATTCCTGAGCTCCCCAATGGCATTGACTGGGTTAATATTCAGCCCCCCTCCCTATCATAGCACTCATGGGCCAGTCATGAGCTTTCCCTGCGTGTAAAGACGGAGCACACTGACCAGGGTTTATTATGTTTGTCCAGGTTTGGGCTGCCAATCAGAGCAGAGTAAGAGGGCGGAGACACAGCTGGGCCCACCCCAACCTGCACATGGCCGGCTAGTGTATGAGAGAAGAAAGGAGGTGCGGGTCACACAGCCTGGAGCAGGTAACGGGCGAGCCGCCGCGGCTCGGAGGGGCTGTGGGGTTCTCGTATTGGTTTTGTATGTGTTTAGATTCATTCCCATCACTCTCAGGCTTATGCTGCCCCTCGGCTGGGATTTCACAGACAGGCTGGTAAAATAACAAATAGCTTATGATCAATGATAGCCCTTCGGAAGCCATTGTAGAGAGGCGGCGGAAGCCCAGGCTTTGTAATGTGTCGCCGGACACGTCCCTGAGCCGAGGGGTTGGCTGCGCCCTGAGTGGCCCCCTTGTTGGCGGCCAACACAATATGAGGGGGACCCCTTTCTCTTCGGCGCTGGGGTCTGCAGGCCATGCATGCTTCCCGTATACCGCACACGAATTGGGAGCATAATTGGTGCTCGTTGAGTCTGTGGGGTCCAACTCCCATCATGCTACGCCGTCTGAGGTCCATGTATAGGTCACCTTTAATGAGTCAATCTATAGATCCGCGTATAAAGAAGTGCTTCAGCCGCCTCGCCGGGAGATGCTGACCTCTCGTCTCGCCGCATCCGCTTTATTTCACGTTGAGTTTTATGGAAGATTTTAAAGCTTTTTATTTTTACCCCACCCTGCGTTTTTTTGAGCCCCTTCGCCCATTGAGGTCAGGTGGTTGGTTAATAGGGGGGCTGTACCGTTGCCCGGGGTAACCACAAGCTCCCTTACTCTTTTCAGGAAGCCGTTACCGGAATGTCAGCTGACCAGCCGGTGCCAGGGGACGGTGACTGAGTCGGGGGTCTGGACGCTGCTTTTGGTGATAGGTACGTCCTTCCTCTTTCTGCTGAAATGTGCAGCTTGGGCTCCTGCGTGCGACCCGCCTGTCTGCCGTTATTTGCCACCGCAGAATCCTGGTGCTGCCGTCGCTTTGCTCTAAAGGCAAAAAAATTGCGCAAAATGTTGCGTTGTGATAAGTAAATTCTGCGTATAAAACCCCAGCGTGTTACGAATGTATAATGTTCGCGGTAACAATGTCTCCAGGGCCGCCAACCCTCTGCTAAAGAAGTTACTTTGCAATTCTGTTAGAAAAGTAACTCTTTGGTGACCCTTCAACCCCGAGCACTCAAACTACACAAAAAGCAAACCCAACAAGCCGATCGTCTCTCCGGAGGGGGTTTCGTATTTTCAGGATTTAGGTTTTATTATATTTCTGTGAAACCTTAAATTTGGTTCACTAAATGAATTGATCGAGAACCGGATGCCGCTCGATAGCAGGTTTATTAATGGCGTCCTCTGTGGAAGTGAGAAAACATTGCATAATATCCTAAATCGCTATTTAGAGCGGGTTGGATGGGACTCGCTTATCTCGGAGTCCGCGTGTTACCTGGTTTTTCAGGTGATTACACAACATACGTGTTGCTAAAGTAAACATAGGACTGTTGGGAGGAAGATGTGAAACCGGAGTTACCAGCTGTCAGGGATGTGTTCCGCGGTACGCGGCGTCTCCTGTGCGATCCCGGTGACAGGCGGCATTGTCTCTAAACCTTCCTGAATAATTGCCTCCAGTCCGTGGTCTTTTCTGTCTTTTATTTCTTGGTCGCAGTTATTCTTCTCCTCTTTACAATGTTTCTACTCTGGGCCGGAACACGGAACCTGCGGGATGTTCTAGATAAATTTAGCTGTAGGTGTTCCACACCCCGGGAGTGACTTTGCTTCACAAAACAATCCCATCCAGATTTTGGGTCCTACCTGATCCCGACGCCTTTATAAACCTCTGATACTTTGTAACAATTTGCTTGGTTCAAACATTTATTTATTGGAAGAAACATCTAGAACGTTGTTTACATCGCGAATCGTGTAAATATTCTGCTGATTCTTTTAGACTGAAATGTATGATTTATTGTCTGTGATGTTTGGATTTAAATTTCTACTGAAGTAACCTGGAAAACAAAGGTCCCTGAAATCCCTAAATGCTTGTCTGGAGCCTCGATAAAATTCTCCCACCTGAGCGCAATCTTGAAAGCGTTTTCGCGATGGCTCCGAACAGTCAAGGTCGCTGCGTGTGCCGGAGCCGTTCTTATCAGAGCATGATTCACGTGCGTTCCGTGAAACTGTGATTCAGAGAGAAGCGAAGAACAGCCAACGGATCAATGTCCTTTTGTCCCAGTGTAACAAAGGCTCACGTCACGCGCATGTGTCCCTCGCTCCTCTGTCACGGCTACTTGCCGGAATTAAGTGTGTCTTGAAAGCCGTTTGCTTGGCTCTTGATCAGAGTGAACAATGTGTGTGATGTGTGGAACAGGTGCAGATGGCTCTGCCGCGCAGGCAGGTGGGGGTGGGTAAGAGCCGGGGCATAAACCGTTTTGATTTATGACATTATTTCTGTATTTATTCAGCTCTAAATACTTATGGAATTCATGTGTCGGAGAACAATGTAGATGTTCAACAATAACGCATTGTGCTCCGCATCGTGCCGTGTAAATTTCCGATGTCTCATCTCGTAGAAATATCTGAAAAGCGCATGCATTGTTTGCGAACCTTCAATGGCCGGTCACACGGCAGCATCGCCGACGGCTCATGGATATCAGAAGTCTTGGTCGGTTTATTAGTGTTGGTTCCAGGTTTCGACGATGAAGAAATGGGTCTGTCTAGATATACCGTCCTGCGCTATGACTTTATACTTTGATGTTGATGGAGACCCAGAGCCCTGCGCAGAGGTTAATTATAGCTTTCCTGAAACAAGGAGCTTACCCAGAAGATCAAGTGTAATCCTCTGTCTTAAAGTCACATCGTGGGGTGGAGAAGCTGCCATCACCCATAAGTGCTGACGGCGCCGAAGAGCCCATGGGGTTCACATGGTTCCGTCAACAGCTCATTGATATCTATATTATGGGGTGATGTACAGAGTCAGTGGGAACTGTACATTTGTTGCTATGGTGACTGCACTACTCTGACCATAATCCCGCTGAATGCTGCTTTGATTACTTTACTGGCTCTGGGGCAGTGTTTAATGTGACAGCGAGACGAGTAGCTGAGAGAAATCATTGCTGTTTTATGAGTCTGGAAGGATTGGTTGGATTATAAATCACTTCAATGTGTGGGGGTTTTGTAGTCTTCTGGATGAGTGGGGTGAGACTTAATGGACTTCTTCTTTTTAATCTAAATTACTGTGTAACCAACTTCTATTGTCCACCCCATAATGCGCCGGTAATTACCAAAATTCTCTTTAAATCTAAACTTCAGGAAGGTAATAGCCTGTTATATCGTTCCATAATAGGTAAGAGTCTCTCTTTTCCACAAATTAAATTTTTCGGAATTACTGGGTTTTGGTAGCATGAGGGAAGCCATTTTCTGTTACACAGGCTACTTCCTGATATCTTACAGCCACTTCCTCTTACTCCAGTGTGCTAAAACCCCCCCACTAGATTCTAAAAATGTGTCCGAAAATATACAATAGGTGTATTTAGAAGTAATTGTGGTAAAATGAGCGTAAGGCATGTGCTGAGTCGCTCGTCCTTATTACAGCCCCTGCCCTTACCCCGGATTACAGGCACTTATCCCACACGGTGCTAATTGGTGCTTAATTGGAAGGATGAAGGGAAGCGATATCTAACCCGTAGCCGAGGTGCGTCTTGGGGTTTAACACAACATTGTCACGCCATGTGCAGCGTATTCATTAAAAATCCACGCTTGGCTTGTGCCGGGTTCTGCGTGACTTGTGTTGGTTACCTCGTGACCTCGTGTGTTAGAAGCGGTAACCGAGCTTTCTCTTCGCTGTCACTTCAGTTTCCTTCCTTCTCACAAAGCTCTTAATATTCTGCGTTTCTAGCCGCCTTGCATTGTCTGGATAACGGGGGTTCATTTTGTGATGCACTTAGATTTATATCTCGCTGTCACAGAATAAGTCCAGCACTGGGGGTCTCGGGGACAGGAATTTACTGCGGGACCGACAAATGTCACCTTTCTAAGGCTCTCATCCCTCTGTCTGCACCTCCAGTGATCTGTCCGGTTTTGGGATAACTTCACAAGTTATCAACGATATTTTGGATGTTTTAGGGACGGATCATCTGAATTGGCCCTGATTGGACAGCTCTTGCTGCACGTGATCCCACGCAGTCATTATATATGTACATTACCATTCATTGATTTACCTCCATCGTATACGAGTCTTTAAACTCACTCGCCCCCATCGTCTCCTCTTCTTGCTTTATGCTTTTCCCTGCTTAGCTCTTATCACAGAAAGTGCCGTCTCTTTTGTGGGCCGGAGCCCAAAATGTGAGGTCTGTCTGAGCTCCTTCATGGTCCCTCAGCTCTGTCTGATATGACATTTGCCACCCTCGGCACTCTCAGGCAGCACGAGGACCACAATGGAGCTCTTTTTGCATCATTAGTTGGATGCGATTTCAGCGATGCATGGATAATGAGTAAGACGTGGCTTTATTTGATGTTTCGCTCTTTCGCTTGCTAAGCAGTCCTTGCTCACTCGTTTCTATGATCTCTGCAAGAATATGGCTTTCCGAAACCTCGGCGCCGGCCACCAGCGTTTGTTGCCTGCAGTTTCCGCCGGCCGCCTTTGCCTCTGTGCCTCGGATCTGTGAAGTCACTTCTCCCCACTCTCTTCCAGATGTCAGCATGTTCTTCGACGTTCTCTGTTTGGAGGAACGCTGAGCCAATCGAAAGCTCAGAAACTGCACACGGTCTGACCACAGGTGAGTTAAACGGGGGGCAAAAGAGCAAACGCATACGGGGGGCTGTTCTTCAGCATCTTCCCTGTATTTGCAAGGGTAACAGCAAGTGAATTTAAATGGACCTCCTGGCTATGAAATGCATAAAGCTGGAGAGTCGATAACGCTGGGTGTCCCCACGCTGGCCGTGCTTTCCTTTTTGTTTTGACGTTGGGGTTATTGTGAATTTGTTTAATACATTTTACTGACTCTTCATTCATGGCCTCATAAAATTGAGAGAGAAAAAAAAACTGACCTTTTTGTTACAAAATGGAGACTCCTCCTGATCTTTACATCTTTTTACCAAACGGCCGCATATTCAAAAGGGCCCAGTAATCTAGGATTTTTGTAACATGCCCGAAAGCGACGATTGCTGGTCCTGGAGCCTCCATTCCCGGCTCATACCCTCTGTGGGGCTCGTTTTGGAGTCTGATGATGCATTACAGTCCAGGCTGATCGATATGTCAAGAACCCGATATGTCAAGAACCTGATATGTCAAGAACCCGATATGTCAAGAACCTGATATGTCAAGAACCCGGTGTCTGCCCTGGGACAGATCTCCTGCGCAATCACAGGAATCGCATAAACCTCATATCTACAGGACACCATAACTGTGTGATAAGTTATTTTTCTGAATAACTTCATTTTTTAATTATTTTATAAAATATTTTTCTTTTATCTTAGGAACTTTGAAAGTTGCTCTTCTCCCCCCGTGCTTTCTGGTGTTACCCCGCAGCACAAAGATGAAGAGTGTTCATTAGTTTTCAAACCTATCATTTTTTTTTATTATTATTATTTATCATTTTTCACAATGCTGAGTAAATTTCCCTCTGTTTTGTAGATTTCTGGAATATTCAAAGTATCGAAGTCCTCGTGACACAAGAAGCAGCTATGGCAGAGAGTGGCAGCGGCACCTCTTCGGTTGGCGGCGTCACAAATCCGGCCTCTCTCCCGCCTGGCGACGCGCAGCTTATCGCGTTGATTGTCGAGCAGCTGAAAAGCCGTGGGCTGTTTGACGGATTTCGGAGAGACTGTTTGGCTGACGTTGACACCAAGCCGGCTTACCAAAACCTTCGGCAGAAAGTGGATAACTTTGTATCCACTCACTTGGATAAGCAGGAATGGAACGCAAGTATGAACAAGAACCAGCTGCGCAACGGACTCAGGCAGAGCGTTATCCAGTCCGGCATGCTGGAAGCCGGGGTCGATCGGATCATTTCCCAAGTTGTAGACCCCAAACTCAATCATATATTCCGCCCACAGATTGAAAAGGCCATCCATGAGTATCTCGCTGCTCAAAAGGAGGAGGAGGTGGTGCCAACCCCACCACCCCCTCCACCAGAGCCCGAGAAGCAGGACCCACCGGTGCCATCTCAGGGGGCTTCGTAGGAGGAAAGTCCATACACAAGAAACTGTCGACCGTGCCGTTAAACTGCCTCCATGTGGCTTACGTGTAAAGGACAATAAACTGAAAGAGGCTAGCGTTGTGGGGCATCGACGTTAGTGGGTAGCGAGGTGTGAGTTAGGGTGGGGGGTCTTAGTAACTCAACGTAAGGGTTTGTTTGACTTGCGGTGAGTGGAACTGGGCATTAAAACGGGAGCATTGAACCATTTATAGATGGAGGCCTTGTGGGGTTTTTTTTCTCTGCATGTATTTTTGCTTTTAAAGGTGATTTGAAAAGTCTGAGCGATGGGAACCGTTTAAAGGAATTCCAATTCCTAGAATCCGTAAGATTGTCTGCGGGCAGGTAGACTACCTAACATATCGTCTCAATGTGTCCGCAATCGCATATCGGCAAATTAGCTGGGCTTCATTTTTTTCGGATTTCTAATAAAGTGTTTTTTTTGTGTGATTTGTATGAAAATGCAACAAATTACTTTGTGCTGGAAATAAATATTTTTGTGAATGGAAGTTTGGTTTGTGCCTTTTCTGTATGAACTGAATTCCGAACCGCATGAAATAGCTGTGAAGAAAATGGTGGCGGCATTGTTTGAAAGTGTTTGTTTTTCGTAAGCTCTTTCCTGTTTGCGTCATGTTTAGAACATACGACTGTATCGTAGTAACATAGTAACACAGTAATTTAGGTCAAACAAAGAGACATGGCTGTCAATGACATGACAGCCTCCTTGCTTGTAAGTCTTTGTAACAAGCTCTATATAACCCAGAAGGGGCCGAGGAGGGTTGTTGGCCGCGGCTATGGGTTTCTTATTGCTTTGCGTGCATCGCTTTGCCCCGGGGTAGCTCCGGTTCTGCCATCATACTTACTGTTTGGCAGTAAAGTGCAGACGAAAGGAGTCTTTGGAATCTGACTTTTGATCGCATTCGCAGTCCGGGTCAGGTCCGGTAGCCTCAGCGCAGGCTCTGACATTTCCATCGCGGAGTGTAGGAGTTATCGCTTACCTCTCGCCCCAAACGTCACATTCTTGCATCCACTCAAATCTGCATTTGGGTAGAAAAATCCTGATTCCTCTGCGAAAAGGCTGAGGACAAAAGCGGGATTGTTTGCCTCCTGGGCTAAAAGCGTCTTCCAACTCTCTGAATTGGAAATGCAATTCAATCTTCTGAGCACCAGACACGTCAAGCGATGGCTTCAAAACTCCTGCCGCTGAATTGCCGGTCATCGTCAAAGCGCAGGCAGTCGGGTGAGGCGGCGCACATCCAGAAATGTATTTATTCTTTTCAGCGGGAGCTTTTAAAAATACTCAGGAGATGGGAAGGGGTTCGTCGTGTAGTGAGGCGTATTTGCTGATGTGGTGGCAGAATTATTCTCTAGGTGGCAAATGATTGTGATTTACTGAAACGTGGCTTGCGGAGAAAAATAGATCCAACGCCAAAACAATTCTGGTCTGTTTACTGGAAGCTTTTGGGGTCCCTTTGTATTCTATTTTTATTCTAATTTGACTGATATAAAGTGACATAAAATATGTCTGACCGTGCTCTTTAGTAACCGAATTTTCATGTATTTTGTAACATTTTGTTAAACATTTGCGGATAGAAATCTGCCTTTTTACCCCTCGTGTGCTGATGATAACCCCTTTTGGATGGGATTCGCTGAACACTAAAGACTTTGAATGTCTTCCCTCGGCCGGGTCTCGATGATGCGGATTCAGTTCTTTCATCGCACTGCAGGGGGCGACACATTTAATAGGATTTAGGAGATTTCCTTTAGGATTAATGGTCCAGACAGGATCCCGGTTCGTGGAATCCGCTCTCTCCCCAACTTCACTCTAACGTTTTAAAGAAGAGACTGAAACGTAGGAAGACCCAAAAACATTTTAAAAGTGAACTGTAATTTAATAAACGCAGTAAAGTGCCAGGTGGTGGTTTCTGGAGGGCCGGCAGCGAGTGTTTGATAAAGCCGCCTGCATGCCGTTTAGCACCATGGGGTTAACGCTTTCTGTCTCTGGGTTTTTCTAGCAGGTCCCGTCATGGCGTCCGGATTGCTGATACAGAATGAGCTCCCAAACTACCCGCCAGCGAGCGTCTCCAAGCCGGCAGCCACCAGCTCAGGTAACCGCTTTATCTGTTCAGCTCCCGGGAGAAGCGGGACGTCAGGCTCCTTTAAGATCATTAGATTCATGCTTTAATAATAAAAAGGGTTATCGTGTGAACATCACCAGCGCTGAATGGCTTTGTTTCACCTAAACATTGCTCCTCCGAACATCAGAAATGTTGAGTGAGACGACAGCCAACGACAGACAGATTTTTGATCACAATTCCAGTTTTCTTTTTACAAAAAAAAAATAAAAAAATGTAATTGCTATTCCCCTTTTGCATGCAGCACTGGAAGGGTTAATTGATTTACGCAGCTGTCCAGTTATCCGTCTGTTGCTGTATCCGGTGTAATATCGGTGACTTACGCTGTTTGTTTCTATAGTAACCATTCAGCCTATCGCACCGTTAGAGGCTACAAACTCAGCCACATAGATCTGTACAACTTGAAAGCAGAGCAAGTTGTATTTGCACCCCGCGCATGCAGCGGGTTTGGTTACGCTTAGACCTGATCCTTACTCAGCTGGCAACGCAGCCCCTGCCATGCAGGCTCCCCCCCGGCGACTTTCTGCCGTTAACGGTCTAAGCAGATTTTTCCATGGCCGGAGACATTCGGCATCCGACGTGTTCAGCCGTATCCAGCGCAGGCGCAGCTCAGCGGTAGAAGTGCTGTCCTCCTCCACGCAGAGGGTAATGGTGGCCGTGGCCGCAGTCGGCACAAGCGACCCGAATCCAAACCTTCTTGCGACAACACGTAAAGACCTTCTTTTATTCTGCACATTTCTGTTCTCGTAGAAACGGAGTTATCGTCGGTTAATTGCATTGCGGCTGATGGAGCGTCTGTTCCTCTGGAGCGTCTCGGCGAGAGGCAGAAGGTCTCTTACTGGGTTCAGTGGTTTATCAGAGTGTCTTCGTCTCTCCCCGGCTGATAAGTAACCTTCGGCGCAGATCACCGGGAGCCGCCTTCTGTGAACGCTGTGCTGAGCGGTCGTAGAATAAGTTGGGAATCTCCGAGGTTTCCTCCCCGTTATACAGTTACTGTTTCGTGTAATTTAGGGGAAGTGGAACTGTCCCCCCGTGTGTTTGTTCTTTTAGGGGCTTCATTTCTTTTTTTTTTTAACTGTGACGCCAACATTCTGTGTAAATTCCTGATTTACGGTTTCAGGCATTTTGGGTGATTTGTATTTTCTGTAAATGTAGAATGAGATGCTTTTTACTTTCTGTGGCAGGGAGTGGAAAATGTATTGTGAGTGGGCTGAGGGATTGGCACACCCGTGGCCCTCTGTGGTTTTGGTGGCACTAGGACCCATGAGGGTTTGGATGGGCACAAGAAAAATGAGTCTCTTAACCCGCATTATTCAGTGTCTGACGAGCTCCTTTTTAAAGAGACAATGCGGCTTGAAAGTCCGATGCAGGGATGAACCGGCTCCATTCATTTTCATACTTATTAGATGTTCTGCTCGTTGCAAGGAGCCTTGTGAGTGTTAACTTCCCTTATATTATCGGGGGACGTTCTGTTGGCTTTTAATCAGAGAGTTTCAGTCTAAATCTTGGTCTGTTTTTTGTTAGGAAGCAGCAGACGGCCGACCTCAAAGTACACGAAGGTCGGGGAGCGCCTGCGCCACGTTATCCCAGGACACATGCAGTGCTCCATGACTTGCGGAGGGCGAGCCTGTAAGTACGAGAACCCGTCCCGGTGGAACGACGAGGATCAAGCCGTAAAAGGACTTTACTCCTCCTGGTAAATAAATGCACCGGCCGGACTAACGGCTGCCGGGGTCACAAATTATCACCAGATGATAACAGATGAATTTCTGCCTGTTGTTGTGTTTTGATTGCGCACAATGTATATAACGGATGACAAGATATTTGGGCCAAAACGTATCGCCTGTTCCTTGGCGTTAAAATCCTTAAACCTCAAAGTATCTCCCGAGCCGTAGATTGCGGAATAAAGAGTGTTTGTGGTGATGCCCCGGAGTCATTCCTGGTTATAGAAGCACTTTAAATATCCATGAAAATGTCCGTAATAAGCGGTAGCCCTGGTAATGTCCTCTAATACCTCCTGTATATGAATTTCTGTGAAAGCCACGTCAGCCATTTTTTAACTATTTGTTTCCAGGATTACAGACAACATACTGGCCATGGCACGGCCTTCAACAGAAATCATTGAGAGATATCATATCATTGAACAGTTCCAGAGGTAATTATTGGCACCATTAACGGTCACATTGTGAATTAAATATATTTGCCCCGGGCTGGATGATGAGCGCGCGTGCCGCTGGGGTAACAAGCTAATGTGCAAAGGGATTCACAATGTTTCGACGGCTTTTTTTGAGTCCTGCACCAGTAATTTAACCAGCGACAAAGATTTAGAAACTTTGAAAGCGAATGAAAATGTCTGCAAGGGTGCCAACCGGGAATGATTGTGGGTTAAATGGTGATAAAATGCAGCAGGTTAATCCGGACTCTCTCTTTCCAGGCTCGGTATAAAGAGCGTCATTAATTTGCAGCGTCCCGGGGAGCACGCCAGCTGCGGGAATCCTCTGGAGCAGGACAGCGGCTTCACCTACCATCCCGAGGTCTTTATGGAGGCTGAAAGTCAGTGTAACCTGCTGCTTGTCCTTATTAATTATGAATGGGCCCCCGTGGCTGTCCCTAGCAGGGCGCGCTGGGTGACCCTGAACTCGGGTGTAATGGTGGCGTTTAGTAGGTCGGGCCACTTATTTTTAACAGTAATTAAAATGAATCGCAGACGCCACGCTGAGCTCCTGCAGGTCGTACATAACATTCCGGCTCTAAATATCCTGCCTGCCGGTAACAGCCATCATTGTACAGACGAGCTGCTTGCACTTATTGAAAATGATTTTTATTGATGATTTAGCAGATTTTTCATGTTTTGTTTTTATTTGAATATTTTAGTTTTTAATGTGAAGTTTTTTGCCGCCTGCTTTAATTTATTTTTTGGATTATTGTATGACGTGGAAATGTTACTCTAATTACTATGTTAACGCTTTTTTCCCGTTTTTTTAGTTTACTTCTATAATTTTGGATGGAAGGATTATGGGGTCGCCTCTCTGACAACAATTCTCGATATGGTTAAAGTCATGGCTTTTGCGTTGCAAGAAGGCAAAGTAGCCGTTCACTGCCACGCGGGCCTCGGCCGGACGGGTAACGCCTGATAACTTAACTTTTCTGCAGAAAAAATTCACCCGGTTTCCTACAGTTTGGGTGATCACATGTTCAGTAAAAAAATGTATGCCCATCAAAAATATGTATTATTGCAAATACATTTAAAGAATATATGAAATCAAAGTATAAATTCATAGAATAAAAAACGGATTACATTAAAAAAATAAACTAGAAATACAGATCGTGGGGTACATAGAAAAGTCGACTTGAAATGATCGCTTTTCCCGCATAAATAATGAAAACGTAACTTAAACCAACACCTTTTCCACCGAAGTAATTTGGATGTTTTCAATGTGTTTCCTAAACCTGTTTGGTCGTTGCCACCACGGCTGCCTCCCTTTACTCCCCACGTATTAAACGTCTGCTGAATATCCAATATATCCGAATAGTAACAGAAATGTATCCGCTTTCCCAGGTGTTTTGATCGCCTGCTATTTAATTTTTGCAACGAGAATGACGGCAGACCAAGCGATTCTTTTTGTTCGGGCGAAGCGTCACAACGCCATCCAGACTCGGGTGCAGCTGCTTTGCGTTCGCGAGTTCACCCAGTTCCTGACTCCGCTGCGTAACGTGTTCGCCTGCTGCGATCCTAAAGCTCACGCCGTGACTTTAAGCCAATACTTGATCCGGCAGCAACATTTACTCCACGGCTACGAAGCCCGATATCTGAAATACGTGCCAAAAATCATCCATTTGGTCTGTAAGTTAATTTTGGACTTGGTTGAAAATAAGCAGGTGGTGGAGGGGAAGGTCCTGGATGTGCCGGATCTTTCTGCCGAGATAGAGAAGACGGTGTCTCAGCTGCCGACCGTCCAGTTGGATAAAGTGCTGGACATCGTGCCAGCAGATCCGCTTTGCCATTCCGCGACCACCGCGACCGGTTACTTGACTCAGGACTCGGTGTTATCCAGCGAGCAGGAGTTCGACCCTCTCTGGAAGAGGAGGAACGTGGAATGTCTTCAGCCTCTGTCCCACCTGAAGAAGCGTTTAAGCTACAGCGACTCCGACCTGAAGAAGGCGGAATTCCTTCTAGAGCAAGGGGAGACTCCTTGGACAGAACCGACCCAAATATCCTTCTTAAATAAACTCAATCAGTACGTAACCGTTAAACAATGCTTCGTCTCAGGAAGTAACGATCTAGCTCAGCAGACGCCCCAGCCAAACTTTGAGAACAAGCCTTCTGTGCACAATGCCTTTTCGTTCTGGACCCAAAGTAAGTTGGGCAGCATCGAGGCGCAGCGGGAAGGCTCTCCGCTTTTCCACCGGAGGAAGCTCCCCAGGGACATTCAGCGCAGCCATACCTTCTCTTTGGGGCACTCATCGCTGTCAGACAGCGGCCAAACACAATTACCTGATTCTGAGTTACTAAGCAGGGTTAAGTCAGACGCTGGTGCCCAAAGTGCCAGGGACTGCGCAGGGGGTCCCCAGAACATCCATGTGCTGGAGGAGAGAAGTGCTTCCTCCCCGCAGGATAAAGACTACATGTTGCCTAAAGCCATGTTTTACCTGGGGAATGGAAGCCAAGATCAGGATGAGAAATCAGAGGCCGCCCCGCAGTCAGAGTTAAGCGCGGAGGCCAGAAGATTGCAGGCCGCTAAAGCCCTCGCGGGACTTCACATGGATGGCGTGGAAGGGGTGACTGAGAAGGTGCAGTTTTGGCAGGTGAGTCCACTCACAGACAGAGCCCCTCACGTGACTTATGACTGGGTACTAATTATCAGCCCTACGTGCTGGTAAGCGGAGGGTCTCGCCTTCTTTCTGAGTGACATTTTGTGTCGGTAAAACTAAATGGTTATTTAAGAAGCTTCCCAAAGATAAAGTAGGCTCTCCCGCCACGTCCGGCTCTCCCGCACATTGATCTCTAAGATGAGCCGTCCAGCCTGGAACTAGTTAGGCCTGAAAATGTCCCGTGCAGAGCTGCTTCTATCCTTCGTAATCTGGAGGAACATTAAACATGGAGAGGGGGCCGAGGGTTGCCATACTATCTGCGTGTTTTATTTTGTTAGAAGGAGCTGAATTCCCGGGAGACCGCTTGGGATCGGCTCTGCGCGGAGAGGGACCCCTTCGTCTTGGCTGGCCTAATGTGGTCGTGGATCGAGCAGCTGAAGGAGCCGATAATAAGGAGGGAGGACGTCGATCTGCTGATTAACTTTGGCCGTGACATGGACAGCGCCCTCTACCTGCTGGAAAAGGTACGTTTTTAATGATTGATAAGAAAGTTTAGAGTTACTAAAGTGCAGACACTAAGTTGCTTTTTTCTAAGCCTTGGGCTTGGTGTTTGGGTCGGTCTGCCTCAGGTCACGCACATCGTTTGTTTGTTACCCGCAGGCCCAACATCAGACCGCGCTGTGCGTCCTGCAGTGTGTCGTTAACTTGCAGCCGGTGCCACCGCAGCTACGGGATGCCGTGTTCACGCGGATCATTAAAGCCTTCACCAGGGTAAGTTCCAGTGGGTGTGCGTGTACCCCTCTGCTCTGTGCCGGGGTAAGTTCCAGTGGGTGTGCGTGTACCCCTCTGCTCTGTGCCGGGGTAAGTTCCAGTGGGTGTGCGTGTACCCCTCTGCTCTGTGCCGGGGTAAGTTCCAGTGGGTGTGCGTGTACCCCTCTGCTCTGTGCCGGGGTAAGTTCCAGTGGGTGTGCGTGTACCCCTCTGCTCTGTGCCGGGGTAAGTTCCAGTGGGTGTGCGTGTACCCCTCTGCTCTGTGCCGGGGTAAGTTCCAGTGGGTGTGCGTGTACCCCTCTGCTCTGTGCCGGGGTAAGTTCCAGTGGGTGTGCGTGTACCCCTCTGCTCTGTGCCGGGGTAAGTTCCATGGTAAGATCAGCATTTGCTTTTTTTTTGGAGGGCGCTTTGCATGGTATTTATTACCATGATTCGGGAAAATCAGATAAAAGTCAGCTGCAGCCACATAACCTCTCAGACCACAGACGTCCCTTCTTCAGATATAAAGACATCATTACGTATGGGACATCTAAAGAAGGGACAGCCTTTTGTTCAGTGGATGGAATGCTAAAGACGCTGTCGGTATTCTCAGTGCTGAGCTTACACTGTTTTTCTTTAAGGTCACAGAAGACTCGGCCGACGGTCCTTTGGTTCACGGGACTCTCAGCCGGCTCTTTCAGCAGATCCTGGCCGACATTCGGAAGTAGGGAAGGAACCCGCGCCGTCCGCGTCTTCGCACTCCAGGCCCCGGGAAGTCGACAAAAGCGCTGCTATTATTTCTCGCAAACCGTGGCAGCCAATCGTCTGACGATCATACCCCCTGCATCACACGGACTGAAAGCGAATCTGTCACCTTCCAAAATGCCCCCGTAACGGACCCAGTCTTGTGCAATTACCCTTCCTTTTAAGTTATTGCTCCCCATGGATTTACTCCTGGCAGCTGCAGGGGAGGAATAATACGAGAGCTGCATTGTGATTAGTTGAGTGACGATGGGGAGGCCTCCTGAGCAAGAATATGACTTAATACCCCCATATCTCCAAACCGACTTCACCGACAAACACAAAACAGGATTCTGGCGGTCACCGGAGTTCTTTATGTGGACGGTGGCCGCGTTCGTGGGACTCGTGACCCGCAGCGGCTGGAGAGCCGGAGACCCCGCGTCCGGCCCGCGGCGTTTCTCTCCGAGTTAAGGGCTCGCTCCGCGTCTGAGTCGGATCTCCGCGTTCGTTATTTATTTCTCTCGCTGCGTTTTGTTGAATGTGATTCGTGGTTTCCTCGTTGGTTTGTTCTCTGTGTCGATGTTTGTAATGATTCGGAGGCGGCTCGTGGCTCACGCCGGACCCTCCCTCACGCTGCACTGTGACGTGTTTTATGGCTTTACGGACCCCGTAAAGGTAAATCATATAAACGTTAACCCACGGATTGCTGCAGAGTTATTAGGCGCAGGGAGTATTTATTTAGTGGTCTCGCGATGATAAATACACCGGTGCAAATTCGTACAAATTTTAAGGAATTTCATTAAATTTGTTTATTTCGTACAAATGCCCAAAAACGAGGAAGGAAAAAACATCTCTCATTCTCTCCCTTCTACAACAGCCACTTCCGCCTCTCCTCCTCTGCAGCTCCGATCGGCGGAAAGCTTTTCCCGTGGCGCGGAGACGGAGTGGCCCTCGGAGAAGGTAGAGAATCATTGAGAGCGAGTGACCGTGACAACAGATTTCGTTTCTGGATATAAAAAAGCCCCCAAATTTTATCCGAAGCGAAGAATTCGCCTGAATCATTTTTTTGTCCTCACGCACGTCTCATTTACATAACCCCGCCCATTTTAAGCCATCGGTTTTAGGATAAGGTCTGATTATCAGGGATAACAGGGATGACATTTTACTGTACTTTTACTACTAAGGGCTTTGCACCCTCTGAGGACTGTGTAAAGGGTTAATTACTATTAGCAATAATCCAGTTCCGGGTTTTATTCTCCTCCAAGCAGCCCAACAATCCCGCAGAACGCATCGCAGTCCATTTCATCGGTCCGGGCGCCAGCGTGTGAAGGGTGTGGGGGCCCATCACAGGAAGACGATGGCCTTGAATCCCCCCAACTCCATGCGCTTCGTGATTCCCCCCGTCATGCGTGGCCCCGAAGGAGTGTCCAACCAGGAATAGCCAGGGTTTGAATAAGAGTTTATGGGTTTTATTCACTAAATGGTGAGAGGGAAAATCACGTTAGCTCATTCATGGTTTGTTATAAGGGGGCGAGTTTCTCCTACGAGGAGACCACGTGTAATGGGGAAATGCTAGTTGTCTTTACCAGGCAGCTACACCCAGCGGTGCCAATAACAGCAGATTTATTTCCGAGGGATATTCAATAACCACTGTGATCGGAGCGCTCTCCGCACATGCGCTGCCTTCATTCCTAATGTTGGATAATATTGTCTGCTTTGTATAATAAACGGCGGTTTCTATCATTCCTTACAGTTTGTGACCTTCTAACCCACGTGCGGTTCTCAGGGGCCACTTATAGGGCGCTCTGCGGGGGGGGGTGCAGGTTCCTGATACTCCACTCCATCCGTGCTCCGGGTGTCAGTAGGAATCCAGTCCCGTTCAGTCTGTGACTTGGCATATAAACTGTACTTTCTGCGGCCCCCTCATGTCCTCTGACCCCCCTCAGCTAATCTTTAAGTGGGTCTTCGGGCTTGCTGCGGTCTGATAACACGGGAAGCCACGTGGGGCTCTTCTTTATAGTTCGTCAGTGAGATGCCATTTGTCATCTTAAGCTGGATGTACTGGGGCAGGACGTCAGTAGCTGGAGGGTGAATACATGTCACTCAGGTATGGGGGGACCTGGCGCATGTGTTTGGGGTCCCTTTCCATCAGCTATCTCTATTGCCCCCCATTTATGTAGGGGTATAAATGTGGCCCCTGCCCTGATCGTGCTCTCTGATGGGACTGCTTGTTGGTAAAATGTCGGGCGTAATGATCCACCCCATGAGAGCCAGACCACAAGACGGCGGCTGTTACCGCGATCGTTTCATAAAGAGATTTATTTGTGAAAACATTGCATTTGGGTCAGTATGTTTACCGATATCGCAGCTTGGGGGCAAATTATTTAAAGAAGCAGAAGTCCAGAAATGTGTGATTTTATGTCATGAGAATGATTTGAAATGTCACAGAATCACGAGGGGGGTCACGGGTTTATCGTACAGAACGTTTCCTGTGAGAGGCAGCAATAAAAGCGATCAGAGGAACCGCGTCTCCGGCCGTTATTTTAATGTTTGGGGACCTGCGGGGGACGCGTTCGTAGAACATGATGCCCCCCCAGACGTCACAGAAGGCACCAAATCTCCACTCAGACGAAGAAAGTAATTATTTCATTATTTCTCGCATTATTTAGACCTCCCAGGAAGGGGGTATTTTGCCGGCTTCAGGAGAGGACATGCGAGTTCACGCGTCACACCCCCTCATCTGAAACGCACAAAATGCTCAGTCAGGAGCAGCTCGCAGGTTAGTGTGAGTGCGCGAGGGAGCAACTTCTTAGTGAATAGACTCAAAGAATTAAGAGAGAAAATGCCACATCTCACATCCTCTCTATGATGGACGCGCCCCACATACCCCACACACATCCCTCATGCCAAACAGCATGCCGCCGGCGGCAGGAGGGACCCGTAAACGTTCGGATCTTAACGTTAATTTTACCGCCACGGGAGGCCGGCTGAGGCACTTTTTGGGTTCTGGACCCATCATGTGGCAAACTTACAGCGATTAGAAACCCCCGCGGCGCGGGCATCTGCCCCAACATGTACCAACGCCAACTACTCACCATGAATCCGAGGGAGGATCTGCCTACAGCCTGGGGCAAAAAGTAACATCCCTCTTCAGCGATTCCTCAGCAGGAGCCGGGGCAATTGGGCAGCTTGAGGGTAATATAAATTGGGGGAAGGCTACAGCAAAGGGTTAATGAGACTGTGGGGGTGATACAGAGGAAGTGATTCTGGTGCAAAGTCTTATCACTATAGTAACCAAGTTCTATGGATTGGTTTTCGTTTCAATTTTGCCCCAGAACACGTTTTAGGCCTGAGCCCAGCGGGCCGTGTGGGGGCCACACTTTGGGGGTTCCCCCAGGTGATGCTCCTCCCCCGGGGCAGTGCTTACATCACATAGACTGCAGATTCTCCGCTGGGGTCACGCTTGGAGTTGCCCCGGCCCCTCCCCCCGCAGCTGTGTGAGGCACGCGGCTCCTCCCACGCCCTGAGTGGCTTCGGATCCTTCTGCAGGCGGAGGCCGCCGGGTCTGACAGGAAGGGGGTGAGTGGGGCCGGGGGCATCATGGGGTACATCTTAATGTAACCGCACGGGTGTTCTGGCAATGAATGGGTTAGTGTATGGACATGGGAGCCTCATACTGAAAGGGTTAATGTGCGGGGCTCTGAAAGTGAAGGGGTTAATGTACAAGTATGGGTCTCTAGCAGTGAGGGAGTTAACACTCCCTAGCAATGAAGAGGTTAATGTATAAGTATAGCTGGTTTAGCAGTGAAGGAGTTAATGTGTGTCGAGGGGGGGGGAATGTATGAGTATGCAGAGGTTGTTTCATTGAAGGGGTTAACCTGAGAAGTGAAGGAGTTAATATCTGGGGGGTGTGCCAGTAAAGGGGTTAATGTGTCAGTAGGGGAGTCTGGCAGTGGACGAGTTAATGAGGGGTATGGGAGTCTAGCAGTGAAGGGGTTAATTTAATGAAGCTGTGTTTTTTCATAGCAGGGACTGTGAGGGGTTAATGTTTCCAGCACTGAATGGGTTAATGGCTCAGCCTGGGCTCCTCCTGGCGGTAAAGGGGTTAATGCTGTGACTGTCACTCATTTCCCGGGTGCAGCCGAACCTGCCTGCTGCGCTCCCATTGGCTCTCTGTACCAGACGGCTGCTCATTGGCTTATACATGAGGCGGGGCTGCCTGGACGACGTCACTTTCTGCTCTGCAAGTGTGTGAGACTGGAAGAGCTGAACTGGAGTACTGGCAGGGCTCAGCCCCCAGCAGATGCCCCAGGAGTAGTAGGGGCAGGGATCAGCCCCCAAGTGCCTCACGCCAATGAGATATTTTATTTAATCACCGGCTGCTCCTTCCAACAATAAACTCAAAAGTGACCCCCTGCCTGGACGCAGACCCTTCCTGCCGCTCCGCTGGGGGGGTCCGGTTCTAACCGAAGCGTTTTCATTTGGGGCCTAATTTTTTGGGGCCGCTCTACCATCACCAGGTGACACCCCGACCCGCAGAGCCCTGGAGCTGTCAGCGCTTCGCTACATACCTGCCGAATGTCCCGCCGTTTGTCGCTGATAATTCCTTTTTTTTTTCTACACAGATTGCGAAAAGCGAGCGGAGCGGGAATTCTGTCCGTGACCTGGAGCCGGCTGTTCCGTGTTCCGGTTAAAGGTAACGTGTTTGGGACAGAATGTTATATGTTATAATGATTCACACGGGAGAGGAAAAGCCTCAACAGACGTCACTACTTAAGTGTTCGTTGTGCTTACTAAATACGCCGTGATCAGGGAAGCGCAGGTGCTCAGCAGTTCCTGGTCTGTGCGCGGCTGGGATTGATGAGTGTAGTGGAGTGGCATGGAGGTTGGTAGGGGTGTCCGCTTCTCTCTGAGGCCGGTGACGATGGTAACGGCAACAACTTTACCGTCTGAACCCGGAACCCGTTAGTGATGCGGTGCTCATGACATCACACAGGAGTCGGTACCGGGGCGTATGGTATCAGTCACTGCCCCCCAGTTATAATGTAATCACTCCTTTGCCACATGGTTGTCTTTTATCACACAGAGCTCTTTGCCCCTCCCATCCAGTTGTGTGATGTCACCTTTATTGCACCAGGTGCTGTGATGTCACACTTGGGTAATGGCCAAACGTGGAGAATTTCACGGAATCTTCTTTCCGCGTCTTTTGTTTTTTTCCTGTTAATTTTGAAATCATCATTTTGCATTTTTTTATGAAAAATAACTAGTATTTTTGGAGTGTTTTTTTATGTCGCTGTCTGTGATTGGCAGCTGCTGGCAGTAAGTAGCCGTGATCCTGTGGCCGGACATGTGACAGCCGTGTGTTTCGTGACGTAGGCTGAGTCATGGAGCAATCAGCAGGCGCTGGGCATTGCCGGGTTTCCTCGGGACAGCTCGCACTCTCTGTATTTAGGGGTTTTTACGGCCACCCTGCTGAATCTGTTTCTCGGATCCCGCGTCGGCCCCCCGCTGGCCCCTTCCAGCTCGCACATTTCTGTCTCGGTGCCATCTTGTTTTGGCCCCTCGCCGGTAGCCATCTGTGCCGGAGCAGCCTGGGCCGCGATGATGGGCGCCCGGCTCGAGAAATCACTTCTGGGATAAAAGCCAATCGCTGGCAGAATGAGCGAAATCCGGAGAGCGGCGGCAGCGGGGCGGCGGTGCTGGATTCAGCGTCTTGTTCAGCGCAGATGTAACGGGCCCTCTGCGGATTTCTCCTGCCGTCTGCTTTTGTCTGAGGCTGGAAAAAAAAGCAGGAATACAGTTCCAGCCCTCGTTAACCGGTGTTTCACCCCCCCCCGTTACCCGGTGTCCCCCCCCCCCGTTACCCGGCGTTACCCGGCGTTACCCGAATGATACCGGCGGGAAGCGGTTACTGAGCCATTCCGTGTGACGCATATTCAGGTTTTTAATTTTTTCTCTTTTTTTTAGGAGCAGCTGGAGCCGCCGTTGCTCGTTTTGCTCGTGGCAGGTATTTCCGCTTTTTTATTTTTTTTTAATTATTTTAATGAATTCGGGCCGTTTTGTCTCCGTTTTGTGTTTTTTATTTTATTTATTTATTTAATTATTATTTAATTTATTTATTTAATTATCTACGCAGCCCTTTGCCGAGATATAAACACAGATTCCCGTTGAGAGAAATAATCCGGGAGTTTCTGGAACCGTTAGAACGCGAGATCGTTTTACCGTCTCAGACAATATTTAGTAAAGAATCAGGAAAAGCCTCGCAGGGAATTATATTTTTTTTGCGGAGCGTTTGTTGCCGGGGGAATTGGCCGCGTTCCCGGCGGCGGCTCGGATAAAATGGCGCTGGGAATCCCGCAGACTCCGGTTGTTTGGAGGCTGGTAATCCGTGGCGACCGCTGAGGCCTCCGGATCGCAGGAAAAAGTCCGCTGCGGAGCGAGAGGGTCCGCGGAAGGCTCTGGATTTTGGGATGAGGTAGTAGGTTGTTTAGTTTTTGGGGACACCCACCGCTGGGAGATAACTATACAATCTACTGTCTTTCCTGGAGTTGCAGAAAAGCTTCACAATTCCTCTCCGCTGGGAGCCGTCGGCCCTCGGATCAAATTCATGACGTGGAAAGAGCAGAAATGCCCTAATCTGTGGTTTCTGTGAACGATTTGTTTTTTTCTGCCCCTGGTTGCCGGGGTGGGGGCATTAAATTTACCTTCTTCAGATGATACATTTTATAATTATGACCGACCATCGGGAGAGGACAGGAGGCCAACGCCGAATGAATCTGCCTCTCTGCGTTTGGGTTATGGCGCCCTCTGCTGGACGTGTGATTTTAGTGCCAGTAAATGTAAAGGTCGTCGGTTTCCATGTCCGAGTGAAGAATATTATATAATAATATAATAATGAATGTTATATAGCAGATAATATTATAATCACACAAGCATTCTTGGGGGGGAAAAACAATAATATGAAACCTAATACAAAGAGCGCGGCAGCATAACCTGCTAAATAAATAAAGCTCTGAAACGCGTAATTATTCTATTCTCAATTTTATTACATTATCAGTAATAGTGTGTGTATATGTGATATTACATGTGTGTGTATGTATAATATATGTGTGTATATATGTAATATAAAACGTGTGTGTATATGTGATATTATATATGTGTGTGGAATTACATATACACACACATATATATTACATATACACGTATATATATATATATATATATATATATATATATATATATATATATATATATAATGTGTAATATATAATATATGTGTGCATATTGCGAGAACATCGCTTGAAATATATGGCGCCCCCTGGTGGAAATGTCACTCATGTGCAGGAGGAACGCTCTGTTGGTTTCATGAATCACTTTTCCACATTGTGCATTAATAGCAGGTCATTTAACCCATTATCTGCCAGTTCTCCAGGTGCCTGGAATGTTGAAGAGCGTGGGATTCTGGGAAGAGGTAGTAGGTTGCATAGTTTTCGGGCAGCAATTTTGCCCAAAAGGAGGTAACTATACAACCCGCTGCCTTTCTTAGATTCTCTTATTGCAGCGGAGTGACTCTCAGGCCGTTTCAGTATATTGTGTGTTTTATAAGCCTGTTTTGTGTCATAAATGTGCATTTTCCGTGTTTCAGGACATTTTTACTCCAATAAACCAGTAAAAGGAGCGTCGCTCGTTTTTATCAGTGATATCGACTGAATAATCTGCATTACACTGGATTCACTGTGACGCTAAATTCCACGTTGTGTTAACGGAGGTTTTTGTCCCTGTGAGGGCCGTAAGAAATAATAATAGTAATAATAATAGTAATAAACAGAATAACAAACGGGGTATAATTAGTCTCCTTCTGTCTCAGTGATGGCGGCCGGAGCGACTCTTGGGTCTGCGCGACTCGCTCTTTGTGCTCCAATGTTAGGTTTTTGTTTAGTTTTTTGTCTCGAGCTCGCGGGCCGGTGACGAGCGTCGAGCCGCTTACGCTTTTTCCAGATTCCGGCACTTGGGATGTTAGGAAGCGGAGCGTTGTGTGCCGGGCCGGCGGGTGATGAAACGAGAGATCTTTCTATCTAAACATTTTCTACCTCATTACCCGCTAACATTCGGTACACAAACCAGCGGCGCGTTGGATCAGCGGCTCCCGGCTCTTAGGATGGATAACTGGCTACAATCACATAAATTATCCCGGGCTTACACGCGACAAACGGAACTCCGGTGATCGCACCAAAACCCGCTGATTAACGGGTCGTATTCCGAGCGATGACGTTAAATCCTTACAGGGAAGGATCGCTGCAGAATTCCTCCCGATGTTCAACGCTCAGTAAAAATAAACCTCAGATCTTTTCAACGTTTATCCTCGTCAGGTCCGGCAGAAACGGAAGAATTACGGGTTGTGTTTTAAGGATAATTAATAGCATTTAATGAACTTGGAGGTCGGGGCAGACTAAGTTTGGGGAGCAGCGTTTCATTAAACGCACCAGTAGAGACCCCGAGAAAACACGGAAATGTATGATCCCCATATATGTCCCTCTGAGAAGCCCCCTAATTCCAGGGGAACCATATTAGCTGATGTAGTTCTTCAGAGTGATGGGGGTGCCTGGGAACACAGGGGTTAATATAGAGGACAATACCTGCCCACCCAGCTTTTCCCTCCCCCTCTATAATTTGATGCCCCCCCCGCGTGATAGTCGGCGCCAGCGTTTTATTGCTCCCACTCACTGAGTTTGGCAACCGATGATTACTACCCCCTGTGCCCTCCACCAAGCGTCTGGAAATCCATGGTATCTGCCCCAAAGAAAGGGCAGAATCAGGGCTTCCTTACGTTCAGCAGCCTTCAGGAAAAGAATGTTATTTTATCCCTGTGAATGATGGGTTTTAATTCCACACAAGACCCCCCGCTTACCGTATCGAGATTATTAAACACTTCTGTCGATTCATTCACGAGACAATTACGGTGGGATTTTATGTAGAGACCTCCTCTCCAAACGCTTTATTAGACCGTTTCATGGCAGTGAAAAGAATAGTATCCGGTTTAGACCGTCCTCACACAACGGGGCTGTTTAAAGGCTTGTAATTAAGGCCTGGGCAGGGGGCTTTCTATACGTTGCTGCCCCTCGCTGACCATCAATCACTTTGTAGCTGAACGGACGGCGCGTTTTTAACAGGATTCTGTACGAGGCTAGAATAACAGTGAATTCCAGCCGTGGAGGGGCTTCACGAGACCCTCACACCGGGGATTCTCCAGCATTCGGCTCGTGATGGGTCCCCGCTGACTGGGATTCCACCTAAAGAGACGGCTTCCATTCCAGAAGATATTTATAAGATGTCATACGGGTCACATTTATGGAACCGGACAAATGTTATAGCGGTTTAGTCTCGACTAACCACGGAGGCGTTATATATATTCTGCATTTAACCCTTATTTATACATTTCTCTAATATTTTACCTTTAAATATCCGATCACCTCTCAGTCCCCTATAAATACTAACACTTTACTTCTTTGTACTTTTTACTGAAATCCAGGCAGAATTACCCCCCGTGGACTCCGATGTATGCTCCTGTTCTAGCGTTTATATAATTATTCCCACCAATGACGTTTGTTCAGAGCCGGCACCGTGGGGCGACCATTTCCAGCGACAGCCCTGCCACGGAGTAGCCAAATGCACAGTCGCTCCGTTGTTCCATAACTATTACCGGAGGTCATTCTGAAACGATCGAAATACCTTGAGACCCCATTAAAGGCAACACATGGAGCCATCAAGTTCCCCCTTGCTGATCCAGAAAATGCTTATCGTGTCTGATCTAGAGAGGAAAAATGAGGCGGCTTAAATTAATGTTGGGTCTCGAAGCCTCAGGTTTGCTCTAAAGTTTTGGGCACAGGTCCTGGAGCCGCTGCAGGAATGTGATTGGCCTGTCCGTACCCCTCTGTGAATTACAACCAATCACAAAACATTGAGCAAGATGCCTAAAACGGGGCCGATTCTGTTACGCGGATCATCGGCTAGTAGAATAATGCGGGATCTGCTGCGTCTCTGATCTACTAATCTCTGATACCGACGGAAGCTGAACAAGAAAATCCTCCTCACGGCTCATAACGTTCTTAGCGAGAGTATATTTCCCAGTAAAAAGGGCTGAATTTGTGACTGTGAGGATGCGGTGGGATTATCTGATAACGCTCTCCTCTTTTTTTATTGGCTTTAACTGGGCCAAAGTCCTCAAGGATTTCGCCAACATCTGTGTATTTCGTTTCCTCAAGGGTTGCGTCCTTCGCCGAGCTCGCGACATGCTTATGGTGCGTTTCTTAGTAATTAATGAGAAGGGTAACATGACAGGATGTGCCGCTGATAAGTACCCCCTTCCCAAAACGCAGGGACCTGGGGAGTTTGCAGCACGGATTCTGCCCCGACTAGATACTGAAGACCTCCAGCAAGACAGGAAGGTTCATCCCGAGCCTTTAATATAATCAATGATCTGATAACATCCTATTAGCTGCGCATGAAGTGACCTACAAGCCTCCGCCACAGCCCAGGAGAGGGAAGTATGACCCTTGGCTTGTAACATTTTGTCTCCGCTCCAGAAGGAAATCACGTGTGTGGCACGAGCCTGACCTAGAAATGGAGCAGGGAGTAGGGTATTTTGTGAGAATACGGAAGGGCAGGGACTGCACAGATGAATCATCGCAACAAACATTATCCTGAGGAAAAACCTTGAGGGTGGATCGGCTCCGATAACTGCCCTTTCAGAGTAACAATATAAACTGTAACTGATCCCCGACTCGCGGAGGCTTAACGTGCGGCCAGTGAACCGTCGGTGAAACGGTCCTGGGATGGCGGACCAAAAATCAGGGTGTGGGTGTGCCGAGAGACAGTGGCAATTATCTAGGATAAAAACCAGCATGTCTCCCCAGGGACCCAGGACTGAAACAGTTAACACAACAGAGACCATATGCACAGCGGCGCTCTAGGGGGCAAATAAAATATATCATTTTTTTTTTCAACAAACAATATGATAGTTCAGAATCCCAACGTGTAGGTGGCCATCTTGAGTTTTTAAGATCCACCCACCCCCATAAAAGCACCATAATGCAGACCTTGCCGATGAGATCTCATTCCTGGACACATAAAGATCCATAATTCTGAGACATCAGGGTCAGTAAATTGGTGTTTACCAGATACTGCGACAAGTTTCCAGCGCAGTCTAATAGACAGTAAACTCCTTCTGTGCCCTCTTCTTCTTCTGTACCCATGGGGCGATTCGGGGGGCAAAGGGACAATTGCCTCTGACCAAGAAAGATGGCAACATGCTCCAGCCCTTACAAAAAATTACTGCAGTTTTTCTGCAGTTTTTTGGACATGAAAAAACTGCAATACTGTACTTTTACTGCAGTATTACTGCACGTTTACTGCAGTTTTACTGCATTTGTACTTCACTGTACTGCATTATTACTGCACATTTACTGCGCTTTTTTTTTTTACTGCAATTATACTGCATTGTACTTCAATGTACTGCAGCTTTATTGCAATTGTACTTCCGTACAAAAATAACTGCAGTACAACTGCAGTACAGTGAAGTACAAATGCAGTAAAACTGCAGTAAATGTGCAGTAATACTGCAGTAAAAGTGCAGTATTGCAGTTTTTTCATGTCCAAAAAACTGCAGTATTACTTTAGAAAAACTGCAGTAATTTTTTCGTAAGGGAGGGGTAAGGATTAGTTCAGAGTCCTGGAATTACCTCTTTATGTCCCTAATTTCAAAGAGGAGACGAGATTCAGCTGGGTCATGTAAACGTTGCTTCGTTAGTGCTAGTGTCTTTACGTGTGTGTTAGTGAGCGTCTGTGTGTGAGTGGATTTGTGAGTGTCTGTGTGTTAGTATGAATGTCTGTGTGTGTTAGTATGAATGTCTGTGTGTTAGTATGAATGTCTCTGTGTGTTATTGTGAGTGTCTGTGTTTTATTGTGAGTGTCTGTATTAGTGTGAATGTCTGTGTGTGTTAGTATGAATGTCTGTGTGTGTTAGTATGAATGTCTGTGTGTGTTAGTGTGAGTGCCCCTCAAATTAGGCTCTAAATAAACATGTGTTAATATTATTGTCATTTTGAATATTGTCAATATTGAGTCACTCTTTGATTAAAGAGTTGGTAAGAAGTATAAATTCCAAGAAGTTAAACCCGAGTCACTCGGCTTGCACTGGATTTTATTCATTTACATAAAAGCAGAACGATAACTCCCATCACATAAAGCTGTCTGTAACTATATTTACTGAGTGTATACTCTGCTTGTCTCGCACTCAGTATGTGAGAATGATCACTCTCACCCTTAATAATGTATCTGCAGGCAGGTGACGCTCCGACTCTCATTCCTTTTGTCAACATCCAGATAATGGCCTGAAATATAACATCCGACGTCCAAAATATTTTATTCATTTCTTTAAAAGCTGAAATGGAGCAAAACTCACAACTTTTTCCAGTAAAGTAATACAAAGTTACCTGAATCCTGCGCCGTCCTGAAAAGAATTCGCGCTTCATTAAGGTTTGCGATTTTTAACGGGGCTACAAAATGACAGCTTATGGATACCAATGCGAAGGCACTTTAACCTTTGAATTGTGGGGCATCTCAAAGGGTTAACTGTTTGCTGTCCGGCCGGTGCTCACATTATAGATCTCTTGTGATCGTCTCTTTTCCTTTCCCTGACGCTCCTGGTTATACGCCGACTGGGGATTGGCTGAGAGTTTTTGTCATGTGACGGACCGAGAACCTGTGCGCTTGGCAGGAGCAGAAATTCTTTTTGCTCGATTCTTTATTCTTTTTATAATTTCCTCTTCATCTTTTTGTCGGCTTAATTAATAAACGCGACAGAGTATATCATGTTATATAAACACATTGTGTTAATAATAATTACCCCCCGGCCCTCTGTGTGGTGGGGCAGATCTGCATAATGTTTCATTACATCAGAATCACAATATATCATCAGCGAAACGCGCCGTCACTTCTCTGCATTCCGAGGCCGCAGCTTTGCTGTTAAATACATTGCTTGCATTCCAACAAATATTTTCCAAAATGCTGTTTTATTTCGAAGTACATGTTTAAACTCAGCCAAGCTGTTTATAGTCTATACTTAAGGGATTACGTCTAAAGCGCGAAGGCTTCTCCCCGCGAAATACCCTAAAATTACGCCTTTGAAATAAGCGCCAATTGGAGGTCACATGGAGGCCGACGAGGACGCGCCAGCTCCGCTGCTCCCTCAAACACCATTTATCACGGAGCAGAAACGATGTCCGCCGGCTGGGGTTTCCAACGTGCGACCGACACACGGAATATATTCCACGGAGCAAAGTAACGTAAGCCAAGAATGCATGAAATTTGGAGTTTCTTTCCCAAAACGAACCCTTTTTTTACCCTCAAAAACAATTTAACTTGTAAATACAGAGGCAAACTATTTAAAGACTGTGATTCCTCCCGGCGTTGCTTTTATATCCTGCAATTTTCTTGATATATTTTTAGTTCATATGAATAGAAATTGCATATTTTTTTAATGTACGAAGCAGAAAATGATCATTTGGAAGAGAAGTAATTGCGGTGAACGGGAAAGCGAATCCAACGTTGACTTCATTCTAACGATTAAACAACCCCATGGATAACAATAGGTTTGAGATCTCCGTGCGGACTTCTTTAGGGCACCGGGGGCCCCCGTCCAGTCGCCCGTTTCCCCTGCTGTACCCTCACTGTATTACCCTCTACCACCTCTGCTGGGAGGCTGTTCCACTTCTCTACCAGCTCCAGATGTATATGTTCATTATTTATTTATTTCATTTATTATATTTATTCCCAACAGGAGAATTTTCTGATAAACGGAAAGTAAACGGATAAAAAGTCTTCCGGGTGAAGGGTGAGGTTTTTGGTTATTAGACGGGCATCTCATCCCCCGCATCGAGCCAATGTTTTGACTCAGATTTTCAAAGGTCTTCCTCGGGTCTCCCTTAAAATAACCGAGTGTTTTAGTGACTTTCCAACATCTGCCCCAATCTGAATAAGTTTATTTACAGAATAAAGAGCGTATTGTTACCGCGGGCCGAATCCACTTACAGGCGCAGAAGGTTTCCCAAACGGCGCAGTTTGGACGCGATCCACAGGATACCAGCGGCGGTTATCAGATGGGATTCGGCTCCATTATTAAGGCCTAAAAGGTTTAACAATTCATTTAATGTCATTAAGATGATTTCCTCAACCCCACCGGATCATTTACACAGACGGGACTTCCTTACCGGGGCCGATCACAACGTTAACCCTTTAATTACATGGAGGGTCTGTACTGAGCGGGCAATTGCAGTGCCCAAGGTGTTCCAACATCAGTGAGTCGATACAATCTACCCCTCAACCCCAAGAATCTGCCCCTCCACTCTGAAAAAATCTACCCCTCAACCCCAAGAATCTGCCCCTCACTCTGAAAAAATCTACCCCCCTTTAATTTTCAATAAAAACTGAATATATTTCCAGCAGAAATAAGGAGAAACCCAACAGTTTTTACTTTAATCATCCAGATGATGAGAATTTTGTTCATTTGTATTTAACTCTTTAAGCTCCGGGTCCAATTGTAGCAGACTTTTTAGCACTTTTTTTAGAGTTAACGAGTCGGTCCAACAGGGAGCGTACGGCTCCGACACGCATCACAGCGAAGATCAATTATTACTTTTCCTAAAACTTGGCAAAAAGAGTCTGAAGTTCTATCTGGAATGATCTTTATTTCCATAACTTCCTGTCTGCGGAGTCAGCGCCGGGTCAGGTTTATAGGAAATGTTTGAGCAAAGCGACCAAAACACAGCGAAAAGGTGGAATCGCAAGGGATGACACAGATTGTAGATAGCAGGGAGTTCGATACGCTGACAGGAACTCTAGAAAGGCAGTTAACGGGTTAAAAGGGACACTAAAATAAGGGTTTTTGTTTGTTAAAAGCACCATTTTCTGTGTTTTACACTCTATTCTCTCAGACCAGTGTCAGCTTCTTCCTATGGTTCTGCTTCTTCAGATGTTTTTACACAGACCTCGGTGAGTAGTTTAGGGGCCGATATACACAAAATACCCCTAAAGAGCGAGCGCTGGCCGGCCCCGGCTTTCCGGTAATCGGGTGCGATCATTTTCATTTGGGGTTTGGAATTTTCTGCCAGAATTCTGAGAAGATATTTTGTTTTCTAAATAATATAAAAAAGGAGACAAAATCCTGAATTATTTTCCTGCGTTTTCAATGTAAAAATTTGTAGAAATCGGAGTCGGCTGCAGTTTAATATCAGGATGTTTTTGTGTCTTAAAAATGGCCAAACGACGCACAGAACGTTAAGCTTCTTATCAATCGATAAATAAAAATGTATCTGAGAGGGAATTGGAACCCAGAAGGAGCCTTTTGGATGCTTGTTGGGGGACGGATCCCGCATCTCCTCGGCCTCGATCCGTTCATCTTCATGAATTACCATAAAGTGCATAATTCTGTGAATGAAAGTACAAGCGAATGATTTTTCGTGAGGCGGGAGTGCGGCTTCACATCCGCTGCAGCGGCGGCGAGATACGGAGAGGATGATGCTCTGAATGAGGATTAGCCGGATCCCTTTTTGATTCTCCGGTTACGAGGCACACAATGGATGGACATAAGCTGGAAAATCAGCTGAATGAACTGTTTCGGATCATCCTCATTGTCTGTGCGGTTTTGGGACGGGAAGGCCGCGGGTTCCACGGGTGCCAAAAGCCATTCAGCAGGAAAGTGGGCCAGACTGGGGAGCGTTTGGCCAAAATCCAACGCAATCATAACTGCTCTGTCCGGGACCCGCTTTATCGTCTCGCGTCGTCGCGTCACAAGGACTTTGTCACAGAAATGAAGAAACTGATCATGTTGTCTTAGGATGGTGGACAAGACACAAAGTGGCAACTGACAAAACTGCCCAAAATACACCGTACAAGCACCATGAACGGGGGGGGGGGCGCACCATTCTGCCCACGTGTTCGCGGCACGAAGATCCCGGTAAAAAATCCGATTCTGAACAACTTCAAGCCGTATCCATGTATAGAACCCGACGTGGAGATCATTAAAGTTCTGATCTGAAAATAAACATCTTGGGTTCAAATGAAATCTACAGGAACGGAAACTGTTTCACTAAGTCAAATAGTAACGTGATGTATTGATTTTAATTGTTTCAATGAAATCCTACAGAACTGATCTCTCTTTGTCTAAAAGGAAATGGCTAACAAATAATATCTAACTTATGGTCCTATTAACGAGAATGAATGAAAGGATGTGTATGTCTGAGTGTATGTAGGTATGTGTGTATGCGCGTGTGTATGTATAGATACATGGATGTGCTACATGTATGTGTGAATGTTCATGATGGTAAAAGAACACATAGTAAGCTATTTGCCCTACAGTCCTAACCTGAGCATCACGATGAAGGGGGGGTAACAATGAATGCCTGAGACGGCCCTGCTCCGGGGCAGTAGAATGGGACGGAGTCTCCGTGTGAATTCTCTGCCCGGTTTGGGGGGGAATTATTAATAAAGCAGATGTGATCGGCGTCTCATTACAGGATCTACTAAATGCATTTTTCACTTTGTGACATTGTTACCTGTCTCCAATACCCAGTATTTCCCAGAATCCTCCTGGCCTCTCCGGGTCATCATCACCTTTTTATATAATAATAAATCTTGTTTTATAATTGGTGCAGAATACAGGAAGGAGGAGGAGCTTTAAATGAGTTCCCAAAATGCCCAAAGAGCATCATGAGCCTCAAAAATCTGTAATTAAAATATGTTCAGGATGGTCAATGGTTTAAAAACATATCAGCGGCGGGACGGCCCGGGACCTGCCTCTCATATATTATTATATGACGATATGTTATTGCTGATCGAGAAATCGCATTAATTGAGTTGTTGCGAGTAACTATTTTTGCAACAATGTTTGTTCAACAATGAAACACATTCCAGACTCCTGCAGCCGAGAGCCATGGATACAGAGAGAAGCGATCAATGCGGAGAAAGTGACGGCTCCGGACACTCTTACAAACCTCCCATTGTTTCAGAAGCCGCAGCCCCCCCTCGTCTCCAGCAGGGGGCGCACCGACAAGACAATACAACTTAACCACTTTGTGCCTGGGACGTCTCGGCTGCCCGAACTGCTCACATTCACACACGACTCTCAGGTCTGAAAATACGAGAATCTTAATGACCGCAGAATTTGTAATCCGGATTGTTTTAAAAAATCTTAAATTGGCATTAAATTGCAGCGCTGCCCGTCCGCGAATAATCAATAAATATATCTATACTGGAAACTGCGGAAATCATTAAATCTGTCATACAAAATGTGTAATTATCTTTTATCTATTTTAACATTAATTTGAGGGTTTTTTTTTCATTTTGTCATTTACGAACATTTTCTTCTATCCCGCAGCGCAGGTTCCTTCAGCAAATATTATTATCGGTGACCAAGCGATGTAGACACAATTCTCTTTCTAAGATACCAAATACCCTTTCAGATTGTAAGCTCTTCAGGTCAGGCTATCCTGCATTTTATATATATATATAGAGAGAGAGAGAGACAGAGAGAGAGAGAGAGAGAGAGAGAGCTATTTAATATAAAATGAAACCTATTAATTGGACTAACTTCCCGTTTTAAGGACTAACTTTCGAGAGACTCATCCTCTCTTTATAAAGTATTGCTTTAGACTTAAGAAATCGAGGATGATTCTCTCTCGTCCTTAAAATGGAAATTTAGTCCAATAAAAATGTTTTATTTTATTTATTTTATACTTTATATATTTTATATTAAACGGCTCATTTTCTTTTACAATTTACACCCCTGAATATCACGGCTGCCCCAAGCTGCATATATATATATATTTCTACTTGTCTTAATATTATGGAGCGTTTTTAGTTTTAATTTGGAAGCTCCGCTGACTCCCCAGTCCCGCGTCTTCTCTATTCTTTGTTCTCGCTTTGTGTTTTTTTTTTTTGTAAGTTTTTTTATAAACAGAATTTCTTGTTACGATTTTATTTCAAAGGAGGAGAAAAGTTACAAGAGACCGGAATCTGACACTAGAGGGTCAGAGGCTGGAATAATCCCCGCTTACTGTACCTGAACACCCCCACCCCACTAATTACCTGCCCAGGTATTCAGCCTGACGCTGGGGAAGGGACGGGGGCACAAGGTGCGAAGCAGGGGTGTTTGGGGGACTTCAAATGGTCTTTCATTTGATTCCTAAATAAATCAGTGACGACTAAACGATAAAAACCAAGTGGTTTAGACAACAATGGTCTGTTCTGTACGGAGCTGTCCGAAAGTCTGGCCATTTTTAATAAATGGTGATAAGATGTGTACAGTCCGGGGGGGGGGTAGGTAGCCTCCCCACCCTGCCTCTGCCACCAGGGCACATTCTGTCATCCTTCACATGTATCCAGAAAATTAAAGGGTAAAACAGTAGTCAAAAAAGGGAGGGGCAGTTAGCTGGGTGGTAAACTGATAAAACCTCCCCCCCCCCCCCGCGAGCACAATGCAGAATCAAACAGGAAAAGCATCCGAAGCTTAAAGTTTGCAGCTCCATGTCTGACGGCTCTCACAGCTCCCACTGATTCGCAGGGCAGGGAGATGCGCAGGCATGGTGGCGAGTGAAGCAGGATGGGGCATTCCGGGTGCTGCACCCCATCTCCTGCTGGCTGCTGTGTGCCTGCGCGCCATGACGGCTCCGCAAAGCGCCTCTGCCTTCGCTGCAGGTAACAGGTGAATTTGCGGTTCTTGTGCTGGCATTTTACATATTTTTTTATTTTATTACTTTTTATAATAAGTTTTTATTTTACTAACCCAAACTCTGCTGATCGTGGCCACGGAGCTGTGTGCGGGGTGTTGGTGGCTGCTGCCAGCGCCGAGGTCCCCGTGTGACCCGCATACTAATCCCCTGGACCCCTGATCGGGGGGTGTGAGGGATCGGCCGGACATGCTCACCCTCCCCTGGGATTTACAAACACTCAGTGACTGACCCGGCCGCTCACAGCACTGCAGGGGGCGCTCGCCTTTGATCCCTGAACCCCCCTGTTTGGGAGCAGCAGGACCCCCCAGATCTGTCCGCTCTCGCAGAGCCAGCAATCCAGGAATATGAACAGGAAGACAAGACGCTGGATACTCCACATCATTCTCAGTCTGGGGATTGTCTACATTAAGATTGGGTGAGTAACATGACAAGCGGGGCCACTGGCCACACAGCATAGGCTAGTGATGGGGCTATTGATGGCGGTCAGTGTTAAGCAATAGTATGGAGCTAGTGAAGTGGCTAGTAATGGGGTTTGTGACAGGGACCAGTCAAAAGGAGCCAAGAACTTTGGGACATTGATGTGGGCCACGCTCAGGGGCCAGAATGAAGGTCTTGGCCACCTCTGGTTAGGGAGAGTCAGTGAGAGAATAAATTCATTTAAAACATAACATTGTATCTGATCATATGTAACACTGTATATAAAACACTGTATATAAAACGCTGTATATAAAACACTTTATATGAATGACTGGATGGAAACGTAGATACAGTCCGGGCACCGCATGCTGGGGACCGGGGAACGCTGCGTTTTGGCTCGCTCAGTGCTTTGGGGTCCGTCTGACAGAATGGGGGAGATGCAGTCACATTACGGCCAAAGAGCCACCGTCATCGTGTAGCGTCCATGTCTGAATATCTCTACAGAGACAGAATCCTCTTCTTATATACTAAGCATTAGAATGTCAGCTCTTCTGGTTAGTAGGTTTCTGCACCTCCTCACCTGTCCCCCTCTCTCCCTCGCACTCTCTGCTTATCTCTCTCGGTGGATTCCTCTCTGTCGCACTCGCGTCTCACTTGGCAATTACTGAGTGGTCCTATAGTAAACACGTGACTAGTGTGACATTGCGAGGGTCCCTTTTTGGGGGGATCTATAAACCTCGGATTGGACGACCCATAGATTCCCTAAATTGTTTCCCCTCCAACCATTGGTCCAAACGATACGGTATCAGGTGTTCGTCGGGGCAGGAATATCACATTTAAAGTGTATCTGATACCAGCAGCCTTCGCTTTATTGCGTTAATCATCGTCTCCTACTGGTTTTTAATGTTTTTTATTGGTGATTTCAGCAGATTTGGTATTTTTTCGCCCCGTGGGGTGCCGTGAAATCTCCTGTCCACTTTCCCCCGACGAGCCTGTCATTCCATTGCGTTTCTGAGCTCTGATTTATGGCCCGGGATGTTCGGACACGTTTTGGCAGAAGCCGCGAGGTTTTTATCTCTGTTATAATTATAGCAAAAAAAACCCGATAAGGAAAAGGCGCGGTTTTTAAGGCCACAGAATTTACACAATCTTTCCTTTCCACGTCACGTGTCGGTTATTAGGGTCTGTGTTTAGGAAAGAAAGGGACACCTCGGGGCTGCTTAGATACTCAGCACTGCGCGGAGTCGCACCGGGCACGAATATTTGTATTGTCAATTAACCTCTCGGCTTCGGGGCAATCGATACGGGAAGCGGTTTAGGGATTAACCTGGCTGTGTGTTTAGCAGATATCTCCTGGCAGCCATTAAAATGCAAAGAACGATGATCTGGGAAAATAACACGTAAAACGCGTAGAAATAAACGAAGGTGGTCTGTGACGCTCGAGCCTAAAATTGTAAGATTTAGTTACAGAAAGAAGGACGGTTTTTAGGTAAATAGGATCAGTTTTGGCAGATGCGGCTGACGGAGAGATAAGCTTCTAACGTATAAACTCCGACGTTCCTGTTTCTATGACTCGGTTCACTTATAGCTCGTGTCGGTAAGTCGGCCGATGCCGCCGGCCACAGGCGCTACATGTTCTCTCCGGGGGAATTATTTTAAGGCACATTTGGGGGGGTTTATGTACGCTGCGCATCATCACAAAGATTTACTTTTAGATTTTTAAATACTCTTGCTTATAGAAATTATCTGCAAATACTTCTGCATACTGTCTGAAGAATGTTCCAAGGCATCAATCGCTCATTACTTGTGTCTGTAAATAGCAGAATAAGTTGCCCCCGGCTAGTGAATGCTGGTTCATTAGGACTGCAGCACAAGTTAGATCACACCCCCCCCCCAACCAAAGCTGTTTCACATCTAATTCCACATAAAACCTCCAGGGCGTCTAATGTAGCAAGAACCATAGCCAACATTCGCCCACTGACCAGATCCTTTCTGTGGTCCCTTTCTGAGTTTTCTGTTCGGTCTTGTTCTGTAAGCGGTGAATATTGCATTAGAATGTCTGCCGAACATTTTTTTAAAGCTACTTCATTACTGGGACATTGGAATTACCCCGGGGCTGAACATCGCTGGCCCTCCCCAGCACACACCGGCGAGTGAATATTCTGCTTGTTAGGAAGGCAGCTGATATTTTTGTTTCTTTAGAAACCTCTTCTACGTGATATCTGCATCATATTTAATAACATTTGGTAACTCTTGTTTTTATAATAAGATTAAAACCTCGGATCCTTTGCTAGAAAGACCCTGCGACGATGCAAATATACCCCGTTCAGTTTAAATTATGTGGAGTTTATAAAGATTGTAAATTTGCTGGAAATTCCCAGTAATTATGTTGTTTTCCATTTTTTTTTGTGTCTTCCTTATAACAGAGGTTTCTCTTCGGTGGTGGCTCTGGGGGCCAGCGTTATCTGCAGCAAGATCCCGGGATTGGCTCCCAGACAGCGGGCGATCTGTCTCAGCCGACCTGATGCTATCATAGTGATCGGAGAGGGGGCTCAGATGGGAATCAACGAGTGTCAGTTCCAGTTTCGGCACGGGAGGTGGAACTGCTCGGCCCTGGGAGAGAGAACGGTGTTTGGAAAAGAACTGAAAGTGGGTACGTTCATCGTGTTTGCATCGCGCAGGGCTGTGGCCCCTACACATTGTACTAACCCGGCCGGGACCCTCAAAGAGCAGAATAATAAACAAGGTCTGTCCTGTCAATCAAATGCAAAACTGGGTCTGGGTAATGGGACAGCACCGGCAATACCACAAAAATAATAATCGGCTTATACCAGAAATCAACAAACCAATTGTGGTCATTTTTACTGTATTTTTCTTTTTGCATTCAGTTACCAGCCTTTAAAATCCTGGGGATTTTATGAAAAAATAAATACAAAATAATATTTTATTAAGGAAAAGAGATTTCAGCAAAACCAAGAGGGGTTTGGTCTGAACCTTTAGACGCATCACCAGGTTCTAATTAAGTCAGTTGAGTGGTTGGGACATTGTGTTTGTGGCTCTTTTTAGATGCTGATAAAGTCTCTGTTTCTTTGATATATGAAATGGTTACATTTGTTCCAGATAAGAAATGTTACATTTTTTGAGTGAGGTTCAGAGGTTTTAGAATCCTCTAAGTTATGTCTTTGTTTTAGCAAAACGGGCCCAGTATTGGCAGTCTCTCCGGTGTTGGCATTGGACGCGTCTCGTTACCGGACGCAGCTGAGTAGCCTATCCGATCTTCTTGCTGATCCCAGCCGGGATAGGCTGAGCTGATCATTGATGGATTAGTAGTAATGGTTAGCGAGATCTGCTGGAAGCTCCTAATAGATTGTAAGCTCCCAAGAACAGCCTTTGTCTCCTTCTGTACCAATCTTAACAAGATTTCATCTTATTGTCTAATTTTTGTAATAATGCCACCGAGTCTGCTGGATAATTTCTAATACAAACCACAAAGGTTCATTGGACATCTGATTTTCATTTCAGAACAATCCTTTTTTTGCTGTCTTTGGCCCAATGTTTTTTTAAGGCATTTTCTCGCATTTTGATAAAGCTTTAAATAGCCTCATTTATCCGTCGCTATTGAGAGCTTCTGAAAAGCTAAGCAGACTCCAGATTATACAGAACTCACAGATTGGGATATTACGGAAAATAATAGGGAACCAGGGAACCCCTGTGAGTGATAATCCTTACTGAGCCGGAGGCTTCATATAAAACATTTTATACAAGATATCGTTATAGACAGAACCGGTGAAGTATTTGAAGGAAGTTTTGTATTTGTAAATCTTAGAAGCATTTTTTTTATTTACAAATGATTATTTGGGGAAACTTTTCAGTATAATTATTAATATTATTACTACTCCAGAGAGTGAGAACTATGGAAGCTGCATTGTAAAAAGGAGATAGAAATGGTGAGTGATGGGAGGGAGAGAGAGAGAGGGAGAGAGAGAGAGAGAGGAAGGGGAGTCCTTGACTAAGGAGAAGGTATGGAGGTAGAGTTAGTCTGTGAGTGTATGATGTTTGATTGTGTGTTGGTGTATGGTGTGTTAGTGTTAGCATGTGTGTGAGATAATGTATGGTGTGTGTTTGGTGTAAGTGTGTATGTATGTATGGTGTTAGAATGAATATATGGACTGTGTTAATGAACAGTGTTAGGTGGGTGTTTGTGCATATGGGGTTAAAGAGTATTTGAGGGTGTTAGGGTATGTTGTTAGAGTGCGTGTGTGTAAATGTATGATGTTGTGAGCATGCATTATTGTGCCTGTGTTAGAGCAAGTTAGATATGTGTTAGTATGTGTGTGTGTGTTGTTACGGGTGGGGAGGGGGTCAGAAATACTGTGCTCAGGTACCATTAACCCTAGGATCACTCCTGCATATGAATCACACCTTTTTCAGGGCAGGACTGGCAAGGGAACATTGGGGAGCAGCTGTCCTCTCTCCGGCCCTGTTTTAAAGTTTATGGGCCAGTGCCTAAAGGCTTTTTTATCTGCATTTCCACATGTAACCACCAGGGCGTCTACAGTAATAAAGGCTCAATGTGATATTGATCCTTTCTGTGCTCCATTTCTTGGTAATTCTACTCAATTCCTGAAACTTGTTTTGAACAGACGGCCTGAGAATGTTTTCTGTAAAATATATTCTGTGCTACTTATTATGGTACAACTTGGGTGGACTCGGTGTGAATGTCGCATGATTCTTTTCACTAAAATTAAATGAATATTTGTTAATTTTCACTATAGCTGTTTGGGAAATCATTGGTGATTATCCTGAGTACTCAGCCAGTGGAACGCAGCGCGATCAATAACAATTTTTCTATTCTGTGGATTTTCTTTTTTACTAAAATGCTCACCCTCCAGAGGTGCAGATACTTCCCCATGAACTCTAATATATAATACTGGGATTTCATGGTCTGAACTGGTTGGGCCTTTAATCCCTTTCTCTTTGTTTTATTGAAATCAAATTTGGAAATTTTTACCTAGTTTTGGATACCTGTGACCCCCCACACACACCCAAATAGTTTTTCTGTATCATTTACCGTAAGTAGCTTTAGGGTCATGGAAATCGTTCCGGCATCATCCGGCCATAATTGCCCACTTTTTGGAGTTCTATTAAGTCACAAAGACAATTTCACCCAAAATTTGATGATCGGTTCTCAAGCTGAGTTTTTTGCCTCACAGACAGTATAAAAAAGGATCTCCTATGGAAAAAGCTGGCCCCAGGGCCTTCCCCAGGACAGCCATGATCTAAATTATAAATGGTTACCGACAAGTAATTTGTATAGTGCTCTTTAATCCATTTCTCAGAAAGTAACAATTTGGTATTTAGATATTATTTCATTCTCTGCATTTGTCTTTATTTCAGGAAGTAGAGAAGCGGCGTTCACATACGCCATCATCGCTGCCGGCGTGGCGCACTCCATCACCTCTGCCTGCACGCAGGGGAACATGAGCGACTGCGGCTGCGATAAAGAGAAACAGGGACAGTTCCACAGGGAGGAAGGATGGAAATGGGGGGGCTGCTCCGCTGACATCCGATACGGAATTGGGTTTTCCAAGGTTTTTGTGGACGCCAGGGAAATCAAGCAGAATGCGCGGACGCTCATGAACTTGCACAATAACGAAGCTGGACGCAAGGTATGGAGATCATCCCAGGGCTTAGTGAGTGATCAGTAAATTGGGGTACCGCTGTCAGCTGTCAGGTGCCATATTGGGAGTTGGAGGGGAGAAGATGATACAAGCGAAAAACACCGTTATCAGAACTACAAAGTGAAAATGTAAAAACAAACACATCGTGAACGTGCAATTCTCTCAATTCACCAGCAGGGCGGCTTCCATTACCATTGCCTTTTAAAGTGATGATGAGTGAATGAGCTTGCAGGGGGCAAATAATGTGCGTCTATTTAGGGTATGTTTGCTGTCAAACTCCTGGCAAGGGTCCTATCTTAAAGCTGCAGCCACATTTCTGTTTCACAAGGTGCCTGTGAGGGTCAAAGTTGTTCGGATTACTTTTACTTTATATATATATATATATATATAAATATATAAAATTTATTGGGTACATTGTTGCTTTATACCAACCAAATTAGGAAAGAAAGATACTTTTCATATAATGAAAATGTTATATTTTTATGTTAATTGTTAAACACTAAGAATACATATTTCTTTCTTGCTAAGTTTATAAGCCAAGTGATTTAGAGTTTGGGAGTTGGCTTTACTTAAGGGTCGAGAACATCGCTTCCTGAGCTCTAAGTCACATTCAACAATGGCTGCGGGGAGAGAGTCATTTATCATTCTGTGACAGAAACGTTCGCCAGAAGCTGCGCCGCGATGCACACGTTACTACCCTGCATTGTGTGCTGGGACTATGAAACACACGTGGGGCCCTTAGCCGTGTGCCAGCGGGAGCCCCCCCATAGCCGGGACCGCAACAATATACGCAGCTTATGTGTGGGACGTCTAATAAATGCCTCACCCTATTGGAATGTCTCTTCTTCACAGCTTTTATTGGCAGAAATGCTACTTTATATCACTAATGATGCCTATTTATTGTTTAATTTAGAAATATGTTGGGGGGGCAGTAATAGCGACTGCAATATATCTGGTTTTGTTGCTTTTTCTGGGGGACTGAATGGCAGGAACCCCAAAAAAGCCATGAATGAAAAAAAAAATTAGTATGAAGCACCGCAGGCTTTAATCTATTACTTTAATTATTTTCAAACACGTACGTCCTCCTGCTGGCTCTCGTCCTGGGATCAGCCGACCTACAACCTGCCAAAAAGGTGTTGGGAGCGGATCCGGCCGAGGAGTCTGCAGAGAGGTCTACAGAGTTCTAAAAGCTTAACTTTGTAGCTACTGAGTTTCCAGCTGGAAACCTATCCGGTGTGAGGCTAAGTGAGCACGCTCCATGAGTGTATACTCCACCAGTGTTTATCTCTCACTACATATCCGCACCGTGATCTCACTCCGTCCTGCGTTGTGTTAAAAGCACCCGGGGCACAGGGTTAATGCGTATTCCAAGTTTACAGAGAGTATTTCATGTGTCGGGTGAGACGCTTCATAGCAACCTAAGCCCAAACATGCCTCTAATTCGCACCTTTCCATGACTCCCCCTGAAAGGTGGTGAAGACGGATTTGTGTGAGATCAGATAAAATTCTGACACCGCTGATTATACATTATATATTTTGTTTTAAGACGAGATCTCCCGGGGAGATTAGTCTTATCGAAGAACACTTAGATTGCATTATAGAGCGGGGTTAGCTTTGACAGATACGCTCTGCGTCTTCTCACTTTCCAAAGATTACACGACATTAATGTTCTGAATTATGGATGAGAATTCAACAGAACAAAAGCAGAAATCCCGAGGATAAGTTTTGCATTAAGTCAGTTTTATCAGTTTCAGTTAATCACACAAGTGAATACACATATTCCACATTTAATTTCATCCTCCCTTTTAGTTGAGGTTTAAAGAAGAATGTTCTGTATGTATGAGAATGAACGGCAATCAGGCGCAGATAAGGAGACAAATGTTTGATTCATTGTATCTTCTAGGAGCCGATAAATGCTGCTTATATTCCTCAATCACGCCATGGTTCGTAGAACTCCCTGTGGTTTGGTAAAGGGGGTATTAGGGTCACCCAGGTCACATACTCACAGCTTCCGCGGAGACCCTGGGCATTGGGTCATCACACGCGCCACTGGTCACTATGACCGATGGGGCAGTAGAAAGATATGTGGCGACAAAGGCTCAGATCTCTCCTTCCTTCCCTACTACACCAGCCATGATTAATAGGGAGGACATTATAGATACCCCATAGGGGTCGTTTGTGGCCCCCCCATACCCTTCTCTCCGACTGGACACATGCATGGCTCTGTTGGCTGGAAACCATAATGTTTTGGTCTCACTTTCCAGCAGGAAGACCCGGAGATCGTGGAAAATACTTCCTAAAACCGGCAGGTTCAGAGCTTGTAAAACATAGAGGATCCGTAAGACAGTTTGTTAACGTTTATGTTTTTTAAGGCATAAGCCTGGATATCCATAGAGGGGATTCATGGGAATCCGTTAATTACGGGGGGGTTGAGGAAGTGGCGTTTCCTAGCGATATATCTCCAGGTCTGGAACATCTCTCTGCGATGGGTAAGATGGAGAAAGTTGCCGCGGTTCTCTTTAGTTAATATTTGCTCTTTTATCTTCTGTGCCGTGATTATAGCGCGTATACACTCCCTGCGCCTCGTGGAATGATAGGATTTATTTAAAGATAAGAGAATAAAGGAACAATGTGTTCTACTTACACTGTGAGTGGAAATACCAGGATATCAAACACATACCGCCTGCAGCTCCAGGTGGGATGTTACCCATTAAACTCATTTGTTATCCCGAGTCAGTCTCTGTGATGTGTTATAATGTATCGCTGTAACCACCTATCCTGTAACCACGTATTACTGCCCAGTAACAAACTAATTAGAACGGGAAATATAAGAATACGATTCCATGAAAGGATTGCAGACGGTTCAGACCTTTATTTACGAAGCCGCATCCACCCTACAGCGAGCCTAGTGTTGGGTTTTGTCCTATAGGCTGCGGGGTACATGATACAAACGCTGGCCGCTTGTTCATATATTAACTGTAAATTCCAGGGGCTACGATTATACAGATCAATTCATGATCAAATCCCATGACAAATTCTCCAAACTTAGGACTTTGCCCCAGATTTACATAGCCACTGATGTGAAACCTGCATGGTGCGGGACGACCGTTTCATATACTCTCTATTGATATGAAAGGAATTAATATTCTCATAATTATCAATTAAGAAATATTAATTTGTTTTAAGGGAGATGTATGACATATTTCTCAATATGCAGAAATTTGCAGATATACTATGGTTATATAGTATAACATAGTATGTTGGGAAACAATATGTCCAGCGATGGAAGAGTCTTTGGATAGTTTTGTTTAGAGGTTTCCAAAATGCACTGGATGTGGAAACAATGGGTTCAGCCCCAAACCAAGTAGTTGGGGCAACTAACAAAGACCCTCCAGCTCTGCCATAGACCAAACCAGCTTAAACCCATTTGGTGCTTACAATGTCATTAAACCGGGCCATGCAAATGCAGCAGCGGTTTATGCCAAATGGGATGATATTGGGGAGACCGATGGAATCGGTCAGACTGTTCAGGCCAAAACGATCCTGCCAGCTCTTTAAAAAGCATGATGTCCAACACGTTTTAGGCTGTTATCAAATATTCCCTAAAACTGAAATATTCGGTACACTTTGCCCCCAGTTTTCACACCCAGTGAGTCCGCAGGGACCGGCAGCGCCGGCTGAGGTTTACCGGCCGGTTATCCGTTTAGCCGCAGTGTATAATCCACAGATGAGTGCCCTTGCCAGGTATGTGAGGACCAGAATGCTCGCAGCTCAGCCAGTTCCTGAGTCAGCTGACATATTGTGCATCCATTCTTTATTCCTCCAAGGGCAGCCGCTTCGTAGGCTTATGATCCCCTCGACCAGCAAACTCAGCTGTTTTCAATCGAGCTGTTTATTCCCTCGGCTCGTTACCATTGTCTGCAACTTGGCCGATCGTGAAACACACGGATAGGAAACTTACTCTGTTGGGGAGAATCATATTTTTAAACACATGGGACGACAGACAAAATATTGTGTAAAATAGCAGCTCAGCCAGGAATTAGATGGATCTTGGCAGTTTGTTCTTTTTTATTATGTTTTACAGTTTAATAGCGCATGGCTGTATAACATTAGCACAAAACGACTTTATTTGGGAGGAACAGAAACATGTTTTAGGGGGTTCAGTAACGATTCAGTAATGATTTATGCTGGACTCTGTAACTTTGTATCATGGGGGGTTTGATTGTATTTCTATACTGAAGGAATTCTATAACAAATGTGGTGCCTTCAGAGTTTGATGGACGGATAGAGGGTTGGGTGGATTGATCCTTGGCTACGTGTAGCCACAGTGACCAACATTTTGCCCCCTCGGCACGTGTCTCCTCCCTTGGGAACAAAACTTTTACCTCCAAGGTAATCACTGAATGGGTGTGAATGCGCATGAACTCGGGAAGCTGATATATAATGTCATTGCCAGCAGCAGTTGACAATTAGTGATGGAATGGTGATATGCTCCCCATGTGCTCTCGTCTCTTTGGGTCCTTCAGACTCTTCAAACGATCAAATAGAACCTGATCCAGTAGAGAGCTCACGGTATGTCTTCCTGCCAAAATTATCAATAGAAGTTTTTTATAATAATTCTGTCCAAAGACACCCAAACATCTACACGCCGTGCCGGACAGAGGGGAATCCATCCCTTATCTTGTGTGTTGAAGAAATATTCCATAAATGTCTTTACATCACAAGAAACGTAACCTATATAGCGAAGGTGTCTGTGAGCTGCGGGTCGACATGTGAGATTTAATGCCAAAAACTGGGAAAAATGTAAATGTCATAAACATAAGATCAGTAGCTTAATGTAATAAATAAAAATACGTTAAACATTGTTGACTATTTTCTAACTACAAAGTAAGTTTCTTTTACTGAACGCGACTGCATTCTGTATTTGGTTAGTCCTCTAATAAATCTATCACTGATCTGCTTCTTCCTTCAGATCCTGGAAGAAAACATGAAACTGGAGTGTAAATGTCATGGCGTTTCTGGGTCCTGCACCACAAAGACATGTTGGACCACGCTGCCCAAGTTCCGAGAGCTGGGTTTTATTCTAAAAGAAAAATACAACGAGGCCGTTCAAGTTGAACCGGTCAGGGCGACCAGGAACAAGCGGCCAACCTTCCTCAAAATTAAGAAGCCCCTGTCTTACCGCAAGCCTATGGACACCGATTTGGTGTATATCGAGAAATCTCCGAATTACTGTGAAGAGGACCCGTTGACCGGCAGCATGGGAACTCAAGGCCGAATGTGCAACAAAACGGCTCATCACACCAGCGGCTGCGATCTGATGTGCTGCGGGAGGGGGTACAACACTCACCAGTATTCCCGCGTGTGGCAGTGTAACTGCAAGTTCCACTGGTGCTGCTATGTGAAGTGTAACACCTGCAGCGAAAGGACTGAGGTGTTCACCTGTAAGTGAGGGCGAGATCGAGGAACCTCGCAGCTCTCTCAGCCCCTACGTTTCGCTCTTCAAAAACTCTCCACCCCTTAAAGGGTCAACAAAGAAATGCCCCCCTCATATACATGGACCCTACTGAAGTCTCTCACTGAAATAACTATGGGGGGAAAAGTCATGCGGACACAAAGCTAGGAATAATAACACAGATTCTTCGCTGGGCTGAGGTTCTAGGTTCACAAGAACAAATTGAGTTGTTCTAGAGTTGTTCTGGAACTTGTATCGCTACAAAGTAGACGTTATTAAAGATCCTGCGGCTACGACTAACACATCCCTGGGATGGGCTGACATGAAGCTCGCATGCATTTCTGCTTACAGTGTGAATTTTACAAATTTAGGTTGTGAAAAGCTACCGCTTTTCGAACTTTTTCTCCATTCTCAAAAACTTTGCTCCGCGGATACAGACAGCTCCTGCGACTGTTTTTGTTGACAGTAACAATATTTAACAATTTATTATAGAGTAAACTAATATTAATTTATTTTATGGAGGAAAACTACTACATTTTGCAAGTCTTCTTGAAAATAAAATGTAAAAAAATACTTTCTATTAGAGCACTAAACACAGTTGGGGAAACTGGATTAACGGAATATCAGCGCTAGCAGTAGGCGGTGGGACTGTTCTGGTATTTCTAGGTGTTTAAGGCCGATAAGCAGACATCTTTTTATTAAATACTTGTATTCTGTTTGCTGCTATTATTCTGGAATAATTTCATCATCATTTCAATATTTGATTGGTTAAGGTTTTTTTACTATTATTATAATTATTATTATTATTAAGAAACAATTTGGATTCCGTAGAAGGACAAAGTTTTCATCTTTTGGAAAATGGACCATAGGATAAAAGAGTATATTTTGTAAGAGAATATTTTTATATGAATATTTTATTTATACTATGTCTGCTTGTATCATTCTAAAACATACTGTTTTTGAACATAAAACATTCGATTTGCAAATATTGGCTTTTTAAATAGAGAAGCGCTGCTTTAGCGCGATAACATTAGGCATTACGGCAGTGAAATGGATTTTACTGATTCCCGCGTTATCGATTAATACTCCAGACGCTCAGTGATTTTGTTTTAATGAAGTACTCGTTTCTATTTATGTGTATTTTCTTAAATCAGTTTTTTGCCGTAGAACTCACAGCATCCACTGCGTTACAAACTTTAAATTCATTATTAGTATTTCGCAGTCGCTCGTCGGTCCGACCCGGAAGATTGGAAAAAACCTCTGAATTTGCTTTCGGCGCACGTCGGTCATTAAACGGGGGGGTTCTTATTTTGGAAATGTGCTGCGTTTGCTACCCATTAAACCTCTATATTGTGTTACTGTCAAATTTGATTTTATCAGTGACAGACTGTAGACTGTGGTTATAAAAACTGGCATGTCTGATTCTCACAGATAAGTTACAAAGCTTACGGATTTCTTTCCACCGCTTACACTGTCCGCCCCCCCCCATATTTACAGTTAATCTAGAAAAATCCAAATCAGATTTCACAAAAACTCATTTTTATGTAAACGTGTTAGACAAGAATCCTTCCCTGTAAAAAGCGTCAATTTAGATTTTAGATAAAATTAATTTATTGTCCAACTACTGAACTAATGAAAAATAAGAATTCAATTATTTTTATTTTTATAACGTTTTTTTTTTTCTTGTTTTGATAACTACTGGAAAAAAAAGTGAAGAAAAGCTTTGTAAGAAAATGAGAGCCATTTCTAAACGCTGTTAGTTCTGGGAAGAGAGCATTGCGATATTCTGTGATATTCTGCTGATTTTATTTTTATGCAGGGGTGCGTTGGTTAATGTCGCGCATGCACACATTACTATCCCAAATATATTTTATTTAAAATGGTTATAGCTGTTGTTCTGCAGTAAATTTGAGTCATAAATCAAATAACTAATATGGATTCTTCTTGGGTGAAGATTTATATTCTGGGTGAAAATAATGATATCAATTCCTCAACACATTTTAGTCTCAATAAAAATTGGATCTGAAAGACTTTTTGGCTTTTTTATATTTTGTTGTTGTTCTGTATTTATAACTATATTAATTAACGTATATATATATATCTGTGTTATATATATATATTTATATATAATATATATATTGTGCGTGTGTTGGAGCTTTCCAATACCAGGTCCATATCTGCCATATAATTATGTATTATATATAAAGATGTGAGTGCTCAATGCCAAGCTGCAGGAGCAAAAGGTGGTAAGAGATGATCATATTTATTGGCCATTTCTATTGACACACTGGAGGGAAATGTGACATACAAAAACATTGGTACATACAAAAACCGTGTTACTTCACACCTGGAACATGATATATGTTGCTAGAAATTGAAACGTAAACGATGAAGCTAGAAGGTTTCTAGAAATTCAGATTTGCAGCCTGATGCACCAAACCAAAATGTTACTTTAACCCAAAAGAGTGCACAATCCCACCTCCTATTGTGTTCTCTTGGTACATAATGTTACCCCTTAATGGAATGGTGGAGACCTTTCCGGAAGCTGATAAACGAAGGGGAACTCGGCTATGTCTGGACTCGCTGACCCACCGCTCCCTTCCTTGGTGGCTTTCAGTTGGGTCCACACTCCAGACAAGGTTATCGTCTGACTACAAGGCGAAGGTGATGCTACACTGAGTAGAAATATTGCCATTGAGCTGTTCTTTAGTCTCTGAAGATCTCCCTTCTGTCCAGCTGGCATCTCTGTCTGTGGTGTGATCCCGTTCCACGCTCCGTCACACAGAATAATGGGACACGCGGCGCTCCCAGAGCTCAAAATATTCCTCAAAATCTCTACAAGAAACCAAATCTCAATTTATGTCCTAATTCTATTGGAGGCACGGTAACCATTCACAGGAAGAGGCACCTCTTGGCTTTCTGCGGAACATTTGCCTAAATTCCCCACTTGCCAGGAACAGCGATGTCTCTGTAAAGGCATTTGCCTCTTCCAGCCTTTTCACCCCTGACGTTGATTGCCAATCAATAATCAATACGGGAGTATGTTAATGCTCTCGTCAACCTCAACAGGACCACAGACTAAGCCACCTGCTTCTACCGCATAAAATATGAATATGCAATTAACGTAAAAGCTCTCAAATCGTATTGAACCTTCCTTTTGTCTTCCCTTCTATAAATACCCCTGTCAATCCCCTTTAAGGATTTACCCCATGCTGTTTTACCCTTCAGTATTATCCAAACTCACTTTCTTAAATAATCCCCCACTTCTAATTGCCATGAACCATACCAAAAGTACCTGACTTCAGAAAATATTTTGGGTTTTTTTAGGTTCAAAAGAAAGAAACAAAGAGAAAGCTGTAAGGTGGGATTATCGACACGGTGATTAAAAGTATCTGTGAGTTATAAATGTATCCAGCGCGTGTAACGTGCTCCAGGAATCTACACTGTTGTTCATTCTTTGTTTTTGGCTAAGAAAACTTTTGGCAAATGCAGAAAAATTCAAAGCATGTATAAGCATATCAGTTTCTTTAATAGCGACATGTACAAATGCATTTTCAGTCTGTAATTAATGAGTGTGAGAGCCAAGCCATCATCTCAGTGACTTGCCGGGGCAGAGAGAGATCTGAGTGCTGAGGGATCTTTACTTCTCCGCCACCATGAGCGGCTTCTCCTTTATTCACGTATCAGAAAACAGTTGCTACAACAACGCCACATTACTGCTGAAAATGCCCCTGAACTGCTGAAAGAATTCTTAGTTATGTGAAAAAACACACAATGTGATCAATGCAAAACCAAACAGAGTGTGAGTTCTGCTCCGTCTAGTGAAAAAATAAAGTCAAATTTCTGCAACCGGGAGCAACGTGGAAAAAAAAAGAATTTACATTAAAAAAGGACAAATGTTTTGCGCATGATGTCACAATCATTCATACTATCCTTTTAAGCAAACGCTTAGCTTGGAAAAAAAGGGGGATTATTTGATATACGGCCAACAGCCGTCAGCAAATTGTCTTTCCATACTTTGTATCTGATGGCGCTGGGGGTGATTCTCACTTCTAGTAACAGCAATAATTTATGATGTTTTTACACCCATAAAACTTGATGAAATATTGGGAAGTTATCTAACAAAGCGGGCAGTTTATCTTCTGTGCGGCACATTCACATGAGGACTTGCTGTTGGTTTGTCTCAAAGCTGACAATAGGTTTGAGGGATCCTCGAATCCTGATCCTGATCCTGCTGTGATATCCGAATAATTAGGAAGAAAAGCTCCTTTACTAGCAGGCTGGGATTTCTGTCTTATTGATTGTTTTTTTCGGGTACGATGGTCACCGCTCATGTAGATGAGGGGGGTCTCCATGTTTTTAAGGAACAGCCCTGATTGAGGCTTCTGTCCCCTCTATTTACTCCCAGAATTGTCCCCTAGTTTCAAAAAACACCTTTTGTTTTCCATTAAGAAATTATTTTGTAAAAATCTCCCCCGGCTAAATTACTTTAAGGAATATTTAAGGAATATCTGTGATATTAGAAAATAATGACACGCTATTCCTGAATTTAGATGATCTGGGGTTAGGCTGGGTTTCTTATGTTGCTAAAATTCAGATTCCCCAGAGGTTTCTGCAGATTATCTGTGCGTCTGAAGAAACCCATTTGATGTAATTCAGGTATTCAGTCTGAGCCAGGACTGATCTTTGTGAATTTGGGGAAAAGCCTTGTTAGTCCCCAGGGTTACGGGGCACAAAAAGCCAAGACAAATTCTCAAGTCAGCTGTCATGAGTTTGATTGAGATCTGGAGCCAGTAGGATCCGCTTTGCCCATCCATAATCTCATTTTATAAATCCAATGGAAAGTAAAGAATTACCCCCCCCATGCGAAGCCCCCCCATTGTACCGCAGAGCATGTCTGAGGTGAAGTAGCCAGAGGTCGAAGGTCGGAATGTCTCCTTTGCCCGGTCGGGTGTATTTAAATTTGACTCATCCCATTCTCGCTCATTTCTCCCCTCTTTGTAACTTTTCTTTCTTCAGTATTAAGTCCGGCTTTGTGTTTTGCTCACAATAGAAAATTCACACCCTTGGTGGATTCTTTTTGGTAAAACATCTTCAATTCAGCATTTTAAAGTCTTGACCACGAGAATTTATCCGTAACAAAGAAAGCCCAATGGATTTGATGTATAAAGTGACTTTAATCATGTTCTCAGATGCGACAAATAATCAAGCTGAGACTCTACAAATAAAGCAGCTGTAACCATGCAATATTTATCGGGGCAATTTTATCTGCATCTATAAGTTGCTTGCGAGGGTCTGTGACTATAATTTTTGCGAGTTACAGGCAAGAACATGCAAGTTCAATGTGACCTGTAACTCCTAAAATAACTGCCTGCTACATTAAACAAATAAGGCATTAAACAAAGAAAACTAACTAATTAAGTAACCCTTGGGGGTTATAAGGCCCTTTATACTCACCTCCCCCATTCCCGGCTAATGACAGGATAGGGTATTTAAAAATATATATTTATAAATATTTAAAAAACCTTTATATTCCATGCTATGTCTCACCCTCCATCCTGTTATAAGTGAGATGGATGGCGATACAAACTATTTGCAAACCCTAAAATGTATGAATTAATTAAAACACCTACAAATATATAAAAAGCATTTGACATTATACAATCCTGCCTGTGTAACGTATCACTTCGTTCTCTCCTGTCTCTGGGTACGCGGGATTATATATTGTTTTAAAAGATGTTCTATGTTTCGTTGCCAAGCTGTAGCTTAATGAAATTCACGGCGATATATCATTTACAGCAATTTCACCCCGCCAAGAGATTATGAAAATCCACTTTTTATTTGATTTTTTTTCTAAGTTTTGTCTTGTATCAGTTGCACTCACAAAAAAACCCGTCTCTGTTCATCAATAGATCATAATTGGATGCTTTTGGGAAGGCAGCTTATGCCTGTCTCTGGATTGTATTCTGCGGCCGTATAATTACACAAAAGAGATTCACCCCTTTTCTTTTTCAGCCACAACTGGAAACCAAACGATTTTTCTTGTCTTTCTCCGTCGAGGTTCCCGCCGGGTTTCGACTCCTTTGATGTTCATCGTTCTGTTACCTCCTCGCGTAAATACCGTAGGTTACAGGTAACGCCACCTGCTACGGTTATCTGCAGCAGACGCCTTCCCGCCCGTGACGCCAAATATCTGTTTCCTCGGAAGAGTTACAGATACGGCGTTATCTTATAATGAAAACGGACAGCGTATGATTGTACGAGGCCACGATGCCGAATATCGATTCACAATACTGGCTCCAGATACGGAGGAATAGAATGTCTCGACGGAACTGAAAACATCCGTTTATTCTCTGAGTGTTTTTCAAAGCGTCGTATTCATGAGGACAGTAAAAACAATTATTATTTATATAGATTTTATGAGCTTCTGTATTTTCCGACACATCGTTTATTGAGCTGTTTTTTAGAAAAAAAGAAATGATCTAGATGTAAATTTTGGTTTTGCTCTCAGCGGGCCGGGATGATTCACTGCTTTCCAGCCTGAAACAGGAAAGGCTGAGCGTTATTTCCATAGTGGGCATTTCAAAACACCCCAAACCCGGCTCCACTCGCTAGTGGAAAATGTCAGCGTGTTATCAGAACGCCGCATTCTGATGCCAGCCACATTCCTGCGATATGCGGGGATTTATCTGCGGCCGCAGCCAATGGAAACATTGTGATGTTAGCCCCATGATACAAGATGATGCGATGATTAAATATTACACTGCGCAAACATTAATAAACCCCTTCGCTGACTTTCCGTTCCATTGGATATTTTCATTATTTCTGAAAAAAATAAAGTTCACTTGGTTTAATAAATAAAAAGATTATGGAGTATCGTATACGAAGGGCCGTTCTCAGAGTGAGATAAGGGGGTTCGTGGTGATAAATTATAACACATCCAGAAAATGCGTCTAAGCAAAAACCTTCACCCAGCGGACGCTGCTTGCGGGACCTCATATGAACCGTGAATGTATGGAAAGAAATCCCCCCCCCCCGTTTACGGACCTAACACCAGGACTACGGTGAGAAGATCTTGAAGGCCGCTCAGAAACATACATTCAGCTAATGTCCTATCTCCCGAACAGCAAGGGTCCCGCACCCTGATCCTAAATCTTAAAAGGAGGGAGAGCCGGCCCTTATGGGTCCATTTCTAACCTGTGGCGGCAGTAATGATAAATGTCGAAAAGGTCAATCTCTGTATCTTGTCTTGGAACCAAGTAATGGATAAAAAACGTATGCCTAGAGAGGGAGCCAATAGTGAGCATCGGGAGATGACCAAAGAGACATAAACAGGTTCCTATATTTCCCCAGAAACGCGTCACATAATCATGCGGGGGAGACGTGGTATTTTTTTCCGGTCTGCTTTGGCATCTTCAATGAGAAAGCCTTCTTCGGAGACTATAGTTGCGTCCGACGCATTTCACGTCATAAGAACACAAGTAACAGTTAACGATCCACTAAAAAGTTTCATTAAGGTTAAAGCGATTAAAGGTTTTGTCTCAGTTTGCGTAAAGAGGACATAATGTGATCTAGAGAAACCCACGCAGCAAAAATACAGATCCCTGTGATCAGTGTCTGTGAAGAAAAATGTTACATTTGAGAAATGCGTGTTGGCATCAGTGCTTCGCGTTTGATTATAACATGTTGAAAACTAAATAATCCGGGCGCACTTTATACGTTATCGGGGCCGGTAAAATACGCATTATTTTCTTCCATTATCAAACAAAGCCTAATTTTCATGTCCCTGAGGAGTCTAATGTTTCCTCGTTGTATGAGAAGGAAATGTTACACAAAGAGAAACTGGTTTATCGTCAGCATCGCGGGCGCTGGACACACATTTATTATATAGTATTATATAGTATTATACTGTATTTAATGCTAGGAAAGACTGAATCCTACCGGACGGGCTGAGCTGGCTGCATATAATAAAAATACTTATTCCTCCAAAAAAGATATTAAAAGACCAGAACGATGTCTGCTTCATTCGGCAAATATTTTCATTCATTGAGGATAAGGCAGGAAGACAATTATAACAATTTAAAAATAACTCCTGCCAAGCGCTTATTAAAAGTAACGTTAGACTCAATGGATGTCTTGTTTTGTAACCCAAACGGTGGGACGTTAAACCCGCAGAGAAGGCACACCGTCCCGACCTGGGCAGCACCGAATGGTACGGAACGGCAAAGAATCGCTTACTTGGCCAGAGGAGAATGGCAGCCCGTTCTGTGCCAGGCCTAGGAAATGTTTGTGCCGCCGAACAAAGGGCTTTTATAGACAGTGTAACCGAGGCCTCGGCGGCGAGGGAAGCCAGGTGTATAATGGGGGCCTCTGGAAGCGCAGACAGAGAAATTCACAGGGACCGAGGGGAGCGTTTTACTGCTTTGTGCAAAGAGATCCCGCAGGCTGCATCCAAACTCGCAAACAATGTCTGGCAGGTAATGAAGGAGCCGTTTATGTGATATGTCAGCAGTTAAAGCAAAGCTCGGCAGAAATGAGATCGTGTAGCCAGGTAGGATTCTGCGCCGTTCCCCGAGGGGTTACAGCAGAGCTGTTACATTACTGGACACCATTGTTAGCGCCGCTATTTTTTTTTACATAGAAAGTGACGGGTATTGTTAGGTGATACTTGTGTGCGATTTGCTGCTATCAAATATGGCGTGTTTTTTTGTCCAGCAAAATACAGGATTTCAGGACACACTTAGAATACCGAAGCGTAATACAAGCTGCCAAAGACAAGGGGTTGAAAGAGGCAACACTTTAGCCAGAAGGTAACAGTTTGAAGGGAATAAGCCGGAGACATATTCTGGAATAAGGACGAGCTTGTTAAAAGCGAACAAAGAGAAGAGACGCAGAACCAACATTAAAGCGTCAGCTCCGAGCCTGAACATGGGGTACCCCTCGCTGCAGGCTGCACCCCTAATCTCAAGGCATTTGGTAAAAAAATCAGATTGACTGCAAGTCGTGTCAAACGAGATGCTTTTACTTATATATTATTATATATTATATTACTCATATAATTGTTAGCTTGGCAATCAAACTGGGAACAACTCCGGACTGGGATTGTAAAAAGTGGCATCACAATTACTAAATCATCACGATAAATATATTTATTACATTATATTCGGGAAGAAGAAATGTTAATACTGTTTTGGGTGCCAATGTTGCAAGACACATGGAAAGACGTTTACTTTGTAACTTTTGGTATGAAATGGGTCATTTTACAAACTCTTCAGTGAAAAAGTGGATTCATTTCAATGTCATGCAAAATAGCAAAGCAAGTCTTTGATCACAGGAACAAACTGCATGCGGTTTGCTAAAACACGTGAAAATGAGCTTTTTCAATGGTCCGTTCTGTAATTTTGGCTCCAGATTTTTTTTATTTCCTTTGATAGGTAAATGGGAGAATGATTAAAATCCAGCACGGGGCCAAGAATACATCCGCACCGCATAGCAGCTCAGACTAATGTCCTGGAAGCCGCCCCAGTAAATTAAAACACGTGAAGCGGTATGGAGGAAGATAGCGAGCGCTGATTGCATGAAATGAATGACTAATTAATGAAATTCTGGGGGAAAAAACATCTAAAAAGTGCAATCAGGTGCTTAGCCGGATAGTATTTCCCTACTTACACATTTATAAGGCCGTCTGCAAGCGAGAGGAAGGCAGAATAATTTGCAATTTTGCGGGGTTTTTTTTGCTTATTCGTTTACAGAAGATGCCTCCACCTGAGTGCAAGCACAAGGAGCGACGTATGCAGCTTTAACGGTGTTAAAAAAGGAAATTAGTGGTGTGTGATGTCACTGACGCTCCATGCACAGTGTGTATGATGTCACTGAAGCTCCATGCGCCATGTATATATGTCGTCCCTCATGTCCCCTGTGTGTGATGTGGGTGAAGTCACTGATCTCTTCATTCATGACCTCCATTAACTAACTTGCTATGTCCTGTCCAATTAGTCATTTCATACAGACCCCCTGCCCGGTTGGTGATCCCCGCAGAGACTACCACCTAAGAGATACCGTTACGAGCGCTGCCCAGGACGCGCCGCTCTCCGGCCTCACCGCTCTCCGGCCTCACAGTCGCAATGTGCGGTTTTTCCGTGCGTTGGAAATAGATGATTCTTCCCGTTCCAAGTTCAATGCGTTCATCGCAATTTGGTTTATTTTTCAGATTATCATCATGCTGGGAAATTGTCGTTTTTTTGTTAATGGAAGCAAACAGTCCACGAACGATGATATAATAATATCAATACACGCGGTCAGACTTTCCGATGACAAGCTGTGAGTTCAACGTTCTGATTCACAGAATAGGGGATAATCAGTAAAATCAGGAAAAATAAAGATATTACAGTATAAAAATGACACGTTTTAGATAACAATACGTGTTAACGAACAGCCAAAATTCTACACGCTCCTAATTAGGGGTAAACGTTACTTTACGTTACATCAGCTTCTCGTAGCTTTCTGCGTCATCTGGAATCACGTAACTGAAATATTTCTCATATGTTACACATCTGCCGGTCTGGAAACGCGTTGAGTCAGTTCTTGGTTTCTTCATTTTTGGAAACGTATCTTTTTGGCCCAAGCTAAGTCGGTGACCTAATAGAAATGATACAAGTGTTTTGGAATCGGTCTGTTCCTCGCTGTGTTTCATGAGAGGAGACGAGGGAGGTGAAGGAGGATCCTGAGCGCTTTGTATTCAGCAGGCTGAGGATTCGCTCCTATGTATAAAACCGACGCGCAGGATTCTGATGGCGCTTTGCGTCTCTTCGATGCGTCCTGGAAATAATTTATCCGGCTACAGTTATTTATTCACTCGCTGCTCATCACCGGCCTCAGTCTCCATCCCTGGCTACAATATGAAAGATTTTACACTTTGATCTGGCTTGACAAGGAGACATCTTTTGGGGGGAAACCATGCGATAATCGGTATAGAAGACACCCCTCATAATGGGAAGTTAGAGTACCCAATGAGCAGGCAGTATCAGGTACGAGGCCAGGGCTATAGGCTGTCATACAGACCAATAACATCCTCCATACCAGGAGCTACACGCATTAAACTCGCTCTAAGCAAGCGGTGTAGATTTAGGAAAAAGTCTATTTACTGTAAATAAAACATTGTGAGAAGTTTAGACTTTAATCGCCTCAGCGAGGACTTTGTTCATTTAAAGCTATTATGCAGCTTCCCGGGGTTCAGAAAAAGCTAATTATGATCTCATAATTGATTTAATCACCTGAACAATATGTTTATGACATTTATGTGATTCGGTAATTGCAGTTTTTTAATGTTAATGTGCAACACCCTGGTAATTTTGTAGAGCTGATTGTGGGGAGCCGAGCCAACGGGTGTGAAAATGTCACGGGACGGGTGAAAGGACTGTTAATTCCGCACCTACGACGGCGACTGAAGAACGTTTCCGCTCCTCCTTTACACTATACTGAGATCTACAGCGTTTATATAACAGCTCAGAGTGTGATCAATATATCAGCAGATAAATCAATATAATATAACCCTTTCATATAACGATCCGACAGCACAAAAGGTGTAACAAATACGATGACATCCAGGGCAGGTAAGATGGAAGGCAGGGAAGACGGTTGATGGGGGGCCGATGCGGGGGGGCAGGGGCGTCAGATCTATCGATCTATCTATATATCTATCGATTCATCAATCTATCTATTTATCTATCTATCGAGCTATCTATCTATTTATCTATCTATCCATCTATCTATCTATTAGACATCTATTATATATCTAACTGTTATCTATCTATCTATTATCTGTCTATCATTATCTATCTATCTATTATCTATCTATTATCTATCTATCCATCTATCTATTATACATCTATTATATATCTAACTGTTGTCTATCTATCTATTATCTGTCTATCATTATCTATCTATCTATTATCTATCTATTTATCTATCTATCCATCTATCTATCTATTAGACATCTATTATATATCTAACTGTTATCTATCTATTATCTGTCTATCATTATCTATCTATCTATTATCTATCTATTATCTATCTATCCATCTATCTATTATACATCTATTATATATCTAACTGTTGTCTATCTATCTATCATTATCTATCTATCTATCTATCTATCTATCTATCTATCTATCTATCTATCTATTATCTATCTATCCATCTATCTATTATCTATCTATCTATCTATCTATCTATCTATCTATTATCTATCTATCTATCTATCTATCTATCTATTATCTATCTATTATCTGTTTATCTATTAATCTATATAGCTGCAGGTGATAAAATCAAAGCTGTTTTGGCACAAAGACAAAGAAAGAGATGCAACAAAATCCTGACGCTTTGAGCCGACCGCTCCCTGTCTTTAAGCATAACTGCCATTTCTACATCATGAAATAATCAGGGTTCGTTCCAAAAATATGACACAAAGCATGAAATAAGATAAAGTTAATTAACCTAATGAGGCTGCATTTAACACTTTCCCGTTACAGCTCCTTTGGAGATCAAACCCGCTGTCAATAAATATATATAATCCATCGCTTTGCCAACGGGGCGATTGCTTCTGGATAAAAATGATATATATGTATAATATGTATATATATTTCCAAGATCTTCCAATGTCAGTAATACTGGCCCATGGAATACGTTTATTTTGTATTGTTCAACTTCAGAAATGATAAAAATCTAATAATGTATTATTATTATTATTATTATCTAATAAGACTCATGCATCTGGCCCAGAATGAGTTAAACCAGCACCGTTATTCAATATGATTATTAAGCAAACACAATTTCCTATAGAAATCAATTTTTTAAGAATTTGTTTTCTTTTTTTTCCAGAAATTAAGCTAATTAGAATGCAAGGCTCTGATTTTCCGTCTGAAGCCTAATAAGCCCCTAATGTGACTAAGTGCCTCTAATTATTAAAGCCGATTCTTTAAAAAGGATCTTATAGACAAAAGGAGACAAACTATCAGACCAGGATCTCCACCGGCAAACAGCAGACGGACAACAAGAACCAGCGATAAGTTGATTATTAAGTGAGATGAAGCCCGAGATACCAAGAAAGAACACATTCAGTGAACGATTATATGGCCCACGGAGCCCACCGATGGCCCATGAGCCATACTGCGAGTCCGGTGTCTACGCCAAGCTGCTGGAGGGATCTCCCGGATGAAAGGGATCGAGCTTTCGGATGTCTTCGAGGGAAAACTGGAAGATCAAAGCCATGCGGAGGCTGAACATCTCTTTGATCTAAATGCATTGTTCAGAGCTCATTATTTTCCATTCTCGAGGGCGCCTTATATCTGGGATGTGAATATGAAGTCACGGAAAGAAATAAAAATACCAAAAAACACAAAAATTCATCTAAAATGTGTATTGATACGCGTTAAGAAGTATCCCAAGGCAGACATAATTTATTTTATGGAAATACATTGAGGGTTTTAAACACAAAAACTGCAATAGATTTGGTGTAATATATTATTTAATGAGGCAGAAACGGGCAAAAACCACGCTGCATGAACGCTGCCCTCACAATAAAAGACCGACAACCACAGAGACAGAGAGAGACGGCGCGCTGCACTCATCTTTACGCCAACCAGGCACTTTAATAACTAAACCAGACACCGTTATTTATCGGAGCGCATCCTTTCCAGCAGGGCCGGTCCGCTGTGATCAGACGGAGCGCTGACATCACCGGATTGTAATCCTTTCACACGTGTAACCGTGCTCACTCGTCCGGATGAGAGAGATGATGTCATTGAGTGAGTATGTATTGTAAGTGGCTCCTTGTTTTAAATCAATAATGCCTCGGGATCACTAACAGTGTTAGTTACGGGGGAGGTCAAAGACATTTAGAGACAAACCAGACTTTCTCCTCTTTTTTTTGAAAGAAAATGAAAACCTTTAAGGATAATAAGTAATTTAGCTGCTGAAGACAGAACATTTATTAACCAAAATTTGCAGCTCTTTCTGTAGACAAGGTTTTCAAACAATTTCTGGCAAAGCGAAGATCCAACTTCTTGCATATTCCCACGGCTTTATCACTTTCTCTGTAAATAGAAGATTCCCTTTAATAACTCCATGCCTTAAAATGTGTAATTCTGGGCCTCCGCCTTTCAGATTTCAGAGTCTGGTGGCAAAATATGATTAACAATCTATCTACCTATCTAGCTTAAAGCAGAGTTTTTAGGGTAAATTGTTTGATTGACATTCTCTGTATATAATTCAGGGACTAAAACAGGTAGGGATAGAATTTTCCTGATATTTGCTAAAAAGCAACTAATGACTGTGTATTTGTTGTGTATTCCGAGTGTAACTCACAGTATTTATATGAATGAATTAAAAATAAATACACATAAGTTTTATCTTCATGCTCTTAAGTGGTCTCCTCTGCTCAAAGGTTGTGGTTTGAGGTCTTGCATTATCTCCTGTGTTCTTGGCTAATATTTCTTCTTGCTCTGGGCTCATGGTTTGATGATTTACATTGTTTCTCCTGTTCTAGGCTCACACCTTGATGATTGTCATGTTCTAGGTTCATGATTTGACGTTTTACTTTGTTTGTCCTCTTCTGGGCTCATGGCTTGAGTTTTTACATTGTTTCACATGTTCTAGGTTCATGATTTGATGTTTTACATTGATTCCCATGTTCTAGGCTCATTACTTGAGTTTTTACATTGTTTCTCATGTTCTAGGTTCATGATTTGATGTTTTACATTGATTCCCCTGTTCTAGGCAGATGGTTTGAGTTTGGTTCTCATGTTCTCAACTCCTGGTTTGAAATCCTAAGTTGTCTCTTCTGCTCATGGCTTGAGGTTCTGTTTGGGCCCGCAGACATCTGTTACGCTGCTTAAGCCGGTGGTTCTCCTGGAATATAGTGGGTTTCTACCCGTGGACGCAGGACTTTAAGCAGTTAACGCTGCATAATATTACGGCCAGGCTGAGTGTTAGATATTTTCCTTTTAGTAGCTCCAAGCACCTTCTGTCAGTAACGGATACACTCGTTACCAAGGTTTCTTGCACACTTTTCCCCGTAAGATACTATTTTTATGTTTCATGTAACAAGTTTCAGCAAAGCTGGAAATTCGATGATAATTTTACCTTGAGGAGAAAAGTCCCCTTCTTGTAACATGGAGTATGTGGAAGCAGCAGACACTTGTATCAATGACACCGTTCTTTTCAAGACAAGTTTAAACGATGTCGGCGAGAGGAAAGCTCTTCCTGTTATTCTGCAAAAGAGAATTTATTATCTTGAAACCCTTTTGCGACTGACAGGGTGCATTCCAGGCCTGATCTGTTACTCTAGACCCCTGTCCTGTCTGCGGGCACCTTTCTACCTGCAGATAAAGCAAGAAACGGAATCCGAGTCCTGCCACGGAGCGAAAACTGATCCAGGGTCCATTCAGAACGAGCGCTTTAATTCTCACCATATCTCGTCCCCCGTTTATGATACGGCGGCTTTTATCGCTATACCCTTCGCCGATATCAGTGCTACACCAACAAAGGAACGGCACCGCCAACAGAAGAGAAACTATGTTAGTAACAAGTCAGGTTACATGCTGTTTAACCCATTAATGAATCATTTTCGATAGAAACACTTTAATGAAAATACGCGTATACCTCTAACATTGCAGAATATTTTATGAAACTCACGCTGTTGAGTTAAAAGATTGTACTCAACTTTGTTCCGTGGGTCGGATGAAGCGCCCTTAGGTTTAGCAAGGTCTCCGGTCTGGGGAAAATAAGGTAAAAACGCACGATCACATTGATAAAGGGCAAAAAACTCTGCAGGGACATTTAGCTGGTTTCCATAGCAACTGCTCTACATTTAGAACTTTGTCCTAATATTGCTGTTTACGGGTATGTCCCGCTGCGTTACAGTAGCAAAAAATAATCTCCACTTTAAATTAACTTATTATTTGTATTAAATATTAGTATATATTGTCTCGGTACAGTAACTGTATTCACAACCTTATATACAGGGTATCTAACCATACCGGGCAATATATCGGGGTAGGGTAGGTATATTTTCCCACAAATGGCTATAAGTTTGACGTGTATTTGATACGTGTAATTGTCGGGTTGGATTCTGTCTCGTGTTTAAAGCTGCAGTCAAAGCTGGAAACTGAGTGTCTTCAAAGGGCCATTTTTGGGGGCTGAAAACAGACTCTTTCATCAAAAAAAACACAAGATGCTGGGGCTGTTGAACAGATAGTCACGCTGACAGGGGGTATATGAATGCCACACAGAGAGGCAAGAGAGGCGTCCGTCAGCAGGGTCATTACCTTTTGTTATCCTCGACTCACCTTATGCAGGTGATGAAATTCATGCCGTCCCATCATTACGGGGACGGGTCCATTAGCTTATTGCCCCTGCAATAATACTCCGAGAGATGGAATGTTCTTACAGGGAATACGGATTATAATCAATGTTTAATTTTGTGCAAAGGAAAACAAAACTGAAAAAAAATGAAAAAAGGGTATTTGGGGTAAAATTCATTAAAATGCTAGGCTACAGACTCTCGCCAGCCCTGATATTATTCATCTAATAATTCATGATCTGCACTGAGGACGCAGACGCCGGAGAGACAATTCTCACTAAAACCTTCATTAATGAAAGTAAATGACAATTTGATTGGCGTTACATTTTGGGACATGTGGGGCTGCCATATTTGTGGGATTTAGTACGTATTGGGCTATTTTTCCACTATATAATATTTATATTTGCATTCTTCTTCCTGTTATACCCTGTAGTAAAAGACGTCGCCAAATAAAGTGTCCTAAATAAATAATTTCTGTACAATGAGCCCCCGGGGATCAGTGTCATGTGTTTTGTGGCCGCCACGTTTCAGTCTGGTGGCCCCGGCGCTTTTCCCGAGACGATGAGCAGCGAACGTGGATATTTGTCTGTTATCTGCCTTTCAGTTACAAGTGCTCCAGATGAAATCTCTGACAGTGAAAGTGCTTTGCAGAATATAAACTGACTATGATATATGGGACGGTAATTTGGGCTGAGGAGGTAAAGCAGGACAATATCTCTCAATTAGCAGCTCTCGAGTCTGTCGCCAGTTAGAGGATTACCAGGTAACAAAAGCACAAGTGAATCCATTAATTTAACTTGGAGGAAGTCTCCGTATCTCCAGCGTAGGTTGACTTGGGAAACCAGCCTGGTTGTTTGAAGTCTGCATGAGATTAATGTATCAGGTCACCGACCTTCCAATCCCAACCCTTTACTGCGGCTAATTTACGGCTGAAATCGGTGGGTTGTACATTGTTCACATAGTTATGGAGATTCCTATCATTTGGTTCATGGTTCACGTGTGCATGGAATATGATCTCCCCATTTCCCCCATTGTTACTGTCCCTTCTCTCTTCTTCCCTGCCCTTCTTTCCACTATTCCAGCCCTTTCCGCCATCATCCTATCACCTCTCCCGTCATTCTGATTGTAACCTGCACTTCCAGAGGATGGTTCAGAATCATAAGACAGATGTATGACCATTTTGCTACTTTAAAGAGTAAGATCTCCCTCAGTCGGACCCTTAAATACACGCATTAGACCGTTCTTTAACAAGTGCAATCATTTGTAATTTTAAACCAATTAAAAACATTTTTCTATTAGGCATCTTTCCTAAAATCTCTCTAATTGTCTGATACTGAACATTGTGCCGCTGTTGGTTTTCTCTTTTCTGCATCCGTAATTATGATGAAAAGTGTATTTTCTCAGCCATTAGCAGGAGAGGAAACCCTTATCCGTCACACTTCTTTCTTACGGACACACCTGCCTCCGAAGGAGTCGGCGAAGTGCTAAGGGTTTTGGTAAACAGACGTCTCCGAAAGTAAAAAGGGATATCCGATTTCTTTGGCTTCTGTAAAGTGATCCTCAAAACTTTCCTACGCTTTTCTGATCTTTTATTGTATAGATTGATATAGACTGGCTGATGGTGACGACAGGTATAGCTCTGATTTTCCAAATAGATTTTAAATGTGAGTAAAGAGAATTATAAAAAAATGAAAAAATCCTACATTCCTTACGCTTCGTTATTAAGACAAAAGCATCTCATTAAGTGAATTGATGGTGATTTTCCCCTCGTTTCACTGCAGCCGAAAGATCAGCTTATTTCATATAATGTACTGATAATTATTACATCATTATATGATGGAGTATTAAGCAGTGATATAATAACGATAATATTACGCAAATAACAGTAATATAGTGACATGCATTCACCTGAATTTGGTGTAAATTGGCGCATGTATGTGTGTTCGTGGTTTGGGGAATATTTCTGCGTTGATTGGCTTAACTTTCAGGGGTCTTGTGGTTACGATTACATGGAAGACATGGGGAGCCCTTATATATATCACGGGATACTGGTGACCGCGTCGTCTCTGAGCCAAGTCACCGGCGCCCAATGAAATGATCCACTGACACTCAGAATAGCAATAATTTAAACCAAAAGATTCAGTCGGACTTGACCCTTTTGTTTTATTTTTCGCATACAATGAAATTAGTCGCTGTCTCCACACACGCCTGTCCTATTGACGCAGATTTGGTGAAATATGACATTATTTGAGCGAGAAGGTATTGTTATCTCAAACAATGGAGAGGCTCGGACTCTATTGGACATCCCAAACAAATGCGATAGCCATACTCGGTAGATTTAGCTAAAATTAGAAAGATTTTGCCCAAGATTAAACCATTTTTCTGTACTTTTTCAAAAAAGACAGCAAGATTAACAATGATCCGGGAAATCATGAATCTTCTCAGAATATAAAACCCAAAGATTGCAAAAGGCAAGAGATTTAAATGAGATTTGGTTCCAGGCAAACATGGACTTATGGGGTAGCAGAGGGGGCTGTAAACATTAGGATCCCAAAGCCAGGGGTCAGTTTCCACCAATCAGCAGGCACTGATAAATATTATAGTGGGTGCAATAATACTGGGGCAACAGGAAAACACCCCTCCAAATTCATGGCATGGGCCTAATATTTAAGAAATATATGAATTCAGGAAATTTGATCTTCTTTCTATTATTTCTATGATTCTGCAGCCGACCTCACGCTGAGTTCTGGATTCATTCATCCCAATACAAAGCTGGGAGGGGGAATATTCTTAAACTTTACTCTTTTACTCTCTTAACGGTAACTAATTAAATGCATTTAGGGTAATGATTAGACTATAGATCTATATGCGGATTGGAAACAATTTTTTCATGTTATAACTGGGTGTGTGAATCTACTTTGCTAAAGGGACTGGCCTCCGTCCCATTTTCTGTGTTTAAATAAATCAAACAGAAAGCCTCGGTAAATGGGGTTTCGAAGATTTCTTGATTCAGGCCCGTCACCTGTAGGAACTTGTCGGCAAGCAGCGCTGTACCTGCAGCCGCGTCCTCACGGTACCTCCCGACGCCCTGATCTGGGCGCAAAGGGTGAGAATCCAGGCGGACGGAGACCCCCCTGCCCTGGCCTTATTTCTGCGGGTTTATATCCCGGCCTCCCAGAAAGACGGCTTTTTATGCGTTTATATGTAAAATGTAAATATGTGATTTTGTGCATTTTTATAATTATATGTTTGTATTTTGAAGAAATGGAACGCGTTTATTCCTCAGCTTTATTTCTATGGTTTTCCCGGCAGAGTTTCAGCGCATGCTGGAAACGGCTCGGGTTTGTACAGAATTTACCTGCAAAACATTCTGAAAGTTTGACTAAAGTTATACAAACTGTTAGAAAAACATCTCAGGCTGTCCTCGCGGTTAAACAGTTAAACTTGAAGTAAATAGACATGAAATGTGTCTGGAATAATGAATTATTTCCACCCAGAACAGCTTTAGGACTTGTCTTAAAAAGCCCCGAGCTGTGAGATACCAATCATGTCATGGAAACAAGGTTATTAACAGGAAGGGAACTCGGTTTGGCATCGAGGTCGGCTTTTTTCTTATTAATTCACCTGAAGGCGAATTCCATGCGGCTTCCATCTGCATTTAACATCACAATTGATCAATGATCTCTCTGAACTGATAGTGAACCCACGCCAGCCACCAACAATCACCGTCACTAATTTAAAGCTATTATAATGTTAAGTAACCCAGCCCTTTCTTGGAAGCGAGAATAAGATATAATATAAGACCCATCGGCCACAGGTCGGCCCCGGACTCCGATCATTAGGCCACAAACGGCAGCAAAGAAATTATTGTGATTCCATCCGCAGGGCCCCACGATTTAAATATCAAAGAGAGAACTGGAGAATATCCAGGATGTTTTTCTATTAGATCCTTTACATTTTATCATCTCTTCATCTTTAGTAATTGTTATCAAGTAGTTCCTGCTGGAAATGGTGCATTTGCTGACATTAATTTTCATTTTAATGAATCTTCCATATTTAAAAAAAACTATCTATAACGTGTACTAACAAATACAGACTTGGCAAGCGGGAGATACTTAATAATTCCATTAATTAGAATTTGGAAGACATCATTTCGCATGATGATCAGAATGCATTATCAAACCCGCCGTTCCTCCCCAGTGGGAGAATCACATTTTAAACCTCAGCTCTTCCGTTTATTGTCACAAAGTATTCAGTCTTTAATTTCCAGACTTTATATCCCTAAAGAAATGTCTCACCCTTTAGGACCTGCTTAGACTCATTATTTCCAAGGAGCCAAAAAAAGGCATAAACCAAAAATGTATGAACGCCCCCCGCCTGGCGCTGGCACGGTTCCGCTCGCCACACATTAGACGTCAAGAGTTTAAAGCTTCTGGAAATGTATTTGCGTGCTTTCATGACGAACCATATGGCAGAAAAAGATTTACATTGTTGCGGGACAATATTTATAAAATGAAATATTTGCTACGGCCAACCACATTCCCCAGTCAGAGCCAGGTATGTGCCACACTCCGGAGTTGATCTTTGATTCTTGGTTGACGATCAAAGTACCTAGAACATAGATCGCTCGCGGGTTCCTTTCACACAAAACAAATATATTTTCTTTTGAATTTGACTTAATGAATTTCCGAGCAAATTCTATGCTTCATCACACCTCTGTATTAGAAAGTTTGGAGAAAGAGAATAAATGAGACTTTAATTATATGAACTAAGTCTAGACAATCGTCCACTCAGTCTAGGTAAGCAAACTTTGCCAAAATTTGGGACCCGGCTCCGGAGGAACCGGCAGGAAGATTTATCGCCAATTTACTGTATGCCCTCACGTTCTGATTCTGAGGTCATTTATGTACAATGGAAAGAAGCTAAAGGAATGGAGAGAAAAGGGCAACATTTCCAACTAACGACTGCGATTGAGCCTAAAAGAGTCAAAGATCCAAAAAACAACGCTGAAAAAAAACGCTAAACTGTAATTCTGAGACGTACGTTTGATGCTCGGATGGGGGTGACGTCCATCCCGGGTCATTTGGGGGCCAGCTCGGGAATGGTCATTTCAGTCATGATGTGTATAACAGTCGCCGATGGTCTGAAAGGCTAATGAGGTTCGTTCAGCCCGTTCCATCAACCACATAAAATGCATCCAGCCAGTCCTGCTCCGACCCGTTAGTAAATGGCCTTTTTTCATTGAGCATAAAATGATTTAAAAAAAGCCTTTGGTACAAATTCCTGACTTCTACCTCCCATGTCGTTATGAACATGAGATCTCTGGAATATCTAAAGCAATAATTATTCTCGGAGGAATTTGCTGCATTATGGAAATTTCCCCGAAGAAAAGAAATTATAAGAAGGTCCAATTTGCTGTAACTTGCCCCGCGTCCGTGGAATCGCAGGGTATCTCAGAGGCTTTACCTGCAGGACAAACACGAGTCTGAAAACTAACCCTTATAATTGGGGAAATTGGTTTGAGTTCAAAGATACCCTTTATTTTTTTTCACACAAAAGGCAGTTTCTGATAACATACGAAAGACTGTGGAACGGCATGAAAAGTATCTTGCAAAGCAATTATTCCACCCGGCGCTATATTATAAATGATAGGATGATGAATGAAACGCAGTTTCGGTTATCCGGGGTCTCTTTGCGCAACACAAGGTCGCCCCGCAGAATATATTCAGCTCATGTCAGGATTTGATGTCTGATTTCACCTTTTTAATAGAATTTTTGTGTCTTTTAATTTCAGGAAAAGATGAAAGGAATAGTTGATGTTAAAAATGCTCACAGAAAGTTTTTGATTTTAGTGAAATGGGATAATTGCTTTTGACGTGGAGATCAAAGCTTAACTACTGTATATAGTGACAGTGACCCCAACGTCAGCGTGTCTCGACTAGACGCATTAAGCGGCTGCAGACAAGGTGTATCGGCCGGCGAGCGGCAAGTGATTGTATGAATAGTTTGTGCTTTTCTCCGGTTTATCACCTTTAATAATATTGATGGAGTGATACACAGCGTGCGCGAGTGCAGAATGGGGCGGCGGGAGCAATATGCTCATTCACCAGCTCAGATTATGATCTTATTTTCCGTTTTCTTACCCCCAGAAAATCCCAATCTGGACAGAAACAAAAGAGCTTCCAATCTAGAGCTGGAGAAAGTATCAGAACAGCATTTCCGTTATCGATGCATTAAATGCACGAGAGCCGCCGCTGCCTTCCAGAAGAACCAGACCCCGAAGAGAACCCGCATCCCCCGTCCGCAGTGTTCAAGCGACGCAATCTTTTTTCCTTGAAAAGGCATGAAATACACCTGGACAGTGTCCAAGAAAACATAAATTAAGAGGGATGTCACTTTCTGCATTGTTTGCTGCTCCAGGAGAATCTTCTCACCCTTAAACTCAGGATGTCTCTCGATCATTTCCCCTCGCAGAGAATTACGAAAATCTGTTTGGCCGCGTTTCAAACCGAGACGACTTCGCTGATAAAAGCTGCGAGGGAAACATATAATTAATCAGACGCGGCTTGTCCTAAACGCCGAGAAAGCGTAATATCAATACGAGGAAACACTCGGTAATTTTATTCACAGTTACGGGCGGAAAAGCAACCTGACACTTCACGTCTGCGGCTTTATTGAGTGAGAGTGTGTTCCTCATAATATCGCACTCGATAACCCCAAGGAAATGGGAGAGACTGGCGATTACGCTAAAAAAAAGGGAGGGAGAGGAGATAATAAAAATGAAACCTCGTTCTATTTTTAAACAACCACAATTTTAGGACTCTGATGCCATAACTTCCACTTATCCGAAGAACCCCTCCCCGGTGCTGAGACGCAAACACCTACTAAGGAAAAAAGTTCTCAAAAATATATGGAAAAAGGGTGTTTTAAACTCGCTAATCAGGGACGTAGATAAGTGGAACATCCTCCCAGGAGAGGTGGTAGAGGGTAATAAACGACTGATTAAGGTTTGAGTCTTTACAGCAGGAGAAACGGGTGACTAGACGGGGGCCGCCGGGGGACGATCTGCTGGCAGATTTCACATTTAGAATGAACTGATTTCAACAACCCAGTAAATGGCATAATTCGAGCAGATCGGGGAAGATGGTCACTTCATAAAGAAATATTACAGCACTGATGCTGAGTATGTCTGCTTAACAATTATCAGGTTTATTATAATCTTTTTATAACATTATTTATATTTATTTATAATATATACTTTATTATAATTATTAGTTATAATATTAACACCAGATTTTAAAACAATTAATATTCGTGACATTTTTATAATAATAACAACAACAATAGTAATAATAATAAAAGTGTCTTAGTTTAAAAAGAGACAAGTGGAGTTTGAATGATACCTTTATTGGCTAACTGAGTAAATATAGATTGCAAGCTTTCAAGACCTCTCAGGTCCCTTCATCAGGCATGTAAAAAAGCAGAAATTAGGAAAAGGGCGAGATGTCCCCATCCAGCACTCGACATCCTTTAGCGCCACCCAGTGGACAGAAGCAGTTATTACATCTCTGACGCAGCAATCTTTTCTACTTCTGAACTGTCCATATTTGGAGAAATTCTGTAAAATGTGAAACTGAAAGGATGACCACGAGAATCAACCGGACACAAAACACTTAATTTTTCGTACAACTACAGAGACGGCTTTAAGGATTAGTCCTCAGAACCAGCTTTCCGAACCCTAACTTTAGGGGGGCTTTACACACAATTTACGCTCATTCTATATCTCTCCTAGTAGACTGCAGAAGTGTTTTTATTCTGTTTATATACTGCTTGCCCCTCATCTCTCAGACCAGAATTTTTTGAATGGTATTGGCTGGGCAGGCGCTGATCTCTTGCTTTGTTTTGTGTATTTATTGGTCGTGATTCTAGCCTTTTATGCTTTTTAGGTTCTGCGTTCCCTTTTTTTATATTTTTTTAGATTATCTCAATAAAAGCCATTCTTCTGTAATTCTTCTGATATTAATGCCTTTTAACGTCGTATTTCTCAGCTCAGCCACATGGGGTCTCCCTTTTCCATGGGATATGTGGCGGATTGGAGAGTTTGTTGAAGGACCCCCGAAACGCCAGCGGTCACTCAGCAACCTTAAACAAAATATCACTTCAGGCCGACCGGCTGCATTAACCGCGAGTTCACAGAATAAACAGGTCAGACATATAATAAGCGCTCGCTCTGTAAATCTACGCCCTTCACATAATGTATTCTCTACGCACCGCAGGACGCTTTGCATTTGGTATATTTCTTAAATGTTTTGTTTTTGTTGAGGTAATTGTGGATATTACAGGCCGGCTGGCCAGGTGGGAGTTTGTCTGGGAACGCAAGGTTTTGTGCTTCAGCGGAAGGTGACGGTGACTACTTTACCAAAAGTGTGCTTCCAACATTATGTGTTTTTAAACTACATTATAGGGCCCGGAATTTACACAAATCATCGTACAAACCCCTTTATTTAGGGTTGGTTTGTAGGGTAACATTTTAGGGCTCTGTCATCTAAGCTGCCACACTTAGATTTAGTGCCGTTTAGCCTAGGCCTTTATCCAAGGTTTAATAGTCTCCGTGTAGCAGGTGTTTATATCGCTGCTCTGTCCCATCTTTGTTGCCATCCTGACTCTTGCCATGTTGGTAATTTCCTAAACCCTTTATGTTTGGCTCTTTCTAAAGAGCTGTCACCTTCCTCCACCTCGGCTTGGGAACAAGTGACCGGCATCATTCATGTCGACAGCAAAAGAGGCCGATTGTTTGGGGAAATGGGTTTAAGACGTGCGCTTGAATATATTCCGAGAATTAAGCTCCGCGCCGGGCTAGAGGCGCTCGCCGCGGCTGATCGGGTATTCCAAACACACGCGTGTATGCAAATGCCAACAAACACGGCTTGGACACAATCGCCGAAGAATGTTTAAGCCTTTAGAGGGATTTGTTTGGTCGCTTCTCGTCCCACAAAGAGAGGAATTAAAAAAACGGGGAACTGAATTCTGTTTGTGCAGCGTCGCTAACAATATTTATGTACCTAATAGATGAAAACACTAAAAACCTTAAAAAAAACACAAAGACCCCCAAAAAGAAAGAATTTGCGAAGGGACTTCCAGCGGGCGAAGGGGTCCGATTGGCTATTTTGATCGATGGCGGATTTGCGCTTGTGATTTGTAGCCGGCTAATTTTTCCCCTCTGGACAGAAGAATTCTCCTGTTCTCTGTTTTTTGGAAAGTCCTCTCGCTGGGAGGCTGAACTTTCCCACAGAAACAAAGTGCAAATTGTTTTGTTGGAAGTTAATCTAGGTTTTAGCAGTCACAATACGCGCCGCTGCCAGTCCGCGCTGCCGCGCTTTCACATACGATGCAAATGAAGCATTCCTCACAGCTGCGGCCGACAACAGGATGACTACAAGAAATTCTAAAACAAAGCAAGAAAAATGGGCCTTTTTTTAATCCATTCACCGAGCATGCTCCCGTCTCATTTCGGATCATGTGGTTGTTAGTAACCATGGCAACGCCAGTGATGCTGAGTACACGCTGTTCCACTCCACAAGAAGGATGTTTTTCGTTAGCTTATTGTGAAAGAAAAAAAAGGCCCATTTACATAATCTATAATTGTACAAATGCAGGACCCCCCAACATACACACAAATTTCCTATTTGCCAAAAGAAAAAAAAATCTTGAATTTCAGGAATTCTATTTTTAGAACCAATTAAAATTGTTTTGCCGTTGAAAAAAATATATATTTATTGTGCTGCCGAGATAAAAAACTTAAAAAAAAGTATTAGTTACTTATGAGAGTCAATAAACCTCAATGTATTTTTGTAACAATTTAATTACATAAAGGGATTTTACAAAGAAAGGAGGAGAAAAGTTACAACAAGAGACCGGAATCTAACACTAGAGAGTCAGAGGCTGAGATGGAACGGAAGGAAGTTTTACTTTACTGAGAGAATGGCAGGTAAGTGGAGCAGCCTCCCAGCAGAAGTGGTAGAGGGTAATACAGTGAGGGTATTAAACATGCATGGGATAGACATACGGCTCCTGAATCTAAGATGAGACCAACGAGTGATTAAGGTTTGAGTCTTTACAGCAGGAGAAATGGGCGACTAGACGGGCCGACGGTTCTCGTGCTGAGAGATGTTTGTAGAGCTTCATTTATTTATACGAAGGACATTTACTTCTCATATACCTCACTTGGGCTCTTCTTTCAATAATCTGCGTTTTATATCCTAGGACTTTGGAAAACGAGTTGCAGATATCAGGACCATGGACAGCACCGAGTCAATATGTACTAATACAGTGCACAATAAATAAAAAGGCAATGGAAAAGTGAATCATTGTTGTGATAGTTTCAGTTGTTTGGAAGTTGACATATTTAAGCCTTTTTTAAAATGTAAAAAAACCCCTCTTCTTCCAATTTAAGGCTTTGTTACCCGTCTGCAGAAGGACTCTAAGAGAATGTAAAAAGCTTTTTTATTTGTAATTGTTGACCTTCCAAGTCCGTTCACACTCCCTGCAGGGAATGAAACCTGAATACATCTGGCCCTCACAGGCACCCTGCGGCTTTCTCCTCTTTCAGTGTGATGTCACACTTTGCATCACAGATGCCCATCGCTAAACGGTGCATGTTATTACACATGTTTTATTAGATGTTGCTGTCACTTTATAGCAGTATCTGGTCATTAAATGAGATGCACAACTAGGAACTAAAGAGTTAATGCTTGTAACTGGCTCACATGCGCCGCCGGCTCCCCAGTCCTGAGGACAGCGAAGACGGAATATAACTTTAAGGTAAAAGCACAGTGTTTCCAGCAAGCCTGGAGACTTTATGTATGCATGAGTTCCCCCGACATATCCTTGAAGAGTTAGGCTTTGCTACAGGCTTGGAATGGCAGAAGTCGAGTATAAAAGGGTCAGGAGAGGTTATATGAATATATCAGCAAGACTTCACCACGACGAGAGTCTTCAAGATACATCTATGTATGAAAGTAAACCGGCTGCATCCGAGAGGATCTTCTATAATAAGCAGAAAAGGTTATTTATATTATCTGATAAACAGATTCTATGATTATCCAAAAATATAATATATAATAAAATAAATATAATAAAATAATATAATATTCCCAAATAACCCCTTCCGGTAACTTGCGGGACGTCAGGGTTCCTGCCCCAGGAGGTGAAACTCCACTGCAGACGAGTGACCCCTCGAGGGGCTCTTTTAGGACTCGTCATCAGGTTGGGGTCTTCCTCATTGATTAAGGAGGTGAAGGGTAAATGAGCTGTTTGTTTATTCCATGGGGCGAGGGGTCAGGATGTCTTTCAGAGGAATGAAAATGAACAATTCAGAGACAGTAGAGCTACTGCGCAGAGATAATAGCAGCAGCATTTTTTTAGATAATAGCGTACTCGCTGTTATTGACATTGGAGTAAAATTGGCTTTAATGACAGTAGTAACTGCCCAATGTTATTTGTAGGATGTGTTAAAGGTGCATTTAGATCATATATTCCGCTTTAAAGAGTTCACAGTAAAATTACGTGTGGAAATCAGCACAGAAAAGACGCTTTGAAGTAAAACCGCAAAACCCATCAGAATGCAAACAACAGAGCCAGGAAAACAGCGTTCGGCGGGTTCACACCTAACACCCGACTACCACAACACCCTAATCCCACCGAGGTCTCGCAGGAGCAAACCCTTCATATTCTGCCCTCAGGACCCCATCCGCAGCTCCCCAAATACCGCCAGCCCAATCACAAGTTATCTGCGTGGAAGAAGCAACTTCAAAAATATATGATTTCTATAAAACATTCCTATCCCTACGACCTTCAGAATGATACAGACCCCGCAGCACGGCCTCTGATAACTCATCAAACAACATCGGAATTTCCAGCAGGTTTCTTGTTCTCGATGGCCGGACAGACCCCCTAAATCCTAAATCATGAAGACAAAAAAACTCTGACTTTGTTACATTGGGAACAAGTGTGGCCACGGATTAGTCAAATAACTACATTGTTACGTAAGATATTATATCAGATATTTTTCTATCGTTGCAGAGACACCGAGCACTTTATTATGTCGTTCCGCCGACGCTCTATTTACTTACATTTCCAACAGAAATAGCAAATACAGAATACAGAAGTACAAAATCCTGTACTTCTCACACACAGAAATGAAAATGTCATTTTCCCTCCCCAATTTTCTGGGTCACATGTCTGGAGGGGGCTTTGCTTGGTTAAAATGTCAGTGCAATAACTTCCACCAGTGTAAATGCGGCGGCTTCGTGCGATGCACGTGGCTCTGCGATGGTTATGTAAGCGTGCACAGCGTGTATTAATCAGCCTAACAATACAGCGCATGCACGCTTTAATATGCTCGGGACCTACCACGGTCTGTGGGTTTTCAGAAATGAATTTATAATATAAAATCTGTTTCGGGTGACGGAGAGATAAAAACACCAAAATGCCCATTTTTCCCAGCGTCTGACAATAAGCCGCTGTCTCTGTAGGAGTCACGGAGTCTGCGCTTGGAAAGTCCTCACTTGCAAAAACACACATATTCAGTATATTGTATATATAGTCCAAAAAACGGGCAGTGCTTTGTTTTTAAATGTTTGTTGCGGGCCGCATTTTGGCATTGAAGTTACACATCTACCCGACACGCAGGATTCAGGTGTGGAGAACAGCGAAATTGGGTTAAAACATGGAATGTGGATTCACCAAAACGCAGGGATTTTAGAAGAAAAAAAGCAATTGCACACCATGAATAAAAACCCAGCCAAAGCGACCCAATGTATGTGCAGAATAACTACGGGGTTAACAGACTCAGAGGAACATATACAGGAGCTCTACACTGCCACCTGCTGGCCCCAACCAGATGCGCAACTGCCCTGCTATTACCCTGTGGATAATTCCCATAGAGGGGGCAGGTCGCTGCAAGTCCCCAATAGCAATTCAGCGTCACACATGAGCCTGCGCAGGGCATCTGCCGCTGTGGATTCTTTTGGGGTTTTAGTGAAGTTTCATTATCGACCGGCTACTGTCTGACGCAGGTATATTACACGCCATCAGCTGGTAACGGCGCATGTCACAGACACCTCCTCAGCATAAAAGCCTCAGTCTGAATAAACAATATATCAGTTATCATTATCTTTTATCGCTATGTGGTTCCTGGTGCATTGATATAAATGTTAAATGAGATGTACTATAGCGGGACAAACTCCTGCGTTTCTGGGAAGCTCCGTGGGGAGGATTTACTATTTATCAAAAATGGCTAAAAGTGAAATCTTTACAGCTACTGGGTCTCCTCATAAAGGGGGTCACCTTTCAGGTATTTGATTCATGAAATTACCTCAATTGGTTAATGTTTCCAAATGGTTTATATCTTATCGTTATTTAGGGACTCGCTCCCCTCGGCAGAGCTCTGCCCCTGACTTCTCCGGATTCTCGGTCCTGAATGGGGTAGAATACTCATCATGGCCGCAGAGAGGGGACACTTCAGTCTCAGGACCCGATCACTCGTCTGCCTGGATATTGTATCTGTTTATAAAATGTTAAGTGAATTTTGGACTGGCTGTGATAGTTTATCAGCCGCGAGTAAATTGATTGAACGCTTCGCATTTTATTTGCGCAGGCATAATTATCCATTGTTTTAGCTGCAGACACGAGTTTAATAATTCATGCTTTGAAAGGTCTTGGAGTTCGTGCCAACTTTGCTCATTCTGATGAGTATTTAATTAAAACAATTTCACATTACAAGCTACCGTCTACCTCGCTGTGTCCCCAGCTAAACCGCCGCGGACGAGGCTGTTTAATTAAAATGAAGACTGGAAGTGGGGGCAACTTTTAGTCCGGGGCAAACCTCACAAACTTTAAAGTTATATATTAGCTGAAAAATACACACACACTCACACTAAAATATACTCAATCACACCTCTATTACCTCACACCATTACCTGGGCCGGAACCTTTCCTTTATTAGCCGCTCAAACACTATGCCCGCAGCCATGCTATTATAGTGGGGTCATGTAATATCACATCACATGACCCCACGGAGTCCCCGCCCCCCGTGCTGGTTTGAAGAACAAACACAGAATAATCAGCCAATTAGGAAAACGTATCGAGATGGGTGCTGGGAAATACCGGGAAGATAGGTCATAAGCCACACCAGAAAAAGTGAAGTAAAGTTTACATTAAAGCGCGAGGCTTCTATGAGACTTATATGCAGTATGGTACTCGGTCCTGAACAGAAGAGACTTGCAAGTCATAATATGTTTTTTTATTCTGCAGTGCTGTACAAAATGTCACAAAATAACCCATTTTTATGTTGTGTCGGTGACTCTGTATTTAATATGTTGCCAGATGTTCTGAGAATAGCGTATTTATCGAGTCAAAATCGCCTTGTATCAGATACACAGACAGTGATTTCTGTCGCAGACACTGACATTTCAGATATGTAGGACATACAATGTAAATAATCATTAAAAGAAAAAAAGATTCCCCGTGATACATGCAGCGAATCATTTGGGGACGGCGGCGCGCTTCGCTTTATCCGACAGCGGTTACCGAGAGATTGGCTGTCATATTATATTAGGAAGATTTAACTCCGACAACCAGTGTTATCTGTCCAAGAAAAATTACACAGAGAGAAAGCCGTCGTGATAAATATTTTATAGGAATCAACCCAGAACAGAGGAACGCATTTAAAGCAGACGAGTTGGTGCGTCGCAGGGCTGGGAGATTACCCTTCACTTAGATAATTGTCTATTTATATTGTCAGCGGTCACACATCGGTAACTTTTTGTCGGCAAGAACTAAATCATTTTGAAATTCTCGGAAGAATTTCCTATACATTTTCGAGGCTCCTTCAAGAAAGAGAATTGATTTTTTTCCATCCCATCTGTTATAAAATGTGTCACTCGGATCGGCCATAGTTATATCTATAGGGTACATTTTTTTAATATGACGTTACATTTTATTTATAGAGCGCCATCAGATTTTATAGAGGAGAATGGAAATTAACAATAACATTAAAATTGACACTATCCAAAACTGACAATAAAATGAATCGACGCTGAGAGCTACTGATAATGAAGGAGATTTTTCCAAATTATGTTTAAATGAATAAAGCAGAAAAATAAAAAAAATTGCATGCTGCCGGTTCAGATTATTTGTGAATAATTAATTTGTGCATTTTGTTAAGTGAATTAAAAAATTACAATGATTTAGGACATGAGGATCCGCGATGGTTGAATACATTTTCAGAATGAAAACATTGTCCCAGTTGTGTTCTCTGATTCTCTAAGAAGAAAGGTTTAGCAAGATCTTGGTCTGGTGACTGTAATCTTCAACGGCTGTGAAGTGTTATGAAAATAATACCTATATAATATATAATATAATCCATACATAAGAAGTAACGTTAAGCAAAGTGTACAAAAAACGTTCACGATTTCAAAGTGGATGAAACATGAAAAATGGATTGGAAGAAATAACACTAAATAGCACCAAAACGTAACTAATATTTACACAACGCAAGCACCACATTCTATACGCAGCTCCCTACTCTATATAAAGCACCACATTCTATACGCAGCTCCCTACTCTATATGAAGCACCACATTCTATACGCAGCTCCCTACTCTATATGAAGCACCACATTCTATACGCAGCTCCATTCTATATGAAGCACCACATTCTATACGCAGCTCCATTCTATATGAAGCACCACATTCTATACGCAGCTCCATTCTATATGAAGCACCACATTCTATATGCAGCTCCCTACTCTATATGAAGCACCACATTCTATACGCATTGCTCCAAACACAGAACCAACCTGTGCAATCTGACGTCTCTTCTGCTCTCCAGTCTCAGCTCTCATGGCCTTTAATCGCTTACAAAACAAAGTAAATATCATGCATTAAATGAATGGCTGAGCATCATGAGAGTGGTATTTTACAGCAGCCATAGTGTCACATTATGCCCGTTTTTGTACATCTATTCATTTCAACAACAATCCCGTTTTAAATCAGTAATGCTTTCCAAAGAACAGATTTGAGGAACGCGAGTGACCGAGACACCGAACGTCGGGATGCTTTCAGTAAACAGATCTTTTGTTCAGTTCAGTGTTTAAAGCGCCGTTACCTCCCTCCTAAGTGAATAGCCCAGATTAGTCTCCTAGCAACAGAGCTTTACCTTTCCCTCATATATTACATATTCTGGGTATGAATTCGGTACAGCGCAGAGGACGAGGCGCACAGCCAACCTCCAGCACGTTTTTATTTCTATTGCAACAAAAGGCTTTGAAATGAAATACAATCTTAAAAGGGACAAAATCAATCATACTTAATATTGATTAATATTTCGCTTAGATCTGATTCACTAATATTTACGTGCATTCGAATATCTTCTTCCTCATGTAATAATTACTATTTTGGATTTTTTTTCTCTCTCTTTTCTCTAACCATTAAATGCTCTTTAGGGCTTAGAATAACTGAAAATGTGAAAGGAGCGTGTTATAGTGCATATTGGAAGACATTGTATTGCATACAGACTGGTGCTGGCATTTTTTAGTAATCGGAGGTAGAAAATTAGGCTTCTGTCTCCCTCCTGCCCCAGCTGCCTCCGCTGAAAGCAGGGAGCATACCTCTGAATGCCCCCAGAACGCTCTCAGTAGAAGTCACATTATAATCAATTGGAGCTGAGCTTCCGTTGAAATCATTGGTAGTAGTACTAACCAATTACATAAATGCTATGTGAACACATACGTTATGCTAACATAGATGCGATTGGCTGCGACTGGGTCACTTTGGGGAGGTGAGGAAGGATCTATAGATTACAGTGTTTTATGTTTGTGGTTATGTTTGTACTGCAACGATTATAATTCTATTTAAAAAAAAAGAATACAGTGAGACAGTAAGACAAACGTAAGAAGTTCCTGAAAGCCGTGAACACCCCTCCATTTTATTATACAGGGCACCACAAACAGCTATGGAAACCTGCCTCAATCTTAGAAGGTTTGTAACGCAGGACAAGCAGAACCTTTACTACAACATAACTGGCATTGGAAATGGGTGAAGAGAACAGAGCACCACCTTTAACCATTGCACCGCATTACAGACTAATCATCCCCACTATCTCTGCATTGTGCAAAATTCCCTTAATTTACACCACCCATTGGTTAATCAGAACCAAATTATAAAGAGGGTGACTTGCATGAATGAGTATAAGTACAGATCTGGTACACGAATGAGCATAACTACAGATCTGGTGCATGAATGAGTATTATTACAGATCTGGTTCATGAATGAGTCTTATTACAGGTCTGGTGCATGAATGAATATTAGAACAGATCTGGTGCACGGATAAGTATTAGTACAGATCTGGTGATACTGTCTTGCACGATGTATCACTGCGCTGCTGGAATCTCAAGCTGATATGGAGCATCCGTCTGTCTGGGTGAGCAGTTGGGTGTTGAATGGGCTCGTAAAGCCACTTGGCTGTCGGGGAGTGAAATGATCTCCTCACATCAAAAGGAGATTATTGAGTAATTTGGCAGAGGTCCTGCTCACCACACTGTGACAGATTTAACCATCTGTAATCTAAAGGAAAAATCCATTACAACATCCCCTGCCCAGAGCCACATTATGGGTGACATTTACCAGGGTTACAACGCATCAGATGATTACGTTAATAATGGCAGCTAGACCACTGGGCCATTGTGTTGGTCATTCCACACCTTTAATCCAATGAATCAATCTGTGATAGTAAATGAAATGGATTTGACCCAGCAATAAATGACGGAGGCCAATGTATTTTCATAGTAATGCTTGAGGTTATGTAATAATCATCACTGGAGTTTAGATCAATAAATTAAGAGTATATTTTTTTAGATAACACGATCACCGTTTATTGAGCCTTCAGAAATCTCTCTGCTTCTGACTCCTGATAATATTAAAGGAACAAAGTGTTGGAAAATAACCAGGAACAAAAAATAATAAAAATAACAGCCCCCTAAACCCAAGAAGTCATGGGTTAGGTTAGAATATGTTTATTCGTAGCCCAGTATTATCTCAGTGAGGTATGTCATGGCTACGCAGATGGGCAGATATTTGAGCGCTTGCGCACAGACATGCATCTCCATCACAAGAGGGTCTGTATCTGTTCTCCAAAAAACAAAAATATAAATACATATTTGGTTCCAGAGGAATAAACGTTCTCCCCCTTCTAATCCTTATTTACACCTGCTGGGGTAATTTGCAGGGCTTAGTATTGACTAGGTGTGTGTTTGCACGCTGCGTCTTGGTTATGTTTTCGATAATCCAGAAGAAGTCATAGAACGCTGCTCTGAAGGTGACTTCACCCCGCGGGTTCCTCTCGCCTTACATTCTCTGCACTTGGTGCCATCTCTGGGTGCCGTTAATGAAAGGTAACATTTGGCTTTAATATTTACTTCATGGAAAATACATTTATACCAAATAGTTAAAACCGCATCAGCATAAAATTACAACAAAGAAACAATTTCTCAAAATGGATAGATCAGGTTGCAGATACGTAACATTTCAGCTCATTCTAACGGACCTTTGTCTCAAGGAATCCTGCTTTTCCAAGAAAAAGTTACAATTTAACCAGATTGAATGTGTTTAATCCAATTATTCTGGCGGGTATTATATTAAGCAGGGTGTACATAGCGCTAACAGCAGCTTTAGGTACACATTTAACAGATGCATATGAATGGGTCCAGTAACTCTTGGGTACTGAGCAGATTTTATTAAATATTAACCAAGATAACCCGATCCATTGTATATAATAACCTCCACCTAATGTATCAGTTTGTCCTAGTCTGACAATCCTAGTTTTGTCGCACCGCTTGAATATATGTATTGTATTAAGCGCTGCGTAAATTGTTGGCGCTATATAAATAAAATAATAATAATGATATTAATAATATTATGATTATTAATAATAATACTAATAATAATAAAAGTCTGTATATAGCTTTTGTTTCTTGATACTAAGGCGATATTATGGATTGCTGTTATATCAGACCTGGTATAAATGTGTCTCGCAGCCTCTGGGGAGATCTTTAATGTCAGGCAGCTGTATAACTGATTGAGGTGCAATAAATATTTGCAGAATAATGTGTTAATATGAGATAACATATCAGCTCTCTGCATGCGCACACTAGGGCAATCCTTCTGCCTGGAATATTAGAAAACAGTTTTAATAGAAAGTGTTTTTATTTTTTTGTTACTGAAAGGAGCATCTGATGAAGCGGACATACAAGTAATAGGGTTCTGTGAGCGGGTTAAGCCGTGACCCCCTTAGATTGAATCCTGAGATAAGGAAACCAGCGAGAGAGGTGGATAGTGGGGAGGGGGGAGGGAGCAGAGGGGGAGTCGGGAGGAGGAGGCAGATCACTCCAGCAAAAACAGAACATTTGCAAATTATCCATTTCTGGTGTAACGGGGATAGAGACGTAATTACCAACGAGGACCGATAGCTTCACAGCCAACTAAGCCAAGGTAAGCGCTGGGCATTCTGTCGTTGTAGCTTTTCCACTGCGTGGAATCACAATCCCAGCTTATAAAACCTCCGACTGTAAAGGCAGATATTATGGAAAAGCCAGATCTCTATCGTCTCCCGTATCTCACCCCACCTGGTACCCTTTATGGATGCCCCCCCCAAACAGCATGCAGATTTCCTTATAGAAACTTAGGAATGTGTCAATTCTTACGATAACCTGAAAAGAAACACTCATTTTAATTTGCTGAGTATGCCTTTTGTGGAAAAACAATGTGTGAAAATGACCACTTGTCACTATCGGTGGTGGGATTATAGGTCTCCACTGGGGAGAGTGAACGTGGGGAGGTGTGCGGGAATGTCTTACAATAACAATATAATAATGCTAAGAAACATATTATAAACCTGTTCTGTCCCCACCAGGCTGAAAGGAGAATCATGACAGCCGAGAAGGCGATACCTGTCATTAATGGCAAACCTGAGGATGCTTTGGATGCCGAGGCTTCCAGCGCCAATCTGGTTCACACCAATGACAAGAAGATGAAGGAGAGGGGTCACTGGAACAACAAGGTGGAATTTGTGCTATCGGTGGCCGGGGAAATCATCGGTCTTGGGAACGTTTGGCGCTTTCCATATCTTTGCTACAAGAATGGAGGAGGTAAGAAGGACCCGCCAGGGCAATGCTGGGAGTGGGAAAAGTGCTGTACGGACACCTGAAACCTAAGTCAGATCATAGGGCGAGCCCCTGACTGTCCACTAATGGGTCCTGAACTTCTGTATTGGGGCGTTTATTTAAAGGGACGTACACATGGCTTACACCTTTACATAAAATAAATACACTAAACAGATTACGGTTATATTACCTAAATATGTTGTGTTTATTACAACTAAATAATAATGATTTATTACCATTAAATAATTCTATTTTATTAAAAATAGTTTTATTTTTGTATTTGTTATTATACACCGGTACGTCCACGCATAGAATCAGTCATTCAGTCTATAGCATTTTTACATATTTAAGCGGGCTGACATATTTTAAATGTAAAGGGGACCCTGGGATTTTGGTGCAGTTCCACTGTTTATTAACAGAAAAACAGCACAAGTGAGATTTGGGAAAGCGAGCAGCGGTATCTGTTATTGTAATCATTAAGCATAAAGACATGATGTCAGAGTGTTTTACAATCCGCCAGGGCTTGGAACTTCCTGTTTCTTTCACTTGCTTCCTGTGACATCATTGTAGTAAGATCTCTGCGGGTTCCGTTTATACAGCGATGATAACGTAGTTCACTTTTATATATCCATAGTGGCCAAATTCTTACGATATGAAATAAATGACATAAATTATTTAAAGTTGCCTTGAAAACATTCCTGTTAGCGGAGCTTTTTTTTAATGAACCCTTTCTGAATTCTGTTGATTTTGGAGATATGGTTTTGCTGACAGGAGATCACGTGCGGCGCGGTTACCGGCAGCGAGCTGTTCTCCTATAGAAGTTCTTGGCGGCCGTGTGGGTGTGACAGGGGGTGGGACTCCTGGATCGTGCGTTTTAAGAGCTGGTTCTCGATAGGCCTGTAGACCGGCAAATGACTGTAGCTGACTGTATCCATACTCCATATCATCCGCCAGTCTGAAAACCTCGTTATTTCCAGTCAGTTATTTGTGCTGTCAATGGATTATTCTGTGAAAATATTACTTGTAAATATAAAGTTGATGGTGCTTGAAATCAAATTCAAAATGGCTGTCAACGAAGCAAAAAGATGGAAATTGAAAAAAGAAAATTTTATTCATTTCTGGTTGTTTTTCTGAGTCTTATCAATGAAGACATTAAATATTTCACTGTTAATTGAAGGAAATACGTGAATTTTCTGATAGGAGGTCCTGTGAGGTGCTACATTTGGACCTTTCATCTGCAACCAAACAATAAAAGTCTACTTTTGAGGAGAGCGGCTCTGTAATGAAATGACGCATTTCCCCTAAAAAACCTTTTTAATATGTTCTTTACAAAAACAAATCTAGTCACGATTCAGCTCTTATGTTTTCAGACGGCACTTTGAGGGTCGGCTATTCGCCCTCTTTTGACATGGAGTGTTTCTGTAAATTACCTTACGATGGCAGGTAATGGATTTTAACAAAGGAAGGTGGATTAGGTTTTTTTGTATACAGCGGGGGGGGGGTCTATGATAAATCTCATACATCGCTAATCAATTAGCGCTGATCCCAACCTGGATAGTTTTAAAGCCACAAGAACTATAGGGCACATTCACAGGACAGCGAGCTGCAGATAATTGCGGTGGGAGTTTTATTTTGCTTAATTAATTGTGCAACATGAATGACCAACTTATCCCTTGTTGCTGGAGACTTGGGCCAGATTGGAATCTTTGTAACCCTTCATCTGACTAAATTTCTCGGTTGTTTCTTGGTTTATTCGAGTTGCCTTTAATCTTACAGATAATGCGGACGTTGCTTGGCTCATAGCCGTGCAGCAGTTCCTCTACATCTTGTCTTAAACATGAATATCAGAAAAACAAATTAAGTTGTCAGCGTGAGTATGAGAAGCGCTGTTTGTGTGAGTTGCTGCTGATGGGTTTATTGCTCGGAACATGGTGATTTAGCATGATACAAGAAAAGAGAGGGCAGGAGGGGCCGGCGAGGGAGAAGCTGCGGGAGATGGAGGATTCTGGTTCTACTCAGTCTCCATCATAACCTGCTGCTTTTAACTGGATAGGAATAAATGAGAGACTGGAAGGAAGCCCTGAGGTACAGCGTTAAAGGGACACGAGGGGGCTGTTCTCAAAAATAACAAAATTATTTCCGCAGTCTGTCCATTACGGCAATTTTCTTGGACATAACCCCATACGACTCCCACGGGGCTCTGCTCCTTCTATCACTGCGATCCAAAGCTGTAGCCCCATCACTGATTTTATCTCCTTATAACCAAATATAACATTAGATACACAACCCTGGTGCATGTGAACATCCTGAACAAAAACATTTAATCACGTAAAAATGTAATCCTGTCCGTATTATTTCAGGGAATGCTAGCCTATAGCCAGGCAACAGCCTCAGTGATGTCACTGTGATACTATGTGACACCTGCTTAACTTTCTACATCATGTCGTTAATGGTTCGTCTTAGAGTAAAGGTACCATTAATGCCCATCAACAACGGCATGCCCTGGTTTGGGGTTTACCATTTTTTGGACATTACGATTCAGTAACAGTTTCAGGGAATGTTTTAATTAAGATAACGTCACACGGAATTACTGCGTAGAATTAGCATTCAGTCCCTGGAAAATTGCCCTCTGCCCTCTCGTTACAATAGTTCTGTGTTTGAAGAATATTTTCACTATTAGAATTCGCCCAGAAAACTGGGAATATGGGAAGGATATATTTATGACCATTAGCTGGTTATTTGTGGCGTATAATTCCCTTCACAATACGGCTCGGGGGTAGATTGTAAATTAACATCTGAAAAAGGAATCTGGAGATAACCATCTCCCAGGTAGCGGTCTCCAGCCCGCTGGGATTTGTGTGAAGATTACTGTGAAATCAGTCAATTCTTTTATTTCTGGAGAATTCCAATAATGTTTCTTTCGAGGCGAAGCTCAATGAAAGGTTTTTAATACACTCACCCCTGGCTGGGGCCACAGCATGTCCTAAATATATGAAATGGCTGATGATGTCCAGCATGTAAGGGGTCCACTGAATTCAGCCATTGTGTGAATTGTATGGACCAAAAGACAGGTTTCCGCCTCATGAAAAAAGTCAGATTAGGTTTAGCCAATGGAAGGACACCTGTTGAGGTACCTGGTTTCCTATCACACCAGATCAGTAATCTATCGGGAGGGTTGTTATAACAATAAACGGTTGGTTGTCGGTTTTCCTCCCCAGCCACGTCCTGATATTGTCTGACTATAAAGAATATGCGCGTTTATTCCTACGGGGCTGGATTGGCTTATCCCGAAGTGTCAATAAACTCAATTTCAAGCATACCCCCGTGAAGCGTGAACATGTCAATCAAAAGCCTGATGGCTTTCAGGGCAGATATTTCATGGTTGAGACATGGGGGATGGTTTCAATTTGTAATTTATGAAATTTTATTCAACGCATCATATTCTAATTTGGAATAAGCTTTACTCATCACTAGTATTAAATCAGTTTGAGGACAGGGCTACAATGTGCAGCTCCACGAGACCCAATCCCTCTCTTTAGATCTCGGTATTTGCCCCAGAGCTCAGGACGCACCGTCTGGGGAAGAGACAGATTTCTCTATTCCCACTGACGATGTCATAGAAATCATGCGATGTGTCAGGAGGATGGTGTTCGGTTCCCCTAGGTGTACAACCAGGTTCAAAGAATGAAACTGTGCGCATTTCTAGACATGACTATCCACATGTCCTGTGTAGACGTTCTGCTTGTCCGTGTATCCGGCACGAAGACATACATGTGCCAGAGTGATTACACCACATCATTAAAGCTGCTTCAAATCCTCAAAGAACCAGTTTCACCCACATTTTCTGGCCACTTTAGTGACGTCTTCCAAAGTATCAGCCCCAGCGAGTTTATGGAACCAAAAGACGCAAGGGATCCAGCTATCAATACCCCCCCCATCCTAATACAAACCTCATCCACAGCCCTCCTTCCTATGTATATTCCGTGTGTGTTTTATATAATTTGGCATGCATGTCTGATAACCCTTATATATTCCAGGTGCCTTCCTCATTCCATACGTGGTATTCTTCATATTTTGCGGAATACCAGTGTTTTTCCTTGAGACGGCGCTGGGGCAGTTTACTAGCGAGGGCGGCATTACCTGCTGGAGGAAAGTCTGCCCCTTGTTTGAAGGTAAAGTATCTCCTTATAATTTGTAAACAATATAACTTCTATACTTCTAGAAGTGGAATAAGGGCATTTAACTCTTTTTAGGGAATGGTTAATGCCAGTAACTAGCGCTCTGTAGGATTAACACCTCTCTCTATACAATAAGCTAAGGTTTAACACCGTCGGCTTAATGACTAGCACTTGGCGTCTGAATCTTAGCGCTCTTTGCCTAATGACGGGATCTTTTTCTCCAAATGACTAGCACTGTTTATCCAGGATTTAACGCCCCTCTGAAATGATTAAAGAGATTAGTTCCACTGAAATAATCAGCTTTTTTTTACAGCTGTTTGGGGTATTTTAAATTTACCTCTCGTTATTTTATGTTTATCTCCAATCCTTCTCCATCCGCGTTTTTATGACATTAGTTTAGATTTCTTCGTCTAATGAGTAACGGTTTATAAAAAGTCTTCTATGAATGTTTAGTGTTCCTCTTTACTTTTCATTAATCCAAGCTGATCCAGAACCCGGCTCTCATTACCCGGACACGCGGGTTCTATGCTTGATAATGTATACCGGCATCACCATGGCTTTCATTAACTCTTATCATTCAAATTCTTCCCTTTAGGAATTGGATATGCCACCCAAGTCATCGAGGCACATTTAAACGTCTATTACATCATCATTTTAGCATGGGCAATTTTCTATCTATTTAACTGTTTTTCTGCTGAACTTCCTTGGGCAACATGTGGACACAAATGGAATACAGGTATATGAAATCATTAAAAATAATTCATTATTCTGGGCTTCACTGCATGTCATGAACAGGGTATTAATCTTGTTTTTGCCGTTGGAGTAGATTCAGTCGTTAGGGTGTAGAAGCCTTAATGGGGAAAGGTAAAGAATGTACGTTTTAAATATACTAAGAGGTCTACCCATTGTACAGTGCTGCGGAATATGATGGCGCTATATAAAACAATAAATGGTCACGGATGGAGACATTTTCTTTTAATAGGAACTTCCCTTGTCTCTCTTTTCCTGATTTCCCCACCAAATAAACGCTGCAGTAAATAGGCAGTAAAAATACTCTTTTCTTCTAGCTGTGGAATTCCCCAGTTTACTTGCTTTTCTTGCGATTTCCAATTGGGACCTGTGATTACATCTTTTAGGCAGGAAGCAGAACCTGATTGGATCCTTTCTGTGATTCCCCACTGGCTTTTCCACGCATGAGTGTTGGAGGGAGATATCATGGGGGTCAGAAACCAGTTGGCCAATTGGTGGGGAAATCTAGTTGAGAATCTTTAATTAATAAGGATCTTGTGAGTGAACCCCATGGATTTTAAGTGACAGGGGATGGATTATAATTTAGGGGGATGCAATGTAGAAGGCGGGTGGGTTACTCAGTGAGGGGCTGGAGTGTCGTACAGTGGCGGGGGAGGGGTAGGGTGCTTTGGGTTGTAATGTGTGGTTATCAGCAGAAATAATTGTCTTAAATCTCCAGCTTTACTACCAGTGATTTCACTAAAGGTTAGCAACCATGCGAGGGCATCGGGAACCTTACAAATATTTATGCAAATGTGCAGTAATTAGCTAATCACATATTCACTCCAGGGATATTTATAGCAATGAGGCTTTATGCAGATGAGCACTTTACACCTTATTATATATATATATATAATGTAAAAAAATAGTATCGCAGAGTATGCGGTGATACCTTTTTTATTGGACTAACATAATATTAAAATGACAAGCTTTTGAGAGTTATCCTCTCCTCATCAGGTCTGAAGCAATACTAATGTGTATATATATATATATATATATATATATATATATACATTCCAATAAAAAGCAAGGGCCTGTATATAATATTTATCATCATTAGGAAGGCTGAGCAAGTGACCTTTATATCTGGCTTTGTCAGCTAAATGTGGATTTTAAAACAAACGACACAAATCTGTATTTATATCTATAAAGATCCCAAAATAACCCTCCCAACGACATTTAATGAGCGTCAGCGCCCAGAGCGCTTCTCCAGCTGTACGTAGTAAAGGGTATTATGTGATGCCTACAGAGAATCATTCATTTCGTGCAGCATCGATGCTTTGGGACCTCAATGTGGAAATGCAGAAAAATTGAATTTCCTTCCATTTTAGTCAATGCTTTCAATTATGGACAGGTGCTAAAAAATACAGCGAGGATCTCAATCATTTCCATGCGAAACGCACATTTCTAACATTTCAAAACATAAACAAACTCTAAATATTTGGATTTTCATGTAACTGCTAGAAAGAAATGTAAACATAAAATATTTTTTCGATGTATTCATGCATTGTATCGACCTAAAGGAAAGCCTTTATCCTTTCATACATTCTCTCTGTCATGCAGACAAGTGCGTAGAATTTCAAAAACTCAACATGAGCAACGGAAGTCAGGCTTTCTACGCCAACGCTACCTCTCCGGTGATGGAATTCTGGGAGTGAGTAAATTTATACGTATATCACAATTTATATCGTCCGTGCAAAGCCAGCAGTGATTATTTCTTGAATGATCAGTTAGTGAATCTGTAAAGTCGAAGCTGTAAATTGGGAGACGTCCAACCCAATCTGTCAGACACACAGAACGAGTGGGATTTCAGAGAGCGCTGGACCTACACAATAAAACACCATCAGCGAGGCCGGGGTATGCACTGTTAGGGGCACCCAAAGCTTATGGGTTCTGTATCTGGGGTCCCTCTATGACGAGTAAACAGTAAATACGTTTTGTGCTTATAAACCCCCCCGTGGCTGCCCTATGCTGAGGGTTCTCTGTCTTCTCGTCCATACTCATCAGGTCCTTGACTTCTCTGACTTCCAGACTGAATCCCCATTTCAGTTCTCTTTATTTTTGGATGATAAAGGTGATTTCATGCATTTAGACTGTATCTTCTGGTAAACATTGGCTGTAAAGCATCGATCTCCATGTGGTCAGGTATTGCGGGATACGTTAGGGCTTTATCAGTAAATAATGAATTATGCGGCTCTATGGAGCACTTCTGGTTTGGGAAGGACCTGATTTCTACCCCTCAAAATGCTCGGATAACCGTTAATATGATATATTCTTTGCAAATATTAGATCTCCTGCTTCAGTGTTTTAAATTATAATTTGTTCTGATGCTTTGATTATGGATTGTTTTTATTTATTGGTGAACGTTTGCAGATAAAGTTTTTATTAAACACTGTTAAGGTTATCAGAACCGTCTGGGATCGGGTGTAAGACCTGCCAGGAGTTAAATAATAATCTATATTCAGGCCCCACGAGACACAGAAATGTAATCCTGTTTTACAACAAGCCCCATTGTCTCTCTCTTGGGAAGTGCTGGGTTTGGCAGTAATTAAGTATCAATTATGAAGATGAAGCTTACAGGGTAATTATGATTCCGTTTGGCCCTTAGAAGTTTGTAGCTCCCTGAGAGGGTAAAGCCAGGTCCTTACAGTCCGCATACGGAAGGTCTGTCTGTGTTTATTCCCTAGGGCAGGAGACGTCAGTTGCCCCAGGGGCAGAATTGTTCATGTCCTGAATCCTGACCAGGAAATTAAAATGAAAAACATAGAGCCCAGAAAGACAGCAGAGGCAAATAGACGCTTATCTGTCAAAATCTGTATTTCCAACAGGATTTGTATGTTGTTTTTGCTTGCAGGAGCCCAGTGGATTATAAGGCTTAACTGCCCCATCTAGTTATATCTGTGCAATAGGAATGGGCTTTAAATATCAAGAACTCTCCTATTGCTATAGTCCCAACAACTATGCAGAAATCCTAACATATTCCAACAAACATCAAATGTTCTGAAAGATCCTGTGCCATAAACCTAGCAGCGCTATAACCCTGAGATGCACGATATAAATCATATATTCTAATGTGAGCTATAAATATTGCAGGCGGGCGATGTTCGGCTGCCTTCTGAGTTAAGTGGGTCAGGTTCACTAACAAATTCGCTTGCTATTTGGGGTAGAAGTTGGTCATTTGTTAAAAAGGAAGGAGCAGTAGTTCCTTGCATGGAGCCAGTATTCATTTAAAGATGATATTCCCCAATCTGTGATTACACGATAATAATAAAATATTTAACAAGGACCACGACTTACGCATTATTTTATTAAAAGATTATTTTAAAGAAAACTTTCTGTTTAGGGCCTCTTTGATTGTAGAGCAGCCCCTTTTACCAGATATAAATGGGTAGTTATTTTCCTAAATGTACCATTATTGGGGCATTAATAGTAGTTATTTTCCTAAATGTACCATTATTGGGGCACTGTTAATAGTAAAGTATTAGTTCCACTTGTTTATGCATTTGTACTGCTCGGTACCGTTGAGTATTGTTGGATACTTAAACACACAGTTTAATTGTTTTTTGGGTATTTATATCCGTTGATTAATGTTCTTAAAGGCTTCCTACCAATAAAAAGCCAAACACGTCTACGCCTCTCACGTGAAGTCGTTTCATGGTCAGATCTTTAAATATTCACCTTCCCTTTAAGCATCCCCCGTGGTCAGATTTTCCAGTCAGTAAATGAATTTAAAGAGGAGATTGTTTTATTTTGCCTTTTAAATCCTAAATAGTGAAAACTAATTGAATCTTTGTGCAGCGGGGGATTTGCATTTCAATGGGCCGCGCAGACAAGGATCCAGGCTGGCCTTTTCCGGGACGCGCCTTGGACTTGTTTTTTTTGTGTAAATAAAACATTATACCAGATTTCCTGTTGAATCGTAGCACAGAAGGTCTCGTTATTACCGTCTTGATAAGGGAAATGTTGAGCAAAGCAAGCGAGAGTCCTTGAAATTTTCTAGAATTTACTAATTCAATACGTGTGCAGCACGTACCCCAAAACCCACGAGAGGCCACTACACATGATATTATAACTTCTAAACCCCTCGCTAGATGTAAAACATGTCTGTTATATTGTGACAAAGTAGAGAGGGTTCCATGGTGAGTGATGTGGCATCAATTCCGCTGACGTGGTTTGTGTAGGAAGAATTGAAATCATGTTGTTTTCAACAAGTTTTGAAGCCACAAATTAAGAACGTGGTTAGCGGAGCCTGTTCCCAGGGAAATGGAAGCTCTTCAAGCCTCTGGGAACAAGAGACATTTCTAAAACAACCCTTACAGAATGCGAAGTAACGAGAACACGCAGCTTTCACGATTATTTCTTTCCAGTGTTCAGCAAAAAGGTGTTCTGTGGGCTGCTTAACCAACAATAAGGGTTGCTACAAAGAATCGACTACGTTTACTCTGCTAAAGAGTAATTCTGTCCCAATGAGCTGTGCGCTTGGAGTTCTGCGGCACCGTAATGAGAGCTCATGTTCAAGTGCCAAGAAGCCCAAAATCTGACCCTTGGCTGAGGACCTCTCCAGTCTTCTTTAATCCTCATGTCTCACTGATTAGCTCTTTTCATTAATCTTAATTGGAATTGAGCCCACATCAAGCATCCTACGTGAAGGCTCAGATATTGTGTTCTCTTAGAAATGACCTAATCTGTTCCAACACTGACGTGTCTCTCATGTATCCTAAACTCCATTATTTCTCTATATGTCGGGCTTCTTTCAATGTTATCTGAAAATTATAAATTCCAGGTCCCTTTCCTCTGGCGGCATAAAAGCTACCATCAGGTTCTTATGTTTCCGATTTATATTTTATTTCTCTAATATTTAATGTCAATTTTGTAAAAAACACTGATGTCCACGTTACAAAAACATTCCTCGCTCTGAATGCTTGTAGTATCATCACTAAAAAGTAGAGATAGTCAAAAAGACACCATAGGCAGATATCTGGATATGATGGACCTCATTTACTGAAGCGATCTCTCTCCCTCTCGTGCCCTGCTCTGGATTTTGCCGAGGGCAGTTAGAGATTAGTAACGAGCAAAAGAGCAGTCAATTAATATTCCCAAAACCATTCCATAAGTGAGCATTAATGTGATGGTTTCATATGCCACGTGGTACATGCTGATGGGTCCTGGCTCAGCAACCTCTGGCTTCATGTGCAGAAAATGTAACTTAACTACTTTGTCACAGGTAGCAGATCTGGGGCTTCTCCTATGTTGTATTCTGTTACCGATTCAGTGTAATTCCCAAGTAGCCCCGGAAACATCTGAATTCTTGTCTAACTGTGTTCCATGTTCCAATGTTCTCCTGCGACGTCCTGATGCCTATCAGTCAAATAGAGCAATGGTTTCCAGATTGTCAAAGTGCCTTGTGGCAACCGACTAGAGCTTCCATATGTTGTGGCCGAGGGATTGCCTGCCTCTTTAAGTTGTTTTTTTAATAGGGAGTGTCAGGCTCTCAGGACCAAAAGCCTAGAATACGGTACAAATTCCTCACACAACCCGAAAGCGCAGAGAGAATAAGAACCTTACAAAGTATCTGAGAAAAAGCCAGGTGCTCCGTTCATGTCCAATTAGAAAAAAGATTTTAATCACCGCATTGGGGTTCTACAGATACTCCTTCCATGAGTGTTTCTCAGATACACCCGTAATGTAGACCCAATGAATATAATAACATTTTTCACTTCATACTCGACTCAGAATCACCTTCTGGGGGAAGAAATAAGATTTTAGAACTATGTTTAGATAAAATGTGTTTCATTGGTTTGGAGACAATATTTATGGAGTCTTCCGAGTGTTCAGAATTTCATTAAGCCATAAAATATGAATAATAATTCTGCATGCTCTCCATACGCAGAACCTGTTTAATAAGACGATTTGACACAGGTTGTAAGACATTTAATCAAGTTTCCCTCTCTGCTGAGATGCGCATGCTGCTGTCTGATATATCTGAATACGGCACACAATGTGACAATGACATCCGAAAGTATTCAAAACCTATTCCCAATAGTCAATAGACGGAGGTCTTACATTATTTTACTTATGGGAAGGAATAAACTTTACAATGAGCCCAGTCCATGCTTTGAACGAGGTAAAGTTGATGCTGCAGCCGTTACTTTGACATGTATTTACTTTTATTTGGATGTTTTCCAGGCGCAGGGTTCTCGCCATCTCCGACGGGATTGAACATATTGGGGAACTCCGCTGGGAACTGGCGCTGTGTCTTCTCGCCGCGTGGACGGTGTGCTATTTCTGTATATGGAAAGGGACAAAGTCTACGGGAAAGGTCAGACTGCAAATTCAGCCGTTATATAGCATCCTATTAGCTTCAGAAATACATGAAGAAATCTTTCCGCTCCGTCTCCATATTTTTAGTATTTTACCGAGACGTGGAGCAGTTCCCGTGCAGAGAATGCGACAGAAAAAGCGCTTCCCGCAAATGGAACTTTTAACTTAGGCTGCGAGACCCCAAAGGGTAACCGTATTATTGCAAAAGATATAAAACAATTCAAACCTCAATGTAATTGATGTGAATGTTCTGATTTTAAATGGGCAACGTGATGATTGATGCTCATAACTTTTTTTAAATATCATTCTTGTTTTTGACTGAATCTTGGAAAGAAATGCAGATACAAGTTAATTGTTTTAAAAACAGCACTAGAAAGACTAAATTAGAATTGATTAGCATAATAATATATTAATGCAATCAGCCTGCAGAGGAATTAATGAAGGCTTCACTGGCGAAAAGCTTTACATGCCCCAGAAGAAACGTTAATGTATACAAGCAGGGTAAGCAGTGCTGCTGGGTGCACATGGAGTGGGGCAGATAGTGGATGGGGCAGGGGCTGCGACATATGCAGGACCTTCTGGGGCGTAATAGAAAAGAACAGATATTTGGCTCTGTTGGAAACCTTGATTCGAGGTGACCAAAAAAGCACAGAGGTTTTTTTTTAAAAAAAAGACAAACTAGCCATTAAGACAAGGTTGGCATGGACTCTGTCTGATGCTCATTAACATTCGGGGCTTCTCGCAGCTCCTGTAGAAGCAGAAAACGCATAGCGTCCGACTGGAAAAGCCATTCTAGACCAGAGAACCGTTTGAGTCTAGAAGGAACTTGGTGTTTGGTTTTCCAGAGAAACCATAAAGCTGATGGCTCTTTTTTTTTTACCAAAGAGGGCAAAGTTTTGCAGGAATAAGGTCTGGGTCCTCATACTTTTTTTTCCATTAATAATTTTTTTGAATGCCCCAACCCTTCCATGAAATAATTATCTTATCACGTAAAAATGTGTTTTTTATGTTATTAAACCACCAGAGTAAAGGATAAAGTGACAGATTTATTCGGGGTTTATTTGAGTAACAAAGTTGAAAGAAAAATTCATGTTTTGTCCAAGTAAAAGCAGAAGTTATGAATCTGCTGGGAAGTTCAGTCACAAGCCCTGTCGGGTGAACATGGCCCAGAATATTTCCAATTAAACAAAACGCCTCTACCAAGACACTCACCGAGCCCTTCATGTAACCTGCCCGAAGTACGATAGCGGACTGTAGACAAGCAGCCGGCGTAATAATTATAATCAACATCTGATACACCATCGTCTGCTATTTATACAACTCCAGTTTAACCAGATATCACCGTCTGCCGTGTTTATAGACTTTTAGTTAAAATGTATTTTTCTTTAGTAAGTCTCACAAAGCTAATGGATTCAATGAGGCGAAAGCACGTGGTTTGGGAAGAGAGGATATAAAGATGTGAGAATAAAGAAGTTGTAAGGGGCCAGGAAAGGAAACCAAGGAGTAATTATTATATCTTTTCAAGTGCTTTTTGTTTCAACTTGAAGTGACGGCAAATAATGGTGGCTCCATGGCACAGCTTTAGCAGTCAAACGAAGATTGATCTCTGTATTCAACAGAATAGTGTGACCGGCACATGAGGTGCATGCAGAATCCCCTCTCTTCACACGGCAATCCACAGCCCGCCCAGCATGCGCGCTCTCCGAGAGCCCGGCCCCCCGGCAATCGGCTCTCATTATCGCCCCTTCAAAAGGTTTCATGTAACTACGCTCTACGCAAGAGCAGTGCATGTAACCCAATCTCGGTTTTATTATTTGCTAGCTGTTGAAATCTAAATGTAAACATTTTAAGTATTTTACTAAAAAAAAAAAAAAAAAAGACGGACAGCCGATGCAGATGGACAAATTGGACGCAACAACTGAAATCTATCTACAGTAATTATGGTAAAGGAAATATAAATAAAAATAAATACATCATTTAAGAATAAAAATATATTTACCTAATGTTACTACTGACATTTACTACGTAGTGATAACAGAAAATGACTGCTTTGCACATCAATAACAGGCTTAGAAGGTGTGGGGTCTGGCTAAATGGTGCCCTCATTCATTGGCGTAGACACATATTGTGACCCCAGAAGCCCAAGCAGATCTTTCCAACGTCAATCCGCTGGGACTGTGTAAGTCGCCAATGGAAGGAGCACAGAAAGAACACCCGGGGGGAAGATGTGTCTGCGTTACGTGCAACTGCGTGCAAAAACACTCCGCTCACCACCGGATATTGTGCAATAGCCAAAAGATACTCTTTAAAATGACCCAATACTAATAAATTATCCAATCCCATGCTTTCTAATTTTTATTATTTCAATTATTTTTATCGTGTTCTAGATACAACTTAACTAAAAATTACTATAATTTCCTTGAAAGATAAATAAGCAGACAGATTTATATAGTAACTGTATGCTTTTTGAAAGACAGCGGTCGAAGGATCGAGTTGAGAAACAGATTTCTAGCAGTAAGTGGCAGATGGTGCAGATGACGAAGTAAAAAGAGAAGCATTTTCTTCAGCTGATGTTCAACAAAATTATAATATAGTTTTGCTGAAAACAATAATAAAAAAACTGACATTTATCAAAAAAAAGCAAAATCTGCCTGTTGGATCCCAGAAGAGCTGTAACGGGGAGTATTCTCGGTGCCGTGTTATATGTTTCATTTGTAACGGGTTATACGTTAATGAGATCGCTGCGTTAATCGTATGAATTTATGGTTTGCGGTAATTCTGCCAAATGTTAGTCCTACAGCCCATAAAACGCTAACTGAACTACCTGCCTTCTCTTTAGAGCAAAGTGCAGGTGCGACATTTCCCAGCATAGACTCATGTCTTGTAGTCTGCCCTCGATAAATCTATATAGAGCGCGAGATCCTGGAATAGAACATGAACGGGTTTTGCCGTGACATGTTTCTTCATGGTGTAAATTCTTCAACTTCCATAAAAAAAATCACACATTTCCTAATTACGAGTCCTGAAAAATGTCCAGTTTATGCACCCACAGACTGCAGCTCAATTCCCATGAGAGCCTCTTCAGGATATTTTTTCGGGATATTTTCTCAGGATATTTTTTCGGGATATTTTTGGAATGATACTTTCGTTAGATGCTCAGTTAATGCTAGGATTATTTTTCGCAGAGGAATGTTCAATAACATTTCACCATAACGTATCATCATGCATTTGTTTAATAAGCAAGATGAGCCGATTTATTTCAGCGGAGCCTCCGGGTGAAGAAGTGGAGTCGCAGCAACAGATCAAACTAAATGAGACGTTTCTTTGCCTGAAACGTTTCCGCGGGTTCTCCGCTGCAGCCGGCTCTGTGCTTTGTATCGTTTCACAGAGATATTGACAGAATGATATAATCCTCGCCCCACATGTTAAGACTTTTTTTGGGGGGGTGGATGAGAATTGCCTCCGTTTGGGGGACAAGCAATCCAAATCTGAAAAAGTCCCCCTGTGATGTCCTCTGTGGGAGTATTTTCTGCATTCTGACTGTAATTTATCATTTTTATTACAGTATTATCATGATTCTATCATTATTATATCACTTTTATTATTGGCCTTTTCAGTGTTTTAGATCATTTGCCAGAAGTGTCTGTGTTAAGGATTAGAACTAGAAGCAGCTACAGAGTTATGTGGGTGGATTGGCCGCAGCGCTGGCCAAAATCCTTAACTATCAACTGTAAATGCAGCAAATGAACCCAGAACGTGGTAAACAACTTCATTATAAAAAGCAATAAACAGCATCTTCTGTGCTGGCGCCAACTCCATCCCCACTTATAGTCCGTTCCATAAGATGAGTTATATTTTAGCATTAAAAAGCATAAAAACCTTGTGATTACATCATCTTCACATGAACTTCTTTAAATTGTTTGCATTAAACTAACGCGGGTTTTGTACATTTCAGACACAATGTTATTTTCACAGTGCTTTCAGAAATATTTTGGTCGTTTTTATCTCATGTAAAAAGAATGAGCTGATCCGCTGTCCGGCTCTCCATGTTGTCTTTAGTTGTGTACAAAGTGATAATGACAGAGACCGGCAGCCACAGTGCAGTCGGCGACTCGCTATGTTGTGTTTTATCCACGTGTATTGATGTTCTCTTATTCGGTTGCAGGTGGTGTATGTCACAGCCACGTTCCCCTATGTAATGCTGATTATTCTCCTGATCCGTGGGGTCACTTTGCCCGGTGCAAGTCAAGGAATAAAATTCTACCTGTATCCCGATTTATCTCGACTGTCTGATCCCCAGGTAGGACACTGAGCTTTATTGTAAGTTATCAAAACAGTCCTTCGTTACCCCAAATCACTAAGGAACTCAGCTCACTTATATACCAAGCCTCCATGTGTTCTATATTGGCCCACGTGTTACAACTGGCCCACATGTTCTATACTGACCCAAGTGTTATATACTGACCCATGTGTTCTATACTGACCCAAGTGTTATATACTGAACCATGTGTTATATACTGAACCATGTGTTCTATACTGGCCCACATGTTATATACTGGCCCATGTGTTATATACTGACCCATGTGTTATATACTGACCCATGTGTTATATACTGAGCTGCCACAAATCTCCAGTCTTCTGCCACAGATCACTTTGGACATTTTGCTGCCAAGTGGAGTATTTTCTCAGCTCAGTGCATGAAAAATAACTGCAACTAGCATCAAAACACGGCTTTTTATCACTTTCCATTCAGTGGTGTTTTATGGGATACGCTTTATATAATGTCTTGGTTGTCAATTCTGCTCTTGTATCCTTTCTGAACTAAGAAAAGGGTTAGTCGAAGTATTCACAAACACCGGCACATGGTGACTAATTTAAGCAGCAAAATAAAGTTTTTGACAGAATTAGCATTATCTTTTAAACAAATTATTTTCGATTATCCAGAGACTGCAGTTAAATGCATGTAATAGCGATATAATGATTCTGATGTATTGTGACAAATGAAGTGACATTGTTACAGAAAGTGGTTACAAATTGTCACGTTTCAGAGGCCCTGAATATCCATTTTGTAAATTCTGGGAAGCGCATGCTTTTGGAAACCTGCCATATGCATAATAAATATCTGACATTTACAGCGCCAAACACTAACCCATCAATCAAAGGGGCAGCTCCACACCGAACACAAACATGATTCATTTCCCATTAGAATGGATATTATGTTTTATATTAACTGTGTTTAAAGGAGCTCATAAAACACCAGCGCTGGGAACGCGTCACCCGTAGGTCGGGAGGTTGGTGCAGGTTGGAATACGTTGAATCCAACATTCTTTGGATACATTTAATGAATAGAGGGGTCCGCCAAACAGCTGCTCTAAGCGTTGGTGGTCACGAGAGGCACGTTGATATGATTGATCTTAGGCTCGATATAAATATTGTATAGAGGGGAAAATATCGCCAGAAGTTCAGTAAATTAGGAAAAATGCCATAAAACGTTTACAACGTTACAGGATTCAGGAAAAAACAACTCCACAAAACGCTTTACCGCAGAATATTTGTGTCAAACAGACCGGATTCACACCAAAGTGCCAAATAAAGAGTTGGCCCCTTATTACCATTTTAGGGGCAGAGGACACTAATCCATAACACTCTGCTGCCCACAACCGCTCACCTCATCATTCTCGCACCATCTTTTACGACTCGACACGAGGGATAAATCACCCCAGATCTTCTTCGCAATTTCATTTCTCTAAATTGAGATATATGGAGTTGGTTTTCTCAATTCTACGTTACACGGAATTATTAACGATACAGCTACTGACCTCACATCAATTTATACAAAAGTCATTCGCTTGTAAACTATTCAGACCCCAGAACCTGATCTTGGGAGAGACGTTCCCATCTCTTTCCAAAATGGGCTCAGCTCATAGAAATAAAAGGTTATCTGTATCAGGAATTTATGTATGAAGCTGGCAAAGGCCAAACTTAAACACAAGGGTGACTCCAGGGCTGGGGCATTTGTGGCGCATGAAGAAACTTGTGACACAAAGATCAGAGTATCTGCCCCCCCCGTCCCTGGCCAAACATAATAAATACATGTATCATATTTAGTGAATGAAATCTATTTCTATTGTGACATTATGTGATTTTTATTTTTTTATTGCTTTTTTTGCCTTGAAACATTGAACTGACATAATTTTAGTTAAAACCCTCATGTTTTAACCAGACATTCTGATTATGTGGTTTAGCGGCTGTAAAGTAGGAAGTTGGAAAAGATCCGTGGTTCATGTTTTATTTCTTCTAGGGAGTCGGTGAAAAGCAATTTAATTAAACATGGTGAAAGTGAAAGACTCCATAAAATGGGAAACACACAATAAAGTGGCTTTTGCATTCATAACGCTTTCCTGAATGTGATATTAAACTCCATAAAAGGCACGCCTTATACATTAAAGTTGCATTGCCCGTCTTTACTGTTTAATAGTGTTAAAATTAAATTAACCCCAGCCAGGTGTTATTTCATAGACGGCACCCGTTCCTTTAAAACATATGCCCCTGTGGAGAGGCAATGTGGCAAGTTACAGAATGTCAAGCGCCCCCTTGTGGACATAAAACTGATATTAAAAGTTAGCCCAACTTGGGTTCGCATCGAATTTCCCCATTTTCTCTTGCTCACTTTTTCAGTTGACCTATGATTTTCTGCTGGCTTCCAGTTCTATTAAAAAGCATGTCCGTCAAAAGATTTTGCCTTTTCCAGCAAGTGGTGAATGTTGAGGGTGTAACGAGCTGTGTGTTATTCAGTATGACAGCGCAGGAAGCGTTTAACGCACTCAGGCAAACCAACTGCAGTCTCGGTGCTCCCCGCGAGATGGAGGGAGAAACACAATAAGCTTGGAAAGGAATAACGTAAATACGTCGCCAATGCAGAGGGGGTTAACATATATAAAAATCATATATAAAAAACCCAAAACAGAATGTAGGAAGTTGGGTCATTTCACAAAACTCCACAAAGCCAAATCCACAGTGCCATTTGCACCCTGCCAGCGGCAACTCCTTAGCTCCTTTGTTGGGTAGTCGTAAAAATGGAAACAATTTCTGGGTTAGAACTAAACATCTTGTTTTTTTTTACTTAGTGCTTCGCGTGATGCAGCAGAATCTGAATTTATATACATTTATTGTGATTTAACAAAATATTGCTTTCCAATTTGTCTTCCCAAAAAATCTGGCCATTTGTGGACCAGATACCAACTACTGATCCAGCAGAACCTAGATGTCCTTATGATACATCAGGAGTAATATGGACTTAAATGGGATCATTTCTTAAATTATCCTGATATACATTATTAACGGCCTCCCAGCAGAAGTGGGCGACTAGATGGGCCGACGGGGGCTGATCTGCTGACAGGTTCTATGTTTCTATTAGCTGGCAGTGTTTATCGGGACTAATATTTTATGCTTTTTGTTACGGACGTCGGACTAATCTTGGACCTTCACATGAGTTTGGCCGGCGTGTACTTCATTCTGTCAGTTCAGAAGGAATATTTACCCCTTGCATGTGTTTTTGTGCCCGCAGGTGTGGGTAGATGCAGGCACTCAAATCTTCTTCTCGTACGCCATCTGCTTGGGCTGTCTGACTGCCTTGGGAAGTTACAATAACTACAATAATAACTGCTACAGGTATCTGATCTCTGATGGATGACATTAACCATTAAACCACAACTGTCAAACTCACTGGGTGGGGAGCCGGCTTGAATCCACAGACACCTATTCAGGGGCCACCATTTGTAAATGCGCTTAGTTCTCCATAAAATAATAATATTCACAGTAGTTATGTGAGACATAAATTCAGAAAAATACCTTTTCAGTCTGACCCTCAGCATTCACACAACTCAGAACTCACAGCACTCGCAGCCACTCACAAAGCTCCCAGCACCAGACATGCACTCAACATCTGTATAAATGCTTCCATAATAACCACATTGAGAATTGTGCCATCCAGGAGAGTGGGGGCTCTGTTCTCAACAACCTCCGGCTCGTGTACATGTTGACAAACGCTACAAGCCCAAGGGAACGGCTAGAATGAGAGGCAGACGAGGAAGAGGCAGACGTAAGGGGAGAAATAAAACACAGGCATAAGTATGCACTAAGGCGGAGGGGTAGAGAGAGAACATGTTACAGAGAAAGACAAAATGGCTGAAGGGGAAAACAGAAAGGAACAGATCTGACAATGTCCGATTCCCACCAGTCTTTGTCCAGCTTGGACACTGAGGTGGAACAACACTTGTCCAAAGGAGCCTCATGTGTCCTGAGTTTTTAAAGAGGTTGCCTGATTATTCTGAAGAAGGCTATGGCTTCTCCTTAGTTGAAAAACCACACAATGATGGAGGGGGGTAGATCAGGAAGGGGGGGTGTCATTTTCATTAATTTCTCATTAAATGCGAATTTACTATCTGCGTATTCTTCCACAGAGACTGTCTTCTGCTTTGCTGCTTAAACAGTGGCACCAGCTTTGTGGCTGGTTTTGCCATATTTTCAGTCCTTGGGTTTATGGCGTACGAACAAGGAGTGCCCATTGCCGAGGTCGCCGAGTCCGGTAGGTTTATCTGCCGAGTCCTACACTCACGTGTCTCACAGCATCAATAAAAAGACGCGACCGCCAAACTTCAATGTAAAATCTCTAATAAAGCTTCAACCTGCAACTGCTAATAAGACCAGTATCTGGGATTGCATTGAAACTGTTTGCTGCCAGGAGAGAAATTATCCTCAAATCTGACCTGAGAGGTTGGGAACCAGACACATAAAAATGCAGCTCTATAGAAAACCCTTAATTGGCAGAAAGTGATTCCCTGAAACAGACCAAGATGAAAGGTTATGGAAAAATAAGATTTATGGGCTGTTTTCACAGGAGGTGAATAATAAGTGTTTGTTGGAGTATCATTCACTTCCATTGACTCTTTTCACAAAAACATTAGCTTTCAAGTTTCCATCAAAAAAATGAACCCCTTTGTAAATCTGATTTAGTTACTAGCGATTCCCAGCGCTGCTCTTCGGGTATCTTCCTGCTCAATTGACTTTCTATATGTCTCTCTCTTGGCTTTTGTGAATTTCCTGCACTTGAACTCTTAATTTGCATCTGTCAGACAGGCTCCGATGGCAAGCAGACCACCCAGCACCCATTTCACGCTGTCATTGTTCCACCAGAGGAGCAGAATGCACAGACGACCATGAAAAGGGGTTTCAATTGGTGCTGAACATTATAGAATTTCATGGAATTAAGCAAATCGCCAGTAGGCTGGTTATGTGATTAGCAAACGTAGGGTTCTAAAAGCAAACATCAATGGAGAAAGTATCAATATTAGATGTTTTGTCGAACCAAATACAACGCCAACAAATGTATCTTTAGCTTGACCACCTCCTTAGGCTCAGGTCGGAATACCCACTGATGTATGATATATATATATATTCTGTGGCCCTTCATAGACCATTTTAAAGTTAACGCCAACGAGTTTGGCTTTATATTTCAGGTCCAGGTCTGGCGTTCATAGCTTACCCGAAGGCTGTCACCATGATGCCGCTGGCCCCTTTGTGGGCTGCCCTGTTTTTCATGATGTTAATTTTCCTTGGGCTTGATAGTCAGGTAAGGAAGAAGTTGCTGTACAATAAACATACCGTTAACACACGCAGACCTGCGGGAACTGAGATGTTACTTTTATGTGTTCAGTTCGTGTGCGTGGAGAGCCTGGTCACCGCCGTCGTGGACATGTATCCAAACGTGTTCCGGAGAGGCTACCGCAGAGAGTTATTAATTTTAGCCCTCTCCATTGTATCCTTCTTTCTTGGGCTCATAATGCTAACAGAGGTAAGACTTTTATTCGTCATATTTTTGTGTGTATTTTCGCTGTTTTTGTCACTAAAAGATTATTTATGTAAAATTGATTTAAAGCCAAATGATTATTTTTTTGTATGGTTTGTTTAGTGTTACAGTTCCGTAAAATACAATACAATTGTTTGCTCTTCCAAATGTTTATTAGGAGTTCCCCTTTAGACTGGACATTAAAGTAGCCGTTTTTCTGTCTTTTAGGGCGGAATGTACGTGTTTCAGTTGTTTGACTCGTACGCTGCTAGCGGGATGTGTCTGCTCTTTGTTGCCGTGTTTGAATGCGTCTGCATAGGCTGGGTTTATGGTAAGTGCAGATTATTACGTGGTTACAACTTTCATCATATTTAACTTTGTTACAAGGGAATCGCATCAGCCTGAGATGCATTTGGAGTAAACGCAAGAAACAGACCCCCAGACGTCAGAAGAACATCCAACATCTGGGGTTATACCCAGAATATCGTAACGGTGGAGGCAGGGAACGCAGCAACAAGAGAAATAGTTCAGTGGAGATAGAATACGTCTCAGCGGCATCGCATTCCCTGTGTGAAAAAACCACTCAGCCGCTGCAATCAGCATTTTAGTTTCCGGTTTGAAGAGTAATTAACATCCTTTCTCGTGACTTCTAGGAAGCAATCGATTTTATGATAATATTGAAGATATGATTGGTTATCGGCCATTTGTATTAATAAAATGGTGCTGGATGATCTTTACCCCTGGAATCTGCGCAGTGAGTGCACTAATATTATATTTATTAGCTGTTTTACATTGTTACATTTTTCTATAGTTTTTTTCCAAACATTGTTACATTTTTTTTCTATAGTTTTTTCCAAAATGTTACTTGTTTATAAGAAAATAAATAAGATGTCTTGTGTTGCTTCTTCCAGAGTATCTTCATATTTTTCCTTGTTAAGTACAAACCTCTGAAGTATAATAATGTTTACACGTACCCGCCGTGGGGCTATGGCATAGGATGGATGATGGCTCTTTCCTCCATGGTCTGTATCCCTTTGTGGATTTTAATAAAAGTCTGGAAGACGGAAGGGACTTTTTTAGAGGTAAGAACGCCGTTCCTCCTCCCAGCTGCATCATTTTATCTTATTTTAATAACATTTCATTTTGTGCGTTCATTAATCCGTGAGAGAGAGGGAGGTTTTAACTCAGCTTTTCATAAAAGTCTATCTGGACAAGGATTTTATGGAATGATAATTAGAGGAATTAATAGTTACTAAAAGTATTAAACATTTTGGGGCTGGTGCAGTTAAATTGTAATCATTTTTAAAGTTACACATTTGTATTCGGGCATCATAAGAGAACAAATAAAATCACGTATTGTCAAGATATTTTATGCTTCCTTCCCTGAAACTTAAAAGGACAAATATTGGCATTTTCATTGAAACGATAAATTATCAGTTAAAACTTACAAATTCCCATGTGCCAGAAATAGAAATAATATTTATAATGGTGATTTCTCAAAGAAAACGTTCTTTTTAGCCAAATAAAAGCAAATCTTTGACTGTTAAGTTATTCCCAAAGCGCATCATGCGCGGCCTCTCAATTCTTTGGTAGAAATAAGAATTTTTCCGTTCTGAATTTCACCCCAAAGCCCACGTTCTTTGTTACAGAGGTTGAAGACTTTGATCCAGCCCAGCCCGGAGCTGAAGATGAGGGGGAAACTGGCGGCCGACGCATGCACCAATGCCGTCAGCGAGTGTGAAACGAAGCAGGACGGGAACATCTCTGCCATCACAGAAAAAGAAACCCACTTCTGAAAGGACGAATTTCTGGCTGTTTTGTAAAATAAGAGTATAAATGAAAAATATTTCATTCAACTATAGAAGTTTGCTTGTTTCGCACAAATTTTAACAGGTTCATTTTAATGTGCACATTGTATAATTGGTTAAAAGTGAGTTTTTTAATTGTTATATAAATGACTTATTATAAAACAGTATTGTACTGTCTTTTTAGTGCCGATTTGTAATATTGTGATACTGGTCACTGTTTTATAGATTATAGACACATGTATAGCGTGTTGTCAGATTTTTATACTTGGATTTTTGCGGCATGGTTGTTTCTAGAGGTTTTTGTCCTTCCCTGTCCACCTCCCAGTCCACTCATTCATATAATGTGAGTCTCAGAGCCTGTCTACCGACTTGCTTCAAAGGGTTTAATAAGTATTTATCGGTGATAATTTGTTATTATTATTTCTTGTGTAGAGGAGGGCTAATCTTTTCTGGGGTCTTTGCACATTAACCGGGACAGCTATATATATAGTAATGTTTTAACGGATTGCCATCTATGTTTGCAGCAAACACTCACAGAGAGGGTTATGTACGAAGAGTAATCACGGGGCAAAGTAGTAAAAGTGAATGAGGAATATTCTATTGGTTTCTATGGTGATTGCCACTTTTAGATCCTTGCACCACATTGGCTCTTTGTACATAATCCATTGCTATATAATCATAATAACTAATATCCTGCAGGAACACCGAGCAAAGAGCCGGGTATTCCCTACCATTACGGCGTGACTCTCACATCGGACGCCACAATCTGTAACATTAAATCAGGTGTTAAAGCACAAAAAGTATATAACGGATTCGGCGAGGTGTCTACGAAAGGTTAAATGAATGGACTTGTGTAACATTGTAACACGCCGTGTAAACAATGTGTACCAAGCGCTTCTGCCTTCTGTTGGGACACGAAAACAACGCAGGTTTCAAGCCCCAAGAACCCCAAAGCTTACATAACAAACCCTAAACCCATGACTCACACGGGTCATGCAAATCTATCAAATACGTGGTTTGGGTTTGTATTAATCTGAAAAGAATAAAATAGATTTAAGTGGACACATTCTCACAATAATAATGCACAAAAATATTAGTGAAATAATGAAATGTATTGGGGCGCCTAAAAGGCTCGACTCGCATAACCGTCCTTATTATATCCGATAACTAATCCTGTGATTCTATCTAATAAACACTATAAATGAAAGCTGAGCAGAACGGGGAAATAATTATAACACAAAAAGTCGTTCGAGAGGCTTCAGGAAGTGTATTTTGTGCCAAATCATTCAAAGCAATAGTCTATATTTTATATATACATATACGTACATATACATTTATATTAACATACCAATACATAACATATACGCGTTCAAATAAACCCAGACAATGCGACGGAGCGGGACACATATCAGCAAAATTCGAGATCCTTTTGGGGTCTTAGAAACATTGAAGTGGGATTTCCTCGAATCTAAATCCAGTTACTATTCTAGGTGCATCCACTGGATGCGTTTGGATTATAAGTAAATCTTTGTTCACCGATGTTATATTATATTGTGTGTATATATGATGATTGTAAGATTTATATAAATCTGTAATTCTGGCAATCATTTGAACAGTAAATGGTATTTAAAGATTTACTATATGGTGTATCACGCTCAGTAATAGCATTGTACGTTTAATTCCGTCAGTAATGGCAATTTTAGAGACAGATGACAAAGGGAAACTTTATTATTCAAAAAAATACTGTAAATAAACACAAAATGGACAACATTTTCACGCCATTATATTTGAAACTAGACTTGTTATTTTTTTTAAAGAATACATTTTGTGAATATATTTTAGATGTCTGCTTTTTGTTAACAATAACTGATTTTTTTTTTAAACCTTATCAATGTACAGTATGTAGCGATTGTCACAATAATAAAAAATAAACATTTTTACAACCGTTACATGGAAATGTCGCCTCCTTATTGAATTTTCAAGGTTTGGGTTTATCTGATTATGATTCGTTTTGCTAATTCTGTCTGAAATAAAGTGGAGTTTGAATGATACCTTTACTGGCTAACTGAATAAATATAGATTGCAAGCTTTCAAGACCTCTCAGGTTCTACGGCTAACACGGTACCAACTCTCATCTGGAAATAAACTGGACATTCACAGACTAGATAATAAACAGCCTGGGGTTATTCACATACATTAACATATAGATTTACTAGTGTGAAACCGTTGGCTCGTGTACATGTCCAAATTCACTGAATGGTTTTTCTATGAAATTTCCTTGTAGAATTTGTTTTTATAAACAGTATGTGAGAAATATTTGTCATTGTGGTGACTTCTGATATGAAGGACAGATTACGTTGATGATATATTTGTAAAATGAAATAAAATAAATAACAATCTTATCTAATCAAAGTTTATCTGCCTGGAGAGCAAATCTTTGATTTTCCCGTGTTTACTTTTTAGAGACCCTTGCTTTTAAAACAAAATATTTTTATATATATATACTGTAAATATAAATTGTCCTGAGGGTGACATTGTGAGCGCCACCAGCTGGTCTACTCTGCTTTCTGCTATCTTAATTACCATTTTCTCATCTCAAGCATCGCAGACAGGAAGCATTTGCGACGGAGTTATAGAAATGTAGCGTTATTTTGTATTTTTTGCAATTCACACTAAAACAACAAAGTGTTTTAGAGAATGAGTTAACTGATTACCGTGGTACGGTATTTAAGAGGTTACTATGTCACCACAGTATGTGGCAATCAGAACATTTTCATTAAGCCAGAATACAATTAGTAGAATCTAATTGGTGAAAAGAATTTCAGGTTTGTCCCTTAAAATTACATCCGCTTGCATCCCTTCTTCTCCCTGTCTGAGAATGATTTCTGTTATATTTTATCACAAATGAAACAAACATCAAGGTCTAAAAAAGCCACAAAGTGAAGGCTGAAAAATACTCCTGCAAATCAGATCAATTTCTGACAGCTGTATTCGCTCTAATCCTCTGTCTACTCTCTCCATGTCCTTCTAGCATTATTGGTAACTCGTGTATTCATTGCACACCCCTCTGGCACACAAATGGTTAAAGTGGGCGAGACCCTGCAGGATGATGAGAAAACTGGAACGGGGCAAAAATGGGAATGGAGCAAGCTTTGTGCAGACTTATTTCCCCATTCCTTGCTCATTCATGCTCATTCATGCGCTAAGTTGATTCACCTTAGAACATATTAATATTTGTATTGCTATTATTTGTTATTGATTTATATAGTTCCATCATATTCATGTAAAAGGACATAACAAGCAGCACATTAAATAACAATTTGAACAGAAACAAAAGGTGAGGCCAGCCCTCCGAGTTTACAATCGAGAAATCCTTACAGCTGTGCCAGCAATATTCCCAGAATATAATCACCTCACTTTCTGAATATAAGAGTTTTTTGGAGTCTTATGGGTAATCACAGCCCAATCCCCATTCAGTCAAGTAAGAGTTAATTGCACGTCTGAGCATGCAGCTTATTGCGTATGGACAGATCTTCCAGCAGTCATTAGATGGCAGCATTCACCCAGCATACCCAGGGAACTGTACGACCGGCCTGTGTTATGAAGCTAAACTCACAGAATCACCAGCCAATCCCTACATGTGCAGTGGGAGGATGTTTCATACACCTGACGGTATACCCTCTCTATACCGAGCATTACGGGGAGAGAGACTAGCGAATGTGATACAATTTACTGCAGCAGGTGAATCGAACGCCCCAAACCAGCGGGGGGCGACACAGAGACACAACAGAATCAAATTCCAACAGTGCCGGTCGACGACAACATAATGTAACAAAATGGCAGAAATGGAAGAAGACAGCCCTGCTAGCGGCATCTAGAACTCTTACCTAATGTGCATCGGCTGGTTATAAATCACATACTTCCCAAAAAATCAGCGCATATAGGCACAGAAAACTGAAAATTCAGTGCCCCCTTAGTCTTGTTAGATACAGTTTATTACAAATTATTAGCAAAGTAATAAAGGTTCTAGACGCAGCATGCGTCCGTGTGAATTGTTAAAGCAACTGCTGGTGCGTCGGCCGCCATGTCTGCAAATAAGGAGCCATCTGCCTAAGACACAAATATAAACGCAATGAAAAATACATCATAGTTCAGAAAGCCATTAATCCTCTACGGGCCGACGTATCAATCTGGAGCAAGGCGATTAAAGTGGGATATAAGTTTGGTGACATTCTTCTCTGCGTTGCTTTCGTATATTTAGGAGATGCTCCTTTTTATCACTAATCAGAAGCTGAATTTGGTACTTGAATGAAGAGGGCATACAACGTGACGGTATTTTATTAAAGCCTATGGTCTTGGTTATGTTTTCAGTAAAATATTATACTCAGGGGTAGAACGTTACCATAAGGAATGGCAGATTAATAAAGCGCGTCAGAGGAAGTCCTAGGAGAGCAGTTAGTTTGTGTGAATTTACAGACTGTGTCGCCGGCAGCCGCGGCTCGGAGTAAAATCATTTCTATTACTTTTCAGACGGGAGCCCAGAAAGGGCAGCCAGCGACGCGCAAATTAATGTGTCAATCACCTCGCGAGCGGAAATATCGGCAATTCAGATGTTTTTTTAGTTGTTTTTTTTTCTATCTCTAAATTCCTCTTTACTCAGCAATCATTGTGACAATGCAGCTTCTCATGATGAATCTGTTTGAAAAGAGCGAGATTTAGTCTTGTCTTAATTCCAAACTTTTCTCAAAATGTTTGTTTTTATGTGCCCAAATTATACCCCATAAGTATGGCGCCGACCTCTTTCTGACTCCCTGCTACATTTCATGAAGTCAGATCTATGAATTCTGCTCCTTCATGCGGCGGCCTTCTTGTATTCAGATATAAGCTTCCCGACAATCACTAAACATTGCATTTACCCCGCCGGTGCACCTTCCCATCTGCCCCAGAGCCTGAGCCTTGCACACAATACTTTCTGCCCCTACCCCTCACCCAGTTTATCCCAGTCTGAACATGGAAATCCCATTTGCTGGTGCAGTGAGGGGTCTATAGGCTTCATTATTCATCGTCCCAATGCTAGTTTTCATCATTTTTCGAATTTATTGTTCCTTACACGATCCCCATCTATAATAATCAGAAAATTAATTATCTCCGAGCTCGTTAATGTTACTTAGCAGAGCGGCGATGGCTCCAGAGCTGTGAGCGTGGAATATGAATTTATCTGGCATTAGGATAATAGCAAATCAATATTTCTTTCAGTATCGTAAAGGGTTATTCTTCTGACTTTTTGAGAACTGGCACCGAGAAAAGGCCGCGCGAGCGGATTTCAGTCGCTGCTCCAGTTGCCTAGCAACCGATGTTCGGAGCATAATTGATTGAAGCAGCTTTGATTGCGTTAAAGGAGGGAGTTGAGCTATACATAAAATTCCTGCTATTAAGGCATTTTTAGAAAAAAAGGTATGTTTTAAAACACTCAGAACAGTGTATATTAGTGCAGTTTAGCAATTTATGCTCTATTGAAAAAAGAAAGGTAAATTTATTTTTTTACGGCATTTTTTTTTTTTATGCAAATACATTTTTTTTGCCAATTGAAGTTATTGGTGCGCAGTTATCCTCACAGATATCATTCCTTATCATTCGTTTCATTTACATCGTCAAAGGGGGCATTTACTTTTTAGATAAGTAGTAAGAAAATATCTGGCTACAGAAATTTGCATTTACAGTGAAAACTTGTTTTTTGCAGATTGTATATTCAATCTAAATTCAATATCTATTCCATTCATTTATCAGCATTTACAGAATTAGAGTTTTTTAGTAAATACTCAGGTATACCTTCAAATAATCATTAAAAAAATTCTATCAGCATTGTTTTGCCACGCTGGCTGCTGGTGTAGTGGGAGAGAGCAGCGGTATGATGTAATATGATCATGTATGATGTCATATCCAAACCCTGTCAGTTACTATCATCGAGGAGCCGCTGGAGTGACTTGAGAAACAGAGACCTGGCCCCCTCTGCCCCATTAGAAACCGCCACCTATACCCCACTAGGGCAGATATGGGAATGGAAAGGGGTATGCAAAAAGGAAGCTGTGGGGAGAAGGGCCTTAAAACAACACCGACACAGGTTAGCTGCTTAAATAGAGCAACTTGCGGAGAGGTCGTTGCCAATTTATAAATGATTATACATGTATTTTCTTACAGTGCCTGATTATATTGCATATATATGCATCTCATACCAAATGAAGCTGAAACGGGCAGCAGATTATGTTCGGTGTCCTCTGTTGACCTTATTTTTATGTTCAGTAAAATCATGAGCACTAACCATTTTTTTGGCGTCCTACGAGGGACACGCGTGCTCCTGGGGACGTTCTGTAGGATGCTATCAGTGGAAAGCTAGAGTATTTACATCTGACAGTTTGCCCCTACCCCTCGAGGTTAGATTTCTCAGAACCTTCATCATCCAAAGGGGTTTCCGTGAGAAATAATTCCTATGTGCAGTGAAGTGGGAGCCTGGCATATAAAAGGCCCACCGAGATATGATTCGTTTGCAGAAATAATCCGTAAAGAGATATTTGGGCATTAATTCTGAATTGGAATATTCAGTCTGTACTGTATGTAAATGTATATTACTTAAGAAACGTGTTACAAGAAGCGGTTACCGGGTTTCTTTCTCGGTTTTATCTGTTTTCCTGGTCACTAAAGCCCTTACGAAGTAATCAGAACGTATGTTTCATATCCCTGGTTCATAATCTGGGTTGTATTGTATGGTTCTTCTCAGCTGTCTCCTGGGGTTCCCTTATTGCCCCCTATGATGACAGATGCCCCATCTGCCCCTTTTGAGTAATGATCACCAATGTATTATCAAATGATTGAAAATGGACCTTTCACTTGGACACTTTGTGATATTTTGGATTGTCTTCCATGCCGCAAAATCCCATCATCGAGAGAAAAAGTTTATCTTGCGTTACTTGTGGCTTTGTTGCTTCTGCGACGGCCAGAAGTAAACAAGCATCGGAAATGGGAAACAATTAGTGTCCTTCCTCCATCAGCAGCTTCCAAACATCTAATTCGGAAAGTAAATCGACGTTCTGCTTATTCAGCAGTTTATTGGCCCTGTTTAGGTTTGGTTCTGGTAGCTTTTTCTATTTTTTGGAGACATTCATTGTTTTTTGCTGTTGGTATTTCCTTCCATCTCCGCTAAAACAATGTATAGAGCACATTCCCAATATAAAGCATTTTTTCTTCTCCCATGAAAAATGTATATATATATGAAATGTATATGCATATAGTTTCCTCGCAGTCTGTTAAGCGGTGATGCTCTATGCAATGCTGCAGCGGGTAATAATGCCCCCGCAACATCTTCAATAAATGCCCACAGCATGAATTGTGGTTCTTTTTCTATAGTTACATCACCAAATCCCACAGAAACTCAGGAAAATTATTCATTTGCCCTCATTCAGTTTTACAAAACATTTTAAAACCCAAAAGAAATGATGGCAAAGAAATGTTACTGCAAATTACAGACAAGCAGGAGTCGGATGATCTCCGTTTAAGACGTCTTTGTTTTCCGTTGCACCTGATTAGCAGAAGCTCCAATGTTTACTGGATCAGGATCCGTTAGCGGAATGTGTTATCACAGAAATGTTTCATTTATGGCACAAATATTTACTGAACAGCTTCCTCTATGTGAAATTGAAATATTTGGGGTAACAGCCTGTCCATCAGATGCTCGCGTATAACAGTTGGCTAAATGGCACCTTTATGTTTTCACCTAAGAAAGTCGCTGAATCGTCTTGTTTGAGCCGCTTGAGAAAGTCCAAACTTACTTTCATACAAGCCGAAAGAAAGCATTTATAGCGCATACTTTTGTGCAAAATGTACCCCAAGCTTGCAAAAAGCCATCAAAAGAAGGGCCAGAATTGGAAGTCAAGCACTATGTTATTATGTGGACACGTTTAATTGAGTTGCTAAACGTGGAGCTACCAGCTCAGTCTGCTCCATAACTTCATTTACCGCTTGTAACATATTCTGTGCCAGGCGCATATTCTCGGGTTCCAGGAATTGCATGGAGTTTGTCGGCTGAACTCTTCCTCTGCTGCGTTATACACCTCGCCAATTAAGGATAACACAGAACAAGAAGAAACGTCTCTCTCTATCTTTGTATCTTATCGTAAAATGTCAGACAGCACCATCTACTGCGAGACGTACACAAAGAGAAAACGCACTTTACACTGACTTGAAAACCTTCTCCACGTTGGGATCTTAGCACTCCCAATGCATTCCTTTACCAGTCAGGCATCTTTATAGACATACTTATTCTTCTCCCATCTTTATATATACTTTTTATATGACAACCACAGCGCCAAGCCTCCTATTTTACTGTTTGATTCACTACATTAGAAGTGGGTTCAGGGAGAAACTAGAGACACCGGAATTTGAAGGGGAGGCTGTCACCTTATTTCTCGGATGGTTCTTCCATCTCTCTACCAGAGCAAAGAAGGGAGGTTTGTAAAGCTGAGCACACGAGGCGAGGAGAACCTTGAGAGCTGAAGCTCCAGTCTGGCTTTGGACTGACTAGAGGAGGAATTGGTTTCTAGGGCCTTTGGATTAAGACCCCGTGAACGCATGCTGGTTTTCCGGATTAATGCATTAACTTTGCAGGTCATAATACTAATCCTTGTGGTTGCCCTCCTGTGGGACTAGGTGTCTCATAATATATAAAGAAGTCATTAGTATTCATTGTTCCGTGTCCTCTGACTAGGTCTGTGCCTTTAACAATTCCCGGCCCATGATACAGACACCGGCCTAAGTGACACGATGACGGCAGATCCGAAATAAGGAAACTGCTAACAATCATAATCCAGAAATAGGCAAATTATTTTCCCTGCTTGCCCTAATTTAAATAATTAGCATATCTTGTGTTCTGCGCATCGCATTGTGAACATTAAACAGGGTTTCATTATTTACTCAAGTAATCCAAAGGCGTCTTGGGATGGAAGCATTTTTGCAGCACAGACCTCGTATTCAGTGAGTGGCAGATCGAGTCACTTTGAACTGATGGGCGATTAGCGGCTGACGAGAAGTCTCGTGGATTCATGATAACGCTCTGACCAAAAGTTACGCTGCTTTCCAATTGGTCTCTGCTTCCGATTTATTGGCACAGGTGGTGAAAAAAACGGTCAAGAACAAGGGCTCAATGGTAATAAATAAATCACCATCAGTGATGCATGTTCTGGGCTGAATAGCTGCCATTTGCAGTTTTTGTTCACACAAAAATGTAATTATTTAAAGAGCAGAATCATGTTTAATGGTTTAAATAAAAGGGAATTAGTAATGTGAATCCAAACTTTAGAATACTCCATGCTATATACTAAGCAAATGCTGACTCAATAAGTAGTTTGACACCGAAGCTAAGGATGATGGGAGCTGTGTCCACACTGAGTGACGTGCAGAGTGCCCCCAGGCAAAGGACAGCAGGAATGTCAGATGAGCCAGCCTGCACTTGAGTGCTCACTCACCCCAGAAGTTCCTGATGGTCCAATTTCAAATCAATTTACAGCTGGGAGATTATTCTGGTTCTCATCTGCAGCGTCAAGAATATCAAAACCTCAGAAGTAAAACACATGATATGTAAGGACAGGAGAGGGTTTGGGGAGAAATGTTCACCCCCCCTTCTGCCCCTCAAAGGGTTAAATCCCTTGAAGGAATATGTACAGGGAATGCAGTTTCCATGACAACGGCCATGGTTGGCTTATTGGATTATCAAATCCAAAATATGAACCATTCATACTGATTTAAGCTATGGATAAACCATAGACCCAAATGTGTCAGAGCTAAGCCTAAAATGAAAGATACTTCCCAGAAAGCGCTGAACAGTTTGATGAAAAAAAATTATCCTTGAACATGTGAGAGTACAAACATATAACGCGTGAAGCCATACATATGTTGTGTTAGGAGAGGCATTTGCAAATGTATCCATCAAAATAACAAAAAAAAAAGATTTAAAATGTGTTTATGACATCATCATGCAGACCTGTATGCAAATTAACAATAAGGAATTAATAATGTGCAGAAGGTGATCTGATTAAGTGAAGAAGTAAGTAAGAAAACCACGTGATTTATCGACTTGTGAATCTGCCAGCGCAGGCGATCGCGTGTCTGTGTTCACGAGCTCTTTAAACTGGATTATCTATTTTCACTCTTGTAAAATAATAATAATAATAAAACTGAAAGGTACCCCCGCTGAAGACTTATAGAATGGAGAGGTGCTGAGAGGACACGCGGCAGGTAGAAGGGTCCCAGAAGACTGGGAACCAAATCACAAAGAACCTGAAATCTACCCTGCAGTGTGTCCAGCAGGATATCTGTGTTGGGCAAATGTTTCCCTCTTGCCCCTCACAGCTGCCCCGAGGGTGGGGAAGATGATACCATATGCTGCCTCAGCAACAAATATAAGATTCCAAAGATGCAGCCTCCGGCCACAGACTGGGGCAGAAACTACGGCGTAACCCGAAAGAAGTGACTTCAAAACAGGGTTAAATTCCTTTATGTAATATATATATATATATATATATATATATATCTATATATATATATATATATATATATATATATATATCATTTTATTCACGTGATACTATGTAACATCTTCCTGATTGAGCCCTAATGTTAGTAATTAAGCCTATCCACTGCGGAGGGTTCACACCATTAGTCGCGTGCTCTTGGGAACACGTGAAATCGTTAATATTAGAGTAAAACACTAGTGATCCTCCTGTGTCCGTTCTTTATGGAGATGTCAGCATTTTATATAAATAATGGATCAGTGGAGGAACATTAAACGTTGGTTTATAAACGAATATCACTTAATACAAGCATTATTAATAAGAGAGATATTAGATATTACCTATCTACATTCTGTATCATTGATTTGCAAGTCTATTAATATATTTATATTACCCCAATCCTTTATTTTTAGATGGGAAAAACTCTTCAACAACTTTATTTTCTTAGGGAAAATGAATTAAACCTTTCTTACAGTTAGTAAAAGCCCCAAACTTAACGGATATTCCATACAAAGGAAGAAAAAAAAAACTGATTAAAGTTTGAGACTTTACAACACGTAAACTGGGTGACTAGACGGGCCGGGTGGGGAAGGTCGATATTATCCAGTTCTAAAATAATTTATCATTGCGTTTCAGTCCCGAGAGGTTGAAGGTGCACAAAATGAATCATGGAGCCAATCACAAGCTTGGATCATAAAGAATTGATCACGGAAAGATTTGCTGTATCAGCACCTGGGGGGGCTTCGTATATTTTGCTTCCAGTGAATTTCAATCCCTAACGAAGCTGCTAATAAAATCATCGCCCAGAAACATTTCTTAAAGTATTTAATGGCATTAATAATAAGTCACTGCGTTAGCAGTCAGTCCGCGGTAACGTGACAGCAACGGCCATCTGAGTTTTTCACATTCTAAGTGCTTTTCTAAAGACCATTTTGACATCCAGTACATTTCTTACAGTCCAATGAGAGCAGGTCCTGTGCTATTTATGTATCTATAAATGCATTTGTATAATGGCAGTTAACCCACGCATTATCAATCAATCTTTTAGGAGAACAATTTTTTAGGCAAAATGTGAAAATCTTTGACTAGCTGTCACCTACTGCGTTACGGAGCACATTAGAGGGTCATGGAGTGTGAAAGTTGGATAATGTGTCCTCTTTACAGAATTCCCAATACACATTACTGAATTGATTTGATGCTTTAAAATATAAAATTGCGGTTAGTGTGAAGTACTGAGTCAAATCACTAATTGTCACATCGTTAATCTACTTGTTCTGGTTATAAAGCATGACCAATACAACCCGCCTCTGTGCTACAACCCCCAGCACTCCCAGCCAGGTATGTCTGTTCAACAATAACCCTCATTGACACCTGGGGGGGTTATCCACCCACCCTGTCACGGTGTTATCGGTGTGGCCCGTGTAAGGATGCATCACTTTTTTATAACCGAGCCATAAAGAAGACACAAAGAAATCCAACCGTGAATCCGTTTATCACTTCAGACCTTAAAAACCTCCGCCTGTTAGGTAACATTTAAAGCATGAAATGCTTCGTCTTTGGAGAAATAAGTTTTTATGTTAAACTGAGTGAGTAGAATTCATCCAATACTGACTGATAATGAAATATCCAATCTCTGCAAATCTACAAAAAGCTAGACGCAGAATGCGCGTTGTTTCATAAAGTCCCCCCCCCATCTGTGCTAATATAACATTAGGGTTTAGTATTAAGCACTGTGGCATTTAACCCCTGATTCTGCTCCTCCTCCACCGGACAGCAATTACTACTTTCACTGAACAAATGTTTGTAATAATTGCTCTTTAAGAAACAGGATTTGGAACATGTGAGCATTATTGAGATGGCTGCCGCAGAATGTACTGTTGATTGGTCATTGTTACTCTGTCTAAAAATAATTCTTCTAAAAATGGATTATTTAGAAACAGCCAATAATCACAGAGTTGGTTTGAAAGGGTATGTTAAAATGTGGGATACTTTTAATAAAAATGTTACACTTTTTCATATTTCAGGTGTCTAAACCCAGCTGTGTTCTGAACGTTTGTGGATGAAATGCACCCACTATTTTTTTGGTATTTATAATAGCTGATTGATCTATAAGACTATCAGAAACAGACCTGTAAGGCATGGTTTCCTACCACAACCAGCCGCCTGACATATAACCCCATGTCATGGACCCTTTCTGAGCACGTATGGTTGGATATATTGCTGGGTCTAATCAGCCGGCTCTGGACAGGCTTCAGTGCAGTTTTTTGACAGACTTCCAGAAATGCGCGTCGGCGCATTAATCAGCCTGTAGCCCGCAAGCTCTGAGCACCCTGCAATGTCGTTTAATTGCTACCTTATGTGGTACCCAGAGGTTTCGGATTCAGCCGAGCAGTCATGTGATGCAGCCCACTTGCTAAGGACTTCAAATTGCATTAGTGCCTGAAAAATCTGTGGCACATTTTCTATAATCATAGCCAAACCCCAGAAGAGCGTTTGACTGTAAAGCTAATCCAGATGGGATTTTAAATGGTAAATTTCATGTCATATTATTTAGCAGGTTAGTTTCCCCCTCATTTGGCCGCCATCTGTCAGCGTTTAATGCTGCGATAGGAAACGTTGCTGCTATTTTCTGCGCATGGAGAGGAGATGGAGACAGGTTTTTGTTTCTTGAGCACACCGAGGGTTTGGGTAAGAAAGCTAAATTCTAATGTTATTCAGACTTAAGCTGTGCGTTCGGATCTAGCTGCAGAATCCTGTAAATTTCAGCAAAAATGCTCAATAACAATGTAATCGCTCGCTGAAATGATCCTATTTTAGGGTAGTGTAGCGGCTCAGGATCATGTTGGACTAATTTATAACACAAATGAACTGGATATTTCAACCAATCTAAAGACTTTTACACTGTACACTTTTCTACAAATATTTAAACTCATCATACACAAATTTCACCTACAAACACAAAGATTTATGTCCGGAACTGAAAAACAAGAACTGGAAAACAGACAATATGCGATATTTACATTACCCCGATTTCATACCCACAGCTGTAATTGTTCAAAGAAAATAGGTTTTTTAAAAAATATAGTCCAATAAGACCAATTTCAGCTTTTCCAACGCCTCATTCGTTGAGTCAAGAGACGACATTAATTTGTTTTAAAAATTCTTGCTGGACACTGAAAGCTTGAGTTTTTACCGGGATCTGGGTTACTTTATTAGGGTTAGCTTTAGGGTTAATTCTAATTACTAACCCTTTATCTACTAACTTTGCTTTTACAGCTGATGACATCAAAGGAAAAAGCCTAAAATTATTTTGTGGTTTGCCCCTAAATATAAAAGGAACGGCCCTCACCGATCGCTGCAGTTCCCACCTCAGGCATTTACAAGGTCGCTAACAACTAATTTAAGATGAGAAGCGACATCAGTAACATGTAAGAAAGCGCATTCTTTTTTTTAATTGCTATTGATGGCATTCTAGTCTCTTGTTCATAAATCAATATCTATTATAGGTGCTTATTAACTGGATTTTTCAGTGGATGACCTTCACATTTTACCAAGTTACCGAAACGAGCCGGCGGGCCGTGTTGAGATACGAGGCGGGTCAACGCGGTACGTGTTTTATCCGTAGAACTGATTCTTAAGAGAGGTAACAAACGCAAGCGTTACCCTCCACTCACAACAACACTTTCCTTGTTCCTAATAAAGTCCTTTTCTTAGGGCAAAAAACAAAGATGTAGAAACATCAGCCAGCAGAAAAGGCCGCTGGATCCATGGAAACCATGCCGCTGTAAGCGCTCAAACCACGGTTCTTGGACCCGTCTTATATTCAGGAGCCATATGCCTGTCCCTTACTGCATTAACTTCTACCAATATTGCTGGAAGGCTTCTCCACTTATCCACCACCCTGTCAGTGTAAAAACAAATCTCATATTTTGAGTTAGAATTGCCATACTTGTCTTAATAAAGAACAAATCAAAATGTAATTTCATTTGCATTTTGAAAATTACATTTAAATCCATAGAGTAAAGCAAACTGAGGTTCTGTCAGTGTTTATAATTTTCTGTTTGCGGATGAAAGGCGGTGGTAGCGGCTCCTCCAGGATAACGTGATGGTCTCTCCTTCTTATCTCCAGTAAACAGGAATTTTTATCCATATTGACAGATGCCTGGTCCGTTTCCAGTTATCGACTACAGCAGGTCACCCGGCTTTAACCAGCGACTCTCAGAATCTCCTTATGACTCTTCTGGTTCTCCTACTGGACTCCGGGACGGTGACAAATCTCTCTATTTAAATAAATGCCCCAACTGATCATTTACGTGAAAATCCAGTTATTTTATATATTGAAAAATTCGAAGCCAAACAAAGTGAGTAAAACAGATTCCATTTGGTCGCATCAATCAGTCGTGAGCCGATCGGTATAAAGCTTCACATCGACCCAAATAAGTTCTGAATCCAAACAGACCAAATATCACCAAAGACAATGTTTTCTTGCAGAACTTTGAAAATTAGAGGTCAGTCCTCAAAATATTGTGTTTTCTTCATTTATTTATGAACTCCTACCTACATCTGTACAGATCTTGATTGACATGCGCAGCCTATCTGGGTCTTGGGCATTGAGGGAATGTGGACATAGGGGGGCCGTTATGTAGGGGCTCTGAACAGCCTCTGTCCCCAGGTGGTGTCTTGATCCCTCAGACATGTCTATCTCTGCTCCTGAAGGGGCCACGTGTGACATCATCACATTTCCCCGTCCCCTCACAGGGTCTCGGTTACTTGGTTTAAATCGCAGGTGCCGCAGAAATGTATTTTCCTAAAAGATTACGCCGCTAGTTATTTACAAAAGTATTATTCTAAAACCATAGCTATATTGCACCAGCAGATTCCGTGGTGTTGTACGTAAAATAACCTTCGCCATCTAAGTATTTTCTCTTTCATCTTGCTGTAATTACAGGCACCTGGACTTTCGTGGGCTGGCTGCTTTGTTCACCTGTTTTCAGAGCAGTGGTTTGAAGGGGCCGACGGGGCCCCTGTTATCCGCTCTGCAATCACTTATCATTTAGCTGCATCTTTCGGATATGTTGTCAAATGTATCTCTGCATCATGGCGACATTGTTTGATGAAGAGAGCAGATAATGTCAGTGTTAATGGCTTCTCTCAAGATCAAGCAGCTGGAGGAAATAATAACAGATTCCTTTCCAGAGGGAATGATAAAACGACACTATGGAAAGCAAGAAAATTAGGGAGAAGCAAGTGATTTTACACCCGTCTATAGTGTATATCTATTAGCATTTTTATAAATGTATCTTAGGGCACCATGCAAAAAACATGACTCCAGACTGTATTTTTACCGGGAGCCAGTACCCCTTTACCGGCAGCCAGTACTTTTACCGGGAGCCAGTACCCCTTTACCGGGAGCCAGTACCCCTTTCCCGGGAGCCAGTACTTTTACTGGGAGCCTGGCAGGTACATTCCCCATCCTTAACTACATATCCAGAGCAGATACTATACTAGAGTCTATATGTATCAAATGGCATGCATCAAGACCCCGCTGCAGTTACAATCCAAGATGTCTAACCTCATGCTTTGTACTTATGGGCTTTGTCTCCACATTATATTTATTTAGCACCGCGTAGGATAAATACCTTTTAAACAGCTTTTACCGGAGTTTGTTTTACATATACGCCTGCGCAGGTTCACTTGTGTTGTATGCATGCTGCGCACTAATGAGTGTGACCCCCGGGTCTATCAAATCCTCTTGCGCATGCACAGCTTTCCAGGCATTTAACCCGGAGAGGCATCTTCTAGACTGTACCAACCTCCAAAGAGAATCAAGCCTCAAACATTTAATGGTATCTCTTTAATCGCTTCTTGCCGTGACCGGCTCTCTTACACTGATTGCCCGCAGCGTGTTGGCTACTTCCGAGGATCCGTCCTCCGCCACACATATGTTCGCAGTTAATAAAATAAACAAGCTTACATCTGGTTATTTAGTTATTTTGGCACCAAGATGTGTCATTTGCCTCTGCCTTTTAAAAAAATGATCTTTCTTTATCCACATTAAATTAAAATAACCTCCTGCTGGAGGATGTTTTCCTAACAGAAAACGCTTATTATCATGTCGTTTGATAAAATATTTATATTTTGATTGGGGTTACACACTGTATATACCTTCCGGAGGTTTGCACCTCGGGCTTCTGCTCCCATGGCCCCTGATCACCCATCTCTTCAAGGGCGAGGGGCAAAAAATGATCAACAAGGTGCCCCAACTCAAATGGGGATAATATAACCCTGAATATTATAACGAAAGGATATTCATGCATAATGTGATGTTCTTCTGGAAATATAGGATGAAAAACTTGATACAAAGTCTGTTGTATCACATTATTCAGGTGAGTAGTAAGTCTTACAGCACCGAGTACACCCTGTATTCTGAAAGATAGCACCGTGCTGGACAGCCTAGGGAGAGGAGGCATACGGGGTTCATAGGGCACTATAGGATGTTATATACCTGGCTGGGTTTGCGATACATATATATATATATTTATACCTGGCTGGGTATGCAGCCTTGGCCCCTCAGATTAAAAGGTAACCTTACTTATTCAGCACAATAATAAAAAGGCGGTGGCGTGAACAACGCACAGATCTGATAAATATCTCTGGAATGACTATTATTAGTTAGACTCGCATTAGGTTTATGACATATTGTGGAAATAACACACAGTAGAGTGACAGACGCTTGTATCCGCTGCACAATAGACAGACAATACAAGACACGATACCCTGGGAATGCTTGTATGCGGTGTAATATGGCGCTAGTGACTGCTAATCCTCGCCTTCATTTGGTATCTTGCAGCAGAACCGCTTTCTTTCCAGAACCAAGAAACACTAACTATAAGAATGATGTCCGGCTCACTCTGCATTATTTTATATGGAATCTACATCTGGAAAAATCTAGAGAATGGCATCAATATAATAAACTTCTGTTCCCTTATTTATTTAACAGGCGGCATTAGTATGTGTATTAGAGATTGATATGAGGCTTGGTGATGTAACAGTAAGATCTGCAGTGGGCGCCACTGTGACTGGGCATGGAGTAGTCTATTGTAACAGAGCAGCAGGGAGTGCCGCCCGTCACCCGGCCACAGGTATCAGTTTTCGGGGGCAGGTCGGTGGGATGCAGATTAAATCCACATGACACCAATGAATATTCTGTCCCGATTTTATAGTTCATGCCGGCTTTAAGCAGCTTCATATAAAAGGGCAGAATTTGGAGCTTTTTGGGTTTGCTTTGACATAGTAAAGCAGATGAGTATGTCGCCCATTACGTCGGCTCTCAGGGAGTTATGTAATTCGAGAACGGATTGCATTAACTGCATTTTTCGAACATACAACAAAATGAGTTAATGTTCTTTGTGGCAATTCTTGCATTATTAATTATTCTTGAATAAGTATAATTTTGCATTCCCGCTCTGGGAGAGACGCGCGTATTTCAGGCTCATTGTCGGTTCGAGTATATTACCATTTATCTGTTCACCATAACGTTACCCCAGGGGATAAATGAAGAGCTCGGCTTTGTAAAACAGAAACAGGAAATAGTAAAGAAGTCTAAGAGGCTTCAACCTGCGGGATTCTAATACAAACATGGAGCTGTTCATCGCCCCGCGTCCCATCGGACAATTCCCATGTAGCGTCTTATCCACCTAATGAACAGAATCTGCCGGATTGTGGACATTGTGGACATTGTGGACACTTTCTACACTCATCTCGGTGTAATGTGTCTTTTGCTTGGAACCCTATTCTTTTACCTTCAGAGACATTTCATTTTAAGTTACTGAAGCATCATCGACAACGAAGACATGACATGAATTGGTATCAACTAAAAAGATGACATCATAGTGACAGCTGGTCCACCCGTGCCAAGAGGACTCACAATCAAGGTGTTCGTCATCTCATCCGACAATTCTTTCTTCCCCCCTTATTTCTGCAAACACAATTTTCTCATAATAAAACTGAGTGTGGATATGATTAGACTCAATTTTCACGCTTGGCAGTGTACTCCACTATGGCCATGATTCACTAAGCTTGGGTCCTTTTCATGAATTCCAGAGAGCGAGCAGGAGATGACACAGACAGAGGTGTGTCTAAATGCTGATGTGGAGGGAGAGCTGAATTGGAGCTGTGCAGAGCTGATCGGAGCTGGGAGCAGCTGAATTGCTTTCGCATTGAGCTGGAATGAGCAGAAAATGAGCACAGAGTGTGGGAAACCTTCGCTCACAGGTACGTTTCTCCTGCTTTTAATCATTGAAGTAAACTTCCCAGAGCAGATCGCTTTACACGACACACAAACTCCAGGAACATTTCCGAACGTACGTCCAACCGGGGATTCGCTTCTTTGGGTTGTAAGGTTAACTCAAAGTTTAAGAAGGCAATTTAGTGCAGGTCGGTTCTTAGATGTATCTGAGGCAGGTTTTAGGTTTTATGCAAATGTGTTTAATATTTATAATATAATATTGATAATATTTATGTCATAAGCCATATGGGTACATGAACAATATATACATTTCCCTCAAAATCCTGATATCCGTAGGAAAACTTTTTCATTAAATGTGATGTTTTAGCTGCATTTTGCCATCACCTGTCTGGTAATTACAGGTGTTTGTGAATAAAGCCACAAAAATCAAAGATGTCTTTAAAAATAATAACATTTAGGTTTTACAGCCTGTGGGTTAGCAGGTAACTGATTGTATGAAGAGTGAATGTGTTTCATTATCATTAGATGTAAATCCAATGGGATTCATAGAACGTCTTTATGACGCTCCATCTGTTCACCGAGCAAAATAATGGAATGTTTGTAAATGAATCATTATGCGAGAAAATAAATGCCGTGACAATAAAGACAAAACACTAAATGAGAAACCGTTCCACCTGCCCCAAAATACTTATATCTGCTATAAATTCACATCAGTAAGTAAGTATTAGTGGGGTTATGAAGTGATAATGTGATTTATTGTCGCATTCAGCGATATCACAATCATTCCATTTATTTTGCAAGTATTTTCTGTGATGACATTTTGAATTATTGTGCAATTGTTAGATAAGGTAGAGAATACATTCTGCTGATTATTTCATGAATAAGGTAAACATTAGCATTAAAATAAATATCTAAAATGTATTATAAGAACATTTATGTGATTTTGTAGCAAGAATAACATACACTCGAGTATCATGTTTAAGCTGAAATCTCTCTTTTTATGAAAAGACGAGAATACAATGTTTCATGTTATTTAAATAGCTTTTGAAACAAAAGGATCATTAAGTTAGTATTTAAAGAGCTTGGGGTACGAGTTCTACTCTCGACCCCGGCTGTCTTTGTTTTACTCTGTCTTTTCCAGGTCTGATACGTCTCTCTCAGTCAGGCTTTATTTTATTCTTGCTAAATGCTGACTTATTATTCAGAAATGCAATTCCGTTTAATGAATAGGATGACTGATGAATCCTACAGTTATTTTAATCAACATTACGTTCTACAACTCCCTAAATTATTACATTTCATAGCTGTCACAGAAGCTTTCATTGAAGAGGATTATACCCAACAATTCATTTGTAACGATTGGAGAGACAGGCAGAAAGTGTTTTGTTTGCTGTCTATTTTTTTTTTTTTTTTTTAAATCTTACATTTGCAAATCATTTGTATCATTTTACTTTGTAGTCAATGAACTCTAAATCTGAATCTAAGATGAAGAACGGGATGAATCCAAATTAAAATAAATTAGGTCAGTAATAATTCCTGACAGACAGTCCTATTTGCAGACCCCTCTGTAGCTCCGGGGTATGAGATCAGGCTTTCGCAATCTTCATCTTCAAGGACAAACTATTAAGGTCATTGAAACTATGCATTTGATGGGATCTTTAAAAAAGTGTTCAAAAAACACTTTTCAATACTTGAAACGATGTAGCTCTATATTGAGGTCTTTTCGCTGAAATACATTGAAGGCATTTTTATCCCAGATCGTTCAAATCCAAATAATCCATCCAAACAGATTCTCAGTGCAGCTCTGAACATGAATATCTGCTGGGTGCAGGCGATATATGAGTATAACGCTACGAATATATCAAGGAAAACACGCAACACCTTATCGTGATACTTAATAGCTGCACAGAATGTGAACGGCCAACACTGACTTTATTGAAATCCTCTCTGTACTTAGCTAACCTTTCCGGAAAAATATTTCATTTTTATTTCCATTCTACTTCTGCCCCAAATAAACGATATGTCGTGTTAGGATAACATCCCAAATGCCCGCTTTTTGTATGGTCTATATATTAGAATGAATTAATATTGTGTATTATTTATACAGCCTCTTCAGATTCAGATTTATTAGCTAATCCAGTGAAAGCATGACTAAACCAGCAGAGAATTCTAATAATTCTAATAATAAATCAATTAACAATTTTCAGAAAGAATAATCAGCTTCTGGACCTGGTCTTGGTTGCTGTGATATTGAGAATCTTTTTAATCGTATAATAAATGAAGTAAACGTAGTTAGGGTGATAACTGTCTACGCTGTTTATGTGAGTTATTGTCGTGTAAATATGTGAGAATGTATTAATATAATCATTTGTGCTGCGATTCACAATAAATATGTAAATATTATTATATTGCATCATTTATATGACAGTAAGACGAATCTCCAGAGCATTATCAATACTAAAAATCATTTCAAATGGTGAAAATGACTGCCATTTCCACTTAATCTCGTTACATCAGGAATTGGCTGCCTTTGCTGCGTTGGGTGATCGTGTAAAATTAGTGACATGTTGACACAATCTTAGAATTCCGTGCGTTCGTATCATCCATCGCCAAATAGAAGTCTGTTAGATTGTTACAGAAAATGGCCTTAAAACGCATAGAACGTCGGTCACAGCCAAACCATTGGACGTTTATTTGAAACGTTATCTATTGGATTATAAAGCAACGCAAAATGCGTTGTGCGCCAGAATCATGGTAGGGGCGTGTCTTGGACATCATGTGATCAGTAGCTGTCTTTCTATTGGCTAAAGCTTGGGACAAACCTGCTTCATGAACTACAATTTGTGGTTCCTGAAACTACTAGTCATTTGCCCACCTCGTTAGGGTTACATCCCCCACAGATTCTCATTCAGTTGCGTTTTCTGGACACAGGGAGATTTGCTAACTGGTTTGCACACATTCCACTCTGGGTCATATTCATTTATAGATACATAGAAATATAATGAAGAATTTATTCCACTTTGACAGTCAAACAACAAAAACATTTCATATAATATCATCTGTCCAGCATCACAGGCTGGGTCAAGAGGAATTAACCCCGAAACATAATAATGAGTGCTATTATACTCCTGGTAACGAGCCAATGTATGCAGTTCCAATAATAAAATTGTGTTTCTGGAGAAATTTCCAAAGCCACCAACTCCTCGGCATTTTAAACATATTCTGGACTCTGCAATGATCTTGAAACACACGCTCAGGGTGAAGACGCTCATCGGTTTCAGTTTTAGCCGCTAAACTTCACTAGCATCTTACAGAGAGCTGAGCGGCTCTCCACTGTTAGTCAGAAACTAGCTTTTTGTGGCATTTTGTGGCGTAAATTTTATTTAACATTTTATACCCCATTTATACTGCTGCCACCAATCATCCTGCAGAAGAAAATCAGAATGTGGTGCTTTTCCTAATCCTGGGAGAGACAGCTATTCTAGGGCTCCCCAGAGAGCTTGGTATACCGAGGTGAGTGCATGTCATAGATGTCTCGATAAACCTCACATCACATACCATTTTTCTGGAAACGCTCTCCACCATTACTGGATCCTTAGTCCGCTGATGCCCATGCCCTTCTCTTAATGAGGGCCACCGTGTTTTTGGCAGTATTGCCTAATGTGCACAGATCCACTCAAAGTATTCTGTACAACGTATATTTTTGAGCAGCTGGTCAGGTCCCCTGTGATCAAGTAAATGAAATTGCTACCAAATAGCTCCGGGACGTTACAATTAATATATCAAATACAACCCAGACTAAGTGAAAACAACAGGCACTAAGAAATATACGTTAAATGCAAATTATCTGACAAATTCTAGAACAAAAACCTCAAAATTGATCTGATTTCATGAAGGCAGTGTTTCAAATTGTGTTTTTTGCTTGGATGGGAGTACTTCGGAGGCAGCATTAATTTCTCGAGATGATGGACTATATGGCGTAACAAATTTCCTCCTTTGTTAGGGATGCGGTACAGCTTGCATTTCACACAACCCTCAGATCACACGCCATGTTTGCATCACAAGGAGACATGTTGTGTTATCTGAGAGACGAGTATTTTTCAATGATAAAAGGGACATTAAACAGCGATAGAGACATTTTATTACCTATTTATTCTACAGTAAAATGAGTCCTAAATCACTTCAGGTAACTGTCTTACGAGATCTGACAGCCTCATTTTAATAAGCGTGTATACATCGAGAAAAACACATCCGTGTTGATAGCTTTATGCTATTTATCCAATAACATTTCTAATTAAAATGTGCACCAACATTTGCTTTTGATAATATATATAGTAGGACAGTAAGAGAGCGGACGATACATCCTCAATGCATGAAGAGTTCTATAGAACAATCGGCCAATCATGATTATCTATCCATATGATATCATATACAGCAATCTGTGTTGTTCCCAATAAAGTGTTCATTGCAGCCTTTTGGGGTTGGCCATGCTGTTTATTTTTTCATGTTATTGCGTAACAATAATTACAGAAGATTTTAGTCTGAAATATGAAAGTACCCTTCCCCAGTTTCTAAACCAGAGCTTCTTGCCACGAACCCTCGAATCCCTTCCATTTAGCCATAGACAAGAGACAAGCAAAGAAAGTTCTGAGAAAGAGGATCCATAATCAGACTTTCTGGAAACGTCTCAATATGCAAAATATCACACACCAAATGTTTCAATAAAATGGAGCTTTACACACTGGGTGACACGGAGCTTGGGCCGCGTCATAGAGGGAGTGAGCTTCCATCTGTTAGTGGTGCCCAGGTTCATGCTTTTTATGGCAAATAATAAAGCTAAGAAATGGCACAAAATGGCAAATGCTTTCTTACCGAAGCTGTCTGACATCTGGGTGTTGAGGTGTCCTTCTACACAGCGCAGCAGGTTTATAAAGTAGATATAATAAATATACCCCCCCGAGAGACGAACCACTCCACGTGTTAGACCGCTCTATACATCATCCACTTCAGACTCCGATGAATGAGATATAGAGGGCTTCCATTACCAGCCATCAGCACATTATCCAAACATTCTGATACATGATAAAAAATTGTCTTAGAATTGATGCTAACCATGACAAGTGGTACAAAGAGCCCTAAAAATGCCCTATAAAATTCATGATGGGGCATTTCTCTGAACTCATAGTGTCCTGGGATGGGGCTGGATGGACAGGATTTTGTATTGTTCAAAACTAAATGGAAAAATAGGGTTATTTTTAAACACCTTCTGTTTCCATTTTATGTCCTACCTCTCGGCATTACTGTCAAGCCCAATGTATCATTAAACTTGATTACGTGTTATAAATGTTCGGTTCCAGCAGAAATTATGCCTATTACATCTATATCTCGGCATTTTCTAGCCTTTATATCCATGGTTGCTTCTGTGAAGTCTTTATTGCCTCTCTGTTCTTTTTGCGTTGGGTTTTATAAAACCAAGAGTGGCAATCAGTGTTTCGGATACACATGATCAGCCATGGAGATAAAATACTTAAGATGTCTATGAATGTACGAGAGGGACACAATGTAGCCTTGGATAAAATGGCATAAAAATATGGCTTCCTCTTGGATGGTGGTACTGGTGCTTCCTCCATCTCCAGGTTGGGAAACTACTGACTTCTAGTGGACAGAGCGGGGTAGTGCACATATAAGTAAAAAGGGCTTTCTTTATTGTTGCAAAAAAAATCCATCATGTCATTTGATCATTGTTGGTGAGAGCAACTTTGATTGAAGGGAGCACACAGAGCTTCCTAAAGACAAGGACACAACAATCTGTTTCCAAATGATCATAGTAATGGTGGGGAAAAATCAATAAGTAATAAATCTTAGAGAATAGGGCATTATCTTGCCATTAAGTCAATGACCCACAGATAAGGCATCTAGCGTGAACTCTGAAGGGTTCATATGAACTTTATACAGGATCATTCAGTATCCCTAGCTAGAGATCTCCCCGTGCTCCACTGCATTTAGAGAACACTACAACACATGCCCTCCCCCAAAACTATCAACATGATTTTTTTTTCTGCAGCCTGTCCATGTGGCCATAGTGCGGGGTGTTAGAAAATAATTACGTCAGCTCCACTAAATATAGGTCTACTGAATTGAGGAACCCATATAATTTCTTCCACACAGTGGCAAGGTCTAAATAAAAGGACAAAGTCCAGGGCTGAATTTTAACTTCAGTAATCCAGTAGGAACATACACCGCAAGGGTCCCTAAGACCCCCCCAAGTGAAACAACCTGCAGGTAATGAAGGCCATCATCCAGCTGATGAGTAAAATTCCATGTCCGATACAAAGTACAAAGCATGAAGCAAGGGTATAGCTTTATAAGATTTCTCTATGGAGCAATTAATTTTGCTCTAAATTGTTATGTTATAAATTACTTAATGAGAGTTTTCAGATAATTCTCCTCTAAATGACCATCCTTTCCCTGTGATTTCTTTTTCTTGGTTTTGTGCTCATTTTGTGCTTTAATTGAAAACACAGCATGCAAAACGTCTACTACAAGTTATAACCCCGCCATAGAGTAAGTGAGCTTTGATATTCGTACTTTCACAGTTAATTAGTTTTTGAGTGGATTTTTTTTATTGAAAGACTTGATATGGAAATGCCATAATCTCATGCATCAAGTCGACTGAAATGCCTCAGCTGCAAAACTGTTTGAATTACTGGCGTTTTCTGGCTGGAAGATTTAGCAGAAACATATGCACCTGAAGCTTAGATGGATTTACTTGGCATCAAACGAGTCTCTTAATTCTACATCACCCTGAGTGTCAGAATATTTCTCTTTGTAGCTCACGGAGATAAGAATTATACTTCTTATGTATAACTGTACTTATAAAAGTGAACTGAAATAACATTGGAAAAGTTTCCCCTTTGGTCTGTCTTTGAGAACTGTTGCCCGGAGGAATTTGTCACATGGCTAAGCATGAGTAAGAAAGCGGAAAGATGTAGGATAGGAACATTGGTTACACGGTTATCATCACCACGGTTATCATCACCAGCATCTTCTCCAGGATCATTTGCTTCAGTCTTACCGCAGAATGATGCCTTGATTTTGATGTCTCTCAAGATGTAACCAGATCTACTCCAAATTCACTTAACCAGCTGGAAATATGGAAGCTATCACACTATGGAGGGTATATGAACTTTGAATAAAGGATATTTATTCTATAATTCATCATATGTTAAAAACACAGCAGAAGACTTCTACCTAAAACGTGTTGGTACTCGTGGCTTGAAACCATGGCTACCTGTGTCCCGAAGTCTGGTATTCATGAAGAAATCGGAATTGTGGATGTGGCATCAATATAAACAGATGTGTTTGCTATAAAAAGATTTTTTGTATATCTCACATAATATTCTTGTTAACCACCATGTACACAAATCTCACAAATCTGTATTGTTTGACAAGAAGAAATGTACCTTCTAAGTAAGATCCCTCTGTTTGAAGGCGTCTTGCTTTTGTTAGGTTTTATTATGATCTGATCGATGATTGCATGGAAAGTAAATTATTAGTCTCTGTCACTCTCTTTTCAGGATCATTTGTCATAGAATGTATAAGAGATGACAGGTAATGATGACGGGTTTACTCAGCCTAAGTTTTACGTGCTCCCTTTCCCTCCACACAACACATGGCATCTATTGAGTACAGGTGAGCAGGTCTCACGTCTTTCATTTTAATGCCAGTGCTCTACACTTCTGCTATGGTACCTGAAGGAGGATCTCACTGAGCCGATGCAGACTTTGCCACACATTCCCCTGGGATCCATCAGTTTCTAATGCACTGCATAAGGAGCTACAGGGCCTTATTGGTAAATATACCCACCAACAATAGTTTTCTTGATGTCGACAAGGCTCGGTCCCAATCCAGAAATCAGATTTTTGGTTTTGCTTCTTTCTGTGGCTCACTTTTTATTTTTTCATAGACAAACGGAATTAGCTTTAAACATTAACGTGTTGTTTATTGTGCATTCCTTATCTTTTTTGGAGGTGGTGCTCCATCACATGTCTGGACAGAGTGTATCTAACAACTATAATGGATGCTGGTCAGCCCTGTCTGCTGATACAGTTATCTGTCCTCAACAGCAACGATAAATCCCTTAGTAGGAATCAGCCTTTCTACCCTTGTCTTGACCTTTGGTCGTTTACACAATAAATAAAAATGCCACTCCCAATCAAATACATTCTTCAAGTCTACCCACTACACCATGATCAGTCCCCTGGTCGGTAGCCAGCACCGTGATCTGATATTGTACGCTCCAAGGGCCATTTCCCCTTGAAATTTCTGTTCAAATTATTTAACTTGGCTTATTCAATGAAGGTAACTACTGGACATCCGTGCTGACCATGGCTACTCAAGATGACAGAGTGTCTCAGCATCAGATATTACAAGCACTTACCCACCTAGAACAGACCAGAAACAAGTCCAGGTCTTCCTCGCATAGCATGGTCACATGACCACACATCTTAAAGAGACCTCTTTAACTGATTGACCCTGTTTACTGAAGAATTCTTCCATTGGCCTACCCTTCCCCTTTGTTGGCGTCTCTTGGTGAGTTCGTCGGGTGTATTGTTGAGCTTCCTTTTGGCTCCTGTGACCATGATTCCGTCTATAGAATCGGCTTAGTTCTGTCCAGTTGCAGTTTGTTGCTGAGCTGGCTTACCCTTACGATCTTATGTTTGTTCCAGTTTTGGCTATTCATTTGTTGGATTCTACGGTTCCTGACCCAGCCTACGTTTGGCATTTGCTCGGCCTTCTTGTCCGCCTCGCACTGTCCGTTCTGCTTCTCCGCTGTCCAGTCTCTGTTTCTGGCTTAGAGCGTGACCTCCTATAAATGTATTTCTGATGTGCTAATTAAATATTAGCAGGAATAATGGGGATTAACAGGACTGATCTCATGCTTATGATAAATTTACAGTTTAATAAAGACCTAACTATGCAACTTGAGGGGAATGAAGCAGCCAAAAGTATGACTGATATAATCCAAAATCTCATTATCCTAACTCCGACAGCCGTGCGTCCATCCATAACCATTTGCATTAGATAAATGAAGCACAAAGTCATTTTATTGTGTATGATACATTATTACCTTTCTACTGCTCATTAGTTATTAAATGTTTTCCCCAATATTACCGATTACACAGTATAAACTGGAAAATTCTGTGTAAAAGGGTGAATTTTCCCAAAAGCCAGAAAAAAAACAGATAAGGAGCTGGAAGTTGGTGGCCAACGTGTTGGTCAAACCGCATAAAGAACATTTTACATTTTACACAGAACCCAGGAAACTGGATTTTAGATTAAAACCCTTAAGTTATGTGTTTAAAACTATTTTGGATGAACGAGGGAAATGGTTCTGGGGATGACTGAAATGTATGCTGCGTGGAATTGCGCTTTGCATAGTTATTGTTTTCTTATCTCTCCGCGAATAATATTCATGAAGTTGTCCAATCTGAAATGATTTTCCATGCCAGCAGCATTTGCCAAAAGTATATATTTAAAATAGATAAACGCAAATATTAACCCTTCGGGAATTAGACAGTTGGCTGCGCCTTGCGTGACAAGCATGCAGATTTACCCTGGCTGATCACATGACTGATCACATGACTGTGAATGGCTCGAACACCGAGAGCAATTAAGACTTTTTCAAGGATATTTTAGCCAAGGCAAAAATGTGTCGTTTCACAAAAAAAAAAAAAAAAAGAACTTGCTTTACTGGCTCGACGATCATATTGCAAACTCAAAATGAAAGAGATGAAGAGATTTCAATTCACTCACACAAAATGAAGCACTCGGAAATCTCCTGCGCCTTTGTATGTGATTTGTGACAGCCGCTGAGATGAAGATACCGACATGCGACCGGGGGTGTAGAAAAAGAGGCAAATTATCTCACCAGGGAGTCTGCAAATAACTTGATGATATTACTGGCGCAAATATTCGCATAACCTTCCATTTCAGGAAGTCTGAGAAGAAGGAGAGAGTCCTTGTCTCAAAGCCCGGATCCTTCTAGAGCCGCATAAAAGGAACTTCCACAATAATTACCATTCCTAAAGCATTTTGCACGCTTTTTTATATGGATTGTGTGACAATGTCCCAATTCTGCAAGATAAGGGCTCACATCACAAAAGTGTATCACGGCGCTGACATCGGTAACGCACACGCTGCCAGCGTCACAACAGAACAAAAATATGTGTGACAAATACACAAGAATATATTGTGAAAGTGATATTTGGCCAAAAAAACAGAAGATTTACAACACACGTTGGGGCATTATGAGTATTCACGTATGAAAGGTTGGCAGGACTGTTATCGGCTGGGAATTTGATCGACTCTGTGATACATATTCTGATGCTTTTGATCGACTGAATTCACTCTACTGCCATAGAGGTCTAGTCAGCCGAACCCTCTAGGCCCAGACGATCTACACCAAGCCGTCCTTACAGTCAGCAATTCATCGTTTGTCACTTAAACAGCCGATATAAGAAACATAAAGCACATTGAGTCCCCACCAAAAATTCATCATTATTGTCACTCTTTTGCTTGATATGTAGTCCTTTCTTTGCTCCCCGACGGTCCTCATTGTGTGAAAACTTGCAATCCCCTTTATTTGTGTAAATGACACTATCTTCAGTAAAATGCTCCCTCACTTTGACGTATTGGGTGCGATTACTTTTATCAGAAATCTCTTTATCTTGGAACCTGTAGCCCAAGTCAGGCGTTAACACAGTTAATTTACGTCCTTAACTGATTACATATAATTACGCTCGTCAGAGAATGCTTCCAGTCCGGCTTATCTATCGGGACAGAATAATTCCCTTATTTCATGCCTCAGTCCTTGCATTCGTAATGTCTTTAAAACTGTTAACTTAAAAGAGCTTAGAATGATAGCCTTGGCACCGGAGAACACAAAAGCCTGTAATAGCCGTAATAATAGACATGGTTGCACGGTACCGGTTGCCATGGCAATGCTGGATGTGCATTGCTAGATACAGTAACTGCGGCAGCGATGGACGCTGAGCTGCATATTAATAGCCATGGCTGTTTTTTGGTGCCGTGTGATGATTTTGTGTGTTTGGCATGAATTTTCCTGCATTTTACTCTGACGTGCAGCAAATCCCTGTACAAGCGTGACACACACAGAAAGACACGGGTGTAAACATGAGACAAAATGCACCATCAAATAAACACATATCAGCTTCACATACTGAGCTTGATATACTACAGAGTAGGATTTATATTTTGTAGTAGAACAAAACCTTTACCCAGCAATTTTATTTAAAAATAATTTAGGCACCGGAACTAAGACGGACAATTATAGACATTATCTAAAAATTTGCATTCGGTTGTTATATGCAAAAAACAAGGAGCCGCCAACAGCCCAACACTAATATAAATGCGACAGTTTGCGCGGTCATAGTCCCGAGTGTTATACCCCGTGGTATCGTAAATTCTTTGCACATTGTTAATAATTTGAGATGATCACTAAGATAAACCAGTTGCAGGTCTTGACGAGAGCCGCGGATACAGGATCCACCAAGATACTTAAATCAAAGACAAAGTGCAGCGCCGTACCATGAAAATGTTCCCTAATTCTAACTAAACCAGAGTCTACCTATTTACTACAAACTCGAAATACTCTGCAAACTTTAACTCACTCTTCATATACAAGCAAAAGAATCGAAAGCCAGAATGTGTGATAATAAAGTTTCATTCATTCTAAAATACTTTGTAACTATTGACATAAAATGCAATATGTGGAGCCATAAAGTCCCCCCAAGACTAGATTTCCGAGCTGCCGGAGATATACAGAGTGACTTGGCGCAGGAGGAATACGTCTCCACGACCAGAGGGGTTTCTTGCACAGCAGTGTTTCGTGCGACCTTGTCTCGGTAAATTAATCGCCGTGCCGTGGACTGGATGTATTTTACCGGATCTGCTACAATTACTTTCACTTGACAAGGGATGAAGGACGCGCTCGTTCCTGTCGTGTTAAACATATTTCTTTACCGTATCTGTGTAGGATCAGAGGGACTATTTTGGAAATATATATTTTGGGGTTTTGCTTATACTTCATGGTATCTAAGCTTCAAACTTATTTTGTAAAGGTTATTATTTATTCAAAGGGATATTCATTATTATTTCCTGATTTATTTAGCCGGTAAAGTTGAATTTGCCTTGAATATATAACTTGACAATACTCATAACAGTATAAAGTACGTTATATAATAAACCCTAAAAAAGATGTACAATCCCCTCTTTCTTACCAAATACTTCCTCACGCTATTCTCGTTTATTGGGTTAGTAACAGTAACCGTATGTCTTTTGTCGAACACACAGCATTAGAGCGTTGCTCCCGGATTGAGTGTGGAGGATGACAGATACTCGCACTGTCGCTGACGCTTTCAGTGACGGATACTCGGTAATGGAGTGGGAGGTCGTCCTCGCCACATCTCCCTGCATGACAGTGGGTGCCTCCAGTCTCAACGTAGACCAATCAACCAAGGCAGGTTACAGAGACGTTGATACAAGGGAAAATATATACAAATGGCAATATATATATTATAGGTGAAACAGAAATAATATGTTACAAAACTCTAGCCTCAAGCCCTCCGGCTATTCATTAAATATCAGGTCATATTTGTCACAAACCACAGAAAAAAGTCACGATGTATGAAAAGAAACTGTCATGTTTAAAGTCCAATACAAGCCAGTAATGGATGTTCGATTGCCGGAAATATGTAATAAATAAAATCAGAAGCCACATTAAAGGCCTCTAATGCTAATTTTAGCATCAATGGTGTTAAATCCATAATTCACAAACCGGGATCCCACATCTGGCACCACATTTGGGTTGAGTGATCTCACTGGAACATTTCCCTATTAGTAGTCACCTTGTTAACAGCTGTTACTGTTTCACAAAACAAACTCAATCCATTTGAGGCCAGAGAATAAATCACTAGTCTCTAGCGCTTGCGGATCAGGTATACACGGCCACTAGCCTAACCCATTAGTAACATCACACATTGAACTGAACATCCGATGGATCAATGTCCAAAGCTCATTTACAGATTGATAGGTTGTGTTATTAATTGTGAGTGTGAAACGATTTTCTGCCAAACACTGGACTTCTGTATCTACATTGTCTTTGATTAGAACTCTATTTTATGGCAAACATTTTGAAAGGCTCATTAGTTACTTGAATTGGAAAAAAACACCCAGAGAACACAACTCTGAAGCTTTAATACCTTGAATAAAACCATTTTCAAGATTGAGAGAAACATTAAGTCATTAGCCGAAGGTCAGGAAACAAATGGCTGCGACTCGCATGAAGACAAAGTCACACACATAGAAACATAGAATGTGTCGGCAGAACCATCCGGCGTCCAGTCTGCCCAACCTCTGAATACTTTCCTTAGTCCCTTATCTTATATTTAGGACAGCCTTATGCGTATCCCATGCTTGCTTGTACTCCTTCCCTGTGATAACCGTTACCACTTCTGCTGGAAGGCTAGATATTACTTTTAAATCTTTGCCCCTCTAATTCAAGACTCTAGTTTTTGTCTCACTTACCATGTTGATTTCCTTTGCGTATTTAAATGTTGCTATCATACCCCCCTGTGATATGACCCACGCCAGGGTATCAAAAGATCTCATAAAATTATAATTTTATTTTTTGGTATTATGCTGTAATTTGCAAAAATGCACGTTTGATCTGCTGCTTGTCATTAAGATGTACGGACTTTATGAAAACAAATACATCAGAGTAAAGTGATATTTTTTCGTGATAACAAGGTTTTTCCCATCCTTTTATATAAAATTGTTTTCTTTCCCAATAAATTGATGCACTGTTTTGAAGCAGCCCCCCTCTGGTACCCAGATACAATTACTTTTGTAGGAATGTCTTTTGTTGTGTTTCTCGTAGAATTATTCCCAAATCACCATTTTACTCTTGTTCTCTGGAGATTCTAACAATAAAAACTACCGACCACCTGTCCCCGAGCAAACACAGGATTATCCTTTATACATGTACCTGCGCGGATTTCAGCCAGAGTACAAACCAAGTTGACTCAATTTGTTGAAGGTTAATCCACCCTGACCAACTCATTAAAGCACACATTAGCTACCTAATACTTCACGCTAACTACATGGAAAGCTGCCTATGTGTTTAAAACACACTGTTAAATTTGGAATTATTAGTAAATCTTATTCCTCCTAATCCATCTGCCACAAATCTCATTACATCAGCACATGTAGGGCCAACGTCTTCCCTCGTTCTACTTGATAATCGATACATTTGTTTAAAGCATGTGACAACTTCAAAAAAAGAAGAGGAGGTTGTGTACTGTGGTATAGAGATAGTAAAGAGGTTAAAGAAAGGAACACAATGTGCGTATGTATATATATATATATATATATATATATATATATATATATATATAAAACATATAAAAATCTAGCTGCAAATACGTTTCGGTATCTTGGTAAAAGCATAGAATAAACTCCGTCCATCTGATTTTAGAGATTACAGGTAGTTATTTTTCATAAAAGAAATTATCTTGATTAATCCACTTTCTGTTAAATGGAATGGTGATTATTTGATGATATAAAAAGAAGGCTGCAGGCATATTACTGAAGTGTATGTCGCGTTCATCAGATGTAATTTGTTAATGGCCAAGTGTTTCACACACAATAGATCTCGCTGCGCAGATATATCCCGAGGTCTTGTAATTATCTCCGAATGACACAAAGTAACACTGCCCTATACATATAGTGAAGTGACTCCCTACGTGGAAATTAATGTGAAGAAACGCGAACAAAAGATTGCGTTATTGGGTTTTATTAGGAAGTTGAGATTTGTAATTAGTTGAGGTTTAAGTCTTTTATCACATTATACTCCCTCAGGGGTTTTTGGAGGCAAAGTGGAAATTTTACCCCAGAGTTATTGTAACTGTGACTGACAACAACGTACGACGTATTTGTCAAAATCTTATTTTTAACATAGAAAAACTGATGGGAAAAATCACTTCACGTCATGAATTGCTTTCCACTCATTAAATAAGGTCTAACTTTTGTCTCATATTCTGGGCTTAACCTCCCTTACCTCAGATTTCAAACCCTTTGTTTAAGGATTCAGACATTTTCTTCCTTCAATTGACATGTTAACCTGCCGCCTTTCACCTCCATACCAATGGAATATCTATCCAGACTTTGTACATTTACTCAAACTTTCAGTAACCCATGAGCTAAAAAGTCATTGATCTAGATGAATTCTTTGATAAATATCCATTAGATCTGACCCTAGAGACCCCGAGGGTGTCCTTATAACCCCTGATAGTATAGACTCCTTCCACCTCTACAAAAATTAAAAATTCAAACAATGTACGAGGTGCGGGTCTGCCACTAACAACACGTTCCAGACAAGAGGTGAACTTAAGGTTTTATGTCAATGATCTTAACCGTATACCTTAAAGTCCCCAACACTTTAGGTTTTATTGCTACCTCCAGTCAACACAGTTGGTTTAACCGGCGTGTGATTCTGTCCACCATCCCACGTGGCATTTTCCCGGAATGCCAGATGGCCTGTGCAGGCTGCACTTCATCAGTAAAGTGCCAATGTTATGCTGTCTTTAATATATATCTCCTCCATATTGAGCCTTTTGTTTAGTAGCAGTGGTGTCCACACACATGGTATGTTTGTTTTTACATACAATATTAAACATATATGATGATTGCACATGTTATTAAACATCAGACATGCAATTTGTGCTTTAATTCCTGACTTCCAGTAACTTTATAGCTTTTTGGTGACAGCGCTCTTCACAGAGTACCCAGGGAGTTGTAAAGGCATCTTGTGTTTCCCTGTTTCATTTTGTTTAATGAAAGTCTTAAAGCTTTTGCTTGTCTGCTGGAAATCGTCTTGGCTACGCGAACAGTTTCCCTATAAGCCTCACATCATCCTTACATCGACTCATTGAAACTGCCTACTGCCTGCGTTTTTTTTTTTCATCCACAGTAATATTTTACTTGAAGACTACTTGACCCTAGTATAGACTGTTTACAGCCTGGCACAATGTACAACCAATAACTGCTCCTGACAGACCCAACCTAACGAGGAGGGACATTAATGCAAATCTTATTTAAATGGCTCCTCCCATTGTACGCCATAAACATCTTAGCTACTTTGATCCACAAAAATAGTTACAAAGTAACAGGTAGAATTTAATGGTGTCTAATTATCATCCATTTACTTTTACTGATACATATTATTTACATCTTAATGCTGGCTGTTTCTATGCCCATTTGTGTTAATTTAGTCATTCTTCCACAAACACGGCTGCTGGTTAAATAGCTAAGAAGTGACACCAATCAGTTCTGCAGCCAATGAGGAGCCAGGTGGTATTTTGGTAAAAGCTTGGCCAATGTACAGTAATTTTATTTTAGCTCCGCGGTTGAGTCTTATTAGCTTAGACAGTGAAGAACATGCCTGAATGGAGCTGTAGACGAGGGTAGCGATACAAATGCCCTTTAAAGTCACAACAGTTTATACGTAGCAGACAAGTAATACTATTGCAATAGACATCAGTTTCATTGTTAGGGCCTCCAGTTCGCACTTGAAGCAATATTGTTCTAAAAGTCGCGCACCAAGAACTGAACACCGTTGTTTGCAGAATTCGTCCAGCATAGGGCTGTTAACTCGCTTTCTTTTTCTAGTAAACAGAACCCAAAGCAGGGAATGTTTCATTAGCCTCCGCGTCTACCTCTGTAGCTATTACTAGTAATTAGTAATACAACAAAGTGATGTATATTGCAACAATAATTCAAAATATTGCAAAATAATGATGTGAAGGCACGGCGGCTCGCACAGAGAGAAAGCTGCTCTAAGTGCGAGGAAAGTGTTAATATAGGCGCGTATATGTGTTTGTTAGCATGAATGTATGTGTGGTGTGACAGGGAGTGTGTTTTAGCTTGTGTGTGTGTTAGCAAGTATGAGTAAGTGTATATTAGTGTAAGTGTGTGTAAGTATGTGTGTAAGCGTGAGTGTGTAAGTGTGTGTACATATGTGTGCCAGTGAGAATGTTGGGGGGACAAGAGGCAAATGAGACCACTTGGCTTTACTTGCTCCCCCGAGCTAGAAGGTGACACCCCTCCCCTGTCCACATGGCCCCTGGGGTACATGGTTCTCACAACATTATTACTGTTTTTAGGAAGGAGAATGGGAGGTGATGACGCATGTTTTACTAAAGAGGCTGGTTTAATGAGCAGTGTTATTAACAGTAATAGTAATGGACAATTAATTTAATTACATTCTCATCTGCTTAGACTCTCAAATTCAAAGATGGGTAATGAACTTTAGTTTTTACTTTTTGGTTATATAATAAAGCATATATTTTGTCAAACCATTCAACTGGATCAGCTTTACAAGGAGAAAAACACCATGGGCCATACCACTCTGCCACAAATAGGGGTGCATAAACTTCCTGGCCTGACCAAAAACAGGGAAGATCTACACAAATCGTGATGGTGAACTTCTGTTGTAGAGACTTTGATAGCACCTTGGTTTTTAAGTAAAGTGAGGGACCATCTAATGGAGCAGTGGTTCCAAAGACAGGGTGAAACTATAAAGAGAATAATAAAGAGGAGCCATTCGACAAGTGGAAATGATCAGTATGGAGGTGGCCCCGTCAGTAAAATCATGTTCTCATGATGCTCCATTAGCCATGGCTGAGCAGAAGGGATTTATTAGAATTAAATAAAAATATTAAATATATATTTTATATTAAAAAAGCGTGCAAACTTTTCAAACATCTGTTGCATATTCGTTATATATATCTTCATTATATACATTATATATTCATTATATATATTCTATTATGACCTGGGTCAGGTGCCCTTATATCATATACGCTACTGGATACAATATATAATAATATATAACAAAAGTATTTCTGGGAATTCCACTACAGGCTCATGCACGGAACCCTGAAACTTCTATAAGACATTTCTATTGGTTGTATTGCAGTCAGATCAGTTGTTTGATGTAACCTATTAAATTATCAGTTTGTTTTGACCCAATGTTTGAAAACATCATGCAAGAGGCTATTTAACTGACGTTACAACAAATACTACGATCATTAGTACTGTTACTGCTTATCTCCTACATGGATGTCCGATAATGGTTTTGTGAATTTGTCACATCTGGAACACTTTGTATCCCTGCTAATTCTCTCAGCACTTCATGAACAAACATTACTAAACTAACGATTAGACGCTGGTGCGTAATTTGAAAATTCACAAAACTAGTTGTTTTGCAAGAAGGAGAAATCTTTAAAAAATTAAAAACAAATAAGAGTTGTTAGCTTGCATAAGTGAGTAATAGAGCTCTATAGTTCCGTTACATCGGCATAATTATACATTGTATTTTAACCTTATGTGTTTCAGATCAGGATTTATCCATATAACCCTGACTGTTCGTCATCCACATCTGAGAAGTTCTCAAATCATCTTTATAACCCCTAGTGAAGTAAGAAGGAGCCGCGAAGCTGCTGTCCACGTGGACTGGTGCTGAAATCTCTCGATTGGCTACCCGGCACAGCCATTCCAAGCCAAGAGACATGGCAACAAATGGAACTAAGATGGCAGATGGCCAAATTTCTACAGAAGTTAGTGAGGCCCCTATCACTAACGATAAACCTAAAACCTTGGTAGTCAAGGTGCAAAAGAAGAGGCCAGTGGATTTGGAACGAGATACATGGAAGGGAAGATTTGACTTCCTTATGTCCTGTGTTGGTTATGCCATAGGCCTTGGAAATGTCTGGCGATTCCCATACCTTTGTGGAAAAAATGGAGGCGGTAAGATGTTAACAGACTGATGCTTTTTTTTAGCAGAAAATAAACATTAAGCACAGAGATTAGACAAACTGAGGTAAAGGGAAACCAAGAGAAAACAAAATTATTTTTAGATCAATTAAAAATTCTCGGCTGTTAGAATTATGTGGCCAGGAAAAAAGGCTACTGACTGAATAAGAGAGGCAAAGGAGCAGCTGGCATTTGGCCTGGGGTGGGAGAAGCTCTTGGCTTTTACCTAGTTACGGTGTGACGCTTTAGGTTTCATATTGGAGATTAATTATAATTTCAGGTCTAATCCCCAGCGGGACTGTAATTTTTGTACAATGAAACATTTCTGAAATTAATAACCATTCATATATTTTTAGGGGCCTTCCTTATTCCATATTTCTTAACTCTTATTTTTGCGGGAATGCCTCTGTTTCTCCTGGAATGTACTTTGGGACAATATACATCCGTCGGAGGCCTTGGAGTCTGGAGACTGGCCCCTATGTTTAAAGGTAAATTTAGCAAAATATTTATGTTTTACTGACAAATGTTTATTTCACGGGTTTGTGCGTTTGTTTCCTACCCCATCAAGCATATTTTTTATGGATTGTCATTTAGTGTATTTTTCTCATTAAATCCAATTAACTAATCTAATCCAGAATTACTTATGGATTATTTGGAATTCATCCATTTTTCCTTTGACTCTTGGAAGCGTGGAAAATGTACAAATATCTCTGTTTTTGTTTTTGCAGGTGTGGGGCTGGCGGCTGCTGTCCTCTCTTTTTGGCTAAATATTTATTACATTGTTATCATTGCGTGGGCCATATATTACCTGTACAATTCATTCACTACAGTAAGTTTTCAAGTAGCCGTTTAATTACTAAATTAAAACTGCCAACATATACTTTAACAGCAAAAGCCAAAAACCCTCCTATTCTCCTGATGGCCATTATCACCCTGGATACATTTCTATTAAAATCTGCTGTTCTGACAGAAAAGGTTTTGGGGCAATTAATGATTTTTAATTATCTTTTTTAATAATTAAAAAAAAATGTAATTAAGGGTTGATATCAAGACAAATGCCCCCAACGTCACTTATAGTGCACAGGGGGCATGGATTCAGTTGGTTTCCTTTAGAAAAAAAGCACAATTCATCATCAATGTAAAGACTTATAAAGTTTATTCCATCACTTTTTATTCTTCTTACAGTCCCTGCCATGGAAACACTGTGACAATTACTGGAACACGGAACGTTGTTTCTCCAATTACAGCCTCCTAAACACCACTAACATGACAAGTGCCGTGGTTGAATTTTGGGAGTAAGTTAAATTTCATTCTATAATGTTAACCGGGAATGTAACGTGTTTAGAAATTAAAGTAATTATAATATGAAAAGGTCAAGACAATATGCCAAAACTGTTGAAAAGGATATTTGCTGACAAGAAGTAAAGAGTGATTTTTTGTATTATTATATTAGAGATTAGTCAGGAAAAAAGGAAAGCTAAAGTAGGAATATTAATCTTGTCAGTATATAGGCTGGTAGGAACTGCATTAAATTGGTTACAGAGCTTCAAGGCTCCTTATAAAATATCATGTAAGGAAGAGAAGGTCGGAGCTAGTGAACTGCATCAGTAAATTCCCAGTTAATAACTTGATAGAGGATTAAGCTCAGGAACCCACAGAAAACTAAAGGACAGGACTCAACTTCTGAGAATTATCAATTAAATGTGATTTGAGGGGATTTCCTCATTAAAATAAAATACAGATAAATACAGTTTTCATAAAGCAGAAAAATGAAATCCAATTAAAATAAAAATACTTTTTTCAGTAATTTTAAACAAAAGAAGCAAATTCAATCAGTTTTTATCAGCTTTTAATAAACAGAATGGATGGTTTTGGTAAACAGATATTAAATAGATTGAAAGAAGGAAAATTGAATAGTGCAATTTAGTTTTCCAACAGAGCGATGCTCTAATCAGGACTGGGGCAACATACAACTCTGAGCTCACGTAGTGTGCACATTGAACGGCTGCTCGGGTCCAACATCCATTCATTAAAACATAGGGGTTTTTGTAAAATATACCTTTTTTACAAAAGTAGTATCACAACTCAGGCTGTATTGAAGGGACATATCAAACCTAGACAATGTTTTTTACTGGATGAACACACAGGGTAATATGAATTAAACCACAGCAGGCACGTGGAAGATCGATGCACATTGACTTGATCTATTCTGATATACTGTATGTAAATATTATTATTCCAGACGTAACATGCACCAAATGACAGACGGGCTAGAGAAACCTGGACACATCCGGTGGCCTTTGGCTATCACATTGGCCATTGCGTGGATTCTTGTCTATTTCTGTATTTGGAAAGGAGTTGGTTGGACTGGAAAGGTGAGTAAAAGAGACATCAAGACAAGTCTGACATGACACTCTCTTTATTTTGTTTCTTGAGATGCCGCAGGGATGGGAAGCAGAGTTTATGTGTTCTTTAAAATGGGGTTTACAGAATAGGCGCGCTTCATTTCTCATATTCTCTTCATTGTGTTATATAATAATATCATGTGGCTTAAAGACCAGAAAGTATTAAAGGAAGTTTGGTTCCGCCGTTATTTTCTAGATGCTGGGGTGATGTTTTTTTCTTAAACAGATTTCCAAAAGTATATATATATATATATATATATATATATATATATATATATATATTGGTTAAAAGTTCTTCCCCTTGGCATCTCTGTGTCCCCCTTGCCTCATATAAACATACTAAACTCTAAAGTAATGACAATATTTTGTGCTAATCAGTTGGTTTTGTGTAAATGTCTGTCTGCAGGTTGTATACTTTTCTGCCACCTACCCCTACATCATGCTGGTCATATTATTCTTCCGAGGGGTGACCTTGCCTGGAGCGAGAGAAGGCATTTTATTTTATATAACTCCAGATTTCAGCAAACTTTCCGATTCTGAGGTACAGATTGTGGTGTAACTTGTGATCTCTACTGTTTGTGGTTAAATGATATTATAAGTTTGGCTTTCTGTGCCACAGGTTTGGCTTGACGCTGCTACTCAAATCTTCTTCTCGTATGGTTTGGGGCTCGGATCTCTCATAGCCCTGGGGAGTTACAACCCTTTTCACAACAATGTTTACAGGCAAGTCTCTTTCTATCATACAGCCCTCCATGTAACCTACCATTACCCAAAATATACAGTATGGCGCGCCATGTATAAAAGACGTTACACAAAATAACACACGGCCTTTACCGATCCTACCACTAAGAAATCCAGGCATCCTCATTTATCACAGTTAGCAAGAAGGTGTGAGAATTACCAACAGAGAACAATCTAGAACTCAATAAATTGAGTGATAAAATGATCCTCCTTGATGTTCTCGGTTCCACATCCAGTGATGTCATTGCTATTCTTTTACTTTCGGGGTTCCTGTGACGTTTATGGGCTTTTGTCCAGACTATAACTCCAGCCCTCTAAGTACCTTTTCTAAATTCTTGTTTTTTTCTCCTCCAGAGATTCCATTATCGTCTGCTGTATTAATTCAGCCACCAGTATGTTTGCAGGATTTGTTATTTTCTCCATCGTTGGATTCATGGCTCATGTCACTAAAAGACCGATAGCACAAGTCGCAGCTTCAGGTAAAATGCCGGCCGTGATGGGTTTACAGAGCTGTGACTGATTCCCCTCCAGCCGGGAACCAGAGAAACATGAGTGATCTGATAGAGTTCCAAACAGAGAAACACATTTTACTCTTCTTCTCCTTGCCTCTCAGGGCCTGGATTGGCGTTTTTAGCCTATCCTGAAGCGGTCACCCAGCTGCCAATATCCCCGTTATGGGCCATCTTATTCTTCTCCATGTTGCTGATGCTTGGAATCGACAGTCAGGTAAATATAGTTTTTTAGCAAGATTTGTAATAATTTACACCAAAAGCTACAGGCGGGTTTTCACTTTTTGTTATTCTGCATACCCAATATTTTTTACGTGTAGTTTATACAAAGAAGGGTCAAATCACGAAAGGAGATTTATCTGGAGGACGAATCCAAGAGTCGGGGATATTATAGATCACTTTCCCTAAACATACTCTACAGAGTGGGAGCGCTTTTAACTTTTAGAAAACCCACGTCATGTGATTGGTTTCATGTGAAAACCGTCATTTCATTTTACTGAGGATTTTTTCAATTCAAAGCAGTTTGAGGGCAGAGAAACTGTGGAGAGATTTTAGGTATATATTTTAGGTTCACAGATAAATGTAGGTCAGTTCATGCCTCAGGCATTTAGTCGTGAGAACAACACAAGGAGTATGACTCTAAAATACATCGGTACAAAGACAATTAGCATAATGCTTTACAGGAACAAGCAGCAGAGTTAATGACTCTTCAGTAGAAAAAATATATATTTTTAAGTGGAATGCATGGATTTCATTATCCAAGTTGTGAAATGCTGTATTTATATAGACATTGATTCCCAGCAGTCCCTTCACAATTACTGGGGTCTGCTTTTAACTGTGTTTTGAGTATTTTAGGCGGATATTCTAATTTAATGGTAGTTTGTGGATTTTCTGCTGTATAACTGGAAACATGTTATTGGAAGCAGCTTTGTTATTTAAAAGAGCCGGGCCATTTCAGCACCATATGCTTCAAATATCCAACCCAGGCCATCAAAACTAAAACTGTGAGCAGAATCAAAGGTCGATCGAACAACTAATAGCTAACGGAATCCTAAAACTTGATCAGGATGCGCAAGTGCCAAGTCTTGAACTATCCCAGGAATCCCAGGAACAGGGAGCAATCCCGCTTTATTGCCCCTTGCAGGAGATACTGACAGTGTGCTCGCTTGATGAGTACAAGAGGGAGTCAGCCTGGCAACTGAAGCTTCACCAAATAATGCCCTTTCCTCTCTGCCGTTTGATTTCAGTTCTGTACCGTGGAGGGATTCATTACGGCACTTGTCGATGAGTTTCCCAAACTGTTACGCAACCGAAGAGAAATATTCATTGCGATTGTGTGTGTTGTCTCCTATTTGGTGGGACTGTCCAATATAACTCAGGTGAGCTGGTAACCTTGAGAAGGGAGTCATAACGATTCTTTTGTGAACAATATCTCAAGATTCTCTACCCGCAGTTTTCCATGTTACCAATAAAATCTTTTCTAACACGTTCACCCCTTACCAATTACCTGTTTCTATAGGGTGGCATTTACGTGTTCAAGCTTTTTGACTATTATTCAGCCAGCGGGATGAGTCTCCTCTTCCTTGTGTTCTTTGAATGCATCTCTATATCCTGGTGTTACGGTAAGGCAGTCTGATTGCAGTTATTAAAGAGTTCGCCTTTGGTTCACATAATTATATTCTTTGCATTCATTGCAAAGGCCTTTGGGATATTCCTGATATAATATAGATTTGCAGCGCGGTTTATCAGTAAATAAAATACGTTTTGAATCATAAAAGCAAATTAAATGCTCAATATAATAAAATGGGAAAGATTGATAAAACACACGTAGAAAATGGTTTACCAATTAATGAATAGTTATGCAAATGCTACTAATGAGTTTTTATCGAATAGTTTAGTTAATACAACTGAGAATGAAGAAAACGTGTTTTTTTGTTTGAATGAAGATATTCTGGTTGCGTCCCATGATAACGAGTCATAGCCAGGCAGCACCCCTCAGCTAATATGTTCCTTATACTAAGAACTTTTCTTCATCTTTCTTTAGGGGTCAACAGATTCTATGATAACATTGAGGAGATGGTTGGCTACAGACCCTGCCTGTGGTGGAAACTCTGCTGGTGTTTCTTCACACCTATTGTGGTTGCTGTAAGAATTAAAATCTCTACTAAATTAAATCGAGTTTGGATGCAAATTGAAAGGGAATAACGTAGATAATTATGGGTAGGAGAAAAGGGCTGCGATGGTAACAAGGTCCGAGCACAGGGACAAATATATTGTTACTCTATACAATATCCTCTTATAAAATGTCACTAATAAAATGTCTCACAACATCATCTCTAATGAGATATGAGACCATAATTACAACCTAAATCTTAAAATATCATGAAAGATGGCTTTTTTGCATTCGTGTATGAAACTCCTTCTGAATACCCTGATTAACGAAATGTCAACGAGAGTCCCTCAAGAAAGTAGCTGCAGAGAAGCTTCTATTTCTGTCCCTCTTGACGTTTGTAAAACTGTACTTTTCATCAAATTTTCTCGTGTTGACATTCTAACCTTTCCAGCACTAATTCATTCCTCATGATTTTCACTGCTGAAATGCCCTCATCTCATCCGACATGGAAGGCAAGAGAAAAACAGACACATCGGAAGATTCTAAGTTAGCTTTAGACTTCCTGTAGAGAATGCATGCCGCCGGAGCGCTACTTTCCACAGCAGAAGGTGGACGTGTTACATGCACCATGTCCCACCAACAGCACATTCTAGGCAAACCCTACCCCGCTGCCCAATTATAAGCTTGTGTGCAGAACCTGTTCCTCAATCATAGAACTTAAAATCAGCTCGAGTTCCAACCATTGCATGTCACAAGTAATTTTTCTTATGCTGATTCCAGTAATTTTTCTTTGCAGGGTGTGTTTCTTTTTAGTGCCGTCCAAATGACTCCACTGACCATGGGAAGTTATGTCTTTCCATCTTGGGGACAAGGCGTTGGTTGGTTCATGGCTCTGTCTTCAATGGTGTTGATTCCAGGTTACATGGTGTATAAGTTCCTCTCCCTTAAGGGTTCATTAAAACAGGTAAGAAGAATCTTGATTCCTTTTAATGCTGAATGAAATACAAGGAATTGGGGAAACATTGAAAGGAACTATATTGGGAAGGGTATACAGAGGGACAAGTAAAAGTGGAGAAAGAACTGCGAAATTCTGTATAGTCAAAAAATAAAAATCTTGTGTTTCTTCTCAAAGCGCCTACAAGCGATGATCCAGCCCAGTGATGATGTTGCTCACTCCGAAAATGGTCCGGAGCAATTGTCACAAAGCAATTCTGCAAACAAAGAAGCATATATATAATATTGATACTGTATTCTAACAAGTCTTTGAATACAAAATGGTTGATATGACCACAAATTTACATCTGGAATAAATGAATTTACCTACCTCCTGTGGCAAAAAAGGGATCCATCACCCGTAGAGCACAAGGAAATCAACTAGGTTATTTTATTACCGCTTTGTGGAAACCACGATGAAATGGTTTGCGTCTTCAGGCTACTGAGACTGTTAATGTTTTTATCTTTCCGCAAGATTTATACACAAAATATTCCATTTTTAAAAATACTTGGCAAGAAGAGCTGAGGTTTTGTGTAGCATATTTTTAATGATTTACAAATACATTCCTTACAGGCAGCTCCAGTAAATTGAAATACAATTTTTTTTCTTTACTATTTTTACACTCCAGACTTTTCTAAAAAAAAATGTTAAATTAAATTTAAACCTCTCATAAATACGGCATTTTTATTTGGTTCTAGTTTCCGTGTGATTTCAATCCATTAGCAAAATTACTACACATTCTTTCTGAATGAAAGCTCAGAAGCACAAATGAATTCAGGAAATTTTATGAGGACCAAACAGAACAAGTGCATATTGTAACAGAAAATCTAAAATAACAAAAATGGATCCGAGATAAAATGAACACCAGCATAGTTTAGAACTCATAAATAAAAAAATTGCAGCCGCATGAGATAAAATCAATCATTATAATACATTAACAGCTGTAACTGTCTAATGAGTGTGAAAGGAGACTATGATTTTACGATAAGGGCATTCTCAAGAAAACATTGTAGTCTTCTTCAATTCTCTGCCAAATTGTGTAAAGCACACGATTGTTATACCCTCGTGGTTAATAATAATTATACAAAAATCAGGAAGATACATTGATAGAGACCTTTAAGCCACAAAACACCCCTGCTCTGACCTAGCACACCTTTCAAATAAATACTATTTCATATTGCTCATCAAAATGAAGTCAGAATAATATATGTGTAGTTACTGCATTGGAATCTGACTTTGGTTGAGTGGCAGCTACGACGAGACTTGGGGTAAATGCTGTATTTATATATTTTAAATGACTGTGACCGAATTGCACAATGGTCATGTTTACGGGCCACTTTTTGTGCATTTTCCAGTGTTATATAGCACACCCATAAACTTAGAGCTAGTATATGGTACAGTGTTAACTGTGAATGTTGGTTTTGTTCGTCATTATTGTCCAAAGAGTAAAAAAAAAAAATATATAAAATATATATATATATATATATTATGTTCTTGCAATAAAGTAATAATTTCACAAAGTCAAGCACATTATGATAGAAAATGTATACAGATATTTTAACAGACTTTGTATGGCAGTATTGTTTAGTAAAGCCTGAATCGTCTTATCTTAAATGTACAATATTCTGTATAGTATATTGTTTTCAATGTCTGTAGCTGGATCCTTTGGAAAGCCGATCAAATGTCTTGCTGTACCACTAATTTGTATATTTTACAATCTGTCTAACATTTTGTTTGTGAATGATTCAGTTTCTAATCGTTTTATGTATGTACTAAAGTCCAATGTTGTTCTAAAAAAAAAAAATACAAAAAATAACGTATTAAATGTTTGATTGTACCCAAATATTACATAAAGATTTGGTGCGCTTCGTAGCAGCCTTCTATACAAATATATGCTTTAGCAAGATAGTGTCGTAGGAACTACTGTGTTTCGATTGTGAATAGACGTACCCTTTTGTAGTATTTGCCCTGAGAACAACCTGTCTAAATATTATGATCAAATAAGCTTACCTGCAATAAGAGTTTATCATCAAGATACAAATACATTTATCTCTATATAAAAATATATATGTAATGTATCATATACATAGTCTAAATATATATATAAATATATATATATATATATACAGAGTCTGATTTTAAAATACAGTATTATATACATTTAGGAACCTGCAATATGTTCTATGGACCAAATGTAATATATTTATAAGATGCATTTGAAATGTCTTTTAAATGGTGTCAAACTGTACTTATAGCACGGTGGTCATGTATGCTTACAAACATAGACATTCAATAAAGGATATATTACACAGTAACGGCTTTTATCAATAGTCATTTTTTAAATCTAATGGGGGTGACAAATACTTTGTTAATACTGGAGATTTTTGTTTGAGTGGATTTATAAAAGAAGAGAAATAAAGAAGCCTGGAATGAAGGGTATTAAAGTAATAAATAAAAGTTCAGATGATCAGATATTAGGGATGTGATTTCTAATCCAGATAAAGGGGCAAAATGGATCGAATGAGTCTTCCTTAAAACGGAAACAAAATCTTTATGACCAGCTTACTCAAAGAAATGTCACTTTTGTTATTTAAGTTTTAGCCCAGTTATTTAACATATGGTGAAAAAAGGGGAAAAAACTGTTTTCCTGCTAACCTTGTAGCTGAGAACCCCGCAGTTCAGTAATTGCATTTCTCTATCCCTTGTCAAAGTCACAAGCGCAATAAACAGGGTCAATCTTTGCTCTTTAGCAGGTGGTGAAAGCTTACATTAATTTCTGCCAAATGACCTCGGCAGTGTATGATTTTATCGACTTTCACAAATAATTGAAACTCCTTATCTGCATTTGTGTTTCTGATTTCGGAGCCGGTCCTGTGAGAAGCCGCAATGCGTGCTTTTAATGATTGTGCTCATCTTGCAGTTGCTGTATATGTATATTTACGGTATATAATATATATATATATATATATATATATATATATATATATATATGTATAGTGTATATATATATATATATATTGAGTTATTGGATAAAGTCTGAGTACTTGTAATTAGTGTAATGTAAATTGCAGCGTATGAGCAGCCAGCATCAGGTCCTGTCCATCAGCCCAAAACTAACTGATTGTCCCTTAAGAATAAACTGGAATGACTTCCAATAATATGCAACCTGCTGAGCTTCAGAAAACTATTTCCATGCTTAGAGCCAACCCAACTGTGATCAGATGAACAATAATACTAACTGGCTTACTCAACTCTTAGCCTGAACACATGGTCCTTTAAATATGTTTTCATACCTTTCCTTTTGCTCTTGCAACAAAGAAACCATGCAGAGCACTTTATTTTCCCAAAACTGCTTGATTTTATTTGCATGGCCAGTGGACATACGGAAAAATAAGACATTCGGTATTTCTTAAAAGAACAAATGTATGTCTATATTCAGCATACATATAGACATATTAGACTTATTAAACAATTCATACATTTTTGTCTTGTTTTTGGTCTGGCTTTTCAGGTCAGGTCATTCTCATTCACTCGCACTCCCTAGTCTCTAAAAACCAAGTTCCCCGTCTCCCCTTCTGTTTCCGCTTCCCCCACTTCTCCTTTTTCCGCTTCTCCTTCTCCACTGCTTCTTCTCTCCTCTTAAGAGTACTTGCGCACAACATGGGGACAACCCCTCATTCCTCCAATCAGAGGAAGGGTACCCCCCCTGTTGTGAAAGTAGTGTGAAGAGGAGAGAAGAATGTAGACAGAGAAGCGGAGATGGAGCGGTGGAGAAAGAGGAAACAGAATCAGAGATGAAGCAGCAGATGAGGAGAAGAGAAGAAAGAGGAGTGGAGGAGCAGAAATAGAGGAGGAGTGAAGAAGGAGAAGCAAAATGAAAATTCAGAGCTTTCTCGTTTGTTTTCGTTATTTTCAGATATTAGTATGAATTAATGAATTTAACAAAAATATTTCTTAGGAAATTGCTACTTTTGGAGATAGAACAGTGACTCTGCCTACGGTGAGAAAAGGGGCTTTACATCAGAAAAAACTCCCCACAACAAAAATGTATTTCAAATTTTAAAATATTGTTTTCTTTGTAAAGAACATTAATTATTTGATTTATACAAGGCCCCTTCCAAATCTTTATGCTGGATCGATCTTCGTTTCCACTCATTATAATAAAGGAATTTCATATCACATTTAACCTTTTCATTGACAAAGAGGGAATGGATGAACTATTAAAGACATTCAACCTCGGTTTCTGTTTCAAGAAAATGATGAAGTTAGAAGCCTAATACATCAAATTCAGCATGTCCACGATAAAAATAACAGACACAAACAGCCTACATAACTAAACTAAAAGGCACCTGAATTTGCCAGGTGGAAGCGCACACATTCGGCGTGTTACATAATCCTTTAATGTTGGCAAATCCTACATGATTTCCTTTTCATTTAAAACGATAGAGAAACATCAAACAATTCCCTTCAATAAGAAATCTGCAGGGTTCTAGACTTTCTACAACCAGGGGATTTTATTGTATAACTTCTTTCCCCGGAGTCACTCCCAGTGAGTTTCCTTAATCTGTTATTTTAGCAATTTCATGTGATTCCAACTGTCTGCCCCATGGGGAGCTATCAGAGCAAAACAAACTCTCTTAGTACGGAAACAGATGCTGGGAAGGTTTATTTGGTGAAAGTGTCACGAGCAGATTTAAAGTAATGAGATGATATTCACAGAGATCCTGTAAGTAGAGAGTTAGAGTCAGCTGGAGATACAGTGAGATCTTGGGGTGTCGATCATTTCAGGTATAAAAGATTGGAACACACGCTCTGGAAGTACAGACTACAAGTGTAACGTCACAATTCCTTAATCTCTTCCCTTTCCAATGTATACAAACTTAGTCAGTGACCACGTGTGACTTGTCATCCAGGGAATACATGGAAGAGACATAAAAAAATCTCCCCAGATGAGCTTAAGAGGGAAAGGTAAGGATTTGGGAGATGGAAGGGTGAAAGCAAACATGTAGGAGATCCTTTATGTTTTGTTAGGGAGTAAAACTGTTGCTGTTGCTACTTGGAAGGGTCCTCTGGGTCCACATGAAAGACCCTGTAAAAGCAGGTGAGCAAGAAAACTTTGTGAAGATTTTGATGGAGAAATAGCCAACTTTTAGCAAGCAGTTGAGAGGAGAATTTTATGACCATATTGATAAGCCAGCTATGACAGACGGTTAATAATTACATGCTCCGCATGGTTTTATCTGGTTGAAGACAACAGATATCGTCAATGTGTTCATCGCATCAGTCAACTGCTGACAACCCATTAGGGAGATTATTTGTTTCTTGGCAATGTCAGTCTGAGTGTGCAAAACATTTATACTGCATATTACAAAATGATTGTGATAGATGTTCATTACAATAAAAGACAAGTATCTATATATAGTAAAATAGAAGTGAACCTATATAAAGGGTGGAAAGATAGAGTCATATAAGGGGAAAGGACTTAATGAAGGACATAAAAACTGAAATGATAGACGGGAAAAGTAAAAAAGCTGGGGGATGGATTTTCAATGACGCCTGCTCCCGAGTGACACGTCTTGGCTCGCGTTCTGCTGTGTGTCCTCAATATGTCCACGGGTTAGTTCTCATACTCATGTCTAGCACTGGTTATAAAGGTCATCAAAGGGTTACATTATAGTTTTTGTAATGTAACATACTTGCTGAAATCTCCCCAATTGGCTAAACTCCTACAGAGGGTCTCAGTTGCCACTTGCTGTAGCATTTACACATATAACACATGAAGTGCATATTACTTTGTGAAGAAGAAGAAAAAGGCTTTTCTGCAAAAACCCTCTTGGAGCAAAATTACAGAGTGCCGCACATGGCAATTTTATCTATTAACGTGTCTTCTCACGCCTGGCAGTCAGGCTAATAGCGCGGCAGCTGGAATAGATTTACAGACTCGAAATAGCTGAGCTTAAACACACATACAAACAGCAGAACTACTTATCTCCAACTAATCTTCCTTTAGGCTAAAAACTCTTCTGGTCAAAGCACAATTACTTTCAAATAACCTGCTTTCCAACAGGTGTTGGAAAACGTGCTTCTGCGGCACCACAGTTTTCACCTCATTCCACTTTTTAAAATCAAATGTTTGTAATCTCCTTGTAGGCAGATTATATTCTTTGTTTGGCTGTCCCCAAAGACAAAACATTTTGTGTTCTGAAGTTGTGTTCTTACATTTAAAAATGGGGACAATCATTTAATTCTTCTGGTTTTGCACTTTCTCTCATTCAGGCCAATTTTTATGAGAAATGGTACTTGCATTGAAACTAATAATTAAACTCAAAGTATGTGTTTGGAGTCATCTGTTTAATGCGCTTTTGGTTTATATTAGGGATATATAGATTAAGGTGATCATATACTCGGCCTTAATGCCAGGTGAAACCCCACAAACAGCAAAAAGTTCTTATTACCATGTCAGAGGTCGTCACTGGATCCCCCTGGACACAAAACACAGAAGGGTCCTCGGACACTGAAAGCCCCTCTGCACAACCAGAGGAAGCAAAATTCCACCAAAGCTCTTTCCTGGGCTTCACATCACATGATATCAAATAAAACGGTAACGATAAGTCTCATAAAATTGGGGCTGCCCCTTTTCTGCCAAACCATATAATAATTATTGCACAGATAATTACCCATCAGAGGTGAATACTGCATTCTTGTAATCTGTTTTCCAGCATAACCAAAATCTGCCACCATATTAAGATGTTACCCCCTGTCAGACGCAGCACCGGTGTCCTTTAAAGACCTTTAATCCTAAAATCTAGGTCAAGAGATATGATATACACATCTGGAAAACATTACTAGTGACAAAATATACAAATAAAGTCATCCTACGTTTATATTAACTGTGGGCCACGTAATACCAACGAGGCAGTGACATCTCGTGGAAATATATGTAACTCCAACCAGAGAAGGAACTTGCCAGCTTTCCTTGCAACAGAAGATAGAATTATAGTGGAATCATAGAATTATGAAGCATCACCAAAGGCTTCACGTGGATTTCACAACCTGACATCAGCAATAGAAAGCAAACGACTTTATAATAAGTAAAGGAACGTCTAGCTGGCTCCAACTGGCCATTTTCTTCTAAGGTGTGATTCACGTCCACATCGGCTGCATAATGAGTTTTCAAAAACTAAAATATGGTTGGTTTTATTCTGTTGGTTTGGTTTCGCACGGTCACCAATATGACTCTATGAATTACCCACTGGCTGCCTGACTCAGCCCTTCGCTAAAGAACGGCTGGCACACAGAAAAACCACAACTCCTTCTGGGTCAAAATCCGGTGAGAAAAGTATGTCATTCCATTGGTTTAATATAATTACACTTTATCAACGTATAATGAGTAGGTACTTGGATTGCTGATAAAACGTTTATTATTATTCACAGATAACATTCAATAAAATTATTTATATTCCTGATATCCAGTTATTAAATATTAGCGGAACAAAACGGCAGAGGACAGTTCTTAATCTATTATCTACAAAACAGAAATGTGACAATCTTATTTCCAGATGAAATTAATTATTTTTGCAGCTCGTCTGATTTAATCTTCTGTTCCGCTTTTCCTCTTATCAAGTTGTCAAAGGTTGATGTGAAACTGAATTGAGGATTATTTTCTATGATGTGGCATTTTTTTGCCTTTTTTCTTTCCAAAAGGAGACTTCAAAAGCCAATAAATCTGAAATCAGCACTCTTGTTATTTTTTTGCATTTTAATTTTAAGTGCATGAAACCTGAAATCAAGCACTTTAATTAATGAATATAAAACAGATTATTTCTGGTGGATCTAATACATTTTCTGTAGTCAGCACTGTGAAAGGTTAACTTTACAAAAATAATACTAATTTTGGGCTTTATTTCATGAAGTATATATGAAATAAATATATATATCTCACACTGGTCACTTGGAGAAAGATTCTTGAGAATGACATCATGGCTCCATGGCGCGTGTTGGTCTAATGCTAGATTACTATGGTTTGCTCTACTAGGTAAATGCACAGGCGGTGATTTTATTTGTTTTAAAATCTCTTCTGGAACCTTCCAGAACAGCCACGGTCAGACTCGTGGGTGTTTGTGACGTGAGTCGTCACCGTTGCGTTATTATGTAACATTGTTTTAGATGTGAGTCTTTGTATAATCCAGGAAAGGGCTCTTCCTACTGCGGCACCCTGTTTAAGCCTTTCATGTGCCATTGTACAGCGCTGCGGAACATGGTGCCGCTATATAAAACAATAAATAGTAATAATGGATAAAAACATTATAGAGCCTGGAGAGATCTCACAGATTTCACAGTAAGCTGTAATCATGTAGATTTAATCTATAATTTTAACCATTCTACCAGAGCCTCGTATCACCCGCCTTTACTTCTACCCATATATTTTGAAGGCAGCTGGTGCCAATAGAGATGTTTGTCGCAACCTGAAATTTTCGGAAACACAATGCAAAATGACTATTTGTTACTGGGGAAAAAAGTCCCGATCAGCTCAGTACATTCAAAATTGCCTTCGCTTTCTCCATTTACCCTTCAATGTCTCCAGCGAGGAGGATTTCTAATACGCTTGCTCACCTCCAGTTGCTAAGCAACAAGCCCGCAATACTGGTGGCAAATTTTTATCCATTAAAGCATCAGAAAAAGGAGAATCGAAGGGCAATTACATACAGAAAAAACAGGAAGTGCAATATTTAGTTTTATTGCCATTATGATTATTCTTGTTCTGGTTTTATATTTATCCAATTGAAATTAGATTGGAAGGAAATGATTTCTGGTAAAGTAAGCAGGATATATTTCCAGAGCTATTATCAGCAGCCTGACCTAAAATCACCATTTCTGGGATTCTACAATCAAGCAGCAGAGTTTTATTTTAAATTCCAGTTGCCCGTGCCGTTACTAAGTATCTAAGTTTTGTTTCACTGCAAACACAACTCATTTTAACGATAACCTGTATGGTGCATGCGTTTGTTCTACTTCCTATAGGAAAGCATCACAAAAACAAATCTATGGAATGGTGTTTAAGCCTCAGAAGGGTCTGACCTGGGATAGCAGAAAGGTACAGGTTACACATTATAAACGCATTCACTAAGAGCCCCTCTGATCCACGATTAACCCTAAATTCACAGTACGTATCATGCGGCACCCTAAACGCACAACACAATTTTCAGTAGATCCAGAAATCCTATACAAGAACTTGCTTGTCTTGTCATCTTCTTAAATGATTACTAATTTCTACATGTTACAAAGATGTCAGACTGTAACAAACGTGTTGGCCTGGATAATTACCTACACGCTGTTCTGTCTCTTACAGTCACATGGACTCTGGTATGATTATTCCATAGATTCTCTTCCAGTGTTGTATGTACAGTATGTGTGTCCCAGGGCACCTACCTCCACAGGCACCATCCATTCTACTGAGCATCGACATATGATGTCATATCCCGGCACTCCACTCATAAGAACGTGCGGCTCCAGCCGCATTATGCTATGAAGGCTCGTGAAGATGGTGGACTGGGGAGATCAGAGATCTCTCTTGTAAACAGCCCACTGAGTACCCAACAGGGTGATCTATCCCTGGTTTGCAGGATCCTTCTCCCCTCAAACCCGCTGCCCTAAACCGAAATATGCCACTGCCTTAAAAGAAAGATCTGAGCGATCGAATGGTCACTCTGTTGCCAAGGTCACAGCAGATAGGGAGGTAACCCACAGTCTATAATATTCCTTGCCTTCTTAATAAATACAAAAAAAACATTATTTCTCATAAAAACATTTTAAACTCACAGATGAAACACAAACTCACTTCAGCAAAGAGAGATTAAAAATAATTGCAAAGTCATGAAGACTAAGCGTTGATGGTGACCATAAAACATCGACTATATGAAGAAGGAAGCGTTCATCTGTAACTTCACTTTTGCTGCTAACGATCCATTTGATTTGGCTAATGGGGTCTGAGAAAGCACTTCCTGAAACACATTTCTTCAGAAATATATTATGAGATAATGATTATTTTTCTTGCTTACTAGAAAATGAAAAAAGGTGTTTTATTCCTGTTCCCACATTTAAATTCCTTTAAAGAGTGGACTAGATTAGCCGATACTATCTGTCGTATAAGGGTACATTTATCTTCAAACAATGGATTTGTAGGGCCAGAGAATCAACAAACTATTCCACGGTTATGAGACTAGCAGGAACTCGTATGTAAATGGATTAAAAGGGAGTCAGTAACACAAAATTAGTGATGATACCGCTTCTTCCCCATTTAGTATGTCCTCACACTTACATCGGGTTAGGTCTGTGTTACTGCGATCAGCTGTTCGGTGAGTTGATGTAAAATGAGCACCGAGTCTTTACTGTATTTTGTTTTTGTTGTTCAGCGTGTCACATTATTATCCTAAAATTACCCTAAAAGTCAGGCGTACGAGCATTGAATTTCCGTGCGCTGCACTCACCTGTTTCATTTAGTATTTGGCGCTGGTTTTACTGCAGCCATTTTGCATCAAAATAAAATGCATCAAATTGCCAACAAAAACTCCAGAAATTGTGAAAGAGCAAAAAACGTTCTGGGTCAGACACACAGCGATCCATCAGATTTCACAGAGCCACATTAATTCCGCACTTGCCTGAGGGTCCGCTTCTCATTGCAACAAAAGGTCAAGTTCCTCTGGAAGACCTGAAAAAACAGAATTCAAATACAGACGGAAACAGCAAATAAACTGAGGATCCAACCCTTAAAAATCAAACGCACCACATCGTAGAGCCCAGAACATAAATAGAAGTATATAGAACACACGTTTCTAGTTATAAATACAAATAGCGCAAGGAGAGGAAGGATCGGGACGCATGCAGCTATAAAACATGCCCAAGAAAATACAAAAAAAGAACGTTTCTATATTTTATTTTTTCTCATGGATTTATCCAGAAAGTAACACGCAGGGTCCCAATCTTACTCTACTGGTTTGTCTGACATACCTATAATATAAAATATTTTATCCTTTTTTTTGTTTGTTTTATCTTCCAGTGTTCAGATGCGATTTCTCCATAGAATCTCATGATATGTTGTTGACTTTGAGTAAAGACTTTTTCAGATTTATTAATAAGCCCTTTAGAAAGGTCCAAATTGTTTATTACAGGTAAGTGGCCCAGAGGGAATTAATCACCATAAATGATTAGCCTGGAACTCAGATCTTTCCTATCGTGTCACTGACTGTCGGGATGAGCGACACATTTAAAAGGAGGGAATTATGACCTCTGAATTTGCAGATTTTCCAAATTCACAGATCAGATATGTCGGTCTTCTGCTATTTCAAGACACACAGAACCCCAGGGCACTGAAATATGTAGCAGAAAGGTCATCGGGGATGTTCTGAGAATTAAGCCAAGAGTCGATGAAACAACTCATTCTGTCACATATGTGAAAGTAGAACTTTTTCCCTAATGAAATAAAATAGTGTTTTGTTGAACGTGGCAATACAGAATATCACTGAGTATGTGCGCTTAACCCATAAAGACCACAAAACAAAAACACCAGATTACGGCCCAGTCCATGCACCAAAATGTGATCCGCAAGACAACAACATAACGGTGTTTAATGCAAGAAACACATCCTGGACTTCCTAGACATATTCTTATAAAGCCACGGAATCACGACCCAGAATCACGGCTAAAACAATTGGCAGAATCATATTTGTAGAATATGGAACACAATCTGATTCGGTTTTTTGTGCAAGTAACTGGGCAACTTTCTGTAAACAAGGCGTCATCCCATTGTAATGAAATACTTCATGAGAGCCCAAAAACTAATGGGAAAAAGGCTTGTGATGGGCTCACGTGCCAACAGTTTAATGGTCTCTTTCTCCATCTGTGCAGAAAACGAGAGAGCAGAGCAGAATACTAACACGTTCTACCTGTAACCGGCCATAGACACTGAACGGGATGCCAGCCTTCTCCTCCTGAGCAACGTAATCCCACCATATCCCGCTCCGGCTCCCACCTGAAGAATCACCGAGTGAACGGACTGATGACATAAGAAATCATCTTCTGTAAACACAAACTGCATCCACTGTCCTCTACAGAGTCAAACAAAGCTTCCTGAGTGACACGAAAATATGACCCTGGCTCACAGATTATATTCATTTAGGTTACAAATAACTAGATGTTTGTTATGGGAGATGCGTGGCAACTGAATTTCTGTGGGTTTGTTTAAATCAATAGGTTAGCCGCGCTATGAACATGTACAGATATTTCTATTAAACATGATGGCAAACGCACAGCCGGGAGCAGACCTGTAACTAGCTGGAGAAGCAGAGAACGCAGCGGAGCAGCGGAGGATTAAGCAGATAGGAGAAGCCGCTTATCGCTGCCGCCCAGCACTCAGGTGCATTTGGCGCTGGCGCAGACAGACAGGTCGGCACTTTATACGGATGCAGCTTTCTGGAACCTCTCCAGACAAATTCATGTCTTTTCCTGTTAAAAGGGACACAACTGGGACAAATAATGACTGTGTATTTGTAAATGTACATGTAAGTAGTTTAGGGCTGTAAAAACCTGAGCCCCTGTGTGTCCCCCATCCATGCTAAAGCCCCAGAGGAAACAGCCAATGGCTCTGGAGCTATCGGTGAAAGTAATTACTGGGCTCGTGTTTTATGTGTGGCAAGTACGCTAGGAAGCAAAGGAAACAGAGACAAAAACTCTAATAACTCAAAAACACCTGTAACAGTAACGTGTGCTGATTAATAAAACCCGGTTATAATCTTTCAATGCCAAACGTTGCAGATATGGATTTCATGAGTGGGGCTTTCTGGTGTTATCGAGAAGTACAATTCCAACTAAATCTACTTTTATTGTATATTTATGTTTCAAACCATAAGTAAAAGGTAAATGTTAAGATTATGAGTGAATGCGCATAAAACATGGTTCATAAACCCGAATGCAAATTCTGAAGTACATTGTTCTAGCTCTCTAGGACAATTGGAATTTATATGTGATTATTGCCAACTTTTGGTAATTGCTCATTTCTGCATCAGTGGTTCTCATACTTTTTGTAACTGAGGGGTAACATTTTTGAACACCAGGTCGCTCGCCTATGGCAGCTAATGATCCCACAAAGCACGTCTCCAGCGACAATATAGTATACTAACCAATTACATCAACAAAATGTCAGAGACTCACAAATATTACTGTTAACTTAGTCTAGACAAGAGCAGAGCCTCAGCGAGGAAACAGTTCATTAAACTGGGATGCATTAGCTTTGAGGAGTTTGTGGCAACGTAACTCCCTGCTGTTATTCCTCCTTTAAAACATAATAATTTTACATGGCAGACTGCGAATGTGTCGGTTTGAGAGTCTGATAAAGTAAGTGTAACAAGATTCATGAGCCAAGTAATGAAAAGATTTATTACTGGGATATAAAACTCTTTTACCGTGTCCTCCAGAGTATAACTTCCAGCGAGTCTGCACTGTGCATCCCGGTGTCCTGGCTACAGGGGGTATGAAACACCGGGGTAGGTTCTGGGGCCTGTGCACCTTACATGGGAGCCACCAGATAATGTGCGCTTTATTTATAACTCCAAATCCGAGCACCCTCCGCACACTGCAAACAGATGTTAATTGAATTTTGTAGCGGTTTGTAAGGGATTTCAGCAGGGATCGGAAGCCAGGTTTATAAACAAAAGAACAAGATTTCATTCATCCATAAACATACAGCTTCTTGAAAGAAAGATAAAGGTAATTCAACAAATAAAAACATGTATTATATAGACGGGCAATACTGGGGGTAATTTGTGGTTGGGATCGCAGCATCCGTCATTCTCTCACACCTATCACTCCCATCAAACCTATCACTCCCATCACACCTATCACACAAAACACGTCTCTCCTTCACTTCTTTACTCGCTCACAGCTGTCACAAATAAATCCCATCACACATATCACATAAAACACCTCACTTCCTCACCCCTTTACACATCACTCCCATCACACCTAGAACACAAAAAACCTCACTCCCTCACTGATATCATGCATCACTCCCATCCCACCTATCACACACCTCACTCAATCACACCTATCACACACCGTAACTGAGCATGAAATGGCAGGTAGGAGCGGCTGTAGGCGGTCAGACTGCTGTGATCTAATACAAAGAGAAGTATTTCCATAAACTTTTAAACACAGTTTTAACTGAAAGCAACATTAAGGAGCAAAAAAGTGGCCGACAGGTTTTACGTCTCTCTACATGATGCCGCCCTTATCCGGGGATATTTTAAGGAGTGTTACAGAATTGTTTGAGTACTAAATCGAAGTCTAAGACTCAAATATTCCGGCACTCATATCACTGTTCCTTTTTTGTTGTATAATAGGAAATATCATTTTGCAAACAAGTTCCAATTAATAATATCAATCTTCTGATATCCCTTTGAAACTTGTGACGGTACGAAAGGGTGAAAGCCAATGGTTTTAACTGCTTGTGTAGTCAGTGCGCACAACGGCAATCAAGAGACACAGCTAATCAAGGGAAAATCTGATTGCAGATACAAAATGGGATCTTGCCTGTTACATTTCACAGTGAAGTGATTTCGATGTTCGATGTTGAAAACCCCCTTTAATCCAAATTTCTGAACTGGTTAGAGCTGGCTGTTGTGCTTAAAATTATTTCTGTTAATCTTCTTAGAGACCATTTTGGTAATAAAATACTGGTAATATTTCCATAAATGCATTTCCGTTCGACATATTCAGTTGTGTACGGCTCACACACCCTGAGAATATGACCACAGCCACCAAAGACTAAGCTCCCCTCACATTTCTTGAAAAAAAACATCTCCTGGGTCCTCATCGCCATGCCATTTCCATTAACATTATATTAACACACAAAAAAATAACGCAAAAAGCCAGACAGGAGTGCTAAATGTAGAGCAGTCGTGAGAAATAACCAAGGAATGCATGGTGGCTGCTCCGCATTTAGTACTTTGTGTCCATTAAGGACTAGAGCAGGACAGCCCAGTGTAAACATACAAGAATATGGTATGATCCAACCAAGTCCATTGGTGCTTGGTTCAATAACAGAAACATTGTGAATGCTGTGAATTGTCTGGACTGGAGGACGGAGTTATATTTAACCCTTTTAAGTCATTGTGGTGTGACCTGAAACAGTTGTATTCTATGGCTTAAAAAAGTATTTTTTCCAAATGCTTCCATTTCCATTCCACTTCTCTCTGAAATAAGTAATTGAGTCGGGTTTGTAGAAGAGGTCAGAAAAAAGAGCATGTTGAATGCATGGTTTCCTGATCTTCCTTTTTACAAAATCATCCTTAAAATACTAATTTCACGGCCCTTTCATGTCACAGGTGCGCCTGCATTGGAGGGGACCGACTGTGAACTGGTTCCCACAATTACTGGAATAATGATCACGTGATCCCGAATATTGTTGCTCTCGCGTGCCAAACAGATTACAATGCGTGCGACACCGAGAGCTAGGACTATTATGTGCTAGAGATATTTTTATACTTGGTGGAAAGTATCACAAAGGAAGCCGGGGAAATTAGATACATCTGCTCGTGTATTCCAAGAGACGGAAAAGGAGAAATATTTATGAATCTGAAAACCATCCAATGTCAAGTAATTCTGCCAAAAAGGATTATTTTGCAAAATCAGATATTATTGTTAAAGAGAATAAAATGGGGGCGTTTCGTGCTGGAACGTGCACTGTTCACCCAGCCATTAAGATGTTTTATTAATAGGTTGGGTGATCCCGCAGTCAATGGATCGGGTTTCCACGCTCCCAGGTGAATGTACCCCTGTGTGTTCCACTGCTGACAGTGATTGATGGTTAAATTACCCTGCTTATACAGTGTAGTGTCAGATTCATTATTAGGCTCCTGTCTGGGTGCCCCTGGGGACCCTCTTGGACGTAGCTGCTGCTTTAAGATGGATTCTAACCCTCTCTGTTCCATGAATTCGCTTATAAGGAATGAAAATCCAGACACAGCACGTAAAGCACGACGAGTGTGCCAACCTCATTAAATTAATATGCAAATGTCACACCGTTACAAAGTTCCTCAAGCTATAGAGTCTGTACATAATTATCCCATTTTCTTAATGATATCTATGGAAATACATTGTTTCAGATTAATACAGGATTTACCCCAATAAGCTTGTGTTTTGCGTGAGCCTGACTAGCTCTGTTGATCCAGCCAGAATATTCTATTCACCGTTACAGGTTTTAGAAGGACAGACTTGGTCCATGAATTACTCCGGTGCTGATGTCTCTTGAGCTTCATTTTGTTCATCAGCTGCCTGCCCTGAGCCTTTGTCCTGTGATCTCTACGGAATCGTTGTGTCGTACCCCAATTAACTGGTGCGAGATCTGATAATTTTCAACACACGGCTAGCAATCAGCACCAAGAAGTTCATCAACACCCTACCTGTCGAGGAGGTAACCGACAGGTTTGGTATTTGCTTTAACTCATGCAGATACTTTTTGGACTCATAGAATTTAAGAACAGCGTTGGTCAATCACATAATCAAGTCTTACTGATTCCACTACGTGGGAATGTGTTATTAAGAATAAAAGTAAAAAGGATTCATGGGCTGTCAACAACCCTGCAGTGGAAGTGACACTCTAATCAGTCCACGTGGTACCCCTGCCTGGGTGCTCCCCTCCAAACTATATATATTAACGTTATCCAAAATCCCATCCAGATGCAAAAACAAAAAACCCCTGTGGTAGAAATTCTGGGGTTTATGTTTTGTACTTGCCTTGCAAATAAACACAGAAAGACATCAACAGCTGCTCTGTATAAAAATAATGTGACCCTGAGATCAAACACTGGGTACTTTCACTGCTTACCTCGCACTTCTCCAAATCCAGCCGCCGTGATGTTTTTACAGGCAATGTGTCCTCAATGTTTATGTTAGCGTTGCTGGACACGTGAAATAACATGCCTAATTCAAGCTAACCTTTTTTGTTGACATATAATGCATTACAAACCTCACTGAGAGGAGAATGTGTCTTTCTGCCATCTTTTTATTAATAATATCTGTGACCCCATTGCACTGGCCGGTTACATCTGTTTGTGAGCCTGATAATTAAATGCCCAGATTAAAAGTAGCCCTCGGAATCCATGAGTGGGAGATCTTGGACCAGTTCATTTTACTCGCTATTACGGGATAAAACATGCTTCTGATTATTTCACTTACATTCTGAAGCTCAACCTAAAACATGGTTGAATTATCTTCTTTTTCCTCTCGCCGGTAAAAGCAACCAAGTGCACAGAATCACCCACCAACAGAGCTCCAAAGACCACTTACTCACAAGCTATAACTCCACGCAATATCAACCAGAAGCACAAAGCTCTCTAGAGGAAACTTCCACCAAAAAAGGTATCGCATATGTTACAGATCATTAAATACACCATCAACTGACTAATTACACTAAACTCGTTACTGCGATAAATCTCTCGGCAGACAGATGCCCCGAGATCAGACTGCGAACCGAATACCTGTGTCTATTATAATTACATTAGTCTCATTTTAACTATATTATTAAATAATGCTTAACTCTAACATTAATTTAAATTCAAGCAAAACATTTGATGACGCACACTTTCAGAGCAGGAATGCTATCAAAATGTAGCATTTCCAAAGTACTTTATTAAAAAAATTAAAATAAAACAGTTTGCAGATAATATATTATTACACACATACCAATTTTGGGTTCAGTTTGCACCCTGTTCCGGTGCCACGTCACTGATTTATACACTGATTTAAAGCCTGTTAACACATGGAGGCCGAGGCCGGTGGATGCGCGGATCCCCCAGAGCCTGTAGGTCAGTCCTTTGTACTCTGACAATATCAACGACTTGCTTTTTTTTCTTTATTAAGGAGAAAGTGCCCCCTTGTGGTGATTACAGAGAACGCAGAAAGTGAAGCCAAAAGCATGAGTGATTCCAATGCCACTGGCAGGGCAGATATCTGGGGAATCTTTGCTCACCTCTGCACAGGTGGTAAATTCCCAATATCTGTTGAAATGTAAATACAGAACACCCCCCCCCAAGATATCTGCCCTGAAATATCCGAGGGGATTCCGGATCGCAGTTCTTTCAAGTTTCCTAGCAAAAACTGTAAATAATACAGTTATTCTATACATTCCTAAACACAAAACTGGTTCTAGGTAAGGAGAGGAGGATAAATGAACCATCACAGATACCTTGTCTCCTTGACCATATTGATGTGCTACCCTGCACGACCCCATGGACATCACCCCTCCACCGGCCTGCGAATAACAGGTTAGAAAGAAATATTCATTGAAATCTCTGCTTCATATTAAATTAATAAGGAATGGGAATGTCTGCTCGTTACAGACGCTGAGACAGAGGGACGAATATTACCTGGAATCCACACTTTCTGAGTCGCAGAGGATTTTAAAAAAGTAGACATATGATGTAATAATGACATCAGGAAAACAGACGTCCATCATGTAATATGGACATTTTTATAATAATAAAAAGCACGCCATTCACCAGAGGCTGTGCATATATGCTAAACTACTCCCACGATTCTTGACAGCGTCACTGTTTTCACATATTTTAATTATATCTTAATTACAGTACCAGGCTTTTAAGCATTTTTCAACACAAGTTAATAATGCTATTGTGTTTTTATAAGGTTTCATTGGTTTGTTTTAATATTAAGTCAGCAGCTGCGGTAAAGACGTTTCAGCTGACGGGTGTCTCTCCGAAAGTGGATTGTTTAGTCTCGTTGGAACCACTATGGCGTCTCACGTCTCCTCCTGAAAATAATGTGTAGAACGTTCAGTGTTTTCTCGTTATCTGGACATTAGGAAGGTCTTATATTATATGATTCCTAATAATCATGAGCTGCTAGTATTGGGAGATAGCGTATGGCTCAGTGTTAATACCGGGATCAGCAGCAGATGGTGCTGTAAGACCTGGGACAGCAGACCAAGAATGTCCAGGTTATTTTGTTTGATGTGACGCTGAGCAGTTCAGTTACAAATGAATCCGTGGTTTACCTCGTAGTATGAGTAAATAGTGCATTTGATAGGAAAAACAACAAAACTTGGCTAACATAGTGAATAAAGCTTTAACGTGGTGTCAAGGAGTATTTGACTGAATATTTCACAGGAGAACTTGATGTTGATTCATCACAGTATATATGTTCAGTTCCTAAACTATGTTACGTATATATATTCATTATAATGTTTACTAGACTGTGGCAGCGTGCACTCATAGATATATTGCAGATAATGTCCTTGGGGGCCAGAGTTCATCCATCTGACCATGGTGTGTTCACGTCCAGAATGGCATTAGGCGGATTCTCAGTAGTCTAGTAGGAGCGTTATGGAACATTATCATATTATCATATTCCAGCGAGCATTCGCGTTTTTATTTTCTCGAAAAATGAGTTTTTTTACAAAACAAAAAAGCTTTAGCATATGATCAAAATAACAGAGGAGAAGGTCATAGAAACATAGAAATCTCCCAGCAGATCGGCCCCATTTGCCCCGTCGCCTATTTTGTAAAGACTCAAACCTTAATCAGTCGTTGGTCTTGTCTTAGATTCAGGAGCCGTATGTCTATGCATGTTTAATATCCTCACTCTATTACCCTCTACCACCTCCGCTATTGATCCTTCTCATCAGGTGACGGCGATGGATACAAATAAATAATCTTAATATGTTTATGCTGCCGAATATGCATAGTAGATGGCAACGAGTACAAAGTTTGTCTTTCCTTTAGAAAAGGAAATACATCATTATTAATGATGTGCACACGTAGTCACCGCCAACGCAACTGATTTCAAACAGCTCAGTTTGGTAAACAGATACAGCAGGAGTTATATAGATATCTGATTGACAAAGTTATTGGCTAAATTGCCAAAGCAGCGAAATCTTTGCCCTGTAGAGCGAGGCGTGGAAACTCAGAGACTTTCTTATTTTAAACTAATCAGAAGTACACAAAGACGCGCAAACAGCTGCTACTGTATATAAAAGCTTCCCTGGGAAGTCTGGCTTTTACAATTAAATATGCATGAAAACCTAAAATAAATATATAGAAGTCATTGTTTGTCAAACAAAGGTCCTGATAAAATGCGTTGATTATATGCTGTGGGCACCAAGCAGGGGATGCTGCGAGGCAGCGAGTGGCATTAGTAGAATGTTTTAAAAAGATGTAAAACTTTCAGCACCGTCCAATAACAGCGTGACACCGCCTGGGGTGGACTGACTTTCTTCATTATGTGGAATTATTACACGACTTTGACTTTTCATGTTATTATCAGGGTGTATTATTATTAATGTGTAATTCGTACAGTCTGTAGGCTACAGCGTGGATGTAAACGGGCTGAATACGTTTGAAGATCTCTTTGTAGAAACAGGGTTTTCAGTCAGGGTAAAATATATCTCAGTCTCTTATAATAAGTGGTAGAGGTTAATGCATTGAGGGATTTAAATACGGCTCCTGAACCTAAGACGAGACTGATTAAAGTTTGAGCCTGATTACAGCAGGAGAAACAGGTGACCAGATGAGGGCCGAATGGGGCCGATCTGCCAGGAGACCCTATGTTTCTATGTGAGGGACGCAGGTAAATCTTCCCAGAAAGGACTGAGCCGCTCATGCACAATCCTAAAAGATCCCAAGATTTGGGTATCTCAGCCAACCTGGTACTTGGTGAATCTGCACAGTGATCGTAGGTTGGTGAAAGGACAAAGCAGAAAGCTTGGGAGAAGGGCAAAAGGACATTAAGGAGGCAAGGTGAGGAGGACAATTTGAGCAGCAGCAAGTTAGTTGAGGGTGAGGGAAGGTGAGGCGGTCAGGATGGAAAATAGTAAGGAGCTCAAAGTAAGGGAGAGTAAGGTGACTCGAGACTAAAGGATGGAGGGAACACGGAGGTCAGGGTAAGGGAGAGCTTAGCTGATCTGTGCTTTGATGTCAAGTATTATAGGCAAACAAAGCGAGAGATGGCAGAACCTGACAGAGTGTCCTCAAAACCAATAATTGCTGGATTAGGATCTTCTGGCAACAACAAACTACTCTGCAAATCCAGTTTAGCTCCTGCATATAATGCAAGCTGGCAAAACAGAACCCTTGCATTAAGTGACATGCATTTTCCTTGCATTTAGTGACAAGCATTTTCCTTGCATTAAGTGACATGCATTTTCCTTGCATTTAGTGACAAGCATTTTCCTTCCATTAAGTGACATGCATTTTCCTTACATTTAGTGACATGCATTTTCCTTGCATTAAGTGACATGCATTTTCCTTGCATTAAGTGACATGCATTTTCATTGCATTAAGTGACATGCATTTTCCTTGCATTAAGTGCCATGCATTTTCCGTTGCATTAAGTGACATGCATTTTCCTTGCATTAAGTGACATGCATTTTCCTTGCATTTAGTGACAAGCATTTTCCTTGCATTAAGTGACATGCATTTTCCTTACATTTAGTGACATGCATTTTCCTTGCATTAAGTGACATGCATTTTCCTTGCATTAAGTGACATGCATTTTCGTTGCATTAAGTGACATGCATTTTCCTTGCATTAAGTGCCATGCATTTTCCGTTGCATTAAGTGACATGCATTTTCCTTGCATTAAGTGACATGCATTTTCCTTGCATTTAGTGACATGCATTTTCCTTGCATTAAGTGACATGCATTTTCGTTGCATTAAGTGACATGCATTTTCCTTACATTTAGTGACATGCATTTTCCTTGCATTAAGTGCCATGCATTTTTGTTGCATTAAGTGACATGCATTTTCCTTGCATTTAGTGACATGAATTTTCCTTACATTTAGTGACATGCATTTTCCTTGCATTAAGTGACATGCATTTTCGTTGCATTAAGTGACAAGCATTTTCCTTGCATTAAGTGACATGCATTTTCCTTGCATTAAGTGCCATGCATTTTCCTTGCATTTAGTGACATGCATTTTCCTTGCATTAAGTGACATGCATTTTCCTTGCATTAAGTGACATGCATTTTCGTTGCATTTAGTGACATGCATTTTCGTTGCATTAAGTGACAAGCATTTTCCTTGCATTAAGTGACATGCATGTTCCTTGCATTAAGTGCCATGCATTTTCGTTGCATTAAGTGACATGCATTTTCCTTGCATTTAGTGACATGAATTTTCCTTACATTAAGTGACATGCATTTTCCTTGCATTAAGTGACATGCATTTTCCTTGCATTAAGTGACATGCATTTTCCTTGCATTAAGTGACATGCATTTTCCTTGCATTAAGTGACATGCATTTTCCTTGCATTAAGTGACATGCATTTTCGTTGCATTTAGTGACATGCATTTTCCTTGCATTAAGTGACATGCATTTTCCTTGCATTTAGTGACATGAATTTTCCTTGCATTAAGTGAGATGTTTGAATGGGGGGCTACTTAAATAGTGTGCTCTGAAACCATTTGATGACAGTCTGTTGGATTGTCGCAATTTCAAGTGTGTGCTGAACAAAGCATTTTATATTTCTGCTTTTAACATTGATTGAGACATTTATTTTAGACGCTGGCTATTCTGAAAACAAAATCAGCCGGAAAAAAAGAAACAATTTCAAATTCCCTTTGCAAATGGATCACCAGAAACAGCACGTAAACATATTGCGTCTAATGGTTTATTGAATTTTTTTGAGTAGCTAGTAGGGATTCATTGCTAAAGGTTCGCTCATATTTTATGTCAGTGGCTAAGACTTATTTTCAAAGAGGCAGGTAAACAAATGCAAATACAACATAAGTCTTATACGAGTCACCCTTAAACCAATTAATAATAAGGACGGGGCAGAAAAGGGTGTGTAAATGCCCCAGAACAATGAATCACACTGCGCTTGGTCAAACTGTAATATTGGAAAATATAAATGTGTTTTTAAAAAAACTTTGGTTTGGGGATCCCAGGGATTCCACGCCTTAACAGATAAGATAAGGTCTTGTTTAAACACAAGAGTGCTAAATAACAACTTTTTACATTAAAAACTACAGGCAGTTTCTAAAGTTGTTAACATGAAATACATATTTAGTGAACGGTGTGAATTTTATTTATTAAGGCCTTCTTCTCTCTCTCTCTCTCTCTCCTGATATATATTTTTATATAATAAACGTGACACCAATTCTCTAGAAATTCATTAACATTTACTAGAAGATACTGGAGACAAGAATGATTCACTCAGAGCAATTAGCAGCAATAATTCACACTGTGTGTTCGTTTCCAATCTTTGTGAAATCCTAAAATAATTTAATAATAGAAAATAAATTACTTCTTGGTGAAGGTTCCTCATATAAGGTAAAATAATCCACTGGTGGCCAACGAATGCTGAGAAACACAAAGGTTTGAAATGAAGGAGCAGCATGGACAGATGAGGCATCGCTTTAGATTTTGTATAAAATGATGATTTATTGCTAAATTCTGGGGCAAAAAGCGACAACACGGGAGAATTACATTCAATAATAAATAAAATAATAAAAAAATGAAAATAAAATGAATGAGAATTTCAAACAATCCCCATGTTCAGCGTCTGTTGCTTCCATGACGAGCTTCCAGTTTCATTTCCAAGAAATATTATGTAGACGTGTGTGTTACTTACAGGCTATCGATGTTTAGACATATTTCTCAGTCTTTCACGGCCATGAAGTGTTTGGTGAAATACCTCACCATGAGTTTTGGTCGTTTATTTTATTCTTGTTATTCTTCGCGCATGCCTGTCCTCTCTGGAGCGGTTTAAAGAGAAGAAGGCTCCTCATGGAGAGGTGTTTCTGGTATCCAGCCAATCATGTCAGAAGTTTGGGTCCTTTCCCCCATTTCTATGAGCAGGAAGTATCCGCGGTGGATATTGGGGGAATAAATCTAGTTTGACATGGATATAATGCAGCCTGTCAGCCTGTACTACAGTCAGCGAAAGTCTGCACCTTTCTATAGGTGAAAGAATTATGTATACAACAGATAAGAAAATCTACACCTTGTCAGGGATTTCTGTAAGTGACTTAATTTACATATCCACTTTCCCCTGTTGGTTTGCAGTCCCCGCTGTGCATGTTACTGCAGGCATTTTACTTGAATTACTCACACTTTGGATTCATTGTTTATTCTTAAAGCCCCATTTTCTATTCACGGTACCTCCTGTGGCTACAGATGGACAGAGGAATTAAATCTTCACATAAGACAGGAAGAAAACGTTTCAACAATAAGATTCAAGTATGTACGGGATGTCACAGCTCAACCCGCTGCCTATTGGCTAAAGAAGACCTATCAAACACAAGCCAATTAATTTAGTCTATTGCTAGGTAACACAAAGACACGGTGTTACACCCAACAGCCATTCTGATATCCCAACGATGTGTCTATTAGACAGACTAAATGCAATGATCTGCAATAACGTGAAACTTCTTGTGGAACATGAGCTGCATCCACAGGAATGACAAAATGTTAGCTTCTCACTGCCTGACACACTGGGAATTATGCCATATTTAATATTTGCCCTCTGTCTTCCAAATCATCCTCTCCCAGAACCAGGCATGATCTTTGATGCAGATGGCCTGGCAGTACTGACAAAGTGTGAGACAGAAGTCTGGAGGAGCTGATGTCAACTCTAAAAGGTGATCACTTTCCAAGGGAGGGCCCCGAAATCTTTAGTTTCTCATTAGAAACACAGAATATCTCACAGTTCATTTTAGGACTTTCCAACAAATTTCACCTCTTGATTCTGTTAGGTGTTACCGGTCTATCAGTTTCAACTGTCATGGTGAAAGCGATAATTAACTGTATCATTAACAGTCTGACTGGGATCTGTGATTTGCAGATAAAGGGCGAGTGTCTGTGAGCTATTGTTAGTGATGTGTACAGTGAATGAAAATGTGCTAAAAATTATTTGAATTTTACAAATTGTTCAGTTTTAAACAAACAGAAGTAAATATTGAGCGGTATTTTATTTATCGTTGCAGTGTATCACTCAGTGTATCACTCAGTGTATCACAGTCTGCGTGGGAATTTATCATTAACCCCTTTCATTCTTTCTGCATTCAGAATTTCACAGCACGAAATAAAGTCTTTACTTTAGAATCAGGAAACGTGACAAAGTCTGGCCGGCACTTTTACTTTTGGTTATCCACTTTTCATTCGTTTATTCTCTGCCAACTTTCAGTATGTCTTCCTGGAGCATTTCCATACATTCTACATTTCTTGCGGTGTTCTCATGAATTATTATTATGATGGGAGTGGGGTTTATCGCAGCAAATGTCTGTTGGATCATACGCAGAGATCAGAGAGGAATTCACACAATCTGAAAACAGATTGTAAAGAATTCACAAGAGACGTTTCCAACGCCATCCTGACTTTTCTCAGCCTCCCATCTGATTGCAATCACTGATCATATGCAAAAACATTATGCACAAGGCCCCCCCATGGCATATGGAGAAGTTAAATAGGAAAATGCTTTCTATGTACCCTTTGGAAAAAAGATGTGTTCCTCATTTTAGTCTGATTAAGTAGTTTTTGGCTTTGAAACACTTTGATTTTATGTGAGGTAAATTTTATTTAATAGATTATAAATCATTACCATCCACACAATGCCGCCCGAGGTCCAGACACATTTTTTTAAAAAATCTGAATATTCAGCTCATTAAATTGGTTTTGAATATATGATTTTCCATTATTTTTCTAAAATCTGTGATCAGAGCAATCAATGCTTAATAGGAAAGTGTATTCATCAAATGATTAGATACTGTTGCTGTTTGAAAGGCGATATTTATAACAGTTCGGAGATGAAGTATGAAGGTAATTAAATACGTAGTATCCGTTGGCTAGAAGAAGCAAAACAAGTTGCATGGGTTAATTGGTTCTGTCATTTAATAGTTACTGCATATCACCCTAAATTTAAATATTTTAGAAGAGTATCAAATATTTAAAAGATGTTTTCACTTTGCTTGGAAACCAAATGGACCCTGATATCTCCCATAACATCGAGGGTAAGAAGCCTGACCATTAATCATATAGTGTCCACAACCGTACGATGCCACATTCCTATATTTCATGCCACTAAGCCTTAAGCAAAACACTTAAGAAGAAGCTGCAGCTCCAGAGCTGTAGTTCCCCTCCTCCTCTGTGGTCCAAAGATTTGGCAGGAAAGTGCTCCCATTTGGATCTATAGGAGCGTTTTCCGTGCATGAGCACTAGGGTCTCATTAGACTATTTCCCCCATAACATCTGCCGACCAGGCGCTGACTGGTGGCGTGCCACGTCAGGAGGTTGAACACATCTCTTGCATAGTAACTAGTGGGGAAATGGGCAAATGTATAAATGTATAGGGGGAGATTCTGCTGAATCCCTCCATGCACTTGCCAAGGGGACACAACGGAAATCTAAAACAGCCACTCAGTTATCATGATAGCTGGAGTGTGACTTTACGTAAATATGGATTCGCGTGTTTTTGTTGTTAATGGGATATACAAGATTCTATCACAATAATTATGTCTATAGTAAGACACCTGTAAGTAGGATAAACGTGCTCAATACATGTTATTAAAAATATATACCCTAATACCTCCAGCTCCTTCATAATTTACTTCACCGCAGTAGGAACATATTTAAAGGTCTGGGGGCGCTCAGGGGCAGTTGATAATACCTGAGATGCGTAGCATCTCACTTTGCTCACCCCTTATGCTACGCATCTCAGGTATTAAGCAATAATGTTACTGCCCTGGCAGTGTCTTAGTGTGTAAATAATAAAAATGAATATAATTCTATGCTAAAGTCCATATGCTTCATTAGGCTTTCCGAAGGATTACTGGCACTAGAATGCAATGAAAAGAAGGAATCTCCCATATAGAGCTGATTGATGCTACGGACACTTAATTAATCTAGATGTCGGTGCAACAAGTGAGAATGAAACTATTCACAGAAAGCCTGGACTCCTCAGTTCTTTTATCCTAATAAGAGAAAACTGGAAGATGTCGTTTAATATGATATGGGCAGTAAATAAACAGAGGGGGGAATTGAACGAGTTGGGGGCTTGTCTCGGAAGCAGTAGGACGTGTGTTTCACTGGGTGGCAGATCATCATCAGAGGGGCTGATTCTTCTGTCAGGGAAGGTTTCTCAGTCACTGAAGGCAGCGGGAGGGAGAGGACCGATACTCTGCTCAGTGTCAGTCACCCTGCAAAGACTTCTCCAAGACTGACAAAGATCTCTCTGATCCCTGGGATTAACCTCTCCGTCCTGGTAGCAGATTGCAAGCTCCTGTGTGAATAGAAAACCCACTAAGGGACTTTTCATGGAGAGAGATACTGAATCCCTGCGAGGGGGAAAGTGTAAGAGATCTCAGGCAACCTGAGCCACGATAACAGGGTAAGTGAATGAAACTTTGAATAGTAAGTCTCTTGATTCCAGCAGCATGGGGATATGGGGTAATGCCACACTCCCCCAAACTGTATATCATAGCAAACCAGATGGGTCATTTAAAGATGGGAATTAAACATAAGCAAATGCAGCAGAATGCTGGTGGATGTTAAATTTGTGTACTTTATTTGCAGAAGCCAAATAATATAAGTGCTGAGAGGTTTTTTTCTTTAAAATCTCAGTGAATGTTACAGTTTTAACCCTCAAAACGCACCCATGATTTCCAAAAATCAGTTTTTGCCAAAATCTCCAGTCGCTGGATGTGGCTCCACAGAGACATAACCAAAGGACTCAATATTTGTGGGGTGTTTAGAGCACTAAATGTTCACTCTTTTCCTAATATGAGTAAAATATGAGACCCCCATGAACACATTCCCCCCATTTCACTGATTTCAAAGGACTGAATACGGAATAAAGCATTTACGTGCCAGATGGGGAGCGTCACGCATTGAAACATCAAGATATTCCGGGTTATTCTAGGATGTGATGGGATACTGTGGGATTATCCTGAATACGTCTATTCCATCCACACAGGGTTATAAACGTCATTGTACATGAATAAAGCTAATAAATTCTGAAGGTAAAAACACATTTTCATAAAAATACCATATGCTATCTACTTTATTAATAACAATTCTTCACACAATACTCCCTCCCATATTCTTGGTAAAAATTGGCAAAAAAGACTTTGTAGCATCTTATCATTTTTGAATGTGAAGAAAACATGAAATGTTATAACAGGTAACTGATTTCAGCCGGGACAGAATTGGTGCCACTTCAAAAATATTCTTCTGTAGGAGGCACAACCTGGGCAGATTTCCATGTTAGTTTAGTTTTTTTGTCCACAGAAGGTTGGGCTCTCAGTTACATAGCCGTGGAAATGACTGGAGAGGTAACAGATCTACCATATTTTTCTTATGTGTTCCTCGATGTGTAGTCACCAAATAATGCATAGAACTGGTAATTCTTGCATTTCCAAGTTTTTTCCCATAGAGAAACGTGTTTTCTTTTAATGCACGTTTCATCCTTTACTCTATGCTGTCTCTTTGTAAACAGAATTACAGCATTATTTCAGTCTGAAATCTTCCACTCATAAAAAAGATGTACTGTTATTGGTTTATGAAACTAAGAAGAACTAAAGCGCCTTTACTGCCTGAAGAAGCCACGGCTGTTTTTCCAACTTTTTGAGAAAGCAGCTTGTACTTTAAAACTTACGAGCTGCTTTCCCGGTGGTTGGAACTGCCTGCTTTAATACCACGATCCAAGTCATTCACTGTTCCTGCAGTAAACCAGGCCACTTTTACAAAGATTAGTAGAGAATAACTAGGTGACCTTTACTATTTTGGAGCCATAACTAAAGAGAAGCGTTATGTGACGTAGAACGGCTCAAGAACAGAGGCAGTCGGATCATTATATGGAGGATACACAGACAGCTGTGCTTAGATTGACAGGTTTTATTTGGTTAAATGTTTGAAAGGCAAATACAATATTTAAACCCCATAATTACCGTATTTGCTCGATTATAAGACGACCCTGATTATAAGACGACCGGTGCGGGGAACTCTGGTCTCTGACAGTCGGGGAAGGTCTACGCGAAGGACGCAGACAACCCCCGCTGCTAGCCACACCTCCTTCCGGCTGCAGCGGACGTTGTCTACGCGGATCGCGTCGACGTCAACCCGCTGCCCCGGCAATACAGCAGGAAGCACCGGTAAGTGTGTGTATGATGGGGGGGGCGGTGAGACAGGAGGATCCAGGTCCCCTGCAGCGGTGCGGGGGATCTGGATCTTAGTCTCCTAATCAGACCTCTATTTGAGGTATGATTAGAAGACGACCCCGATTAGAAGACGAGGGGTATTTTTTTTTTTTCAGAGCATTTGCTCTGAAAAAAACCTCGTCTTATAATCGAGCAAATACGGTACTTATTTACCAAAGGAAACTGGAGAAAGGATTTCTAGCCAATTGCATGTAGCTAGCAGAGGAGGAGGATAATCCACATCGACCGTGTTTGGTGATGGTGGAATCGGAGATATTCTGACAGCTGTTAGTAAGTAGGAGCTTTGTTTACACATGTTAACGGACGTCCATGAAATACCCTCTCCCAACACGCACTGCTCTGTAAGAGGTCCCGGAGACACGCTGCCATAAAGGAGGCTGCAGAAAAGTTTTACAGCAGCAGTAAAGTGATGGGTGAGGAGATGTTAATTCCGAGCATTGATGGAGTTTATCCTACAGGTTCAATATATTTAAAAACATTGGAAATACCCTTCTGTTTGCTACGCTCCATGAAATCTCCTCACCCATCTTTAACTACCCCTCCCAACCGGTCTCTCCACTAATGAAACCATAAGCACACTGTTGCTGGTGTCAGTATATGACTGTTACTTGTCATCCTTACATCAGAATCCAACAAACACCAATGGCTTCTCTAGAACGTCTTCCTTTCGTTTCAGGTGCTAATGGAATGTATTGGACGACCAGTTAGTCAGGCCGAGATGGAAAGCATGTTTTCCTGTTCAAAGAACATGAGAGCAGATAGAAATCCTAGTCCAACATCTCCATGCCACGGGTATGGGGAAATCAGTATGTAGGTTCCCAACTGAGCATTCTTTTGAATTGCTCAATACATACAGTCTGTATTTAGTTTTACTTTCAATCTTGGATTTAAAACATATCTGAATTGGGGGGTAAATCAGCTGAATCAAACTTAATTGAATTCAAATGCAAATTAAGAGAAAAACATGATAAAAAAAAAGATATTCCCAGTGTCATTTTAGATCCCTGACAGCCAAATATCAAGAATCTAAAGGACATTTCTGACAGACAGGAGGTGTCATACGTGAACCCATGACACGTCTGCGTAGACCCGCCACCCAGATGGGACATGTTTCATTGGACAAGAAAGAATTGTTTTTTTGTGTGAAATGGTTTCTGTGAAAAGCTGATAATGTTTTTCCTTGAATGGTTTATTTTTCAAGCGTGGGAATGAGCAGGCATTTGGGGTCATGCAAAGCTATAAGAATATTATTTGTTTTCTAAAGCCTATCACATTCACACAGAGGTGAAACATCGTTACTGACCCCATCGACAGTCTGCTTGCTGGTACCTACACACGGAGACAAGGAATCCTTCGCACTGAATTTTATTCTGCATCGCTGTCTGTGACTTGTGGCTTTAAATGCCCTGGGTAATGCCAATGAATGACTGGCAACCACTGTTAAAGGGCTACAATGGGTCGACTGACAAAACAATTATATAAACTGACTTATTTGCCAAGGAAGCTTCGACTATCTGAACAGACACTGGAGAAGTACACCCTTTGTTTTAAGACATAGCTTTTACCTCATAAAAATTCATGAGATAAATGGAAATTTGCAGAGGTATCACTGAGCCTGGGCAAGAGAAAATGAGATTTTATTTCAATTTCACCTTGGAGTGTTCCATAGAGCAGAGGAAAGGTATTTTTTTCCAACCTGAATGGGAACATAGCAGATGTTTTCAAGAAGATCTCAGATGTCACGGTTGATGGGGAAAGGACCCCTCGTCATTCATGTGAATTGAGTATCCTCCCATAAGCCTCAGACGGGCTTTGCTGGCAAACCTCTGCTTTAACAGAGCTGTAAATACATGAATTGGACTGGTATACATAAAAGAAGTGATTCCGATGTTTCCATACAAAGATGATATTCCAAGACAGAATTCCAAATATGTGTTTGTTGTTTTGGCAAACAAAGTGGAGCTCCTATACGATGTTGGGATTTTCGGGAAGGTACCTTGTACTACCTAACTTGGTTGTGTGACGTATTGTCTTTCCCTGAGTAAACAGGGCCAATCAAAATCATGCTTTGCTGTCCAAATTGTCATATGTTCTCACCTCTTCTGGACTGAGTTCAGACATATCCGCTTCTTGGCCCAGACTGGAACACTAGACTTGCACGTCCCCATGTCGACAGCTGACTGCTTTTCCGCACCAGTAAAATGTCATTTTGGAAGAATTACCGAAAGGAACCATAGACATTAAATTCAAATCCACAAATGCTATATAGAAACCAAGGAACTCATCCCAACTAAGACATTCATGGTTTTTTTGAATGCAGAATTTTTTTTATTGCATTAGCTTCTGTTTACTTCGGATAAAAGATCTGTTTATCGTGTATGTTTTCTGTAAAACCAGAATCAGTATATATTGTCTCAGGATATGTGATATGAGGGCAGTTGACTCTTTTTATTTCTTGTAGATGATATAAATATATATATTATGAGGTTCGGCAGCAGTGGCATCTTTCTGAGCTGACTTGACTTTTTGGCTGATCCATTGCATTTTGTCTTTAATGAGGGGAAATTGGTCCTTAATTCCAAAATCCCCAAATACTTTTAGATTTTTCTGGATGAAAGTCTTGCATTCTGCTCAGGGATTGCATAACAAACTACAATATAGTAACAAAGAGAATGCCGGTGAGTCCATCTCTACGGATAAATTTCTCTACAAAGAGAAATGGCAATGAATGCATTAAAGAGGCAATAACCACCAAACCAGGGCTGTAGCACCCTGCGTTATGAGTCCTCTAACAATTAACAATTAACTTGTAATTGTCATTCAGATACTCCTGCTTTTACTGGATTCTAAATCATTTTATCAGCAGCCTTCCCAAAGACAGAGGCCATTGAATGCCTCCCTGGCTTTTTGCATGTCCCCCAAAATGAACAGGATGTTTCATGAACACTTCGATCTAGAACAAAAATAAATTTTTGTTGCTGCTGGGCTATGGGAGCTATGTGGCTGAATTTTACACCAAAATGAGCTGGCATTTTTAGATCTCCATTGGGAATCATATTCAGACTGAGTAATTAATCAGGGATGAAAGGTACAAATTGTATCATTTCTCCGGTAAAATCCTATGATGATTCATCCCAGAGAACATTAGAATAATTCTAAATTTCAAACCTGATCATATCAGATTTAATATATGCCCAACAATTTAATAAATGCGTCTTACATTTCTCGCTCTGGGTCCAAATGCAATTTATGACCTGGTTTCAATCTGTATTTCAGATCCATTCGAATACCGAGAAAGAATCTCAAATAACAATTATAAAAAAGTGTCAAAAAGTTTGCAAAGCGACAAATGGCCGTGGCAGTCGTAGAGTACAGAAGCGCGGGTTTCTTCCTGCTAACAGCAATTTTGCTACCAGGAGCCCGATTTGCACACATGACAATTTGAGTTGCTATAGTGCTGACCGACACCGAATGTGTCTGTTTGACCTCCAGAAATAGGATTCTGCTACAGCAAGGCCCGGTTCTCTATCTCAAAGTCACAAGCAATCTTGCATCTCAAAATCCCTGTCAAAAAACCATCTAACTTTTCAATTTAAAGTTTTTGGAAAACGCAAGGGGTGCTGTTTTAGAGTCTACAATATTTCTCTGATGGATTTGGACAGTTTTTAACATTTTCCATATATTCATATTTTTAGGATGTCAGCTTAACCCTCAGAGCTCCTAATTTGATCACATTAGCTACAGTAACCCTTCAAAAACTCACATATTTTAATTTAATTAAGTTATCAGTTAAACGGATACCCAGTCGCGGCATTTTGACTATTGTTTCCCTAAAAATCTCTGATCACACTAAAAGAACAAAAGGGGCAACAGAAAAAAAAAAGAAAAATAAATGGCTGCTTTGGTATAGAATCAGTTAAAAGCTTGCTATAAGGAATTTCTGCAAGGCTTTCCTTACGTAAGATCCCCACATTAGGTCTGGTTTGAAGGAAGATGGAGATTTTGCCCACTTCCCTGTAGATAGTAAGCTTCTTTGAGCAGTGTTCTCATCTCATTTTGTTTCTGTCGAAATTGTGATGACCTACTTGTTACATCATGTTTACCCGTTGTACATCCCTGCAGAATATGAAGGCGTTATCCTAGTGAATAAATAATAAATGTAAAATAATACCTAACATAACATTCAACGTAAAGACCCTGACTCCACTCCAGTGAATGATTTGGCCGGAGTGGGGCTATAAGTTGTAAGTCTTCTGCTCCGTATGTCCCACAGATGATCGGCAGTCTCCGTTTATCATTTCTCCTGCGGCGCATGGAGATCAAACATACATGGTTCTGCATCGGTGATAAATAACCTGATTTCTTGGATGCAGACGTATTACCTACAAAGGTGTTTTACTTCAATTCTAATCAATCAGGAATTTCTTTCCCGCTTGGTTTCAAATTAATGATCCCAAGTCATTAAAATACAACACAATAAAGATCGGAGCTGTCTACGTTTTCGGATCTCCTGCTGAGCAAATCTCAGATGTGCATTTCTCAAATGTCACAGGAATGTGGATAAGAAAACCTGAGACAACTAATTATATGGGTGGCAGAAAGTAAATAAACTTTTATCTAAAGAAACAGCGGCGTGGTGGCAATGGAGAGAGCGTCAATTATGGTAAAAGCTGGTACCGGGAGGATACGTAAAATCACGACGCTGGCCACCAGGTTACAACAAGACCGACATAATGACAGACATACAGCTTGTATGGATTTTTTCTATATTTTTTTTTTTTAAATGGACTAAATGAACCATTTATCAAATATACAAACACTACCCCAAAGGAAGCATTTAAGATCATCACGTGTCAGATTTTAACTAAAATCCTACCTTAAATATTCTAATCAGACAAAAATATTAAAGCACAATACCAAGAGCTGTCACCTGCCCAAGATATGCAGCAGTAAACACCACAGACCCTAGATTGCTCAAAATCATCTTAAAATAGTGGGAATCGAGATATTTATGTTTCTGGTGACAATGAGGAGACTTTCCATGGCAACTGCGGGCTCATGAAAAAGCTTATTAGCTAATTATCCGTCTCCTCAGCTGGGCACAAGACACCAGCATTAGCGAAGCGATGTTTTAGGAAACAGAGTTAGAAGCTGAATTGTGCCACGTTGTTATAAGACAAAATCAATCTGGGTTAATGGGTACCAGGCTATTTATGATTGTAGAAGGCTAAATAAATAATTCCATGAGAAATTTTTGTATCATCTGTTGTGAATTTATTTCCCATAAAACGGGATCTATAGATGGGGATATAGAACCGCTATATAGCCCTGTTTACTCAAACAGAGGTCCCTAAAATATTTGTTGGTGTGGAAGACACCAGGGCTACAGGCAGAAGAGATGCGCTGCTTGGTGGCTGATCCCCTTGGAAGTTAAAACCTATAGCAATTAGTCCTTGAATCTCCGCAAGCCCCCCATCTGCCTCAAACCCACAAGGACGTGTTCGGGGTCGTCCTGAAAGCCCGGTCACCCTACTGAAGATTAAAAAGAAAAGCAACAACAAAGAAGATTGTGAAGTCTCTTATTGAAAGACTAGATGCAGACAGAGAGCTGTCTGGCCGCACCGGGGACAGAGAATTAATCAGTGATCTTCAAAATAAAGTCCCTGAAACATCAACGGGTGAATCCAAGACCCCCTCCGGACCCTCTTCGCATGCTAGGGGATGGGGGTCTGCGAGAGCTTTTAGATGTCTGTCCCTCTGAGCATTTTTTATCTGTTTTAAATCTGGTTCTTTCAGTTTAATCAGCTTAATGCTTTTAGTTTTATTCAGTAAGGTACACAATAAAAGGAGGCCTTTTATTATCATATGAATATTATTATTCTGCTATTTTTTTGCAGCTCCCAAGAGCCTTGCATTCATCCTATTGCCCCACAAAGTCATGAATGTTACACATTTTTCATTATGACCACGTAAAATGTTAAAACACCAGAGGATATTATTTAAAAAAAATAGCTATTGATACATAAATACTAATCGTCTGCAGAGAAGGTGTGGGATCCACACTAAATAAAGCCTATTAATATGAAGCTGGCTCTGCTAATTACAGACACACAATTCTTTATAAAGTCATTCATGTGTCCTTCTGACTTTTTCTGTAGACAGGACTGTATAACCAGACGGATGTCACAATATAACAACCATAACATTGCTTGATAAAGAATGAAATTAAATTTGCCGGTTATTTTCATCATTAGATGGGGTCAGGCTGGAAGCGATCCTCAGTCACAGTAACTATTCAGACAGCGTAGGCTTCATAAAGTCTACATGGTTATTTATAGAAGGGAAGCCTGAATAATGCCGAGGGATAGCTCCGCATGTGCCAAAGAAAAAATTACGATGAAAATAAAACCAACAATCAGCACTGACATGAATAAAACGCATACCATGTTTCTTGTTTCTTTCCAACATCCCTGTAACGTTCATACGCCAGGTTATTTATCAAAATATCATAAAAATGTTACTTTAAGGCGTGTAAATTCACATTTTAGGGATTGCTTGAACCTGGAGCTGGGAGAATGGACTGTCCCTAAATACGAAGGGAAATGGTATCTGTATTAAATAGATTGACATTGACTTACAGGGGTGAAATTGTAATATTTTGTATTTTTACCCTCTTGTTTCCATTCCTATGTGATGTCTCATCATCTAGTCAATGTTTAAGTGTTACTTCCCTAATCTCTTTTTCTCTGCTGCGTATTCGCCGTTGTTGTCTGAGTGATGGGATTAGTTAAATTTAAATTATGTTAATCCTTTCCTATGTTTGTCAATTTATCCTCCCCTGGCAAAGTGGTTATATAAACTATGACTGGTGGGCCATGTGGTGACTGGTGGGACTGTTCTTTGGAGACCCTTTATCCGTAGAAGAGCGTCTTTACTTTACTGAGAGCTGGAGTGGCTTCTCATCTCGGCTTTCGCTACAAAGAAGTGGCAATAACGGCCGGGGACGTCCCGGTAGACCCCCAGGTTCCCATTACATAGATCAGCACAAGAGATTGTATGGAAGCTTCCTTAAAGCACTGAAATGCGTGGGGGACTCAAAGACTCGATGCCTTGTTTCTGAAACAGTTACAGATTAATTTGTCAATGGTTTTCATATCAATCCTCTGCAGTTCAAAGCCGAAAAGTCCAAGTTTATTGTTCTGTGTTAGACACATTGTATCCAGCCTCTGCTGTAAGCGTCACATGGCTGGAAGGAGCAAACTAATTGAACGGCAGGCTGCTCTCCATCTGATGCGCGGTGCAATTAAAAGATCCGTCATTCTCAGCCAGGGGCACATGCCATCTCTTGAGGTCCTGGTGTGCGCTTTGCAGGCTACCTTTTTGTGATGCATTAAAAATTATTCCACCAGAATTTAAGAATGCTTGCAAGAGTGGGGCTCACTGAGGATTGGTGGAAGGCCGTATCTACAGATAACTTCAGATAATTCCAAGAATGCTGCTTTGTCCCCGGAGATTCCATAGTGCCAGAAACATGCCCATTTAGCTACATCATTAAATAAATATCTCAAATGGCAGCAGAATGTGCGGACCTTCAAACTAAGTGGTCTGTTAATCAGGGACCAGAATATATTTAACCAATTATTCAAGGAGTCAGGAAAAAAATGCAAAGGGATAATTAAAAAGCCAAATCAGGGAACTGAATGAAGTCGGGGACCAGAACGCTCTCTGGTGGAAAAGCACTTTCAGGGGTTATTTAATTTTCTCATGTATCAATACAGGGAAAAATCACTCCAAGGAAACTGACGTGCAATACAGGTGCCTTCATAATGTGGGACTGGTTGATGGAAGGTGTACAACTCACTGGAATCACTGGATGTATTCAGTGACTGGTGTTCCCTGTATCACATATCAGTAAATACAATTTATTTTAGATCTCCTTCCTTTAATCGTTTCCATTTGAGACCATTAATGGCAAATCCCACAGTCTTCTCCTGCACATTACTAAGAAATTGTACAGGAATAAGACATATCTGGGCACTTTAGATCACAGACGCATAATGTGCCCGAAGGTCCTGTCTGGAACAAAGCAACAAAGTTCTTCGGCTGAAATTGTTGCCCAAACAAAGAACTGGTAATTGCTCATCAATATTTTTGCTCTCAAACATACAATGTGCGACAGCTAGTTTTATGAACCAATTTCACTTAACAGCAAGCAACCTTACATGGTGCCACTGTAAGGATTTACTGTTCTTGAATAGACTTGTTTGAGCCTCTGGAAAAGCGACGTGTCTAGGACTCGGCCAATCGCTCATCCGACTGGAAGGTGAGTTACAGTATCCAAAACTCATAAGACTGACTAACTCCAACATCTACAAGGTCAGTATCCCCAGCTCCCCTCTGTGTCAGGGCGTAACCCGCCACCCTGACCATAAAGAATATACAAGCAGTAAGAAATGGAATGCACCAAATAACATAGAGCAGTTATTTGGGGTTCTTTGTGGCTCTCAGATTTGAGGAAAGCTAGTTATTTTCTGATATAAATGCATATTTTTTAATGTTAATGTTACCCTGAGGGATTGTCTGGTAGCTTCTAACACTGTCCATGAAGGGGGCAGGGAAATGTTACTATAATAATATATATTTATTACATCTTTTTGCAAATTTAAGCTAGAAGTTCATTAATCAGCAGCCACTGGCAAGCTCTCAGTGTATCAGGAGGAATAGCTAACATGCAGTGCTCTAGCTACTGCAGAACTACTGCTCCCATGATGCTAAGCCCATCAATTACTGGCTAATCATCAAGGATCAAGGTCTGAGGAAAGCTGGTGCAAAGTCTGCTTTAGTATGGGGTGGGCCGGACATCCATTCAGTTGGATCAGCTAATAAAGGGTTAACATGGAGCTTGGTTTTTAGATCACTGATAAAGCTTCATGGAATCAGTACAGACTTTATACTGAGGGAAGCAGACAGAAAGCTCCAGAAAGCTCCAGAAAGACCTTCACGAAAGAACCTGCATTTGGTAGCACGTAGGGAAACATTAGTCATTGAGACCCGCGGTATTGTTTGTGACTTCATCCAAAGCGTATTAAGATCTGACGGATAGCTCCGATCAGCAGCCTGTCGAGCACCACCAGTGAACTCCAGCTGTCTTCGAAAAGTGACAGGACTTATGACCCCACTTTATGTTTCATTTTCATTCTTCATTTGAAATTCAACATCAGAGCTGGCGTATGAAAAAAAAGCGCAGCTTTCAGGATCTCCTCAGATGAGCACAGGTGGATTAATCAAGGTTGGTCTTTCTGACTGGCAGTAGATAAAAAGTCCCCTGTGTTTATGTTGGGGCGCTTGGCAGCGCTAATTAACCTGCTGATATTCCAAAAGATGAATCACCAGATTATACGTACTATTGCCAGGGTGCAGTTGCAGCCTTGCGGTGACCCAGCAGGGTATACGGTGTAAACACGTATCACGCATCTTTCAAGACCGACGCCATGCAGGCCTGGAACATGGAAGACTCATCTGCACCCACATGGGGATTATGATTAGTTCCCACTCTAACAGCTGAATGTTTCCTCATTTACTTAATTTTATTCCTTTTAAATGCCTACATTCATATGTTAAATTACATAAACAATCAACTATACGCTTTGCATAAGAGACACCAAGCTGAATTAATTACACATCATAGATTATTATGCAAACATGTACATCCCCTACATTAACGGATCCGTAGCTGGAATAAATTCTTAGTGTTTCGGGGCTTTTTTGTAGGAAGTCTAAGGCTAGGTTTCCACTTGGGTATTTTTTGCAAAAACGCCCATAATAACGCCAATTCAGCCACACGGCGTTTTATTAGTGAAAAAACGCTGCAGCCAGATGTTAGCTGTTCTTCAATAGGAAATCGCACAATGCCATATCCACTTGGCGTTTTTCTGTTTGGCGTTTTTTCAGTCCTCTTTGGCGTTTTACTGTTTTTTTGGGATTTCAAAATCGCAGCATGTTGACACTCTGGCGTTTTTTTGCAAGGAAATCTTGGTGTTTTTCTCCAATAGAAGTCTATGGGAGAGAAAAAAACACCATGTTACAAAAAAAACACCACAGTTACAAAAAAGGGGCAGGACCCAGGAAGAGGAAGAGCCGCCATTTTCCCAGTACTGTGGTAAAACGTTTATCTGCTTGTACACTGTGTGCTGTCTCTGTGTAAGTTATTAGCAGCATGGCACCCAGAATTGTCTTTGATGTGTCCAAGCTTATTCAACTAGTGAGTATCCCTTGCAATTTGCAAGTTGCATCATTTGGGGCCAATCTTCCTCGAGGAGCAGACATTCGGAATAAAGCATGCCTTACAAACTACAGAAAAGAGAAAAAAAGGGTTCGGCCGGGGCGTTTAAGTAGAACTCTGCCAAGGAAATGACATCAGGAGAGGGCAGATACTTGCCATTTATCCTAATCCCTTTTAGCTGGGTGAAAGTCTAACTTGTAAAGGCTGGCAAAACTGCCTAAGGTCAAAAAAGCAATTTCCACAGAAAGGCTAAAACGCCAGAAAAAAACGCCAAAACGCAAGAAAATGCAGTGGCAGTTTTCCTGGCGTTTTTCATCAAGAAAATAACGCAGGAAAAATACCCAAGTGGAAACCTAGCCTAAATGGGACTTTTCATTTTGGTTGAGAAAACAGTAGATGAGGAAATGAAGAATTCAAATTTGTGCTAAATTTAACAGCAGACGTTGGTGACAATTGATACACTTTTAATTGCCAATTTTTAAACCAAATTGTGAAATCATTAAAAAAACAAACAGAATAATCAAACTGACACTAAAGTGTTACAATCACTTAAAGAAAACCCTCCTGTGTGTCAGAAAAGAAAACCAAAACGCAAAGTAAAAGCACTAAATATGCACCATAATTAATAGAGAAATGATGATAAAATAATAAAGTGTGAGTGTATTTATTCCAACTAAAATACTATAGTGTGGAAATCCACGCTGATAGATAGAAAAGCGCCACAGCAAAACACGAGGGAACATGCTTATTACAAGAATTATTATTTGTATGGCATTAAAGCAATTTTTCCCCATTTGTTGCAATTTAACACAAGCACCATTAAAAAGCATAAAATGTGCTTTGGGATAAATGCAATAATAGAAAGTTCTCAAGAAAACATCACAAGGATTCTTCCACCCTCACCAAGGACAGATGTAGAAATTACTGCTACCATCGCGTTTTTCTGCAATTACTATAATTGTAAAGAAAATGACTGCTTGGAATTAACATCCCAACCTTTCTTCTTGTCCAGTTTCTCAGTACTTAGCCTGTACCTGAGATAAATAATATCAATTTGTAAAGCGTATAAAGAGATCTCAATAATAGGCCAATTTGTTATCACATTTTCACTTCTTTCAGTAAAATATTTACTATGTATTTTCTTGGAAGTTCTTCGGGTGATTGGGGGCACCTGCGCATAGTGTTTATAGGCATTTCCCTGTTATAGGCAATGATTATGGGATCAATGCTTCATTAAATATGGTTGAAGTAAAAGGGTTATTTGTAACCCAAAGTCCTGATGTCGGGTCTGTGATTAATATTTCTGTGCAGCAATGTTCACCTGGGTCATGAGCATTTTTGTTTGTTTCCTACAGATCTGATGGCATTTTTCACCCGTGCTCACATGTGACAGTGAGTGTCACGTCACTCAACTATCACCCTCTCCCTCCACGGATCTGGGGACATGATGTGGTTCACAAACCTCAGTGTAACAGGGAACGTGACGGACATGCACTCTGCGAGTCTGGGTCTGGTGCTGGGCAGCATCTCCGTATTTACCGTCATCCTGAATATTTTGGTTTTATATGCTGTGAAGACAGAGCGCACCTTACACACTGTTGGCAATCTATACATTGTCAGTTTGTCCATAGCGGATCTGATTGTAGGGGTGGCCGTCATGCCATTAAACATTATCTACCTTCTAAACGACAAGTGGATTTTAGGAAGGCCAACGTGTCTTTTTTGGCTATCGATGGATTATGTTGCGAGCACGGCCTCCATTTACAGCCTCTTTATTTTGTGTATTGATCGCTACCGTTCCATTCAGCAGCCTCTGCAGTATCTGAAATACAGGACAAAAACCAGGGCTTCTTTAATGATTTCTGGGGCTTGGCTACTTTCATGCACTTGGATCATCCCGATTCTTGGTTGGCACGTGTTTGCAAATGGTGGCATAAGATCAGTGCCGGAACATACTTGTGAAACAGAATTCCACAAAGTGACTTGGTTCAAAGTGCTCACCGCCATACTGAATTTTTACATCCCATCCTTGTTAATGTTGTGGTTTTATGTGAAGATCTACAAGGCAGTGAGGGAACACTACCAGCACAGGGTGCTCATCAATGGCTCCTTTCAGCTGTATTACGACAGTAAACTTATGAGGAACCTCAATGTGTTGAATAAACCAAATCCTTGCATCAGACAGCAATGTTCAGATGGAACACTCATGGTTCCGAAGCCTCACTTTCAAAGTCATTATACAGTTTCCAAAGTTTTCACTCAAGAGGATAACTCTCCAAGACACTTCCAGCTGGAGGACTTTGAAACCCAGCCCGAGTTTAACATGTGTGAAAGTAATGTCGTGAAGTTGCACTGCTTTCCGCTGGCAATCCTACAGACTCACCCAGAGGAGTGCCAAAATTATGTAACTGTCACCAGAGGGAAGTTAAATAAACATCACTGCTGTGAAAACCAGGAGGTAACTGATATATCAGAGGAGCATACTTTTGCTGAGGCTGGTTCATGTATTATGGAGACGAATCAAGTAGGGGAATCCAATGTGGAGACAGTGGAGGCTACAGATGCTCGCATGCCGGGGAATTTAAATTACCTGAAGCACACGTGGCAGAGGATCCGGTCTCACTCCAAGCAGCACATCCAGGGACTTCACATGAACCGAGAGAGGAAAGCAGCCAAGCAGTTGGGGTTTATCATGGCAGCTTTCATGCTCTGTTGGATCCCTTACTTTGTCTTCTTTATGGTTATTGCATTTTGTCATCACTGCTGTAATCACAATTTCCACATGTTTACCATATGGCTGGGGTATGTAAACTCAACCTTGAACCCCCTGATTTACCCTCTGTGTAATGAGAACTTTAAAAAGACATTTAAAAAGATATTTCACATTGACCTGTACTGCAGCCGGTGTAAGAAAGATAAGTGTGGATCCTGCACCTTGAAATGACCCACGAATGGGCTCCAGACTCCAGAAGAGACAAAACAATATCCATCTGGAATCAGTAGGATCTGAAGTTCGCCCATGCATTGTGATGTTTTGACCTTTGCAGATATATGACACTCAATGACACAAACACCCTGTGTTGTAAGAGGCGTTTTGCGCTTTTTTGGAGTACTATGACTAGAGAGAGGACACTCGTGACACTCCTGACCCTCTCAATCTATTAACAAGAGAGAATTTTAAAGTATCCACTTCAGCAAAGAAATGCCCTCACTATGATATGAATTTATCATTCATTTGACTGACAAATCCCTTCCTGAAAGGGGCTCGGATCGGGATAGTGTCTCTGTGAGTTGTAGGGTTTGTATTATATGCATATGCAGTATTATTTGTATAGAAAAAACATGGGATTTCCTTTGGGGAATAATAAAAATGTAGCATCAGATTAACCTTTGCACTGTAACATTCTCTAAGTTTTAATCTTCTATGAAGCATTAAACCGAGGAAATGAGTCCTCGTTAGACATTGCCCGAACTACACAGAATCAACAGGGTTGGAATTGTTTTTTACCAAAAAATTGTGATTATAATACTTTATTCTTATCCCGGTTTTACTACTCTATATGGGATGAAAATATGTTTTGTTTGCTCTTCAGTTTGTAAATGACAAAAAATTGAGAGAATATCAGTAATATTTGCTACAACTATTTTTTAGGGTAATGCAGCAAGAAACAAAAGGTGTTTCCATGCCAAACAAACTCGTACAACGTCCTAAATTTCTAAATCTTGTCAAGTAAAGGAAAGACAGAGATTAGGGCGATGACTGCCTCCACGCCTGTGGTTATTCAAGTAAACAGTTTGGTTTGCTTTGCCCTAAACTGAATATCATGTCCACACCATCTAACACAAAGGGCTAAAGTCATAACAAGCGATGCACCTTTGAACTGTGTTTTAAAAACTCATTAAAAAACAATTTAGTTATTAAAATAACAACAGAAGAACAATACACATCATAGACTAAATAAAAAGTAATGAACATCATTTTATATGGAAAGAACTTCAAAGAGGGCACCAGCATCTGTCACCACATTATAGTTTATAGTTTATAATTCTTAAGACGCGGTGTATCTGCCGCCACAGACTTACTGAATCAGTTTGGCTGGAAACCTATTTTTTTAATTATTTGCTGATCATTTATTTATTTTGTAATTTATGTTGAAGTTGACATTTGAACTTCGTTTATAATACAGCTTTTTAATAAATAAATAAAAATTCTTAAAAACGAAAAATTACTTAATGTAGGAAAATTTGATGCCTGCAGGATATCACACAGGCAAGTTATTAGCGATAGGATGTCAGTCAAAAGGCGCTGGGTGCTGGATAGTGACCTGATGGTTATAATTTGTTTATTTTACAGCTGCAAAAACTGAATGCTTCTTTCCTCCTTATTATAAAAGATGAGGGGACGGTGAGGTAAATCGAACTTTGTAATTTGTGAAAAATCAAGGAATCTGTCACCCTGCACCTACAGCAGAATCTGGCAACTCTCTTCTGGGTGGCGGTCTGTTGCATATTGGTATATTCTGAGACATTTTATTTTTTTATTGTGCTTTCAAAATGATGTCACAGCTCAACAAAATATTTGCACTAACAAAGGTTTAAAAAGACTTACCTTTGTCATCTAGATATGAAACATTTCTATTCTGGTTTATATTCTTCTTAATGGTTTATTTAACTTGCTGGAAACAGGATTTATCTGTATTTGGGCAGCAAATTGTTCTATGCTTGTGGTGAAGCCCACTATATTTGGTTCTCATAAAAGACCCTCGTTTGTAATACATTGAGTGCCAAAATGAAAAGTAAAGGTCACTAAACATTGTGTTAAAACACAGATCCCAGTCTTGTACCTTGTCGTCTGAATAAATTATTTGTGGTACTCGTGGTTATTATGGTGACACATTGTTCTTCCTGTATAAAATAACATCAGTAATGGGTGCCATTGGGATGGTTTCAATTAAAATATGTAATGAATACATTATTTTAATAAATAACTGTTCCAGAATGTACTGTAGTTGTATGATGTGATTTCACAATTAAGTTCTATTCTGTGGGGAATGAATGGACAGCCATTCGAGCAAACAAGTAATGGGAACGGCTACAGCATTAGTATAGGAGGAACATTACTCCCAAAAGGCTCAACGCTTTCCCCTAGGTAGCCAGAGTCTGTTTACGTTTTTTAGGATATTGAATTATTAATATAAACCTAAGTGAACCAAACACAGAGTTTTTCATGGCCCTTTCAGCCAGTCCAATTAATGTAATGAGGACATTTAATAATTGTAATCTGATGCTCTAGGTGGGCAAATTAGGGGCCAAATTGAATTAACCTTTTTTAAAGGTCCTGATGTGTAAACTGTAAACTGATGTGTAAACTCTGCCCCTGTCAACAAAATACGGTAACCCTACTAAGCAACAAAATTGACCAAGAAAAGACTATTAATATTTCAGTTTCATTTCTTTCATGACAAAGCATATGTAAAATATAAAATCTAATGGATTCATGGAAAAAAAACAACCTTCAAAACAGCCCTCCCCCAGCAGAAAACAATCACGCTGAAAGGGGGTATATGTCCTAAAAATCCTGCTACTGGGGCTCAGGGCCAAACTGGGAGGGTAACCAGGAAATTCAGGCAGAGTATTTTGTGACTCCTATCTGGACTTCAATAGTCTATGATGGAAGAGTCTTTGGGAAGAGCTATTACACATTGTCAGTTGGGTACAGCGAGGTGAGGACAGGACTAAAACAATTTAAATAAAAGCTGTTCAATGAAAAGTCACCAATGAATTAATTTGAAACATAGTAGTGCTCTGTGTAGAACTTTCCTGTTATTCCGAGCATCGGATTGTAGGTTAGACGCTTTAATTAAACATGGCAGTAAATCCATTTTTTTGGTATGTGTAACCACAAGGAAAAAAACACCTATTGTAGTCACCTAAAGAGTTGAAAATTGATCATGAAAGCAAAGCCATGTACTAAAAGCTACTGTCGCATTTTGAGAAACCCAACTCATGTGTCGGTAAGTCGTTTTATCCAATTACCGGTGTTATTGAGCGTTCTCTGGATAATACTGGAGTCTCCCAGATGGATAAACTATGAGGTTTATAATTAATGGTCTTTAGGTTCAGTCGGTGGTTTCAGATTTTGTGTAACATGGAGGGCACTTGGGTTTTGTCTAACAGCGAGTGTCTACGCTTCATTACGGAAGATAGTGATTCCTGTCCACTCAGCTCTGTTTATCAGCCGGAGCCTCAGGGGTCCACAGCCCCCCAGTGAACATCCGAGGCACAGACGTGAATTCAATCACAAAGTTTTAAAGAAATGTAAAATGTCAGCACGGCTGTTTGCTGGGACATTTCCTGCAGTTTTTCAATTGCTCCCACACGGCTAAATCATTAATAGACAAGGCAGGAGGCTGGTATCCAATCTCCCCGAAACCTTCAGTCATGAAAGAGGTCTCAGCCTCAGGTACTATTGTATTAAGGTCTGCTATTGTCGGAATGGATAATATTGATCGTTATGATGTGGATAAGGTTTCATAATCTAACATACTGACATCACACAGTACTTCAGGTGGGTTAATGCAGTTTTGCTATTGAGCTTTCAGGGATCTCTGAGAATACAATCCAAAGTGTGACAATGAAAGAGAAATGACTAACATCCGTGTATAAATCAACCTCCTAAGAGAGGGCAGAAAATAATACTATTACTAATACTTCATGCTTCATACACTTGATTCATCTTCAAACGTCATTGGTAGCGCAGTAATCGGATCTGGATAGCAAACAATGCATGGCTTTTTGGGGTGAAGATGTAAAAAAAAAAGGCTGGTTATTTTAAAGAGTCTGGAAACCGTAGAAGAAGAACCAACCCCTCATTTAGTTAAACCAGCATAGAGAGAGCCTTCTGCATCAAAGACCACCAAGCTCTTTTTAATGCACAGAGTCGCCTGGTCACAGACTCGATGGGTAAAACACTAATCTCTGTAGAGAAAACCTTGTGGAGTTATCATTGAGCTCAGCTTGATGTGACCTGCAGACCGATCCGCCGGCTCTAATTCCCGTTCCGAGAGAGCTGGGGCAGAGTTTGCGTTGATCTCATGAAAGATTGTGATGTTGTGACTCCTAACTTGGAAGTCAAAATTTCTTTAGCAGCTCAGTAGTTATCTGAACGGATACCATTTATAGGAGTTGTTCCACATGTTTAATACGGTAATTTCTCTCAACAACATGTCAAGAAAATAAACTTTAGCAGAGCTGTCACCTTATTCTATTTCTGAAAGTTTAATCACATGAAAACAAAATAGAAACTTTTATGAAGGCTTTTTTTAGTTTCTATGGTAACAATCCATCAATGTCTGCTTTTGTCTAGCGTTTCCATTAAAGATTATGAACGAGACCAAATTTTCGATGTTTCTAATACATCTTAATACCAAGTTTTCAGATTTTATGCTGTTTTCCTTTAAGAGCCAGTCAGAGTAAGACATGTGTCCTCTATTTCATCTTTGTGTTAAATATTGTGCACCAAGCTGTGGAATCTCTGACTGCTACAGAGGATTTAGAGTAAATTTATCATAATCCAATAAGAAGGAAAACCACCTTCTTCCATGATCTGTCGAGCGGAAATGCAATTTCCCAATTTCTCTTGATACATTGTCCACGGGGTATTCCTGATCAGCCGATAGCCCTGAAAAGCTTTATATTCTCTGATTCTTGATGTCACCCACACACTTTCCGAGCAGAATTTCCATTAATACATCAGAAGAGTGAAGAGAGTCCAGTGCCCAGTATGATGACCAAACGGCCGTGGATATTATGGCTTTAATCTGACTGAACACCGTGCGCGTATCTCAAAACGTTCAGAATAATGGCAAATACACAGAGAAAAGCCAAAGCCAGCCTATGCAAACCATGACACGCTGCGAAATATCTAAACACCACAAGCCGTCCCTTCCTATTTTCTTTTGTACATACAAAAATTTAACCTGGATTTACTGTGAGATCATTTGCAGCAGTTATGAAAAGGTGATTGGTTTTCATATATCCTGTTTCCATACATTAGATCCACACGCTACAAAAATGATGGAACTACTATATGGTGTGTCTGCTGGGAAGCCTCTGACGCATTTCAGAATTATTACGCCAGCATCACTTACATCAGCCGCAGGATGCTGGCGCCTTTGATTATTGTTGGCACTCTCTGGGGTCGTGCAGCGGGACGGAGGGTTGTCAGCTGGTGAGAGACATTTTATTTTACTAGTCATGCAAAACGGCAACTGAAATAGTACGTAGTAGTGCCTGTCATTGTTGGTGTTAGATGATGTGGATGTGGTTAGCTTATTTTGGATGCTCCATGTTATTCCCTGGGGATAACGAGCATTTCCAGCTGACATGCAGCCTGTAATAAAGCTTCAACTCTGGACAGGTGGCAGCTGGGACCGGACTCCGGACAGGTGGCAGCTTGGAATGGACTCCGGTCAGAGAGTATCACTTGGTCAGATGAACATCAAATTCCGAGATGATAGTTAAAAGAACACTATACAGAAAATCACACGGAATAATCACGGCACAGGGTAACAAAATGAGCTAACCCTCCCAGGGGTAAATGAGAGGATTCGAAGGATAACACCCTGACCACGAGTGGGCAGCACATACCACGTTCTTACACAGATTCAGAGAACCAACCATAGCGCATTAAGAAGTGCGTCATCCACCTCTCTGCCGGTATTCAGTGAGATTATATTACACAGCAATTCCATGGACAATAAACACTGGGCTGATACATGAAGAACTGTAGAATGTTGACAGGATTTTATATGGAGGGGGAGAAAGAATTCTCTCCAAGAGAGAAAATATTCTGAGGATCTGGTTTTATTCATTAAATAGTGATTTGCAAGAGATTAAGTCTTAACTCCTACAACAAACCGGAGTGGGCTACTTATAATGTACACTCAGCCCTTAACCAGAAGTAAAAAAAATATCAACCTAGTCTCCCTCAAATGTCCCGTTATCCGGACACTGGAGCAGATGCCGCAGTTAACATTTCCCAGAGATGTCTCCGTCGCAATCAGGAAAACCCTCCTGGTTTAATTACACCAGAAAAACACGACATTCCGCTTCCCGGTGTTTAGGAAATGTACAGCGCAGTTTACTGAAAGAGAGCGCTAACTTTATAACGTTACAGTCAGAATTGTAAAAATATTCCTCTTAAAATCCATAAACGTCAAGCACTTGAGCTGGTGAGTCAGTGTCATTTATTGAGACACAGCGTGGGAGTGCGAGGGCAGTCTGTGTCCAAAGCCGGGTCAAAAAAGGAGACGCATGTTCACACTTTATAAAGGAGAAAAAATACAGTCTGCCTTTAACCCTTTCTTATAATGCAGCTTACTGAGAACGTTCACAAGTACAGATTCATAAGAATGACTGAACAAGGCACAGTGTGCTGGGCATGGCCATTCCTTAGTAGCACAACTGATAAAGGGAGCCAAAAAAGAATCCAGTAACCACTGACTATTAAACGCCCCCAGGTGGACACGTATGAAACTGCGAGTGAACATGTATGTTGATTCCAAAGCCAAAAGCCTCCAGCTCACAGTAGCCAATGAAGGCATTTTCGTCCAGGCTTTCTGGTAAGCGCAGCACTGCAAACATACCCCTATCCTCTAGGCGTCCAGACTTCACATTTTAATAAATACATTTAAAAAAAACACACGTTTAGTCCTGCTCATCCCAAACTAATTACATTAAACAGATTTATTGTTACAACCACAATATGCAAGAATACACTGTTAATGTGTCCCTCCCCTGCAACACACACTTCATATATATATATATATATATATATATATACATACAAATATATATATATATTGGATAAACCTGTGTTGTGTTTGCAATTGTTTGATATCCATGGGAGCGGAGTATTTTTTTAAGAAAAAGATCTACAGTAAGAATAAAAAACAATAAAAATAATCTTTCACAGTTTTCTTTGCTCCTATTTACCACGGGTTCCAATATTAGTGGAGGGCACTATGTATGTATATGTGTATATATATATATATATATATATATATATATATATATATATATATATAGATAGATAGATAGATAGATAGATAGATAGATAGATATAACATTTAACAGAATATAATTTGAGAACAACCTTCACACTCCCCATTCTCTAAATAGGTGCAATTCCTGGAAATTGCTGCTGTCAGGCTTTCTCCATTCTGCCCGTTTATACGTAATGAGCTATGAAAGCGCGTAGAAAAATATATGATATTGTCTAGAGCTTTGTCTTTGTAGCAGTGTTATTTTAATTGCTGTAACTGTCATCCGTAGCATTTTGTATAATAAAGGATGCCATTTAACACAATTACTTTTCTTTCTTTTAAAGTCAGGGGGGGTGAAATAAAAGGCTGAAATCCACACGTTTCTTTTTCTGTGTAAAATCAGTGAAAATTTTAGACTGTCTGAGCTGTTCCCAGAAATGGCACAACGGAGAGAAAGCCACAAGGAAATTCTCTTTATTACACTGAAATTATGCATGTTTCATTCTAAAAAGAAAAAAATGCAGAACTGGTTTTAAATATACATCATATATCCGTGCATCAGCAATTAGTGTCCTGTGTTTGAGCAAAATGTTAAACTCTATGCACTCCTACTTTCCTGTGCAGGAAGCCGAGATAAAGCCCAAAATGAGCTCAAGGGCGTGCATGTGTTTTGGGGTTTGGCCCCCTGTGTATGTGCCCAGTGGCTGCGCATGCGCATCTCTGGGGCCATAGATTGCTCGTGAATCCGACTCATAATAACAGCCAATCTAAATATTCTCCCATTTTTTAAATTAACTTGGTTAAATGTCTCAAAATCAGACCAGTCCTGTCATTAACCCAATCCTTAACCCTTTCAAATCAGCAGGCTAAGTAAAGCTGAACCTGAAACTGTATAGTATTTATGTTTTCCGGAAGAATATTTTGAGTACAGGTAAGCGTGTTGTTTGTACGACGTATATAATGCTTTGAAAATGTTTGGGTAATTTATGTAATGCTTTTAAAGCGTACTCTGCACTAGTTTTTCTACGAACTTCAATGTCAATGCAGATAATGTTTCTATAAATCACCGGTAACTTGCGCTAAACACCGGTGCATGGTCACAGCGCAATCAGGTTAGTACATGTGTACGGCACGTTACACGACGCACTTCATTTTCTAGGTCACTCAAAGAGCTATAAGCTTTCCGACTTAATCCATTTACATTGCTGCACAATGACATTACGGATAATCTCTCCGCAGGAAGCCATTTTTCGTAAATACCATAATATTTCTTCCATGTCTTAGAGGCACTTACCGTAATGAAACGCACAGTCCCACGCCGGGTTGGAGCTGCTCGTCCGATCTTTTAAGTAGGCGAATCACATCAAACAAGTAAACATTTTACATTTTAGTTCTAGTCTACTTTTAAGATCCTGCAGAATACGGAGACTTAAAACGTCTTAAAACCTACCTTTGGATGAGCAGAAGTAATTAGAGTAGTGTGCAAATTAATTGGGACCCTCACACAAACATGTAAAAATTGTCCCTTCCTTTAGGGTAAATGACATTGTGACAGAATGAGCTGTCATACAAGGCCCCAAGGTAGTCAGAGATGGCTCCAGCCTGGCTGCCAAACAGGCAGGAACTCCATTGTTTAATTAATCCCATCAATAGGATTGCTGATTGGGGATTAAAGGTTGGGTGGAATGCATGTATCTGTTAATTTATGTTAATGAAGTTCTGTGGTTATATGAGTCTATGTTTTACTACAATAAACTGTTCATTCCTGCTGTACTCAGTTCAAGGTAGTTGTGTCTACTTATTGGGTACACATAGCAGGGTTCCAAGGTGCGCATGCTGGCTGGTGCTGGAAGTGATTCCGTGGACAACAGGAGGATACAAGTGGGTGATCTCTGGGAGTTACTACAGCTCTCTTGGTGAACCCGTTACAGACATGTTTTACACGGCTTGACATTGCGTTCACAAGATGTTGACAGAAACATGGTTACTTCCTTATCATGGAATCGATGACTGCAGATGGGGATTAAATGAGGCGAGATCTAAGCCCACTGAAACACGTTTACCTTTTTGTCTTGGATGAAGTTCTTAATGTTTGGTGACGCATCTCGCTATTCCATCTGTTATCACAAAACAATTCTGCATCTCAGAATCTGTACATATATGAACGGCTTGGGATTGTGGGAATTGTCTGCCACGCTGGGCCAAACATATTTGCTGCAAGGAGAAGCACGAAAGATAGGAGAGAAGGAGGAGGAGGAGAGGTGAAGGATGAGAAGAGGAAAAGGAGAAACAAAACTGAAAGAGGAGGAGAGGAGAAGGAGACGAGCAGAAAAGGGAAGAGAAGGGATAACAATGTTGCCTCTTGGCATGTTATATCATCACATCTTTACAGGGTTAAGACCCCAGGTTCAGTGGAAGTACAAAATGGGCTAAAAGGCAATGCAGCCCCAGCAATTCAGCTCCTTGGTAAGCAATATAGCCATGAAAAATTAGAACTTGGAGAACTTTGACATAGAGGCAGGATAAGCAGGATAAGCAACATACAGCCATATAGAGTGACGGAATCCCCAATATTTATGCATCAGACAGGTGCTTTTAAATAGTATTTGCTGGGTGTGCGCTGATCTCTCGCTTCGTTTGCGTACAAAATCCCCACATTTTTAGTGATTTCACATTTTACAGTTTGTTGAGGATGCCCAGATCTTAGAGGAATCAAAAAAGTACAAATCAACATTTTCTATCCCAATTAATTTGCACACCATGTTACTCTAAGGGTCTTCTTCCTCTATTGTTGCTGCCGGTTCGGTGCCATTAATATTATATATTTTGACTTTGAATTTTAATTTCCCAAGTGCATCATTTTACATTTATCAACATGAAACTGCAGCTTCTGTGTGGTTGCTCGCTCTTCTACTTTACACAAATCACGCACAATTAGCTTGCTCCCAAACCCGGACGGCATACCCTGTAGCAGACCTTTGTATCATCAGCACAAAGACTTTACCGCCAAGACATTTTGCGATATGACTATTCAACAGGGGCGGGCTGGCCCTTTGTCCTTTGCAAAGAATTTTGGATGGACCCATGGAGACAGGAATGCAGCGGGGTCACATAACGGTTACTGTGACCCTGGGTAAAAGCTGCTTGTACACTATTGCCATAAAGCAAGCTGGCAGCAAGGTAAGGAGGTGAGAGAGGGAGTCAGTATTAATTTATGTCAGAGTAAGAGTGTACTTATATGTGTGAGCATGAGTGTGTGTGTGTGTAAGCGTGAGTTTGTAATCATGAGTGTGTGTGTAATCATGAGTGTGTGTAAGCGTGAGTGTGTGTAATAATGAGTGTGTGTGTAAGCATGTGTGTGTAAATGGGTTACTGGAGGGGGGTGGCAAGGGGACGAAGGGGCCGCTTGGCTTTACCTGGGCCAGAAGGTGCCAGCCCTCCCCTGCTATTGAAAGTATCTAGCGTCTTGGCCCGGTATTGTATCTGTCAGAACATAATGTCTGGCCTGCCCGGGGCGATTAGGGGCCCCCGTATCTTATTTTAGATGTTAATGGCGCATGTCTGAAATCAGCACTTTTGCATCGTTATATTATGGCACAAATAAAGCAAATGTGCCAAATTTTAATAAAATTGGTCAGAAATTTAACTCCCTGACGCGCCTGGCGATAAATCACACGGGCAGCAGGTGGCGTTGGTGCAGCTTCACCGGACTATATCTGCACCACAATGCCTCAGGGGCCAATCTTATGCACCGACCTACATCGCCTGTCAGATACATTACGTGGCACAATAACTATTCCACGTGGCATATGACAAATAAGTGAACAGGGCCCTACCTGACCGGCTCTCACACGCAAGAGACACGTCATCACGGTTCTGGTTCTGTGAGACCCTCCTCGCGGAGTTAATACCGGATACCAAGGAGATGAGTGACAGTCATTGGCATTTGCCCCATCACAGGGCTTGGTGTCCTGGGCTGTCTAATGGCGCCACGGACACAAAAGGCCCCAAGCGACCTCATGCCGTGCGGTACCTTCACACGGGGGCTGAACAGAAGACGCTGCTTTATATATAAATCTTCACAAAGGAAGAAATGGACGGCGGGAGAACGTGACTCGGTGTGTTTCACTCCACGCAGCTTCACAGACAGACAGAGAACTCTCTATTATTATAATTATTACATTACAGCACTCACTGTCACTGCTGCCACTAACAGGTTAATATGGGTTAAATGGGTTTACATCACATAGTTTTGGTAGGACTGTGGTACTTTCTGTCTGGCTGGGGGTGGTGGGAGCTGCATTTTGCCGCCTCGCCTCACAGGCCCTGAAGTTTCCCGCTAAATCTGCGCGTCACTGAGACTGAGTCGCTGCCTGAGGTAGTCTGTCCCAGCCAGCCTACTGTAGTCAGGTGATAGCACTGAGGTCATGTGACTGCAACAGCCAGCAAACCAGGAAGTCCAGAGCGGCAGAGAGGACTGAGAGAGCCCTCACCTGTCATGACACAGAGACTGTGAGTGAGCCTCCCCCTACAGACAGCCCACTGCCCTACTACCCCAGGGGCAGAATACCTACCCCTCCCAGGGCATCATAACTAACAGCACTGCTACCCCAGGGGCAGGACACCAACCCTCCTAAAACAGCACTACCAAGAAAACTTCTACCTCAGGGGCAGGATACCTACCCCTCTCAGTGCAACACTACTAAGAGCACTGCTACCCCGGGGCAGGAGACCTACCCCTCTCAGGGCAACACTACCAAGAGCACTGCTACCCTAGGAGCAGAACAAATACCCTCCTAAAACAACACTACAAAGAGCATTGCTACCCCACGGACATGAGACCTACCCCTCCCAGGACAACACAACCAGGAGTAATGTTACTGCAAATGCAGGAGACTTACCCCACAGAGGGAATCATTATTAACAGCACTACTTACCCCACACAGGGCAAAAAATATACACATTTCTGGGTATCATTACTCATGGGACTGCTGTCTCAGGGTGATGTTACCTCCCAGTGAAGAGGCTCACCCCTCCATGGGGGGGCACGAGACCTACCTGACAATGAGGAACCCTGCCTCCTTGTGATTAGTGTTTTCTGGTAACACCTAAAGTCACAATAAAAAAAAATGTTCCCCTTTATGTAAAAGATATTTCCCACTCATAATATTGGACCCCATTAGCATTTATAATCCTAAACTGAATCAACTTTAGATAGATCACAGACAGGGTACGGGCGATATTTCCACTTGTCGCTAAAATATGTTTATTGCTCTTTAAAAAAAAAAAACAGATGACAGAGGTCGCACAAAATATTGAAATTTGGAATTTCTTAAAGCCAGAGATGTGTATTTTCTGTTTACCTAATAAGCATCTTTATTTAAACTAATACACTTAATTAAAATTCCATTCCGTGGCCGGCTCTCAATATATTTCTCAGTTTAACCTTCGTGGCAGGAGGTCTGTGGCAGCGGCAGACTTTGTGCAATTAGTTTGAGGCTAAGAGATGGGTAACCTGGCGCCTCTCTCGATAAATCGAGTGCGCCGCTGTCCGAGAATTCCATTTTCACAGTGCTCGGGAAAGGGTTATTAGCAAACGGAAACGCACAGACTTTACAAATAAGGCCATAACCCAGGCAGCCTTTGTGTCGATATGAAGCTAATTAAAATGCACATTAATTCACATTTCTTTTTCAGATGACAGTTTGTATTCTTCGATGCTGAATAGAAATGAAGATTATGATAATGACAGCGTTGTGCTCACAATGTCTCATTTCCATGTTATATGGCCAGGGTTCACAGGAGATGGGGGTGTTAGTTTTGAGGCAGCTTTTATCGTAATATTTAAAAAAATATAAATAATCAATTTTTCTTTTCAGTAAAATCTAAAAGAAGCAATGACATCCGACATCAGCATAACGGAACATGTGCCCGAGCACGACATTCCAAAGCTTCAGTTTGTTCCATTCACAAGTGCGTTGGACGCAGGCTTTTGGCACAAATTAACCCAAAAAAAGCTCAATGAGTATCAGCTGGATGAATCCCCCAGGGAAATAAAGGGTTATTACTATAATGGTAAGTGACATGGAGTGTAAAAGGAGATGTGTAATCCTACAGATCATTAACCTGTCTTATGGTAACAGACAAACCTAGTGTGAGTGTTCACAGTGAGAATTAACACTTTACTGCGGAAAGGGACAGGTAATTATCCTGTGTCAGCCCAGACGGACTCTGGGATAATGGGATGCCAAGAATGCCAGATGAGCTTTCACGCGAGCTGCAGAGAAACCTGAACGATTATTTAAAAACCGCAGCATGCCAAGATGTAATCAGAAGGGAACTGGGAAGAGGGTCTGTAACGGGGCATGTGTACAAACTGTATATGCATTTATCATACTAATGCATGTTAATTCCCCATTATGTGTAATTATAATCATATGTAATCTGCGTGGCATGGGTCTGATTACACGGCGCTTGTGTGAAAAGACAAACTCGTTCCAAGTACTTTGGGGCATGATTTTTAAAGAGCAGATCAGGAAACTTCCGATATCTCTGTTAAAGCAAGTCTGATGGGCTTTAAAGATCATATTTCATATTTACATGTTTCTAAACCAAAACATACATTTACTAGCAGGAGAGTCAACAGGTATTATGAACTGTAGCGTGCCCTGACAATTTAATGAGTCCTTTCATTTAGTATTTGAAGTTATTTCTCTTTTATGTGTTTTAAAGAGTTAGTTTGGATGAAGTGTACTCTAGCGCTGAAGACAAATTTAAATTGTCGCTCCTGTTCCACATAATTGTCACTCTTCATGTTTCAGGTGATCCAGTTCGGTTACCGACTCGCCTTACCTTGGAGTTTAGTGCCTTTGATATGTGAGTTAGTACTTTTTTCAAATTAAACCTAAAAAGATTGAGACCCATTTCCCCCTTTATAGAGTTTGTGAGGTGGGGGTGTTAAGACATAATAAAGAAAAATAATGTGTATTACCTGGAAAAATGTAATGAAAGATATATCCCTCACTAAACATAAACCGGCTGTCACGCGGGTCTCGATCTTGTGGTCAAACTTATTATTTAAATTTCTTTTTCATGGACAGCTTTATTCTTCCCTCGCAGCGCCCAACCATGTGCGGTTTAGGGATTCCGGTTCTCTTTTTTTTTTTTTTTTTTTTTATTAAAATGTCACACAGTATGCATTATCACCCTGGAATAATTAACTTGTTAACGTGTCTGTTTTCCCTGCGCAGGAACGCCCCGACGCCAACCCGATGCTGCCCTGTGCGGGGGTCCCTGTATAATACCAACACCTTGGAGTCATTTAAATCGTGTGATAAGAAAGCTCTGCTGGAACATGCAGCTAATGAGGTGAAAGTCGTGAAGCTCTTTATCATTAATGTGAAGCTATCATTCCGGCCCGATATCGCTGGAATACTATTAACGTCCTATCATGAGTGGCTTTAGGATTAAAAAACTGCTTTTTTATATTTGGGATTTTTAAATCTGTCTATAATACATGTCTTCTTTCACATTGAAAGAGGTAGCCCCTTAAAAATGTGACTGTGTTTTAATAAACATATTGTTTGATGCATAGATCGCGCCAGTCACAGCTCTATGAAATGCATAAACCAAACATGTTTGGTATCTCTGTGCTTCTTTAGTGAAACTCATTGATTTGTATTTGTCTAACAAAACACGTATTTTGCAGATCTTTGATGCAATTATGTCGGGGAAAGCCATTGAGGATCCCATTCTCCTAAATAAATTCATCCTGTTAACATTCTCGGTAAGTATACTTTTTCTTAACCACAGTAAATGCAGAAAAGAAATCTGAACGAGGTTGGACCTCACAGGCACTCTTTAAACCTGCTACTTGGTTTAGCCCCATAGAGCAGAAAGGTTACCCTCATAATCCTAACTCTTGGGGTTATATCATCCAGTTTCCCGGGTGCTTTAAAGCAGCTCTTGCCGAGTGTTAATTGTAAACCATGGAAATAAAGATCACGTCTTATTAATTTAACGCTTATCTTGGAGGATTTGCATCTCCTAATGTATTCCAGCTATTATTTTCCAGATTAAATTGTGACATTTTTAATATGTTCAGTCTTCTGGGGCCCGAGCCTCCGTACGCTTGAAAGGTTAGATTCTGACAATTCAATTTATAACAATACGCAGATATCGATCTTCAAGCAGGCGGCTTTTTTTATACCTTTTTTCTTTTGCTTCTCAAAGCTTTTGTCTGTTTCCTGCATGAAAATATGGGTCAACAAAAGACATTGATTAGCTATTCAAACACCGTGTGCGCAACGTAAATAACTCTAATGGATTTCCAAAGCCCGTGATGGATGGCTTTGTCTGATTTTGCATACAGAAAAGGCTGCATGAGGGGCTTCAGTTAATTATTTTTACATTTTATCTGTAACCGCCATGTGTCTATTAATACATATAAATACACGTTGTTATTTGTCTGGATGTCCTCGCTCTCTCCTGCTGCATCCGCTACAGAAGCCCCCATTTAGGACATCCCCGCTCCGATAACGCATTGATCTGGAACCGGTGACCTATCGCTCCTTTTCTCCTCTTTTCATTTCTTTAAAATAAAGCCCTCTCCATTACCAGACGAGGCAGAGAAACGGGCATAGATACGATCACGTGTTACGGGTATTAAACCCTTCTAGGATGTGCCGTATAAGTTTACAGATAATAAGCCCCCCATGTTTCATTTAAAACCACATATTACATAAAATGAGCCCCCGGGTCTCTGTAATTAGCATATAGTGATTATTGAAGAAGGAGCCTCTGTGGTCTGAAAAGCTTCTGTAAATGTCACTGACAGCATCGAGATAAAAATGGAATATAGAAGCAGCTGGTAATATTCTGTAACATGCTCTGGGATTCTTTAATGACAGGGATTTAATTGCGTGTTTCATGAATGCCCCGAGATCAGAATATTAGCCTCAGGGGCTTTATAAAGAAAAGATAACCGGGCGACACTGGGGAATTTTTTTGTTTAGTTGCCGCTGGCAATCTGTGCTCCTTAATGTATGTGTTTATTCGGCAGGATTTGAAAAAGTACCGTTTTTACTACTGGTTTTGTTTCCCTGCCCTGTGCCTCCCAGACGGAGTCCAGCTGGAGACGGCGCCGGTGCCGCTGGGAGAAAGGTTTTCGGAGGTTCAGGTAACGGCCCGACGAAGGCTTCCACGGCGCTGATATGAGTGTGCCTGGGGTGACATGGAAGATGGTTTGTAGAAGAGGCCAGCAAGGCTTTGGGTTCATTATTATCATTTTAAAATCATCGTCAAGCTATGAAAAAGATTGGCTATGATACCATTTTGTTTTTAAAGCCAAATGGTTGATTTAACGACTTAGTTTGCGTTATTTATCTTTTAAATAGATTTCACGCGATTTGTGATAATCTGCAGGTTGTGAATTCTTTCGCTGATATTTACTGTAATAAATACTTCATTCCTTCCTGAATCACTCCTTTTAGTGGTAAACGTCTGTTATGGAACGCAGCATGCTTATAGAGTGCGGTTACTGCTTTCCAAAATGAGTTTGGATGATGTACCGAAAGGATTTGCTATGAAACAGAGAATTGCATCTTAGCTGCCAGCTTCGCGTTTGAGGAATTTTAGGAAACGCTTTTCCATCTCAAATTGTGTTACCCTGTCCCCCTTCAATTAAATCACGGGAGATGTAATTAATTGGTTGCAAAGGTTTTTAGTGTTAATTGATTGCAAAGTTTCAGCTGGTTTCACATGTAACGTGCACCCGGGACTAGAAGGAATCAAAGGGTTTGCATGCGCGAAAGGTTCTGCGCGGCATCGAGTCGGAGAGGGCGGCTGATCTATGAAATGGGGGTAATGGCTGGATGACGGTCTGTAAAATATCCTGCTTGCGTCTCTGGCTCCAGGTACAAGCTTTTCAGAAGGCATACGACGATTTGTTACAAGCAGAAGGCTCCTTGGCCCCGCCGTTCTTTCTAATCCGTTACACAAATGATTCGTTTTCCATGGCTCCGCTGAGCAAATTTGATGAATTTTATAAAGACACAGAAAAGGTGAGTGTTTCCCCAAATACAGGAATCTCTAGTGGGAGAGAAAGTGGAACGGGTTTCTAAACGCGTCTCCTTAGGACCCTAGGCAGCTTTCAGGGACCGATATGGAAGGGAAGCCCAACTCCTTCTTAAGTAAACTATCATTTTGATAGGTCCATTAAATTGTTAAAACGCCCCGGTCTTTAAGTAGTTAATCGGCATGAGTGACGAGACGAGGTTGGCGAGCAGTGGTAACACGTCTCTGCCTTGAAGTAAATCCGCTAATTGGGATGTCAGTATTTGCTGTTTTAACCACTTGTTGTCTTTCTTCAGCTAACGCTGGGATTTTACGACCCAAGCACCTTACCAAGTCACCCGGGCTGGCCCTTGCGGAACATGCTGGCGATGGTGGCGTACCAATGGTACTGAAGCACGAGTATTAAATCAGTCCGTACCGGGGCAGGTTAAACGTCGCTGCGATTCTCTGCAGACTCTGCACATAAAATAACTGAATGAAACCCGACATCAATCTGGTCTGCGCTGAGACTCGTTGGGATTATGTAACCTGAGCGGCTCTAGAAATGAGTTGTTAATTTAATAGCGCTAATTAGAGACAATTTAATGCCTTTTTTGATTTTCCTGCTCCCCCATTTCTCCCCCAATCTCTACTTATGTTTTAATAATGAAAGCTTTTTATGTGATTTTACCTGTTCTTGCTGGCATGACAATAGCTATTTTTTTTAGTCTGCAGGCGTGAATTAACCCCTTTTAATGCTTAAGGAGCTCCATGCAGGCGCCATGAAGCGATTGGGAAACTACAATCCTTTTTAAAACTTGACATGAATGAAATAACCAAAAGAATGTAATCCCCACCATCTTACTTAATGCATTTGAGTATAAACTGCCCTTCCTTAAACATTTACACCACAGAACCTTAAAAGCCCCCTTTTTGATGTACCTTCGAGTGGAAAATCTGAACCTTTTATATTTGCCCATTAAGCTAAAAGTTGACGTGAAAATTAACTGTTCCTTGTGAATCCCGTACGCTGCGAACAAAGGTAGCCCGTGACTTCCCGGATGATGTCATTTGTCAGGAAGTCTGAACGGGAAACCATTGGGGGCGGCCGGTGTCTTACCGGCCCCTAGAAGGTCAGCTGGTTTCCGGTGGCTTTTTCTGACCTCTGTCAAGCGTCTCCGTCTGATTCCTGTTTCGGGATTTCAGTCATTTCCCGCAAATCTTTAGATTAATGGAACTGATTAAGCACCTGTCCCGACGCTGTTAGCATTTCACTGAACGTAATTAAACGAAAATAAATGATCAATTAATTCCGCAAAAAAAAAAACCTGAAGCTATTTATGAATTTCAGAAGTGATTAAGGTGAAGCCGCGAGTTCATTTCTGATGGCGCCCGGTGGGGATTGGGGGTCGTCGCCCTCATTTCTAAACTTTGATTTTCAGGGGCAGTCGATTTCCGTCGGTGGAAGTTATCAGTGTTAGAGACCGGACCATGCAGGGGGCGAGGGACGTAACACACAGCCTGGCCTTCCAAATTACTCTCCCTCAGACCACGCTTAGCCAAGGTAACCGGATAATCAGCATAATTATCAAACCGTTTAATCAGAGAAAAGATCCCCAAAACTAAGAGTGACAGTATTTCTGCTGCTGGAATACATCTCATGAAAAGTACCTGTAATTAGCATGTAGACTACCCGAGATAACATACAAGACATTAAAGGGCTCATGGCGTGAACCCATTGGAAATTCCCGGCTTCACATATCAATATGTGATAATTATCCTGACTTATTGGTTCCAGTCACCATTTAAATGAAGTCCCTCTGTGTCTTTTCTCAGCCTGCCCAAAAGCCGTTGGATGGGAGAAAAACCAAAAAGGGGTAATGGGCCCAAGAATGGTTAACCTCAGCGAATGTATGGATCCAAAAAGGTAAATCTTATCAACAGCTTTTGTTTTAATCTTTAGATAAAACTGAAACTCCTGGATTCTGGCCTAGTTTTAATTTTGTGCCAATTTCTCTCTCAGATTAGCGGAGTCATCCGTAGACCTCAACCTGAAACTCATGCGCTGGCGGTTGGTTCCTTCTCTGGACTTGGAGAAGGTGATTTCGGCCAAGTGCCTGTTGTTGGGAGCCGGGACCCTGGGCTGTAACGTGGCTCGGACGCTGATGGTGAGTGGTGCCGTCTGATGGTGATGTTATACGATGTTTTGCGCTCACGCTTTGGAAAGGATACACGTATTATTCCTTTATCTTTGTGCAGGGCTGGGGAGTCCGACATATAACGTTTGTGGACAATGCCAAAATCTCCTATTCTAACCCCGTCCGGCAGCCTCTGTATGAATTTGAAGACTGTCTCGGAGGGGGGACCTCAAAGGCCCTCGCGGCCGCCGCAAAACTGCAGAAGATCTTTCCTGGTGTGGTACGGAAACCTTCGGCGGGATCAATAGATTGGCGTTCTAGAATAAGGAATATACATAGAAGAGGGGACTATCGTAAAAATATCTAAATAACTCGCTCGTTTTGGTTTTGCTTTCCGGAGCCTCAGTACGTCCGTCGTGCAGACAGCAGTTTGGATTCATAAATAAAAAATCTGGCTTCGGTCTGCCCCGTCCGATGCCTAAAGGGTTAAATTCACCCAGTGCTTGAAACCATTTTAGTTTAATTACAGTGTTTTCAGTCACTCCAAAACAATTAGTCGGTCGAGCTGTTCTCTCCAAATAGCGGAACTTTTAATATCAAATGACACAAATGTCTGGCGTAAATGTTAACGGAGCGCAGCCGTACGAGAAATGTCCAATTAAGGTGACACTCAATTAATCTTTTCCTTCAGAGTCGTCCTCATGAAGATGGAATCTGACCCAATCCCTGTTTATTTGCAGACATCTAACGGCTTTAATATGAGTATCCCGATGCCGGGGCATCCCGTGAACTTCTCCCAGGAGACCCTGATCCAAGCGCAGGACGAAGTGGAGAAGCTGGAGCAGCTCATAGCAGAACATGACGTGATATTCCTTCTAATGGACACCAGGGAAAGTCGCTGGCTCCCCACAGTCATCGCTGCCAGCCAGAGGAAGGTAATGCATGCTGGCGACTCTGACTTTAGTAACGAGGCTGCAGTTACTGCCCATCATGGAGCTTCCCATCACTCAGTGTTCCATTAAAGTGCAATTGACCCGTTTTGTCATTATATAAATGTGCAGAAAGAAAGAGCTCAGCCTCTTCTATTTTCATTGTTTTTCCAGGAATGTGGCGGATCGAGATGTTACGCTTCGGTTTAAACTGTAAAAGTGTTGTGGGGCCTCTCGGCGGCTCCAGGAGCTCGCGCCATTTACTGCCATGCATACAGTTGAAAAGATTGTTAGTTTCGGTTTTTCCCAAAAACATAAATGAATCCGTCCACCCCCAGCTCGGCCTCAGCTTTATAGTTAAAATGATTTATGTATTTTGCTGACGCTCGACACACTCATTTTCTAAGGAAATGGCAGAGTTTCTGATCACCGGCTCGTGTGGTTAGATCTGTTCTGTCCAGTCTGGTCCATCAGGGACCAAAAAAAGACGCCGCTGCGCAGACCGGGAAAGGCTGTAAAAAGCAGAGGCCGGCCGGTGATTCAAAACCAACATTTACTCCATTTACAGAGTGACTGTTTCAGTGAGTGATACTTCATGGTCCTATTCCTGACTCCCACTTTCCGCACAGTCCACACTCAGTAGACACTTATCGTGAACATAAATTGCATTTTCATACATTCGCAAACAAACAAACCACTCCCTGCCCCCTTCCTGCCACAGGGTAATTATAGATAGCATAATAATGAGTAGATTGCAAGCTCTTTGGGACACAAATGCAATAACGGTTTATGGCCACCAGAAATACAATAATTAGCATACAGGCTGAGTGCTGTATTCCTCTAGTCCGCTTTCGCTATAATGAGGTTTCAAATCGGTTCCGCTCCGTATGTCCTGGTGCATCATGGGAAACGGAAACGTTGCGTCCGGATTTCTGGCGATGTCTGTCAAGTATTTCTCACCCTTTCTGTCCCCGTTCTGATTTCAGTTGGTCATCAACGCTGCCCTGGGGTTTGACACGTTCGTGGTGATGAGACACGGTTTGAAGAAGCCACGGATTGAGGATGCGGGCGACTCTTGCGCCGAGATCTCCTGTGATCTCCAGGGCTCCTCTCTCTTCTCCAATATCCCCGGCTACAAGCTCGGCTGTTATTTCTGCAACGATGTCGTGGCACCAGGAGACGTGAGTGAAAAATCCGTCCAACATGTTATTCTCTTTCAACTACTTGTCAGTAAAGCATGTGGCTCAGCAGGACACGTCGTTAAAGGGACGCGACCACGTCCACAACTTCTGATAACAGATGGGAATGCAGTCACCTAGTATGTGCTTACAGACACTTATGGTAACTTTTCCCATCAGTCCACCAGAGACCGTACGCTGGACCAGCAGTGCACCGTCAGCCGGCCTGGGTTATCCATGATCGCCGGGGCGTTAGCCGTGGAGCTGATGGTATCTGTAATCCAGCATCCCGAGGGGTACGTGGTAACGAAGGGATGAGAGAGGGGATCCAGTGACCTCAAGTTCTTCCCGTCATGTAACGTGGCAGCGACACTCTCTCTGTGGCAAACGGCTTCACTTTGTCGCCATAATCACCTTTTCAGTGAGAATTCCCCTAAAAGAAACTAAATTTCCAATATGCGTCACGCATGAATCATGTCTTCTTTACGAGCTGATTCACATGTAGTAGTCACAGTAACCTGACTTCAGCATCGCTTCCCTTTGATGTAAAGTCCCAGATGCTTTGGCAGCCCCTGAGTTAGGAAGGAGATCATTAATGTTCTGAAATGGTTCCCAGTTTGGGTTTAGCTGGGAGGTGAAGCCGTTAACCATTAGGGGTCTAAAGGGCAGATCTGTTATATACTTTGAGAAGTTATATTCGGTGATGCAAAAAAGGCATTCATGTGATGACATAATCAGCAGACAGCCCCTCGCTGTATCCCGTCTACCTCCTCCTAGATTGTAAGCTCACACGGCCAGGGGCATCAAAACCTTAGGTTAACTAACCCTTGTCTTCTGGTGCTTTATAGCTTTGTGACACAGGCAGAAGCTGCTGATAGGCTGAGAGGCTTATTTACCATATCAGCAGAAAAACGTTCTTGCGTTGTGCGGGGTCCTTGCTCTGCACTTTATGGCCCAAATCGCCTGCATTTTTTTGTGTTTTAGGGGATATGCTGTTGCGAGCAGCAGTGACGACCGTATGAACGAACCTCCCACCTCGCTTGGGCTCGTACCACATCAGGTGATTCAGGGGTTAATGACCGTTCATTTGTTTTCATTGGCCTCTCTTTGGAAGCGTCTGAATGTTTCATGTTTTGGATTATATATATTTAGTAATTTTGTGCCTTTTTTTAGTCTACAGACTGGAAACGTAATTTCTTAATTTTATTTCCCACTTCCCATTTTTTAGCCTGTAGTTTAGTGTTTTTGGCCCGTTTTTCTCCGTTCTGCGCACATAATGTTTAAATGCTTTAAATTCCATGACGATGCACAGGGACTGGGTCTGCGTAGCGCTTCCGCTGTTTGGGCAGAAGGGGGCAGTGTTGCTTCGCTCTGCTTTCCAGCCATTGAATGTTAGGGACCTTCATGCCGGGGAGCGATTAACCCCTGGTATGCCATAGTGCCGTAGATGCCTAATCGCGCTGAATTCTTTTACAGATCCGAGGATTTCTATCCCGATTCGACAACGTGCTGCCGGTGAGCCTAGCGTTTGACAAGTGCACCGCCTGCTCCGTGAAGGTATGTTATCCCATCACTCGCCTACTGCAGCGATAACTTCTTATTTTCTACTTTAGTATTAAGAAAAGCTCAATTCCCACTAAGATTTTGTTTATTAAGTTTTATAATATGTACCGGCGGATGTTTGGTGAGTCGGTGACCGATTTTAGCATTATTCCAGAATATTGTTCGTAATACTTTATTTATTACGTGTGTGTATATATATATATAATATATATTAGTGTGTGTGTGTGTGTACATATATATAATATATATTAGTGTGTGTATATATATAATATATATTAGTGTTTGTATATATATATAATATATATTAGTGTGCGTATATATATAATATATATTAGTGTGTGTATATATATATATAATATATATTAGTGTGTGTATATATATATATAATATATATTAGTGTGTGTATATATATAATATATATTAGTGTGTGTATATATATAATATATATTAGTGTGTGTATATATATAATATATATTAGTGTGCGTATATATATAATATATATTAGTGTGCGTATATATATAATATATATTAGTGTGTGTATATATATAATATATATATTAGTGGGTGTGTGTGTGTATATATATATATATATATATATATATAATATATATTAGTGTGTGTATATATATAATATATATTAGTGTGTGTATATATATAATATATATTAGTGTGCGTATATATATAATATATATTAGTGTGTGTATATATATAATATATATATTAGTGGGTGTGTGTGTATATATATATGTATAATATATATTAGTGTGTGTATATATATAATATATATTAGTGTGTGTATATATATAATATATATTAGTGTGTGTATATATATAATATATATTAGTGTGCGTATATATATAATATATATTAGTGTGTGTATATATATAATATATATATTAGTGGGTGTGTGTGTATATATATATATATATATATATATAATATATATTAGTGTGTGTATATATATATATATTAGTGTGTGTATATATATAATATATATATTAGTGGGTGTGTGTGTATATATTAGTGTGTATATATATAATATATATTAGTGTGTGTATATATATAATATATATTAGTGTGTGTATATATATAACATATATTAGTGTGTGTATATATATAATATATATATTAGTGGGTGTGTGTGTATATATATATATATATATATATATATATATATTAGTGTGTGTATAGAGCGTTTTTCTTGGCGAGGCTGGTAAGGGTGCGTGAGATTTAGTGCCGCGTTTGAATGTTTTACGTCTGTAGCGAGATGGAGCCGATCGCAGTTGTTTGGCTGGAGCCCGGCCAACATCACAGCAAATACTCGACTTTTCGTGAGTTTAATAGCTTCGTGTAAACCTGCCAAGGGATCTGGAAGCGGGGAGGACTTATTCCTCTGTATTTGCATTTTGGTTTTTTTTGCACGCGTCTCCTTTAAGCCAGATGTGTCTTTTATCTCTGGCGTTCGCTGCCAAGTTCCCCGCGAGCTCTTTCTGCCTGCTGGAACCGTTTGCGTACTTTAAGGAAATTGAGGTCTGAGCTCAGAAAGGGGAATTCTGCGGAAATGGGCGAGTTGTGTGGAGCCACGCAGCCTGCCATGGAGCGAGCGCGCGCTTCTCAGGGCAGCATATCAGTGCTTCGGGGGTTAAAATATCCCTCGTTATAAACATAATACATACGGAGACATAACGAGACAAAATCCCCCCGCTGGATACAATGCCAAGTGAGCGATAGAGACATACGGTTCATATACGCAGCTTCGCTGTGTAACACGCGGGACCAATCCCCCCTACTCGTTATTATCATATATGTGATAAGGCCGCGCAGGTAACGGTATGCGGAGCTGGAAAACTGATTGGACGATCGGGAGCACGCGGCCGCACATCCCACCCACTCCTGCCAGCGCTTCTAGATATAACGTTTCACGCCGTGACTTCACTTCAGCCCTTATTTCCACGCCGTATGATGTCACAGCAGTCGCTGAGGAGAAGAGGTTTTGAAGCCTCGTACGGTATGCCGGCGGGTTGTGAAATCCGTCGGCTCTTCCTGCACAGAGCGCAGCCGGCACAATGCCCCCTATTGTTCCTTCGAGGTTTCCCGATAAAGTTCTTCGCTTGGGTTGAGTATAACTGGAAGACACAAAGAGCCGTCTGTGCCGGGGAACAGTTGGGGACATTGTTTATTCAGTTGAAATGACACCGCTCGCTCCCGCCATTGTTACCCCGAAGTGTGATTCCAGACTCCCAAAGGATTTTCTGTCATTTCCAGTGAAAGTCCGTTTCCGCTGATGGGGTCTTTATTTCAAAGCCTCTTCTCCCCCGAAATGTAAAGTTTTCCGCCTTCCTGTTTGTAAAAGGCTGGCGTTTTGTTTAAAATGAATGCTTTAGGTCGTGTGGAGAGGCGTTGGTAGCGGGAAGAGGTTGCCGCTTTACGGATCACGGGTCCGAGCTTGCGCGGAGTACTGCACACCGATTACATACAGCGAGGGAACTTTAACCCCTTAATGACAAATGCATTGTTTTCAATGGGTTTTGAGACCGCCCGTTGTCCTTAAGGGGTTAAGCCGCGTAGGACTGGGTTTCTCTTCTTATTGAAAAGTTTGTAGAATCGGGAGATTTGGTTATTTTGGTGCAATAAACAGCTAAGCTACAGAGAGGCCCAAAATGGCAAAAAGTTCACTTTCCCAAATATTTGTTGATTCTGAACTATATCTCGTCTGATGCTACAGAAATAGCAGCTCCGAGCACAAAGCAATTCCCTCTGGGGTCCGGAGGCCGTCGGATCTCGCTCTTCCGGGTCAAAACCCGATGGTTCTGCCGTTTGCGAGGGAAACTCTAGACTGCGCCGTTACTCTCGCACCATGTGAGTGGTGGTGATGTTGCACGTTTTGTTACTTTCATGCGCCTCTCACCATATAAGGCCTTTGTTTGTGCCGATAAGTTGGCTCGGATAATGAGGTTTCGGCTCCCCTCACACTCGGAATGAAGCCCGTCGTGTTCACGGGAGAGCCGAGCCGCTTCCTTCCTCTCCCTCCCTTTCCTGTTTGCGTCGGCTGTCAGCTCCATGGGAAGCGCCGATATATACGTCAGCGGACAGGAAGGTCGCTCCTTGTCCGTACGGTGCCAGGGACAGTCTGCGTGAACGTACATAAAAACTGTATGAAATACCACGATATTGGTTAAATAAATCGCCCTCTATGTCGCTCTTGTTTTTGTTTTTTTTATGCACTCGTTATTTAATTCACAGAGTAACCTCTCTGTGCTCCGCGGTCTGAGGGTCACTGGGCAGAGTATCCGTGCGTTGGGGACCTCAGGACCCCCAGCGGTGAGGATTCCTGTAGGGTCAGTCTGTTGGTCTTACAGATACCCCCCCCCCCGTGCTCATCAGATGAGATGCCAGGTACGAGGTGAACCCTCTTGCCCCTCAGCAAAGCCCTGGGATTTTGGGGTATTTTGCGTGGCTCTGTGTGTTTATTCAGTGGCTGCCGGGGAATTCGTCGTTCGATGTGATTTCCAGCGAGCGGCCGTTTTCTAACGCTGCCTTGGTGTTGTTATCGCAGGTTATCGAGCAGTACGAGATGGACGGGTTCCAGTTTTTGAGAGAAGTTTTCGATTCCTCGCACGCGTTCCTGGAAGATCTGACGGGTCTCACGCTGCTCCACCAGGAGACGCAGGCCGCCGAGGTAAGGGCTGCACACACGAGTCAGAAAACACTGTGTAAAGAGCGGAGCAATCGCTATAGCAACCAGTAGAATGGAGCTGTGGAATGCACCACATAAAGTTTGCAACCTTGAGACGATAGAATAGTAAATGTGTAGATAAATGCATGAAAGGGAATGATAGGTTTTATCCGGATAGGAGAGGAAAGCGGGTCGGCTTAGTGTTTGAGGTCCAGACTGAAAGGGTTTGGGTTTTCCTGGGTTGTTTCCTGTTGTTTTGTATCGAATGACATCACTTTAAACACAATAATGCAAACTACACACGTTTCTGGCACCGGCACGAACGTCACAAGAGCCGCAGACAGGGCCGTGGAATTCACGGATCGGGGGATGAGTTCAGTTCTTGGTTCTTTAAATCTCCGCCGCCGGGAGCCCCTGTGCGGGCGAGTCTGCTCCTGCCGGGGTGTAATGCATAGAGCGGAGCAAACAGCAGTCATTCATCGCGTGCTCGGCTCCCAGACACGCAGACGCTTCTTAAAGAAACACGTTCACGGCTCGAGAAGTCCTGTGCCTGCGCGGCGCGGGAACCGCAGAGTCTGTCTCTTTAAATGCGGGGATTCTGTGAACATGGAAAGCGTTCTGGGGAATTCATTCAGCAGCTTCTGAGCCGGTTAAAGATTTCCACGCGATAAACCTCGCGGTAACTGTTCGCGCGGCTCTCTCCATGTGTGAAAAAGCCTCATTTATATGATTATCAGCGCTGCGGAATATGTTGGCGCTATCGGCATAAACTGTTCAGTTACTGCTTGTCCTCGTAGTATGTTTATCATACCAAGTCATTTCATACGTGTGACGCGCATGTGCTGCTCTCCACGTGTCCTCCCGCGGCGCTCTAACAGTCGTGATACGTGTGGCCCTCGCTGGAGCATCTGCCGTGAAGGTGCTGCCCCTCTCTCGTTATAACGGGGTCTCGACACGTACATTATTTTGCCAAATTTCATACTATTTCTCAGTTGATTTTATTCATTTCTATCGGTTCTGTTACTTTGTTGAGTCTGGAAGCCTCTGACTTTTTTTTCCTCTCGTTTTAGTAAAAATTTTCCATTTCCCTCGCGTTTCTCATCAAAAACTTTTTTCTTTGCCGTTTAGTGATTGTAAATTTACAGTAACGATGGCGCAAAAGCCTCGTTAGCAAAAAACATCATCTTGTGACTTTGGTTTCCATGAAATGAACCGTCGGGCGAGTAAATAACATCCGCCGCGCGTTTCTCCTGGAGCTTTTGCGGGGTGGATCTGGCGGCCGTCGTCGGCATCTGGTTTTCATTTGAAGCCTGAAAATAATATTCTTTCTTTTTTTTTTTTGTAAGCAGTGAAATGTTTGTGTGTGTTTTGGTTCCACCGAGGGCTTTCCACGGCAAATGCAGCCCTAGCTGCGAGTTCCAAGCTGTGGGAAGCTCCTCCATCTGCGCTGAAGTCTCTTTTCCACCGGAGACGCGGCGCTTTGGGAATTACTCGAGCTAACATTTGAATCTTGTTTCCATTTGCTTGGAAAAGCTCCAAGATCTCTTTCTATTTCCGAGCCGGAGTGATATCGCAGGCTTCGTGTAACGCAAGTCCCTCCTCGGGCTCCAACAATAAGCGCGTGCGCAGCCTTCCCTCCGAGGTGGGTGGCGGGACGAGGACAAAACGGGCTGGAAAATCCACGTGAAATGATCTCGTGTCAAGACGCGGCTAATGGGTTTCTCTTCAAGAATGCGGCTGTAATCTCACTTTTACTGAAATGTATGTTTTAGATACAGATCGTGAAGGTTAGCGGCGGAAAATCTGACTTCCTTCGCGTGTTTTATTGTCGGCCAACCCAAACTTATTTACTTTAAATGGAAAAATCTAACAAACATATAAAAAACATTTTCCTGGGAAGTTTTATGGCGGTTTCACTCTGCTGTGTCACAGCCCAGCAGGAAGGCCAGGAGTCAGGGGCCGATGGGCCCGGGGTTCATTCAGCCCTAAGGTTCTGGGTATTTGTATGATTGAACGTGACGGTAAATTGGTTGGAGTGGCTCCTCCGCACGGCGCTTGTAACGTGACGGTAAATTGGTTGGAGTCGCTCCTCCGCACGGCGCTTGTAACGTGACGGTAAATTGGTTGGAGTGGCTCCTCCGCACGGCGCTTGTAACGTGACGGTAAATTGGTTGGAGTGGCTCCTCCGCATGGCGCTTGTAACGTGGCGGTAAATTGGTTGGAGTCGCTCCTCCGCACGGCGCTTGTAACGTGACGGTAAATTGGTTGGAGTCGCTCCTCCGCACTGCGCTTGTAACGTGACGGTAAATTGGTTGGAGTGGCTCCTCCGCACGGCGCTTGTAACGTGACGGTAAATTGGTTGGAGTGGCTCCTCCGCACGGCGCTTGTAACGTGACGGTAAATTGGTTGGAGTGGCTCCTCCGCATGGCGCTTGTAACGTGGCGGTAAATTGGTTGGAGTCGCTCCTCCGCACTGCGCTTGTAACGTGACGGTAAATTGGTTGGAGTCGCTCCTCCGCACGGCGCTTGTAACGTGACGGTAAATTGGTTGGAGTCGCTCCTCCGCACGGCGCTTGTAACGTGACGGTAAATTGGTTGGAGTCGCTCCTCCGCACGGCGCTTGTAACATGACGGTAAATTGGTTGGAGTCGCTCCTCCGCACGGCTCCCAGAATTGTCATTTATGTAACAGTCGCTTCCTTCCTCGGCTTTAATCGTCACTATTACGGTTTCCACCGCCTCAGATGGGCTCCTGTGGCCCCTGATGCTGCCAGCTGCAGGAGAGATGGCTTCAGCTCGTCTCTGCAGGCGGTCGGGCTCTGCTTGCTCCATGCTGTGTCAGTCAACGCGCTGCTTACACACTGATTGTTTGCCGCGTCCTGGTGGCTCTCCGCGGGAGGTCGCCGAGCCTGAACCAGGAAGGTAAATGGGAGCGAGAGAGTCGAGGGATAGACAGGCAGCCCTTCCGCTGCAAAGGGATTTTCTGTTTAACGTTCGGATTTTATACCATGTGATCTGTTGTAACAGTCTGTTGGCTCACAGATTGGGGAGTAGATGGGGGGCCTGGAGTATGGAGGGATTTAGGGATTTCTATATAGAGACTTTTTATTAAAGGGTTAATCCCTCGACAATTGCATCACGGACGCCGAAGATCTGCGCATTGATTGTGGGTAAAGAACACAAAGTGTCCGCGCGTTTCGGTATCAGTAACCGGGGGCATCAGTCCGATATACCCCGCAGGTTCCCCAAAGTCCAGGCGGCGCGGAGCTCCGGAATCCTCCTGAGAGAGACACGACACGTTTCATCTACAACTCCCATCACGCTTCTCGCCCAACGTCCGTTTCATTCGTAAAACATTGCTTATAAAGAAGTGCTTTCACTGCTCATTCTAGATGTAAAAAAAAAGGCACCCGAGTCGTAACTCCGGTCTTCCTGCGGAAGAAAGTGACGGTGGGTTCTGTTACAGCCAATAGCAGGGTATTTGGGCCCCAATCGGCCCCTCGGCTGGAGGGAGAAATAAAATCGGCTTCGGAGCAAATGATTTCCAGATGTAGATTTGTGTAAACGCTCCGCCGTGGCCCATCGAGTGGCTTCCAGCTCAGCCCCGCACCCACTAAACTTTGCTCAGATTTTGGGCTGCGAAGCTTTCATCACCGCGATTAAAACCCGGATTTCAAAGCAGCTTCTCTGATGATTCCGCCCCAAAGCTGACCCAAAAAGGTTTTTCAGTGTACGCTAAATTATGATTATTTAACAAAAGAAACAGCCGTAGGTTGGGGCAATAAAGACATTTTTCACTAACTGGGATTTAAACGAAAACCTTCCGGAATCAAAACGTCCGGAAAGAGCAGAAGGCGGCGCCGGGCGAGCGTCACGAATACTGGGGTCACCCCGCGTCTGAAGCCCGCCTGGCTCAAAGAATTACGCTTTCAGCTTCACACTCGCCCTTGGAAATATCTGCGTGTATTTAAAACGTGGCACTTTCTGGCCCAGAAATAACGAGATTTTTGAGAAGGATCCCTTTGCAAGGTCAGAGAGTAGCAACGCTGTCCCGCCATCCCTCCGCCCGCGCCGCCCCACCTCCCGCGCCGTCCCTCCGCCCGCGCCGTCCCTCCGCCCGCGCCGCCCCACCTCCCGCGCCATCCCTCTGCCCGCGCCGCCCCACCTCCCGCGCCGTCCCTCCGCCCGCGCCGTCCCACCTCCCGCGCCGCCCCCGCCGTCCCACCTCCCGCGCCGTCCCTCCGCCCGCGCCGTCCCGCCATTTCACAGTTGTGGTCACACTTACTTTGGAGTTGCGCGGCTTTCTCACAGACCACCTACAGACCACCTACAGTGTAGCATATGTGATAAATGCCCCCATTAATACCCTGCCAGCTACAGTCGGTAACAATTGCCCTCTGTGCTTCCTTGTCTATCACTTTATTGGAAGTTCTGCTGGATCAGGACGTGGAACCGCCGGTTTCTCTGCCTCTGATCCTTTTTCCTCCCCCCGACCAGCCCCGCAGACCGCGGAAAGGACCCCCGGCATTAAGGGTTCTTGCGAGCCCCTCGACCAGCGGAAGGTGCCAGGTCCGTGCAGAGGGGCTCCTCGGGTTACAGCAGCTGCCGCGGGCAGGGAGCTGGCCGCTCTCCTCCTGGGTCTGGTTACAGCCGACATTCCTCCCCGACGACTTTTATTTCCGTGTAGGATTAAAGTGATAACGTTCCAGATCAATTTCAACCGGCTAACGGTTACCGCGGATATCGTTTACCAGCGAGGACGACGGCACCGGAGCTTAAAAAGAGTGCAAGGTCTGGGTATTAACGTGGAACCGCCTGTGCCCCCAGGAAGCGGGTGCCCGGCTCGTACCCCCCGATGTGACAGAGACTCATACCCCCCCCCGATGTGACAGAGACTCATACCCCCCCCCGATGTGACAGAGACTCATACCCCCCGATGTGACAGAGACTCGTACTCCCCCGATGTGACAGAGACTCGTACCCCCCCGATGTGACAGACTCATACTCCCCGATGTGACAGAGACTCATACCCCCCGATGTGACAGAGACTCGTACCCCCCGATGTGACAGAGACTCGTACCCCCCCCCGATGTGACAGAGACTCGTACCCCCCCGATGTGACAGAGACTCGTACCCCCCGATGTGAAAGAGACTCGTACCCCCGATGTGACAGAGACTCGTACCCCCGATGTGAAAGAGACTCATACCCCCCGATGTGACAGAGACTCGTACCCCCCCGATGTGACAGAGACTCGTACCCCCCGATGTGAAAGAGACTCGTACCCCCGATGTGACAGAGACTCGTACCCCCGATGTGACAGAGACTCGTACCCCCCGATGTGAAAGAGACTCGTACCCCCGATGTGACAGAGGCTCATATCCCCCCCGATGTGACAGACTCGTACCCCCCCGATGTGACAGAGGCTCGCTCCCCCCGATGTGACAGACTCGTACCCCCCTGATGTGACAGAGACTCGTACCCCCCCGATGTGACAGAGACTTGTAGCCCCCCCCGATGTGACAGAGGCCCATACCGCCCGATTGCGCCCCCAATACACCCCGCCAGCACTTAATTCATTATATATCTACCCTCTTTAGAACAAAAACCTAGTCCGTGACGGAGGGGCTCTCATCCGGGGCAGAGCCCGAACCCAAAGGGGCAGAATTAGCTAAATGATGTAAAGAGTCCACGTAGAAAACCATAATAATGTTTATTTTAGGGCAAAACCCAACATGGATTCCTAACGACGCTTTCCAAACGTTATTTATAGAAATTATTATGAATTCCCCCGGATGGAGATTCTCTTCCCGTGCCCTAATTCCGCCCCGGGCCCCGTGTAATTATTACCCTCTCATGCAGGGCGTAGACCGCTGACCTATTTGACGCTCCCTACGGGACCGGTTCCAGGCGCGTTTTGTAGGTTAGGGTTTGTTCATTCAGGGCGGGGATGCGCGATCGGCATCGATCTGTCCCTATGGCAAAGTGTATGGGGGGCTCAGGGGTCCTTTTACTCTGTTGTTTCCCCCCCCCACCGTATGGTGCGAAGGAGCGATTGCCAAAGCTGTGTTGGTTAGAGCAGATCTTGCCCTTGGCTCTCACCCCGTTACCCCCACTTATACCACGTTGGGTATTATCACGGGCGTATGATCGCCGTTACTTTTACTTCCCGGTCGGCGCGGAGCAGATGTGGGGCATGAAGGGGCAGTTATCCTGCTAGACGGGGCTGGTCGTTTCGGGGCGCGCTCGTTGTACGACTCCAGAAGATCTAAAAAGAGGCCAAAAAGCATGAGATCTGAATCCCCACGTTTACAAAATTAGGACGAAGGAAGGAATTTGGCGAACGTTTAAATTAATTAAGTTTGTAATTTTTTTTTGCTGAAATGCCCGTTTTTCCAGTCATTTTTCATCCGACACACGAAGCAGCTTTTTGTATCACGCAGAGTCGCGGACAGGCTGCAAATTCGCGTTTCCGTGGTTACAGGTTACTAAACGAGTTCGAGTCGATTACCCCCCTCTTGTGTCTTTTCATCTCGCGGCTTCACAAATAAACGAGTCCCAGAAAAAGGTCTCTGCAGCGCGTCGGCAGCGGCACCGCGCGACGGGAAACAAAGCCCCCTGTCATGGCTTTATCGCTCTGATTCTTCCATTTTATAATTTCGGGGGGGGGGGCAGAGCACTGTGGGGGGGTAGAGCACCGCAGGGACCCAAAATGCACCATGGTTTAGTGGGGCTCCGTGTTATAACTTTATGCTCTCGGTGTGTGGGGTTCTGTACCGGACCGGGGTGAGCGGCTCGCGCTCCGGTGAATGGAATCCGTGGCTGGATAAGATGGCCGCCTCCTGCGTGAGATACCGGCGTCTCCATCCTCCGCTTCATCCTCTACATCTTGCACCTGGGAAGCTATATCGGGGACCCTCGCACTGGGGCAGATATATCGGGGACCCTCGCACCGGGGCAGATATATTGGGGACGTGTGCACCTTTCTAGATTGAGGGAGAATTTCTCACCGCTTGGCATGTAAGGGTTAATGCACGTGGCTTTTGATTGGCTCGTGGACTCAGAGTGGGGATTATGTGAGTTCTGAGATCCCGACTTCTGCCGGGGAATTCAGTCTGTGCCCCCCTCTGACCCCCCCGCCCCCCTAAAATCACCCAGGGTCTGGGGTCCTCTACACCCCCACAATCACGGGGCGGAGACAGGGACACCGAGCCACGCGATTATCTGTTTCCTCCCCGATCTCATCCTGATAGGAAATATCTCTCATGTTCATATAGAGCTAGTTCAGTCCTATAGGGGCCACGAGTTTGGCCCTCCGGTTTGGGTTACCACCCGCGCCGATGTTTATTCGCAAGACCCATGCAATTCCCCGCTGTGTCTCCACGCCGACACTCTATCGAGTGGCACTCTTTAGCGGAAGTTGATTTATTGGAAGAATGTAGAAGAAAGTGTTAGGTAAGCGTGTGAGACCTCAGAGGTCTCTTACTCAGATGGAATGAGACGGGGAAATGAACAAACTGGTGACTCCGAACATAAAAAGCCTGCGTCGGCCACCAGGAAAAATAGCCAAGTTTGCAGTTTTGTGTAAATCTTAGAATATCCGCCGTGGAAAATCCCGGGACGCTCCGCAGACGTCCAGCTGAAGGGATCCTGTGTGTTCCTCGTCAACGACGGAAAAATACTGAGCGTCAGCGAGCGCCGCGTTTAAATAAAGCTTTACCGAGGGGGGGGTGTTCTGCTGCTGCTAATAAAGCTCATTGTATTCAGACTGCGCTTAAAGTGACGGCCGCCCCTGATTGGTAAACCCCGCCGATTGGACTATTCCATTAGTCGCCATGGTGATAAATCCACTTTGCAGCAGAACCACTAGAGTAAAAATGTAGAAAGTAGAGCGCCAATCATGGAGCGCCGATCACAGAGCAACGTCATGGGGCACCAATCACGGAGCGCCATCATGGAGCACCGTCACGGAGGCGAGAAATGGAATAACTCTTGCGCCGCAGCCTCACAGGTTCCCTCCACCTCTTTCTCCATTTCACTCTTTTGTGTTTGGGGACTTCATTCAGATTTTGTGTCAGGATTTGGAAATTTCTGCTGAAGGATTAGTCAATGCTTTTTCTGTCCTTACAGCTGAGATGGTAATATTACTGGGATTGGGCAGAGTAGTGTTTTCTGTGAATTTTCGCCGTCTCTCCAGTTTGCAGAATTCTGATACCTTTTCTCTTTTCGGCGTATTTGCTTCCGCGGGAACCTTCTGGCTTCGGGGACCCCTTTCGGGATGTGGGTAGGAGGACCCGTTGATGTCAGTGGGCGGTCCTACTGTTAGTGGGCGGTCTCATTGATGTCAGTAGGCGGTCCTGCTGTTAGTGGCTGGGCCGGTTGGTGTCAGTGGGCGATCCCACCATCACGGACACCTGATATTTTTTATAGGAAGGGGGCGGGTAGCGGGGCGGGCCTTGGGGCGGGTAGCGGGGCGGGCCTTGAGGCGGGTAGCGGGCCTTGACGCGGCTCCCGCGACCAGGGTTTCCCCTTTAGTGACCCGGAGGAGCGGCGCTTCACTCGGAGAGTTCCTGTTAGGCTTCCAGCCGGGGCCGGTCTGAAATAGTAGTAGATTCAGGTCCGGCTTCCCATGTGAATCTGAACTATATTGGCAAACGCTACAGGGGGCGGCCATTTTACTCGCTGTTGCCCCCTTGGGCCCCCCTCCCAACGCGAGAGGCTCTGCGGATTTATCTTTGTACGTAATGAGCAGAGATATCGCCGACACGCAGGAAATCTGATCGTAGCCGTGGGTTCGAGGGTCCGGCCTGGGGCTCCGGATGCCGCCACGTTTGGGTTTATTGTTTTTGGCGGGTTGTCTGTCGCTTCCTTCGCTTTATAATCTCAAACAATCCCCCGAAATCTGGATGATTTATAAATCAGCAGACTGTTAACAGGCGATGGAGAAACAATGTGATTGCCCCCATGTCGTTGTTTACCCCTCTGTTATTTGCCCCATGTTGTTATTTACCCCTCTGCTCTCTCTCCCTTTAGATCTGGGATATGAGCGACGATGAGATCATCTGAAAACATAAAGAACGGGGCGGAAAACCGGGCATCTCCGCGTCCGTCTCCAGATAAATCCCCCCCCCCCCGACACAACCGCCTCGCTCCACGTTCCCCGGCCGCCTCGCTCCGCCTTCCCGCGCGTCCGTCTGTCACGTTCCGTATTCATCTGTTTGGGAAATAAACGCCGTCTCGCTTGAAATATCCGGTTAGTAACGGAAATCTTTGGGTTGGGGTAGAGGGCGCTCGGTGGGGTAATGGGGGGGGCATCTGGGCAAAATGTCAGCAAAAACGGTATCAGTTCATTTAAATTTAATTAAAACTGATAAAAGCCATTCATTCTAGAGGTCATTTTTACAAAAGACTTCTCCGGGTCTCAATTCACTTCCAGGTAACGAAGTCTGGATTCCCATCGCTAACCGCGGCCGACGGGGGGGCGCCGGGGTCAGATCGCCGACTCCAATATAATAACAATCCCCCCCCCCCCGGATGCCCCGCCATCTCCCGACGTTTACTCTGCATAGCATAAATAATAAAAATGGACGAAGGTCACCTTTCGGTCTTCAACAGTACAAATGGTTGTGCAGTTTACAACTCACAAGAGACTTTTGCTTGTCTAATCATTGTTAGAGTAGTAGTATTATGTACTCCATGTTATGATATGGCTGTTCAGTATTTACCCCCTTTAGATCAGCTTTCAGAACCTCACCAATAATCACCTGCTTATGGTCATCTGCGGCGTCGAGAGATCGGGGTTTGCTGGGTTTGGATATTTGTGCGTCTCGGTTTACGGTATCAGAAATAATTATTAGCCGAGTCATGGAGACGACCTAGAGTCGGCAGCATCTCCGGCCCCCGTCCGGCCCTCCAGTTAAAGGCTGCCCACAGGCAAGAAACACATTCAGCTCCCAGAGAAAAAGCTTCAATGAAGTTTCTACTAATTTGTCACTGAAACATCTGGACACAACAAGGAAGCGGCTGAGAGTAGTGAGATTGGTTGCGTAAGTTAATTAACCCTTTATTACAATTTACCGCTTTTACGTTTAGGACGATAAGTTTTAGTTTGGGCCGCAGGGGCCGAGACGCGATTGAATGATGCAGAACGCACGTTTCATGGAGTGTTGCTGGGTGATATTAAAAACGGGTTAAATCATGTTTTAGAACCCAAACCGACAATTTGTGAATATTTAATGAGTTTGGTCGGTTTCCTCGCCGGACACTTTATACCCAAAACAGTCATTTCTTCTGGTAAATCGGGGGGGGGGGGGGCTGAGGGCCACTCAATAAAGCTTTGTTCTAATCCTAGATTTTAGCCGATGTCAGGAAAACCCCAAAGATCTTCGACGCCCGACCGATGAAAGAGGGTTCTGTTTCCTATAAATAACCAAAATGCTGAGTTTGTCTAAAAATAGGCTTTTTTAATTGAATTCCCTGTACCGGGGCTTTATATCCGAGATATATATATATAAATATCGCCGTCGTATTCAGGCGCGGCGTGCGAGGAAGAGGCTGACGGGAAGGCAGGAGTTAATGGTTGGTAGGTTCCACTTTCTTGGAGTCGCGCAGGTTCTCCCGTCCGGCCACAGAGGTTGAGAAATATATAACGTGGCTGTCTGCAGAAGAGCTCACACTCAGAAACAGAAAACGTAGGCAGCGGTTGTGGTTTAAGAGCACTTTATTGTTCTTTAAGGCTACTTTTAAGTACAAAAAGAAAAAAAAAAGAGCTGGCCTGCCAAACCTTTTTTTTTCTTTCCCCGTTTCCAGCAAAACAGGGGCCACCAAAGAGAAGCTATAATACAGATTTACAAACGTGGAAGTGCCGCACGCCGACTGCAGGTTCTTCGTTTCTGGGGAAAACAGACTTTCGGTCATTTTATTTATTGATCTTCGAGGCTGAAAAGGAAATATTTATTTGTTCTTCAGCAAAACCAGTGCGACTGAACTGGGAGTTACTGGGAGAGGAAGCAGAACCTTAACGATACCAAAAAAGTCTGTTTTACCCCCAATTACTTGTTCTTTACTAAACAAATAAACTTAACCCTCTCCATCCCTCCCACAAATCCAAACGTTTCAATCTGTCCGCCAGCTTTTTTCCCTAAATATTTGGGGTTTGGATCGAATGGCGTTTAAGTCGCGTTCCACGTAATGTTATCCAGCGCATCGGGGGTTAAACACACAGGTTTTCACACGAGTGCTTGTGTTACGGAAGCGGACTTGTTACTCCACGTGCGCTCAGCTGCCTTTAACCACCTATCTCAGATAGGCCGACAGGCCGAGTGAGACGTCGGGGGGGGGGGCGTACACTCCCCGCTATCACACAGTGGCTTTAGAAAGGGTTAATGCAGTGTCTACAGAATAAATGTGGTCCTGCACGTTACTGTATACGTTTCTACAACAAAAAAGATCAACTTTTTTTTCTCCAAACCAAAAAGAGGAAAAACAAACTGAATGATTACAATAAATGAAAAAATGGGAAATTAAATAGCTACAAATCATTAACAAATTAACTGATCTTCAAAAAAAATACCTAGAAATGTCTCTGTACACTTTACGCCAGCGTAACGACGGTCTGCGAGTCACCGCTATAAAAAGGGTTCATTGAACATGCGCTGCCTGCAGAGGAGGGCTACGGAGCCAACCAAACGGGAGTCAGCGGCCACAATCCCTGCGAGTCTAGAAGGGGAAGCAAGTTTAAGAGCGAGCGGCGTCCACGGGGAGATGCCACGGAATAAGCCGTCTCCGGGGGGACGCGTTCCTGCGCGGGGGCGACGTGGGCCACTCATATGAACAGTGCGGAGTCCTAGTCCTGTCACTGGGAATGTAGCGGTGTTACATGTAACAAAAGGACTGCGTGTCAGACGCTGCGCATGCACGGGCCACGGGGGCCACGCAGAACAATGAAATTCCGTTGCACCTGTGGGTTTCCAGCAGGAGGAATGTGTGTGGCAGAGAAGTGCGAGGACGGCGGTAGCCGACACCACGACTTTTACTAACGAGAGCCACGCGGCATGCGCGGCGCCGAGCGAAACGCGCAGCATCCGGTAAAATTCAGAAGAAAAACATTTCAGGCGCCTTTCCAGAGGCTGCAGCCGGTTACCGACGCGGCCGACGGCAAATACAATATTATCTCGATACAACTGGACCAGCAGCGAGCGAAGGACCCGGAGAACAAAGAGGTTCTGCAGAAGCTGAGAAGTATTTGGTTCTTTTCTACGTGAATAGATTCCAGCTATTACATCACAAAACGTTCAAACAATGCACTATTACGCTGCCCGCCGCCATCCACGGCCGGTACCGAGCCCCCCACAGCAACAGGAGGATCATCGACCGGCGGCCGGAAACGTCTCGTTCGGGCCCCGGAACTCGCGGCTTCGCATCCTTACGAAAATCAGTCCTCCCCCAATAGTGCAAATCAGACATGACCGTTCTTTCAAGTAAACGCACGACGTCACTCAACAGAAAAAGCGTCGGAAACGAACCGCGCGTCGCCTGCTCTCCAGCCAATCAGAAGCTAATAGCGTTTGGGTCAACCAACTAAATGTCTGTTTTTTTTCTGCGCATGATGAGCGGGTTTGTCTCGGGTTGCATTAGAGGTTTCTTTGGTAACAGAGGCAGGAAGTTAGGATGCTACGTTACGATAAGAGTTCCTGCTAGAAGGTTTTAAAGGCACCCATTAAATGCCAAGCATGTTAAAACAAGAAAAACGTACAAAAAAAACATGGCCTCCCCCCCCTCGACTCTTTAGCCCCAGGGATCAGAGACCCCCCCCGATCCTGCGGATCCCATCTCTAGCACAGGATCTCCGGCTCTACGACAGCACGGAGGGGGACTGGTTGTGGTTGACCATGTGAGAAGACGGCGAGGACTGGCCCCTCCGTGACGCCGACTCGGGGCTGCCGGACACGCTGTCCTTGGCAGCCTTGATCTGGAGCCAAGTATCTCCCAGGGCCTTGGCGAAGTGATCATCCACGGAGCCGGTGATGGACACGGAGTTTGCCACGGGCTCGGGCTCCTTGTAATTCTTCCCGAGGCTTCTGCGGAAGTGTTCCTCCACCACGGGGTCACAGGCAGTAGTAGCTGAAACACAGAGAGAAGCGAGTGAGACGTCCGTCTGCGTTTCCCCAAATCCTACAGAACAACGAACGAAAGAGCGTGGCCCTGGCGTCTGCGCGGCCCTCCAGTCAGGACCCTGGCATGCGCGCGGCACGAGTTAAATGACGCCGACTTACCGTTTGAGAGCCGCCGGAAGCTGGTGGGCGCGGCGGAGACGCAGCCGTTGTGGGCCACGGGGCAGTGAGAGAGGTTACAGTTGCGGTTGCTCGGAGGCGCGCAGGTGATCACCGACGGCCGATTCTAGAAATGGAGAAAACGGTTATCCCGGATACTTTGTTTCTATTCCGTGCCGCCTGCATCAGACGGGGATCTGCGGGGGATCGAGTCCGCGTAATAGATCACCGGCGGACTCAGATGAGGGGCCAAGCGTGCGCGGCGTTACCTGCTGTCGCTCCACCGGGGACAGGGATGGCGGTATCATGGCGCCTCTCGATGCGTCCGAGCTGTTTTTGGTCAGAGCGAGGGGTTGATCCATGCCGAGGCCGGGGATCGAGGCGTACAAATGGCTGCCGTGTAACGTCATGGTGGGCGCCACGGCGCGCTCTACGGGGCTCCGGCTTCGCTCTCTCCCCTCTTTACGGAAATCCCCATTAAGACTCTTGGAGCTAAAAACAAAAAGACACAGAAATGAAGCCGGGGAGACCCCTCGTCACGCCACACGGCGGGATTCAGGAGTAATGCGCGCATACATGGCCACGCGTGTGGAGCGCTGCATGCTGGGATACACGTTACCCTCATACAGCTGCGCAGGTAACAAGAACAGCAATAGTGTATTAAAATACCACAAATGAGCCACAACATGGAACCATACAGAGCATGAGACGGACCGCCGACCCGCCGTGTAAGGACCCCTCGGCGCGCCAAAAACGGCCGTCCGGCCGCAGCACAACGTCCTGCACCTCCCCCGATATCTCGTTTACATGAAGCGGCGGCCCCCGTGAATATACATAAAACTGCCCCGTGGGGTAAATCCGGGGTAACACAGGACGACAGGTATTCACGACCAGGCGGATGCGTTAATAACGGGGTCCACGAGGCCTGGGAGCGGCCAACGCGATGGCAACCCAAACCCCCCCTCGCCTGGCAGTCTAACCGGCTCTTCGGATTTGGCTCATCGGGGGTTAAATTAACTGAGGCTGAAAACACTCTCTCAAAGTTCGCATCTGGTGAATAAAGTTGTTTTTGTTTTTAATGCATTAAGCCCCCCCGCCCCCCACGGATCTGGCAAGCTGTCGGCAGCCGTCAAACTAAGAGTCCCCTTGGATGCTGCGTGCGGAGGGAGGGGGATATCAGACGCACAGTGCGGGGACGCCATTAAGCAGCGCAACCAGGATGACTCCCCTCTCCTACACCATGCGCGGGGGCTTCCTGCCTACACGGGGCATCCGCGAGCGTCTCTGTCAGGGGGCGGAGGGTAACAGAGGTATAGCTCTGCGCGTGACGTGGCACAGTAACGGGGTATTAGCAACCGAGGCAGCTACCACGCCAGACAGTGAAAATAGGGGGGGTCTTGGCGAGGGGCCCAAAACCTCAAAGAGGGCGCATGTGGCCCCCCCGAAGAGCTCGTACAGAGACGCACTAACCCCTCCATACGCCGTCTACAACGGGGGGGGGGGGGGCCTGTTGTTTGGCGTCTCAGGGACTTGTTCCAAAACCTTCCCCGGAATCCGTGTCCGTAGCAACCGTGTCCAAAACAACCCCGTCCCAGGGGCAAAACCATCGAGTAAATGAAACATCTGACGAGGCTCAGGAAACATCTGGGGAGCCGCGGGACTCGGGCCCCTCGCTGACATTCCCCACCCCGACGAAGCCAATAACGCCGCGGGACCCCCTGGCAGGAACGAGGCACCCGGCATGTTACCCAGAGACAGCAGCGAGACCCCCAGAGACGCCGGCACAACGACCCCCTTTATCTGAACTCCCTAAAGAACACAGCAACGTTTTAACCCCTGCCTGTCCATCTGCCCCTCTAACACACAAACACGTCTTATTACAGGCATGTTGATTGGACGGGATCCCAGCACCCGGTGATCAGAGAGCGATCAGGTGATCCCGGCCCAGAGAGGACTCTTATTATTAAGAGACAGCCCCGGGGGGAGGGGCTGAGCTCCGGGGGGAGGGGCTGAAGAATAAGAAGCTCTTTGTTTCCTCAGCTGCCAATTAAAGCGACAGAGGCCGCCGTCAGAAGGGAGATCAGCGCCGGGGGACCAAATCCAGGCGTGTGACCCGCACGCTCATCATACGTGACACCCGGCCGCCAACACGGACACCGGGTACTGGGATTACTGGCCAGGTGACTCCCGCGCAATACGCCAAATAATAAGACTGTGAAGCTCCGAGACCCCCCTAGCCCCCCCCCCGACGCCAATCAAACGTTTCTAGAAACAGCCGCCGTTTTTGGGGTGATTTTCATTTCGCTGGGAAAAAATAATTGGCACGGAGCGACGGAGCGAATCCAAACAGGAACGGTTTGTTTTCCTACAGAAATCGCTGCCAAACCGCGCTGCTTTAAGATAGTAAGAGCCAACCCGAACGCTCACATTCACAGAGCGTTATTCCTCCCCATTAACCATGATTTCAACCAAGCAGGACCCAAGACACCTCCGGAAATCTCTGTGTAAACCGGGTGTTAATTACTGAACAATTGGAAATAAGACAGCATGTGGCACATCACATACCCTTCAATTGCAGGGTGGTAGAACAGCCTCCCAGCACAGAGGGTAATACAGTGAGGGTATTAAACACGCATGGGATAGACATCCGGCTCCTGAGACCAACAACTGATTAAGGTTTGAGTCTTTACAGCAGGAGAAACGGGCGATAAGTGGGACGTAATAATGGGAGTAAGAAACACAAAAGGCAGATTTTCCGTGTTACTCGGCGGGGCCCTGAGCTGCGATGGAGGCATCTGCCGTCACGTGAGCCGCGATCAAAAGCAAGAATACCCCCCCCCAAAAAAAAGACATTTGTTTACAGCCAACCAAATAAAATCAATAAAGTTACCCCCAAATTCTACCAATTTATAAACCTATTTATATCCTTGGAGCTAATGGGGCAATAAAGCATCAGATTAACCCCATTGCCCCTCCCCCGCAGTCACAAAAGGCAGCTTGTCCTTCACTTCGCAAACACTTGCCGGTAAAGCCCTCCACAGTCTTTTTATTGTTTGTTGCCCCGGCTTCTCAGACACAGCCTGTGACTTAACCCCCCCCTGACACCCCCCCCCGGAATGTCGGGAATGTGCTGCCGGGATCTCAGACAGCCGAGAGCCGTCTCACTTATCAAAGGACGCCCTTAGATCACTTCCTTCACTAAAGAATGAGAGGCATTTGGCTTCGGCCGGCCCCGGCACTCACGGCCGGCCCCGGCACTCACGGCCGGCCCCGGCACTCACGGCCGGCCCCGGCACTCACGGCCGGCCCCGGCACTCACGGGCAGACAGGGGATGTTAGAATGCGGCGGACGAGAAGCACCGGACAGCTAACGGCAATCTGACGATGATAAGAGTGAGAAAAGAAGGCCTCTGTCTCATCTCCCCTTACAGAAACCAGGAAGTCAGCAAGCAGGAAGTATACTTAAGTCCACTTCCTGCACATGCTCAGTATCGCTTCCATTCAATTCTGCTGTAGTAGTGAGTAGCGAGTTCAGCAGGGATAAGCAAGCAGACACGCGATTGGCTGCCACTTTTCCTATTGATTTTGAAAGGAGCTCAGCTACTGCCCCTCCCCCGCGCGCAGCGACGAACCCCCCGCGTCAGACACTCACAGGTGCGGTGGGAACATCCGGCTCATTTTGGAGACGTGGTCGGGTTCACAGTCGAGGTCGTCGTCTCCGTGCTCCATGCTGAACTTCCTCTTGCTCGGGCTGATCGGCGGAGGGCCCGTCCGGTGATTGGTCAGAGCTGCGGACATCGGCAGGGACTGCATTCGGGGCTCACTGCGTAACGCTGCTTCCCCTGCGAGACAGACACACGTGTGAGCTTCTAACATACAACACAACAAATGAACACGCTGCATGATGGCTAACTTCCCTGCACTAGGCGGCCCGGCTATGACTAATGGGAGTTAAACACAATCTCTCCTTTGAACAATGGACGATGAGTGAGGGCAGCCGGAGCGCGCGCCTGACGAGGGGCTGAAAGAGTTAATGAAACGGGAGACAGCGGGTGGGATGAGACCCAGAACGCCTCTTATTTAAACAGCACAGAGACCGCCGCAACTTTCCGTCGCAGGCGAGACCGCAGCGCAAGAGAGAAGCCGGCACCCCAGCCGCTGACGCACGCGGAGCGCTCTAATTCATTCAGACGGGGGTCTCGCAATCTCAACGTTCTGGTTTCTGAAACCGGCAAGGAACTTCCCCCAAATACCCCCCCGGGGGGGGGTCGCACTACGCGCCTCCAGGCCTCAGACTCAGGTATTTTCACTCTTTTTTGTTGGTGAAGAATCCGGTGAATCCGCATCATTCGCGCATGAATCACGCGGTCAGAAGAAGAGCAGCGATGAGTCCCGACACGCCAGGAATCCACGCGCCTCACAAAGCAGAGATTCCGGAGCCCCCACGCCGGCTCCGCACCCCCCCCGCGCCGGCTCCGCATAGCCCCCAACCTCCCCCCCGCGCCGGCTCCGCGACAGGAGGCGGCCAAAGGAAAGCTCAACATAAAAGGACCTTTACGGTGAAAGAGCTTACAATCTAAAGAGAGCCGATTACCTGGAAATGAAAAGGAAGCCAAAGCCGGAGATCAAAGCCCCGGCGGCCGTTAACAGCGACTTCAAACATACGAGCCGAGCTCAAACCCCCCGGGGGGCCCCGACGAGCACCGCGACGTCACCCTCCATTTCACCCCCCAGGAGGGGAGGGGGGGCTATTTCTCAGTGGCAGATTTTTAAAAGGAATAGGGTCCAGCACGCCCCCCCCCCATAACGTTAATCAGTTTTAATGCAGTTTGGGGCCACAGACTTTTCCTCCACATTCCGCGTCGGGGTGAGAGGTGTTCGGCTCCCGTTGACAGGTAAATGATTTGGCTTTTCTCCTTCTGCCGCGGCGTCCAGGGGGGCCGGAGAAATGAAGGCGCTTTGCTTCCCGTTTCATTAAAGCTTCTTTACCCTGTTTTTGGTGATCATGTGATATTTAGGCTCCGCCCCGCCCAGATTGCTTTACCGCAAGACGTAACGGCGCCCCCCCCAGCCTGAAACAGACTCTCACAGACTCTTGGGGTATTAAGACCGAGGCATTCGGCGTGATGTAATTACCCGGCAGCTGCAGGTTAGATCGCTACGGTACACAAGAGTCTCCCCGCGCTTAGTTCAGCCAGGGATACATCCAGGGGCCGCGACGTGGAACCGGCAGGGCGGCGGATCAGAAAAATCAGGAAAACCACTCCTGGGGCGTTTAATACACGGAAGCCAAACCACATAAAACATTTCGTGTGACCGGTTACCTCCACAGTCGCATCCAGAAACCAATGTGGGTTATAACGCGGGGTTAAACGCATGTAAACAATAGCGGGACACAGCGAGACGGGGGCCGCCGGGGGCCTCAGAGGGCTCAGGTACCCCACGCTGCGGATCCCAAACGTCAGGAAACGGAGCGGGTGGAATGCGCCGACTCGGCACGATTCCTCTCAGTGTTTACATTCGCAGGGAACGCAGAATCTTCCAGAAGGGAGGAAAGTGGGGGCCCCCGGGGGCCAGCAGGACTCTGCCGAGCGGTTAACACACGACGAACTGTCAGCCAAATGGTTAAAACCTGAATGCTGCCCGAATCCCCCTCATATGCAGAATAACGTACGGTGGGGTAGGGGGGCCAGACTCGGACCGCTGGAACTAAACACCCCCTCCGGGCGGCGGGTCTGCACTTAAAGCAATTATTTATACGGCACCACCACATGCCGCGGCACTGTACAGCACAGACGCAGCGGATCCGTTCTCACCCTTTGTGCGAAGTCTCGAGCGGACGCCCGGCAGAGGCACAAAAAGTGAGGAGACGGCACAGCGAGGGTTAACAGCCTTTCACAAAGTAAAAAGCAAACATTTTCTCGCTGGAGCCGACGGGAAGAGGGGGGGGGGGTACCGGGGGGGGTACCGGGGGGGGCGGCGGATTACGGTTATATTTTAAATAAAAGTGTCTTTTCCAGTAATTCGGCGAATCAGAAATAAGAATTTTATAAATTAAACAAATCTAGAAATGTTTGTAAATATTGGGATTTTTCTGTAAACTTCCGGCCGTTTTTTTTTTTGTGTATTTAATGTTTACAAAAACACAAGAAATCCTCCCGTCCCGGAATAACAAATCCACGCGAGACACTGCGGAGGGGGAGGGGGCCCCACAGACAGATCACGGGGGGGAGCCACAGACAGATCATCGGGGGGGAGAGGGGGGCCACAGACAGATCACCGGGGGGAGCCACAGACAGATCATCGGGGGGGCCCACAGACAGATCATCGGGGGGGCCCACAGACAGATCATCGGGGGGGCCCACAGACAGATCATCGGGGGGGCCCACAGACAGATCATCGGGGGGGGCACAGACAGATCATCGGGGGGGGCACAGACAGATCATCGGGGGGGGCACAGACAGATCATCGGGGGGGGGCACAGACAGATCATCGGGCCCCGGGTATTTACCGTCGTAGCGCAGGATCCCGATGTTGTTGTTCATCTTGTCCAGATACTGATAGTTCAGCAGATCCATCCTCATAAACAGCATTTATCGGGTTAACAGGAAACTCCGGCTTCCGGGCCTTACCGGGAGAGCGACGTCGAACACTCCGGGTCCCCGAACTTCACACGGAAAAGGCCCGGCAGACGAAACACGTTAAAAGTATAAAAAAAAAAAAAAGAAAAGTCCTCGGCGGGGCGGTGGCTCCACAGAGAGACTACCTGCGAGGCCACGTCCTGCGGGGTCTCCGGGGCTCGGAACCAAGAAAAAAAAATGAACGGGAAAAACACGCGCCGCTCCAGACAAAAACCCCTCGCAGCCCCGCTGCAAGCGAACGACACGCAGGCTGAGCCCGACTGGCGGAGGCGGGGCGCCGTGCACGCGCCTCACGTCACGGGGGGCGGGGGGTAGAGTGCTACCGCCCAGTGCAGGGAGCGAGCACGCCCCAAATATTAGAGCGACGGGAGCGCGCTATCCCCCAAATATAAAATATCAGAGCAACGGGAGCGAGCCTGGCGGGATATATTTACATGAACGATATGAAACATACCGGACTCTGTCCGCTTCCTATCTGATCACAAAGAGCACCCGCCGCCCCCCCCCGGGTCACACACAGCGCCCTCTGCTGGCGAATCCCGGCGTTCCCATTACACACATTAAATAGAAACTTTGCTTTATCCCCCCCCCACCCCCACCGAGCGTGCTCCCCCTAACCCCACCCCCACCGAGCGTGCTCCCCCTAACCCCACCCCCACCGAGCGTGCTTCCCCCTAACCCCGCCCCTGCTGCCACCACAGCGCTCCCCATAACCCCAACCCCGCCACTCGACGCGTTCTGACCAGGGCCTTCCTTACCTCTTTTGTTCCGTAAGTCAAATTGTTACGCGATGCGCTTCTTTTAAGTCCTGTACCTGCTGTACGGCGCCGCGGAATATGATGGTGCTATATAAATTAATAATGAAGTACCGGGCCGGCTCAGCCCTTCCTGCGGGAGAAGCCCCCCATATAACACGCAGTGAGGTTTGGCCTTTTTAGTGAACAGACCCCCAGGAGACCCTGAAAACGTAAAGGAATTTCAATGAATTAAACGGTTTTTCACTTGCTTGGTCGGAAATGCGTTTGATTTGATAAAGGGCGGACCCCCGAAAGCCCGTCTAATAAAAAAGGTATTACAAGATTCTGCAACATTCGGTTTTTAGGAATTTCAATGAGGATCCGCCGGCCGGCAGAGGCTGTCACCGCACGCCGTCACTGTGCCATCTAGTGGCTGCTATTGGTAAGGCAGGAATTCCTGGAATATTTCCGGGATGCTGGAATGCGCCGCAGTAAATGCACGTGTTCAGATTCCACGCAGAAAACGCGCGCATTACAGCGAGGGGCTTATTACCTAACGGCACATCCTAACATTAACTCTCCAAACACCATGAGGTCCGGGGACCGGCAGAACTCCCGGCCCTCGGTGTTGGCAGACGGGCTCTTCCGCAGGGGTAGTGGATCCAACATCTACAGCTCAGAAGAGTTTGTATCAAAGCATTTTCCATTCTAAGCCTCTGTAGACAGAACCTACAGGGTTAATATTAGGGGTATACGGCCACAAAGGTGTTAATATATTTTGTGGCATGATTTAGTAGTAACTAACGGTAATGAGGGCGCATGCGTGACATGGAATGCCCACCCCGGGGCAGGAGGAAGTCTGCCAAGGACAAACCTGATGATACCGGGAAATGGCTCGTGGCTCTCAGAGGGTTAACGGGGAGAACGGGGCAGATTTCACAATGATCTGCGATCGCCGGGTGCTTAGTACTGATGTAGCCGTGTTGCGGTGCAGCCAGACGCGTCGGAGCGAGAAGCGATACAGCCTTTAATGGCAATTATTGGATTAAAGGTGGCGGGGGCAGGGCGGGGGCAGGGCGGGCACCCCCCCCACACAGCCTGGAGCCTCAAAGTTACCCCCCCCAGGGCAACATCCCTTACAGAGAGAACCCGGGACAGACTGCAGACGGCGTTCCTTCCGCCACATTTACCCCGATGTACAAAGTAAGGATCGCGCGACGGGAAGCAGTAAACAGTCACGTCTGCCACGGCAGCAGCTCATTGCTGATACCTGCTGGAATTCAAACAGCGCTACGGAATATGACGGCGCCATATAAATAAAAAAAACAATAAAGAGGAAAGAATGGTTGGGCTTCTCCCCGCCGGCGGACGCGGAGTGTGATGGGGTCAGACGCAAAGAGTTAAACAGGTCCGAGGACCCCGAACATGACAAAGTACCCCCGGGGCGTGAAGCAGACAGTGGGGGAGGGGGTGGATAAAGCACCAGGAACACTCAGCAGGGATGTGGCTACTAAGTTACCCCTGGGGCAGGGAGGACACGATTCCCGAGAGACGACACAGGAGGTAACCCACAACATCCTGTCCACAACGTGCACTTCCTGCCCCCGCAGACTAAACACCCCCCCCCGTACGTGCCAGACGCCGGGTCACGTCCCTATGCCACGGAAACCCCTTCAAACGATAATTCTATTGGTCGGGTCCCAGAACATGGGTCACGCTGACGTGTAACATGTACCAGAGCGTGTAGCCCAGAGAACAACATTGTATCCAATTCAGGCAACGCCATATTAACCGCCTGAACCGGTATATAAATAATAACACATTGTACAGTGCTGCGGAGTATGACGGCGATATATAAATAATAATAATAACACATTGTACAGCGCTGCGGAGTATGACGGCGATATATAAATAATAATAACACACATTGTACAGCGCTGCGGAGTATGACGGCGATATATAAATAATAATAACACACATTGTACAGCGCTGCGGAGTATGACGGTGATATATAAATAATAATAACACACATTGTACAGCGCTGCGGAGTATGACGGTGATATATAAATAATAATAACACACATTGTACAGCGCTGTGGAGTATGACGGCGATATATAAATAATAATAATAACACACATTGTACAGCGCTGCGGAGTATGACAGCGATATATAAATAATAACACACATTGTACAGCGCTACAGAGTATAACGGCGATATATAAATAATAACACATTGTACAACGCTGCGGAGTATGGCGGCGATATATAAATAATAATAACACATTGTACAGCGCTGCGGAGTATGACGGCGATATATAAATAATAATAATAACACACATTGTACAGTGCTGCGGAGTATGACGGCGATATATAAATAATAATAATAACACACATTGTACAGCGCTGCGGAGTATGACGGCGATATATAAATAATAATAACACATTGTACAGCGCTGCGGAGTATGACGGCGATATATAAATAATAATAATAACACACATTGTACAGCGCTGCGGAGTATGACGGCGATATATAAATAATAACACATTGTACAGCGCTGCGGAGTATGACGGCGATATATAAATAATAACACACATTGTACAGCGCTGCGGAGTATGACGGCGATATATAAATAATAATAACACATTGTACAGCGCTGCGGAGTATGACCGCGATATATAAATAATAATAACACACATTGTACAGCGCTGCGGAGTATGACGGCGATATATAAATAATAATAACACATTGTACAGCGCTGCGGAGTATGACGGCGATATATAAATAATAATAATAACACACATTGTACAGCGCTGCGGAGTATGACGGCGATATATAAATAATAATAACACACATTGTACAGCGCTGCGGAGTATGACGGCGATATATAAATAATAATAATAACACATTGTACAGCGCTGCGGAGTATGACGGCGATATATAAATAATAATAATAACACATTGTACAGCGCTGCGGAGTATGACGGCGATATATAAATAATAATAATAACACATTGTACAGCGCTGCGGAGTATGATGGCGATATATAAATAATAATAACACACATTGTACAGCGCTGCGGAGTATGACGGCGATATATAAATAATAATAATACACATTGTACAGCGCTGCGGAGTATGACGGCGATATATAAATAATAATAATAACACACATTGTACAGCGCTGCGGAGTATGACGGCGATATATAAATAATAATAATACACATTGTACAGCGCTGCGGAGTATGACGGCGATATATAAATAATAATAATAACACACATTGTACAGCGCTGCGGAGTATGACGGCGATATATAAATAATAACACACATTGTACAGCGCTGCGGAGTATGACGGCGATATATAAATAATAATAATAACACACATTGTACAGCGCTGCGGAGTATGACGGCGATATATAAATAATAATAACACACATTGTACAGCGCTGCGGAGTATGACGGCGATATATAAATAATAACACACATTGTACAGCGCTGCGGAGTATGACGGCGATATATAAATAATAATAATAACACACATTGTACAGCGCTGCGGAGTATGACGGCGATATATAAATAATAATAATAACACACATTGTACAGCGCTGCGGAGTATGACAGCGATATATAAATAATAATAACACACATTGTACAGCGCTGCGGAGTATGACGGCGATATATAAATAATAACACACATTGTACAGTGCTGCGGAGTATGACGGCGATATATAAATAATAACAACACATTGTACAGCGCTGCGGAGTATGACGGCGATATATAAATAATAATAACACATTGTACAGCGCTGCGGAGTATGACGGCGATATATAAATAATAATAACACACATTGTACAGCGCTGCGGAGTATGACGGCGATATATAAATAATAATAACACACATTGTACAGCGCTGCGGAGTATGGCGGCGATATATAAATAATAATAACACACATTGTACAGCGCTGCGGAGTATGACGGCGCTATATAAATAATAATAACACATTGTACAGCGCTGCGGAGTATGACGGTGATATATAAATAATAATAACACATTGTACAGCGCTGCGGAGTATGACGGCGATATATAAATAATGATAATAGCACACATTGTACAGCGCTGCGGAGTATGACGGCGATATATAAATAATAACACACATTGTACAGCGCTGCGGAGTATGACGGCGATATATAAATAATAATAATAACACACATTGTACAGCGCTGCGGAGTATGACGGCGATATATAAATAATAATAATAACACATTGTACAGTGCTGCGGAGTATGGCGGCGATATATAAATAATATTAATAACACATTGTACAGCGCTGCGGAGTATGACGGCGATATATAAATAATAATAATAACACACATTGTACAGCGCTGCGGAGTATGACGGCGATATATAAATAATAATAATAACACACATTGTACAGCGCTGCGGAGTATGACGGCGATATATAAATAATAATAATAACACATTGTACAGCGCTGCGGAGTATGACGGCGATATATAAATAATAATAACACACATTGTACAGCGCTGCGGAGTATGACGGCGATATATAAATAATAATAACACACATTGTACAGCGCTGCGGAGTATGACGGTGATATATAAATAATAATAACACATTGTACAGCGCTGCGGAGTATGACGGCGATATATAAATAATAATAACACACATTGTACAGCGCTGCGGAGTATGACGGCGATATATAAATAATAATAACACATTGTACAGCGCTGTGGAGTATGACGGCCATATATAAATAATAATAATAACACATTGTACAGCGCTGCGGAGTATGATGGCGATATATAAATAATAATAACACATTGTACAGCGCTGCGGAGTATGACGGCGATATATAAATAATAATAACACACATTGTACAGCGCTGCGGAGTATGATGGCGATATATAAATAATAATAACACACATTGTACAGCGCTGCGGAGTATGACGGCGATATATAAATAATAATAACACACATTGTACAGCGCTGCGGAGTATGATGGCGATATATAAATAATAATAACACACATTGTACAGCGCTGCGGAGTATGACGGCGATATATAAATAATAATAACACAGCTCAACCCCCCATACCCCCCCCCCCGGGGCGAGGGTAATACTGGTAATTACGTTCCTCATACCGGAGGCATTAAGCCGGCCCCGGGGGCAGGAAAGGGGCAGACAAGAACCCAACGATTCTCATCTGCCGGCAGATTCTGCCTCTAATGCCCCCGGCCCCCCGTAGGGAAGATCCGGTCTCTCTACATCATAACGAGACATCAGCCTGCAAGGGAAATGCCCCGGGACCCCCTGCAATCAGTAACGTTACACGGACCGGCCCACGAGAGACAAACAGCGGGGGGGGGGGCGGCAGGAGACGGACGAGACCCCCAGAGATCCGACACCCCCAGAGATCAACGTAAAGCGATCCGAAAACCCAGGAGCCACACGTCCCACTTCTCACCCCCCCCCAGCTCCGGCCCCGGGGAGAACGTCGGGGGTAATTCAGACGCATCACTCACCAGCGCCGTGTGTGTCCGCGCAGGAATACCCCACCCTGGGGCACGTGGACTTTACGCGTGGTGAATGAGCTCTGCGCATGCAGACCCCCAGAGAGCTGCGAGGAGCCCGACGCTGGGGCAGTTACTGGCGACAGACGGGTAAATAGAGCTGCACGGGAGCCGGTAACACGCAGAGCCGGTTCAGCCGCAGCTACGCTAACAAACACACCTCATCAAACAGAGCTCCTGCGCGAGCGACCGGCCCCGGGGGCCAAAGTGCCCTGAAACGGGCGAACATACAATGCCACGAAGAACTGCGCCCTGAACAGCGGTCTGCAGCTGCCCCGCGCATGCGCAGGCCGCATCCTTTCCACCGCGCGGGCCGGCCAGTAACGTGAGGGGGTCTCCAGGGACCCGCAGCGGACGCCGGCCACGGACCCCCCGCCGGCCATGGGCCCCCCGCCGGCCAGGGAGACTTTTATTCCTAAAGCATGGAGACGTTTAATGCCCCTTTTACCCCTCTGACATCAGCAGGTGGGGGAGGGGCGTCTCGTCTGCGGGAGGAATGATGTCATTTGCCAAAGATCTGCAAACAATGGAGCTCACCAGACGTCTCAGGTGTTATTGACAAAAGCGCAACGGCCAGCGAGGAACTGCCCCGGGGGGTTTATTTACCAACGCGAGGAACTGCCCCGGGGGTTTATTTACCAACGCGAGGAACTGCCCCGGGGGTTTATTTACCAACGCGAGGAACTGCCCCGGGAAACACCCTTTCCTGCCCAACATGTGTGACTATAAAGCCAGAACCTGAGCGGTAAATCAGCCATGCGGCTTTCCACTTACTGCCAGGGGGTAACTGGGGTCCCCTGGGGTGGGGGTAACTGGTGTGGGGTAGGTGGGGGTAACTGGGGTATCCCCCCCCCCTGTTATGATTCAACCACAAAACTCCCAGCGACTCACGTTTCTCGTCGTCTGCGTGGACCAGCGACGCGGCCCTCGACAGGACGTCCAGCGGGGTCTCCATGTCCGGACCCTGAAAAATACGAGCGAGTAACGTGTCAGCGGGGGGGCAGACGTGACATCGTAAAGACCCAGGCCAAGGTACCACGTCTGGAGATAGGGAGGGTACAAGCGGCGAGTCTGCACCACGCTGGGGCAAAATATAACAAAAAAGGACAAAATCCTCCTACAGCCCCCGCACGTCCCGCCGCACCTGCGCATGGGGGGCTCTGCGTTTGCCGCATGGAAGGCACCTGCGAGGCTGCATGAACCGGATGAGGCGGTGAGGAGCGGGGGGGGGGGTAATTGTCGGAGGGCAGATCCTCCAGAACAGGTATTTTTACAGGATTAACCAACGCAAACGCTCATTAACCCTTCCGTGCCCATATCCAGGAGACACAAACAGCCACGGGGCCACGCGAAGAGATCACCCCAGTGCATAGAGTCGCCTGCAGAGCGATACCGCGCATGACCACGTCACCAAAGGGGGTATTGCCCTCCGACAGCGCTCCGCGCGGGGGGGGGTATTGCCCTCTGACAGCGCTCCGTGCGGGGGGAGGGGGTATTGCCCTCCGACAGCGCTCCGCGCGGGGGGGGGGGTATTGCCCTCCGACAGCGCTCCGCGCGGGGGGAGGGGGTATTGCCCTTCGACAGCGCTCCGCGCGGGGGGAGGGGGTATTGCCCTCCGACAGCGCTCCGCGCGGGGGGAGGGGGTATTGCCCTCCGACAGCGCTCCGCAGGGGGGGTTATTGCCCTCCGACAGCGCTCCGCAGGGGGGGTTATTGCCCTCCGACAGCGCTCCACAGGGGGGGTTATTGCCCTCCGACAGCGCTCCGCAGGGGGGTTATTGCCCTCCGACAGCGCTCCGCAGGGGGGGGTTATTGCCCTCCGACAGCGCTCCGCAGGGGGGGTTATTGCCCTCCGACAGCGCTCCAAAAGGGGGGGGTTATTGCCCTCCGACAGCACTCCGAAGGGGGGGGTTATTGCCCTCCGACAGCACTCCGAAGGGGGGGGTTATTGCCCTCCGACAGCGCTCCACGCATGATCTATCTGCGTCTCAACACGCAGGAGAAACGTTACAGCCAGAGGCCAGAACCTCACACCGGAGAGGGTGGTAGATAAGTGGAACAGCCTCCCAGCAGAGGTGGTAGAGAGTAATACAGTGAGGGTATTAAACATGTACGGGATAGACATACGGCTCCTGTATCTAAGACGAGACCAACGACTGATTAAGGTTAACCGACTCGACGGCCGATCTGCCGGCAGGTTCCGTGCGCACCGTGCGGGGACAGCAGCGCAAGAAACAATCTGCGACCGAAAACCGTCAGGAGAATAACGGGGGCAAACAACACACGGGGAGGACACGGAACACCCAGGACACGGAACACGCAAATCTATTATTTATTATAGCGCCAGCACAGACCGTAGTGCTGCTGCAGCGGGCACCATGAACACGCGTGAGACGGGGGCCCCCAGGAGCTCACAATCTATTCAGTGAAAATAAATTGACAGTGCCTTTGGGAGCCGATTGGCGCGGGGGCAGTGGGGTATCCTGGGGTATGCGGGGGCACACGGGGCACCCCTAAGGCTGCCGTGTGGGGTCACCTTACCTGCCCCTGTAACCCCTGTCTTTTTAACTTCATTACAATGTGCCTCAAATACCCCCCCAGCCCCCCCCCCCCGTGCAGACGCCTTAGCAGAAGTACCCCACAGGAAAGCGACCCAACTAGATACACTTACCCCCGGTCAGGGCACTTTACCCCTCGGTCTCCGGTGCAGTAACTTTCTATCAAAATCCAGACCAGGAGAAGCAGGTGGAAGATGGGGGAGCAGCCGGTGACCGGCGGGGCAGTTCCGGCGGCCGGGGCAATAGACACTGCGAGCGGCGGGGCAGTTCCGGTGGCCGGGGCAGTTCACTCTAACTGCAGGAATGCTCGGAATGATACGATTCTCTTCCTGGCAGGTGGGGAGATCCCTATCCTCCTATTGGTGGAGGCCGATAAGAGGGCGGGGTCAGCGAGTATAATAGTGGGATGATGTCAGAGCATGAGCTGCAGGTACGGGGGGGGGGTGTAAAGGGGCAGAGAGAGGGGGGTGTAAAGGGGCAGAGAGGGGGGGGTAAAGGGGCAAAGGTGTATTAGAGAGGAATGGCTGGACGGCCGAGGGGCACTGGGAGGGGTAGAAGTAGAGGGCATTGGGGGTGAGAGGGGGTAGGAGGAGAGGGTATTGGGGGTGAGAGGGGGTAGTGGGGGTGAGAGGGGTCAGTATTGCTTATTTTCAGTTATAAAACGTCATAAACCGCAAGAAATTATTTTGCACCAAACCAGAAACATCCGGCGGCCAAAACGACAAAACCTGTGAGCGACGTCATCCGCCAGAAAGAAATCCTTCGGAAAATTCATTTATTAAGAAAGTTTAGTAAAAATTACAAAAATGGTAACGATATTATTATGACATCATCAAGAATTACTTGTTTTTCCAAAAAAAATTCTTTCCGAATATTAAGTCAGGTTTGGGGGACGGATGAGACGTGGAACGCGCCCCCTACGGAGCTCTGGTCCAGAACACGGACCCCCAGACACACCTGCCCCGGTTACCCCCTGATGGCCTCTGCCAGCCACATGGGCACCGGTTAGGGTTCTAAGTTACCGGCGAGTCGCGTTCGGGGCGATCCGGGTCCGAGACGGTTATTCGCGGCGAATGAAGGAACGTTAGAAGACGGCGGGCTTTGGACAGTGACGGATATTAACCATTCGTGGGAGGTGGGGGCGGAATAAAAATATTTAAAAAAAAAAACTACAGAAATTATTCCAAAAACACTAAACGCGTCTCTCTGCTCCGCCTGCAAATTAACCTTAAAAACCCCAGAAACGATAAACCCGGGCCACGCGAGGAAAGGACACGCAGCCGGTCACAATGTCACCAAATACCCCCTCCGACCGGCTGTTACCCCAACTTCCCTGCGACCCCCCCCGGGAAGCGCTCCACGCGGGAGAATCTGTGCAGCGCGTGGTCTGTGAGTCACGTCACAATCATCCCAGAGGAACAAACGCAGGGCCCGGCGCCCCAGGGGAGAAGGTTGGGCTCTCTATAAATAATCTGATCCGCGGCACCAAGGAGACAAACACCTAATAACAGGACCAGCGGCCGTTACTCAGAGGGGGGCTGGGGGTATAACGCCCGGGACCCCCACGTCGGGGGCGCAGCGCCAGCTTTACGGGGGATTATCTGCAAACGGGATAATCAGCCTCCACTTACAAAGGATTTACTTAACCCTGTGGGCGCCAGAGCAGAGCATGCTGGGACGGTGGAGGGGGAGTTAATTATTCAGATCGGGGCCACAATCTGCTCACAGCGGGACTGCCCCCCGTAACTCAGGACACTCCGCCGCTTGCTCGCCCATATTTGAACTTCAATAAGCGTCTCGGCGATAAAATATTACGGTCTAATTTGAAAACGCCTCGAGATCTCGCCGCCTCTCTCCACCTATCGGCATCAAACGCCATCGATCTCGCCTTCTAACCCCGAAACCCGGCCTGATCCCCCCAGCCTCACTCAACCCCCCCAGCACCGCAGACCCCCGACCCCCAGCCTCGCACCGTCGCCATCACGACTGCAAATCTCCCGTGGAAGGGAAATTCTTTTGATCTTTTTGGGTGATTTCTCTCTGGATTCTGTACGCAGTAATTACATTTTTCTATGAAATTGCCCCAATTACTCGCTAAGCAGGCAAGTTTGCGCAGAGCGCCGAGGAGAATGTGTCCCTGCAAGATCCGAGCCCCAACGCGCTCCGCATACAGCGCACCCCGCATACAGCGCACCCCGCATACAGCGCACCCCGCATACAGCGCACCCCGCGATGGGTACGGACCGGGCAGCTAGCGGGGCAATTAAAAATCCTCGCAGCCTGTAAGAAATTCCTGCAGATTAACCCCAGACTGTCCGAAGCTCCTCACGCAGTCCGGTTCCCTTCCTCTAAACTCCGCAGGAGTACGAGCAGCGAATACGAAGTACCCCAACGCGCTTCACCCGAGCAACCCCGCGCCCGCCGTAAACCGTAAAGAGAACGCAACCTCATCTCTCATTCATGGTCCGGGGGTCTGGACGGTTAGAGGAAAGGCTGGAGGGAGATTCGGGGGAGGGGGCATCCGGCCGGTTAGCGGAAAGGCTGGGGGGAGATTCGTGGTCCGGGGGTCCGGCCGGTTAAAAGAAAGGCTCGGGGGAAACGCCACATTTCATTCATTTATAATTCACATCATAAAAGGAAAAAAGTTTTCCATAAATAGAATAAAAAACGAGCTGCGATCCGCGGGGATTCTACGGCTTCTTCCTGCGCAGACTCCTCGCCATCTTGTACATTTTCTTAGAGGTGTAGGAAATGGTTTTCTTAAAGCCTAAAAGATAAAATATAGGCCAGAGGGTGAGCGGACGCCCTGCGCAGGTAACAAGAGAACAGACGCCGGGGCATTTAACTTTATTCTAAATTAAATATCCCATATTGCTTATTTGCATAAGGACTGTAAGCTGTGGAGCCGAGGCCAGTTTACCTAATGTGTCTGTCTGTCAGACCCTTTCTACGTGGGGACTGCAGGAAGCGCTGCGGGGATTCTTATCGTAATAATATGGAGCCAGAGGACTGGTGCTGCCGGTGATTCTGGCAGGACAGAGCGTGGATCACACGTCATGCGGCGGGAGAGTATCTGTACTCTCTACTTATATATGTGACTGCAACGCACAGACACGCCCACAGCGCCAGCTCAGCCCCTCCCACTAGCAGCTTACCGGCAGTCAGAATCCCTTTAGCGCTCTGAGACAGGCTGGATGTCTTTACAATGCTCTGAACGCCTGCGAAGAAGCAGAAAGCAAGATGTAACCGGCGAGACCACGCGGTATAATCAAAGACAGCCGCATGGGCCCCCCCGCTCACCCAGCGCCATAGGGACCCCCCCCCCCCGCTCACCCAGCTGCACGACACTCCCGCAGTCCGGATCATGCGCAACCTGCAGCAGCATCTCCTCCACGTCGCGGTTTTTCCCGGGAATGTCCACAAGATTCGTTATCCTCTGCTGTAAAGTCTTCGGCAAAGCCATCAACTGCAGGAACTGGCCCTCCGGACTCTTATCCACCTGACGCAAAGACAAGAACCGCCGCCGGGGTGAAGGAATCACCGCACGGTACCCAGCGCTGCGCTGGAGAGGCCACGTGAGCGAGCACTCACCTCCACGCGGCCCTGCGGTGCTTTGTACACGGCCTGCGGACACTCCGTCAGCATGTTACCGTACAGCTTCTGGAAATGGGGGACGTTCGGCCCGACGATGTTCATCACCTTCGCTTTATCTTCACCGATTATCATCCGGAAATCACCTAAAGAGAAACGCGAAGGGCGATGACATCAGGGGCTGCTTGTGACATCAATCGGGGGGTTCTGCTTACTATTAAAAATGGGAAGTGTGCGAGCATGGGAGGTGCGACATGCGTGCGACGCGCACGGACCGGAGTACGAGAGGCCAGCTATCTGCAGGTACAGCTCCTCCTCGGTGAAGCTCTCCGGCAGCATCAGGAAGGCAGCGGTTAGCGCGCTCTTCAGGTTGGCGTTGAGCGCCGCGCGCAGCGGCCCGTTCTCCTTCTGCATCAGGATTTTTACCTGAGACAAACAAAATACAAAAAAAAAAATAAGAAAAGCGGCAGGAAAAGGAAGGCCCCGCGGGTTGGCGATCGGCACCCAGACATTCCTACAGATGCCATGGAAACGGACGGGAATTTTACCCTCATACCCAGATCCACCCAAAGCGGCGACGGGAAGCGGCCGGGAGGAAGAACGTTCGGAAGCTTCTTGTTTAAAGTTAGATTTAGAAGCAGCCGCCAGAGCTCGGGATTCAGAACGCGGCAAAGGCTTCGGCAGGAGGACGGCTTGAGTCGGAGTTCCACTTCACGAGCGGGACCCAGAACAGTCTATGATGGGAGCGGCGGATCAGTCAAGCTGGTATTATCGATTGCACAGTGCAGACATAAACCACCACGGCCCGGGGGGCCATCACTATATATATATATATATATATATAGTATATATAGACATAGAGAGACGGGTCAGATCTGCGCGTTACCCGGCCATCCCGCGGTTAATCTGGTTGTACAGGATCCAGTACGATCTAATGTTATCGTCACGTCTATCCGTGTACACAGGAAGCAACATGTGTCACGGCCCCCGTGGACCGTCCCCACCCTGTTTACCGAGAAGAAGGATTTCTATACAGTTTGCGTAAGATAATGGTAGAAAAGATTTAGGTCAGAGACACCCTGAGGGAGACCTGCCCTCCGCACCAAAACAACGCACGCTTCTCTGAACCAGGCAGCCGAGTGAATCGCTCCGGGGGACCCGACATAAACAGAGCAACTTCTACGAAAAAAGCCCCCAATTCAATCAACCTTACTCCTCAGGAGGTGGTGGGCAGACTCTCAATAAACCAGCCACACTGGCAAACATGGCGGCCGGAGCGCATGCTGCGCCGCTCCTCATGCTGCATCCATGGAGGGGAGTTAAGTTGCAGTTTTTTTTAGGGCTCTTGTACACCACGCAGGGCAAATCGGTGATAATTATTGAATAAGCTCCGTGTAATAAATCCGGAATGGTTATTTAGGGGGTTGATGCTCTCTAGTGGCAGAGAATGGGAATGACATGTCGGCTGAGATTTGCCAGAATAGAGAGTGCGAGTAAAGATTTGTCTAAGTGGAACGGCACCTTTAAACCTGACATTATACCAAAAATCTAACGGGATCAACAGAGGCGTCAGAGACAAAAATCTCTATCACGGTACCGGTCAGAGAGGGGACTCGAGAAAGCATCGGCAGCTGCGATGGACGCTGTCAGAGAGATGAAAGACCGGCTGCGCCTGCGCCGCCGCCCCGATCTTTTATACGAGGCAGTCGTGTCACCGGTCCGTGGCAGATTATGGACAATGTCTTCATGACATCACAGCATTTCTATGGACGGGAACTACGGGTAATAGGTTCCTACGGCTGGAAAACCTTCCTACGAGGTCAGCGCGGGGCAGAGCCCGGAGGTTTATGAAAGATTATTAAACGGGACAGGCTCCCCGTACGGGAAGTCAGATTCATCTTTTATATTTACCGGTTTATGTAAACGCCCCGCGATGTACAATGTCTTCCAATGGAGCAAATCTTCAACCAACGTATCTGTGCTGACGACGCCGTACTTTATCACCTGGAAAGATAAAATCATAAGGCAAAAGTCCTCAGAGAAACGACCGCAGGGCACTAAGTATCCGGGGAACGCGGCAACAGGGATACCCAGAGTAACACTGGAAGGTGTGGAGCGATAACACGGAGGAGAGGGCACGGCTTGGCCTGGTGGACGTGGGTATTGATGCAGCAGAGAATGGCATTTGTCTGAATAGATGGGCATCAGGCATTCCCTCTACCCCAACATTTCACATGTCCTGTGTGGGGGTGTGGCAAGGAGTGTTGTCAGTCCAAGAGTGGGTGGGGTCAGCGGGGCCTCTACCTGGGACAGCGTCTGAAAATCGGGACTGTTTGGAGATATGACTGTTCTGAACATAAGACACTGACCAGGCAGGTTGAGCAAACCATTCCTTCAGCCAGGCGCTCACCTTCCCGTCGCACGGCACCATGGTGTTATAATACACCCCGGCTCCATAGTCGTTCTGTACACTCGTGATGTTTTTGGGTCCCAGAAACCTCAGGAACGAGTAATGTGCCGGGTTCTGCTTTACGTTCATCGAGTGCCACATAACGGGGTCATCGACGGCAAACACAAAGTCCAGCATATTGTTCTAGAGAGGAATAAAACCCGGATGATGGATGCGTGGAGCAGGAGCCGGCCACCCCTCACCTGAAATGAAGCCACCCCCCCTGACCCGCGGAGCTTGAGCCCAACCGCCATTAACCCGTCTTACCCCAACGCTGCCGTGAGCCGTGCCCGACTGCCTGAACACCCCCGACCCGTAGGCGAAGGCCAGGCTGATGTCCTGGGGGAAGTAGGTGAGGATTCTCCTGAACTGGTAGCCGGTGCTCTGGATTGCCTGTATAGCCATGGCTGCTCATACCCTGCGAAGGGGCAAGAACGGCATGCACAATACTAGCCCTACAACATGCGCGGCACGGGCATTTCCGGACAAGAGCTACACACAGACCCACAGTAACTGCTACAAAACACAAGTCATCCTCTCAATGTACTGTAATGCGTGTGTAATGTATATATACGACACACAGCCCAGGATATACACACAGTATTCTATAGGGTTATACACACACAGTATTCTATAGGGTGACACACAGCCCAGGATATACGCACAGTATTCTATAGGGTTATACACACAGCCCAGGATATACACACAGTATTCTATAGGGTGACACACAGCCCAGGATATACGCACAGTATTCTATAGGGTTATACACACAGCCCAGGATATACACACAGTATTCTATAGGGTCATACACACACAGTATTCTATAGGGTCATACACACACAGTATTCTATAGGGTGACACACAGCCCAGGATATACACACAGTATTCTATAGGGTTATACACACAGCCCAGGATATACGCACAGTATTCTATAGGGTTATACACACACAGTATTCTATAGGGTTATACACACAGCACAGGATATACGCACAGTATTCTATAGGGTCATACACACACAGTATTCTATAGGGTGACACACAGCCCAGGATATACACACAGTATTCTATAGGGTCATACACACAGTATTCTATAGGGTTATACACACAGCACAGGATATACGCACAGTATTCTATAGGGTTTTACACACAGCACAGGATATACGCACAGTATTCCCTGTGACAGCCAATTCGCTGCTGCACACGTGCACATCACTTCCGGAATCCGGATTGCTCTGGGATCTGTAATTGGCGAGTTCTAAGGACTCTTCTGATTGGCTGTCAGTAGCCCCTGTTTGATGGGCTCGCAGTTACAGGGCGGGGTGTTGTGTTATTGACCAGCCCGCCCTGTTATTATTGCTGGGTGATGATTGATCGGTTAAATATATTACAACCACTGCAACTCCCACCATTCTGTGCCAAATAATTAACAGGCCAGCTGCTCCTCCTGAGACACTCGCTCCGGTTATTAAGGCTGCGTTGCAGAATATTGTGGCGATTCCATTAAAAGAGATGATGCCGAGACCTGCCAGCAGGGGGAGATACAGCGCAGCCACGGGACAGACAGACATACATACAGCGCAGATAGACAGACACACAGACATACTGCACACACAGACACACAGACATACATACAGCGCAGATAGACAGACACACAGACATACTGCACACACAGACAGACAGACATACTGCACACACACACAGACAGACATACTGCACACACAGACAGACAGACATACTGCACAGACACAATGTACATACAGCGCAGATAGACAGACACACTGACACAATGTACATACAGACAGACATACTGCACAGACACAATGTACATACAGCGCAGATAGACAGACACACAGACATACTGCACAGACACACAGACAGACATACTGCACAGACACAATGCACATACAGCGCAGATAGACAGACTGCACAGATCGACAGACACACTGACACAATGTACATACAGACAGACATACTGCACAGACACAATGTACATACAGCGCAGATAGACAGACAGACATACTGCACACACAGACATACTGCACAGATAGATAGACACACTGACACAATGTACATACAGACAGACATACTGCACAGACACAATGTACATACAGCGCAGATAGATAGACAGACATACTGCACACACAGACAGACATACTGCACAGACACAATGCACATACAGCGCAGATAGACAGACAGACATACTGCACACACAGACATACTGCACAGACACAATGCACATACAGCGCAGATAGACAGACAGACAGACATACTGCACACACAGACATACTGCACAGACACAATGCACATACAGCGCAGATAGACAGACAGACATACTGCACACACAGACATACTGCACAGATAGATAGACACACTGACACAATGTACATACAGACAGACATACTGCACAGACACAATGTACATACAGCGCAGATAGATAGACAGACATACTGCACACACAGACAGACAGACATACTGCACAGACACAATGCACATACAGCGCAGATAGACAGACAGACAGACATACTGCACACACAGACATACTGCACAGACACAATGTACATACAGCGCAGATAGACAGACTGCGCAGACAGACAGACAGACATACTGCACAGACACAATGTACATACAGCGCAGATAGATAGACAGACATACTGCACACACAGACAGACAGACATACTGCACAGACACAATGCACATACAGCGCAGATAGACAGACAGACAGACATACTGCACACACAGACATACTGCACAGACACAATGCACATATAGCGCAGATAGACAGACAGACAGACATACTGCACACACAGACATACTGCACAGACACAATGCACATATAGCGCAGATAGACAGACTGCGCAGACAGACAGACATACTGCACACACAGACATACTGCACAGATAGACAGACACACTGACACAATGTACATACAGTGCAGATAGACACATTGCACAGACAGACAGACTGTACAGACAGACAGGTTTTATAGATAACCGCGGCCAGCGGCGGAGGTGGAAGGGGCCGGCTGGCTTAACTACACAGGGCAACACTAGACCCGGCTGAAGGACATTTCAATATGTTGTGTGCGTGTTCCTGTGTGCATGTTAGTAAAAGTCTGTGGCAGTGTATGGTGTTAGTGTGTGTGTCAGTGTATAGTGTGAGTATAGTGTGAGTGTGTGTCAGTGTATGGTGTTAGTGTGTGTGTCAGTGTATTGTGTTAGTGTGAGTGTGTGTCAGTGTATTGTGTTAGTGTGTGTCAGTGTATTGTGTTAGTGTGAGTGTGTGTCAGTGTATTGTGTTAGTGTGAGTGTGTGTCAGTGTATTGTGTTAGTGTGTGTGTCAGTGTATAGTGTGAGTATAGTGTGAGTGTGTGTCAGTGTATTGTGTTAGTGTGTGTGTCAGTGTATAGTGTGAGTGTGTGTCAGTGTATGGTGTTAGTGTGTGTGTCAGTGTATGGTGTTAGTGTGAGTGTGTGTCAGTGTATTGTGTTAGTGTGAGTGTGTGTCAGTGTATTGTGTTAGTGTGTGTCAGTGTATAGTGTGAGTATAGTGTGAGTGTGTGTCAGTGTATGGTGTTAGTGTGTGTGTCAGTGTATTGTGTTAGTGTGAGTGTGTGTCAGTATATTGTGTTAGTGTGAGTGTGTGTCAGTGTATTGTGTTAGTGTGAGTGTGTGTCAGTGTATTGTGTTAGTGTGTGTGTCAGTGTATAGTGTGAGTATAGTGTGAGTGTGTGTCAGTGTATGGTGTTAGTGTGTGTGTCAGTGTATGGTGTTAGTGTGAGTGTGTGTCAGTGTATTGTGTTAGTGTGTGTCAGTGTATTGTGTTAGTGTGTGTGTCAGTGTATAGTGTGAGTATAGTGTGAGTGTGTGTCAGTGTATGGTGTTAGTGTGTGTGTCAGTGTATGGTGTTAGTGTGAGTGTGTGTCAGTGTATTGTGTTAGTGTGAGTGTGTGTCAGTGTATTGTGTTAGTGTGTGTGTCAGTGTATAGTGTGAGTATAGTGTGAGTGTGTGTCAGTGTATGGTGTTAGTGTGTGTGTCAGTGTATTGTGTTAGTGTGAGTGTGTGTCAGTATATTGTGTTAGTGTGAGTGTGTGTCAGTGTATTGTGTTAGTGTGTGTGTCAGTGTATAGTGTGAGTATAGTGTGAGTGTGTGTCAGTGTATGGTGTTAGTGTGTGTGTCAGTGTATTGTGTTAGTGTGAGTGTGTGTCAGTATATTGTGTTAGTGTGAGTGTGTGTCAGTGTATTGTGTTAGTGTGAGTGTGTGTCAGTGTATTGTGTTAGTGTGTGTGTCAGTGTATAGTGTGAGTATAGTGTGAGTGTGTGTCAGTGTATGGTGTTAGTGTGTGTGTCAGTGTATTGTGTTAGTGTGAGTGTGTGTCAGTATATTGTGTTAGTGTGAGTGTGTGTCAGTGTATTGTATTAGTGTGTTCCAAAGAAACTTTGCACCCAGGTGCCAGTAGCCCTACGCACACCCCTGTTCTACAGAAAACAATTTGAACTCTGAGTTATCTGCCCCAGTTGTTTGAGTTATCTGCCCCGGCGGCTTTGTATCGAAGGCAGACGATGATGTATTGCGGGGTAAAGCCTCTAAAAGCCCCCTGGGCTGCTGCCGCCTCCGTTACCCGCCCGGCAGCGTTTACGGGCCGTTGGGTCACTTTATGTGTCGTCTCGGCAGAGCAGTAAAGGGATTGGCGGCCGCACTCCGCGCTGGCGTGGAAGTTGTGCCCTTTTTGCGGGTTTTCCATGGACAGGGAGGCATCGCCCGCCGGCAGCTTCTTGACGCCATTAACGCCTCTTGGCTCATTAACTTAAATTAAATGGGAACGGGAATACCCCAACCGGAGGCTGTTGGCGTTTAGCGGCAGAGGCTGTGTAATGAAGCCGACCGGGGATATTATGTAACCAGCGGCTTCCGAGTACGAGGGTGGGTAGTGCGGTTACCATGGAAACTTACAAATCTGACAGTCAACGTCCCTGGTGGGTAAATCATGAGCCTGTTTTTCCTATTGTGCTGTCTTATAGCAGGACTGAGGATCCATCCGTGGAGTAATGAAGGCGATAATGATAAAGGTTTAGTCTGTTTCCGAGAATCGCACTTTTATTTATGAAATTCGTGGGATTCGCTGAGCCGGGACAGACATTATGACAGAAATCTGCGAGAGAGTGAGTGAGTGTCTGGCAGTAGAGAGAGTGAGTGTCTGGCAGTAGAGAGAGAGAGTGAGTGTCTGGCAGTAGAGAGAGTGAGTGAGTGTCTGGCAGTAGAGAGAGTGAGTGAGTGTCTGGCAGTAGAGAGAGTGAGTGAGTGTCTGGCAGTAGAGAGAGAGAGTGAGTGTCTGGCAGTAGAGAGAGTGAGTGAGTGTCTGGCAGTAGAGAGAGAGAGTGAGTGTCTGGCAGTAGAGAGAGTGAGTGAGTGTCTGGCAGTAGAGAGAGAGAGTGAGTGTCTGGCAGTAGAGAGAGTGAGTGAGTGTCTGGCAGTAGAGAGAGTGAGTGAGTGTCTGGCAGTAGAGAGAGCGTGTGAGCATACGGTGTTAGAATTAGCGTGTGTTACTGTATGACATTAGAGTGTGCGTGTGTTAGTATATGGTGTTAGCGCATGTGCTTGAGTGTATGCAGCTGGTGTTAGAGAAATACACTGCGGCCGTTTACCGATCAATACCTGCTAAGCGGCTGCCAGCCCAGGGAGCGAGCCTCCAGCAGCCGTCCGCCAGAGACCGCACTGGGTTAAAGGAGTAGTACAGACATTGAAAGGACGCAAACAGTAATAACAATCGCAGCGGCGTCACCCATCTCCGTACGTAAATAGTAGCGTACTGACGATGGACTCCTCTTCCTCCCCAGCCTTCAATCACCTCAGGACTCGGTGCAGGAACTCTGGGGGTGAAAGCCATTTATTACAGAAATTCTTTCAGCCGGCTCCGCAGCGCATGCACGGAGGACTCTCCTGGGGGCAGTTAGCTAATTTGCAGCTTGGCCTGTATCAGAGCCGTGCCGGGCAGAGCTGGCACAGACGCCGTATGTAAGCACTCATCTGCCAATGTTTGTTTTGCCCCGCTGTCCCCGGGGCAGATGGCGCTGATAATTCTTATTACTAATACATTTGTACATATTGCGGGATTCAGCGAAACGCGTCAGAGGCAGCCGGTGCATGAAGGAAGGTGAAACACCTCCAGCTATTCAGGGATAAAGTTATTTGGGGGCATATAGTGCAGTAGTCGGCCCTGGGCATTCACCAGCCTGTCCAACTTGCCCAATATCTGAAACCCCCCACTCCATTACGTCTGACTCATCGGGGCGATCCGCACTGCTCCTACTACTAATTCAGAACCAAACTGCCCCCCCGTCATGAGATTTGAAATGTATATATATATATATATATATATATATATATATATATATATATACGGTATATGAGATATATATATATGAGATGTGAAATATATATATATATATGAGATGTGATATATATATATATGAGATGATGTGAGATATATATATGAGATGTGATATATATATGAGATGTGAGATATATATATATATGAGATGTGAGATATATATATATGAGATGATGTGAGATATATATATGAGATGTGATATATATATGAGATGTGAGATATATATATATATATATGAGATGTGATATATATATGAGATGTGAGATATATATATATATATATGAGATGTGATATATATATGAGATGTGAGATATATATATATGAGATGTGATATATATATGAGATGTGAGATATATATATATATATATGAGATGTGATATATATATGAGATGTGAGATATATATATATATGAGATGTGAGATATATATGAGATGTGAGATATATATATATATATGAGATGTGATATATATATGAGATGTGAGATATATATATATATATGAGATGTGATATATATATGAGATGTGAGATATATATATATAAGATGTGATATATATATATGAGACGTGAGATATATATATATATATATGAGATGTGAGATATATATATATAGGTTTACAGCACCTCGCCTGTTGCGTTACCCAGATTTCCAGCGGCTTTCATGCTCTACGGAGATCACAGGCTCAGGTTCTAGAATTTTCCTTTCTCCGGCTGGCGTTTTTGAAGTTTGGCGTCGTTTGGCCGCCGTCCGTCTCGCTGAATGATCCCTCTCGCCCCAGCGACCCCACTTTCAGGTTTTCACAGAAACTACACAGAAGCTTCAGCTGAACATCCTGCACCCGCGAGACGCGACGGGCGGCGGACAGAAGCAGCCGAACATCACAGGCACAAAATCTCATTAGAGTGAACCAGACGCGGGTATCGGGGCTATTAGCAGAGAGATCATTGAATTGGAATCCTGGTAGCTGCTCCGAATGAGAATGTTCTGGTCCCGCCGGAGATCGGAGCCGCGGGAATTTAATTACATATTTTATTAAAAATATCAAAACCACCAAACCAAACCAAACTGCCACGCGGACGCTCTGTTTATTAGGCCGCATCAAGCGCTTCACTCATCTTCAATTATTAATGTGGTAACCGCTGGCTCCTCTCGTATTGGGGTACCTGCTGGCTCCTCTCGTATTGGGGTACCTGCTGGCTCCTCTCGTATTGGGGTATCCGCTTCCCATCGTATTGGGGTACCTGCTGGCTCCTCTCGTATTGGGGTACTTGCTGGATCCTCTCGTATTGGGGTACCTGCTGGCTCCTCTCGTATTGGGGTATCCGCTTCCCATCGTATTGGGGTACCTGCTGGCTCCTCTCGTATTGGGGTACTTGCTGGATCCTCTCGTATTGGGGTACCTGCTGGCTCCTCTCGTATTGGGGTACCTGCTGGCTCCTCTCGTATTGGGGTACCTGCTGGCTCCTCTCGTATTGGGGTACCCGCTTCCCATCGTATTGGGGTACCTGCTGGCTCCTCTCGTATTGGGGTACTTGCTGGATCCTCTCGTATTGGGGTACCCGCTGGCTCCTCTCGTATTGGGGTACCCGCTTCCCATCGTATTGGGGTACCCTGCTCCCCATCACCCCGGACGCTCTTGGTTCAGCTCCGTGCAGTCTCTTCGGTTCCCGTGGATGTCAGATCATTAGCTCGGTCCTGCTGTGATTACCCCGGTTCCTGGCGCACGCTGCCCTCTCACATAATAATAATAAATAAATAATAATAATAATTAATAATAATAAATAAATAATAATAATAAATAATAATAATTAATAAATAATAATAATAATTAATAATAATAAATAAATAATAATAATAATAAATAATAATAATTAATAAATAATAATAATGACTTTGATGGCGCTCCGGATCCTAACCGTTTTCTGCCGTTCCACTAATGGGAATGATAACTTATTCCATATTATCTGGAATACTCATAACCTGCTTGCACACAGGTGAAATGACCAAAGAGAGTAATCTGTATGAATGGAGGTACCTGGGGCCAGTGGGAAGCCCCGGAGCCTGCATATAAATCAGAGATTGTGGGGTATCCTCTCCTGCGCGGCCCCCAGCTCCCTGCACCCCCGTCACTGTTGGGGCTCTCAATCTGCTCTCTGAATATTTAAGTCTTGTTGCCATAGCAGCCAATGGAATCTTACTGCTGATTGCAGAATCCTGTTGGTTGCTATGGTGATGAGACCACTTTCAGACACCTTTATATCAGATCCTTTATCATCGATGGATTGCAAGCTCCTATGGTCAGAGCCCAGTCCGTGCCAGCCAATGGTTGATCGCAGAGCCACTCGGTGCGAAGTGTCAGAGATCGCCGACCGGTAGATCCTTCATTCATTCACATTCATTCACATATTTAACCCTTCAAAAGCCAGAAGGGTCAATGGCAGAGTCCGGGGCCACCGTGGGATCTGATGACGGGGAGGAGACACACTCCAGATCCCTGCAAGGAGCGTTAATAAGATCTACGGGAGGGGTACCACTAATCAGAGCCCCCCGGTACCACGGAAAACATCCCGTACCACTAATCAGAGACCCCGGTACCACGGAAAACATCCCGTACCACTAATCAGAGACCCCCGGTACCATGGAAAACATCCCGTACCGTTAATCAGAGACCCCGGTACCACGGAAAACATCCCGTACCACTAATCAGAGACCCCGGTACCACGGAAAACATCCCGTACCACTAATCAGAGACCCCGGTACCACGGAAAACATCCCGTACCACTAATCAGAGACCCCCGGTACCATGGAAAACATCCCGTACCGTTAATCAGAGCCCCCGGTACCACGGAAAACATCCCATACCACTAATCAGAGACCCCCGGTACCACGGAAAACATCCGGTACCGCTAATCAGAGCCCCCGGTACCACGGAAAACATCCGGTATCCCTAATCAGAGCCGCCGGTACCACGGAAAACATCCGGTATCCCTAATCAGAGCCCTCGGTACCACGGAAAACATCTGGTACCACGGAAAACATCCGGTACCACCAATCAGATATTCAGGTATGAAAGGAGGGCGATGTTTGTCTGGCTGGGCGAAGTGAGAGTTGTTGTTGGCGAGATGGCTTTTGGAAGTAACGCTGTTACTCGTTACCCCCCCATTCCCACGGTATCTGCGTGGGGCCCATTAGCGGCTCTCACGGGGCCCGGCACATCCTGCCCCGTCTGTCACACAGAAGCCACTGAAGCCACCACGTGTTGGTAAACATCCGTTTTAATTAATGAAGTCTCTGCCCTCGCAAGGTCAGCGCTGACTGCTGGCGGTTAATTCATGCGAGACTCCGGACGAGTAATTTGTGGCCAAACCGGAAACCTGCATGAAACGTAAAGTTTTGGCGGCACGGCCCGCGGGGGGATCGGCGGATTTATCACCGGACCCCAAATCCCGCCGTTCTTTTTAGCTTTTATGTAGATAATGAGCGCCACAGGAGCATCAGCCGATTAGCAGTAATGTACAGAAAAGTCACGGGGTAAATATAACCCTCCGAACACCTCACCCACGCACAAAAAACCTCTGCCGCCACGTATACGCTATATGTAAATATTACACGCCGCGGCCGGCGTCACACGGATTATTTAAAGAGGCAGATAGGAGGGAAATTAGCAGCATTCACAATCACAGATTATAGAATTATACAGAAACAATATCCCCTATATATACAGAACACCCCCTATACACACAGAGCAACCCCTATACACACAGAACACCCCTATATATACACAGGACACCCCCTATACATACAGAACACCCCTATACACACAGAGCAACCCCTATACACACAGAACACCCCTATATATACACAGGACACCCCCTATACATACAGAACACCCCTATACACACAGAACACCCCCTATACACACAGAACACCCCCTATACACACAGAACACCCCTATACACACAGAACACCCCTATACACACAGAACACCCCCTATACACACAGAACACCCCCTATACACACAGATCACCCCTATATATACAGGGCACCCCTATATACACAGGACACCCCCTATACATACAGAACACCCCTATATATACACAGAACACCCCCTATACACACAGAACACCCCCTATACACACAGAACACCCCTATATATACACAGGACACCCATATACATACAGAACACCCCTATACACACAGAACACCCCCTATACACACAGATCACCCCTATATATATACAGGGCACCCCTATACACACAGAACACCCCTATACACAAAGAACACCCCCTATACACACAGAACACCCCCTATACATACAGAACACCCCTATACACACAGAACACCCCTATACACACAGAACACTCCCTATACACACAGAACACCCCCTATACACACAGATCACCCCTATATATACAGGGCACCCCTATACACACAGAACACCCCTATACACACAGAACACCCCTATACACACAGATCACCCCTATACACACAGATCACCCCTATATATACACAGGACACCCCCTATACATACAGAACACCCCTTATGCACCCATATACAGAGCGAGTACCCCTATACAGGTACAGCAATCCTTTCCATACGTCCCCCGGGTAGATTCTAGGGCCGAGGCGGGGAAAGGGCGTGTCCCGATTGCGGCAGCAGCTCCTCCTCCCCGGCCCCGCCCCCCGAGCAGCCGCAGGGTCCCCTCAGTCTGTGACAGGGAGAGCAGGAACCGGGATCGAGCGGCGGGGCCCCGAGAACCTGCACCCAGGAGCCCTCTGACCCTCACAATCTGCCCCACACCCCGTATCCCCCGCCCCAGCATCCACCTCATCCCCAGTATCCGCCCCGTCCTCAGCATCCGCCTCATCCCCAGTATCTGCCCCGTCCTCATCTTCTGCATCATCGCCTGCTTCTTCCCCATCCCCGGTACCCCCCCCATCCAGTATCTGCCCCCCCCCCGCCCCGAGCATCTGCCCCATCTTCTGCATCCATCTCATCCGCCGTAACCCCCGCACCCCCCGTGCTGCAGCGCCCGCATCTGCCCCAGGATGAATTACCTTCGGCGCCGCCTGTCGGACAGCAGTTTTATCTCCAATCTGCCCCCGGGGTACATGAGCGACCTACAGAGACCCGACCCGACCCCGCAGAGCTCCGGCCCCGGGGGGTTCTTCAGCTCCTTCAGTAACGCGGTGAAACAGACGGCAGCATCCGCGGGGCTAACGGCACCGACCGCACCGGCTGGGGAGAGCGGAGAGCGCCGCCTGCTGGTCATAGATCTGCCCCACAACGACTGGTAAGGGGGGGCAACTGCAGGTCTACTGGGTGGGATCCATTACTGGTCGGGATGTACTGGGAATGCTGCAGGGGGTTCTGGGGATGTTGGGTGGGATATACAGGGCGCCGCGTGTCACCTGTACACTCTATATACAGAGCGCCGCGTGTCACGTTAACCTGTACACTCTATATACAGAGCGCCGCGTGTCACGTTAACCTGTACACTCTATATACAGAGCGCCACGTGTCACGTTAACCTGTACACTCTATATACAGAGCCCTGCGTGTCACGTTAACCTGTACACTCTATATACAGAGCCCTGCGTGTCACGTTAACCTGTACACTCTATATACAGAGCGCGGCGTGTCACGTTAACCTGTACACTCTATATACAGAGCGCCGCGTGTCACGTTAACCTGTACACTCTATATACAGAGCCCCGCGTGTCACGTTAACCTGTACACTCTATATACAGAGCGCGGCGTGTCACGTTAACCTGTACACTCTATATACAGAGCGCGGCGTGTCACGTTAACCTGTACACTCTATATACAGAGCGCGGCGTGTCACGTTAACCTGTACACTCTATATACAGAGCGCCACGTGTCACGTTAACCTGTACACTCTATATACAGAGCGCCGCGTGTCACCTGTACACTCTATATACAGAGCGCCGCGTGTCACGTTAACCTGTACACTCTATATACAGAGCGCCGCGTGTCACGTTAACCTGTACACTCTATATACAGAGCGCCGCGTGTCACCTGTACACTCTATATACAGAGCGCCGCGTGTCACGTTAACCTGTACACTCTATATACAGAGCGCCGCGTGTCACGTTAACCTGTACACTCTATATACAGAGTGCGGCGTGTCACGTTAACCTGTACACTCTATATACAGAGCGCGGCGTGTCACGTGTCACCTGTACACTCTATATACAGAGCGCGGCGTGTCACGTTAACCTGTACACTCTATATACAGAGTGCGGCGTGTCACGTTAACCTGTACACTCTATATACAGAGCACGGCGTGTCACGTTAACCTGTACACTCTATATACAGAGCCCCGCGTGTCACGTTAACCTTTACACTCTATATACAGAGCGCAGTGTGTGTCGTTAACCTGTACACTCTATATACAGAGCACGGCATGTCACCTGTACACTCTATATACAGAGCGCGGCGTGTCACGTTAACCTGTACACTCTATATACAGAGCGCAGTGTGTGTCGTTAACCTGTACACTCTATATACAGAGCGCGGCGTGTCACGTTAACCTGTACACTCTATATACAGAGCACGGCGTGTCACGTTAACCTGTACACTCTATATACAGAGCGTGGCGTGTCACGTTAACCTGTACACTCTATATACAGAGCGCAGTGTGTGTCGTTAACCTGTACACTCTATATACAGAGCGCGGCGTGTCACGTTAACCTGTACACTCTATGTACAGAGCGCCGCGTGTCACGTTAACCTGTACACTCTATGTACAGAGCGCCGCGTGTCACGTTAACCTGTACACTCTATATACAGAGCGCCGCGTGTCACGTTAACCTGTACATTCTATATACAGAGCGCAGCGTGTCACGTTAACCTGTATACTCTATATACAGAGCGCAGCGTGTCACGTTAACCTGTACACTCTATATACAGAGTGCGGTGTGTCACGTTAACCTGTACACTCTATATACAGAGTGCGGTGTGTCACGTTAACCTGTACACTCTATATACAGAGCGCGGCGTGTCACATTAACCTGTACACTCTATATACAGAGCGCGGCGTGTCACGTTAACCTGTATACTCTATATACAGAGCGCCACGTGTCACGTTAACCTGTACACTCTATATACAGAGCGCGGCGTGTCACATTAACCTGTACACTCTATATACAGAGTGCGGTGTGTCACGTTAACCTGTATACTCTATATACAGAGCGCCACGTGTCACGTTAACCTGTATACTCTATATACAGAGCCCCGGTGGTGATGGGGCATCGGCCACAGAATCTGCCACGCCTGGCGTTCCACCAATCGATGCTAATTAACCCCCCCGGGGGCCGAAGAGTTTTTGTCTCCCCTGTGATTTACCAACCAATCGGGATCTAAATGTATCGGAATTCCCGGGAATCTAGAAATCAAAGGTCTAGAACCTCTAGAAAAGTCTCAGTGAACCTCAGTAAGTTCCTTGCAGATACGGCAGAGAATTCCTCATGTGAGGTTCTGGTACCGTGTCACATGTACGAGTCGTGTCACGTGTACGAGTCGTGTCACGTGTACGAGTCGTGTGCCGTGCTTTATGGCAGCGTGGTGATCGGATGATCTCCTTTGTTATTTGGGGTATATGGGACCCGCTGGTTGCTCTCGGGGGTTATTCTCCCAGTCTGTTTCTTTGTTTCTGGTATTGTTTATTATTATTATTATTATTATATATTATTATTATTATATATTATTATTATTATATATATTATTATACATTATTATTATTATTATATATTATTATTATTATTATATATTATTATTATTATTATTATTATTATGCCCGCGGGGGTAAATATATCCGGGGTTCTGGAGCTCGTCGCCCCGTTGGTAATATTTGCCGTGTGAGAGGTGCCGGGGGTTCTGGTTTGGCGCGTGTCTCCGGCGCGTGGATCAGCGGGTTTCAGGGAGATGCCGTCAAATATTTATACGCAGCTTTCAAGATGTCTGTCTGCATCCAGGTTTCGGCTCCGTGGGGCATCTCCGCGCTGAATAATTTAACCCGTGGTATTAGGAGGAGGACGCCGCAGATTGTCCTCTATTATCCGAGTGTTTCCCCCGCTTATTAACGATTACCGAGTCCGGATACAGCGAGCGCCACGTGAAGGGTTAACAGGCTTCCTTTAGCTTTATGATCAGAGATACACTATATGGCCAAAAGTATTGGGACGCCTGACCATTCCAACAACAAGGACTTTGATGACATCACATTCTAAATACAGAGACATTAATATGAAGTCATAATGGCTTCCGCTCTTCTGGGAAGGTTTGTTTGTCAGGTCAGGCGCTGATGTTGGAAGAGACGTCCGTCTCGCAATCTCCATTCCAGTTCATCTCGATGGAGTTGAGGTTGGGGCTCCGTGAAGCCGGCCAGGTTCTTCCATCCCAGACTCTTCCAGCCGTGTCTTTATGGAGCTCACTTTGTGCGCGGGCCCCGTCACGCTGGGATAGAAAAGAGTTTCCCCCCAAACTGTCCCCACAAAGCTGGAAGATGGGCATCGTCCAAAATGTCTTGGGATGCCCCCTTCTTACAACGAGGATCAGGAATAAGACGCAGGAGCCGCGGCCGGTAAATGTAATCCTCACAGGCGGAACGTTCCGGCGAGATACAAAGTATTCTTTATTCCCTCATCAGATGGATGAATAGAACCCGAGGAACCCGGTTAGGAAGCGCATCATCCCTCCGTTTCTTCCAGAGGAAGCGGATTAAAGGAGTCGTTTCCGAGGGTCTCAGCTCCGAGCGCCGGGAGCGTCCTGCGATTTCTCGCGCCGCCGCCAACGTTTCTACAGAATAAGTGAAAAGGATCCTTTATCTAAAATAATCTTCGTGTAACTGCCCATCAGACACTTTCTAGAAATGGGGTCATCGGGGCTGGAACTGCCTCGTCGCAGCACTCTGAGGTGGTCTTCTGGAGGAAGAGGGGGTCTGACCTCCATCACTGCATTAAAGCCTGCGCTCTTGTGGAGGTCCCATGGAGCTCCAGACCCCCATTCCATTATTTGATATGACTAGGCCAGGGATCATGCCCCCTGTAACGCGGCCCCCAAGCAGCTCCCCGGTTTAGCCCCTTGGACAGGCTGCCCTCGATCCTACGTCCACATGAATAATATTTTACATACAGCCTCCGTTTCCTTCCCTTCCCCCGTTTTTGTTGTAGTTATATATAAAAAACCCAATGTAAATAATTATCGATCTGAAATAAGATCGTGGACACGATGTATCGGAAGATGATGAATGATTTGCACCCATAGGGGGCACTCCGGGCCGAAATACTTCTTATTCTGTACATTTTCTGCATTTTCCTCTTCCTGGGAATTATTTCTTTCGTTAACGGCTTTGGAAATCCCAGAAACGCTGGAAATGAGTCAGAGACGTGACTGGCGGCCGATCCGTTGGCGCAGCGGCTGTCGTTAATATGTAATAATTTAACCCTGTATGTGGTCAGGTGGGAACGGCGCGGTAATAAACTAATGAGGACTTACTGGCTTTTCAAGAAAATCTGCTTTTATTTGGTAAAATGTAGGTTGTCTCCTTCGCGTCGGCCCCGTATCGCTCACTGAATGCTGACTGAAACGCAGTTAAACGCCGCGCCCTCACGTGGAGCGAAGCTTAAGACGTTATTTTATTTATAATCCATTGGTTTAAAGTAAATCTTCCTAATATTTTCCCCTCCAGATCAGACTTTTGTTTCTGACGGCAGATACGTTGTGACCCGGCCCGTTTAGTCCCCCGTGACCCGGCCCGTTTAGTCCCCCGTGACCCGGCGCGTTTAGTCCCCCGTGACCCGGCCCGTTTAGTCCCCCGTGACCCGGCGCTTTAGTCCCCCGTGACCCGGCCCGTTTAGTCCCCCGTGACCCGGCGCGTTTAGTCCCCCGTGACCCGGCGCGTTTAGTCCCCCGTGACCCGGCGCGTTTAGTCCCCCGTGACCCGGCCCGTTTAGTCCCCCCGTGATCCGGCCCGTTTAGTCCCCCGTGACCCGGCACGTTTAGTCCCCCGTGACCCGGCGCGTTTAGTCCCCCGTGACCTGGCGCGTTTAGTCCCCGTGACCCGGCGCGTTTAGTCCCCCGTGACCCGGGTTTTATGGGCGACCCAGTGGCTTCCATTGGGGAAGATGGTGAAACTGAGTGAGAAGTAACTGCTCAGGGGCAGGAGGGTCCTGGCGGAGGGTTTAGGAGGAGATCGAATCAACACCAAAGTCTGAAGGCAAAGTGACAGAGAGGACTCGGCAGACTCCAGCTCAGATGGCAGCCACAAAGCCAAGGAAAGGCACTGCAGGGCGGCCACCAACAATCGGGGCAACCAAAGACACACCAACCGGCCACGGACCAAGCCTGTCACCGAGGCACAGGGGCTTTATTGGGGGGGCTAGAAGGTGATATAAAGCGTGTGTATAGATCGATATACTGGATGTACCGGGACGCTGTAAACGCCGCTGCACCCCTGTTATACCCCCCGAGTAACTCTTGCGGGGGGCCGCAGTGATTGTCCTCGGGCTTCCTCCTCCTCTTGTCTTTTCCCCCGGGGGCCGGTCCTTGGCCCCTGTAATTGTTTGCGCGTTCGGTGTTTACGAGCTCCGAGAAGCAGTAATTAGAACCATCTGAGATCTGGTGTTTTCGTGGAACAGATGCTCCTGTTTTTGTCTTCCTTTTTACCTGATTGTTTCCCTTTTCAGGGTCACCTTTTGCCATCTGGAAGTCTGTCTCTCGTGGCGCTGCTGATACCCACCGGTATCCGGCCCCCGGTAACAGTCACCCCTTTTAACCCACCAAAATATGCATTAATCACCCGGCACAACGGACATTTATCATCTTTTATAAAGCACATCCACGGGCCAAACAGGAGAGTGCATCTGACTGCTGGGGCATCACGCTGATGCAGTGTATGATGTGTGTGATGTCACTGGTGCCTCATGCACAGGGTGTATGATGTCACTGGTGCCTCATGCACAGAGTGTATGATGTCACTGGTGCCTCTTGCACAGACTGTGTGTGATGCCACTGATGTCCTATGCCTAGGGTGTGTGTGTGATGTCACTCATGTCTTAGGCGCAGGGTGTGTGATGTCACATGTCCTGTGCGCAGGGTGTGTGTGATGTCACTGATGCCTCATGCACAGACTGTGTGTGTGATGTCACTGAGGTTGGGGATAAGGCTGTGAGTGATGTCACTGAGGTTGGGCGAAAGGCCGTTATGTCCTTCACCTGTTGCTGGAGGAGGCCGATGTCTGAGGCATTGCGCTTTGCTTATTGGGAGACTGCCGTGTCTCCGGAGAATGCGCTGCGTGGGCATTAATGCTTCGTGGGCCCCCCCCCCCGCGCAGAGCGATCCTGGACAGAGAAACAGGACAGCTTGTTCTGCAAAAAATAAACAGCAGCTGCTTCCAGATCCGCCTGTTTAAGGTGATTTTCCTTATTAAAATACTGAATGTAAGCAGTGTCATAGAGTGTAAGCTCCTAGGATCAGGGCCCATTTCTCTTCCGTTACCAGTCTGTCTTACTCTAATTGTCAGGTTTAATGTTATTGTAATTTCTTGCTCTCCCCCGGTGAAACATCGCCACGGAATCTGTCAGCGCTATACTATATCATATATATATATGATAACGCTGTAATGTGATAAAATTACGGGGGGTTCGCTTACAAGATCTCTCAGCCACACACACGCCATACATCACACATCTCAGCAACACACACGCCATACATCACACATCTCAGCAACACACACGCCATACATCACACACCTCAGCAACACACATCACACTCAGCAACACACACGCCATACATCACACACCTCAGCCACACACATCACACTCAGCAACACACACGCCATACATCACACATCTCAGCAACACACACGCCATACATCACACATCTCAGCAACACACACGCCATACATCACACATCTCAGCAACACACATCACACTCAGCAACACACACGCCATACATCACACATCTCAGCAACACACACGCTATACATCACACATCTCAGCAACACACATCACACTCAGCAACACACACGCCATACATCACACATCTCAGCAACACACATCACACTCAGCAACACACACGCTATACATCACACATCTCAGCAACACACACGCTATACATCACACATCTCAGCAACACACATCACACTCAGCAACACACACGCCATACATCACACATCTCAGCAACACACATCACACTCAGCAACACACACGCCATACATCACACATCTCAGCAACACACACGCTATACATCACACATCTCAGCAACACACATCACACTCAGCAACACACACGCCATACATCACACATCTCAGCAACACACATCACACTCAGCAACACACACGCCATACATCACACATCTCAGCAACACACATCACACTCAGCAACACACACGCCATACATCACACATCTCAGCAACACACACGCCATACATCACACATCTCAGCAACACACATCACACTCAGCAACACACACGCCATACATCACACATCTCAGCAACACACACGCTATACATCACACACCTCAGCAACACACACGCCATACATCACACATCTCAGCAACACACACGCCATACATCACACATCTCAGCAACACACACGCCATACATCACACACCTCAGCAACACACACGCTATACATCACACACCTCAGCAACACACATCACACTCAGCAACACACACGCCATACATCACACACCTCAGCAACACACACGCCATACATCACACATCTCAGCAACACACATCACACTCAGCAACACACACGCCATACATCACACATCTCAGCAACACACATCACACTCAGCCACACACACGCCATACATCACACATCTCAGCAACACACATCACACTCAGCAACACACACGCTATACATCACACACCTCAGCCACACATACGCCATACATCACACACCTCAGCAACACACACGCCATACATCACACATCTCAGCAACACACACGCCATACATCACACACCTCAGCAACACACATCACACTCAGCAACACACACGCCATACATCACACATCTCAGCAACACACACGCTATACATCACACACCTCAGCAACACACATCACACTCAGCAACACACACGCCATACATCACACATCTCAGCAACACACATCACACTCAGCAACACACACGCCATACATCACACATCTCAGCAACACACATCACACTCAGCAACACACACGCCATACATCACACATCTCAGCAACACACACGCTATACATCACACACCTCAGCAACACACACGCCATACATCACACATCTCAGCAACACACACGCTATACATCACACACCTCAGCAACACACACGCCATACATCACACATCTCAGCAACACACACGCCATACATCACACACCTCAGCAACACACACGCTATACATCACACACCTCAGCAACACACATCACACTCAGCAACACACACGCCATACATCACACATCTCAGCAACACACACGCTATACATCACACACCTCAGCAACACACATCACACTCAGCAACACACACGCCATACATCACACATCTCAGCAACACACACGCTATACATCACACACCTCAGCAACACACATGCTATACATCACACATCTCAGCAACACACATCACACTCAGCAACACACATCACACTCAGCAACACACACGCCATACATCACACATCTCAGCAACACACACGCCATACATCACACATCTCAGCAACACACATCACACTCAGCAACACACACGCCATACATCACACATCTCAGCAACACACACGCTATACATCACACACCTCAGCAACACACATCACACTCAGCAACACACACGCCATACATCACACATCTCAGCAACACACATCACACTCAGCAACACACACGCTATACATCACACACCTCAGCAACACACATCACACTCAGCAACACACACGCCATACATCATACATCTCAGCAACACACATCACACTCAGCAACACACACGCCATACATCACACATCTCAGCAACACACATCACACTCAGCAACACACATCACACTCAGCAACACACAGGCCATACATCACACATCTCAGCAACACACACACTATACATCACACACCTCAGCAACACACATCACACTCAGCAACACACACGCTATACATCACACACCTCAGCAACACACATCACACTCAGCAACACACACGCTATACATCACACACCTCAGCAACACACACGCTATACATCACACACCTCAGCAACACACATCACACTCAGCAACACACAGGCCATACATCACACATCTCAGCAACACACACGCCATACATCACACATGTCAGCAACACACATCACACTCAGCAACACACACACTATACATCACACATCTCAGCAACACACATCACACTCAGCAACACACACGCCATACATCACACATGTCAGCAACACACACGCTATACATCACACATCTCAGCAACACGCGCCATCCATGACACGTCAGCCACACGTCACATATCTTAGCCTTACACACGCCATACATCACACATGTCAGCCACACACATAACACTCAGCAACACACACGCCATACATCACACATCTCAGCAACACGTCGCATATCTCAGCCTCACACGCGTGTGTTCTCCTATTCAGAAGCAGCATCGTTGTGTCAAACGGTCCATCGATTGCTAGAAGAGCAGATCCCGGACCGCCGTGATACACAGGAACGGGGTATTGGGGGCTTGGGGTACATACGTGTCCTACTTCTAATAACTTTGTGACCTCATTCATTGCTAACAAAAATGGCTCAATTTTTCTGAAATCCGTCTCTCAATCCATCAGTGGCGGTGACTTAACCGGATCAAAGCCAAACGTGTGTCCGCGATCCCAAATAATAAGTGAATAAACGAAACGTGCAACACAAAAATAACATACAAAGATACCGCGAGCGTTCCCACACAACGTATCCACAGCATTCACTGACCTAAAGACGGAGCTCGAGAGTCGGCAGCTTCTGTGTCTGCCGAGGCCCCTGGGCGCGCTACGTGTGCGTCGGTTAGCAGTGGAACCACCGCCTCCTATAAACTCACAGACCGGACGGGCTCTGTTTTGGGATTTACGCTCTGTGTGTAGAGAGGGACCGCCGGTGCTGATCGGTACAGATTCTGGTGTTTGGACTCAGGACCTGCTGCTCGTTCCCCGCTCTGCTGCTGCTTGGTCTTTGGACGGACGCCCAGAAATAAGATGGACGCAGCAGGCGATCTGCCATCAGCACAGACAATAATGCCGCTGTCATCCAGAACAAACCCGGAACCCGTCCGTGGGCTGGATCCCTGTCAGCAGAGCTTAAGAATGACGTATATCCATAGATTGTCTGTAATTCCAGCCGGGTTTTTGCTGATGAGAAGGGGCATTTATTGTTCATGTACTAGGAGATACGTTTTGTCAGCACTGTGGACAGGTCCTGCGTTCCAGGCTCTTGTGGACGGTTCCGAATGTGCTGAATTCTTGTGGACGGTTCCCCATGTTCCGGGTTTTTGTGGACGGTTCCCCATGTTCTAGGTTCTTCTGGAGGGTTCCCCATGTTCTAGGTTTTTCTGGAGGGTTCCCCATGTTCTGGATTCTTGTGGACAGTTCCCCATGTTCTGGGTTTTTGTGGACGGTTCCCCATGTTCTGGATTCTTGTGGACAGCTCCTCATGTTCTGGATTCTTGTGGACGGCTCCTCATGTTCTGGGTTCTTGTGAACGGTGCCACATGTTTTGGGTTGTTGTGGACGGTTCCCCATGTTCTGAGCTCTTGTGGACGGTTCCTCATGTTTTGGGTTGTTGTGGACGGTTCCTCATGTTCTGGATTCTTGTGGACGGCTCCTCATGTTCTGGATTCTTGTGGTCAGCTCCTCATGTTCTAGATTCTTGTGGTCAGCTCCTCATGTTCTGGGTTGTTGTGGACGGTTTCCCATGTTCTGGATTCTTGTGGACGGCTCCTCATGTTCTGGGTTCTTGTGGACGGTGCCACATGTTTTGGGTTGTTGTGGACGGTTCCCCATGTTCTGAGCTCTTGTGGACGGTTCCTCATGTTTTGAGTTGTTGTGGACGGTTCCCCATGTTCTGGATTCTTGTGGACGGCTCCTCATGTTCTGAGCTCTTGTGGACGGTTCCACATGTTTTGGGTTGTTGTGGACGGTTCCACATGTTTTGGGTTGTTGTGGACGGTTCCCCATGTTCTGAGCTCTTGTGGACGGTTCCTCATGTTTTGGGTTGTTGTGGATGGTTCCTCATGTTCTGGGTTCTTGTGGATGGTGCCACATGTTTTGGCCTGTTGTGGACGGTGCCACATGTTTTGGGTTGTTGTGGACGGCTCCTCATGTTCTGGGTTTTTGTGGACGGTTCCCCATGTTCTGAGCTCTTGTGGACGGCTCCCTGTGGCGATGGCCGATTTCAGAGCCTGACACTAATGTATGGATTGCATTCCTGCCAATAGCCGTGAGATTTACATCGGAGTGAATTAAGAGCCCAGAAGAGATGACATCACTGCGGAAATGGCTCAGCTTCATTATAACAACAGAAAACAAATACTATTACTCTCAGCCGAAATCTCCGGTTCCCATATCTAATGTCTAGTTAATTAACATTCTCTTAGCTCTCTCTAAAATGAACAAATGTGCGGCTCTCTTCTTTTATGACTATATATTTCTCCTTCCCGGTGTTTATACCCCAAGCAGACAGTAGAGGGCAGCACACGCCAAGGTTTGGGGTAATTAATTAAAATGAATTATTCTTATACCCGGACCGGCGATAATATATTTTATTCCAGGATAATGAATTAAAATGAATTATTCTTATACCCGAACCGGGCGATAATATATTTTATTCCGGGATAATGAATTATAATTAGATTATTGTTATACCCGGACCGGCGATAATATATTTTATTCCAGGATAATGAATTATAATGATATTATTCTTATACCCGGACCGGCGATAATATATTTTATTCCAGGATAATGAATTATAATGATATTATTCTTATACCCGGACCGGCGATGATATATTTTATTCCAGGATAATGAATTATAATTAGATTATTGTTATACCCGGACCGGCGATAATATATTTTATTCCAGGATAATGAATTAGAATGATATTATTCTTATACCCGGACCGGGCGATGATATATTTTATTCCAGGATAATGAATTATAATGATATTATTCTTATACCCGGACCGGGCGATGATATATTTTATTCCAGGATAATGAATTATAATGATATTATTCTTATACCCGGACCGGCGATGATATATTTTATTCCAGGATAATGAATTAGAATGATATTATTCTTATACCCGGACCGGCGATAATATATTTTATTCCAGGATAATGAATTATAATGATATTATTCTTATACCCGGACCGGGCGATGATATATTTTATTCCAGGATAATGAATTATAATGATATTATTCTGATACCCGGACCGGCGATGATATATTTTATTCCAGGATAATGAATTAGAATGAATTATTCTTATACCCAAACTCTGAGATAATATATTTAATTGCTCTCCTGCCGCTGCCGCTCACCTGGTTAATCTCACTAAATGGTTTCACCAGATAAACTGTGTAGATTTTATCGATTTTTTTCTGGTCACAGAAAGGTCACGATGTGATTGCTGGTCGCAGAGAGTGATAGATAAGTGATCTGGAGCTTATGATGTCATCAATCATTTAGACGCAGAGCTTTTCCCCAGCAGGTTACAGGGCAATAGCCTGCGGTTCAACCCATACAGGGTCATAAAACTAGGGGCTCCATGACATGCAGTTATACAGAGTGGGGGTCTCTGGAGACGGCAGCGAGGGGCCAGGAGAGGCTGCCGGTTCCGTGGGGTGTGGAGCTGGATATTATTTATCTTTATCATTTATTGATTTATATAGCGCCACCATGTTCCGTAGTGTCGTAGGGATCAGATCTGTGGATGAAGTGGTAGTTTATTTGTTGGTGTGCCGCGGCGGGTACATCCCGAGTGTCGGGGGTTTCATTTATGGGACGTTGTACGATGATGTGATGTTTTCATTGATTAAATTAACATTCTGGGGGGAGGGGCAGCTGGTGCTTCACGTGTTTGTGAAACGCGTTCCTCGTCCCTTCGTTTAGTTCTCGTTTTTCTCGATATAAATGCGTGTATTAAATTCTGCCGTTACGATCCTTCTAACCCCGCAGCACCGTAATCCGGTATCAGCCGCGGGCCGCCTCCGCGTGATATGAGCCGCGCCGGCCATTATTGCGTCTGATTGAATTTCCTGGTGATGCGCTGGAGGCGGCTGAGAAACCAATAATCTGATCATATTGGTTCCGGTGAGCGCATCGCTCGGCGGGTGACGTGGCCGCCTCCAGCGCGGTAATGCTGTCTCTGATGGGGCTGATTTCATTAGCGCCTAATTACGGCGGCTGCCTTCCTTCGGCTCGTTATCTGGTTTCTGGCGATATATCGTGTTAGCGGTAATCTCATTTCACGTGGGGAATAAAAAGGGGATCTGGGGGAGTCATTCCTGTAGATTGTGAGCTTTATGGACACCCCGGTTTCTACTGGATTCGCTCACGGTTTATATTTTTTAATTGTAGGACGAAATGTTTCCGAGGAAAGAGGGTCCACGGCAACTACGAGATAAGAGTGGAGCAGGTGAGACGTTGGGCTTTATTAACATTACTGCGCTACTGACGCTTACAGACAAGCTAAGGGTAATAATCCCGGGGACCTGCGCAGGGTTCAGATGCTTCGCGTGGTATTTTGGGGGGGTCTGTTTTCTCCATTAGCCGCCCCAGGGGTTAGCAGTTTGTGCCACCACAGCCCAGGTCATCCCAGGGGATTATATCCGGCTGAGGGTTACCACACGTGTTTCTACCCTCTGACATGTTCTTCATTTACAAAACGTCACTTTTGCTTTTTCTTTTAAGGCTGAGTTTTCAGAAATCAGTCTCTCCGCGCATTCTGATGGCGCTTACACCGTAGACTTGCAGATGGTTCGGAATGGGAATAAAATTGTCAGGTAAGCAAAGTAAAAAATTTGTTATTGTTAATACAGCTGGGAGAGAGAAGGGTAGTCAGCGGTTGGGAGAGAGAAGGGTCGCTGGGAGAGAGAAGGGTTGCTGGGAGAGAGAAGGGTCACTGGCAGCTGGGAGAGAGAAAGGAAGGAAGTGATTTATGTAAGCTGTGGTTTTTTATGCTTCCCTCCTTCTCTGAGAAACTGTAATTGTTCTACTTTTAGGTCGTTCCGACCAGATTTTGTCCTCATTCGACAACATTCCTTCAGCATGACAGAGAATGAAGATTTCCGGAACCTGATCATCGGCCTGCAGTACGCCGGAATCCCCAGCATAAACTCCTTGGAGTCCATTTATAACTTTAGTGACAAGCCATGGGTGGTAAGTGATTGTCCACGCGTCATAACCTTCCCCTCCCGGACACGTAGCAATAACTTCATGAACTCACTGAATAAACCGGATTCTAATCATTCGGAGAGGTTTATTCATCATTAATGCGAAGGCCAGATCTCCCCTGCCCTCTTCTAAGGCCTCTATACCTCGTGTGATATGGAACCGCTCGGTGGATCTCCTCGGCGGCGTCTCTTACCTCAGTGCACAGACCCACGAGGCATCTGGGCTGGGCTGTGGGTGGAGCTAGAGACGTGGTACCATAGAGATCTATCATGCCTGACGGTAGCCAGTCGAGTGCCTCTCTATGGTAAGACTTTTGATAATTTATTGTGGAAAATGCAGTAAATTTCCTTTTGTTATTATTTTTATATTTTCCAGTTTGCCCAACTTATATCAGCCTATAAGATGCTGGGACCAGAAAGATTTCCATTAATCGAGCAGACGTTTTACCCGAACCACAAGGAGATGGTAAGGAGGCATTTCTGTTATATCACCGGCCGCCACCGGCCGCCATGTTCTCTGCCTCAGGGGATCGGTATATAACCCACGGCTCGGGGGATCGGTATATAACCCACGGCTCGGGGGATCGGTGTATTACCCACGGCTCGGGGGATCGGTGTATTACCCACGGCTCGGGGGATCGGTATATCACCCACGGCTCGGGGGATCGGTGTATTACCCACGGCTTGGGGGATCGGTGTATTACCCACGGCTCGGGGGATCGGTATATCACCCACGGCTCGGGGAATCGGTATATCACCCACGGCTCGGGGGATCGGTATATCACCCACGGCTCGGGGGATCGGTGTATAACCCACGGCTCGGAGGATCGGTGTATAACCCACGGCTCGGGGGATCGGTGTATAACCCACGGCTCGGGGGATCGGTATATAACCCACGGCTCGGGGGATCGGTGTATTACCCACGGCTCGGGGGATCGGTGTATTACCCACGGCTCGGGGGATCGGTATATAACCCACGGCTCGGGGGATCGGTGTATTACCCACGGCTCGGGGGATCGGTGTATTACCCACGGCTCGGGGGATCGGTGTATTACCCACGGCTCGGGGGATCGGTGTATTACCCACGGCTCGGGGGATCGGTGTATTACCCACGGCTCGGGGGATCGGTATATAACCCACGGCTCGGGGGATCGGTATATAACCCACGGCTCGGGGGATCGGTGTATTACCCACGGCTCGGGGGATCGGTATATAACCCACGGCTCGGGGGATCGGTGTATAACCCACGGCTCGGGGGATCGGTATATAACCTACGGCTCGGGGGATCGGTGTATAACCCACGGCTCGGGGGATCGGTGTATTACCCACGGCTCGGGGGATCGGTGTATTACCCACGGCTCGGGGGATCGGTATATAACCCACGGCTCGGGGGATCGGTATATAACCCACGGCTCGGGGGATCGGTGTATTACCCACGGCTCGGGGGATCGGTATATAACCCACGGCTCGGGGGATCGGTGTATAACCCACGGCTCGGGGGATCGGTATATAACCTACGGCTCGGGGGATCGGTGTATAACCCACGGCTCGGGGGATCGGTGTATTACCCACGGCTCGGGGGATCGGTGTATTACCCACGGCTCGGGGGATCGGTATATAACCCACGGCCTGGATATTTGCTGAGGACCCACACAGCAGTGAACACAGTTTTTGTCCTAAATAACTTAAGGATAGCGTTTATTTGACTTATTATTCATCTGTTTTAGTAACAAAATGATTTACAGAAAGCGCTTGTCGTTTGAGTCATTATAGAAAGGAGAAATCAGAATGAGCCGCTGGGCAACGCCACGTTTCTCAAGCAGCAGCCGTGACTCCCTGGGCCGGGGGGGTCATTCCGGGGCACGGGGACCGTTATAGCACCGTGTCTCCAGAATAATATGTCGGGGTTCTAATGAGTCAGGGTTTATTGCTCGATGGGCAGGATCTCTGCTGGAATAATAAATACAGATCTCGGGTAGCAGGAGGTTTGGGGGACCCTTTTCCTTTGTCACGTTGACAGAGTTTGGGGGGCGAGTGGCCCGTGTACAGAATGTCTGTGAATTAAACATTTGCTGGCAGCGAACGCACTTTTGTGACATGATGTCGGCCAATTGGAAAAGCGGATCTGAGGAAAGCCGCCTCCCCCGCCGCGCGCATCGTTTCATTGTTAAAAACACCGCAGAACCTTTCACCAAAATCTGAAATAACGGAAGGTTCTGGCGGAACGTTTCCCAAACCGTGCGGCGCGGGCTTCACTAATCAGACGGTTACACCGGTGTCATGATTCTGATACACGCTGACCACAACCGCAGACCCTTTCCCGGCTTCTTGTAGGAAGCGTGACACAATGTACGAGGAACAACAAGGGTATTAGTAAAATTATTGGAAGACAAAGAAATGAGGGCTTCTACTTTTGTGAAATGGCCCACAGAGGCCACCAGGAGAACGTCAGCGACACGCCGGCTCCTGTGTCGTGGAAATCACCCATAGGCTCTACCCAGCCACCGATTCCTTCAAATCAAGAAAGTGCGTGCAGAATTCATCTAACAGATTCATATAACATGTGGCCTGTAAGCTGGCGGTGATTGGTGGAACGCAGCACATGGCCCTTAGGGTTCACTGCTGAGAAAGTAGTCCTTGATGGTGTAGGGGGCGATGCGGTACCAGCTGCAGGAGCCGTTACTCCTCTTGATGCAGGCGTAATTGTTGGCCTGTGGGCCCTGCAGCTGCCTCTCCATCAGCCAGTCCGTCCAGAGACACTGGTTGGGCGCCTCGAGTGCGCACTCCGACGTGTAACACGTGACAATCTGTGTGCAAAGAGTTAAGGAGCTCGTTAGCGCATTGAAAGTACATTAAACAGCTCCGGATTTGAGACAGTCTCGTGGCCTTGTGGCCGCCTCATTTTCTTGTCTCTCTCTTGGGAAGGAGACACGGGGGGGACCTCGTATTATTGGTATTGTTGGGAAGGAGACACGGCGGGGACCTCGTATTATTGGTATTGTTGGGAAGGAGACACGGGGGGACCTCGTATTATTGGTATTGTTGGGAAGGAGACACGGGGGGACCTCGTATTATTGGTATTGTTGGGAAGGAGACACGGGGGGGCCTCGTATTATTGGTATTGTTGGGAAGGAGACACGGGGGGACCTCGTATTATTGGTATTGTTGGGAAGGAGACACGGGGGGACCTCGTATTATTGGTATTGTGGGGAAGGAGACACGGGGGGACCTCGTATTATTGGTATTGTTGGGAAGGAGACACGGCGGGGACCTCGTATTATTGGTATTGTTGGGAAGGAGACACGGCGGGGACCTCGTATTATTGGTATTGTTGGGAAGGAGACACGGGGGGACCTCGTATTATTGGTATTGTGGGGAAGGAGACACGGGGGGACCTCGTATTATTGGTATTGTTGGGAAGGAGACACGGCGGGGACCTCGTATTATTGGTATTGTTGGGAAGGAGACACGGGGGGACCTCGTATTATTGGTATTGTTGGGAAGGAGACACGGGGGGACCTCGTATTATTGGTATTGTTGGGAAGGAGACACGGGGGGACCTCGTATTATTGGTATTGTTGGGAAGGAAACACGGGGGGGACCTTGTATTATTGGTATTGTTGGGAAGGAGACACGGGGGGACCTCGTATTATTGGTATTGTTGGGAAGGAGACACGGGAGGACCTCGTATTATTGGTATTGTTGGGAAGGAGACACGGGGGGACCTCGTATTATTGGTATTGTTGGGAAGGAGACACGGGGGGACCTCGTATTATTGGTATTGTTGGGAAGGAGACACGGGGGGGACCTCGCATTATTGGTATTGTTGGGAAGGAGACACGGGGGGACCTCGTATTATTGGTATTGTTGGGAAGGAGACACGGGAGGACCTCGTATTATTGGTATTGTTGGGAAGGAGACACGGGGGGACCTCGTATTATTGGTATTGTGGGGAAGGAGACACGGGGGGACCTCGTATTATTGGTATTGTTGGGAAGGAGACACGGGGGGACCTCGTATTATTGGTATTGTGGTGAAGGAGACACGGGGAGACCTCGTATTATTGGTATTGTTGGGAAGGAGACACGGGGGGACCTCGTATTATTGGTATTGTTGGGAAGGAGACATGGGGGGCCACGTGTTATTGGTATTGTGGGGAAGGAGACACGGGACGGTCAGTTACTTACTTTGCAGTCACAGCCCATCTGGAACTTCTGATTCAAGATCTTCATCAGAGAGAAGGACACGTCCTCCCACGGCTTAATCAGATTGCAAAGCATGATGTAAAGTTTACCTTCAGAAATATGACCTTAGAAATAGAAGAAAGTTCAGCGTCACAGAGTAGAACCCGACGCGCGTCGAACCCCTCGCCACGCAGCCTAAACCCACCCGCCACGAATCACACGCGAGGCATACAGTGCGGCCGACCCGGCCCATGCGCCACGGGGAAACCTTGCGAAACTCGTTACTCCCCACGCACTTTCTAATATTCAGGTTCCTACCTGTGAGGAGGTACTGGCGCTTGTTGGTGGTATCTAACGAGACCCCACAGAGAGAGGACTCGGCCGGCGTGTACGCGTACTGGATATCTTTTATTTGCCCAAATCCTTTGAACATCTGTAACATTAGAAGTGAGAGTGAGAAAGCGAGGGAATGTCCACCGTCTGCCACTAATCTCCATGCTCTGCTGTACTGCGTAATAATGTGTGCTTATTACACCCCGAGCGGGTGATACGGCAAAGAGTCACCGGTAACTGCCACACCATGGGGTTTTTCACCCAAGCCACGTCAATCTTTAATCTGACCGACCTGAAGTAACAGATTGTTTGTCTCTTAGGCCACGGGGCAGATTCTGTGTATTTAAGGCGTGGATTTAATGCAGCACCACGGATTATGCTGCCACTATATCAATAAGTAAATGTATTAGAAAAAAGGGGAGGCTGCCTTTAAAATAAGGAAGAAAAAGTGTTTGTCTGGTGGGCAGATCTGTGTCCTGGTTCTGATCACATGACCCCCACCATGATAACACAGGTGGGGGAACCCATCGTATCCCTTAATCCCCTCACCCGATACATCCCCTGTATACTGATGGGATTGGGGGTGATGGGATTGGGGGTTGGGTTCGGCGCTCATTGAATTGAGATTATATATAAAGTTCTGTGTGTCTGTAAATAAAGTTCTTGTTTTACTGTGAATGGGGGTCTGACTGATCCGTGGATAGCAGGACCTCCGTATGAGGGACTGACCGGTGATTCCTCAGCCCTCAAACAGGGGTCCCAGCCTTGGGTACGGTGACCCTGTAACAGTGAGTGTCTGGGTGGGTGGGTGTTAGTGCCTGGGCGTTAGTGTGAGTGCCCAGGTGTTAGTGTGAGTGTGTGTCTGGGTGTGTGTTAGTGTGAGTGCCCAGGTGTTAGTGTGAGTGTCTGGGTGTGTGTGTGTTAGTGTGAGTGCCTGGGTGGGTGTGAGTTCCCCCTGAGGCCGGGATCTGGTTTGTACCTTAATCATCTTGATCTCGTACTGGATATATTTGTTGAAGGGGTCGGGCCCTTTCTCCCGCATGGAAATCACTTTCTTGCAAATAATTTTTGCAGAAATCACTGAAAAAAGAGAAAGAAAAGCATCTGAAGGAACAGAAGCGCCAACAGAGACGGGAGCGCTGCGCACGCACCACTCACCCAGACCACCGGCTCCGACAGCCGTGCCGTCGTATGGGGCATGATACACCGAATATACCCCACCAGGGCAGGGCACGGTCTGCTGTCTAATCTGGGTGATAAAACGTGGATTTGCGCCTCTTTTCCATACGTTTAGCTGTTTGGGATACATTTACTGCCCACTCCGTTTCATAGGGGGCCGTGTCTGAACTTTCATGCCGCGCCGGCGTCCGATACCGACAGCTTTCACAGCTCCGGCCTCTCAGATGAGAAATACGTCAATGTCTATTTTAAGATAATTTAGATGTTTTTGGGGAGGAATAAGGGTGAATGAACCCTCAATGTTCCCGGAATAGATCCTGGGCTGAGGTTTTGGCTGCTTTGATGCCGGCCCCTCATGGTTTAAGAATCATTAAGAAGGTGTTTGGTGATGTGAGGCTCGTCACATGGTAGCGTTACATATGTGTGCTTAACGGTGTCTGCCCATCCTGAGCTGCTCAGGGGATCGGAGGGAGAGGCTTCTGACTTGGTCCTGATAGACAGACGGGCCGAGGGACAGACAGAGGGATAGATAGACAGACAGAGGGACAGATAGACGGAGAGAGGGACGGACAGACAGGCAGGAATCAATCTCCTGGGTTGTTACACCGTTTAGTTGTGTGCTGTTTAATGTCCCCCTCTTTGTTACACGTCACACGCGTGTCCTTCAGGGACAGTAAACAGGGGAGATGCCCGTCCCGTTTGGCTAATTAACTCCGTGGGTGTAATTACGCGTTAAACGCAGATGGGCAGAGAATTTCAGGAGATCCCGTGGCTGCGTGTCTGTTAAGGAACATGTTTTGGGTGTAGAGTATTCTGTATGTTGAGGATGATCACGTGACCCCACGCTATACATTATAGAGACGTATTGCCTGGTGTTATGTCTCTTCTGTATCTGAGCCGCTCACGTGTCCCGCTGGCGATGTTTTCTCGGAGCCCAGTGACCTTTTCCATCTCATGATACAAAAATATCAACAAGTTTTTACACCGTTTCATGTTACATAACATTTATTTATAAAGCGCCCGCAGATTCCGCAGCGCTGATGTTCTTTTAACCTTTTCTTAGAAGGCAAGCGATTTTGCGCTGATTCTCTTCTGATCTCTTTCTGGTCTCTTCTGATCTCTTTCTGGTCTCTTCTGATCTCTTTCTGGTGAGGTCAGACTTGCGGATCTGCAGTCCCCAGACTATCATCGTTTAGCTTTATTTTTTAAAGCAATAAGGTATATGGAATTTCTGTGTCCTGCTCCATCCTTCTGCCTGCGCCTCCCCACCGCGGCCCCCTCGTCTGCTCAGGGTTTACTGACTGGTCTCTGTGTTTTGTTGCACTGTTTGTTGTGAGAGAATGAGCCAGAAAAGACAAAACCCCCTGACACAAAAAGACAAAGTGTCTCATCACTAATCACAGAGACAAAAGTCACCCTGAAGGCTGCTTGGCGCAGACTTCATTCAGTTCCTCCATGAATTTGGAGGCTTTTTAGACCTCTTTTACACGTTTAGTTGATCTCCTCGTGATTGGAGCGAGTTGACCTTTAAATAAAGGGTTAAACACAATGCGCTTTGTGTTTACGTGTCCCCGGCGCTCGGTGGAGACCTGAGGGGTAATCACGTTTATGCATTTTCATTTCTCGTGGCACTTGGCACCCGTGGTTTGCTGTACCTCGCCTCAGCCGCACACAAGGGTGACATTCTGGACTCAGCATGCGCGACCCGACCGACCCCGTGCTCATCGGCCAAGCAACATCTGAGAAAACATTCCAAGCGAGACCTTCTCGGCGAAGCACCGACTGCTCGAGTATTCAAATGATTCTTTACAGCAGCGACCAGAACTCGCTGATCGATCGGCTAGAATCCGGGGGAACCCCGTCATCGAGAGGACAGACTCACGGGGTTCTAGACTCACAAAACTTACAAAAACAAACTTTTCAAAGAAGCCAAAGCCTATGAAAGCGCCTCACAGGGTCGGCCCCTGAACGGTTCCCCGAGAGCTCAGAGACGGAAATTGGAATGTTCCGCGCTCACAATTTTGACAAAACTCGACTTGTTAGGAGGCCAGACCACAAAGCGATTGTGTCAGGGCGATTAAAGCGGTGAATCAGTATGCGCGAGGAGCTCTCCGCTCCATTCACATGCTAATCCGGAGAGTCATGTTCTACATTTACTGAGCACACCGGGTGAGAGCTAAGTACCCCGGCAATGGACGCCAAATTATACGCTTTTTACATTTTTCTGGTTGTGTGTCCAGCAGCGTGAGGCTCCGAGACGCACGGAACACGTTCTGTTTGCTGGTCGGGTGGCTCTGAAAACAGGCTTTATAGCAAACTATACTTCATACAGGCTTTACATTTTATTATATCATATTACATTATATCATATTATATTATACTTCATACAGGCTTTACATTTTATTAATTATATCATATTATATTATACTTTATACAAGCTTTACATTATATCATTTATTATACTTCATACAAGCTTTATATCATATTATATCATATTATATTATAGTACATTATATTATACTTCATACGGCTTTACATTATATTATATCATATTACATTATATCATATTATATTATACTTCATACAGGCTTTACATTTTATTAATTATATCATATTATATTATACTTTATACAAGCTTTACATTATATCATTTATTATACTTCATACAAGCTTTATATCATATTATATCATATTATATTATAGTACATTATATTATACTTCATACGGCTTTACATTATATTATATCATATTACATTATATCATATTATATTATACTTCATTCGGCTTTACGTTACATTATATCATATTATATCATATTATATTATAGTACATTATATTATACTTCATACGGCTTTACATTATATTATATCATATTACATTATATCATATTATATTATACTTCATTCGGCTTTACGTTACATTATATCATATTATATTATACTTTATACAAGCTTTACATTATATCATATATTATACTTCATACAGGCTTTACATTTTATTAATTATATCATATTATATTATACTTTATACAAGCTTTACATTATATCATATTATATTACATTATAGTACATTATATTATATTTCATACTTGTTTTACATTATATTACATTATATCATATTATATTATACTTCATACAGCTTTACATTATATCATATTATATCATATTACATTATATCATATTGTATTAGACTTTATACAGGCTTTACATTATATCATATATTATACTTCATACAGGCTTTATGTCATATTACATTATATCATATTGTATTAGACTTTATACAGGCTTTACATTATATCATAATATATCGTATTATATTACATTATAGTACATTATATTATATTTCATACAGGCTTTACATTATATTACATTATATCGTATTATACTTCATACTTGCTTTACATTATATTACATTATATCATATTATATTATACTTCATACTTGCTTTACATTATATTACATTATATCATATTATATTATACTTTATACTTGCTTTACATTATATTACATTATATCGTATTATACTTCATACAGGCTTTACATTATATTACATTATATCATATTATACTTCATACGGTCTTATACATTATATTACATATATTACATGATATACTTTCCTTCGTACAGACTTTACATCATATTATACTTTACAAGCTTTACATCACATTATACTTTATACGGGGTTTATATTACTTTATACTATACCTGATATGTGCTTTATGTTACGTTATTATACAGGGTTTACATTATATTATATACTTTAAACGGGGTTTACATTATATTATATACTTTATACGGGGCTTATGTTATGTTATACTTACGACTTGCTTGTGTTTTTGTACAGACCCCCCGTGGGGTTGTATTTAAGCCTACAAAGCGGATTATATTAAAAGCAGATGAGATGCAGGATGTGGTGCAATCACCATAGCAACCATTAGACAGTTCCTGCTGACTCCTCCGCAGCATCTTTAACATCTTTAATACCAGATGAGCCGTCGGCTTCCACCCCTGCGCTCACCTCCAACAACCTGATTACCGCCTGCCATCACCGCGCACGTCTTCGGCCCCCCACCCCGTCCTTCCCAAACAATAAGTGAAGTTCGCGACTCACCGATCTGAGCGTCGCAGATCTGCTGCTGAGGGTGAGTGAAAAGGCAGCTGCAAGCCTCAGCCGGGGCCGTCACGTAAAGGGTTAAAACCAAAAGGAGTGCAAAGCACAGAATGCGGGGAGCCGGAGTCATCCTGGAGTCGGAACCTGCGGCTTTCCTCTGTAACGTCTGGAACCCGGAGCCTGGACTGCGCCTTATGCCATCGGACTCCTAATTCCAGCGGCATAAAAACCCTCTTATTTATTGCCCCGGACCCCGGGGGCCCCACCCTCTGAGAAGCCGCACCAATCGCTGGCTGCGGTCCAACAGGATCTCTCGCAGCTCCGTGCGTGAGATTTATTGGTGTGTTTCGGGACAGGCTGGAGACCCACGGAGCTGCCTTTACGGCACAAACACCGCTTTCTGACGATAAAGTTTTACATGATTTTCAGTGATTTTTAATATTTTTAGGAAACTTATTTCTGCATTTATTCCACTTTCTTACAACAACCGATAATAAGAGAAACAGATAAAATGGCGATGCGGTGACGTGTGATAGGTGTCTCTGTCGGTTGCCATAGGTGGCGATGCGGTGACGTATGATAGGTGTCTCTGACGGTTGCCATCGGTGATGATGCGGTGACGTGTGATAGGTGTCTCTGTCGGTTGCCATAGGTGGCGATGCGGTGACGTATGATAGGTGTCTCTGACGGTTGCCATCGGTGATGATGCGGTGACGTGTGATAGGTGTCTCTGTCGGTTGCCATAGATGGCGATGCGGTGACATATTATAGGTGTCTCTGTCGGTTGCCATCGGTGATGATGCGGTGACGTGTGATAGGTGTCTCTGTCGGTTGCCATAGATGGCGATGCGGTGACGTGTGATAGGTGTCTCTGTTGGTTGCCATCGGTGACGTGTGATAGGTGTCTCTGCCCGTTGCTGTCTGGTTGCCGGGGGTATGTCGGTCGCTCCATGTATTGACACCGCGTTCTTTGCTCTGTTCCAGCTGGCGATGCCGACGTTCCCTGTGGTGGTGAAGATCGGACATGCGCACTCCGGAGTGGGAAAGGTACCTCCAGTAACAGATTGACTTAATAAACACGTTTCTGCACCATCCCTGCAGGGCGGCACTGCCAGGGATGTATGAATTGGGTTTAATAGGCAGCTGATACCCAACTCCCCCCCAGCATAATGCCCCCCTACACCAGTATTATTTGCCCTTCTCAGCTCTCCAAACCTGTCCTTAATAAAAAGCATAGGGCGAGCGCCTCGCGGCTGAGGGCAATTAGGAGGCAATTTGTGAGGAACGAGGAAGTTGAGTTGAAGCCTGAAGGGCAGTAATTAAACCGCCCTAATTAACAATAAGATAACCTCGTTACCCGAATTCCCACAGACAGGTTCCACGGGAATCGCCCTGATGACATTGCCTAAGTTTGGCCCCAGTGGGCCGGTGGGAAGCTCCTGAGGGTCTCCTGGCCGGTCGCTCAGCGATGTCTCCGCATTCCCATCTGAACCGCTTACCTGACCGCCCGTTGCTGCTACGAGATGCCCCACCCGTTGTACAGCGCTGCGGAATATGGTGGCGCTACATAGAACAATAAACAGTAACAGTCGGATGTCTTGATTCATCTGCAGGTTAAAGTAGAAAACCATTACGATTTCCAGGACATCGCCAGCGTCGTCGCCTTGACACAGACCTACGCGACCACCGAGCCCTTCATAGACTCCAAATACGACATCCGGGTGCAGAAGATCGGAAGCAGCTACAAGGCGTATATGTAAGGAATCCCTGATATGACATCGTTATGACATCATTGTGGGAGGAGGTTGTGGTGGAACATGGTCATTACAGAGACCCCGAGGCAGTATGGGCTGAGGGGCCCTAATCTGGTATTTGGGGTCCCTGACACGCCTGGGGTCAGAGACGGGGCAATCATGAGAGTCCGGAGAAGGAAGCTGCAGGGCTGAGACGCTCCATTCCCGTCCGGTGCAATAAGCTGCGGATTGGGGGGGCGTTTCCCCGCTTCCTGCACCATCTATGGGTTTTGTGATTGGGGGTAAATCTCCCAGTGTCCCCGTTCTGAAGGTGTTTCATCAGGTAGTCATACAGCGCACTATTACTTTGGGGTTAAGGGTGACTTGGCCCTCACGGCCACCTTTAACGTTTACCCCTGAATGGGTTAATAGCTACTATCCCTCCTTACTGTCCAGGAAAACCTCGATATCCGGGAACTGGAAGACGAACGCGGGTTCTGCGATGCTGGAGGAGGTGGCCATGTCTGAAAGGTATTATTATTATTATTTATTGTTCTATATAGCGCCATCATATTCCGTAGCGCTGTATTATGTGTATCAGCGGTGTAAGAATGACCTCGCCCCGCAGGGTCGGCATGATACGTGGTAGCAGCTTGTCGAGTCCTCCCGCTACATGCTCAGTCCGTCACGTCCCGTAACTTCCGTGTCTGTTTTAGAGTTAGATGGGTTCTTCCAGAATATTTCTAAAAATAAATAGAGAATAAAAGAGAACAAGCCCCAAAAAGAAAGAGAATGAAGGAGGCCTCGCCTAGCGTTACTCGGATAATAAAAGAATGAAACCTTTCAGAAGGTAATTCACGCGTCGTTCCGCTCGCCTCCCTGGTTTATTGTAACCACAAAATGTTTGACCAAAGGAGCCGCCGAGAAACCTCATTTCTGTCCCAAAAAATGAGCTTTAAAAATAACCTTTTCCGCTTGGAGGCTGTTTTTACAGGTCGGGTACAGAGAGCAGGTGCCCGGCGTCCATCGCTACAGATATTACACGGGGAATATCACTGCGCGGAGGCCATGTAACCGGCGAACCGCGGCGGCTTTTACACATTTAGTGACTGCACCCTGTAGTGTCAGTGCCGTGTAACACGCGTGGGAATTACCCGCACGACGAACAGTAAAAGAACCATTCCGTGAGGTTCAGACGCCATCTGACACCCGGCGAGTGCTATCTCCTTGTACAAATAGACAACGTGCGCACTTCACACGAGGCCGGCATGTCCCGGAAACGTCGCTGTTTACGATCGGAATAAGTGGTTTCGCCCGGATAAACATCCTTGTGCCGCGTAGGACCCGCTGGCAGGACCTGTGATGCCCCGCGGCAGCGCTGTACAAAGGGAACATTCATTCAGGGCCGGTATCGGGAGTCACCGGTCAGCTGTCTTTTGCTGGGTTTTGGTAGAATGAGCGATCCGGTGCGGTCTCACCGCGTGACTCGGGGGTGTTGGGTATCCGACGTGGTCGCCATGCTGCTGCCCGATTGTCGCAGGTTTGCAGTCGCGTGAAATGCGTCTGTCCATCTGTCTGCAGATCTTCCTCGTAGATAATTCCTCCTGCGTGCCGAAATGGTCCAACAATAACAGCCCCAGCCGGACCCTCAGGCTCAGCTTCCTGCCCCCGCAGTTTGGGGTTATTTGGCCATTTTCCTTATAGGGAGACCGCGGATTAAAATGTAACCTTTATGGCCATAAAACAGCGGCCGCTCCTTATGTTTTGTTTGAGTTACGATCCCTTATCTATAAAACCGTAACTCGGCCGCAGCCGGCGCTCTATCTGGCGATAAGGAAATCATTACAATGCGAGTGAATGAATCCGAGCACCGGGCGGCGCATTCCTTTTACACCCACTGTGCCAGCGCCTATCCGCCCATCAACCCACCGACCCATCGGCCTCCATCCACCCATCAGCATTCATCGGCCTCCATCAGTATATCGGGGTATTTAATAATAGATATCAGTATATCGGGGTATATAATTATAGATATCAGTATATCGGGGTATATAATTATAGATATCAGTATATCGGGGTATATAATAATAGATATCAGTATATCGGGGTATATAATTATAGATATCAGTATATCAGGGTATTTAATTATAGATATCAGTATATTGGGGTATTTAATTATAGATATCAGTATATTGGGGTATTTAATTATAGATATCAGTATATCGGGGTATTTAATTATAGATATCAGTATATCGGGGTATATAATTATAGATATCAGTATATCGGGGTATATAATAATAGATATCAGTATATCGGGGTATATAATTATAGATATCAGTATATCAGGGTATTTAATTATAGATATCAGTATATTGGGGTATTTAATTATAGATATCAGTATATCGGAGTATTTAATTATAGATATCAGTATATTGGGGTATTTAATTATAGATATCAATATATCGGGGTATATAATAATAGATATCAGTATATCGGGGTATATAATTAAAGATATCAGTATATCGGGGTATATATAATTATAGATATCGGTATATCGGGGTATATATTTACAGATATCAGTATATCGGGGTATATATAATTATAGATATCGGTATATCGGGGTATATATTTACAGATATCAGTATATAGAGGTATTTAATTATAGATATCAGTATATCGGGGGAAAATTATAATAGATATCAGTATATCGGGGTATATAATAATAGATATCAGTATATCGAGGTTTTTAATAACAGATATCAGTATATCGGGGTATTTAATTATAGATATCAGTATATCGGGGTATATAATAATAGATATCAGTATATCGGGGTATATAATTATAGATATCAGTATATCGGGGTATATAATAATAGATATCAGTATATCGGGGTATATAATAATAGATATCAGTATATCGGGGTATATTATAATAGATATCAGTATATCAGGGTATATAATAATAGATATCAGTATATCGGGGTATATAATTATAGATATCAGTATATCGGGGTATATAATTATAGATATCAGTATATCGAGGTATTTCATTATAGATATCAGTATATCGGGGTATATAATAATAGATATCAGTATATCGGGGTATATAATAATAGATATCAGTATATCGGGGTATATTATAATAGATATCAGTATATCGGGGTATATAATAATAGATATCAGTATATCGGGGTATATAATTATAGATATCAGTATATCGAGGTATTTCATTATAGATATCAGTATATCGGGGTATATAATAATAGATATCAGTATATCGGGGTATATAATAATAGATATCAGTATATCGGGGTATATAATTATAGATATCAGTATATCGGGGTATATAATTAAAGATATCAGTATATCGGGGTATATAATTATAGATATCAGTATATCGGGGTATATAATTATAGTTGTGGTCAGGGCTTACCTGTGACGTGTATAACTACATGACATACTACCATCTACCTGCCTAACTAACTAAACTAAGCGGCTTGCATTCTGCCATAACCGCTGCGTAGGAGGAATGCCTAAAGAGGGCAAAACAACACAGCTAAATGATACATAACAGTTATTACAAACAACACTTACATGACCAATATCTCAAATGCGAGAGACATCTCATTTTAATGGACACGCTAATTTAGGATGAGCTCTGAAACAATTGGTGCAAACGTGAAGCAGCCGGCATTGGCTGTAATGACAGGCTGAGAAATCTGTTTGCGTGAAGTGAAAACAGTGACGTGGCCAGTGCGCTACCTACCCCCCCCCCGTAAAGCACGACTGCCCGTGCAAGGGGGAAAACCTGCGTGACAAACCGAGACAGAGTCTCGCTGACTCCTGCGCCCTAGCCGTAATGCCACGCGGGAGCCACGATGTGGGCTGCCAGGCAGAACGTTCCGGTGCGGTGCCCAGCTTCCCCTCACCTAAGGAAACTGACACACCGCCGACCGGGCAGCAAAATAGACGGTGCTGCTCGAGCGTGCTGCGTACACTGACCCGGGACCGGAACGACCTTAGTGTCAGTTCCTAACCGCCAACTCGAAAGGGAACCTGCTGTCCCGGAACTCTCGTGACGTGTCAGCTGACTCGGGATATTCCAGGTACACAGCACCGTCGTCACACCCAAAGGAGGCCACTGCCTGGTATATAAGTGCTGCTGAGGCCCCTCCCACAAATACAGGCCAATAAATCGGCCTTCATACATATCAGTATATCGGGGTATATAATAATAGATATCAGTATATCGGGGTATATAATAATAGATATCAGTATATCGAGGTTTTTAATAATAGATATCAGTATATCGGGGTATTTAATTATAGATATCAGTATATTGGGGTATATAATAATAGATATCAGTATATCGGGTTATATAATAATAGATATCAGTATATCGTGGGTATATAATTATAGATATCAGTATATCGGGGTATATATAATTATAGATATCAGTATATCGGGGTATATAATTATAGATATCAGTATATCGGGGTATGTAATTATAGATATCAGTATATCGGGGTATATAATAATAGATATCAGTATATCGGGGTATTTAATTATAGATATCAGTATATCGAGGTATTTCATTATAGATATCAGTATATCGAGGTATTTCATTATAGATATCAGTATATCGGGGGAAATCGCTATAGGATTATCTATGTTCTAATGTTATAAATAATATTCTGTACAATGTTAACACATATGTTGGCATGTATCTCTGTATGAGGCTTGCATGTTACGTGTTTCCTCTGTTTCTCTGCAGGTATAAATTCTGGGCTGATACGTGTTCAGAAGTCTTCGGCGGGCTGGATATTTGTGGCGTAAAAGTTGTTCACGGGAAAGATGGAAAGGATTATATTATCGAGGTGAGATGTGAGCGACGAGATCCCGTCTGAACCTCCTGCGCGGCGCTGTCCATCACCCAATCTGACCTTCCTCCTGCGCGGCGCTGTCCATCACCCAATCAGACCATCCTCCTGCGCGGCGCTGTCCATCACCCAATCAGACCTTCCTCCTGCGCGGCGCTGTCCATCACCCAATCAGACCTTCCTCCTGCGCGGCGCTGTCCATCAACCTATCAGACGTTCCTCCTGCACAGCCGTGAATGTCCACATGCAGATAGTCTCACGGAATTAACGTGTAATAAACACGGCAGACGGAAGCTGGCTCGGTGACCTCTCTGCAACGTGATGTTCTCACCAGAGATTACAAACCGTCCATCAGGGAATGAAGCCGCCATTAGCATAATTATCATATTGCGTCATTGATTAGTTGAGGGCCGGCGCTCACGCGGTGCCAATGACTGCGCGGCCGCGGTGCGCCTTCTGACTCCATTTTATTGTTTAGGCTGAGCTGGGACGTGCCATTTAGCGGGTACGCTCCCAACGTGCAGCTTCATCCCCTCATTCTCATTTCCGCCATCTCTTGATGAAGACGTCTGAGATGAAATAACACGCATCGCATGTAACGAAACATGATAACCGCATTCTCCGGCCCCGCGAGTCCTTCAGACGAACCTCAATCATCTGCCGTCACAGAATCACGCAGCCGACATGAGCCCCAGTTCTGTGTAGCGTGTCAGGCCACCGGCTCCTTTCCCAGTTCTGTGTAGCGTGTCAGGCCACCGGCTCCTTTCCCAGTTCTGTGTAGCGTGTCAGGCCGCCGGCTCCTTTCCCAGTTCTGTGTAGCGTGTCAGGCCGCCGGCTCCTTTCCCAGTTCTGTGTAGCGTGTCAGGCCACCGGCTCCTTTCCCCCGACTGATAGAGAGACTTTGTGGCCCTCGGGGGGTATTTTTGGCTCGGAGGCGGATTGTTTCTGTTAGAAACGGCGTTATTTGACTTGTTTCTCATTTGATGCCATAAATATTATTTTTAGCATCTGGTTCTAAAGTTACATAGAAGCAGCCTGTCTGCCCCCCGCCGTACCTGATGCCCACCGCAGACGGCTAGTAATATCCCTCCAACAAAGCGGGGGTGAGGGGGCTGTTAATTCGGGGGCTGGGCTGCTATTTTGGGGTTTGTTTGTGCAAATTGAATCCAGGAATGGTTACCCTGCACCAGGCGGCCCCACCAGTGGGCTGAGGTCTCCCGTGGGAGTGGGTTCTGCGCGTTCCTCAGCCTGCGACACTTTGTTGCATTGAGTCTGACATCTGGTTCCGTTCACCAAGAAGCCGATTAGTCGGTCGAGCCCATTAACGTTAGTCCCGCAATATATAATTCCATAGATATAGAGAGATTCCACAGCGGCTGCTCCCGGTCACCATGCTTGTCACGTTTAGTAGTAGATACATTGTCTGATGTTGTGGAGACGGTAACAATGTTCCTCTTCCGGCAGGTCATGGACTGCACGATGCCCCTAATTGGGGACCATCAGTTTGAGGACCGGCAGCTGATCGCCGACTTGGTGGTGGAGAAGATGAACCAGATTCTGAGTAAGACTCCGGGACCATCGCCCGTCAGACCAACGGAGACCCAGCAGCCCCAGGCAGGTGTTGGTTTCACCGCAGAACGCGCGTGGTTGGTGATGTCCAGGTCATGAACGAATCATTCTTCTGAACCGATTCTTTTCAATGAACCAGATGAATCAGTTCAGTAGACTAAACGACTCATTTGTAACAGTTCAGTTTGTGAATCATTAACTGCGTTGGTAATACGATCCTAGAGTGAGTCATCTGCACAGCACACAGACTCATCAGTTCACTGACTCAAAGAACCGTTCTGAGCTGCTCTGAGTCACCAGTTCACTCACTCAAAGAACCGTTCTGAGCAGCTCACTGACACAATGATACTTTTATAACTAAATACAGGATTAATCTTCACTGCCCACCCCCCCAGGATTTAGAATCCCCTTAGTTTGCCCCCTTAATTAATTTAATTCCTCAGTCCTCACTATTAAATTAACCCTAAAGACCCCATTAACCGTAACTGCCCCAAAATTAACCCCCACCTCCCTTAACTTTCAGCAGCAAAAATATAAATGTTATAGATAAGGTGATGCACTTTACTGTGAGTTGAGTTGCTGAGCCATGTGGACACTTATTACACGACTGTACAATACATTGGCGTGTAACACATATTACATGACTGTACAATACATTGGCGTGTAACACATATTACATGACTGTACAATACATTGGTGTGTAACGCATATTACATGACTGTACAATACATTGGCGTGTAACGCATATTACATGACTGTACAATACATTGGCGTGTAACACATATTACATGACTGTACAATACATTGGCGTGTAACACATATTACGTGACTGTACAATACATTGGCGTGTAACACATATTACATGACTGTACAATACATTGGTGTATAACGCATATTACATGACTGTACAATACATTGGCGTGTAACACATATTACATGACTGTACAATACATTGGCGTGTAACACATATTACATGACTGTACAATACATTGGTGTATAACGCATATTACATGACTGTACAATACATTGGGGTGTAACACATATTACATGACTGCACGAGAGCGTGCGGACGGGCCGGAGCGCAGGCTGTGCCCAGCAGGTGGCGCCCCATACCTGTTTAATGAACTGTGCGTATTAACCCGTTCCTGTCCAGCGTGCTGCATCCACCGGGGGGGGGGGCTGGTTAGGGGCAGGAAGAAGCACCCAGCAAACTGAATGATGAGGCAAACAGGGGTATAATTGCATTAATTGATTTAAATAACCCCGCCAGCCCCCCCCCACTAGCCGCATTTGGCTTTCTGCCCCTGAATCGTGTTCTGATGAGGTTATTTAATATGTTTTTGCTGTTTTATTCCCAAATATTTGCCCCCCTGCCTCCTGTGCCCCGCGCGTTCTGAGTATTTACTGTCGCAATGTGTTGCATCAGGGAGCGAAGGTCAGCGTGCGCGATGCGGGCTCCTCACAGGCTTCAAGCGTTTTTGGTGCGGTTACCAATTAATATATCTTTTGAAATCACTGATTGACGGCGACGCGTTCCGCCCCGTCAGCTGACAAAAACATAACGACTTTCCAAATTTCTTTCAAATTATTAGCGATCAGTACCTCCCCTTAGAGCGGCCCCCATAACTCAGATTGGGAACCCCCTCCCCCTGGGGCATTTAGATTCATATTAAGGGATGTGACACTAGTTGTTTCACCCCGTTGCCCCCACGGGTGGAGCCCGCAGATTGTTCTGCCCCAGATATCACCTGATAGAGCGCGTCGGGTAAATCCACGATGATGTCACTGGTGTCTCGCGCTGAGCTCTCTCTCTCTTTTGCAGAGCGGAACGCTGCAGGAATCGGACCCCAGCAAGACCCCGGCGCAGCGGCCCCCGCCACAGGGCTGCCTGCAGTACATCCTCGACTGTAACGGGGTCGCTGTGGGGCCGAAGCCGGTCCAGGCCGTTTGAATGGGGGCCGAAGAAGCGAAGACCAGAAATGAAGGGAAACCTGGTGGTTTTGTGCAGTTTTCACCTCGTGGAACTCTGTGTATCTATGCAGCGTCTGCCCCTCCGTGTCCGGGTGTCCCTCGTCCGTGTGTGTAACGCTTCCAATGTCCCCCGTTTAACACGTGACCCCCCCCTCGCTGCCGGCACACAGAACCGTCCCCGCGACACGATGGCTTCTCTCCAGCGCGCAGAAACGCGTGATTGGGCCTCCTGCGCATGTTTAGCGTACACGCGTGGCGCTCAGTGCGTTCCTCTCACTCGTCGGGTTTGTTTTTTCCTTTCCTGGTTCTGTTACGGTTTCTGTGCGCATGGAGTCTGTACGCCGCGTGTCGTGTGATGTCATACTGTCTGTGAAAGGCGTGTCCAGCTCCACGCGTGTCCCGTGCGGGATTTATAAGTGAGATATCGTTGTGACCCCCAAACCCCCCCATGCCTTCCACGGCGGGGAGTCCGCGGGGCGCAGTCTGTGTACCCGCCGCGTGAATGTAAATAGTTAGCGGGTCTCAGCGGTCGCAGTTACTGTATTTCTCGATAGCCATAACCTGTGATGTTCGTCCGGCCGGCGGCCCCCGGCACCCTCCGTGAGATCCCGCTGCTCGCTGGAGTTAAACCCAAACCTGATCGGACTTACGCCCCACGCGTGTCACGCGTAACGGGCTCCGCGGGGTCCCAGGAATACGGCGGTCAGGGGGCCATTTTCACTGTCGGGGGTGATTGCGGTGCCTCCCGTGTTCTTTACGCTTCGTGGCGCTGCGGGCGACACCGAAACGCACCAGAAAGCCACAGATGGTACCGGGAAGCCGGCATTTCTGCATGCAGTCTCGTGGACGCGCCACGTGACGTGTTTCATGCGTGTAACGTGTAACGGTGAGATTTAAGCCAAAGGCGTGACGATGTGTGTCCGAGAGAGGAGGAGAAGCTTCTATGTATGTTCCGTGTTTGTGGCATGCGCGCATGTTCACGTGCGTCTCGTGGGCTCGGGGTGTAGATTTCCTGTATTTTTTGTAACCTTTCGGCTTCTTTGTTGGTTTTTATTTTCTATAAACAGAGAAACAAAGAAAATCCGATGGATATCGAGCCGCTTTCCTTTATGTGAAGCTAAATGTGTAATAAAAGCCTGCGCTCGGCCTGTGGTGTGCTCTTACTGGGGGTCCGGGGGGCTGCGGAGCCTGAAGATCCGGGGGGGTCGGCTTCACAAACTTTTAACACAATTGTTGAATTTCGAGCGATTTGATGAGTTACACGAAACACAGAGTGGATTTACATCAAAAATTTACACTCAAAACCCCCAATTCAGGCACCTGATGGCGGTCGCAGCGGGGGTTTTGTCGGTTTTTGACGTCGTGGCGACTGTCCGCCCCCAGGCGTCACGCCGCGTTTCGCAATCATCTGCTAATTATAGAGGAACCGGCTAAGTCAGGGAAATCTCATCGCGTTTCCTTTAACGAGACGTCGCCGTGACGATCGGTTCAAAATCCGCACTCCTGCAGCCTGCGACTTATCCGAGTCTTTCCTGAATAAATTAACTGACCCCCGGCCCTGACCCCCCCCTCTCTCGCCTGACCCCCAGCCCCCGTCTCTGACCCCCCTCTCAGTCCTTACCCCCGGCTCTGACCCCCCCTCTCAGCCCTTATCCCCCTCTCTGCACTTACCCCCGCCCCCCCCGTCTCTGACCCCCCTTTCGGCCCTTACCCCCTGTCTCTGACCCCCCTCTCGGCCCTTACCCCCGACCCCCGTCTCTGACCCCCCTCCTGGCCATTTACCTGTGTGATATAAATGTTGGTTACAATATGGCGGTAAATCAAGCGCATGCTGCATTTCGGGGGTCCTGTGCCGTTATGAAGTTTCTTTTAGGGGCCACTTTGGGACCCGGAGCTGCTAGGAAGACAAAGGAAAATATCTCGGGGGGCGCAAAAAGATCCTCCAATGAGAAAAGATCCGCAGGATCCGCTGCTGCAGACTGATCCGCAAGACCCACCGGCGCATGCGGTTCCACGGGATCCTCCATCCGCACTCCCCCCCCCGCGGATATCATAGTCCCCCCCGCGGGTATCTCAGAACATCCCCCCCCCCCAGCAGGCAAAGCATCCCGTCAGCATCGCCCAGAGAACAAGCCGTTCCCGACGTACTGCTGACGGCGGCGGTTCCTGAGCTGGCGGTTCCAGCGCTCGTTACTATGGAGACAGGACTCGTGACCCCGAAACAAGGAAGTACTTATTACTCACACAAAAAGCCGCCCCACGTGCCCCCTGTATTATACTGAAGATCCTTAGATATAAGGGGCTGCACCGACCCCCCCCCGAGGCACACGTATGATACACGCATGATGATCGGTGTTTAGACGCAGTGGGGTTGGGGACGTTTTACTGGTTTTGTGTGTTGGGGGTCCGCAGCCTGCGTTCATGCTTCTGAAGGACAGCAAATCGCGGCCCCCGACAGACACGGCGGCCCCCGACCGGACTCCTCGGATCCACGTCCTGGAAAGGATGGTTTTTTGCGGCCGTTTTGGTGCTAAAAGTGCTGTTTTCACGTTTCTGGGGAATGTCTACCCAAAATTCATCAAAAAGACCAAATTGTCCCCAAATATCTGTGCCCGAGTGTCACTAGTGATTAACCCCCGCCACGCCGCTGAGGCTTCCCGGACTTGGTGTAAATACCCCGCGAGCGTGCGCGGCACCCCTCACCCCGCCACAGATGGGATCCGTGGGACATTTAATTTATTCATTAACAGAAAAATAATGCGAAGGAAACTGCGGGGAATAAAAACTGATAGTTTCATTTTAAGCAAAAGGGAGGAAACTGGCAAAAGCCCTTGATTTCCTTCGGCCGCTCGTCTCAGACGCGGATCAAACAGGAAACGCCATCCAGAAAACACGAGACTGGGGAGGAAAAAACTTCAATTCAATTTAATTAAAAAAAAAAGCAAAATAAACGGGAATTCGGCCAAAAGAGGGAGCGTGAAAAATGCAGGTGTGAGAAGGAGCAGAAATCCCCCGAAACGAGATTCCCTTCCGCCTGATCCAGGAAGTCGCAGCACAAAACATGGATCCAAAAGGAAAAACACGCCACGAGCCGCGTGCCACGCTCCATCCGCCACGTTAGTTAGTGTATGGTGTTAGTGTATGGTGTTAGTGTGAGTGCGTGTCAGTGTATGGTGTTAGTGTGAGTGTGTGTCAGTGTATGGTATTAGTGTTAGTGTATGGTGTTAGCGTGAGTGTATGGTGTTAGTGTGAGTGTATGGTGTTAGCGTGAGTGTATGGTGTTAGTGTATGGTGTTAGTGTGAGTGTATGGTGTTAGTGTGAGTGTATGGTGTTAGGGTGTGGTGTTAGCGTGAGTGTATGGTGTTAGCGTGAGTGTATGGTGTTAGTGTGAGTGTATGGTGTTAGTGTGAGTGTATGGTGTTAGGGTGTGGGGTTAGCGTGAGTGTATGGTGTTAGCGTGAGTGTATGGTGTTAGTGTGAGTGTATGGTGTTAGTGTGAGTGTGTGTCAGTGTATGGTGTTAGTGTGAGTGTATGGTGTTAGTGTGAGTGTATGGTGTTAGGGTGTGGTGTTAGTGTGAGTGTATGGTGTTAGTGTGAGTGTATGGTGTTAGTGTGTGGTGTTAGTGTGAGTGTATGGTGTTAGTGTGAGTGTATGGTGTTAGGGTGTGGGGTTAGCGTGAGTGTATGGTGTTAGCGTGAGTGTATGGTGTTAGTGTGTGGTGTTAGCGTGAGTGTATGGTGTTAGTGTGAGTATTAGTGTATGGCAACGGCCTGGAGAGAAGGTCCTGCTCTGGCAGCGAATGCGTCTCGTGGCATCGGATGTGGAACGGGGACACGCGGGAATTTAAAGGGAGTTTAACTCCTTGTTAGCCGCTCGCTCCGACGCCTGAGCCCGTTTGCCGCCGTCAGCGTGATTCAGCGATTCCCCAGGAATGCTCCGGCTCCCGAGTGCTCGCTAATGAGTAACGAAACCTGCGCAGCCTTCACGTGCTGCCGCCAGCCGCCCCTTTAACCCCTTCCACGGTCGCAGGGCTGCCCCGGGCCACGTGCTTTATGGCCCTGCTCGCCATGAAAGGGTTAACAGCAAGGAAAAGTGATAAGAGAGAATAATGAGAAGGAACCGGTTCTGCCGCTCGCCGTGGAGCTCACACTCTGCTGATTCATAATATTTACAACAAATACCATCTCTGCTGGTTTGTGGACATTTGGTCAATATGTTTAAACGGCCACCGTTTTGGGGTTATATCATTTCAATCAATTGAAGGGGTTATTGCCCCCAACCACCCCTCTCATAAATCTCAGCCACAGAGAGGTGCCTAGACCTCCGGGGCAAAAGAGATGAGAGCCCCCCGGGGTGACTGTGCAGAGACCTCTGGGGAAAAAGAGATGAGAGCCCCCCGGGGTGACTGCGCAGAGACCCCCGGGGGAAGGAGATGAGAGACGAGCGCCGCGGATAGAGCGGATAATGCCTCGTATTAACCATTTAAAGACAGAACAGAATCAACTGATCGGAAACCAGCAGTCTCCAAATTCCACATATGTGATGCCGTGTAGCGTGATGTGACAGCGTGAAGATGTGATGCCGTGTAGTATGATGTGACGGTATGCAGCGTGATGTGACGGTGTGTAGATGTGATGGCATGTAGTGTGATGTGACAGCGTGTAGCGTGATGTGACGCCGTGTAGCGTGATGTGACAGCGTGTAGCGTGATGTGACTGCGTGTAGTGACGGCGTGTAGTGTGATGTGACATCGTGTAGCGTGATGTCACAGCGTGTAGCGTGATGTCACAGCGTGTAGTGACGGCGTGTAGCGTGAACGCCGTCACACTGAACCCCCGCCACGGGGCTGTGACAGGACCAGACTAGCCGGCTCATATGTCCGTGTGACGTTTAGCCGGGTCACGCAGCGTCTGTGTCCGGTTCCGTATCCCGTGACCCGGTAATATATTATATTGTGTGTTTATTGTGTAACCGGCCCAGAGACTGAATGTGGCTGCAGCTCCGGCCTTCAGAGAGACGACCAGGTAACCCGGCTGGGGCTCTTAATCAGCCAGCACAGCCCTGTCGGCCCCGCCGGCCCCCGCACTACAGGGGGGATAACACAGGTGGGGAACCCATCGTATCCCTTAATCCCCTCACCTGATGCATCCCCTGTATACTGATGGGATTTGTGGTGGGATGGGGGTGATGGGAGTTGGGTTCGGCGCTCATTGAATTGAGGTTATATATAAAGTTCTGTGTGTTTGTAAATAAAGTTCTTGTTTTACTGTGAATGGGGGTCTGACTGATCCGTGGATAGCAGGGGCTCCGTATGAGGGACTGACCGGTGATTCCTGTAACGGAGGCCCCTTTATTACTGGACGAGCCAATTCATGAAATAAGCGTCGCGATTCCTCCAACAGGAAGAAACCGGTAAAGGGCGCCATCGCGGTAACCGTGGTATCCATGGTAATCGCAGTAACCACGGCAATCGCGATAATCGTGACCATCGCAGTAACCGTGGTAATCACAGTAACCGTGGCCATCGCAGTAACCGTGGTAATTGCAGTAACCGTGGTAATCGCGTTGACATTTCGCATCCTGGCCTTGATTCCCGCTGCGTGTTTTGGGTTCCGATCCGTGTCCTTGGCGTGGAAGGTCACCCCGATAGCGCTTATTATTTAACAAACAATGCGATTGGGCGTCACATCAGAGCGCGCCGCACTTAACCCCGCGAGCGCCAAAACCAGCCCCAGGGCAAAGGGCCGCCTCATCCCCCGGAACCGCGGGGGTTAAATCCGCGGCAGAAGAAAAGACAAAACTGTTATTTATTACAAAAAAATATCGACTTTCAGCCGCGGAAGACAAAGCAAAGCGGCCACGAGGGCCACGGAGCTCCGGCGTGACGCGCAGGAGACGTGCTTCGTGCTGCCGATCACTCATTGGCTTCCGTAGATTTTATTCCGGTTTCCTTGTTATGAGCACTTACCATCTCGGCTGGGCGGCGTTAGATCCTGAAAGTTAATCACATAACGAACATTGCAACGGTACCGCCCCGGCCACGCCATGACAGCCACGCCACCCCGGCCACGCCATGACAGCCACGCCACAACGCCATGACAGCCACCCCGGGGCTATATACAGCTTCTTCCACAATTCACAATTTAGTGTAACACGCATGAGATGTTGTGTAAAGTATTGTAACATGCGTGTAATGGGGTGTAATTTATTGTAACACACATGTAATGTGGTGTAATGTATTGTAACATGTGTGTAATGTGTTGTAACACGCGTGTAATGGTGTGTAATGTAATAATCCAGAATCACTGTATGAAGAGATGATTTGTGTTCCGTGTAAAGTCCGTGTTTGGGGGGGGACACTCCGTGTGAAGCACTTTCTCTGTCAGATTTCGGCTCACGGGCCGGTGCAAAGTGTAAGCTTCTCGCTGATAAGGGGGAGGGGCGAGTCTGTGAACTGAACTCAGGTGACCCCCCGGCATCCGACCCGTCAGCCCAGCCTCTCCTCGTCATCTCACTACCTATACAGAGGCTCCGCCCTCAGCCCGTCTCACCTATACAGAGGCTCGGCCCGTCTCACCTATACAGAGGCTCCGCCCTCAGCCCGTCTCACCTATACAGAGGCTCCGCCCTCAGCCCATCTCACCTATACAGAGGCTCAGCCTGTCTCACCTATACAGAGGCTCCGCCCTCAGCCCGTCTCACCTATACAGAGGCTCCGCCCTCAACCCATCTCACCTATACAGAGGCTCCGCGGCTTTGCCAACTCTTGCTTTCCACCTTTAACTCTTTGTGTCCCAGAGTTGCGCGTATCGGAGATCCAGCACCAGTCCCCGGAGCTCAGCGAAGAAGAGGTTCTGAGGCAGCTGAGACTCAAATGGGATCCATAACCAAATGGCGCTTACCGATGTACTCAGCACTGTACAGTATAATCATGGGAGGTACAATAAGTGCAGTTATATAATTAAAGCTCCTGTGGGTGGCAGGTATGTCCTGGGATCGCAGGGTGAAGGGGCAGATTTTCGGGGTCAGACATTCTGCTTTGTCGATATTTACCCCAATCTCATAATTTATATCCCCCGGCTGACGGCTTCTCGTCTGTCGTTAGCCCCACGATCCCTGGTGATTAATTAATCTCCCCGCATCTTACCCCGTGCCGATCCCTGGAAATGCCCCGCATCTTACCCCGTGCCGATCCCTGGAAATGCCCCGCATCTTACCCCGTGCCGATCCCTGGAAATGCCCCGCATCTTACCCCGTGCCGATCCCTGGAAATGCCCCGCACTGCCCCGCATCTTACCCTGTGCCGATCCCTGGAAATGCCCCGCATCTTACCCCGTGCCGATCCCTGGAAATGCCCCGCACTGCCCCGCATCTTACCCCGTGCCGATCCCTGGAAATGCCCCTCACTGCCCCGCATCTTACCCCGTGCCGATCCCTGGAAATGCCCCACACTGCCCCGCATCTTACCCCGTGCCGATCCCTGGAAATGCCCCGCATCTTACCCCGTGCCGATCCCTGGAAATGCCCTGCACTGCCCCGCATCTTACCCCGTGCCGATCCCTGGAAATGCCCCGCACTGCCTCGCTTCTTACCCCGTGCCAATCCCTGGAAATGCCCCGCACTGCCCCGCATCTTACCCCGTGCCGATCCCTGGAAATGCCCCGCACTGCCCCGCATCTTACCCCGTGCCGATCCCTGGAAATGCCCCGCACTGCCCCGCTTCTTACCCCGTGCCGATCCCTGGAAATGCCCCGCACTGCCCCGCATCTTACCCCGTGCCGATCCCTGGAAATGCCCCGCACTGCCCCGCATCTTACCCCGTGCCGATCCCTGGAAATGCCCCGCACTGCCCCGCATCTTACCCCGTGCCGATCCCTGGAAATGCCCCGCACTGCCCCGCATCTTACCCCGTGCCGATCCCTGGAAATGCCCCGCACTGCCCAGCACTGCCCCGCATCTTACCCCGTGCCGATCCCTGGAAATGCCCCGCACTGCCCCGCATCTTACCCCGTGCCGATCCCTGGAAATGCCCCGCACTGCCCCGCATCTTACCCCGTGCCGATCCCTGGAAATGCCCCGCACTGCCCCGCATCTTACCCCGTGCCGATCCCTGGAAATGCCCCGCACTGCCCCGCATCTTACCCCGTGCCGATCCCTGGAAATGCCCCGCACTGTGTGTAATACACTCTGTATGGATGAAGCTGCAGGGAGAGTCGTTACCGAGGCGGCCAGCAGGTGGCGCTGTGAGGCATTAGATGGGGTCACTGGATGCTGGGGCAGGAGGGAGGGGCACCGGGGGCAGCTGGGTACCTAGTGTCACACAGGCTATGAATGGGGCAAGAGGGAGTGGCAGAGGGAGGGCAATGGGAGGTCCTAGGAAGCAGTGGGCGTGGTTGAGAGGGCAGGGGAGAGACTACGGACTGAGTCCCTGCGCTGCGCTCTGACTGTTCAGCTGCTGCTCAGGGGCTCTGCACGCAGAGGGTCCACCTCCCAGCAGAGGTGGCTTATGGCAGAAAGAGCAGCCTACACACAGGGATTCCTGCACTGAATTAGCCAGCACTGCAGCAGGTCAGTTACCCCCAAAGCCACCCCTGGGGTATTACTACCCACTTATTCCAGTGCCTATTGGAGGGATAATTACTGGGGTGATTGGGCAAACTGTCACATGCTTGGGGCAGACACATTGTGATGTGCGGGGCATTTATTGGACTAATTGTTATATTCTGAAATATTCGAGAGTAAAATTTTTGGCAGATTGTTGCGGTTTGGGCAAACTGTGACATGACAGGGGTAGATATCGATATGGTGGGGTAGATACGGTGGGGTAGATACGGTGGGGTAGATATTGGGCACACTGTGATATGGTGGGGTAGATTTGGTGGGGTAGATATGGTGGGGTAGATATTGGGCGCACTGTGATATGGTGGGGTAGATTTGGTGGGGTAGATACGGTGGGGTAGATATTGGGCGCACTGTGATATGGTGGGGTAGATATGCTGGGGTAGATACGGTGGGGTAGAAATGGTAGGGTAGATACGGTGGGGTAGATATTGGGCGCACTGTTATATGGTGGGGTAGATATGGTGGGGTAGATATTGGGCACACTGTGATATGGTGGGGTAGATATGGTGGGGTGATTACGCTGGGGTAGATACGGTGGGGTAGATATGGTGGGGTAGATATTGGGCGCACTGTGATATGGTGGGGTAGATTTGGTGGGGTAGATATGGTGGGGTGATTACGCTGGGGTAGATATTGGGTACACTGTGATATGATGGGGTAGATTTAGTGGGGAAGATACGGTGGGGTAGATATGGTGCGGTAGATACGGTGGGGTAGATATCGGGCACACTGTGATATGGTGGGGTAGATATGGTGGGGTAGATACGGTGGGGTAGATATGGAGGGGTAGATATCGGGCACACTGTGATATGGTGGGGTAGATATGGTGGGGTAGATACGGTGGGGTAGATATGGAGGGGTAGATATCGGGCACACTGTGATATGGTGGGGTAAATACATTGGGGTAGATACGGTGGGGTAGATACGGTGGGGTAGATATCGGGCACACTGTGATATGGTGGGGTAAATACATTGGGGTAGATAGGGTGGGGTAGATACGGTGGGGTAGATACGGTGGGGTAGATACGGTGGGGTAGATATCGGGCGCACTGTGATATGGTGGGGTAGATACATTGGGGTAGATACGGTGGGGTAGATACATTGGGGTAGATAGGGTGGGGTAGATACGGTGGGGTAGATACGGTGGGGTAGATATCGGGCACACTGTGATATGGTGGGGTAGATACATTGGGGTAGATACGGTGGGGTAGATATCAGGCACATTGCTGGGGCATGTATTGGGTGCAGAGGGGGTTGTTATATCTGGGGGGGTATGTGACGTCCTCGGTGGTCCGGGGGCGCTCATGTTGCTCTTTTTGCCCCCGGGCCGTGGTGGTCTGTGATGCCGCAGTCAGATCCGAGGTCTCAGTCTTAAATCCACATGCCGTCTGAGGAAGGGACCCCTGAGACCTGGAAAGGTTGGGGGGCACGGGGGCAATAATGGTGCCCTGGGGGAGATTTAAAATAACTTTAATAAACGGTGGGATTTCCGCCATTTATTTCATCCGCCAGCCGCGAGCTCCTATGTGTTGAGCCAGACCACAATATCCCAGGGAAACATAAAATGACCCCGTCTGGTCTGCGAAGACTCAAAAACCTCATCGGTCTCGTCTTAGATTCAGGAGCCGTTTGTCTATCCCATGCATGTTTAATACCCTCACTGTATTACCCTCTACCACCTCTGCCGGAAGGCTGCTCCAGTTATCTACAACCCACTCAGTAAAATCTAAGCAGCCCACACATTCGGTCGGATGAGCTCTTTTGCTGCGGGGGGTAATAAGACGCCCGGCAGAGTTTTTCCTCCCCGTCGGGAGGTCTGGCCGGTATTAGATCTGGGGGCCGAATTCTGAACACGCTTTGCTGTTTTGGGGATCTCAGAGGTCTCTTGTTCGCGTGGAAATGTCCGTTAAGCCGTCCGGCCCCCGCGGACTCGCCGCCCACACATGTCAGTTGATATAAAGCAGGGGCCCCGTGTGGATTTTCTCCGGCATTTAAAGGGTTAAAGGGCCGCGGCGGCCGCTAATGTCTCACAAAACGCGACCTCTTGGACCCGACTGATAAGAGCAACGCGGAACGTTCCGTGCGCCCCGCGGCGTGTGAGCTGTCCGTGTGCTCTCTCTCTGTCCGCGCGCTCTCTCTGTCCGTGCGCTCTCTGTCCATGCGCTCTCTGTCGGCGCGCTCTCTCTGTCCGTGCGCTCTCTCTGTCCGTGCGCTCTCTCTCTGTCCGTGCGCTCTCTCTGTCCGTGCGCTCTCTGTCCATGCGTTCTCTGTCGGCGCGCTCTCTCTGTCCGCGCGCTCTCTCTGTCCGCGCGCTCTCTCTGTCCGTGCGCTCTCTGTCCATGCGCTCTCTGTCGGCGCGCTCTCTCTGTCCGTGCGCTCTCTCTCTGTCCGTGCGCTCTCTGTCCGTGCGCTCTCTCTGTCCGCGCGCTCTCTCTGTCCGTGCGCTCTCTCTGTCCGCGCGCTCTCTCTGTCCGTGCGCTCTCTCTCTGTCCGCGCGCTCTCTCTGTCCGTGCGCTCTCTCTCTGTCCGTGCGCTCTCTCTCTGTCCGCGCGCTCTCTCTGTCCGTGCGCTCTCTCTGTCCGCGCGCTCTCTCTGTCCGCACGCTCTCTCTGTCCGTGCGCTCTCTCTGTCCGTGCGCTCTGTCCGTGCGCTCTCTCTGTCCATGCGCTCTCTGTCCGCGCGCTCTCTCTGTCCCTGCGCTCTCTGTCCGCGCGCTCTCTCTGTCCGTGCGCTCTCTCTCTGTCCCTGCGCTCTCTGTCCGTGCGCTCTCTGTCCATGCGCTCTCTGTCCGCGCGCTCTCTCTGTCCGCGCGCTCTCTGTCTGTGCGCTCTCTCTGTCCGCGCGCTCTCTCTCTGTCCGTGCGCTCTCTCTGTCCCCGCGCTCTCTCTCTGTCCACGCGCTCTCTCTGTCCGTGTGCTCTCTGTCCGCGTGCTCTCTCTGTCCGTGCGCTCTCTCTCTGTCCGCACGCTCTCTCTGTCCGTGTGCTCTGTCCGTGCGCTCTCTGTCCGTGCACTCTCTGTCCGTGCGCTCTGTCCGTGCGCTCTCTGTCCGCGCGCTCTCTCTGTCCGTGCGCTCTCTCTGTCCGTGCGCTCTCTCTGTCCATGCGCTCTCTGTCCGTGCGCTCTCTCTGTCCATGCGCTCTCTGTCCGCGCGCTCTCTCTGTCCGTGCGCTCTCTCTGTCTGCGCGCTCTCTCTGTCCGTGTGCTCTGTCCGTGCGCTCTCTCTGTCCATGCGCTCTCTGTCTGCGCGCTCTCTCTGTCCGTGTGCTCTGTCCGTGCGCTCTCTCTGTCTGTGCGCTCTCTCTGTCCGCGCGCTCTGTGTCCCCGCTCTCTGTCCGTGCGCTCTCTGTCCGCGAGCTCTCTCTCCCAGCTCTCTGTCCGTGCGCTCTCTGAAGTGGACCGCGTGGTGTATTTGCGTGTCACATGATGGGGGAAATCATTCCTATCCCGTCGTGGTTAGTCTGCGCTCCGTGTGCCGGGTTCCTTATCAATGCCGAGCCGTCTCGCGTGGGGTCGGGCGTCACGCGTGGGGTCGGGCGTCACGCGTGGGGTCGGGCGTCACGCGTGGGGTCGGGCGTCTCGCGTGGGGTCGGGCGTCTCGCGTGGGGTCGGGCGTCTCGCGTGTGAAGGTCTCCGTGACGCAGGACGCAGGGGTCTGCTGCTAAGGAATGGGCACCGGCGGGGGGGGCACCCCGCAGTCCCCCCGCTGGGTTCCGTGTATTTGTCGTTCTGAGACTGAGTGGGAGGACGCAGAGCCCACTCAGGACGTTAGTCACGGCCCGGCTCCCACGTGGTGACCTCTGCACAACTTCCCTTTCCTCCCCGCGTGTAGGAAGAGTCTCTGAGCACGTGTGACGCGCCGCGTGTGACACGCTAGAAATCATTACGTGACAATCACAACAATCCCCGCGCGTTCCGCAGCACGAAGTACACGGGGTTCCGGCCCTTACAGGTTCTCGATCCAAGCGCCTGTGCCTGCGTCTTGCAGGTTCTAGATTCCCGTGGCGGTCTAGGCACCGGTTCTCCTTTAGTAAATAGCAGCCGATGCGTTCCGTCCCTGCGCGGAAGGCTCCGTGTCTGCAGATCGTTGTGACGCTCGCCCATTTTTTGTTCCACGTAGAGCAGCGCTGCTTTGAACTTTGAAGGCCGTTCCGGAGCAAGCGGGGGGTTAATCCCCTTTAAGACCCCGCTGGGGACCCCGCACCCCCCCCCCCGCTGACTCTCTGTTGCCGTATTTGTTGCCGCGGAGGAAGCAGCCCTTCTCCCCCGGGGATAATGACTCCGTCCTACATCAGGAAAGTGAGGGAAAGGTTACATCCTCGGAACCCGGACGCTTCCCGCATCAAGACTCAACACGCGTTACGGAGCCCGTGGCCCTCGCTGCGCCGCAGAGCTGGAGAGCAGAGCCGCGCAGCAGAGCCGGGGAGCAGAGACGCGTAGCAGAGACGCGCAGCAGAGCCGGAGAGCAGAGACGCGTAGCAGAGACGCGCAGCAGAGCCGCGCAGCAGAGCTGGAGAGCAGAGGCGTAGCAGAGCCGGAGAGCAGAGCCGCGCAGCAGAGCTGGAGAGCAGAGCCGCGTAGCAGATCCGGAGAGCAGAGCCGCGCAGCAGAGCCGGAGAGCAGAACCGCGCAGCGAAACCGGGCAACAGAGCAGAGCCTCTGTGCTGCAAATGCTGGATAGAGGGGCAATAATCATTGATGATGTCATCAGGGAGGGTTATTTGTTTTTTGCAGAATTCACTAAATAAATTCTAATGTAAAAAAATCTAGAATCAGATTCTTTCGCTTCCCGGGAGGTCGGAGGTCGCAGCCGGTGCCGACCGTCACCCTGTTGGGTGGCATTTAAATCTACCCCACACAGCATGCCCCAGGAGACAGCGGGGTATTAGACGGCTCCGTCCAGGGGCTGCGCTTAGTGAATATTTCCCGCCTCCTGAAATATTTGGGGTCCTGATGTTACCCGGGAGCTCCGGTCGCCGACCACATGATGCCTCATTACCAGAAGCCCCTCGCGGGCAGATCCAGCCGCCCCGGCCGGGGTATACGGGGCACGGGGAGACCCCACTGCGGCTGATCCGATAAGGGGTGCGGGGGGGGTATTTGCCCCGCAGGTTGTGAATCTGCCCCCCGCAGCCGGGTAATCATTAACATCTCTTTTGTCTTTCAGGGAGCAGCCGTCATGGTCGACACCGAGATGCCCTTCTGGCCCATGAGCTTTGGGGTCAGCCAGATGGAGCTGCCCGGCGTGGACGATCACTCCCACCCCTACGACATCAAGCCGTACCCCACCGTGGACTTTTCCAGTATTTCCGCCCCAAACTACGAAGACGTTCTGGACGATAAAACTTTCCTGAGAAACGACCAAACGTCTCTGGATTTCAAGTACGACCTGAGGCTGCAGGACTGCCAAAGTACGCAGTAACGGGGGCATCGCCGGGGGCAATAACGGGGGGATCGCGGGGGGCTCAGCCGTTACCTGGTCACGTGACCTGTGCTCGGCCCCTAATCAGCGCAGGGGGGCGGCCGTCGCAGTAATGCACCGGTGCCGTAGGAGGAATCTGGTGGCCATGCCTTATAAGATTGGCTCCAGACAGTTGGTAGCTATCGCAGATCGCACTCGCAGATAGTATTGTTATTGCAGGCCCCCCCCTCCTAAAGCTGCCGTCCGACGTGTTGGAGCCGCCGTCCGAGGGGCCGAGAGGATTTCCCTTGCGTTAAACGGTTATTATTCCCAGTAATTATTTATCACGTGACACAGGAGCAGGCACTGATAGGTTGTTGCCATAGCAGCCGAAAAAGCTTCTTGAAGTTTGTTGTTTTTATGCAATTAACCCTTTAGAGCTGACGGGTGGCTGGAGAGCGCGGTTACCGCGTGGGAATGAGCGGAGCCACCATGGAAGCCGCGCCGGTTGCTCTGACGACCAGCTGCAGCCGTCACGTGACCGGCTTCTTTTTTTCCCTCAGATTCAATAAAAATGGAGCCCCCTTCGCCCCCCTATTACCCTGAGCGGTCCCAGGGGCTCGGCAAAGGGCCGGACGAGACGTCCAACTCCCTCATCGCCATCGAGTGCCGGGTCTGCGGAGACAAAGCGTCTGGCTTCCATTACGGGGTCCACGCCTGCGAGGGCTGCAAGGTAACGGCAACTGATCCCGGAACCCGCAATAAATCCGGCCCGGAACCTGCAATAAATCCGGCCTGGAAACCGCAATAAATCCGGCCCAGAACCCCCAATAAATCCGGCCCGGAACCCCCAATAAATCCGGCCCGGAACCCGCAATAAATCCGTCCCGGAACCCCCAATAAATCCGGCCCGGAACCCCCAATAAATCCGGCCCGGAACCCGCAATAAATCCGTCCCGGAACCCTCAATAAATCCGACCCGGAACCCGCAATAAATCCGGCCCCGAACCCCCAATAAATCCGGCCCGGAACCCGCAATAAATCCGGCCCAGAACCCCCAATAAATCCGGCCCGGAACCCGCAATAAATCCGGCCCGAAACCCACAATAAATCCGGCCCGGAACCCGCAATAAATCCGGCCCAGAACCCGCAATAAATCCGGCCCGGAACCCGCAATAAATCCGGCCCAATCGCTTATGTTACGGTGGTTTGGGGTAAATGCGTCATGATATGCGGGGTAAAAGTCTGGGGTTTGGGGTAAATGTGTTTTGTTACGGGGGTAACAGTCTGTGGTTTGGGGTGAATTAACCCCGTTGCGCCCGGTTTCTCAGGGCTTCTTCCGCAGGACGATCCGGTTGAAGCTGATTTACGAACGCTGTGACCTCAACTGCCGCATTCACAAGAAGAGCAGAAACAAGTGTCAGTTCTGCCGGTTCCAGAAGTGCCTGGCGGTCGGGATGTCCCATAACGGTGAGTGACCCCACTGCCGGGAGGCTGTTCCATGCCCCCACCTCTCTGTATGTCATGATACATTTCCCGGAACGTTAAAGCTGTATATGTAACGTGAAACGCGCCGGCGCCGTTAACTCTTCCCGCTCCAGGAACGGCAGGCGGCCGGACCGAAGCCACGTGAGGCCAAATGATACAAAATCAGGTGCAAGAGAAAAATAGACGTTTTCCTGCAGGCTCAGAATCGTGGAAATTCCCCCCAAAAGGGACACCCAGGAGTCAAATTACCTCCCGGTGTTTGCTGTTAGTGCTGCGTGTCCGCGGGGGCCGCGGGAGGTGCTGCTGGAATCCCGCAGGACGCTGTTTACTTAACTTATCACATTTCAGCTCAAATTAGCTCCTTAAACTCCCTTCACCCCGCAGCGCCGGCCGGCAAGCGCCTTTCAATCCGGTTCAGGCCGTTTCCAGCCGGTTACCGGCCCGTTACCGGGGGTCTCGGCTGGGGGGTCTCCGCCGGTGGGTCTCGCTGAGTATATTGCTGGGGTTTTGAAACGATCGATTAATATGTTTTCACCGATCGTATGTTTATAGAGAAGGGCATTAACCCTTTCAGTGCCGGCGATGGAGGCGACGGGGGTCCTCCGTGCGCCGTGTGATCACATTAACCCATTAAATACGTATAAAGTGAACCCACGCAGTATATATGTTTATAACACGTATGTTTTTGCACATATATGTGTATGCGTGTACGTTTATGTGGGATTCCCCGGAACGTGCGCAGATGCAGGGCCTACGTGACCGGCCGCTCAGGTGCAAACTGCGAGGAAAAACACCTGAAATGCCTGTTTTTTCAATGCCGGGCAGATCCGGTAGAACCTCATTCCTCCGACCGGCCGGGCAGGTTCACCGGACTCACAGAATCCACTGAAAACAGCTCATGGGCAAGTGGCGGCTGACAATAGCCCCACCCCGGGGCATTTAGCCTCTAAAACGTAATTCACTCTCCCAAAATGTGTTGGTATGTGGGGGGGGGTTAGGGGGTAGCAGTCTGTACCGGTCAGTGTGTGGGGGGGTTAGGGGGTAGCTGTCTGTACCGGTCGGTATGGGGGGGGTAGCAGTCTGTACCGGTCGGTATGAGGGGGGTTAGGGGGTAGCAGTCTGTACCGTCAGTATGTGGGGGGTTAGGGGGTAGCAGTCTGTACCGGTCGGTATGTGGGGGGGTTAGGGGGTAGCAGTCTGTACCAGTCGGTATGTGGGGGGGTTAGGGGGTAGCAGTTTGTACCGGTCGGTATGTGGGGGGGTTAGGGGGTAGCAGTCTGTACCAGTCGGTATGTGGGGGGTTAGGGGGTAGCAGTTTGTACCGGTCGGTATGTGGGGGGGTAGCTGTCTGTACCGGTCGGTATGGGTGGGGGGTTGGGGGGCCCGAGGGGTAACAGGGTGAGGGTTGTTGGGAAACGCTGTGCATCATCTGGCTGAGGCTGGTATGAGCCCCGCGGGGGGCCGTTGCTGGCAGGGGGGCCGGGGATGTGCAGCCGCTATCTTGTTTTCAACCGCGGGGATTGCAAAATAATAAAATGACGAGGAATCATAAGACGTTCTGTTTTTCTGGCAGTGGCGGGGCATTACTGGGCATTACTTGGCACTGCGGGGCATTACTGGGAATTACTTGGCACTGCGGGGCATTACTGGGCACTGCGGGGCATTACTGGGAATTACTTGGCACTGCCGGGCATTACTGGGCACTGCGGGGCATTACTGGGCACTGCGGGGCATTACTGGGCAGTCTTAGGTGTTTGTTCTTAGTCGGTACTGTATCGGTTTGAAGTAAGCTCTGCGGGTTCCGTGTACAGGGGATAGTATGACGGCCGTGCATGCGCGTGGCATGCGCTGACTTACTTGTTATTTTCATGGACTTTAGAGTTTTGCAAACATTGTCCGTTTGTTAACTCTCGATGTGCTGCCCCAGTCTCTGTCACTTTTCAGACTGCGCTGTATATTTACTTTTATCTGTAGATTGTAAGCTCCTGGGCTCAGAGCCCTCCTCACCTGCTGTTTCTGCAAGTCTAATTGCAACCCATTAAATATATCGCACCCTGTTAGGTTATATATCACACCTCGTTAGGCTAGATATTTAGGGTATAGATTGTACCCTGTTAGATAAATTGTGCCCCATTAGGTTATATATTGGACCCCATTAGATAGATTGCGCCCTATTAGGTCATATAATAATAATAATATCGCGCCCCGTTAGGTTATATAATAATAATACCTCACCCCGTTAGGTTATATATTGTGCCCCGTTAGATAGATCGCGCCCCGTTAGGTTATATAATAATAATAATATCGCGCCCCGTTAGGTCATATAATAATAATAATATCGTGCCCCGTTAGGTTATATAATAATAATAATAATTTCGCACCCGTTAGGTTATATAATAATAATAATATCGCGCCCCGTTAGGTCATATAATAATAATAATATCGCGCCCCGTTAGGTTATATACCTCACCCCGTTAGGTTATATATTGTGCCCCGTTAGATAGATCGCGCCCCGTTAGGTTATATAATAATAATAATATCGCGCCCCGTTAGGTTATATAATAATAATAATATCACGCCCTGTTAGGTGATATAATAATAATAATAATAATATCGCGCCCCGTTAGGTGATATAATAATAATAATATCGCGCCCCGTTATACCACGTCCCTCCTACCCCGGAGCTGCTCCTGTGAGTAAATTAAACCTCGTGGTGATAAAACTTCCCCTTTGTGAGACCTCAGGGCCGGGATAGGAAGAAAATGCTTATTTTTGCCTTTTCCTGCAGAATTTCAGAGGCTATCACAAGATGAAGCGAGGGTTGAAGTAACGCTCACGCGTTCCGCCGCGCATTTATTTATAGAAAGTAGAATTACGGCACAGACAGAAAATAACCAATGCGATAGCAAAACAGACTCGTATAGATTAGGAGACGGTGGGGAGGGCAGGTGGGGGGGCAGTTGGCAGAAGGTGTGAGAGAGAGGCTACCGAGGAATTGAGGAGAGGGGCACAATAGATCGTAAGCTCTTGGGCCCTCCCGTCCTGTCCATGTGTGCCCATGTTATTGTCAGTTTTGTTGTTGTTTTCCAGTGCCCAGCGCTATGGCATGTGCTGGCGCCGTATAATATGTAACGCTGTAATATTGTCAGCATGCGCCCCCTGCCTCTCTCGGCCCGTTCGGCCCTTAATCTCTAAATGAGGAATTCGGGTTTGTGGCTCCAGCTGATCGCTCGATGACCGTTAGTGACTCCCGACGTAATCCGGCATCTAAACCCAGGTCGGAAAAGGTTAATGGCGCGTTCTTCCTCCCCGCCGGCCGCGCCGCTGGTCTGCTTATTGCATCGTGTTTATTGCTTCTCACCGTAATGACCCCGTTGGGGGATTCAATCTCGCCCCATCTGCTCTTCAGCCATCAGGTTCGGGCGAATGCCGCAGGCGGAAAAGGAGAAGCTGCTGGCGGAGATCTCCAGCGACATGGAGCAGCTGAACCCGGAGAGCGCCGACCAGCGGGTCCTGGCCAAGCATTTATACGACTCCTATCTCAAATCCTTCCCGCTCACCAAAGCCAAGGCGAGGGCCATCCTGACGGGAAGGACGAGCGATAAGTCGGTGAGTTACGGTGGCCCCGGGGCCGGCTGCCGGTCCCCGCATTATCGTCAACCCCTTTCCGTTTGGTGATTAAAGTCCCTTTTTTGCCCATTTCCTGCATGTTCTGTATTATTTTATGACCCGTTTTCTGCCTTCGAGTCGATGCTGCCGGCCCCCGGCGGACAGGGCGGCCTCCGTGTTCAGTAAATATTCGCTGCGGGGTGGACTTTGCCCCCGGCGACTCGCTCTGTTTACCGTACGGGAAGTTTCGCTGCAAACACCCGGAACGACGGCTTTATTAGCCTCCCGTCTGCGGCGAGCGCTCAGTAAGCGCTTTCTGCCGCCGATTACGCTCTAAAAGTTCTAATATGAACCCGATTTATATCCTAAGAAAAGAAACCGCTTACAAGACGGCAATAAATCCGCTGTCATTAATGTGAATGAATAGCCCCTCCGCAGCCGCTCGGGGGTTAAGTATTCCGGGGTGACAGGAGTTCGTCGGGGTTCACTTTTTTCCTCCCCGTGTCGCTCTCGCCATTAAAGCTGCTGTTCCACTTAGAGAAAACCTTAACGTCTCTTCAGTACGTTAAGCGAGTAACCCCCAGCCGGTCCGTCTTGTTATTCTTTCCTCCTAAGGGCGTCTTGCAGGAGCGTTACGTTGGGTCAGTGGGACAGCAGCTTTAATCTGGGTTCACATTAGTCTCCATGTTGCGTGTAGTTGGCGTGCATCCTGCGTGTGTTTAACCTGCTTTACTCTGCCGGGGTAAAGTCCGCCTGCCTCGCCGGCCGCGTGACGGAGTTTGTAAAATGACGTAAATCGGATAAATAAATAATAGCAGCTTCTGCGTGAAACGGACTCAGAGCCGTGAGAGATATTAATGAATTTCCTGCTAATTAGTGAATGACGTTAAAATACGATCGTTAGATTCGTGGTAATGAAGAGGGAAAATCTATATTCTATAAATAATGATAATAATAATAAAACGGCAAATTGTGGCAAAACACGTTTAGAGTAAGTGTTTTATTTTAAAGTTAATTGATCCGCTTCGTATTTATCCCAAAGAAAAATGGACGTTTTACACGGAAAAGAATGAGCGGCGTCCGCGACGTCATCACAGACGATCCGATTATTATCCGATTAATATTATCCGATTATTATCGTTATCCGATTATTATCTGATTATTATCCGATTATTAATATCAGATTATTATTATCCGATTAATATTATCCTATTATTATTATCCGATTATTATCTGATTATTATCCGATTATTATTATTATCCGATTAATATTATCCGATTATTATCGTTATCCGATTATTATCTGATTATTATCCGATTATTAATATCAGATTATTATTATTATCCGATTAATATTATCCTATTATTATTATCCGATTATTATCTGATTATTATCCGATTATTATTATTATCCGATTAATATTATCCTATTATTATTATCCGATTATTATTATCTGATTATTATTATCCGATTATTATCTGATTATTATCCGATTATTATTATTATCCGATTAATATTATCCTATTATTATTATCCGATTATTATTATCTGATTATTATTATTATTATCCAATTATTATCTGATTATTATCCTATTATTATTATTCGATTATTGTTATCCGATTATTATTATCTGATTATTATCCTATTATTATTATCCGATTATTAGTATTATCCGATTATTATTGTTATCCGATTATTATTATCTGATTGATAATTTTCTGGTTATTTTCTGGTTATTATGGGATTGATAAACGCAGCGGTTCTGTAGAATTCTTTAGGTAAAATGGTTGGGTTTTGGGTTATTTTCTCGTTGATTGATTATTTTCTGGTTATTATGGGATTGATAAACGCAGCGGTTCTGTAGAATTCTTTAGGTAAAATGGTTGGGTTTTGGGTTATTTTCTCGTTGATTGATTATTTTCTGGTTATTATGGGATTGATAAACGCAGCGGTTCTGTAGAATTTTTTAGGTAAAATGGTTGGGTTTTGGGTCTCTCTCGTTATGGACTTTTTTGTGGTTTCGCCTCCAGCCCGTGGTGATCCACGACATGAACTCCCTGATGATGGGCGAGGATCAGATCGCCTATCACTACCTGACGCCGGCGCCGGAGCAGAACAAAGAGGTCGCCATCCGCATCTTCCAGCGCTGCCAGTCCCGCTCGGTGGAGGCCGTGCGCGAGATCACCGAATTCGCCAAGAGCATCCCGGGCTTCGTCAGCCTGGACCTGAACGATCAGGTGACTCTGCTGAAGTACGGCGTCCACGAGATAATATTCACCATGCTGGCGTCGCTGATGAATAAGGACGGGGTTCTCGTGGCCGAGGGGCAGGGGTTTATGACGCGGGAATTCCTGAAGAGTTTGCGGAAGCCGTTTGGGGAATTCATGGAGCACAAGTTCGAATTCGCCATCAGGTTCAACGCGCTGGAGCTGGACGACAGCGACCTCGCCGTCTTCGTGGCGGTCATCATACTCAGCGGCGGTAAGTCCCACTCACTGGGGTGACGGAGCGTAAAGGGGGGTCGGGAAAAATACTCGGAAGAGAAACAAGGCTACTGCCCCGGGGGAGGGGGGGGGAGTTCAGAGTCCACCCCACGTTCCGGGTCTTCTCATACGGCAGCTTCTTTGTCCTCGAGCTGTCGGCCGCTCGCGCTCTGCTCAGCCCCTGTTCTTATCGGATGTTCTGGATTCCTGACCCACACGGGGTTAAATTCCCTGTCTGTGCGATGCGGCTGTAACTGCCCCGTCTGGGGGAATCATCTGCAGCGCGGCGTTCGTGCCGAGGCCGGTGCTTCGGGTTTATGGCAGTTGGCTCGGTGCTGGACAGAAGTAATGGTTAAACTATAACCGCGCTTATTGCCAAGATGAACACAAGTGTCAGATGAGGATAACCGTACATGACCTGGGGATTACATACGTGACCCGGGGATTACATACGTGACCCGGGGATTACATACGTGTCCCAGGGATAACCATACCTGTCCCCGGGGTTTAATATACGTGACCCGGGGATTACATACGTGTCCCAGGGATAACCATACCTGTCCCCAGGGTTTAATATACATGACCCGGGATTACATACGTGACCTGGGGATTATATACATGTCCCGGGGATAACATACGTGTCCCGATGTGTAGAAAGCACAAAGAGAGAAGGTCCAGAACCAATCTCTTTAACCAAGAACGGAACTTGGTTGGAGTCTCGTAGTCTCTCCCCTCGCCCATCGTGCTTCGGGTCTGTCGCCCGTCTCTCCTCTCGCCCATCGTGCTTCGGGCCCGTCGCCCGTCTCTCCTCTCGCCCATCGTGCTTCGGGTCCGTCGCCCGTCTCTCCTCTCGCCCATCGTGCTTCGGGTCCACCGCCCGTCTCTCCTCTCGCCCATCGTGCTTCGGGTCCGTCGCCCGTCTCTCCTCTCGCCCATCGTGCTTCGGGTCCGTCGCCCGTCTCTCCTCTCGCCCATCGTGCTTCGGGTCCACCGCCCGTCTCTCCTCTCGCCCATCGTGCTTCGGGTCCGTCGCCCGTCTCTCCTCTCGCCCATCGTGCTTCGGGTCCGTCACCCGTCTCTCCTCTCGCCCATCGTGCTTCGGGTCCGTCGCCCGTCTCTCCTCTCGCCCATTGTGCTTCGGGTCCGTCACCCGTCTCTCCTCTCGCCCATCGTGCTTCGGGTCCGTCGCCCGTCTCTCCTCTCGCCCATCGTGCTTCGGGTCCGTCGCCCGTCTCTCCTCTCGCCCATCGTGCTTCGGGTCCGTCACCCGTCTCTCCTCTCGCCCATCGTGCTTCGGGTCCGTCGCCCGTCTCGCCTCCTCGTCGCTGGCGTCTTTACTCTGCCGAGTCCTTTCCCTTCACTCAGTCATCTCTACTGCCCTGCTAATTACCCCACGTGATGCTTTGCGAGGGCAGATTCCACCGGCTGGGACTAATAACGAGGGATCGGGTGGAACCGGCAGAAAATCGGAACTTAGTTATTTTATCTCCTGTAACGTCTTTCTAAATCCCATCCAAAATAATGTCTTTGTAAATGAGATGAATAATCATGAAATAATAATAATAGTTAATAAAGTGATCTTTTCACCCGGTTATTCATGAGAAGTTTCTGAAGCCAGAAAACCATTCATTCTGAAAATCTTTATCTGCGTTTTAAACCAATTAAGCAGGAAATTTCAAGGCGTCCAAACCGTGTGAGTCAGAAAATCCGCTTTATCTTCGCCTGAAATCTTCTGGGTAATTTCTAGTCGCTTAATAACGTCATTCAGAGGGCTCTCCCGCGGCGCAGGGAGAGGGCCGAGTCTCAGGCCCTCGCATCGCACGCCGCTTTACACGCTAATACCGGCACCGACCCGGCCCGCGGGATCCGGACAGCTTCAGGTGAATGAACCCTGCAGGTCTGACGGCTGAAAGGAGCCTGTAACATAATAATAATAATAATATTAATGATAATATAAATAATAAGAAAAATAATAATAGAAACAATAACAATAATCTAAATAATAATATATATAATATAAATAACGATAATGATAATATAAATAATAATAAAAAGTATAATAGAAACAATAACAATAATATAAATAATATTTATAATCTAAATAATAATATAAATAAGGATAATAATATAAATAATATGAATGATAATATAAATAAATATGATAATATAAATAATATTATAAATAACGATAATAATATGAATAATAATAATATAAATGGGAATAATTCTATGAATAATAATAATATAAATAGGAATAATTCTATGAATAATAATAATATAAATGGGAATAATTACATGAATAATAATAATATAAATGGGAATAATTCTATGAATAATAATAATATAAATGGGAATAATTCTATGAATAATAATAATATAAATGGGAATAATTCTATGAATAATAATATAAATGGGAATAATTCTATGAATAATAATAATATAAATGGGAATAATTCTATGAATAATAATATAAATGGGAATAATTCTATGAATAATAATATAAATGGGAATAATTCTATGAATAATAATAATATAAATGGGAATAATTCTATGAATAATAATATAAATGGGAATAATTCTATGAATAATAATATAAATGGGAATAATTCTATGAATAATAATATAAATGGGAATAATTCTATGAATAATAATATATATGGGAATAATTCTATGAATAATAATATAAATGGGAATAATTCTATGAATAATAATATAAATGGGAATAATTCTATGAATAATAATATAAATGGGAATAATTCTATGAATAATAATAATATAAATGGGAATAATTCTATGAATAATAATATAAATGGGAATAATTACATGAATAATAATATAAATGGGAATAATTCTATGAATAATAATATAAATGGGAATAATTCTATGAATAATAATATAAATGGGAATAATTACATGAATAATAATATAAATGGGAATAATTCTATGAATAATAATAATATAAATGGGAATAATTCTATGAATAATAGTAATATAAATGGGAATAATTCTATGAATAATAATATAAATGGGAATAATTACATGAATAATAATAATATAAATGGGAATAATTCTATGAATAATAATATAAATGGGAATAATTCTATGAATAATAATATAAATGGGAATAATTACATGAATAATAATAATATAAATGGGAATAATTCTATGAATAATAATAATATAAATGGGAATAATTCTATGAATAATAATAATATAAATGGGAATAATTCTATGAATAATAATATAAATGGGAATAATTCTATGAATAATAATAATATAAATGGGAATAATTCTATGAATAATAATAATATAAATGGGAATAATTCTATGAATAATAATAATATAAATGGGAATAATTCTATGAATAATAATAATATAAATGGGAATAATTCTATGAATAATAATATAAATGGGAATAATTCTATGAATAATAATAATATAAATGGGAATAATTCTATGAATAATAATAATATAAATGGGAATAATTCTATGAATAATAATAATATAAATGGGAATAATTCTATGAATAATAATATAAATGGGAATAATTACATGAATAATAATAATATAAATGGGAATAATTCTATGAATAATAATATAAATGGGAATAATTCTATGAATAATAATAATATAAATGGGAATAATTCTATGAATAATAATATAAATGGGAATAATTCTATGAATAATAGTAATATAAATGGGAATAATTCTATGAATAATAATAATATAAATGGGAATAATTCTATGAATAATAATATAAATGGGAATAATTCTATGAATAATAATAATATAAATGGGAATAATTCTATGAATAATAATAATATAAATGGGAATAATTCTATGAATAATAATATAAATGGGAATAATTCTATGAATAATAATATAAATGGGAATAATTCTATGAATAATAATAATATAAATGGGAATAATTCTATGAATAATAATAATATAAATGGGAATAATTCTATGAATAATAATATAAATGGGAATAATTCTATGAATAATAATAATATAAATGGGAATAATTCTATGAATAATAATAATATAAATGGGAATAATTCTATGAATAATAATATAAATGGGAATAATTCTATGAATAATAATATAAATGGGAATAATTCTATGAATAATAGTAATATAAATGGGAATAATTCTATGAATAATAATAATATAAATGGGAATAATTCTATGAATAATAATATAAATGGGAATAATTCTATGAATAATAATATAAATGGGAATAATTCTATGAATAATAATATAAATGGGAATAATTCTATGAATAATAATATAAATGGGAATAATTCTATGAATAATAATATAAATGGGAATAATTCTATGAATAATAATAATATAAATGGGAATAATTCTATGAATAATAATAATATAAATGGGAATAATTCTATGAATAATAATATAAATGGGAATAATTCTATGAATAATAATAATATAAATGGGAATAATTCTATGAATAATAATAATATAAATGGGAATAATTCTATGAATAATAATATAAATGGGAATAATTCTATGAATAATAATAATATAAATGGGAATAATTCTATGAATAATAATAATAGTGGTAAATTGTGGCAATGTTTCCAGTAAATGTTTTATCTTAAAGTTAATCGTTTATGGGTACAGACTTATTCTAAGTTTTCGATGGGTTTATTTCAGGGATTTGTTGGCATTTCTGGGTGGGAATACGGTGGGGTTACTAGGCTGGCTGTTCGTTTGGCTGATTTGTTGGGAGTTGTAGTCCACGGCCTCTTACTCATGGATTGGTTGCCGCTGTCCGTAGAGTCGGGTCGCGGCGGCAACGCATCGACCCGCAGAAAACTTGGATCTCTTCTCGTGACATCAGACCGGAAACGTGGTGGGGGGAGGGGGTCCCTCTCTGCCTTAATGACGGGACTTAGAGGTTGGGGAACGAGCGGCTCGGGTTCAATGCCGATTCCTGGTGTTTTTTATTTCTCATTTCCCAAGCAGCCACCTCTCGGTTCCGTGACTCCGTTAACGTCGCTTCGGGTGTCGCTCCTCGTGGCGCTTCGCGTTTCGCTTCGCGTGTCGCTCCTCGTGGCGCTTCGCGTGTCGCTCCTCGTGCCGCTTCGCGTGTCGCTCCTCGAGTGGCTCCGCTGATGTTAATCGCCTGTTTCTTTCGCAGACCGGCCGGGCCTGTTAAACGTGAAGCCCATCGAGGAGATCCAGGAGAACCTCCTGCAGGCGCTGGAGCTGCAGCTTCGGCTCAATCACCCCGACTCGTCGCAGCTCTTCGCCAAAGTGCTGCAGAAGATGACGGATCTCCGCCAGGTGGTCACGGAACACGTGCAGCTACTGCAGGTGATCAGGAAGACGGAGGCGGACATGTGTCTGCACCCCCTGCTGCAGGAGATCTACAAAGACTTGTACTGAGCCCAGACTTCTGTATTTTCTCCAATTTGCACTATTTTTATGAAATAACCAAAATATCATAACTGTGAAGCGGCCTTAAGAGGCGACCCTCCGCCCGCCGCTGTCTCCGAGCCTCCGCCCGCCGCTGTCTCCGAGCCTCCGCCCGCCGCTGTCTCCGAGCCTCCGCTGTCTCCGAGCCTCCGCTGTCTCTGAGCCTCCGCCCGCCGCTGTCTCCGAGCCTCCGCTGTCTCTGAGCCTCCGCCCGCCGCTGTCTCCGAGCCTCCGCCGGGTTTCTACGAGCGCATGTACAACTCCTTTTACTATTAAAATGTCCTACGGACCCCGGGCTGTTTATTCATCCACGTTGTGTGTCCGCCGTCCCCCCCCCCATTATCTCAGTATATTCTGATGTCTCGCCCCAGACCCGGCCCAAAAGTCTCGTTCCTCACCAGGGGAAATCTGGGCTCCAAGATGGAGGCCGTGAAATAGCGAGACTTCAGGGCAAATAAAATGGGGGAGAGTCGTGCCGGCGGCGACCTGCTGTCCAATGAGGGCCGGCGTGCAGGTGTTTATAGAGAGGACGCGGCCAGCCGAGACGCCAGGAGATGCCGCAGAGAGAGCAGGAAAGATGTAGAATCCGCTCCGACGCCACATAGGAAAGGGTTCGGCTGATGAAGGAGTCAGAGAGTCACGCCGAGGTCTGGCACGGCCGGCTTTCTCGGGTTAAACATTAATCGCCGTGTCAGCGCTTTATGGCGGATCGGCTTTTATGGGAAATAGATTGCGCTTCAATAAACTGCGATGCGGGTGACGTCACCCCTGAAGCTGTTTATTGGGTGTAAACAGCAGAGCCCTAAACACCTTTTATTGCCTCTTTCGGCCTTAAATTTGTTTAAAGAGTAAACGCGCCCGCTCTGCACAAAAACTCCCCGAATAGGGCACGTTGGGGGGGGGTTAATACCCTAATAGCCCCCATCCTGCCAGTGTAATGATACCCCCCGCCGCCAATACCTGGCAGAAACGTTGGCAGACCCCACCAGATTTCCAGTAAGCAGAGTATACGGGACAGTTGGCAGCTATCTCCCACCATAACTCGTGGGCTTTATTTACTAAAATGAGAGTTTGGTGCTCTGTGTCTCGTGCGGCGGAAGGGCTGAGCTGGATAACGTAGGGTTAATGTAGGGGGATACACTGTTCTAACTACCCCCCCAGCTTAGTAATACCGCCGTCCCCTGCTCTGTGATGAAATGGCGAATATCAGACGCTTTCCGGGAAAATATTTCAGAAACGTTTGTGTTTATTGTGAAAACATTTTGGAAGAATTCTCCCCAAAACCAAAATCCAAATGAGAATTTCCCAAAAGCGAGTCGGTCGGAAGAAGACGCCGGCCCGGCGGGGTCTCCGCTGGGAGTCTAAACGCAGGGAGGTTTTCTGGGGGTCTAACGGGCTAAGTGGGCATTTGGGAAATTCCGATGTGACCACCGGCGTCTCCCGCGGGGGTCTCGTTCCAGGGTTTGTGGGAAGTGGATGCCGCGGCTCGGGATGAAGGACCTCGCAGGGAGTCGCGAGCGGAGAGTTTGGCCGCCGGCCTAGAATAATTCCAGGATCTGTTTCCTCGGCTTCGGGGAGAATTTCACCGCTTTCTGCCACGTCCACCCCCCCCGCGCAAAACGAGCGCTTTACGGGGAAACGGACGCCGCAGGCAGGGTATGGAATCCATCCGTGAAATGGTTAAAGATATGGAAGCCTTGGAGATAGCACCACTTAGCAGACACGGGCAGACGGGGTTTCATAACCTCTGTTATTTAGAATAGCCCCGGGCCGGGCTTCTGCCCCCTCACGATATCCAGACGACTAGGTTCTGTTACCCCACCCTGTATAATGTATAGATAAATCAGCGAGCGGCCCCCTGTATAATGTATAGATAAATCAGCGAGCCGGACCCTGTATAATGTATAGATAAATCAGTGACCGGCCCCTTTATAATGTATAGATAAATCAGCGAGCCAGCCCCTGTATAATGTATAGATAAGTCAGTGACTGGCCCCTGTATAATGTATAGATAAATCAGCGAGCCGGCCCCCTGTATAATGTATAGATAAATCAGCGAGCCGGCCCCTGTATAATGTATAGATAAATCAGCGAGCCAGCCCCTGTATAATGTATAGATAAATCAGTGACCGGCCCCTGTATAATGTATAGATAAATCAGTGACTGGCCCCTGTATAATGTATAGATAAATCAGTGACCAGCCCCTGTATAATGTATAGATAAGTCAGTGACTGGCCCCTGTATAATGTATAGATAAGTCAGTGACTGGCCCCTGTATAATGTATAGATAAATCAGCGAGCCGGCCCCTGTATAATGTATAGATAAATCAGCGAGCCGGCCCCTGTATAATGTATAGATAAATCAGCGAGCCGGCCCCCTGTATAATGTATAGATAAATCAGTGACTGGCCCCCTGTATAATGTATAGATAAGTCAGTGACTGGCCCCTGTATAATGTATAGATAAATCAGTTATGATATATAATGTATGGCGGTCCATTCCCCGCGCTGCGCATGTATTTACGCAGCTGAGGGCCGGTGATTGGCTCTGCCGCAGGTCACGCGGCTGGCGTTGGCGCAGAATGAAAGGCCCCGGCGGCCGGGAGTCACCCGATCAATAAATGGATATAAAACGGGGCAGAAACAGTCCAGCCGCGGCCTGTAAAAGTAAAACGCCGGCTATCAGCTTTTATTGGCAATTCTGAAATCTCCATAAAATGACGTCCCGCAGAAAATACGCAAGAAGCCGCGGCGCGGAGGATATAAAATATCGGGGGGGGGACGCCGCACCCGACCCCGCCACCCCCCGCGCTTCTCCTCCATTCTCTCCCTTCCACACCGCCGCGTGCGGCTCGAATTCCCGGGCCGGATCGTTTGGCTGGGATTGCTGGGGGTTGGAATCCCTCTGAGAATGAGGGGGCCGCGGCTGGGTCCCCGGAGGCTGCGAATATCCTGAACGGCGCGGGATTCCCGGCCCGAGGGGTGAAGGACGGACATTCGGCAAAACCGGGGGAGATCCGGAGATTTAACCCTTAAATACTTTTATTAATCGAAGGTCATTTCGTGTGGAGGAGAAATACAGGAAACAGCCGAGGAAGGACGTGAAGAAAACCGAGAGAAACGCAACAAAAACAACTCAATCTGAGAATAATTAATAATAATAGACGACTAATAATTATAATAATAATAACAATAATAACAGTTATAATAAAAAGAACAACAACAATAATAATACTAATAATAATGACAACAATAATAACACTAATAATAATAACAACAACAATAATAATAAACAGCAATAACAACAATAATAACACTAATAATAATAACAACAACAATAATAACACTAATAATAATAACAACAATACTAACAATAACAGTTATAATAAAAATAACAACAATAATAACAACAATAATAATAAAAATAGCAATAACAACAATAATACTACTGCTACTAATAATAATAGATGACTAATAATAACAACAATAATAACAATAACAGTTATAATAAAAATAACAACAATAATAATACTACTACTAATAATTTACTACTAATTATAATAATAACAATAATAATAATAATAATAATTGAGTAATAATAACAGTGATAATAACAATAACAGTTTTAATAAAAATAACAATGATAATACTAATAATAATAACAAAATAGCAACAATAGTAATAATAATAAAAATAGCAACAATAACAGTAATAATAAAATAGAAACAACAACAATAATACTAATAATAACTACAATAATAATAATAATAGTCATAATAATAGCAAAAAAGCTATAGGAACAATAAAAACAATAATAACCACAATAATAGCGATAAGAATAACAATAATACTAATAATAATACTAATCATAATAACAACAATAATAACCACAATAATAGCGATAAGAATAACAATAATACTAATAATAATACTAATCATAATAACAACAATAATAACAATTCACGCCAAATAACAGGAATAGTAATAATAAAAATAACAACAATGATAATAATAATAATAAAAACAACAACGATAATGCTAATAATAATAATAATAATAACACTAATGATTAAAACATCAATAATAATAGTGATAATAAGAATAATAATTCATGCATAGTAATAATAATATGCGGCCGGATATAAATATATATTTGTGACGTTTTTTTCTTTGTGTTTTTGGGGGGAATTACACATTTTTGTTATTTTGCTGATTTGTCTGCAGAAAGGCTTTATTAACCCCTTCATTGTCTGTTACCCCACGGCAGGGACCCGGGGCTCCCGGGGGAGGCAGAAGATGAGACCCCCGAATGTTTACAGATTGCAGACCTCGGCTCGAGGATTGCCAAATCCTTCTGGCTTCCAAAACGTTATCTTTAGGGCCGGAAAGGGGCCGGGGCCCTGAGGAGCCCGTAACACACCAGCGCCCCCCCCCCAAAAAAAAAAGTTTTACCATTTGGGCTCAAACCTCTTTTTTTAACTATTGTTCTTGCCTTTTTTTCACCCCATGCTGCCCAGGGGTAATTATCTGACACAGGAACCTGTCATGATCTCCTTAAAGGTGGTGGGGGGGGCATGGAAACGAAGCATTCATTAAAAGGATTGTTTTCAGGCAGCGATCTCCAGAACTCCCGGATAACGCGCCGCGTCCAGCGGGATTATTAGCCCTCAATAAAAGCAATCGATCGCTAATAACAACCGCGGACTTTACTGTAAAGCGGTCATAAAGCCTCCCGGAGAGACCCCCGCGCCCCGCCAGACGGTCCGCACGCAGCTCACGCCGCCACGTTTAGTAATATTCCGGAACGCGGGGCTGCAGAGCAATTTATCAGCGTTTTGCAAGCTAATTACAGGGCGCTGTCATTTTTGGGGCATTTGAAGATGATTTAACGCGCCGGTTCAAGGAGAGCTTCGCGAGACGCAGTCCAGATGTGGAAACGTCTCGTGTTCAATCTGTGGACATCTCTCCTCGGCCAAGGGGGTGTCGCAGCGCTCCTTACACTCAGTTACCCAACAGGGGGCCCCGGGGGACAGGGGTGGGGAGGGGGCGAGCCGCCCCATTGGTCTGCACGCTGGGAAGAGCCGGCGCTGACTGCGATTAAAGCGGAATAACCTCATCCCGGGGAGATGTTACAACATGCGCGTGATCTGCACCTCGCTGCAAGCAGGGAGAGTGCGTGAAATAAAATGCACCCGAGTCTCCGGCTCGTCTCACCGGGGGGGGGGCAACAGTGACGGGGCCCAAAATAAAATGTACCCCGAGTCTCTGGCTCGTCTCACCGGGGGGGGGGGCAACAGTGACCGGCCACTAAATAAGATGCACCCCGAGCCAAGTGGGTTTAATCTGGCCAGTGCTGTACGATTCGGGACTCCCGGGGATGTAAACCGGGGCAGATGTTGGGTAAATGTGGGGCAGATGTGGGGTAGATGTGGGGTAAATGTGGGGCAGATGTGGGGCAGATGTGGGGTAGATGTGGGGTAAATGTGGGGCAGATGTGGGGTAGATGTGGGGTAAATGTGGGGTAAATGTGGGGCAGATGTGGGGTAGATGTGGGGTAAATGTGGGGCAGATGTGGGGCAGATGTGGGGCAGATGGATAGCCGGCAGCTTCACGTCGGGGTCATTGGGTGGAGTTTTTATTACAATCTCGCTTTCCATGTTTCTTCTCCCAGTCAACCGATCATTAAGGGGTTAACCCTGGGGCAAACGGGGTGCTCGGCCTGTGAAGGGCGTCCCGGCTAATAAGAGTTAAATGAGAGTTGGAAGGGCCCGGGCTGTCCGCTGAGGCCCCCGGCTCTGCCAGCGGGAACGGCCTCACTTCTGGCGCATTTCGACAGATGGAGACCGATGAGTCCTCTGTGAGTTGCTTTATTTCTGGCAAAAAATCCTCAAATCCGCTCCACCCATAATAATGATTTTCAGGGGGAAACTCTCCAGGAATTAAACCTGAAACCCCCACGGGGGCCAAATACCCGCCATAAGAGGCCATAAAGTCCAAAGGTATAACCATAAAACCAGAATTAACAGGAAGCCCCTGATTCCTCCCCGGGGCGCGGCGTCACAAATCAGTATTATTATTTATTGTTTCAGGTAGCGCCATCATATTCCGCAGCGCTGTACAAATATTAACAATCATTCTACATCTTATTTCATTAAACAGAATCGATCTCACCAAACCTGCGGGGACACGCGGGGTTAAAGCAGAGCGTCACATTTACCCCTGGCCGGGGCAGGGCTGGAGCAGGGCCGGGCCGGGGGTATTGGCCACTTTGGCTTCTCTGACCCCCGCGTATCGAGACCCCTCAGCCTCTCCTTATAATACATATCGAGACCCCCGGTCTCCCAGAGATGATTTCTGCGGACCCCCTACGGACCGTCTGGAGGATCTAGAAGGATCTTATACAATTCTGTGATATTTGGCAGCTGGGCGGCAGATCCACAACATACAACTCAGAACAAGTGTGTGTGGGGGGGTAACCCGATCGCTGGGCACATAAGACTTTATTTATCGTGCAAACTTATTATTAATAAACCCTTCCAGTGCCAGGTATCTGGAGTGGAAGGGGTTAAGGAGTGACAGGTTGCTATGGGAACCGTGCGGACAAAATGTTTGAAGCCCAACGCGTTCCAAAAACTTCTTATTTTCAGCGACGTGATTGAGAACCACCGGCCACGGCTTCCCACGGAGTCCACGGGGGCCGAGTCCACAGCGAGTGCAGAGTCCACGGGGGCCGAGTCCACAGCGAGTGCTGATTCCACAGGGCTACCGAGTCCACAGGGGGGCCGAGTCCACAGGGGGGGGCGAGTCCACAGGGGGGCCGAGTCCACAGGGGGGCCGATTCCACAGCGAGTGCCGATTCCACAGCGAGTGCCGAGTCCACATCGAGTGCCCTTTCCACAGCGAGTGCCCATTCCACAGGCCTACCGAGTCCACAGAGGGGCCGAGTCCACAGCGAGTGCCGATTCCACAGAAGACGGAAAAGGCCCGACAGCTGCTTCACCGCAAGACAGCAACAGCCAATGGGAGAGGCCCTTCCTGCCGCGACCCGCAGCTAATTTGGGGGGAAATAAAGTAGAATTAGAAATTCAAACAGATGCAGAAGTCAAACCCAGAAATGGCTCCGAATTCCCAGCATTCCTCCAGGTCTCGTGGCCCCGGCGGCTTTTACCCCATAGACGGCTCTGTGCATTCCCCCATCGTCACAGAGCATCGTGAATGCTTCCTGTGGGTTGCGCTGTAATGGAGGGCGACGGACGGCTGACAATAATATGAAATCTGTGTGAATCGGAATAAAAAGGGGCCATTATTATCATGAAGCGGCCCCCTGTGCTCCTGGGGCTCCTAGGGGCCACTCCCTGACGTCACGGAGAGGAAGGAGCTCATAATGTCGCGCACATAAAAACCATTAATGCGTAACGCGGCGTCTGCGCCCCCGTCGCGCATGGACAGCCTATTCTGATACCACAACTCCCAAAAGGCTCAGCCAGCCGGCGGCCGGGGACTCTGCGAATTCATCTCCCCTGCTGAGGTTTCTCGGCGCTCGCTCGCGTGTCTCTTTATCAGCTGGGCTGGTCGGCGGAATCGGATTCTTTACGGGATCGCGTTGTTTGCCTTTTTATCAGTAAATTGTGATTCATAAAATTCTCTTAAACATTAACGAGACGGCGCGGTTACTACCCTACCACTCCACCAGCCGTTCCCAGCTCTGCTGGGAGGCTGCCCCGCGCACCCACCGCTGCACAAGAAGCTGTCTCCTACCAACCCCCAGCGGCTGCTCCAATTCATGAGTTTTTATTATCCAGAAATGAATAAAAATAACATAAAAAAGGCAACAAATAACTAATGCAGTGAGTGCGGCCCCCGAAAGGGCCACCAACAGATCCCCGGAACCTCAAACATATTCCTCAGAAAGATTCACGCGGCGCTCTCGCCCTCCCCTCGTCCCAAAGAGCCTCGCCAGTCTCCTTCATGTTAATCATATAGAAATGGAATCAAATGAGCAGCTGGGGCATCCGCTTCCCTGCCGATAACACGGACTGCAGAGCGTCTTATCGCCCGGCAGATTACCGGCAGATCACTGAAAGATCACCCGGCAGATCACCGGCAGATCACTGAAAGATCACCCGGCAGATCACTGAAAGATCACCCGGCAGATCACAGGCAGATCACCCGCAGATCACTGAAAGATCACCAGCAGATCACTGGCAGATCACCTGGCAGATCACCAACAGATCACCAGCAGATCACCTGCACATGATTAACAGATCACCAACAGATCGCTGACAAATTACTAACAGATCACTAACAGACCACCGGAGGACCACCAGAAGCTCACTGACAAATTACAAACAGATCACCAACAGATCACTGATAGATCACCAGTAGGTCACCGACAGATCACTGATTCCATCTCTGGCACTTATAGGCGTCAATCACTCGGTTATGTGCCAGAATTATTCCCATTATCCGAGTTGATCTCTTCGAGGGCCGGAGCTGGACTCCGCAGGATCTCGTGCAGAAAAGGACGAGGATTAATAACTGAAAGGACGCTTTACTTTACAGAGAAGGGGTAGTTCAGTGGAACAGCTTCCCAGCAGACGTGGTAGAGGGTAATACATGTGGGGGGGGTTAAACATGCATGGGGTCGGGGTGATTAAGGTCTGTAGAGAGTCGGCGGGCCGGAAAGGGCCGATCTGTGGTGGGTTCCGGGTTTATTTAGCAGGTTTTTACGGTAATTCTCGGCCGGGCGGCCGCTCCTTGTAATCCAGACCTTTATACAAATATTTATCGCCTCGGATTTAAGCCGTTTTGCCAAAGAATGTTCTCAAAATATGTGATTTTACAATTAAAAATTGTTGTGGTTCGTGGCTTTTTAACCTGCGAACGTTTTCTAGAATGAAACGATCCCCGGAGGACTCGTCGGGCTCTTCCTGACACTAAAAAAGCGGAAAGCGGCGCAAATGCGAGAAATGACATCTGTCCAGCGGAAATTTCTCACAATTTATTTTATAAAACCTGCGATAAAAATACAGGATTAACCCCCGAGCGGCCAGGAAAGCGCTTTTATTCCATATGGTGTTATAGAGGATTAACCCTTTGCCCGCATGGGAAGGAGTTTGGGGGCTCTGAGGGGGTAAACGGCGTTCTGGTAAGATGTGATAGAGACACAGGAGGGGCTCCGGCGGCGGGAGATCCCCCGGAGCTTACAATCTAAACAAGGAACGGGGGTTCATGGGCAGCACGGCTCGGGGTGCGCTGGGTAGGAGATGGTTAAAAAAATGTCTGAACCGCGTCATGCGCCATGAGCACGACGTCCGCCAGCCGAGCCGCCGTCAGCTAACATGGGGGTCTTTCCTACACATTTCTGACCCCCGCGGCATATTACGGTGACGTCACTCCATGTTACTGTGACGTCACCCCATGTTACGGTGACGTCACTCCATGTTACTGTGACGTCACTCCATGTTACTGTGACGTCACTCCATGTTACGGTGACGTCACTCCATGTTACTGTGACGTCACTCCATGTTACTGTGACGTCACCCCATGTTACTGTGACGTCACTCCATGTTACGGTGACGTCACTCCATGTTACTGTGACGTCACTCCATGTTACTGTGACGTCACTCCATGTTACTGTGACGTCACTCCATGTTACTGTGACGTCACCCCATGTTACGGTGACATCACTCCATGTTACTGTGACGTCACTCCATGTTACGGTGACGTCACTCCATGTTACGGTGACATCACTCCATGTTACTGTGACGTCACCCCATGTTACTGTGACGTCACTCCATGTTACGGTGACGTCACTCCATGTTACGGTGACATCACTCCATGTTACTGTGACGTCACCCCATGTTACTGTGACGTCACTCCATGTTACGGTGACGTCACCCCATGTTACGGTGACGTCACTCCATGTTACTGTGACGTCACTCCATGTTACGGTGACGTCACACCTGAAACAGCCCAGAATAAAGTGCGCAGACGCAAAAAAGACGCAGAATTTGTGTCCCGGCCGCTGCTCGTTTCTTTAATAAATTATAAAAAAAATGTATCCAGAGAAAGTGAATGATTTACTAACGTCAGGACAGTCAGCGGAGGCCGCGGGGCGACAGCGCCTGTTACTGGAGTTACTGGGGTTACTGGAGTTACTGGGGTTACTGGGGTTACTGGGGTTACTGGTGTTAATGGAGTTACTGGGGTTACTGGAGTTACTGGGGTTACTGGAGTTACTGGTGTTAATGGGATTACTGGGGTTACTGGAGTTACTGGTGTTAATGGAGTTACTGGAGTTACTGGGGTTACTGGGGTTAATGGAGTTACTGGGGTTAATGGAGTTACTGGAGTTACTGGTGTTAATGGAGTTACTGGGGTTAATGGGGTTACTGGGGTTACTGGAGTTACCGGTGTTACTGGAGTTACTGGGATTACTGGAGTTACTGGGGTTAATGGAGTTACTGGGGTTACTGGGGTTAATGGAGTTACTGGGGTTACTGGTGTTAATGGAGTTACTGGGGTTACTGGAGTTACTGGGGTTACTGGAGTTACTGGTGTTAATGGAGTTACTGGAGTTACTGGTGTTAATGGAGTTACTGGGGTTACTGGAGTTACTGGGGTTACTGGGGTTACTGGAGTTACTGGGGTTACTGGGGTTAATGGAGTTACTGGGGTTACTGGGGTTAATGGAGTTACTGGGGTTACTGGGGTTAATGGAGTTACTGGGGTTACTGGAGTTACTGGGGTTACTGGGGTTACTGGAGTTACTGGGGTTACTGGGGTTAATGGAGTTACTGGGGTTACTGGTGTTAATGGAGTTACTGGGGTTACTGGGGTTAATGGAGTTACTGGGGTTACTGGAGTTACTGGAGTTACTGGGGTTACTGGAGTTACTGGGGTTACTGGGGTTACTGGAGTTACTGGAGTTACTGGGGTTAATGGAGTTACTGGAGTTACTGGGGTTAATGGAGTTACTGGGGTTACTGGGGTTACTGGAGTTACTGGTGTTACTGGAGTTACTGGGGTTAATGGAGTTACTGGGGTTAATGGAGTTACTGGAGTTACTGGGGTTACTGGAGTTTCTGGGGTTACTGGGGTTACTGGAGTTACTGGTGTTACTGGAGTTACTGGGATTACTGGGGTTACTGGAGTTACTGGTGTTACTGGAGTTACTGGGGTTAATGGAGTTACTGGAGTTACTGGGGTTACTGGAGTTTCTGGTGTTAATGGAGTTACTGGAGTTACTGGGGTTACTGGAGTTACTGGGATTACTGGGGTTACTGGAGTTACTGGTGTTAATGGAGTTACTGGGGTTAATGGAGTTACTGGTGTTAATGGAGTTACTGGGATTACTGGAGTTACTGGGGTTAATGGAGTTACTGGGGTTAATGGAGTTACTGGGGTTACTGGGGTTACTGGAGTTACTGGTGTTACTGGAGTTACTGGGGTTAATGGAGTTACTGGGGTTAATGGAGTTACTGGAGTTACTGGGGTTACTGGAGTTTCTGGGGTTACTGGAGTTACTGGGGTTACTGGAGTTACTGGGATTACTGGGGTTACTGGAGTTACTGGTGTTAATGGAGTTACTGGGGTTAATGGAGTTACTGGTGTTAATGGAGTTACTGGGATTACTGGAGTTACTGGGGTTACTGGAGTTACTGGGGTTACTGGTGTTAATGGGGTTACTGGGGTTACTGGAGTTACTGCTGTTACCGGCGGCAAATGGTGACATCTGGTGGCCAAGATAGGGGATTTACCCTTTCAGTGCCAGAAGGGAAGGGCACGGTATGCACATCTGTTACCCCCGGCCTCCAGCTCTGTACCCCTGGTTTTTGGGGACCCCCCTGCAGGGTGGCCATGGTGTCTGATGTTATAGGAGTTCAGGGTGCTGATGCTCCCATATCAGAAAGATTAAGGTAGATGGGCCCGGCTATTACTGCAGATACGGTAGTCATGTGACCCTGTCAGTGCCTTCATCACCCACGTGGCTGATGCTTCCGGGTCCCAGCAATAGAGGTGAACAAACTGCATGGGGAGTCAGGGGTTAAAAGCAGTGCAGCACGGAGGGGCTCCACCCTGCACCCCACATATTAATAGGAAGCTCCTCCCTGTACCCTACATATTAACGAGAAGCTCCTCCTTGCACCCCCATATATTGGGGAAACTCCTCCCAGCACCCCCCCACATCATAATAGGAAGCTCCTCCCTACAGCCCTCATATTGGGGGAAGCTCCTCCCTGTAGGGATTGTGTGATTCGCAGGGTTTGCGCAGGGTCCGTATAATAACCGCACTCTTTTGCCATCAGCCAATCAGAATGCAGGCAGCTTTCCACGCTCCGAGGAGGAAGAGGACGGTGTACGAGGCGTACGAATCCCCGCTCCCGCTGCCGCTGTCACATGATTCCCGCGCAAACCGCTTCCGCGTCTGCCGAGCGGAAATCGTTAATAATCATGTGACGGTGACAAGCGCCGAGGACATCGAGCTCCTCTACACCAAGGTACCGCCACTGGGACTCCGCTCCGCGCGCTGTCAGCCGTGGAAGGCTAGTTACCCCTTCTTGTTCCTCCCCAGGGTTATTTCGGGAAGGGTATTTTGTCCAGAAGCCGTCCGCAGTATGATGTTACGGAGCGGGAGCTGCTGATGCGTTGGAGAGGTGCGTTCCGTGTAGTGCGCGCGGCGCTGTACGGGGCTTAAATTTGACAGCCCTTTACTAGAACCCTGTAGCGGGGGCCAATCTCAGGATTTGGGGGCCAGTCCTGTGACGCACGTGGGGGTGTGTGATCGTGGGGGCCGATCTCAGGATTTGGGGGCAGTCCCGTGATGCGGGGGGTGATCGTGGGGGCTGATCTCTTATAATTGTAAGGGTTGATCCTTCTTCATGTTTTTTTCCCCAGCTACTAAAGTGAAATTTCCAGTTATTTCATCCAGGAAGTGAGTAAAACTTCAGCACCTGAACCGGCCAATCACATGAGGCTGCTGTACGGCAACCGCATCAGAGGGGGGGTGCTGCGGAAATAGCATTTTTCTCATCTTCTCCAACCTTTTAATCAGAACGAGGCGGAGAAACGGAGCGTCCGGTGATATAAAGGGTGCCGTGATAGCATAGAGGGGGCGGCGTGTGGGGATCAGGGTAGCGGGGCACTGGCGCGGGGTAGCTGTCGGGGATCGGGGTAGCTGCCGGGGATCGGGGTAGCGGGGCACTGGCGCGGGGTAGCTGCCGGGGATCAGGGTAGCGGGGCACTGGCGTGGGGTAGCTGCCGGGGATCGGGGTAGCGGGGCACTGGCGTGGGGTAGCTGCCGGGGATCGGGGTAGCGGGACACTGGCGCGGGGTAGCTGCCGGGGATCGGGGTAGCGGGGCACTGGCGCGGGGTAGCTGCCGGGGATCGGGGTAGCGGGGCACTGGCGTGGGGTAGCTGCCGGGGATCGGGGTAGCGGGACACTGGCGCGGGGTAGCTGCCAGGGATCGGGGTAGTGGGGCCCTGGCGCAGGGTAGCTGCCGGGTAGCTGTGCGTAGCGCGGATTAGCTGCCGGGTAGTGGGGCAGGGGCGCGGGGTAGCTGCCAGGTAGCGGGGCAGGGGTGCGGGGTAGCGGTGTGAGACGCAGGATAGCGGGGCAGAGCTCTTTATGAGTAGAATGTTTAGTATTTGCGGAGAGCCGTTTTATTCTGTGAGGTGTTTCCGGTAAACGGTCGGGTTCTTCCTGTCGGGTTCTTCCTGTCGGGTTCTCCAGGTACCGGCTTCATGCTGATTGGGCGAGAGGAATGTTGGAAGCTCAGGGTCTGGATTCTGACTCCGTATCCCGGATCCTGGCCGATTACACGCGTCCCCTGGATGTGCCGGCCGGAGATGCGGATCCGGGGCTCGCTGCCGGTGCTGGGGATGAAGCCGCTCGGGAGGGGGACCCGGCACACGACCCTCTGGCCCGGTACGGCCCGGACGCTGCGCGGGAGAGCGACGAGGTGGGAGATCGGGCCCCGGAGACGCCGCAGGAGATGCGTTGTCACAAACACGACGACTTCATCGTCCACTGCGGCTGCAGACCCCAAAAACGGAGTAAACCAATCCAACCGGAACCGGAACCGGCAGATCCAACAGGAAACAGACACCAGTACGTGCTGGTAGAGGAGGAGGAAGAGACCAGTGAGACGGCAGACGCTGCCGGTGTAAGGACGGTTTCCTTGGCAACACGCAACCGCGTAACACATCTGCTCCGGTCCATGCATCCGCGCATCCCCACATAGTGGAATTAACCCCTTATGTTAAAAGTGGAAATGAGATAGATTATCAGATCGCCGGCGCAGTATTTTCTCCTTATTCCTCCCCGGTCAGGGGCGCGGTGAACTCTCTGGGATATCGCGCCGTACGGTAGGTTTCATGGATTCTTTGCTCCTCGTTGCAGGAGATCGGGGCGCGGCGGCTCCTCGTGTGCCGGAGGAATCCTTTCAGGCTGTTGGAGTATTTACAGCTGAGCCGGGAGGAGGTGAGTGTCGCCCCCTAATACCCCCGGGGGGGGGGGCAGCGCCTCTCACCAGCCGACTCCAGGGTGATGTTTCCGTCCTGTGTCTGTTTCAGGCGTTTTTCCTGACGTACGCCTTGGGCTGTCTGTCCGTCTCTTATAATAAGGTAGGGAGCCGTCTGATTATTGTTGAGCGAGTGGGGGTCCTCGGTGCCGCGGGGGTCCTCGGTGCCGCGGGGTCTCCTCGTGGATTGGACGTCCTCCACGATATTAAAAATGAGTCCAACGGCAGAAAAAGGTGACTCCCGACGCGATGCATGGGCAGAGTCCGTTCGCATGTCTCGGTGTCTGCGCTGTCACATCCACGTCCGTGCCGGGGATCTCTCGCCTCCGTGCCGGGGATCTCTCGCCTCCGTGCCGGGGATCTCTCGCCTCCGTGCCGGGGATCTCTCGCGTCCGTGCCGGGGATCTCTCGCCTCCGTGCCGGGGATCTCTCGCGTCCGTGCCGGGGATCTCTCGCGTCCGTGCCGGGGATCTCTCGCGTCCGTGCCGGGGATCTCTCGCGTCCGTGCGGTCGCGCCGGGGATCTCGCGGTCGTGCCGGGGATCTCGCGGTCGTGCCGGGGATCTCGCGGTCGCCCCGTCACATCCACCCGCCGAGCACGTGACACTTTATTCTGTTGGTAGGAGCCGTTGACGATCTTGGAGCTGTGGGAGGCTTTCGTTGCCGCGCAGCCCACCTTTCCCGCCACGTACATGGCGTATCATCACTTCCGAAGCAAGGGCTGGGTGCCCAAAGTTGGCCTGAAATACGGAACGGATCTGTGTAGGTGACTCGCTGAACCTGCGCGGCTTCCATTAATGTTCCTCATCTTATTTAATGTGTAAACTGCTGAATTCTAATCACAAATATCATTCCGGGGAGGATAATAAACGGGTGGGCTGCTCCTGCCCCTCCTGGGGGTCTCTAAACCCACGTCCGTCACCTGTCTGTGTTTCTCTTGCAGTGTTATACCGGAAAGGTCCCCCTTTCTACCACGCCAGGTATGTGTCCTTTTATTACATAAACGGTTTTAATGCTTGCACATGCGCTGCCACTCGTAAGATGGCGGGCTCCATACGCTGCCACTCGTAAGATGGCGGGCTCCATCCGCTGCCACTCGTAAGATGGCGGGCTCCATCCGCTGCCACTCGTAAGGTTGTTTTTTTTTCTTGGTATATCTTTACCCCACCCCTGATTATTTTTGACCCCACCCCTGATTATTTTTACCCCGTGAAACGTTTTCCTTCCTTTCGTTGCAGTTATTCTGTCTTCGTGGAACTCGTTGACTCTAATTTTGAAGGCTCTCCCCTGCGGCCCCTGACGTGGAAAGCACTTGCCGGCCTGAACAGAACAACTGTCAATGTCTCGAAGGTAAAGCAGCGCCCCGGATCCGTCTTCTGCGCAGGTTTGCCGTGAGCAGTCCGTACGCTGGGGGTACAGAGCGGTTTTGGCGACGCTCTGTCTCTTTGGTTACGGGGTGGACGAGCGAGGAGCCGCTGACGCCGCATACTGTAAGAGCTGCGCTTGTAAATATTGCGGTATTTACGTAAAAGGGCAGAATTAGTGGATTTTGTGTTTTTGATAAAATGTAATGAATGACATCATTTTTCTGTTGCTCTGCAGGAGCTTCTGTTCTGTTATTTAATTAAACCCCCGGCTTTTACGGACAGAGACCTGCGGACCCCGGAGTGCATAAAAACCTTTAAGGTTCAGGTAACTGCCGTTTGCTTTTAATTTAAATCTTGCGCTCGGAGATGCAAACAAGTCCGTGGTGCCCACCAGCCGAGAGAATAAAGTCACCATCGGACCTGCGATATCGCGTTATATCATATTATATTCTGCGATATTCCATTATATCCTGCGATATCGCGTTATTATATTCTGCGATATTCCATTATATCCTGCGATATCGCGTTATTATATTCTGCGATATTCCATTATATCCTGCGATATCGCGTTATTATATAGTGCGATATTCCATTATATCCTGCGATATCGCGTTATTATATAGTGCGATATTCCATTATATCCTGCGATATCGCGTTATTATATTCTGCGATATTCCATTATATCCTGCGATATCGCGTTATTATATAGTGCGATATTCCATTATATCCTGCGATATCGCGTTATTATATAGTGCGATATTCCATTATATCCTGCGATATCGCGTTATTATATTCTGCGATATTCCATTATATCCTGCGATATCGCGTTATTATATTCTGCGATATTCCATTATATCCTGCGATATCGCGTTATTATATAGTGCGATATTCCATTATATCCTGCGATATCGCGTGATTATATTCTGCGATATTCCATTATATCCTGCGATATCGCGTTATTATATAGTGCGATATTCCATTATATCCTGCGATATCGCGTTATTATATTCTGCGATATTCCATTATATCCTGCGATATCGCGTTATTATATTCTGCGATATTCCATTATATCCTGCGATATCGCGTTATTATATTCTGCGATATTCCGTTATATCCTGCGATATCGCGTTATTATATAGTGCGATATTCCATTATATCCTGCGATATCGCGTTATTATATAGTGCGATATTCCATTATATCCTGCGATATCGCGTTATTATATTCTGCGATATTCCATTATATCCTGCGATATCGCGTTATTATATTCTGCGATATTCCATTATATCCTGCGATATCGCGTTATTATATTCTGCGATATTCCATTATATCCTGCGATATCGCGTTATTATATTCTGCGATATTCCATTATATCCTGCGATATCGCGTTATTATATTCTGCGATATTCCATTATATCCTGCGATATCGCGTTATTATATTCTGCGATATTCCATTATATCCTGCGATATCGCGTTATTATATTCTGCGATATTCCATTATATCCTGCGATATCGCGTTATTATATTCTGCGATATTCCATTATATCCTGCGATATCGCGTTATTATATAGTGCGATATTCCATTATATCCTGCGATATCGCGTTATTATATAGTGCGATATTCCATTATATCCTGCGATATCGCGTTATTATATTCTGCGATATTCCATTATATCCTGCGATATCGCGTTATTATATTCTGCGTGTTCATGGGGGTATCGAAGAGACCCTTCTTCTGAGTGCTGATTCCATGTAAATGCAGATAATTACACTGACACCCACCAGAGCAATTCTCATTTAACCCTATACTTCTCACGGCAGGAGTTAATTTTGAGTCGCTGGATTTCGTCCCGCGAGAGATCGGACCAGGAGGAGGAGCTCTGAGAGCCGCACGTTCTCTGCGTGTTTTTAGTCAATTGGGATACTTTGGGCTTTTGGGAAGCGGCTCCCCGGCCGCCGTCGGTTTGTGAAGAATCCGTAAACTGGGAATCACTTCAGGAAATACACGAAGTTTGTGACTAACCACAGAAAGGCTGCTGCGATAAACGGGGGGAAGAGAGCAGCGTGTTCGGGGTTTATGGAGATATATTTAAGACAATAAATGTTTTTTTCCACAAATCATTTTATTTAGTTGAAGAGACCCTCGGCCACAATAACTGTACATGTACAGTTACAGACGTTTACGAGGCCTTGGCTTTCCTGTCCACCTCCATAGTCCGATACCCTCTACGGCGTAGATTTAATTCCTCCTCTTCCGCGAGTCCCACGCCAGTTCAACCGAAGCAAGTTAATTCAGCCAATCAGCAAGAAGATGCCAGGTGCATGCTGGGTATAATATGGCATGAACTTGGGTAACATCGAGGGGTCTGTCGGTTCGTTGCCGCGGGTAACATGGCAGCTCTTGTTCTAACAGCCGCTCTTGGACGAAAATGATCACCTTCTGTTTGGTGGATAAACAAAAATTCTGGCCACAAGTATCTGGAATCCACGACACGAGAGACCGGCGGGCACATTATAACGATTACCCGGCGGAGGGCGCGTCCTACGATTACCCGGCAGAGGGCGCGTCCTACGATTACCCGGCGGAGGGCGCGTCCTACGATTACCCGGCGGAGGGCGCGTCCTACGATTACCCGGCGGAGGGCGCGTCCTACGATTACCCGGCGGAGGGCGCGTCCTACGATTACCCGGCGGAGGGCGCGTCCTACGATTACCCGGCGGAGGGCGCGTTACGCGATTTACATTCACTATCTGTCCTCTCTGTGCACGGCGTAGAAGCCGTGTTGGGAGACCTCCCGGCACACGCTGAGGTATTTCGACGCCCGCCTGGTCCGCGGCAGCACGAAGCGCTCGGTGAATTGGGTCGTGCTGAGCGGCGGCTTCTCCAGGAGACTCAGGATCCGGTTGATGAATCTCAGAGCGAAGGAGCAGCAGTTGTGATCTCGCTCGCTGTATCTGAGAAAAACAATTTACACACGGGAGAGGATTAACACGGCACAGCCAATCACCAGGGAGCTCATGCACCATGTGACGCAATACAGCCAAACCCCCTGGGGCAGATGTACCATGTGACACAACAAAGCCAATCCCACAGCACTCCATTCACCATGTGATGCAACACAACAAATTGCTTAGCAGTACATGCACCATGTGACGGCTAAGCCGATCTCCCAAGCTGCTTATACATCATGTGACCCAACACGGCCAATCCCCTGGGAAGTACACGAACCATGTGACCCAACCCTGCCAATCCCCTGGGAAGTACATGAACCATGTGACCCAATCCCCTGGGAAGTACATGAACCATGTGACCCAACCCCGCCAATCCCCTGGGAAGTACATGAACCATGTGACCCAATCCCCTGGGAAGTACATGAACCATGTGACCCAACCCCGCCAATCCCCTGGGAAGTACATGAACCGTGTCTCATCCAGACCTGTGCGGCAGCCATTGCTCCGAAGCGGCGTGTTCCGTTAGGTAGCCGTCCCATTGGTCGATGAGCGCGTAGTTATCTGGCGGCACCAGCGGCACGCTCACACACTGCTCCCAGCCCAGCGTGTCGCCGCGAACACCCGTCTCATTGTAATGATACACAACACCTGGAAAACAACCCGGCGTTACTTCCCCCCACGAGACCCCCTCACTCGCCCAAAAACCGCCCACCAGCCTGTTACCCACCCGAGGGGGGTTCCGACCTCCGAGCTGGGGTCGTACAGAAGCCGTTCCAGTTACTTGTCACCGATGTCATAACACAGCGTAAACATATTTTATACGTCACGTGACCTGAGCGCCTCGTGTCCCCATTAATATCACGCCGCACCGACCACGCGCTCTCCTGAGCTGTAAAGAGGAACCGACGCACCCGACGGCTCAGACCCACCGGAAGTATCCGTTATCCCGACGTGAAGATCCGAGTCTCCGTCGTAGTCCCTGAAAAAAAAATATGGAAATGTGATGGGAAAATATATACGTCTACACGGGGCGGGGAAATATACGCATCTACGCGGGGCGGGGAAATATACGCATCTACGCGGGGCGGGGAAATATACGCATCTACGCGGGGAAATATACGCATCTACGCGGGGGGGGATATACGCATCTACGCGGGGCGGGGAAATATACGCATCTACGCGGGGCGGGGATATACGCATCTACGCGGGGCGGGGAAATATACGCATCTACGCGGGGCGGGGAAATATAGGCATCTACGCGGGGGGGGATATACGCATCTACGCGGGGGGGTATACGCATCTACGCGGGGGGGGGGATATACGCATCTACGCGGGGGGGGGGATATACGCATCTACATGGTACAGGAGCCGGCCGGTGCTATGTCGCACTTACACACCTGCACTCACACTCCTGCTCGCACTCCCACGCGCTCCCACGCGCTCCTCTGCGCAGGTTATCAACTCACCCCAGGAACTCGCCTCTTGTCGGCTTCACCAGGAAGCTGCACTTTTCCCGGTGTCCGTTCACAAACGGGCAGGGAACGTGCACCGGGGCCTCCTCCAGCCGCCACGAGGCGACGACGCTTTGCCCACAGATGGGGCAGAGAGGGGGCACGCGGCTGCAGAATACGTCCCGCTGGCAGTGGCTGAATTTAAGGAGCCCCTGAGCTAAAGGCAGCATTCTGACAGACGGAGGCAGCGGGGGCCCCCGACGCAACCAACACCGCAACCAGCAGCTTAACGGGAAAGCGTCCTGGAAATGGGATCCGCGCAGCGAGCGCCGGTCCTTCGGGGCCCTGGAGCTGAACCACGCGGATCCACAAGGGTTGAATTTAGGAGTCGCCCTGATAATTCCAGCCTGAGGAACAGATTTATCTGCCTTTTACATAAAACACCGAATAAAAGCTCTGTCTGGGTCAGAATGCTGGAAGGGAGCGTGTGGCCCCTGGAACGGCCCCCCGGGTGAGTTTTGGGGTAAAGTGGCGCCTGGTCTGTCCCTGGGGCATTAAGAGGATTTCAGGGGTTGATGTCAGTCACTGAGGCCCACAGATAGCGGAGGATTTCCGGGTTTCTTCCCCGCAGCAGAGCAGGGGCGCCGGAACCTAAGCGTCCGCAAAGAGTTTCCGCCCGGAGCTCTGACGGGGCTGCGCACAACGTGACGTAGGAGAGGGCGTGTCTTGAACGGAGGGTTCCGTGAGAGATTCTCGAGGAGTATTCTGCGTGACGTGGGGAGCGAACGGCCATCGCCATGAGTACCAGACACGTGACCTGCAGGTGGGACCCCCGGGGGCCACAGAGAGAGAGGGTGGGGGCAGAGGTCACGGTGACCCCAGCAGGGATAATACCCCGCCGAAGAGCATTGTTACCCCGCTGGAAGATTTTAATACCCCGGGGCAGAGAGGGCAGTTACCCCGCTGGAAGATGTTAATACCCCGAGGCAGAGAGGGCAGTTACCCCGCTGGAAGATTTTAATACCCCGGGGCAGAGAGGGCAGTTACCCCGCTGGAAGATGTTAATACCCCGAGGCAGAGAGGGCAGTTACCCCGCTGGAAGATGTTAATACCCCGGGCAGAGAGGGCCGTTACCCCGCTGGAAGATGTTAATACCCCGGGCAGAGAGGGCCGTTACCCCGCTGGAAGATGTTAATACCCCAGGGCAGTTGAGGAGGAGCTTGAGGGGGGTAATTATCAGGGGACTCACATCGCCCGGTTCCCGAGAGCCGTTATCACACCGGTGAGGGCATGCGCGACATCTTTAGAGCTCCGCGCCGCTGACGTGGGGTTTGGGCTCCCGGGGGCCGCCTGCGGATTCTGGGGAAATAAGCGTTATTTTGTGCTTTTTGTGTTTTTCCCGTTTTGCAGATATTTCTTGCACGGCGTTTGCAGGGAGGGGCCGCGCTGCCTCTTCTCACACGATTTAGCGACCAGCAAACCGTCTACGATCTGCCGCTTTTACCAGAAGGGCCAATGTGCGTACGGCGCGCGCTGCAGGTAAAGGATCCCCCCCTCTGGGGAGCGGAGGGGTAAAGGATCCCCCCCTCTGGGGAGTGGAGGGGTAAAGGACCCCCCCCCTCTGGGGAGTGGAGGGGTAAAGGATCCCCCCCTCTGGGGAGCGGAGGGGTAAAGGATCCCCCCCTCTGGGGAGCGGAGGGGTAAAGGATCCCCCCCTCTGGGGAGCAGAGGGGTAAAGGATCCCCCCCTCTGGGGAGTGGAGGGGTAAAGGAGCCCCCCTCTGGGGAGCGGAGGGGTAAAGGATCCCCCCCTCTGGGGAGCGGAGGGGTAAAGGATCCCCCCCTCTGGGGAGCGGAGGGGTAAAGGATCCCCCCCTCTGGGGAGCGGAGGGGTAAAGGATCCCCCCCTCTGGGGAGCAGAGGGGTAAAGGATCCCCCCCTCTGGGGAGTGGAGGGGTAAAGGAGCCCCCCTCTGGGGAGCGGAGGGGTAAAGGATCCCCCCCTCTGGGGAGCGGAGGGGTAAAGGATCCCCCCCTCTGGGGAGTGGAGGGGTAAAGGAGCCCCCCTCTGGGGAGCGGAGGGGTAAAGGATCCCCCCCTCTGGGGAGCGGAGGGGTAAAGGACCCCCCCTCTGGGGAGCGGAGGGGTAAAGGAGCCCCCCCTCTGGGGAGCGGAGGGGTAAAGGATCCCCCCCTCTGGGGAGTGGAGGGGTAAAGGACCCCCCCCCCTGGGGAGTGGAGGGGTAAAGGATCCCCCCCTCTGGGGAGCGGAGGGGTAAAGGATCCCCCCTCTGGGGAGCGGAGGGGTAAAGGATCCCCCCCTCTGGGGAGCGGAGGGGTAAAGGATCCCCCCCTCTGGGGAGCGGAGGGGTAAAGGATCCCCCCCTCTGGGGAGCGGAGGGGTAAAGGATCCCCCTCTGGGGAGCGGAGGGGTAAAGGATCCCCCTCTGGGGAGCGGAGGGGTAAAGGATCCCCCTCTGGGGAGCGGAGGGGTAAAGGATCCCCCCCTCTGGGGAGCAGTCGGGGGTAAAGGAGCCCCCCTCTGGGGAGCAGTCGGGGGTTACATAACCCGGTCATAAAAGGGATTTGATGAACCGGCAGTTAATGGGGGCCGAGGGGGGCCGGTGCTGATTACGCGGGAAGTTCCCGCGCGGCTCTAACGTCTATAGAATTTCCGTGTAGATACGATCACGTGAAGCCTGCAGGATCTCCTCAGGGGCTTTGGATCCCGGACCCTTCATGTGCCGCATGGAAGGGGCCCCCACTGCCAACCCCGGGGCAAGAAGCCGCCGAAGCTGCCCCCACAAGCACCCCCCCGCGGAGAGAAAAGAAATCCCTCGTCCTGTGTGATCGCGGTGAGTGCGCGTGACCCGTGTGGCAGAGTTGGGGGTTGTTTGGGGCGTTTCACACTCGCTGCGTGACAGCGATAGCCCCCCAAGCAAGGTAAATCCTCCCACCCCTTCCCTGCTGGACACAGATGAGCGGTAAAGAGCCTACATTATATGCTGTGATTAGGAAAGCTGGAATCGCTAATTACCCTTGGACAGCCACGTCTCTTACCCCAGATCGTAAACCCCCCGACATGCCACGTCAGTGTAACGGGGATTGTTTGGGGGGGGCGCTGTTTTAGAACAGGAACAGCTGATGGAGTCTGTGGATTTGTAATTATTCTCGTTTACTGAGTAGTCTGAGCAGGGATCTGTAGAAGGTTTTGGGGGGGTTGTTACTCAGTCTCACCGTTTCCTTCGTTAGACCTCTGTGGATTATCGGAGGGAAACCCCCAATGGGATCCGGTGCCGGGCCACGGCCACGAAGCCCACGGGACGGAGGGTGAGGCCAAACCCCACTCTTACCTGGAAGCCATCTGTACGGGGCTGGAGGAGGTGGAGGTGACCCCGACGCGCCCCCCGGACTCCTCGCAGCTATGTCCGTACGCGGCTGCGGGGGGCTGCCATTATGGCGAGAAATGCGTGTATCTCCACGGCGACGCCTGCGGAATATGCGGCCTGCGAGTGCTTCATCCTCACGACCAGGAGCAGAGGATGGCGCATGAAAAGGTGCGCGGGGCGTGTGTGCGGGGGGGAAATCCGTGGCGTGTGTGCGGGGGGGGAATCCGTGGTGTGTGTGCAGGGAGGATCTGTGGCGTGTCTGCGGGGGGGGAAATCCGTGGTGTCTCTGCGGCGTGTCTGCGGGGTCTCCGCCGGGTAACACGCGTGGTCTCTCCTTGCAGCTGTGCATGGCGTCCTTTGAGCGTGACATGGAGAAGGCGTTTGCGTTCCAGGCCAGCGAGGAGAAGGTCTGCAGCGTCTGCATGGAGGTCGTCTACGAGAAGCCGTCGGCCACGGAGAGGAGGTTCGGGATCCTCTCCAGCTGCAGCCACGTTTACTGTCTGTCCTGCATCAGGCAGTGGAGATGCGCCAAACAGTTCGACAACCCTGTCATAAAGTGAGTCCCGTGGCACCTCGGCGCTGCACGCCACGGACGTGGGACTGGAGGGCCGTGCCGGCTGTGTGTCTACTAGGCAGTGCCGTGGCCCTGATTGAACCTTTGGTGCAGCCGGTGGCGTATAACAACGCATGGGGGCCCTGGGCCATGTGTAATATATATATATATATATATATATATGGAAAACGGGACGGGCCCCGGGTACTCGTTTGGAGCCCTGGTCTGTGGTAGTAATTCCGCCCCTAGTGTTGGTAGCTCCGCCTCTAGCAGAGGGGGCATGATGGTAACTCCGCCCCTAGCGGCGTGGACCGTCGCAGTCACATTGAGTTTGTTCCTCTTGGCCTCGTCAGGTCGTGTCCCGAGTGCCGCGTGGTATCGGAGTTCGTGATCCCGAGCGTGTACTGGGTCGACGACCAAAGTAAGAAAAATGAACTGATCGAGGCGTTTAAGCAGGGAATGGGGTGAGTGATCATACCACATGTGTCACCGCGACACGTGACCCACAGCACTTACGTGTCATCGTTTCATACCTTTACACTACGTGACTTAAATATAAACCTTCGCTGTCATGTATACGTGGCCACATCTATCGCACGTGTGTACTATCCACATTAACATGCATGCCCATCGCACATGTCTGTATTGACCACGTGTTTCCCTGCATGCCCATCGCACACGTCTGTACTGTCCACGTGTAATACCCTGCAAATCACAGTCGTGGTCTCCTGTATTTCAGTAAAAAGGCCTGCAAGTATTTTGATCAGGGCCGAGGGAGTTGCCCTTTCGGGGGTAAATGTCTTTATCTCCACGCGTATCCGGACGGCACAAGGGCAGAACCGGAGAAACCACGGAAGCAGCTGGGCTCTGAGGGCACTGTCCGGGTAAGGCTTGCAGCGTGGCTCTGGGGGGTGTCTGGGTGCAGCTCCTGCCCCAGGACTGATAGTGAGTACAGGGTATTGCTGTACGGTGGGATTTGTGGCTCAAGTGGTGGCCTCATCACGTTTTCTTGGTCCCGATGCAGTTCTTTAACTCTGTCCGGCTCTGGGACTTCATCGAAGATCGAGAGAACCGGAGCGCCACGGGTAACGAAGGCGACGACGTGGCGGATCTCGGCGACCTCTTTATGCACCTGTCGGGAGTGGATCGTGAAGACGCCACCCCCGAATAATTAAAGCTCCGTATTAGAGAAGCCACGCGAGGACCACGACTGACCGGACTTGGAGTAGAGGGTAGTTTGAGTGTCTCTTCATAAGAACAGAATGTTAAGTGTCCACGGCTCGTGTGAGCAGGTACCACGTCTCGTGGTTACAACCCTCTCTCTGTATTAGAAGGAACATAAAACACCCTGAGATGCCAAAAAGCTTTAACCTAAACTCCCAGCTTGAGTTAACCTGTAGTGGTCTGACACGCCGCGTGGCCCTATTACCGCCCTTATTGGTGGGCAGTCGTGCGCCAATCTCTGGGTTAAGATGGACGCCTGTTGTGGCCCCTCCTGGGGCTCGTGGGATGATGCCGGGTTTTGTGAGACGACTCAGGTAGTTTTTCAGTTGACGCTACTGGGCTGAGCGCCGGTTCTCGTCTTCAGATCCACGGAAAGTCCACGTCCTGATGGCTCCTGGGGGTAGGTCTTGTGAACATGTGCAGCGTGGGATACGTGGACACGTTTCCTGCTGAAGCTGATTTATGTCAGTATTTCTGAACGCGATTCCCTCCCTGCTGTGGCGCTGGACGTGGATCTCGTAACCACAGACATATTTATTTTTTTATGTGGGATTGTAAGTTGCTGCCACCAGACAAAATAAAACAGAATTACAATATTTGTTGCCCAAAATAGTGGTTTCTTTACTAATAAGTGCAAATTTCTTGTGTAACGGCTCCCTGAACTCACCTGTTACCACGAGAAACCCCTCCACAGAGTCCACGCAGCGTCCTCTCGGCTCGTGTGGTTTATTCTCACCGGAGAGTCAAGCTTTCCTCCATGGGGCATTCAAAACGTGGCTGCTGAACGTGGCAGGAAACCAACGCTTCAGGAGAGCAGAAATTGGAACAGAGTCCAAGGGCGGCAAGGGGAGAGAGCGAGAGCCCACGGGGGGGAGAGCCACCGCTTTATTTGAAAGTTGCTCCCAGTCACTGAAACTCCCCCTTTACTCCCCGTCGAATCTCACCTTGCGTGAGGTCGGTGGGAGAGTTAAGACTCGGCTGAAAGCCACTAGTTTCATTCAGTTACACGTGGCAGGAAACGTGAAACGTCGCACCCGACTTAACGCTCTACCAGAGTAAAATTCCCCCGGGATGCCAGTCTCTGGAAGGGGTTAAAGCGTCAGCTCAGTGGCCGAACCCCACTCAGCGCGATAAGCAAATTTCACTTATGGGGGTACCGTCCACGTTCCAGGTTAAGGGGTCTTCTATAAAGCGGCGGCGTTACCGACTCTCCTGAACCTCAGTGAATCCGCCATAATGAACATCTACGAAAGCCCACGGAAGCTCCTGCCACGTGCAAAAACCACAGGATCAAACTGTGAAACATTTAATTTATTAAAATAGGGTAATCAGGAGAAATTCAGCAAAATAAAGAAATTAACCAATTAAAATCCAAATCAAAAACCTCGTGTACCCCCCCCCTTATAGTGCAGATTTTCAGATTTTAAGGTGTTTCCACACAAACTACGGGAAATATATATATATATACACGCAGACGTGGCCACGCACTCCGCTACGAGCCCGACGTGTAACACGCAGACCACGTGGCCACGACAAGTACCAAAGAAAATCATCCAACGCGGACCCCGGGAAAAGTTCTTCCGGCTCCATAATGGCGCAAAACAAGCATTGGGGGAAATTCAGAGAGAAAGCGCTGCGTTCCATCCGTGGCTCTGGTGTATCTTGCGAGTTCCCGTTTGGACGTCGAGCTTATTGTGTGTTGCTGAGCGGATTGCCACGGAAGCGCGGCCTCGGAAATGCGACGATAGCAGCATTTTCTTAAGAGTGATATAAAAGTGAGCGATAACAGAGTCTCGATGGAATTCCTGCCGGCCCCGGAACCTGCGTGAAACATATCAGAAGACGGGGAGTCTGGTGGCGGTCAGCGTGCAGGCGTTGATGTCCTCGGTATGCGCGGCCCGGTGCAGCGAAGGCTCCGACGCGCTGCGGTTAATTTTGGGTAACGAATGCTGTAACAGCTCAATGGAGGAGAGAATCTGCAGAGAAATGAGACACGGATTCGGGTTAAAAACTGGAACGACCACGGGGGACAAAACGGACTCACTGGAGAGAGAAGAAACCCCCCCCCCACAGCAGAGTTACCGGCACCGGGTCGCTCCGTCTCCTACCCGGATTCACAGATTTACAGCATGATATCCCTGGATGAACCGAGTCTGACGTGTCGTTAACGGGGAGAAATAAACGCAAGCTCCAGAACACGGATCTGCCAATGGAGCCTGTCCGGGAGGGCCGCGACACGTACGCTCATTGCCCATGTGATGCCACGAGAGGCTCGCACCCACCTGTGGGAAGAGAGGCCGTTCTTCCTTCACTTTCTTCACGCAGTCCGCCACGAGTCTTTTCATGGCTTTGGGGCAATTCTTGTACAGCTTGCTGAGATCCGGCACCGTGCAGCCGCGGCCCACCAGGAAAATGATCTGTGCGAGAGACGGAAATACACGCAGCGTGTGACAAAACGGCACAGAGCGCGGGGGGGCCACAGATATTTCGGGAAAGCCGCGCACGCTTGTTCCAGGGATCTGCCGGCTCTAGATCTCCCTGTTGATAAAAGCGCGGCAGAAAAGCCCCCGTCCGGACAGTCCGCAGGGAACGGGTCCGGGATTTTGGGGGGCCGCTCACCTGGTCCCGGTCCTTGATGTGGGAGTAGGGCAGCTCTCCGGTCATCAGCTCGTATAACACGATGCCGTACGAGTAGACGTCGGACTGGAAGCCGTACGGGTTGTTGTCCTGCATTCTGATCACTTCTGGCGCCTGCATTTACCGGGAAAGGAAACATTTATGAAACCCCCTGCCGGTGCCGAGACTCGGGCGCGTGTTACCAGACGGCACGGCGCATGCATGCGGTAGCATGCGCAGCGCACGCAGGGCCGGGATCATTTGCTTTAAAACATTCAGCAAGCGGCAGCGAATTGCCCCAGCCAATTGCCCCGTCTCTTTCTTACCATCCAAAGGATGGAGCCGGTCGGCTGCTCAACCTGCTGCGAGCCGCTCCACCGGGACTTCACCGTAGCCAGGCCAAAGTCACCGATCTTCACCGTTAACCCTTCATGGAGAAAGATATCTGGGCAGAGGTTAAGGATCCTGCGCACTCATGTATGTTACGTGTAAGAATGTAGCGTCACGCATGTTTTACGTGGATCACGTCACGTCAAGCGGCAGCGCAGGTTCAGAAGGATACTGTTTGACTTCATGTCTCTGTGAATGATGTTCTTTGCGTGTAAATAGCTGCAAAACACAGAAAAACACGTATGTTTCTGCTCTCAATTATCCCGGGACAAGCCGGTGTACGCCGCAGGCAGCACATAATGCCCCGACGTGTCCCTGTTTAGCGGTTCTGGCCCCTGATGGCGGGATTGTATGTTTGCGTGACTTTAACATTAAACACTGGCACAAGTTCTGACATGCCAAGCCGATTCTGGGCAGCCCCGAAAGCCGCCGTTTATATTTTAATCCTCGTCAGGGAGGTGAAGCCGTCAAACGAGAACATCCAGAAAATGCCCTCCCGATACGGACGGGGCCCTCGGGGGCCGCATGCAGCCGGAAGCTGAAATAGATCGGCCCGGTGCTGACAGTGTACTCACTCCATGCCCTGCGCCGTTTGCCTGGCGATGTCAATGAGCTGAAACATCTGGAACTTGGTCTCCTGGACGTGCAGGTGTTTGTAGAGGCTGCTCCCCTCGCACCACTGCGTGACGATGGCCAGGTTATCTTTCGTCATGTAGCCCATGAACAGCAAAATGTTAACATGTCTGGTTTTCCTAAGAGGCAAAATATCATTTTAACAAAAAGCCGACTTTCCGAGGGGGATTTCGGAATCAGCAGCGCCGGTCCCGGCACCGTTTATTTTAAAAGAAACTCATAAATAAAACACACGAGGGCCGGGAAGGACAGGAGGCGTCTGCTCACCTGAGAACCGCCACTTCATTTCGAAAGGCCTGGAGCTGCTCCGGCGTCGGGTCCGTAACCTTCAGGATCTTCACGGCCACGTCGCCTGCGGCACAAAGTACAACAACGCATTCAATTCATCGCCGGGACGCCGGCCCCGTAACATGTATGGAGCCGCGTAACATGATTTAATGCAATGATCCGGGCGAGCGGGCCCTGGAGCGCGGCTCCCGTGGAGACTTATGCTGGTGAACACACACGGCACAGATCTACGTGGGGTGCACACGTCATACATACGACACAAACACTGACGGTACCTGCGACGGCCTTCCGCCAAAAGCCAAGCAATGCAAAGAAAACAGAATAAAAAGCCTCAGATACAGAAATAACGGGCCGAGGCGGCCCTCGATCAGCCCCCGGGTGTCACCCCCACAGCAAATACATATCAGCTCTTGACTAACGGGGTCCCGACGGGGAGACAAACCAGGGAGCGGCGGCAGCCCAACCGGGGGGTTCCTTCCATGCACGGCTGCAGCGAGCGGGAACTTCGTCGAAATAAAAGCCGTTTCATGCAAAAGGTCACCCGAAACCCGAGCGTTTTATTACACGCGGGGGGCCGCGGCCCGAGATTTTTATTACACGCGGGGGGCCGCGGCCCGAGATTTTTATTACACGCGGGGGGCCGCAGCCCGAGCTTTTTATTACACGCGGGGGGCCGCAGCCCGAGCTTTTTATTACACGCGGGGGGCCGCAGCCCGAGCTTTTTATTACACGCGGGGGGCCGCGGCCCGAGCTTTTTATTACACGCGGGGGGCCGCGGCCCGAGCTTTTTATTACACGCGGGGGGCCGCGGCCCGAGATTTTTATTACACGCGGGGGGCCGCAGCCCGAGCTTTTTATTACACGCGGGGGGCCGCAGCCCGAGCTTTTTATTACACGCGGGGGGCCGCAGCCCGAGCTTTTTATTACACGCGGGGGGCCGCAGCCCGAGCTTTTTATTACACGCGGGGGGCCGCAGCCCGAGCTTTTTATTACACGCGGGGGGCCGCAGCCCAAGCTTTTTATTACACGCGGGGGGCCGCGGCCCGAGCTTTTTATTACACGCGGGGGGGCGCAGCCCGAGCTTTTTATTACACGCGGGGGGGCGCAGCCCGAGCTTTTTATTACACGCGGGGGGCGCAGCCCGAGCTTTTTATTACACGCGGGGGGCGCAGCCCGAGCTTTTTATTACACGCGGGGGGCCACAGCCCGGCTCTCGGCACGAGGAGGGATGTTTTTAATTTCTGCGTCAGGATGGAGCATTTTAAGCTGTTGTCTCGCATGATCTCATTCCCGTTTCCACGACAACGCGCAACACGCCGCTCTCCGTCAATAGCCGACACTTCTCCTGGAGCAAACGAGGGTCCGGCGCCCGCGCAGTGAGGACGCTATTCGTACCGGATCGTCTCCCGCGGTGTTTCCACCGGATCTGCGTCATTGCACGACATCGCGTCTCGTGGCCTCGTCCCACGTGACCATCGCGCGGAGCCGGACCCTTGGCACCGAGCACACCGGGGGACGCTGGATAAAGCGAGGCAAGGATGGGCTAGATAGGAAGCACACGATCACTTACCGTGCCATTTGCCTTTGTACACCGTCCCGAAAGATCCCGACCCGATCCGCGTGGACAGCATCACTTCACTGGCCTCGATTTCCCAGTAATAGCTGGAATCTCTCTGGCCACGAGACCACTGAGAAGAGACGCGGCGGTCCGTAAAACATGCAGCCGTACGTATAACGCGTTAACGCACAATGCGGAGTAATCGGCATCGTAATGTTTAAGGCAGTTACATAAACGAGTCACCCGTGTACTGAACGAACACGCGTGTGCAGAGCGCACGAGACCATAGAATGGCGGATGTAAAACTCACAATCTTGTTTTTGTCCTGAGTGCTGGCGGCTGCAGACTTCTCTCTGTGAGTTGGCGCCGGGGTTTTAGACTGAGAGCATCCACTCGGACTCAAGTTATTGGGACTACCTGAAAAAGCCAAGAGAGAGGCTCGGTATCCAAACGAAATAACGCTGCTTCCCATCGTAAATAGATAGAAATCGGCAAAACCCCTCACCGGATTCACTGTGACTCCTCATCGCCTCCTGCAACGTAACAGACAGAAACGTTAATAATCGGGACACAAAAGCACCTGAAATGCCCTTTAATTAAAGCAACGCGTCCGCCTTCGCGCTCGGGAATCACCGGCAGCCTCCGGTATGCAGGCAGCTTACAGAAATAAAGCAAGAGGAGTTAAAGCGAGTCGCCTGCGCGCCCGGCATAGATTATTTCATCGTAATAATAATAATAATAATAATAATAAACACGCCGCGCTTCTCTCCGTTTAAAAGGAAAATCGGAAAAGGCCACTTTCTGCCGTTTAACCCGAAGGAAGCTGAAGGGAGCCGGAAGTGACCCGATCTGCACGATATTCGCCCGGGGGGTAGAAACCCGCAAGTCCGTCCGGGATTTGGGTTGGGAGGGAAATAAAAATATTCTCAATCCTTTATGGTGAGAGATTGTGGTGATTAAAGACTCCCGGTTCACCAGCGTAAGAGTCACGGATATAATAAGTATGTAGGTCACGGTGCCGGCGTCCACTTATTACACGTTCCAAAAAATCCCGATACAAGCAGCTTCTGCCCGACGCGTTCCGTCCGGAAAACACGCGTTTGGAAATATTGTGGATGCTTTTAAATATGTGCTTCTCAGGAGTAATACAAGGGCCACTTTCCTGCACACGCGTGAATACAACACGCACACGCGTTAATCCAACATGCATGCCAGATTAAGTCATTCCCATGAAGCATCAAGCATGGTGAAGGCCAGACTACAAACAATACCTACTCTTCCCGGCAAGCAGAGCCGGCGGCACCACGACCGGGGGGAGGCGTTCGTCCAGTTATTCTGCTTGCAGAGAATCAGAAAATGAGGAAGAACAGAGAGAAAGACGGGAGACGCAGAACGTGGAAGGAAAAGAAACGCGCTCGGCGGGGGAGCCAGACAACCGGCAGGAGGGGGGGGAGCCAGACAACCGGCAGGGGGGGGGAGCCAGACAACCGGCGGGGGGGGGGAGCCAGACAACCGGCGGGGGGGGGAGCCAGACAACCGGCAGGGTAACCAAACGCTGCGTCATTTTCACTACACCCAGTCCGCTTCACTTTACGGCCCTCACCTCAAACAGCCTGCTGTCCACCGGCATGGTGGCGCTGACCGCGTACACGTTGGGTGTTGACGTGGATCTCTGCCTTTGGGACAGCGAGCATTCGGACGGCGGATTCGGCGTCGTGAAGGAAAAGGCGTGAGGCGTTGAATATCTGTGCTGGGAACTGGCGGAAGAAGAAATAAAGTCATATCACGCGGTCAGCAGATATCAGGCCGGATCCCAACGCACGGGCCGGCCCGCTGCCACCTCGTCCCGCGTAAAGATGGCTGAAGGGATGGATTGTGCTTAATAATAATAAGTCATAATAATAATGATAATGATAGTGATAATAGTAACAGTGATAATAATAGTAACAGTGATAATAGTCATAATAATAGTGATAATGATAACAGTAATAGTGATAACAGTAATAGTGATAATAATAATAATAATAATAGTGATAATAGTAATAGTGATAATAGTAATAGTGATAGTCATAATAATAGTGATAATAATAATAGTAATAGTGATAATAGTAATAGTGATAATAGTAATAGTGATAACAGTAATAGTGATAACAGTAATAATAGTAATAACGCGAGGCCACCTTCTCCGTTCCGTAAAGCGACGTGTTTAAAGGGAGAACCTTAGTGACGCCGAATTCCAGCATCAGGGAATTGCTAGCACCTCCTGCTTCAATATCATTCCCTCGCACGCCTCGCACGCCTCGCACGCCGCCGGTTAAACCATTCGCTCGCCGTACACAGAACGATATATTTTGCCACGACTGTGGAGGTTTAAATGTTTTTCTCTTCTTCGAATACATAGAGGATCTATTTTGGGGGAGACGGGGGGTGGGGGGGTTACCTGCTGGGCGCTCGCGCTTGTTCTCGCATGCGTCTCATCGTCATTGAGGGTAATGCGGGGGTCCCTCCGTCCGCGTTATTGGGGAATAACCTGAGGGCAGAAAGCGTATCCAGCTGTTAAAGCATAAAGATAAACTTTGGGAGTTATTTCATTGTGATAACAGCCTGCGCGGGTCTCTGCGTGGAAATAAAGTCTATAATATAGCCTATATTATAAATATATATAAATACATAAATATAAGAAAAAGTAAACGCACGGAGCAGGAGCGCCCCGGCGTCGGCAGGCGAGAGCGCCGTACGAGTTAACGAGAGCGCTTCTCTCTATCGCATGATGAAAGTCTGCGGTAATGAGCGGGATCTCCGCCAGCCGACGGGCCGTTCGTCTCGCTGTCATTCCATTTACAATAATCGCTTTGTTTAAAAATAGAATAAACCGGTTGATCCAGATGTTTCCGCAGACAATTCCAGGACTTTTTAACCTCTGCGGAGCCGCTTGTGAAGAGAGAGCAGGTAGGAGGCGAGACGCTCGGCACTTACAGGAGCTGCTTGACGTTGGTCCAGTCCACGCACATGGTGGGCACCTTCGTGCTGCAGTGCTCGTGAAACTTGTAGCCGCACGTCTGACACCGAAAGCCGTTCAGCAGGAACTTCTGGCAGATGTCGCAAAACGCCAGCTTCAAAAAGGTCTTTCGCACCTGAGCGTTACCGGGAGACAGAAAAAAGCGATGTTTATTAAATGAGACCGACCCAAAGAGCACAGAATTCCACCCAGCGGGGCGCTCTCTGCCGGAGGGAGCGACCGATCCACAAGGCTTCCGAAACACGGCCTTTTACTGAATCAGCCGAACGGAACAAATATTTCACGCGCGATAAAAGCAAACGTTACAGATATTTCCCCCCGCCAGATATCTGCGCTCGGACGCGGCGGGTCCTTCGCCCCGGGTTCAGAATTTCATCCACGTATTCAGCGACACGGAGAGAAACGGCCTCCGGAAAAGATTAGAGCCGTCGGCCCCATTTCAGTCTTATATTCAGGATAAGACTCAGCCCTGCCCCGTGTATACGTTATTTCATTTCATTAACCTCCTCCGCTGACAGGGACCGGATTCTAATAAACACCAGAAGACAGAACTTTCCACTAAAAGCCAAAGAAACAAACTTACAAAGTTATGGGTCGTGAGGGGAACGTGGTCGAGGAAATCCACCTGCAGCTCGGCCCCGATTAAGGACGTGGCGTCCGTGTTCCAGTCCAGACGCTGCTTCTTGCTGGAGGGGAGAATATCAGTCACTCCGGGGCCACAACAAGCCACGGCGGACCCCACGTACACCGACAGACCGCCCCATCAGTTCTCTCCGGGGGGCTCCGTACAGATACGAGGTTATACAGGGAGCGCGGCCCATCCGGGGGGGGGGCGTTTACATCTCACCAGAAAAGCCAAAAACCTTTAAATTTGTACAAAATTCTCACCGAGATTCATAAACAGAAACAGAGAAGGGAGGATATTTACTGCGAGGAGGCAACGCCACAGCCGCCGGCACAAACCACACGGCGAGCCCTGCGTGCGGCACACCTAGCAGCCATTTACATAACGCAATTTAAATGGAATCATTAGAAATAACATCGCTATAAAGTCATCGATTGGCCGACGACCAAAATCCCACGGGCCGTCCCCACCTCCAGAAACCAGGATCTCACCACCTGAAGGAAAGCCCCGCGCGTGGAACGCCGGCCGACACACACGATATATTATATTATTATATATATTATATATAGATAGGTGTGAACTCTTACCTCCTGGAATCCGGAGCGAGGCGGAAGACAGCGCAGCACTCAGGCTGCAGGCCTCGCACTTTTAACGCCTTCATGAGGCAATCGTGTAAACTCATCCCGCCGCGGACGTTCACCTGCAGCAAAGGAGAACGTTGGAAGTTTCTGGAAAGAAGCGGCGCGGTGATTCCCCCGGGACGCAGAGCGAAGCAATCATTTAACTGCTTTAATAGCGTTACGGAGGTGCGTGCTTTGGGCACGTAACCGGTTATTTGAACTGCTCGTTTAACGCGGGTTTCAGCACGGCCCTCGGCGTGGCTCTCAGCGTGACCCTCGGCGTGATGCGGAGTAACGAGGGCCCAGCGCCACTATCCGGCCTGGAATAAGGATTCTCGGCCGCACGTTCCGTATCATTGGCGGCGGATACGGACACCGGCACACCCTAACCCTCATCCAAATCCCGCACATCTGTAATCTCCGCTCACTTCAACGAGCGCCCGCGGCGGCCCCCGAACTCACCACCGTCCGCTGCTTGTTGGGTAAATACACGCGGATCGTGCAGCTGGTCTTGGAAGCGTCGCCGAGCTTCCCGTCGTCAGAGGCTCGCCGCTGGTATCCAAACTGCTGGGAGATGGTGGGAGACATGCAGCTCGTCCCGTCAAACACGGAATCTTTAAACCCAAAGCCATTGCTGAGGGTCTTCCAAGCCCCCTGAATATGCTCCATCGGCCACGGGATCCGCCACGGAAACTGAAAGACAAGAGAAGAGCGTCCAGAAGTTAGAGGAGACCCCGACCCAGAGTCTGACGTGTAACAGACCGCATGTTACCCAAAAGACACCGTAACACCGGCCCCCGATCACACAGGCAGGAGGAAAGGGGCCCGGGGGCCCTGGAATAGTCTAATGAACAGGGTGGCTATTCCTATAACACAGGCATCCGTCCCCCTCACCCGGCGGGCCAAACATATCCGCGTAGTGCAAACCTGAGCCGCAAAGTCTGAACGGCCCCCACGCGTGAGCTAAACAAAATCAACGGACCCCCTCTGATACACACCGCAGACCCCACATACCCCCCATTACAGGGTCCCCCAGAATAAACCTATACCGTGTACACATGCCAGGGCCACGCCAGGGCTTCCCAGGCTTCGTGTATCAGGCGCTGCAAAGCGTTAAAGAGAAGAGGGTTTGGGATACGGGCGTCACGTCTGCACCGGGGGGCCGAAAGGAGTCCATTTATAAAACCCGAGCGGAGCAGCCAGCCGGGGGCCGACGGCATCTATAATATCTCCGCGTTTCACATCACATTGCGGGGGCGACACGCGAGGCCGCGGCTCGCGTTACCCACGGCAGCCGTAGACATGGAGTCTATTTTTAAGAAACTGCTTCTCATGGCGAAGAAAGAAGAAGAAGGCGAAGCGACGGCCCAAGAGCAGAAAGAAAGGGAGAGACGTGTCACCAAACAGACGCACCATCGCACGCACACGCACACGCACCTCGACATGCGCACACACCTCGACATGCACACACACCATCACACACACACACACCTCGACATGCACACACACCATCACACACACACACACACCTCGACATGCACACACACCATCACACACACACACACACCTCGACATGCGCACACACACCTCGACATGCGCACACACACACACCTCGACATGCGCACACACACACACACACCTCGACATGCACACACACCATCGCGCACACACTCGTGCGATGGACACGGCCGATGTGCAGTTTCTGTAAAGCACGTAATTGGACAGATGTTTCTGCCCCTCCCCCGCACGCCGGGGCTCCTTTTGTTTGGTAAAAAAAATCTACCCTTAAAACAGTCAGATTTTTTGTATCGACAGGAAACGTCCCAAGAGCTGACATGTAAACAGCGCGGCGTCACGTGTCAAGCACTCGTCCTACCGACACGGGGACACGTACAGCTGCTCGGGGGCCACGGCTGTCACTCACACGAGTACAAGTTATATTTTCAGAGCGTGATAAATAGCCTCGTTACTATGAGAATAAACACACATTCCGGCCCTCAGGACGGCTCTAACCCACAGAGCGCTGCTCGTCTCAGTCCGCGCTCCCACCGTTCCCGGGGGCGACAGATTTAATTTATACACATAATAAATGCCCGTCGAGTGACACTCCTGCATTAAAGGGGGGGGGGGGTGAGTTTTGTACCCCGGCCTCTAAAATGCAAAGGGGCAACTGGACGCGGAAAGGAGTCACCCCTCTGCCCTTCCACGTGCTTCGCTTCCTCCTGCCAGCCACGGAGGAGTTAAAAGCACGAGGACAGAATCTACAAGGGGGCAGAATCTACAAGGGGGCAGAATCTACAAGGGGGCAGAATCTACAGGGGGGTGCTGGGCCCTGTATCTCGCACTGTATAGCGAGGGACACGTGCCAATGCCGCTGGGTTCATTTATTATCCCGATGATATCCGGCAGAGGTTACGGAATTGAGCTCGCCGCTGATACTCAGGGGGATCCCCAGCCTCACAAATCTTTCAGATGTAAAGGAAAAATGACCAAAAAAAAAAATTACAAAATGCAGAGCGCAAGAGGAGACAGCAGGACCCCCGATGAGTGCCAATCGATACCCCTTCATCTTACCCCGATTACCACCGGCTGTCCAGCACTTTGTAGATCAAGCATGGATGTCACTTAAGGGTTAAACACACTAAGAGAAGCCCAACATCCCAGGAGGACCTTTAACACTTTAACCCTCTATCCGCGAGGTCCAGCGGCTCAGATCTCGCTTTACGGCTCTGTCCACGGTCCAGCAGCTCAGATCTCGCTTTACGGCTCTGTCCACGGTCCAGCGGCTCAGATCTCGCTTTACGGCTCTGTCCACGGTCCAGATCTCGCTTTACGGCTCTCTCTCACTTTGTGGCTCTTCATCTGAAAAGCTTGAACACAGACCTCCAGTTTTTCAAAGATAAACAGACTTCGCTGGGAAGAGGAGCCCTGCCAGACTTCCCACTCCAGCAGCTTTTACGTGGCCTGGAACACTTGGACCCTCAAAGATCTTTGTCGCTCTCGCCGAGTACCGCGCTCTAACGCTGAGAGAATAAGCCAGGATCAGACAGACCGGAGCCGCGCAAGCATCTCTCCGTCATCGGCCGCTCCTTCCGGACACAATATGGGAACAAATTGCATAACAGAGCCCCCAACCGCTGCGAGTGACAGGGGCCACCTTCTCCCCGCACCGAGAACAGTTGGGGGACGCCACGGGTGGGAACAAGGCAAACATATGGCAAAAAAGTACAAAAACTTAACGTTTTCTTCAGATTTCTGCAAGAAACTGGCTGTTCTGGGCACTTCCCACAAAGTATCGGCGCGACGTCCGGCGCGTTTCCCGAGCAATCTCTGCTACAAACAAGCCGCTGCTCTGTCATTAAACACGCAAGGTGCCGGCCTCCGTTATACAATCCCGCCGGGGACCAGCACACGGCTGCATCGCCGGGAGACGTTCCGGAGCTCTGCGCTGGTTCCGAGTCCTGCCTGAGAGATGTTCTGGAGCACTGCGCCTCCTCCGCGCCGGTTCCGGGTCCTGCCTGAGAGATGTTCTGGAGCTCTGCGCCGGTTCCGGGTCCTGCCTGGGAGATGTTCCGGAGCTCTGCGCCGGTTCCGAGTCCTGCCTGAGAGATGTTCTGGAGCACTGCGCCTCCTCCGCGCCGGTTCCGGGTCCTGCCTGAGAGATGTTCTGGAGCTCTGCGCCGGTTCCGGGTCCTGCCTGGGAGATGTTCCGGAGCTCTGCGCTGGTTCCGAGTCCTGCCTGAGAGATGTTCCTGAGCACTGCGCCTCCTCTGCGCTGGTTCCGGGTCCTGCCTGGGAGATGTTCCGGAGCTCTGCGCCGGTTCCGGGTCCTGCCTGGGAGATGTTCCGGAGCTCTGCGCCGGTTCCGGGTCCTGCCTGAGAGATGTTCTGGAGCACTGCGCCTCCTCCGCGCCGGTTCCGGGTCCTGCCTGAGAGATGTTCTGGAGCTCTGCGCCGGTTCCGGGTCCTGCCTGGGAGATGTTCCGGAGCTCTGCGCTGGTTCCGGGTCCTGCCTGAGAGATGTTCTGGAGCACTGCGCCTCCTCCGCGCCGGTTCCGGGTCCTGCCTGAGAGATGTTCCGGAGCTCTGCGCCGGTTCCGGGTCCTGCCTGGGAGATGTTCCGGAGGACTATGACGATTAGATCCGGCCTCCTGTATTTTACTCACCAGCTGCCTCTTAACCCGAAGAGCTCTCGTGTCCGTTACACGCGTGACGCCGTATCCGCAGGGACCTCCAGCCAGAGACGGAGCTCTGATTTACTGAAGAACCCCAAATTATTCCAGTGCTTTCCGCACACGGAGCGACAGGAGCCGAGCTTCCATCTCCTGACAGCGGCTCTCACGCTGCAAGACCCAGGATGATAGGTGTTGCAGTCCATAGTCTATCGGCCACACAGGCGATCAGAGCCGAGGAACTCCAGACCTAAAGCTCCTTTCCGAGTCACGGTGAACTCCGGGAAAATCATATAACTGCAAACCAGACCCCACATACTGCCCCCGACACACACAGGGGAGCGTTACACAACTACCCCATCCAGCCACATACCCCCCCCCCCGAAACTCATCCTGCCCCTAAAGAAAACGCAAAGCTCCCTTAGGAAAGCCTTCATTGGCTTGTACTGCAACCTTCGAACCAGTCTTACACTGGGGCCACGGTCCCTGCAACCCAACTCCCCGAGCGGAGCCACGGTCCCTGCAATCCAACTCCCCGAGCGGGGCCACCGTCCCTGCAACCCAACTCCCCGAGCGGGGCCATCGTCCCTGCAACCCAACTCCCCGAGCGGAGCCACGGTCCCTGCAACCCAACTCCCCGAGCGGGGCCACGGTCCCTGCAACCCAACTCCCCGAGCGGGGCCACGGTCCCTGCAACCCAACTCCCCGAGCGGGGCCACCGTCCCTGCAACCCAACTCCCCGAGCGGGGCCACGGTCCCTGCAACCCAACTCCCCGAGCGGGGCCACCGTCCCTGCAACCCAACTCCCCGAGCGGGGCCACCGTCCCTGCAACCCAACTGCCCGAGCGGGGCCACCGTCCCTGCAACCCAACTCCCCGTGAGAACTCGGTGTTACCTTCAGAAAAGTCCGTAGACAAGCGAGCTCTGCTGGGGCTCCCCTGTCAGGCGGCCGTAGTCTCTGGAGAAAAGTTCTCCTGTCAGGGGCCCGGGGTCTCGAGGGGTTCTGTCAGGTACCGGGGTTCTCCAGGTAAACTTGTCCCGTCGGGGGCGCGGGGGAATCTCCTGTCACCGGGGGGTCACTGTCCGCTTCCGTCACACCGAGCAGGTCTCCCAAACTGGGGGGTGCTGGGCGCTTCCATCAGTAAACATCAGCCCAGATCGCGGGGAGGTTCTGCACACACAGACGGAAGAACAAGTTGTCCAACCCCCTCTTCAGCACGGACCTCCCCACACCGCCGCGCACAATGGCTCCGCCCGCGTTACAGTTACGCCCCCTACCAGCCACATCAGAACCACGCCCCCAACAAGTCGGAAAAGGAAGTGGTAAACCTTAGACAGCGTCCAGGTGGCACACTCCGCCCATCCTTTTTTGATTGGCTTAAACTAGAGCGCCAATCTACTATCGGACTCCGCCCCCTATACTATTCCTGTGAGGGAGGGGCAATAACTGACCCACCAATAATCAGGGAATGGGGGAAGCACCTGGTCCCCAATACACTATCAGGGGGTGGGGGCAGTAAATGATCCCTCGATATACTGTCAGGGGGTGAGGGCAGAGCCTGATCCTCCAATACACTGTCAGGGGGTGGGGGCAGTACCTGATCCCCCGTAGACTGTCAGGGGGTGGGGGCAGTACCTGATCCCCCGTAGACTGTCAGGGGTGGGGGCAGCAGCTGGTTGTAAAGTACCCCTTAAGGAGTCCTACCTGTCCCTAACCCCCACTCACTAAGGTTTGATGCAGGCAGCCTCTGACCCGGGATCCTGCCTGCAATGAGGCTGTGCAAGTTGATGTTACTTTTAACACGTAATGTGCCAGGGCTGCATGACTCTGGCCCTTGGGGGCCACACGCAGGCCGTGATGTATCAGGGGCTTTAAGATTTTTATGATTAAACGGAAACTGCTTTACCTGGCTGCACAAACTTTGATAAAATATATTTTGGCCATGAACAATCTCACCACTAGGCTTCTTCCATTTACTGAGAGGGTGGTAGATAAGTGGACCAGCCTCCCAGCAGATGTGGTAGAAGCTAATACAGTGGAGGAAAGGAAACATGCATGGGGTGGGCATGTGGTGCCTGAATGCAAGACGAGGACTGTGTATAGGTCTGACTCGACGGGCCGGATGGGGCCGATCTGCTGGTGGTTTTCGTGGCCGATAACCTCTTCCTTCTGTGATGTTTACTATTTCACTGGTTTAACCCTTTTCCAGGATGGAGGTTTCTAGGATCGCACACGCGTGTATACGAGCGCGTGCTGAGCACTAAATATCTGACACGGGTTCTCGAGTAAACGCGCTAAAGTCACCGGCGGCCATAAACAAATAAGACATGGACGGAGTTGGCAGCACCCGCCGGCTCTCTGCCGGTCAACAAGCCTCTCTGTGTCTCAGTATTAATACTCAATACTCTCATACATGCTGCTCATCCCACAGGCGACAGACACATCCATTATCACAGGCGAGGGCCGCAACGGACTGCTCGCGGCCGCAGCAAAGGTTCTGAATGAATGTTATGGAGCGACCACTCAGACGAACGGCACGACGACTCGCTCCGCGCGCAGCCCTGCCTCTCCGCACGCAGCTCTGCGCCCCGTCTCTCCCCACGCAGCCCCGCCTCTCCACATGCAGCCCCGCCTCTCCACACGCAGCCCCGCCTCTCTCCGCACACAGTCTCAACCCCCGCTGTTATTTTCAGAGTCACCTCAGGTCACTTCACGGTTTAGCATAACTAAAAATAATTAGCCTACGTTCATGATGTCACGCTCCCCGGCTGTATGATTACACGCTAAATATAACCAGCAAATTACTTCCATCAAATTCCAGAACATTCTTCGCAGGATCTGCTCATCGCGGCCACGTCCCGTAAATAATACCATAGTACGTTTACTGAGGCAGGTTGCTGGGCTCTCTGCTCCGGGGGGGGGGGGGGATGGGTGCCGGGCTCTCTGCTCCAGGGGGGGCGCCGGGCTCTCTGCTCCAGGGGGGGCGCCGGGCTCTCTGCTCCCGGGGGGGGGGGGGCACACACCGGGCTCTCTGCTCCCGGGGGGGGGGGACACACCAGGCTCTCTGCTCCTGAGGGGTGCGGCTATATGCTCCTGAGGACCCTCCTTTCACCTACCCAAACGCCTCGGTTTGATGATTTTCCCACCCCAAACACCTCTGAACCTCAAACCACCTGTCGGGTTCACGTCCCACAACCTCTGATATCAGCCCCAACCTCCGGCAACCTGCGCTGCCAGCCTCCGGCAACCTGTGAGGATAGTAGTAAACTAATGCGATGTCGCATGTAATTGGTGCTTTCCCGTTGCTGCGCCAGCTGCATATTATACACAACGGCCACGTTCTGCGGATACTTTGTGGCAGCCCTGAGTCAGTAGGTCATCTGATGACACAGATCCAGACTCCGGCGTCACGTGTGAAAACCTCCAGCACTCCGCGGCACGAGGACTGAAATCAAACGAAGCCAAGAACCGGATTACAGGACGTGAAACCTTCTAGGAGCCATGAGGTTACGCAGCCCCCGAACATGTTTACATCATCCCAGCGCCATTCATCTCTCGGTGCTCCAGTGTTTACTCTGCAGGAAACATTTAGCTGACATTTACTTCGCTCGTCAAATGTTTGCTTGTTTCAAACAGTTAGGAAATTATTATATTGTTGCTTTTTTGTCTTTTTAGCAATTTACTGCATTATTATTCTTATTTCTCTTTTAAATATATTTTATTAAGGTTTGCAATACACAACACTAAAATAAGGGGATAAACAAGATTAAACAGGGGAGGGGTAGGGTAATATAGTCTCCATCCATCTAACATTTAATACATATCAATGATAATACCATACAGTCATTAACTGTAGGAACACAATATAAACAGACAGATTTAAATACCACCATTGTGTATCATGCGTGCAGGAGAAAAAATAAAGGATGAAAAGTAACTATAGCATCATCCGTGGGGGAGGGGGACACAGCAAAAGAAGATACAAGTTATGGAGGTTGTTTCAAAATATTAGATTCCCACATATCCCAGAAACACCTGAGTTTGTTTACACAGGTGAGGGGCTTCGCGTTGCCAATTCATACCCTTTATTGTCCACTATCAGGGAAACTGTTTCCTTAACAGTAGGAACAACGGAGGACTTCCAATATCTGGGCAGAAGTGCTGCAGCTGCGATTAAAACACGTCCGATTAGCATCCTAGCAATCTTAGCTGTTGTGGTCGGTAGCATTTTGAGTAACAAAAGTTCTGGGGTAAAAGAGCCTATAAGAGGTGCTATATCACAAACTTATAAACATCCTTCCAAAACTTCCGAATCCTCGCACAATTCCACCAAACATGGGCCAAGGTACCCTCGCCCCCACACCCTCTCCAGCAGCTGACAGAAGAGTTCATCCTGTGGAGCAGGAGTAAGGTGCCAGCCGTAAATTATTTTATAATGTGTTATTCTTCTCATTCCTGACTGGCTGCTGAGATCCGGACACTGGTGGCTGGCACACCAAAGGTCGATACGTGCATGCGGCTGGCAGGGGCTCATAGGAGAGAATAAAGGGTTAAAATTGGTTTTCTGATGAGCCGCTCGCTTGTTGCATCCGTGTTTAAAGCTGCTGGCGTATAGACGTGTCACTAACTTTCTTCTTCGGATGGGGCTGTCTCTTTCTGGGGGAGCGCGGTTCGGCCATCTCTAATACTGTTAGCGCGTGCAGACCCCGTGGAAACGAAGCTGCTTCGGCCATTTGCAATTTTCAGAGCGTGGCACAGTATAGCTACCTATAGGGATGTCTGGACCCAAACAAACCTGCACCAGAGCTTCTTTGGGCCCCAAATCCCGGATACCTCGTTTCTTCTAGGAGCTCATTGTCCTGAGCGTGTGACAGTCACAGACCCTCTTTAGAGGACAGTAAATAAGCAGTGATTAGTAATTAGAGTCCCATCATTGACCCCTGTGTTTACTGAGCAGCTAAATATAGAGTCCGTCCTCGGAGAGGCTGCAATCTTAGCCCGTTGTGGTGGATGGAGGGGAAAGCTACTGTGAATGAGGTCAGTCAGACTCCAGTGCATTTTAGTTCATCTCGCCCATCAGCCGAGGCTGCAAACTGACCATTAACACGTTATGCATCAAGGGGATAGAGTGAAATGTAATTTACCGCGTGGCAGTAACAGGCATTCCACCCCCAAGGAGTCCCCAGAATACACAGCCGGTAATTGGAGGAGCTCAAACCTGCTTGTTTGCCCGTGAGGTCACAGCCCTGCTGATCCGTCTGCCAGGAGAGGCGTCTGGCTCCTGTATTTAATCTAAAAGTCGACTCTCACAATCGCTCTCTGTCTGATGTATTCAACCCCATCCAATTACTGAAGACGTAAACGGGGCAGTAAATGCAGGAATTGCAGCCAGGAAGCCAAATGCCCCACGCCTAGGCTTTCATGGCGGTCTAAAGTAAACACAAAGTTTGCCAGTTATTTTTAAAGGCCCCGTCTCGATGATGGAAAGACCCTTTGGCCGCAGTAATGACCCATTTCCAGTGGATGGGTTTTGAGACTCAAAATACAAAAAGGTTTAATGCAGTGCTTTCCCTATTCATTTAATTAACCCCTTTACCTCCCCTCTCCTCCATAACCTTCTCCTGTCCCAACCTGTCATTTCCTTTTAGTGCCTCCTAGTGGTCACTATCATATATCACCCTGCACTGCATGACATGGGTCGTAATATATTATAATGATGTACAGTGAATAAATTCAGAAGAACATGACAGACCGAGACAGGAGAGGGCCCTGCCCCCAGGAGCTTACAATCTATTAGGAAGAAAAGACAGAAGGAGAGGAACTGCTTGGGTGAGGATGATGTGATTGTAGCAAAGGAGATGCTGAGAAGCCAATGGCTGGAGATCTCAACCTTAGGGAGGATAGATGGCATCCCTTTTACTCTGTATCCTGGTTCCAGCTCCGCATTCCTCTCACTTTGTATCCTGGTGGTTCTGGTTCCAGTCTCACTCTGCTATCCCGGTGGTTCCGGCTCAGCATTCCTCTCTCTCTGTATCCCGGTGGTTCCGGCTCAGCATTCCTCTCACTCTATATCTCAGTGGTTCCGGCTCTGAATTGCTCTCTCTATATCCCGGTTGTTCCGGCTGCGCATTTCTCTCACTCTGCTATCCCGGTGGTTCCGGCTGCGCATTCCTCTCACTCTGTATCCCGGTTGTTCCGGCTGCGCATTCCTCTCACTCTGTATCCCGGTGGTTCCGGCTATGCATTCCTCTCACTCTGTATCCCGGTGGTTCCGGCTGCACATTCCTCTCACTCTGTATCCCGGTGGTTCCGGCTGCGCATTCCTCTCACTCTGTATCCCGGTGGTTCCGGCTCCTCTCTCACTCTGTATCCCGGTGGTTCCGGCTGCACATTCCTCTCACTCTGTATCTCGGTGGTTCCGGCTGCGCATTTCTCTCGCTCTGTAGCCTGGTGGTTCCGGCTCCTCTCTCACTCTGTATCCCGGTGGTTCCGGCTGCGCATTCCTCTCGCTCTGTAGCCTGGTGGTTCCAGCTCCGCTCTCACTCTGTATTCCAGTGGTTCCTGCTCCGCTCTCACTCTGTATCCTAGTGGTTCCCACTCCACTCTCACTCCATATCTCGGTTCCAACTCCAGCCCTGAATCCTCTTTTTGTATTTCTGACCCTTTTGCTCGTTATCCCTGATTCTTGCTCTGAAGGGGCCTGAATGCCCTCCTTAATGCAAATACCCGGCAGAGCCACCCTACACACTAAAAGAGAAGCCACTTTGCATGTTAACAAAACGTTACTTTATTCAAACCCTCCAAATGCCCTACTCCTGCAACTTGGGGGTGTCCAAAGAGATCCAGATGGGCCCCTCACAGGGATTCCTTCGCAGCCTTTTCCAGGCCGCTGCACCGTCATACGATGTTGACACATGGCAGGTATCGCTAAACATGCACTGGGGTCATTCTGGAAACAGCCCTGCTGCACATCCCATTATGATGTGCCACTGCCCTGGGAGGGCTGCAGACTACAGCCAGCAGATCATTGCGCAGCGATAGACCTGAGCTTTTTTTTTTTTTTTTTTTTCTAAAAAAAAACGGTAAGTATTTGGAAGGGGTTGTATGGGCCCCAGGGACCCGATTCGCACCATTCAAAAGAACAGACCCTTCTCCATAACCGCCTGAGGTAAAGTGACAGAAGGCGGGAATCTCCGCAGCTCGCTCAACGATCTACGTGACTAGAATGTACCAAGTCTGCCTGCCTGCTTCATATAGATAAGTGCTGGGCCCACTAGGTGGGAGGTGGCTGCGCAAAGCCACTCCGGCACCGCTTTACAGCGCCTCAGTACAATGTGCACCGGCGGGCCGATGTTTGTTTGACAATACTCGGGTTCGCCACATTCTTTGCAGGCTACTCACTAGACCACATCTCCCTGCGCAAAAAGAAACGTACACCCCCGCCATGGCAGCAGTGGTATAATCTGATGGACGGGCGACAGCCAACCCTGCCTAGCGGAAGGCGGGGTGAGATGGGCGGGTCCTGCTAATTGTCATTGGTGGGAAATAAGGCCGTTCCTGTGCATTCGTCGCACTGATTGGCTGTATCGCGAGGAGTAGTGTGAATTCTGCTCGCTGGTTGGCTGAGTTGTTGGGATCACTGTGCGCAGCTCATCGGGCATTTTGTAACCGTGTGCAAACCGCGTGTGGCGCAGCCAGAGATCCGGAGATAAACAGGGTAAGTGTGGGGGCTAGAGGGGTCGTGGCCGAACAGCGGCCTTTACCTAAGGTTCTCGGAGAGGTGGGGATCCTGGGCCTCGGCTCCTACGGGTTGTACGGAGGTGGGTAGGTAAGGGCCCAGGGCTGTGTAGTTTTGTGTGTGGCGGGGGCCTTAGCACGTGGAGAGTAGGTCACCCGAGGGAACCCCTTTATCCTTCCAGCCCGACGGAGAGCGCCCCCTCACGGAATGCCTTTCCCGGGATCCGTTATCCAGGTTAGGAGTGAGCTCTGTCCCTTGGAAGCCGCAGCTGCTACCGGGCGTAAGGGCCCAATCAGCGGTATCACAGCGAAGTTGCAGGCCTTGTACTCAGCAGTGCCGCTGGTGGTGTATACCGGGGCGGCGTGCTGGGCTGCCTGCTTGGTGGAAGGTTCAGCTGCACGCCCACACGGCACATGCCCAGGCTGGGCCAGGTTTACACCGGACACCGACTCCCCGCCCAGACCCCGTCTAAAGGAAGGGCAAGGCAGCGCGTTTCAGCCCAGGCCCTTCCTCCTGCGGCGTTAGGGGGCGAGTGGGGACGCGGTTCTAGATCTCTAGGCTTATAGCCAGTTAGTGGGGATGCGGTTCTGGGTCTCTAGGCTTATCTCCAGTTAGTGGGGACGCGGTTCTAGATCTCTAGGCTTATAGCCAGTTAGTGGGGATGCGGTTCTAGATCTCTAGGCTTATCTCCAGTTAGTGGGGACGCAGTTCTGAGTCTCTAGGCTTATCTCCAGTTAGTGGGGATGCGGTTCTGGGTCTCTAGGCTTATCTCCAGTTAGTGGGGACGCGGTTCTAGATCTCTAGGCTTATCTCCAGTTAGTGGGGACGCGGTTCTAGATCTCTAGGCTTATAGCCAGTTAGTGGGGACGCGGTTCTGGGTCTCTAGGCTTATCTCCAGTTAGTGGGGATGCAGTTCTGAGTCTCTAGGCTTATCTCCAGTTAGTGGGGATGCGGTTCTAGATCTCTAGGCTTATAGCCAGTTAGCGGGGATGCGGTTCTGAGTCTCTAGGCTTATCTCCAGTTAGCGGGGATGCGGTTCTGGGTCTCTAGGCTTATCTCCAGTTAGTGGGGACGCGGTTCTGGGTCTCTAGGCTTATCTCCAGTTAGGGGGGACAGGGTTCTGGGTCTCTAGGCTTATCTCCAGTTAGTGGGGACGCGGTTCTAGATCTCTAGGCTTATAGCCAGTTAGTGGGGATGCGGTTCTGGGTCTCTAGGCTTATCTCCAGTTAGTGGGGACGCGGTTCTAGATCTCTAGGCTTATAGCCAGTTAGTGGGGACGCGGTTCTGGGTCTCTAGGCTTATCTCCAGTTAGTGGGGATGCAGTTCTGAGTCTCTAGGCTTATCTCCAGTTAGCGGGGATGCGGTTCTGGGTCTCTAGGCTTATCTCCAGTTAGTGGGGACGTGGTTCTGGGTCTCTAGGCTTATCTCCAGTTAGGGGGGACAGGGTTCTGGATCTCTTGGCTTGTAGCCAGTTAGTGGGGACGGGGTTCTGGATCTCTAGACTTATCTCCAGTTAGTGGGGGCACGGTTCTAGATATGTAGGCTTATATCCAGTTAGTGGGGATGCGGTTCTGGATCTGTAGGCTTATATCCAGTCAGTGGGGACACGGTTCTGGGTCTGGAGGGTTATATCCGGTCAGAGAGGATGCCGTTCTAGGTCTGTAGGCCTGTATTTGCTGCTCCATAGTGTCCCCACAGGCTGCCGTGTCTCCAGTCACTGAGATTCCTCGCATGGTTTTCCTGTGACATCATCGGCTCGCAGATTCTTTCTTTAGGTCTCCATCTCACTTGGTAGTTTTTAGGTTCTCCTTTCATGGACACGGACGGCTGGTTAGTGACCCTCTTTAGAAACTCCACCTGTGTCCACGTGGGGCAGAGCCGGAGGGGGAAGATCGCCTTTCAGACACTACAGTTCCACCAACAGCCGCTTATTGCACACGCCCGTTACTTCTATGAGTCCGTTCCTGCAGTTTTTACCCCTTTGCCCTGCCCCTGAATGAACGGGCAGATGGGTATCTTGCCCGAAGTGCCCCGTGCTTTGCTTTCCCTTCTGTGCGCGTTTAAACCGACTCGGTGTTTCTTTAGCAGAACTCATCTGACAACATGAGCAGCAACGAGTGCTTCAAGTGCGGGCGTTCGGGTCACTGGGCCCGGGAGTGCCCTACCGGAGGCGCTGGCGGCCGTGGCCGTGGCGGGAGAGGACGTGGCAGAGGAGGATTTAATTCTTCCAGAGGTAACGTTTGTCACGGACGGGGGTGGGGGGTGTTAAGTGTTGGTTTAGGACTTTGCCGTTAAGTGTGTCCCTCTCGCCCGCAGGATTCCAGTTCATCTCCTCGTCTCTTCCTGACATTTGTTATCGCTGTGGCGAGTCTGGCCATCTTGCCAAGGATTGTGATCTCCAAGAGGATGGTGAGCTCCGCGCCATTCTCCGCTCGGGGGGGGGGCAGTTTTGCTGCGCTATTCTCCGCTCAGGGGGCGCCGCGCTATTCTCCGCTCGGGGCTCTGCGCGGCGCTCTGTGTTGTTCGACGCTCGGAGCTCCCGGCGTTAGGGATCTCGTGCTTAAGTATTTAGCTGTTACAGGTTCAGGGGTCTCACGCTGAGCAGGGTTTTCTGTCATTCGGTGATAGTCTGTGGCGTCCCCACGTGAGTTTCAGGCCCCAGGCAGTCCCAGCGTTGCTGCGTTTGCCCTGTCGCCCCGCTGTGGCTCTGTTATGGCAGATCTGACTGACCGATGTTCTGTTTGCTTCTAAGCTTGCTATAACTGCGGCCGTGGGGGCCATATTGCCAAGGACTGCAAGGAGCCACGGAAGGAGCGGGAGCAGTGCTGCTATAACTGCGGGAAGCCCGGTCACTTGGCCCGGGACTGCGACCATGCCGACGAGCAGAAGTGTTACTCCTGCGGAGAGTTTGGTCACATCCAGAAAGACTGCACCAAAGTGAAGTGCTACCGGTGAGCGGGGACTCGGCGGGAGGATATCCGTGGCACAGAAGCAGCCAGTTTATTGTTGGGGAGGCTTTAATGTTTTTTTCCCTCCCCCCCCAGGTGTGGTGAAACTGGCCACGTTGCCATCAACTGCAGTAAGACCAGCGAAGTCAACTGTTACCGCTGCGGGGAGTCAGGGCACCTCGCACGGGAATGCACGATCGAAGCCACAGCTTAAACCTCCTTTGTCGCCCCTCCTTTTTCTGATTGATGGTTGTATTATTTTCTCTGAATCCTCTTCACTGGCCAAAGGTTGGCAGATAGAGCTAGTCCCAGGCCAGTGAGCTTTACTGGACGTGTAAAAAGAGGAAAGGGGTGGAAAAACGACTTTTCTGCATTTAACTACAAAAAAAATGTTTCTGTTTAGTTTGGTAGAGGTGTTCTGTATAATGCTTTGTTAAAGATCCCCCTTTCCACGCCACTGGTGCCTCGGGATTTGATGAATGGGAAGAGTTGAGTCAGACCAGTAGACCTGTACGGGTTTTTGTCGGCGCCGGCGGGAAGGCTACTGGAAATGTCTGATATCCCGCTGACCTCAGCTGTTCATAACATCCGTTCCGTCTGCGTCGGGTCCCGTCTGCAATACAACGCAGGGTGGCTGGACGCGGTCAGCGGGTGTCCTGACCTGTAGACCGGGCACGCGTGTCCTTAGCAGACGTTTGGCCACTGAGTTGTATTGGAGATACGGGTGAAGGCAAAGGCTTCATTCCCTTTATTTTGTTTTCATGCAAACGACGAGTATCATCGGATCGAGCAAATGAAAAGTCTGAGCTATTCAGGAGCTGCAGAGAAACGTTTCACAGAAATCAAGATGTTATTTTTGTATACTATATCAGCTATAGATAACCGTTTGAGTTTCATTTGCTTGTAATCAGTTTTTAAAGTCAGATGGTAAAAGAAACTGAAATCCTAGAACATAGACGTGTAATTTTAAACTATCAATAAAGCTGGAGGAGGAAGGGGAGTTACGCCTGAACTGTTTGCTTTCTTCCCGTTCATTGTGGGGGGCCACGAGGAGTCTGTGGAGGGGGTCTGACTGGGTTGGGGTAACGTGGGCTCCTGCAGCGCAGCATTTGCGTTTCCTTATCTACCGGCTGGGTGTAAAGGCGTGAAGGGCCACTCTCTCCCTGCCGGGGAGGTCACAGGAATTCACACCTGGCATTAGAGGATAAGACGTGTAGAGCACACGCTTATATCGTGTCACTTCTCCACATGTATTTTTTTTTGTTAAGCCATAAAGGGTTAATAATGTCAGCCCACCTCAAACACTGAAAACCTGTGGAATGCAGAGTGTCCACAGCCGCCACGTTCAACGCGTCCTACAGCTGATCGGGGTCGTACCTGCCACGTTCAGCGCGTCCTACAGCCGATCGGGGTCAAAGCTGCAGCATTCATCGTGTCCACAGCCGATCGGGGTCATGCCTGCGGCTGTGTCAGCGCCGTGGTACAGGTTGCCCAGCTTCTATTCTGTGACTGATTATCCTGATGGGTGTTGGGTGTTGGGCTCCCAATGGGCCCCTGGCTTCAGTGTGCGAACGTTGGTGGATTCCAGTAGATTCCGTGGTGCCAGAATGCGCCGTTCCTCGTTTTCGTGGTTTCCCGTTTATACTGAGTCAGCGCAGGAAGAGTTAATCTCATTAGCCAGGTGTCTTTCCATCATGGTGAAAGTGTAACTTAATAGCAGGTCACGAGACCACGGGGGATCAGGAGTCACCGCCTGCGCAGCATCGGTGCTAGAAGAGACTGCAAGGTAGCGTACAAAGGCCGTCGTTTAGACCTAAAAATTGCATAATTATAAAATATATATATGTTACAGCCTGAGATCACGTGACGCGTGGCCCTGCCGTGTGTCCGTGCTCTAATACACGACTTGGTCATTTTGTCATATAATAGCCCGATCCCCACGTACATTTCGGAATAACACGTTTCTAACTATGGAAAGACATTCGGGAGAAGGATGCGTGGAAGGGTCCGGACGCACCGTGGGTGACAGAGAAGATCCCCATGCAGAGATAGCAGGCAACAAGGAGGCCACGGGGGCAAGTACCCCCACGGACAGCAGCTCTGACAATTCTTTACAGACGCCTCCAGTGCTGTCCCCCGGAGAAGGGATGAGCGGGGATATTAGTGTCACGTCTCACACAGACTGGCAGAGCTATGGGGGGCACGACCCACCACATGGGGACGACGGGATCATCAGAGATTCGGACTTAGAGGAACCCAAAATGTGTATTGAAGAGACAGCCACGTACTGGAGTGCAGGTGGGGGAGAGTCACGCCAAGAGGACTTCCTGACTCCAGACGGTGATAATATGGCAGCTCAGAGAAACCGTACAGAAAATGGCGCCAGGCTCTACTTCCCCCTACAGAAAACGCTGCAGAACCTCCGGCTGCTGGACCTGAAGCTGAAATATAGCAGCCGCCAGGCCACCGGTGACAAGAGGTCATCCACGTACTTCAGTGAGCCGCACTCCAGGTCCCCAGAGGAGAACCCCCCGCAGAGTGAGAAGACGCACAGCTTGGGGCTCATCGCGCTCCTCTCCCAGTGTCACCTCAAGCTGCAGCAGATGGAGGAGCTCAGACTGTCCTCAGCACAGCTGGCCAGGAGCGTAAATTCTGTAAACCCGGATTCTAGAAACGCACGCGCGCCATTTTAAAGTGGGGGGGGCATGCTGCGTCGCTTTGTGTAGGTAGGATTTGGATCATTTCTAGATTCAAACACATAATGAAGTGCAACAAAAATGACTCCCCCCCTGAATTACTTTAGTCGGCCCTCCCACTCTCGCATTACTCTGGTCAGTCTTCCTACCCCTGCATTACTCTGGTGGGCCCTCCCACTCTCCCCGCCCCTGCATTACTCTGGTGGGCCCTCCCACTCTCCCCACCCCTGCATTACTCCGATGAGGACGCCATTGGCCGTGATGTATAAAATTGAATGAATGCGCGTTCATTCTTTCCGTAGCTCTGGGAAGCCCAAGAGACGATTTCGTATCTGAAGGAGAACGTGGCCGCCCTGCACCGAGAAAACGCTCAGAAGGAAAACGCCATCTTTAGCTTATCCAAGGAGCTGATGGAAGCTAAGAGCCTTCTGTACGAGAAGTCAGAGAGGATCGCAGACATGGAAGCCATGTTCTCAGGCCTGGCGGACCATCTGCAGAGCAGACCATCGCAGCAGGGATCGGAAGAGATTTGTCAAATGAACGCCGGTGACCCCGGGGCCTCCAGGATCTGTGCCATCCTGTGACACGTGGCCAGCCGTGGCTAATAAACGTGGCTGCCCCTCACATGTCTTCATTGGTCTTTGCCGGAATCACCTTAATCACAGCGTCGCAGGAACCAGCAGGGAACTGAGTGGGAGCGAGCGCCATTAAGGTGCTTTGCCCCCAGGTACTCCTAAAACGCCCGGTCCCACGTGTCGCGCCTGACGCAGCATGATGCGGGCGCCAAGTCCACGCTGAGTTTTTTCTGTGTTGTAAATAATAATAAATCATTTGCCACAATCTCATGTTTCGGTCTGTTGATTATCGGTTAATTGTTGGTGACGGTACTGAGGGGTACATAGTGGGGCAAACGTATCCCCTGCGTCTAACTCGCTAACAGCACCAATGATGGGCCAATGGGTGCAGTGCATTGTGGGTAAAAGATGACTGACATTAAAAAGGAAATTAAAGAATCATTGGAGCTAACGATACGAAAGGGGATTCTTGTATAAAGTTTGGAAAGTGGTCTTATCACCATAGTAACCAGTAGGATGATCCTGCCAATGGGATCATTTTATTGCTAACAGGTAGCGCTGTTTATATATAATGTATAAACACACAGAACCCTCTGCAATGAGCCAGCCTGGAGAGGGGCAGCTTACAGAGACCCCTTTCCTGGTCGCATTCAGACAGTTGGCTGACATGACTATGTACAGGCAGTAGGTGGCGCGCGCTCCTGGCGCTTCACTTCCGGGGTCACACACTGGGCGGCGCAAACACTCACCGCTGGCTCACTAGCCCTATCCAATCACTCTATGGTGCTCATCTAGTGTCGTCACATCCGGTGCGCGCTGTTTCAGCTCCCTGCTGCTCTAAGGCTCTTTCCGGTTGTCGTGCTGCCGTTCTTTCCGTTCACCGGAGATGGTGAGTGTTCGAGCCCCGCCTGCAGGCTTAGCGGGTTCCTGTGAGCGTCGCTGCCCCTCTTTATCGCTACCTCAGTCTGTCTCTGTCTATCTCTCTCCACTCGTCTGTCTTTTTACCTCTCCGCCTCCCTGCCTGCCTGTCTCTTTACCTCTCCGCCTGCCTGCCTGCCTGCCTGCCTGCCTGTCTCTTTACCTCTCCACCTGCCTGCCTGCCTGCCTGCCTGTCTCTTTACCTCTCCGCCTGCCTGCCTGTCTCTTTACCTCTCCGCCTGCCTGCCTGCCTGTCTCTTTACCTCTCCGCCTGCCTGCCTGTCTGTCTGTCTCTTTACCTCTCCGCCTGCCTGTCTCTTTACCTCTCCGCCTGCCTTAGTCTCTTTACCTCTTGACGGCTGTGCATGTGATACGGGGGAATCACTTTACCCTTTTGAATTATTAAATGGAAAAATTTTCGCTTTTAGGCTCGAAATGCAGAGAAGGCCATGTGAGTATCACTCGCTCCCCCGCTAACGCAGGATTCATGTTGCTTAGCGTGTTTTAAAGCATCACGTCTTTCCATTCTCGATTATCGGGGAAGCAGGTTTGAAGAGATCTTGTATCTCGCAGAAGCCGTAGCGGTTGGGGCTCTCTGATCAGGTCTATGTGTAGCGGTTGGGGCTCTCTGATCAGATTGATTGATTTGATTGGTGGAATCGATGCATCATGTGACAACGTTGGGATTGTAAACATCATCTGTATTTGTCTGATTTCATGATGGAAACAGAAAGTGACGGCAGATAAGAATCCTCCGGCTGTCTAGTCTGCCAAACCCTGGATACTTTCCGTAGTCCCCGGCCTTATCTCATATCTATCTTAGCCTTATACCTATGCCATGCTTGCTTAACTGCCTTCGCTGTATTAACATCTACCAATTCTGCTGGAAGGATATGCCCTGCATCTACTACCCTAGTCTTATCTGCCACCAATTAAACCAGTAACGCTGTAGAACTTGAGTGGGATGAAGACAGAGAAGATAAATCCTTAAGGGTTTTTACCTGCACAACTCCAAAGGTTTATTCCACAAACGGTACATATTATACATATAATGCCATTGTGATTGTTTTTTTTTTTTAAACTCTTTAAGGACGGCCTTGGCGAGGTTTCGCCAGGCTCAGCTGGAGGAGGGGAAAGTCAAGGTAAGCCCCCGTGTTACCCGCACTGCGTGTCGTGATAAGGACCGCAGACAGGTTGAGTTTATCCGGCTCTCCTTTCGTATTCTGTGTAGGAAAGGAGGCCGTTCCTCGCGTCCGAGTGCAGCGAGCTGCCCAAGGCTGAGAAATGGAGACGACAGGTGTGTTTGGGCTTTAATACATCGTAACGTCGCGGAGCGCGAGCGACGTAAAGAAAAGTCGCGTGGCTTCTACATGCTGATTTATTGTGCTCTCGTGTCGTTTTGAACAGATCATCGGAGAGATATCAAAGAAAGTGGCTCAGATTCAGAACGGTGAGAGAGCTTCATGTTTCTAACTCCAAATGGTTTGTGGAGAAAACGCGTACATTTAGAGCTTTTGTATTCTTCTCTCTAGCTGGTCTTGGTGAATTCCGAATAAGGGATTTAAACGATGAAATCAATAAACTGATCAGAGAGAAGGGTCATTGGGAAGTCCGCATCAAAGAGCTCGGTGGTCCGGATTATGCGGTAAGTGAGAAGCCTGCTTTGCATGTGAATGTGTGATGATGGCAGTCACCAGGTCCTTTTTCTCATGGTTGATTGGAAAATGTTATGCCGGATGGAAAGCTGTTCGCTATTCTCTGCATGAAATCCATGTTTTCTGTGTCTTCAGCGCATTGGCCCCAAGATGCTGGATCATGAAGGGAAGGAGGTGCCAGGGAACCGGGGTTATAAGTACTTTGGAGCAGCTAAAGATTTGCCTGGTGTCCGAGAGCTGTTTGAGAAAGAACGTAAGTGCAACGGAGACATCTCTGGATAAAACTACTAGGTGCTTATAGAACGCGGGCATCATAACGTTCACCGGGCTTTCCGGTGCTTCCAGCGTAAAGCGGCACGCTGGGTCTATCCGTCTCCTCCGGTGGGCTCTCTGTCCGGTTACCGCATCCAGCGGAACGGAAGCCCCTGTGCGGCTGGAGCAGTAAGTGGCGGCACGGGGTAGATGTAATTTGAGTCAAGTGATTAAATGAATTATGTTAATGGCTTCTTGCATAATACTCATCAGCTCCATTACAGAGACAGTTTGTTTCATTCATGCTTTTAATTGGTTTGGTCCTCGATCACATGAAGCTGCGCCTGATGGGAACGGGGGCCGGGGGGGGGGGTTGTTTGCTTTTTATGGGTATTTAGGATTTTCACTTGCAATCAGGCCCTTTTTGGGAAATGTCTGTTCATTTACAATAGATGTATGAGTAGGTGCTGATCTTAAAGATGCCATTTCTATGAACCCATACGTTGGCAGCATTTCTAGCAGTGGTAGAGGTGCAACGAATATGGAGTGTTATTACCCAAAGTGTGTCGCATGCATCTGTCTGCCGGCAGCGAGTGCTGACGGGGCTATTATTATAACGTTTATACCGTAACGTAACATTTGTATCCATTGCCTGGCATCTGTCTGAGGATTTTGTTTTGTGATCCAGCTGCTCCTCCTCCCCGCAAGACACGAGGTGAACTGATGAAAGAGATCGATGCCGAGTATTACGGCTATCGAGACGAGGATGACGGAGTCTTAGTGCCTTTGGAGCAAGAAGAAGAAAAGCGAGGTATCTGAGGCCTGAGACCCTTCTGTGTTAATGTATGGTTGGACAGGGGGAGGAGGCGCGCAGGTTCGGTTGTTTCGTCATTTCTCTGAAGCTCACCGACTCTTCTGTCCGCCCGTAGCCATCGCAGCAGCTGTGGACAAATGGAAGATGGAGAAGGAAGCTCGTCTGGCAACTGGAGACAAGAATGAAGAGGAGGAGGACGTGAACATCTATGCAGTGAAGGCTGATGAGGTACCGAGGCCACTTTGTGTGTGAAAAGCTGTTACTGCCCGTGGGGGCCGTATCCTCTTCGGGTGAGTTTTCAGGGGACAGACCTAACTTACCCGGTCCACGTCAGATCGGTGTGAGGTCGAGCAGGAAGGACTGCTATCGCAGTTACCCCGTTACTAATTGGAATAAAGGGAGTCACGTGAGCGCCGCCTGCGCCCTGTAACCGCATATATTAAGTGGTTTATTACCGTCATGCGCTCCGTCATTAGATGCCGGAAGGTGGCAGGCAGAGCCACGTGGAGCTGGTTAGGAGGACATTGCTGCTGCAGCTAATAGATCCCTGGCTCTCCGATATCCCCTAAAGTAGTCCGTACAGGGATAGATCTTCATTGCTGTGGCAACTAAACACCCATCTTTTTACTTTCATGTTCTAAGGGTGAGAAAGCACGAGGCTGTTCCTGGTCCTTTTGGCTGCTTGAGCTACTAAAGATTAAAGGCTGCGGTACAAGCCCGTATTTACGATGGGCACGTATTTCATCCCGGACCACCAACTGTCCCGGATTTGGCCACAAATCTACTGTATTTAGATAGGGGATGTGCCAACGCGGGCCGCTACAGGAACTGAACAACCTGTTTGTACACAGGGTTCCCCGAAAGACGGGGCGGGTTCTTGGCGTGGAGTCGCGGACTCTGAAGAAAGTCTTTGTAGCCAGATTAAAACTATACCTTTCAGTAAATAGTGAAATGACTCTAATTAAAGGCAAGACCAGACCAGATCTAGCTGAGCAGAACATGCGTAGCTACGGAGACCTGGCACACAGGTAGAGCGCCAGTCATGTGAAGGTGTCACGGAGAGGCCACGTATTCAGAGCGTGATACAGATAATGTGACCCTACGAGAACACGGTGACACCAAACAGCGTGTCCGCGGGGCATTGCGCAATGTTTGTGTGACCTCTTTGTATGTTAGTTTAATCGGGTGGTCGGATGAGGTCTGGCTGCGCAGGGAGATCCTGCCAACACATGCATGACTATTAATAATTTATTCCCCCCCTGTGTTTTAGTCTGGAGAGGACAGTGACATTGAGATGGCCGGAGAAGAGGGGCAGCAGAGGTTCATCGCCCACGTCCCGGTCCCGTCTCAGAAAGAGGTGAGTGGAGCGGAATAGAAAGGGCGGTATTGCGCATGGGCCAGCTGTAAACATTGCGATGATGGCCACCAAGGCAGTGGTATACATCAGTACTGAGCGCGTATCGGGGACATTCCATCTATTGTACAGTGTTGCATAACAATAATGAATGGGTGGTGGTAGCGCCTGCGCCGCTCTTCCTGGGTGAATTACGCTGTGTGTCTCGCCCGTGAGTTACGATCTCTCGGATTTACCCGGTAATTAAATGACATGAACTCTGTAACCGGTTTCTGGTGCCAGGAACCAGACGTCGGGCCAAAGCTGTAATTATCGTCCGCGTCGGGTAATGAGCTGCCCTTCCCACCTAATGGCACGCACCCCAACAGCATTGATTAGGTTCTCATTGGGCAGCTCTGAGCCAGATTTCACCCCCCCCTCATTGCCGGGGTTGTCATTGGACCGCTCTGAGCCCCATCCCCAGCGGGGGTCCGCTACTGATCCGCCTCCATTGTTTGTATTTTCACAGATCGAGGAAGCTCTGATACGGAGAAAGAAGATGGAGCTTTTGCAGAAATACGCCAGCGAGGCACTAATGGCGCAGAGCGAGGACGCCAAGCGGCTTTTAGGAATATAAGTTTAAAAATGCACGGACTCTGTAAATTTGTCGGATTTTGTTATATTTTGTACAGAAGAATTTCTTGGGGAAATACACGCCTGTTTTCGTACCCCCCGTGTGGCGTTTTCTTGGTTTCCGGGTACTTGGCAACCTCTAAATGGATGAAATCACATGTACCTCGAAACGGATCGCATGCCATGAGCTGGGCCCGTGGCCTCGCTTCCGTTTCACCGCAGACTGCTTTACAGCCGCTGCAAAGCGTCTCCTGTGGCAGCCACGTGCGCCATATACAGGGGCGTAAAACTGCCACAAAGTGAGATGGTTTATATGCTGCAGGTACAGGGGGTGCCATTGGTGTGACAGGATCAATGGTCTTTGTGGAAACCTTACTGTAGTGTTAATATTGGGCTAACAGACTTCCCAGGTCTCCATGGTGACGAGACCACAAGTATTTACTCCACGCTACTGATACGGCAGTCTTAATGACGAGCGATAAACCATGGAGCGCATATACATAGGGAGGAAATAAAATACAATAATAGTGCAGTATGTAGACGCTGAAAAGAAGTGAAGCAGAAATGGCGCAGTATAAAAAAGCCTGGATGTGGACGAAACTGCACCATTTCCGCTTCCTTTGTTTTTACAGATTTTAGAAGCTATTAAATAGAACATTCTGCTGAATCCTTTGCGCCTGTTTTATCCGGCCGCTTGGAGTGGATTAGACCCCATGTTACATTTCTTTTCAGTGTTTACATATGCACTATTATTGTAGTTTATTTTTTTTCCTATGTGCATGCGCTCCGTGGTTTATCGCTCGTCTTTGTAAACACTTTGCGGAAGGGTGTTGCTGGCAGCTGCTATTTGGGGAGTATTATTTTTATTTGTTGCACAGGTGGAATTTTAGGTTTTTTGATTTTTACTGCAGTCTTAATGCCTGACTCTACAGGCCAATAGCGGAGTGTTAATGTCCAGGTTTCTATGGTACACGTACTGCAGCGTTAAAGCCCAGGTCTCTATAGTAACAGCACTACATTAGTAACACCTGGGTCACTATGGTACTAGTACTGCAGTGTTAATGCCTGGTTCTCCATGGTCGTGGTACCGCAGTGTTATTGCCCAGGTTTCTATGGTAGCAGCAGCAGCTCAAAAGTACCGCCTAGGTATCTATGGTTACAGCACTGCAGTATTAACGCTCGGGCCCCCACAGTGACAGCGCCACAATATCGCACAATATAGAGTTTCTGCGCTGTTATTTCCAGACCGGAAGTGGCTTGGTCGGAGGGCGGTACCTGTCTATGGATAGGCTGAGTCCTTGCTGTTTTTTCATTGGCTTCCCCCCGGCCGGTCCAGTTCGCTAATTGGGTGGCTGGAGCTGCTGCGCTCTCCCCTCGGCTGCCTTATATCTGCGGGGTCCGGGGCCTGAAGACAGCGAGAGTTGGAACCCCGCACCCGGAGAGCGGTAACACCCAGCACTGGGAGCCCCGAGGAACGAGAGCCCCCGGTACAGAGGACCCCGGGCGTGATGCGGGCGCTGTGGCCTCCGGTGTCCCGGGCACTGCGGGCTCTACGGAGCCGAGAATCCGTCTTGAGAGAGAGCCGGGCCGGGCTATGCGGAGAGCAGGTACTGGGGTATAGATACGGAGGGTCACGGGAGGGATCTGTAATGTTATACCCCACTAGGTGCCTCTATGTGGCATCCCTGGCTCAGGGGTGAATGTACATGGTGCCCCTCTATTGCCCCTCACTTTCCCCTTAACACCCCCTTGTGCCCACCAAGCCCCTCTACAGTGCAGTAAAAGCCCTCCAGAGGTGCAGATACATGCTGCCCGATGAGAGGGTCTGGGCTTCTGAGAATGCCCATTGCGTTCTGTACAGACGGGGCAGATCCCTCCGGGGCAGATCCCTCCGGGGCAGATCCCTCCGGGGCAGATCCCTCCGGGGCAGATCCCTCCGGGGCAGATCCCAGCGCTGCCCCGTTACAGGAACCAGCAGTTCTGGCTCCGCAGCTTCTAGATCTGAAACGCTGAGTGGGTTCCCGGCTCCGCTGTCACGGTATCAATCTGCACGCAGCCAGTAGCCCCAGGAGCTTGCAATCTGTCGGAGGGCGCGTTGTGAAATGTATTAGTAATTTGTGTGTCGTGGGGAGGAATATCCGTCTGACAGCCTCCGTTTGGAAGGTCGGCTATTTTAAGATTGGCCTCCTGACCCTGCGGGTGATCTCGTGACCCCGGTGGGTCCGGAGCCGCTTGTTGTGTGTTTGGGGTCCGTGATGTGAGTGACGTGCGTTCTATGTGCAGGCTGATTAAAGGGCTCGTGATGTGTCCCCGGGGGTAACTTTTTTTTAGCTTCATTGACAGGAACGCGCGCGCCGTAGGCTGCTCCTGGCCAATTGGTGATATTAATAAGCTAATAAGTGTCAGATTGTCCGTTCGTGTGGCCCCGTGGCCCAGGACACTGGTTAATTTGTATGTTTATACGACTCAGACAATGAACTCGTTAGAATGCGTCGGGGAAGGCTTTATAAATGTTTTTAAAACCCATCATGGGAGGTATTGAGATGCATGCCGGCGCGGGGGGGGGGTAGGTGCGGGCCGGCTGGAAAGGGGGGTTATTGAGATGCGTGCCGGCTGGAAAGGGGGGTTATTGAGATGCGTGCCGGCGGGAGGCCTGAGATCACAGATAACTCACCCTGGGACAGACGTTTAGCCCCGGGGGTCTCGCATGGGTGCGATCGGTACACGCTGTCTGGGGGTCCGAATGTGTGTTTAGGAGCCACGACTAGGCCTTCATTTCTTCTCGCATTTTGCAGACGGGTGCCGCGCCGACGTTTGGGCTTCTGTTTGACATCGACGGCGTGCTGGTCCGAGGAAAGACCCCCATTCCAGCCGCCCGAAAGGCCTTTCAAAAGCTGCTGGACAGTAAGGGGGAGTTTGTGGTGCCGGTCGTGTTCGTCACCAATGCCGGGAACTGCCTTCGCCAGACCAAAGCGGATCAGCTGAGCCAGATCCTGGGGGTTCCCGTGAGTATCCAGGAAATGTGATTGGCTGTCGGAATGTGTGATCCAGTGGATCCTTTTAATCTTTCCTCTTACGATTGGCTTTTATTCTTGCAGATCTCCCAGCACCAGGTCATGATGTCTCACAGTCCCCTGCGGATTTTTAAGCAATATCACAACAAATGCGTTCTGGTGTCTGGACAGGGGCCGGTCCTGGACATCGCCAAATAGTATCCTTCTCCGTAACGGAGCGGCTAAGTGTGTGGCCGTGAAATGCGTGTGAAGGGAAATCGCTCCCATGTCTAGCTTTTGGGGTACAGTGACGGGGGGGGGGGGTGTCAGCATGGGGTAACTTTCGGCGGGCTAATGGTCACTAGTTACTGGGGTAACATCCACGAAGAAAGCCACCCCCCCGGGACGAGATGACAGCCCAGCTCTGCATCTTTTACAAATCCGCTTTCCGTTTGCCGCCGTGGTTTCGTTTTATTCCAATTCATGTTTTTTCCTTAATTGTTGCAAACTACAGTTTAGGGTTTTCTAATCCAATCACGGTGGACGCCGTCCGGGAATCCTACCCTTTCCTGGATATGGTGGATCACAGTCGGAGGCCTACGATCCTGGTGAGCTGCTACGTGGAGCGGGATCCTGGGGTATAAGGCGGTTGGACTTGTGGTCGGTGTGAAGTCTTGTTCTTAGTCCCGATAGGGATGGGTTTGTGGGCAGCTATAGCCAGCTGTGGTGTGTGGGGGCAGATGTGGCCTGTGCCAGGGCAGTTTGTTGCCATGAAGGTGGTAAATGTTTTAAATGTCGGGGAATGCGGGGAAATTGCATATTTACCCCAGATGAGGAGACTGAGCTTTCCTCAAACTGTGTTCCTCACTGTCGTGTTTCCTTGCAGCCATCGACGGCCTTGGATCTTCCCAAGATAGACGGTCAGTTGAGTTCTACTTCCCCCAACTTTACCCCCCCCCCAACTCTTAACTAAAATTCGCCAATAACCACCGATCGGAAACTTTGGGTACGTTTTGGTGTCTGAGTTGTGTATCCTGAAGTTTCCAGAAGCCCCCCCCCCTGCGGGATATACCGGTAAATTCCCGGTCACGTACTGAGTCCCGTCCCCGTTCTGGGCGCGCATGCGCTCTGCGGGAGAGCAATGGTCTGTTGGATAAACACGGTGTTTGCAGGACAGCTGACTCTTCTCTTTTCATGTTACATTTTGGCCCCATCCAACGTTTTTATTTTACCCTTCAGCCGTGATCCTTTTTGGAGAACCCATCCGGTGGGAGACTAACCTTCAGCTCATCATCGACGTCCTCCTGACCGGAGGGCATCCGGCGAACCCCCATCAGCCTGCAAATTACCCCCATATACCTCTCCTCGCCTGTAACATGGACCTGATGTGGATGTCGGAGGCTCGGTCACCGAGGTCAGATAGTCTTCTGTTCTTTCTGGAAATGAATGTTCGCGTCTGGCTGAAGTGTCCTGGAGGAGCCGTTGTGTCGCCTCTCCGGCGCTCGTTGCCATTCGGTGTGAGAAGTGAACGTTTTTAACTCTTTGCAGGTTTGGACACGGAATTTTTATGGTTTGCCTGGAAAACATCTACAAGAAGATCACTGGCAAAGACCTGAAATACGAGGCTTTGATGGGGAAGCCCAGCGTGATCACCTATCACTACGCCGAGCACCTGATCCGGACCCAGGCATCCACCATGGGCTGGGGGAAGCCGGTGCAGACGCTCTATGCTATTGGGTAAGGCCAGGCGTTGGCTAATGGGGGCAAACGCTGGGGGTCTGCAGAAGGGGTCGCGGAGTAAAACCTGGGTTTTTGGGTGCGAGAGGAATGTGACGCGTTCTCTTCTTCCTACAGGGATAACTTAATGACCGATATCTATGGTGCTAACCTTTACAACCGTTACCTTCAAGAGAACGGCTCTACAAAGACTTCCAAAGCCCTCGTGCAGGCGGCGTCGGGGGCCGGCGTGGCCACCGTTTCCCAGGAAGTGGAGCCGGCTTGGGAGAGCGAGCTGTCCTTCCCCTCCGCCGCACGCTGTCTGTCGGTTCTGGTGTGCACCGGGATCTATAACCCTCACACCGAAGTGCCTGCCAACGCCTCTCACTCCGTCACAGAGACCGTGTTTCACGGGCACAGAGATTTCCGCTTTGACCCGGCGCTGGTGGAACCGGGACACGTGGTTCAGGATGTGAATGCTGCCGTCGACCTGATCTTCCAGCTGGAGAGGTACCTGCCACTCGGCGCCTCTCACACAGCCTAGAGACCTTCCGGTTCTCGAACGCCAGGATATTGGGACCCAGTTAACCTCAGGCACCTCTTCTGCACTTTTTACCGGTTTTAAGCTGTTTTATGAATATGTGTACGGTTTTAATTAGCGTAAACGTTCTACGTTTATCTTATTTATTCTTTATAATCATTTTATTCGGGTTTATGTCGGCCGTCGGCTCGTTTCCTTGGTTTCTAGGAGGAATGCGTGTGTTCGTGGGGTGAAGTGTATCTGGGTGTGAGGCGCGTTTCACCGGAAATGTGTTCATCTGCTGTGTGATTTTCGTATTTGGTGCTCGATGTCCTCTCGCTGCGTGGCGCTCACTCTCGTCACTCAGCGGCGTCACTAAATTTAAGGCATTTGAAGTCATTTCACTTTTTCTTCCATGTTTTTATTTGTATCAGTATTTTGTGAGCCGAGCGGCAGACTTGAATTGTTACGGACCTCTCTGTGTAAATCCCATTTCCGTGTCTTACCGTTTTATGCAAGCGTTTCTCTTACTACTTTAAGTAAGAACTTTTATTGTACAATTAAATATTTTAACCCAAAACTCACGTGTCTGTGTGATCAGCACGGCCCCCCGAGAGGGCTGCTACCAGTGGTCTCTTTGAAACATGTTTTGATGACATCATGAAACAGGGAGAGAAGGGCAGAATGAAGTCACTTCCTGCATTGTTAACCCTCTTCTCCATCATTCACGGCTCTTCTCGTAGGGTTAATACACGTAACCGGCCCTTTATCCCACGTGGCCTGGGGGATATGCTGGGGGCCCCTACCTGCTGGATGCGGATCTGCCACGACGCACACACCTGTTTGTGGAAGAATTCTTTATTTTAAATCATTTGCTGGTGATAAATATAGAGATCTCTATGAAAACCAAACATCCTAATAAAACACGTAAAAGACGCAATCTGTTAATTGTTAAAAATTCCTATTTTCCTTTCATTGGTGAGACATTGCACTTTATCCCAGCGTCCTGAAATGCTTCGGACGAGCTGACCCCGGAGATCAGGAGAAATATTAAAATAGATCTTTCTCCCAAAACCAAGGTCAGCTGAAGGTCCAACGAATTCGCTTCGAGGAAGGACTTTATAAAAAGCAATTTCTAATAGAGCGTTAAAGTGATCAGGAGGCGACAAACATTACAAACTGTAAACTCCCTTGGGGTCAAGGGTCATCCTGGATCCCGCGCTTACACGGCGTCCAGGAGTACAAGGCATGTGGTGAGATTAGTAGAATTACTGAGCGCCTGTCTGCGGGGAGGACTTACATCCTCCACCAACCGGTTCCGCTGCATTCTCTCCATTGGTCCCTTTCCTGGTCCTCAAATTCTAGCTAGAAAGCGGCGGCCGAGTCGGCGGCTCCCGCAGCCCGGCTAATCAGCGGCAAATTACGGCAATCGCTACGCGGGACGTAAAGGGGCCGCCTTTCATCAGCAGCCGCAGCTCCACGCCTCCGCCACGTCTTTGCTGTCCAGTTTAATGCCGTCGGTAGCCTTTTCATTAAAGACCGGTCCGCCGTGTCTCATCATCAGCTCCGTGGCCATCTTGGTGAAAGCCTCTTCTACGTTGCTGGAGTCCTTCGCCGATGTCTCGATGGCGCTGATGATGTCATAATGGTGAGCTAAAGTTTCTGCTTCCTCCAGTCGCACCTCTCGCTGGCCATGCATGTCAGACTTATTTCCTGTAAAACACATTTCTGTTAGAACGGGAAACGGCCAGCTGGAGTCTAAATATACGATTTCAGTAACGGGGGGGGGTAATTAGGCCACCAATCAAAGCTCAACTAGGTCTACGTGATCCACAGTGTCAGTAATCTGGCCGATTAGGGCTAGGATTCCCAAATTATCCCCCCCCCACTCGACATACATGTTATATGTATCCCGGTATGTAACTTTACATGTTAATAAATCGCTGATAACCTCATATAAAAGGATTTCTGTTAGCGAATCGTGTTCTGGGGCAGTAAGACTTATCTGCCCCAGCAAATACCCCGTGAGAGAGCGGACTGACCGATGAGCAGCTGCACGATGTTGGATCCCGCGTATTTCTTCACATCCTCTATCCAGCGAGGGATGGACGCGAACGTCTTCTTCTTGGTGATGTCATAGGCGATTATGGCCCCGTTGGCGCTCCTGTAGTAACTCTGGGTAATGGTGCGAAATCGCTCCTGTCCGGCCGTGTCCCAGATCTGCAGCTGCAGGAAGAGTCAGGGGAGCGTTTAATGGAAACAGAAATCCCGCTCCTGGCCAAACATACAGACCAGGAGAAGACCGTCCGCACGCTCTCTGCTCCGAGACATCCGCAGGCCCCGAGTGATCACTTAGAGCGTCACGGTACGATCTCTGCTCATCCAGTCTCTTTTCCTGAAGTTAGTTTAGTGACGCATTTACATTTTTATTGCAAAACACAATCAACCCAGGCGTCTCACGTGACGGGGACACGCTACGAGCCTCACAGTAACAACACGCTTCCTGCGCAACTGGGACTCCATGAGTGACATCCAAATCTATCCGGCGTCTGTGTCGCCAACAGAGAGACCACGGGGCTCATTCACCAAGTGCTGTCTCCTGCCGCTAGCGAGACCACGGGTCACCTGCGCTGCGGGGGGTGTCATACACTGCCTGGCACAGGCATCTAGGCACGAGCTAGTAATACAAGAACAGCCCGTTACCAGCTTGTATCACGCATGACCAGGAACACGCTAGTGACACACATTCCCTTCTGAGCTACTAAAGCACATACAGCTAGTGGCACTATGATGCCCGATGTCACCCTAAGGGTTCCCTCTGTGTGTGAAGCGCCAGTCCCTGTGGCCCTCCGTGTGGCCCTCACCTTCACCCTCTTGCCCTGGATCTCCACCGTCTTCATGGTGAAGTCCACCCCGATGGTGCTTCCCTGCCTCTCCGCAAACACCCCGGTTTTGAATCTCTGCACAAGGCAGGTCTTCCCGACCCCGGCATCTCCGATCAGCACCAGCTTAAACAGGAAGTCATAGGCCTCGTCCGAGTCCGCGGAGGACATGGGGCCCCTGGGAGCCTAGCCGGCCGTTACGTGTGAGAACCTGCGGATCTAACAACGCGGAACTGAGCCGCCAGGACCCCGGGGCTGCCCCTCCCACTGCCTTCCTGGTGAACATTGAAGGAGATAGGGCGCTTTCACATAGCTGTCCCCACACTGCCTGCCGAGGACACCTTGCCAGAGATAGGGGCTTTCACATAGCTGTCTTCACACTGCCAACCCGGAACACACTGCTAGCGATAGGGGCCTTCACGGAGCCGCCGTCATGCTGCCTGAGCTGACAGGGTGCATATTAGTGTATTATCAGGGTATTGGAGCATTATTAGGGTATTAGAAGGGTATCTCACATACTGCTGACCCTGTTGCTCCCTGATGTATGTGAGAAGGAAATCACCCCACATTCTGCTTGGCATTAACAGAGAGACCTGTCACGTACCTGCCAAGTGTCCTTGATTAGTCTGTCAAGTCCCTCTCCAACCCCTTTGCCCCTCTATTTTAGGAGGTCAGAATGTTTGTTGGGTATGAGGATATCGCAGGGATCTACAGCCCTAAAAGGGGGTGTACTGAGCCAGGGGGCAGCACCGGGCCGAGGGGGTGTACTGAGCCAGGGAGCAGCACTGGGCCGCGGAGGGTACTGAGCCAGGGGGCAGCAGCGGGCCGAGGGGCGGTACTGAGCCAGGGGGCAGCACCGGGCCGAGGGGCGGTACTGAGCCAGGGGGCAGCACCGGGCCGAGGGGGGTAATGAGCCAGGGGGCCGCACCGGGCCGAGGGGGGTACTGAGCCAGGGGGCAGCACCGGGCCGAGGGGGTTTACTGAGCCAGGGGGCAGCACTGGGCCGAGGGGGGTACTGAGCCAGGGGGCAGCACCGGGCCGAGGGGGGTACTGAGCCAGGGGGCAGCACCGGGCCGAGGGGGGTACTGAGCCAGGGGGCAGCACCGGGCCGAGGGGGGTACTGAGCCAGGGGGCAGCACCAGGTTGAGTGGGGTATTGAGCCGAGGGGGCAGTGCCTTGTGGGGAGCACAGGGTTGAGGGGGAGGCAACGGGCCGAGGGGGGTATTGAGCCGACGGGCCAGGACCACCGGATTTCCTGAAGGATTTACCTCTCAGACATTCTAGAAAAGGCTTGATTTATTCCTCCCCATCACGGAAAACAGACAGAACCCCCCAGATCTGCAGGAATGCCGTTGCTGTTGGGGGGGCATGGTGTTTGTGGCGCTGTTGGGGGGGCATGGTGTTTGTGGCGCTGTTGGGGGGGCATGGTGTTTGTGGCGCTGTTGGGGGGGCATGGTGTTTGTGGCGCTGTAGGGGGCGCTGTTAGTGCAGCTGGAAAGGATTTTTATTGGATGGAATCTGTAATCTCTTCACGTACTTTCTATCTGCCCGGAATATACCGGAATACATCGCAGACTCTCATGCAGAGACCACGTTTAACCCTTCATGTGACAGATCGTGGTAAATTCCGTCACACCCTTGCATGCTGCGGGGCTGATAAATCACGTTTATTGATACCGTTTCTATGGCTACGGATTGGGAAACCCTCGGTTCTGCGATTACCGTCACACTTCAGTTAAACGACTTATTCCTGACATGGTTAACCCTTTGTGGTATTGAGGCATTCGCCTGCTGTTACACATTACAATCCATGAAGCTGCCCTCCGCGCATGCACGGCAGCCGAGGAGTCACCAGCAAGTTCCCATTAACAAGAGGAATTGCCCTTTACTGAGAATGTGAGGGTAACATCTAACTGCCCTGGGGGCACTTACCTGCAGAGCGAGACTCATCTGCCCCGTCATTGGAGCTCCCGGGGTATTTGTGGGGGATGGGAGACGTTTGTTAAGTAGAAGAACGCGCCGTGGGATTTAAAGCTTCGCATTTTGAGACACAACATTTTTAATTAAAAATACAGAATCTTCCCCACAATATAAAGAGGATTATTACATCACAGCAGACAGTTCCATTCATTAATATTATTCATTTTTACCCCAGTGACCTCATCACTCGGAGCCAAAAACTGCCCCATATTTCCAAAAGGCAGGAAAAATCGTCTGTTTGTGGAGCCGCTGCGCCCCGTGAAGCCGGACGGCCTGCGCTGCGTCGTGGTTAATTACCCGGGTTTATCGCTTGCATTTATTGCGGCCGTTTAATCTTCTCTTTAGGGAGGAGCGTCGGGTAAATCTCTGGCACTGAAATGTGATGTCATTTTCTGTCACTTTGAGGCTAAACCACATAAATTTTAGCGTTCTCAGGCAAATGACCGTCAGAGCGATCGCAATGAACAGAGAAGCCAGGAGGACGGCGTCCCTCAGGAGGAAATGCGAGCACGGCGGCGCATGCGGACGGGTGCAGGAGGTGATGAGCGCCCCCGATACCGGCGTCCCGGACAGCGTCGCCGGTGAGACGCATCGCGCGCCGCTGTCTGCATCCTGGCCCGCCAGCCACAATACTAGATATTCCACGTCGCAGCCGCAGTGCAGCGGGTTACCCGATAGGTTGAGCCTTTTCAGGTTGAGTAGGCCATCGAAGGTCCCGGGCAGAACGCTCGTGATCTGGTTTTGCCGAAGGTCCAATTCCTCTGCCGAGAGTGGAATATCCGGAACTTTCTCCAGGTTCCTGCGGCTGCAATCCATCAACAAGCCGCGCGAAGTCGCATTAGCGCATTCACATTCCTCCGGACAAATGTCTCCACGGACTAAAATCACGAGGAAGATCCCGAACGCCACGAGCCTGACGCCGGGCGGCATGCTGCCGGCAGGAACACCGAGTTACGGCAGGCACCGGGGAGCGTGTCTGCGCCACGTTATATCATGCATTAGTGCGAACGCTCCGGGGAAACGTGTCCTGACCACGGCCGAGCAGGTGCTTAGTAACGGACACCGCCACGGATACCGCCACGGATACCGCAAGCCGTCCAGTGAGAGCCGGATGCTTGTGGACGAGGCCGGGAAACCACAGACTTCACAGAAAAAAGTCTAAAAAAACAAAAAAGAATATTTAAAAAAAAACAGCACGGCGGCCGGTTCTAGATCAATGAAGAGAGGGTTCTCCTGCTTGCTAACGCGACACACGGGATTAGAATGTTAAATTGTGGCGCCCCAGCTGCCCCCCGTTACCGCTTTCTCAGGCTGGATGCCTCCGGAATTGGGAGATATGGCAGGGAGGAGCGACCCCGGCCGATGCCCTGTTCTAGAAAGGCTCGGAACCTGATACTATTATCTAGATCGGAGAGGTTCCAGAATCAAACATTAAGTAATGGGGGAAGTTAATCTGGATATTAAAACGCCCCCCCCCCGGGACTCGAGGGCCGCTCATTCCTGCAGCTTCATTGGGTTTCCGGGAAGCGAATGAAGCCGCGTTTTGATTGGCCGCTTGTATTTATTGGGGGCTCTGAACGATGGCCGTTAGCTTTGTGGGGCGTGATGTATTTAGAACGGGCGTTGCAGCGTTTACTGATTATGAAGCAGATTTGGAAAGAGGCAAAAAATGGAAATTCTTTAAAATAACGACCCAAACCTCAGACGTTCGCAGGAAATCTTCTCTCGTTCAGTCTTCTTTATTAATCTGCAGGAATTTCGCAGCCAGCCTTGGATCTGTGGGGGCAGCAGAAGGAAAGAAGCCAGAATCTATCACTAGCGGGTCACAGGCTGAGATGGAGGATGGGAGATTGGTGGAACAGCCTCCCAGCAGAGGTGGTAGAGGGTAATACAGTGAGGGTATTAAACATGCATGGGATAGACCTACGGCTCCTGAATCTAAGACGAGACCGACGACTGATTAAGGTTTGAGTCGTTACAGCGGGAGAAACGGACGACTAGACGGGGGCTGCCGGGGGCCGATCTGCCGGCCGATGTAAATGTCCCAATAATCCCTGTTTCTGCCCGAATGTCAGGTACCTGCTTGGTGCGGGGGGTTTCCTGGGACCCACTTGCTCTGCTCATGAATTATCTGCAGCGTCCATCGTGGCTCCGGAGGGCGAAGCTGTGGGAAACGTGACGGAGCGAAACTTCATTGGTGGATTTGCTTTTTTAAGCACAAAGTTGTCGCAGACAAAGTGTTTTTTTTTCTTGCAAGGAAAGATAAGAGCCCCCGGCTGGCCAGCTCACCGTGAAGACAAGCCGCAGCGGACCTGTGTTTTGGGGAGATAAGGACGTTATCTGTCACTCAGCTGACTTGTTTTCACTTTTACCAAACCGGCAAGAAATGATGTGGTTTTAACTGCTTAACTAAGATATGAAGGATGAGGAGCAGGTCGTGGGGGAAAAGGTCCGGTCTCCTGCTGTCTCCCAGATTCAGCTTCAGATCCTCAACGGCAAGAGATCCATCGTCACAAGCGATCGACCATTAGATCCTCCCTTATAAGAGATTCAGTCTTGGGGATCCACTCTCTTCAGAGATCTTTCCTCCCAGAACAAGTGAGACTCACCTAGTGCAGGTTATTTACCTGCTGTCCATTTCCTAGTGTCCACGTCTCCAGGGGCTGCCTAGTGTCCACGTCTCCAGGGGCTGCCTAGTGTCCACGTCTCCAGGGGCTGCCTAGTGTCCACCGTTCCCCATCTCCAGGGGCTGCCTAGTGTCCACGTCTCCAGGGGCTGCCTAGTGTCCACCGGTCCCCATCTCCAGGGGCTGCCTAGTCTCCACCATTCCCAATCTCCAGGGGCTGCCTAGTGTCCACCGTTCCCCATCTCCAGGGGCTGCCTAGTGTCCACCGTTCCCCATCTCCAGGGGCTGCCTAGTGTCCACCGTTCCCCCACCGTGACGCGTGATTTATACCCGTTACTGACATTCCATAAAGTGGACATTTGGTGCAGGGTCAGGCTGAGACGACTGGATAACGTGGACCTTGTGGTTGAGTGGTCTAGAACGTGGCAGTCTGTATTTGTCAGCAGGTTCCGTTGCGTATCGATTCTTTTACCGAAGGAGAATAGTTCTTTCCCCGCCAGGCTCCGGAGCGGGACTGGAATATTACTGAGCTTCTGCTGAGCGGCGGCAGCTGCCGGGCCGCGCCGGTTTAATGGCTTATTGATTCGCTGCCTCATTATATCAATCACTGGTACGTGGCTGAGCCATGCCTCAGGTGCCACGCTCACGTGGACGCTCACGTGGAACCTGCATTTCAGAACAAATCAGATCCTGGAAATGGGGAGAGCGGATCTTTGTGACATAAATCACCCGACCCGCTCTGGCCGCACATTAATATATCTTAGAAATGAATAAGCAGCCCACTGCTACCTCCTAGCTGATGCTGGCTGAGGGTGATGAGATCAGTGCTCCATAGATGCTTTATGTCATTAAACTCCACCGTCGTCTGATCAATGAAGAAACAGCAGATTGGAGGATATTTCAGCCGCCTCGGCGCCGGGCGTTTAAAGGATATAACCGGGTCCGGAATTTTCCTTTTATTGACGATTCGTTTATTACATTTCAATTACAGATAAAAATCTACTCTACAGAAATCTTTCATCTCGCTGGCCCCCGAAATAACGGCTCCAATCGTTTAGCGGTTATTCCTCAGTCTGTGGCCCCTTCCTGTACCCGGGGGCCGATCTGTGAGAATGAAAGGGTCCGTTCCCGTCGCCTGCATCGTAATTTAAAACTGTAACGCATCATATGTTTAATAAGCATGTGGTTTGCGCTCCTATGAATGAAAAGAATGCAGAAAATAAAAACTCAATTTCTGAATTAAACAAAAGAAAAAAAGAGGAGTAAAAAAAACGGCGTAACCCTGAAAATACGCAACCAAAACAAAGATTAATAAGTAAAAAAAGCATCCCAAATATAAGCTTTATTAATAAAACTAAAAGATGCGCGAGAATCCTTCAATTCCTAGAATCCACGGAATTAAGGACAGAAATAGCGGGTTTGGTAAATTATTACGGGCTCCTCGTAATAACGCACCAGGAAGTAAAACATTTTGCCAGCAGATTTGGGGAATATTTAGCACATTTACAGAAATTTACGACTCCTGGCGGTAAGGGAACGCTCGCGTCAGCCGGCAGTCACTGTCCCCCCGATGTCTCCGGTTCCTCCCGTGGCTCCGAGCTCCGCTACGTGGATTTGTGGCTGTCTCGCGTACATGTTTTGAAACGGTTTCCCGTCGGGATGTTCATGGTAACGCGACACGCCAGCCGCTTGGAGATCCTCAGAGCGTAAGACATGAAGATCAGCAGAACGACAGCAAAGCCGATGAGATAGAGATCCCTCACAAAAAACTCACGGCACTGGGTGGGCCACGTATCTTCACAGCGTTGGAGCTCGTTGCCCGAGAGGTTCTGGAACGGTACCTGAGACACCGCGGCCGGGGTGGCACATCGCACGTCTCCAAAGTGTCTGACCGTGTTCTGGGCCTCCAGCCAGCTCTTCACGTAGAGAACGCTGCAGTCGCAAGTCCACGGATTCCGGGACACGTCCACTTCTTCCAGGTTTCTCAAGTGGTCAAAGACCCCGGCGGGGATCGTGGTCAGGCTGTTTCCCTGTAGGTAAAGTCTGATGGCGCTCTCAGGGATTTGGGGCACGTTCCTGAGCTTCTTAAAGCTGCAATCTATAATGAATCCTCTCCGCCCGACCGTGGTACACACACAGGGTTGGGGGCAAGAGTCGCCATGGCAACGATCTATGGAGAGCCAGACGAGGAGCAACCGCAAAATCCAGATCTTCGCCATCGAGAACCTGCGGAAAAACAAGGAACATTTAATTTCTTTAAATGATAATGGAGGAGAGTGCGCGTGGACTGAGCTTAGTGCTACCGGCCGTGGACTCCAGAAAACATAAAACTCTCCAGAGACGGCCGGGCATTATTGTGTTAATTAACGATTTCTCGATTTCAATAAAATCCCCCCCGCGGAGTGAGATACCCCCCCCACGTGTCTCCGCTGATGCTCACCTCAGCTCTGTGCCACGGACTCACGCTGGCTCCTGTAACACAGACTCGTGGGGCTGCTGTAACACGGACTCGTGGGGCTCCTGTAACACGGACTCGTGGGGCTGCTGTAACACAGACTCGTGGGGCTCCTGTAACACGGACTCGTGGGGCTCCTGTAACACTGACTCGTGGGGCTGCTGTAACACGGACTCGTGGGGCTCCTGTAACACGGACTCGTGGGGCTGCTGTAACACGGACTCGTGGGGCTGCTGTAACACGGACTCGTGGGGCTGCTGTTACACGGACTCGTGGGGCTGCTGTTACACGGACTCGTGGGGCTGCTGTTACACGGACTCGTGGGGCTGCTGTAACACGGACTGGCACCGGCTCCTGTAACACGGACTCGCTCCTTAGTGCAGCTTGGGAAGGCAGGAAGGAAATGTATTCACCACGTTTCGTGGTCTCGCTGGCCACGTGCAGATAACGGGCTGTTTTATGCAGTGAACTGATGGGCACGGCATGTATTTTTAGCAGACATCTATCAGGCCGGATACATACATCCCACGCTTCCCACTGCCCGGATGCAGGAAGACACGGGGACGGGGGGCACGTTAACGATCTATTCAGTGAAGAGACAAGAGGCTGCCGGTAATCCTCGTGGCTTTTATCGCATTAACCTCTGTGTGGCCCCTGAGAAACGTCCACGCGCGGGGTCATCTCACACTTCTGTCTGTCTGGCCAAATCTGTCCCCGAGGCATGCGTGACTGATTTAGGGGGATGTACCACGTTTTGGCCCTTTAAATGGGGCCCTGAACTGGCATGAGGGTACTTTGGCCCCTCTTTGTTATTTTTGATTTACTGTGACTGCCCTATGAGGGGCCCCTGGGGGTCCGGCCTGTCGTTTGCAGAATTCAATTTCTGGAGCCACTTTAAATGAGAGGAAATCCCCCAAAAATGACCTAAAAGGTGACACGGGATACTTATGGCGAGGCGTTAGGGGTAATTACACGGGGTAATATCATCAGTAAATACCCCCCCCCAATCAGAGGCTGGTGGCCCCCGTTGGAGAGTGTAAGAAAGGTATATTCATAATTACCCCCTGGGGCATGGGGGGGCGGGGTCTTAACCCTCACTCTACACTCCATATGTCAGTCTGTGTTTTCCCCTTCGAGACTGAATGGGTTAAAGAGTTGCTTTAAACCTCCAGGCAGCATTAACATTATTGCCCCAGGGAGGGGTAATCTGGAAACTATTATTACATTCATATACCCCAACCAAATACACGGAGTGCACGGTGCCCGGCTACTGCCCCAGACGCGCCCAGACAAGGTCAGTGATTACCCCACACGTGCCCAGTGATTGGCCCAACGCTCCTGCCGTGCGCTCGGTGATTGGTCAGAGCCTGTTCCCTTGAGTCCCGCCCCTGTCCTGGGGAAAGTTCCGGCTGTTGCCATAGTGATTCCCACGCCGGCCGCTGTTACTCTGTATCTCTCCGCCGGGACCCTCAGCGTCTTAACCCCGTGGCAGTAACGACCCCAACATCCCGGCAGAAGGGAACGGACCGGGAGAGAGAGACCGGCAGGTGACGGGTGTGTGCCGGGTATACCGACTGCAGGGGTTCTGAATTTACCGACGGCAGGGTCTGCCCCCGTGCCATAGACTGGTACTGCCCCCCCCGTGCCATAGACTAGTACAGCCCCCCCGTGCCATAGACTGGTACAGGCCCCCCCGTGCCATAGACTGGTACAACCCCCCCGTGCCATAGACTGGTACTGCCCCCACCCGTGCCATAGACTGGTACAGCCCCCCCCGTGCCATAGACTGGTACTGCCCCCCGTGCCATAGACTGGTACTGCCCCCCGTGCCATAGGCTGGTACTGCCCCCCCCGTGCCATAGACTGGTACTGCCCCCCCGCGTGCCATAGACTGGTACAGCCCCCCCGCCATAGGCTGCTACTGAACCCCCCTTGGCATAGACTAGTACTAAACCCCCCCCCCGTGCCATAGGCTGGTACTGAAGCCCCCACTATAGACTGGTACTACCCCCCATGCCATAGACTGGTACTGAAGCCCCCCCCCCGCCATAGACTGGTACTGAAGCTACCCCCCCGGCATAGACTGGTACTATCCCCCCCCCGCCATAGACTGGTACTATCCCCCCCCCGCCATAGACTGGTACTGAAGCTACCCCCCCGGCATAGACTGGTACTATCCCCCCCCCGCCATAGACTGGTACTGAAGCTACCCCCCCGGCATAGACTGGTACTATCCCCCCCCCCGCCATAGACTGGTACTGAAGCTACCCCCCCGGCATAGACTGGTACTATCCCCCCCCCCGCCATAGACTGGTACTTTTCCTTGGCCCTCAGATTGGTATAAATGACTTCTTTTACCTGCCCCAGGGGTAGAAGTCCGTGACGTTGTTGCTGTGTCTGACTGACAAGATGAGGAGTCTCTCTCCTCCTCGCCCCACGGGTACCGGGCACCCACCCCACAGCTCAGCTTCCGAGGAGAGCGGGGTCACCAGCGGCCCCCAGTCCCCCCAACACTTACCATTAACCCTCAGTCACAATGCCACGTCTGCCTCGGGGACCCGGGGCTCCTGGTCGGATGGATGTGGGGCAGAAACGTGGATGGAGACAGCGGGCGATGTGATGTCACCCGTCCGAGACCTGCGAGAGTTCCCTCACCCCGTGACATGCACCGTGACCGTGGCCTTCGCTGTCCCTCTACACGCTAAAGGTACTGTCCGGGCAGGGGGCCGCGGGGGGCCTGATTTAGAGTATGGGACTGCGGGGGGATTCGCCTGGGGGTCTCTGTGAGATGCACAGGGGGGAGTTAGGGTTATCCTGCGATACAGTGTGGAGGGAACCGGGGGGTGCCCGTCTTCCCACGAGACCCTCGCCAACCCCCCACGAAGAAGAAACCTAAGGAGCCTCAAAAGCTTGCGCTCTAATTCCACCGAGTCATCCAGTACAGGCATCAGCTTATTCTCTGGGTTCTCACGTTGCGGACACAGCCGTGCTATCCGATGGTGAGGGCCCGAGGGCCACACGTGGACTTCTGCTGCTGGTCTTAGGCCTCTTATAACCGGGTATAAGGTGTATTAACCCTTTCACGTTCTCAGTCACATCGTGTGTATATATAGGTGATGACGCCGCTTCCCAGAACAGCCCCAGGCAGAAGATGCTGATAGACTCACCGCGGCCCCAGGGGTATTACCACTTCGAATATCATCTGCTCCCTGAACACACCGAGCCGACAAAGGTGGACGTGGTGCTGTTCGGTGCCGTGGCCAAAATCTATATGGACCACGAGTCTCGGGTAATTACTGCTGCACCGGCACCGCACAGCAGGGATGGCCACCAGGGGGGCAAACAGTATGGTGAGAGTGGGGGCCGATGTGTCTGCAGTATGGTGCCGGTGGGGTCCGTACGGTGAGCGCGGGGGCCGGTGTGTCTGCAGTAAGGTGAGTGTGGGGGCTGGTGGGTGCAGTAAGGTGAGTGTGGGGGCCGTGCGGTGAGTGTGGGCGCCCGGTTACTCTCTGTTCATACCGTGGGCTGTTTTGCAGATACTGAGGCCGTGGCGGGAGGCCGGCAGGCTCTGGTTACTGTGGAGTCACAGCGTGGAGCTCCGCGTTACCAATTCCGCCATCATGAAAACCTTAAATCACCAAATGAAAGTGAAAATCTGGGACTCCAAGGACAAAGTGTCCCCCCGAGCTCGCTTCGATAAACCCAAGGCTTTCCGGGTAACGGCGGACAGACACGGAGACACCCCGGACGGTAAGCGAGGATCCCCCAACGATCCACATACAAGTCACCTTTATGGTCGGCCCCCGCTTTCTCCCCCGGATAATCCGGATCATTCCTCCCTCTCTGCAGAAAAACGAATAATCCTAAACCAGAGGAAAATGTTTGAAGACGGGCGGCCCGGGGCGAGTTTTATGAGACGTCCAGCCGGGAACGTGAGGTCTGCAGGGGGTGACCCCAAACCTCAGGGTAACCGCAGGTTATCATTCATTGAAAATGTTTCGCCCCTTTCTCTCGAGCCGAAAGCCTCCCGGGAGCGGCAGCGCAGATATCCGGAGAAGTAAATCATTCTTCTCAGTCACTTCTCAATGTATTCCGTGTCGCGAGGAGGTTTAAATACTATTTCACAAAGAAAACGTAACACGCAGCATGTAGCGGGTGCAACTAATCCACATCACACGCAGACTAAGGTGAAACGTTCTTATTTACACAGAGTAACTATCTTCCTCGCAGACAGACAGTAAACATACGTTATCTCGTTATCTCGTTATCTCGTTATCTCGTGAGAAAGAAATCAGTAATAAAACTCGTCTACGTTGGCAAAAGTGTCTACAACAACATGAATATTTAATACAAAATGGTGTTCATTTAAATTCCACATTTGCAATTCTGTTCCGGGTTGTTATCCTTCCGAGCGCTGTGCCTGCGCATCACCCCGCAGCGCATCTCCCCGCAGTGCATCACCCCGCAGCGCATCACCCCGCAGCGCATCACCCCGCAGCGCATCACCCCGCAGTGCATCACCCCGCAGCTCATCACCCCGCAGCGCATCACCCCGCAGCGCATCACCCCGCAGCGCATCACCCCGCAGTGCATCACCTTGCAGCGCATCACCCCGCAGCGCATCACCCCGCAGCGCATCACCCCGCAGCGCATCACCCGCATAACCGGAGGGACCTGGGACTGATGGCCGTTAATTCGCTGGGTGCTTGAGATTGGCAGTTTTAACGGGTCTATAAGGTTTCCCAGGGTGTCCAGTTGAGCTTTCCTCAGAGCTCAGGTAGCTGGATTGATGCACAGTGAGCGAGGAGCAGTAAAGCATACGTTATAAACAAGCAAACGAAATAAAGAAGGGATCTGATGCGCAGGCCACGGAAATGCCTGCCACGTTACATACTTTGTACTTAATAGATCAGCCGGTTTTGTTTTTTATTATTTTATTCATTTACTTGCTTTTTGCTTCCAACATTTGGGTGAAATCATATTTTTTTTCTTTATTTAAATAGAATTACCATCTGTGGCAGATCCTACAACGATCCCCCCCAACCAGAGGTAACGTCAAAGCCCGAAGAGTCGGTGTAGGGGATGGGTCGGTATAGGGGATGGGTTGGTATAATGTCCGGTCGGTATAGGGGATGGGTTGGTATAATGTCCGGTCGGTATAGGGGATGGGTTGGTATAACGTCGGGTCGGTATAGGGGATGGGTTGGTATAATGTCCGGTCGGTATAGGGGATGGGTTGGTATAACGTCGGGTCGGTATAGGGGGATGGGTTGGTATAACGTCCGGTCGGTATAGGGGATGGGTTGGTATAATGTCCGGTCGGTATAGGGGATGGGTTGGTATAACGTCCGGTCGGTATAGGGGATGGGTTGGTATAATGTCCGGTCGGTATAGGGGATGGGTTGGTATAACGTCCGGTCGGTATAGGGGATGGGTTGGTATAATGTCCGGTCGGTATAGGGGATGGGTTGGTATAACGTCCGGTCGGTATAGGGGGATGGGTTGGTATAGGCGATGGGTCGGTATAGGGGATGGGTTGGTATAACGTCCGGTCGGTATAGGGGATGGGTCGGTATAACGTCGGGTCGGTATAACGTCCGGTCGGTATAGGGGGATGGGTTGGTATAGGGGATGGGTCGGTATAGGGGATGGGTTGGTATAACGTCCGGTCGGTATAGGGGATGGGTTGGTATAATGTCCGGTCTGTATAGGGGATGGGTCGGTATAACGTCGGGTCGGTATAACGTCGGGTCGGTATAGGGGATGGGTTGGTATAACGTCGGGTCGGTATAGGGGGATGGGTTGGTATAACGTCGGGTCGGTATAGGGGATGGGTTGGTATAACGTCCGGTCGGTATAGGGGATGGGTTAGTATAACGTCCGGTTGGTATAGGGGATGGGTATAATGTCCAGGTACTGCTGTTTAACCCTTGGGGCACCAAACACCAATAGAATTGCCTCTTGGCGCCTTTTCCTGAACGACCACTTTCTTGTAGATCGTTTGCTTTGAATGATGATTTTGCTCACAAGCCGGAGGAAGTAAACGGGAGTCCGGCGGGAACGCAGAGTTTAGAAACGGCTCCCCGGACGTACAGATTCCAGGCAGCGACTTCGGAGGAGCTCAGAGCGGCCGCTGCGATATCAGACGGTACTCGCGGTACGTGGCGCGGCCCGCCTGCGTAATATATTCAGCCCTCGCTCATCTGGAGCTGCCCTTCTCTCCTGCGCTCTTCTCTTCTGGCTGCTTCTTACTCACCTTTTCTCCCCAGTTACTGATATTCAGGGGGCTTCTGTAACGTGGGGAGAGTAAATCTGGTTTATTTGCCGTTTTTTTCCCCCAGGTCGGAGGAAATCTCTGGATGCCGTTACACGCGAGGATCCGGAACGCGAATGTCTGACGGTGGGCTTCACCTTCATGCCTTTCCTGGCAGGTAAGAGGGTCTCGAATAATAATAAAATTAATATTATTAATAATAATGGCCGTCCGGCCACGCTGTTTACTTGGTGATCGCTTTGATTTAATGGGAAATTGTCGTTTAGGAGACGTGTCGGTCACGGAACGTTTACGAGAGACGTCACATAAAGTGCTGGACGGATACGTGACTTTGGCGATAAACCCCCCCCTGCTGTCAGAAGAGCAGAGGATGGAACTCAACCCCCTGGTGATTCGGATCATTTCCGCCACATCCCTCCCCACGACTCCCACGGCCATCCGCGTCTTGCAGGTAACCGGTCGCGGCCGGCGTGGAATTGGCTCCGTCGACCGCATTTCTTGTTTTGAAGCCATCTTTTTTATCGGGTCCTCTTTCCTCTTCCTGCAGGAGACGTGCCGTCCCGTTTACTGCCGGTACCGCTTCCACCGTCAGCCCGTTCACCAGACCCACGGCCAAAAGCACGGCACCCACGTTTATTTCAAAGACGTTAACGTGATTCTGGCTGGAACCTTTAATCCGGGCGAGCTGCGGGAATACCTTTCCGGCCCTCCTGTAGAAATTGAGGTGCACGATCGGGACAGAAGGAGCGGGGAACCCCGGAACGAGCCTTCGCTTTACGGAACCGACCCAGAAGACGAAAAACTGAGCAACGTCGGCCTTGTTGAGTCCAGAAGAACCGTTCATAATCCCTTCGCCCGGGAGAAACGAGGATGGGACCCTTACGGTGTCGCCAAGATTGGACTGTCTGAACTGGTCCACGGGGCCAAATGCCTAAATCTAAGGGTACCGATTCATAACTGTGCAGCCCCGGACCCCACGGGGTACGTTCCAGACAGCAGGAATGGCAGGATAATTGGCGTTATGAGGGCAGTGGATGGTCCCCGTGACGTGCCCCTCCCCCCGGGGCATTATGTGGATGCCCAGTCCCATCTGAAGGTCCGAGTAGACGTGGCAGCGCCGCTCTCTGTAGAAGGCGAAGCGTCGGATTGTCCGTACGGCCGCATCATCTTCATGTTTCACTACGAGAACAAAAAGCTTCTTCGCAGCATTATCGGAAAAATCATGGAAACGAACGTCCGAGGCCTGAATCCCAGGGAATCTCCGTGCCGTGACCTTCCCGGGGTCCTGGCCAAAGTGGGCTTAACCGACCAGCAGAAAGAAGACCCCTCGCTGGACGTGATCACCGGAATTCATGTCATGGACGGAACGTTTCACCTCTTTGTTCTGGAAGGATTGAAAGCCGGTGGGATCAGGAAGCTCTGGGAGTCGCTGTCTTCCGGGTACGTGGTGCTCTCGCCGGGTGTAAGTAGAAGGCGCATACAAGGGGTTAATGGGGTATAATACAGGATTGTACTGGGGGGATTATACGGTAATGAGCCACGTCCCGTGTAGCCGGTCTGTGGAACAGATTGGGTTGGCTGATACCTCATTGGCTCTGCCCTGTGCTCTGGCGATCGGCCATTTATCTGCCCCGCGCATGTTTACGTTTCATTCAGATTGGCAGCGTGGCCGCTGCAGGGTCGGCAGAGGCCACGGCTGTCGTATTAAAGCTCTGCTGGTCTTCCAGGCGAGTGCCGTGTGAAGATGGGAAGCTGGCGACGCTCTTTAACTCCCGGCTGACGTTCCGCAAGCGGATTTACAAAGACCTCGATGTCCTGCTGACCCACGTCCACCTCCGAGACCACCTGTCCTCCATTGTGAAGCAGCCTTTGATCTACGTAAGGGATAGGGTGCCGAGTTCGGCCCTCAAGGCCCTGTCCAGGTACCACGTTTGTAATGGGCTTATCGGACCGTCTGGCTTGTCGCGTGTGTAGGGCAGCCACTGGTTTAGAGGGGGAGGTGAGGGGTTAATCTGACGTGTCGGGGGGGGGGGTTATACTACATGCATCGTTAAATGTCTGCTGTTATGACATCATCGTCTTCATTCAGTAACCTCGGATCTATTAACCCTTCAGGCTGGATTTCATCTGTGGTGCCAGGAATCTCACGGATGTTTTCCAAAGCGACCTGCTGCCCTCGGCGGACATGGTGCGGGCTCTGAGCTGTGAGTTCGGGCTTCCCGTGTCCCTGACAGATGTGTTTTCCGTGGCTGAAGATCTGTTCCCTGAGAACAAGGAAATTTCACAAGACGGAGGCAAGCGGCCGGACATTAAAACACGGACCCCGTGCCGCTCCCTGGATAACTACAACGCGGAATACATCAAGTGGAAGCGGAACCAAGTCAGCCACAGAGACCACATACAGGTAACATGTTCATGCATGTAACTCTTACTGCTCTATCCAGGGCCACGCTATTCACTAAAAGAACAGCCCTGTCAGTCCTGCTTCCTAGAATCTGGAAGACTGGTGGCAGAAATCCCGGGTGGGATGGCAGCACGGGGCAGATGGCGGCCACGGGGCAGATAGCACCAGGTGCGTGTTCTGGGTAATGGGTTAATCGATTAGTGTAAATATCGCACACGTGGTCCGCACGAGTCTCATCCCGGTTCCATTTTTTTAGTCTCTGTTTCATTTTGACTCTTTTGTATTTTCCTACAGAGTAATGTGGAAAATCTCCTCGAACTGAGCCAAAAAATCCCAAAAATAAAAGCCGAGTACGTGGTACCAGTGCCCGGAGACGTGGCGACAGCTCACAATTACAGCTCTCAGACCTTCAACTCCACCGAAATCGCCCACCGAGTTCTACGCCAAGCGATGGCCGCGGTAATAAATGCGCATTATTACGTTTTTTACTGATGTGTTCCGTCAGCGGATGATACGGGAACTGGGGGGGGGACACGTGGGGCCTGTGTCTTTTATCACATGTGGCAGCGTCTGCCTACCGTGGTAGAAATCATGAAATTACATTCGTTGTCCAAACTGGTCATGTCACCTGTGCTCAAGCAGCAATATCAAGGAATCCTGGTGAGTCTGGGAGGCCCCAGGCCGCACACACAGCAGTCCGTGGCACGATCACATCTCACCCTGGCCCTCCGCTCCGAGCCGGGGGACGTGGTATTGAGCTCTCTGCACGTTGTGTATTTCAGGAGCCAAAGCAGCGGTTTACATACTCGCCGGGCCGTCAGTCGGCTGCCGTCAGCCCCGTGGACATCAAAGAGCAAAGGAAGCTCCTGGCAGCCAAATCCAAGGAGACGTGGCTGACGGCCGCGGGGTTCGAATATCCTGGATTCCGAAGCAGCACAGAAAGCAACGAACACCCGAAAAAACCCCACGCCGCTCGCATTGCGGAATTAGGCAAGGTACTCGACGCGTTCCATTATGACCTCTGACCTTCGGCTCTGCCCAATGACAGTGCCAGTGTCTCGCCACCCGCTCGGTGACGGTGCCAGTGTCTCTCCGCCCGCTCAGTGACGGTGCGAGTGTCTCTCCGCCCGCTCAGTGACGGTGCCAGTGTCTCTCCGCCCGCTCAGTGACGGTGCGAGTGTCTCTCCGCCCGCTCGGTGACGGTGCGAGTGTCTCTCCGCCCGCTCAGTGACGCTGCGAGTGTCTCGCCGCCCGCTCAGTGACGGTGCCAGTGTCTCTCCGCCCGCTCAGTGACGGTGCGAGTGTCTCTCCGCCCGCTCAGTGACGCTGCGAGTGTCTCGCCGCCCGCTCAGTGACGCTGCGAGTGTCTCTCCGCCCGCTCAGTGACGGTGCCAGTGTCTCTCCGCCCGCTCAGTGACGGTACGTGTGTCTCGCCGTCCGCTCAGTGACGGTGCGAGTGTCTCGCCGCCCGCTCAGTGACGCTGCGAGTGTCTCTCCGCCCGCTCAGTGACGGTGCCAGTGTCTCGCCACCCGCTCAGTGACGGTGCCAGTGTCTCTCCGCCCGCTCAGTGACGGTACGAGTGTCTCTCCGCCCGCTCAGTGACGGTGTCAGTGTCTCTCCGCCCGCTCAGTGACGCTGCGAGTGTCTCGCCGCCCGCTCAGTGACGGTGCCAGTGTCTCGCCGCCCGCTCAGTGACGCTGCGAGTGTCTCGCCGCCCGCTCAGTGACGGTGCCAGTGTCTCGCCACCCGCTCAGTGACGGTGCCAGTGTCTCTCCGCCCGCTCAGTGACGGTGCGAGTGTCTCTCCGCCCGCTCAGTGACGGTGTCAGTGTCTCTCCGCCCGCTCAGTGACGCTGCGAGTGTCTCGCCGCCCGCTCAGTGACGGTGCCAGTGTCTCGCCGCCCGCTCAGTAACCGCGTTCTTTTGCTTGAGGTCTGGAAGGAAAATATTCTGCACGCCAATACGCTACAGCCCACACTCACTCGGGACAGATGGAGTTGGGGACGGCGGCGCGGAGACTTTGACCTCTACGGGAAATACCAGGACGCGTTTTCTTTCTTAGCTTCAGGGGCCGTTCACCTGGCAGGTAATATCCTGGGGCATTAAATGGTTAAAGTAGGACGTATTGCTTTGGAGGAATTCCTGCTTTTCTGGTATAAATCGGGACCCGCACTAATTCATTGTGTGTGCGGCAGTTTTCAGTTAATTACCAAGAAATGTTAAATACACCAAGAAGCGCCAACACCCCCCATCCCCCCCCCCCGTCAAAAGGATTTTATTACCCTGGGCCCTTCAACCCCTCTGATGCCATTTTCTGGCTCACACAAGCTCTGGCACGATGAATTATGGTAAAATCAGGGGGCGGGGGTGCGTTTTACTGAGATTACCCAACGCATTTGTCCAGGTGAGACGCCGGAGGGAGAGAGGTTGGCATCCGAAGACGAGCATCCGAAGATGAAGTTTTACCGCCGTCTGCCCCAAACTGAGTTGGTATCGCGGGGGCCGAAGGCCGGTGATCAGCAAAGCAAACTGTGCGGGCTCCTTAAAGACGCCGCGGACAAGCTGTCTCTGTGCCGGCCAGGACTGGCCCTCGAGGTGAGAGACGAGCCGACTGTCTAAAAAACAGCCCCCGGCAGACGTTGGGGGGATTTACGTCCTCTTGGTCTCACAGCTCGAGTGGGGGTTTTATGTTTAGTTTTCATTGAATCAGGACGTAACCTGAAGCCCATTCCTATCATTTTTTATTGGTTTATATAGCGCCATCATACGCCGCAGGGCTGTACGTGCAGAAAGTCTGCTCTGTGCTCTAAAAATAAATCACAGGCCTGGACTTAAAAAACGTACGGAATTCCCAGAATGACGGTAAATAATAAACGCTCCGCTTACGTTAACCGGGAGCTGCCCCGACGTCTATCCCACCTTCTCATGAAAGTGTCGGCCCGTCCCTCCCATACCCCCCCGTACCAACCGGGTTGTCTGATATAACGTACGTCGCCCGTAGCTAGCGGAGGACGCCACGGCCCGCGCGGAGCTGTATATCGGGCTCTGTGAGTGTCTGCCGGTTTATCGAGCAGCCCCTTCCCTCTCACACCCTGTTCTTCACCCTCTGCAGCCGATCCCCGCTTTGGCGGTCCTGCGTGGCACCGGCGACAGCGGAATCTGCAGCGGATTTGCCCCGGGCGAGGAAACTAAAGGCAGCCTGAAGATGGACAGGAATACGATCCCCCGGCGCAGCGCACGACCGTTTCAGCGAACGAGCGTCAGCGATTTCAGGTGAGAGGATTTTCTCTAATCATCACAAGTAAAAAAAGAGATCGCAGAGCCGTGGCGCGTTTAGGAAGACGTTACACGGGAAGAGCTGTGAACACAAAAACGTTTATTTACAGTCATTTGGTTTTGAGCAGCCGGAAGGTGGTCTCCTGTATTAAAGAGACGTCCCCGTTACGCTCTTTGCCCTTCCCTACAGTGACACACCAGCTAAGGCACACATGGGGACCCTGAATGGCTCCTGCCCCAGCGAGGGGTACGTTGCCACAGGACCAATACCCAAGAGGACTCGATGGGTCCTTTCTAAATGCATCGCTGGAGGTGGGATCATAAAGTCTTATTATTCCAGCATCACACAGAATAAATCCATGCCGTTAATTACTGCCCTCACATTAATAGCGGAGATAAAACAAAACCCAACGACCCCACAGCCGAGGCGATTACTTACCCCGGCATATTCCCCCTAACATTTCAGCGCTTCCTCGTGTCTTTGTACAGCTTGCACGCGAACGGCCGCTCCACGATGTAAAGGAAGAAACACGTCGCTGCTGAAGCTTAACACGGCGCATGCGCAGCCTGGGAAACCCGCACCAGAAGCTTCGCGTTTGTTCTCCATCACCCGCGTCCGAAATAGAATCTGCGCGCCAGGATCGTTTGTTGTCATTTATCGATTAAAGTGAAAATTAAACTGAATCAATGAACAAAAACTAAGCAGAAAGAGCCGTTACTTCCCGCTCCGCGCTCGCTGGGACAATAAATACCACGGGGGGCTTTTATAACGTCAGCGGCCCTGTCCCGGAACCTGAGGACACGCGAGCAGAACATTCAACACGCAGCTTTACGGACGGCGGCATCACGGCTGGCAAGGTTAGTAAAGATTGTACAATATGGCGGAGGGAATACATTCTGGGGCCACGTTCGCTGCACGGGTCTCAGAAGGTCCGGTCCAGCGGGTGCGCGCAGGTATAAGCCCCGTTCTCAAGTACGTGTTTTGCTATTTTCCGAATATTGTCATCCAGGTTTTCGGGAGAATCTGTGGAAGGAAGACATGAATCAGAACGTTAATCCGTGTGAACACGAAGCCGCCGCCACTGAACAACATCAAATATTTATGTGAATCGGGACAGGCCATGGGAACCTCTCGCCTCCGTTAATGTGCAGCCGTGTAGGCAGCAAGGATTGTGGGTAAAGGGTCCCGACTAACATGGAGAGGCTTTTGTGTGCTTAGAGAGTAAACGGGGTGCAGGTTTCCTTAAGTGACCGGTGCTTAGAGCCCGAGATGCCACGGGGCCAGCCCGAGATGCCACGGGGCCAGCCCGAGATGCCACGGGGCCAGCCCGAGATGCCACGGGGCCAGCCCGAGATGCCACGGGGCCAGCCCGAGATGCCACGGGGCCAGCCCGAGATGCCACGGGGCCAGCCCGAGATGCCACGGGGCCAGCCCGAGATGCCACGGGGCCACAGAGTGTCTCGCCTGCGTGACTTCATGTCGTTAAATACGTACGTTTTCCCAGCTGAGTCAGAAGGTAATTATTCCTAAAATACGCTTCCTGGCAGAACGTGTTCGCGAGGAGAACCTGAAAGAAACCAACAAGCGGTAAAACCCCTATTCCCCACAGACATCACACACGTGGCCCACATGCAGCGAGAACTAAAAGGTACACGGGGGTGGGGGTGGGGGTGGCATGAGGTTCCAGGAGTCACGGGGTACATCCCCCCTGGCATCGGTTTCAGGACTCAGTGAGTGGCACTTACTTCGTGGTCGTGATTGCGAAGCCCGATGCTGATGGAGCGGCTGGCTCTGGAGATCACCGCCGTCATGGCGTAGAGGTTAATGAGGACGTCGGCCACCCTCTTCAAAGCCAGCTGTTCGTCCACAATGGTCTGAGAAAGTCAAACAATCAGCTACGTGAGAGCGGATCATAGAACGCTCTGTGTGAGGGGCTCCAAACCGGGCCAAGGGGGCTTCACAGAGGTTTTAAAAGGTGCCCAGAAGGCAGATTCATTGCTGAACGGGGAATCGAAGGCTCGGGGACTCACAACGTTAACGCGCATCACGTAACGGATACACAATCCGCGATCACGCCGCTCATCACACCGTTAGTTTCTCTCTACCTTCACCCATCCCGGTGCTGTCAGACAGGTAAGAGTTAAATAGACATTCCAGCCGGTTCTCACCTTCCCGAATCTGTACAACAAGCTCTCTACGGCGTTACCGAAGAAATGGGTGTTCTCCTCCAGCTTCTTGGCGCTTTCCTGGAAAGAAAGGAGGATCCGTTACTTTGTTTCATTCTTCCCGTTGGGGGAGTGTGCAGACCCCGCCCCCAAGGACAGACCCAGTGCGCAGACCCCCCCCCAAGGACAGACTCAGTGCGCAGACCCCCCCCCAAGGACAGACTCAGTGCGCAGACCCCCCCCCCAAGGACAGACTCAGTGCGCAGACCCCCCTCCAAGGACAGACTCAGTGCGCAGACTCCCCCCGCCAAGGACAGACTCAGTGCGCAGACCCCCCCCCCAAGGACAGACTCAGTGCGCAGACCCCCCCCCCCAAGGACAGACTCAGTGCGCAGACCCCCCCCCCAAGGACAGACTCAGTGCGCAGACCCCCCCCCCCCAAGGACAGATTCAGTGCGCAGACCCCCCCCCCCCGCCAAGGACAGACTCAGTGCGCAGACCCCCCCCCCCCGCCAAGGACAGACTCAGTGCGCAGACCCCCCCCCCCGCCTAGGACAGACTCAGTGCGCAGACTCCCCCCGCCAGGACAGACTCAGTGCGCAGACCCCCCCCCGCGCCAAGGACAGATTCACTATGAAGATTTTGGGGCGATCCCAGCACTGCCACGGCCGACGCACCTCCAGACTCGGGTGGACGACGCCATCTTTTCCGGTTAATCCCAAATTGATGCTTCTCCCGATGCTGTCTCGGAACTTCTTGGAAAGCATTTCCATCACAACCCCGACGTTACCCTTCTTCATCTCCCTGGAAACGTTCGAGACATTTAAACCCACGCGCAAATACACCCCGAATGTCCGGGGAATACCCCCGCCCTGGGGAATACCCCCACCCCACTGATAGGGGGCAGAACAACCAGCGAGTGCAGGAGCAGCTTGTAAATACGCATAAAAATTCTGATTAGAAAGCACGGACGGCATTGTACACGTTAATCTAATTCTGTACCGGCCCTCGATGGCCCCGGGGGCGTCACTCGGACCAGAGTTCTCGTTCTGCCGTAGGTTAAATAAAATGTCTTACTTTATCTTCCCCGTCAGTATTTTGCCCGCGTGCTGCATCCCCGTAAGTGCGACGTACATTCGCAGGATTTCGTTCGTTCCCTGAAAGGAAAGAAGAAAAAATCTCCATTAGAAACACAGCACAGCCAGAGCAAAGTGCAGAGGTGGGGCAGTTGCCATGGTAACCGATGAAGCATTCCCACTCTACTTTGAGAATGTTTACCTCGAAAATGAGCAGGATGCGGCTGTCGCGGAGGTAGCGCTCGTACGGATAATCCTTCATGTATCCGAGACCCCCCAGGATCTGCAGAGCTTCGCTCACACACAGCCACGCGCCCTCCGAGCTGAAGACCTGCGGGAGCGACGGCCGTCAGCACAACATGCGCGTTTAACGAGAGACCCCGCAGCGGGGGGGGAGGGGAGTGTGACAGTACACAGTTACAACGGGGTCTCCGCACCCCGCTAGATGTTGGCAATTAATGAACTATTAAAACGGGAGAAATTTCAGCAGAAACAGGGCATTTGCTTGTCTTACTTTAACCATCGCAGCTTCTACCGAGCAGTCGGGGAGTCCGGGTCGGTCCATCATGCCGGCCGTCAGATAAGCCATACTCTCCATCACAAAAGCCTTCTGAGCCATGAGGGCAAACTTCTCCTGGAAGCGGAGTGCACGTGCTTAGAAAGTGCCCTGCTTACTGCCCCAGAGCAGTATTGGTGGGTGCGCCAAGGGGGTATCAAACCATCAGATATGATAAAGCGCCTGCACCCTCTGGGTCCGGCGCGGGGTAAATTGGGTAAACATTGCCCCGCTTACCTGAATTAATTCAAAGTCGCTGAGCTTCTTATTGAACTGCTTTCTCGTGGATGCGTACTCCGCCGTCATCGCTACACAGAGAGAGGGGACAATTAGGGCCTTTCCTGCGCATACACGGGGTAATAATCACAGGACTGCTTGGGGAGAGTCGGGTGAGTAGGGAGCTCTCTGATCCGTTTACACCGGGAAGGAACGTCCCACGTTTTCCACGGTCACTCAGACCTCGCATTCTCACCGATGAGTTTTTTGATGATGCCGGCCGAGGCGCTCCCCATGCTGAATCTCCCGCTGTTCAGAATGTTCATGGCCACCTAAAAAAAAAAAAAAATACAAATAAATAGACTTTTCCAGGATTTTAATTGTTTTCCTGGATTCTCATCGGGTGGAAGTTTCACTTTTTTGATTACCTTAAAGCCGCCCCCAACCTCTCCGATGACGTTCTCTACCGGAATCTTTGTGTTTTCAAAGTGAAGCTCACACGCTGCCGAGAAAACACAGTGAATCCCACGTCACGGAACACGAGAAGCACATACAACACGTTAAAGGGACACAGGAACAGAGTTTTATCGCATTTATCCATACAGTATGCCCCCCCCGCACACACACACTGCCAGCGCCCCATGACTCCATTTACACGAACAACACGCAACGATGGTTCTTACTGTTGGATCCGCGAATCCCTAATTTGTCTTCCGGTTTTCCGTGCGTGACGCCCCCAAACGCTCGTTCTACTATGAAGGCGGTTATTTTATCTTTTGTGACGCCATCTTTATCCACAACCTCTGTTCTCGCAAAGACCGTGAAGATGTCCGCTAACCCGCCGTTTGATATCCAGATCTGAAAACACAGGGGTCACGACTACCGGTTAATTAACTGCCTTCCAGCGGGGGAATAGAGGGGGATGTAACATGTACGTTCCGGGGGATTAGCGCATAGTGTATGAACGGCAGCGCGGGGGGGCTACATAGTGCGGGGGATGGGGTTTTCATACCTTAGATCCGTTTAGAATGAAGTGTTTTCCGTCGGGAGTCGCCGTCGCACTGCTCTGGATCGAAGCAGCATCACTCCCGCTGCAAATGAGTAACGTATTTATTAACGTGCCCCCGTGGGGCTAGGGCAGGAAAAATCCACTAATACCCCACAGGAATATGCTGTTGGGCAACATTTACTGAAGTACTGCCCGGATCCTCACGTCGCCAGCCCGCAGTAATAATAATAATAAGCGGGTAACGTTACCTTCCGGGCTCCGTCAAGCAGAACGCCGCAATGTGTTCACCGGACGCCAGTTTGGGGAGATATTTCGCTTTCTGCTGTTCATTTCCTGCAATAAGAATCCCCTAAAAATATGAAAAGAAATGTAACCAAAATCCAACGCGGCGAGCAGAACCCAACGCGGCGGCCACGGCTCGGCGTACCTTCAGTCCGATGGCCTGATGAGCTGCCAGGGTGACCGCGATGGAGCCGTCCAGGGAGGTGATTTCTCCTAAACGCGCGTACATGGTGTTCGATAATCCCAGGCCACCTAACGGAGGAGAATACGGTAACCCAAAACCGCAGCGAGCATCGATCACAGGACACGCGCGCCCACCCCACCCCACCGCACAGTACTACATGCCACGCGCTGCCCCCACCTTACAGGGCAGAATACAGAGTTAAATAAGAGTGAATGAGAGCAAGCTCACCGTACTCCTCCGGGATCTGAATGCCAAACAGGCCGAGATTCTTCAATCCTTCCAGAGTTTCCGGGGGGATTTTTGCATTTTCATCGATCTTTTTGGAATCAACTGAACAAAAAAGTAAACGTTATTCAATTAGTCAGAAACAGCTTTTCCCACTGAATAGCGCAGACTGTTTTCAGAAAACCTCCCTGCCTCTCACAGCCCTCAGCCGGTGGCAAACAGACCGGCTGGACCGAGGCCACTGACATTCCTGGTGCCCCCCCGATCCTCATCCGGCCGAAGGTCCTGCACCGATGCCCGAGATAACGAACGCCATTAAAACGCACCTCGGGAAGCCCAACCTTTTCGGTCATCCGCTTTGGTTTGGGAGCTCATCAGACCGAGGCCCCGACCCCCGCGTCTCAGGGACACGGAAACTTTACGGATTATGAATCGGTGAAAAGAAACCGTGTCGCCGGCTCGGAAAAGAAAAGTCCTAGAAACATTTTGGATTTACAGACCTTCTTCATTAAAGAACTTCTCCACGGGGGCCACAAACTGGTTAATTTCCTCTAACTCGTCCTTGGTCACCTCCGGGTAGGGAAAAACCTCCTCCTGGAAAACAGCAAAAATTACATTATTTCCACAAACCTTGTGATGGACGGGGGCGGGGGGTATGGGGGAACACCCCTCGAGTCTTTAATTAGACCGCTTTGGGTTATTAGACATTAATATTAAATGAGGGGAAGAGAAAAGGAACTGGGTATTTTCCACGAATCCCAAAAACACAGCAAACAATACCGAAAGTGGCCCCGGCTCTCTGCCCTCTCCCTGCCGGCCTCACCTTGTTGATGGACCCCAGGAAAAGCTGCTTGGCGTAGGCCATATTCCGGGGGTCTAAGTGGATCTGGCGCCGGAATCCGGGACCCTCATGGCTCCGGGGTACAGCACGAACCCACGTGTGGCCCCCAGGGGCCCGTAGGAGGCGCAGGAATACTCTGGACAAACCGCTCATCCTGTCAATGTCACCAGCAGCCGGGTTCGAACGTCATCAGCGCGCACCGGTCAAAGTAAACGTCACCAGCGCGCGACAGGATTGCGGAGTAAAACGTCATCAGTCCGCGCAGCAGTTAGGGCCTTACGTTTAACTCTTCCAATGCTGCACAGAGTGCTGCACTCTTGCTCTGTAAGGGTTAATAATGTCTAATAATTCCAGTAAATACCCAGCTGGGCAGCAGAGCTTGCAATCAGTGAATGTGATCAGTCGAGTCACTGAGTTCAGGTTCCGGGGCACAGTGGATTAGTAGTGATGGGATGTTCGGATCAGTAAAGTGAATCGGTTCATTTCGAGTGATTCATTGAAATGAACCGATTCATGAACTCACAGCAGTTACTGCTTCCCAGTGACTCCCTGCACTCGCACTCAGAGTCTCACTCGCACTCACACTGACGATTGGCCCCGCCTCTTTCCTTATAGTCTATGAATCCTCCTTCCTGCCCAATCAGGATGATTTGTTTATTTGCATTACAGACCAATGTATTGTACAGTCATGCAATATGTGTTACACGCCAATGTATTGTACAGTCATGTAATATGTGTTACACACCAATGTATTGTACAGTCATGTAATATGTGTTACACGCAAATGTATTGCACAGTCATGTAATATGTGTTACACGCCAATGTATTGTACAGTCATGTAATATGTATTAAACACCAATGTATTGTAATAAGTGTTACACACCAATGTATTGCACAGTCATGTAATGTGTGTTACACGCGTCGCCAGTGTATTGCACAGTCATGTAATATGTGTTACACCCCAATGTATCTTACAGTCATGTAATATGTGTTCCACGTCAATGTATTGTACAGTAATGTAATATGTGTTATACACCAATGTATTGCACAGTCATGTAATATGTGTTACACTCCAATGTATCTTACAGTCATGTAATATGTGTTACACGCCAATGTATTGTACAGTCATGTAATATGTTATACACCAATGTATTGCACAGTCATGTAATATGTGTTACACGCCAATGTATTGTACAGTCGTGTAATAAGTGTCCACATGGCTCAGCAACTCAACTCACAGTAAAGTGCATCACCTTATCTATAACATTTATATTTGTGCTGCTGAAAGTTACGGGAGGTGGGGGTTAATTAAGTGGCAGTTACCGTTAATGGGGTCTTTAGCATTAATTTAATGGTGAAGACTAAGGAGTTAATTTAATTAATTTAATAAGTTTAACTTAAGGTGCAGTTAGAGGTAAAGGGGGGCAAACTAAGGGGAATCTAAATCCTGAGCGCTGTAGTTATAAAAGTATAATTGTGTCAGTGAGCTGCTCTGAACGGTTCTTTGAGTCAGTGCTCTGAAGGGTTCAATGAACTGGTGACTCAGAACTGCTTTGAACAGTTCTTTGAGTCAGTGACTCAGAACGGCTCTGAACGGTTCAGTGAACTGGTGACTCAGAACTGTTCTGAACGGTTCAGTGAACTGGTGACTCAGAACTCCTCTGAACAGTTCTTTGAGTCAGTGAACTGATGAGTCTGTGTGCTGTGCAGATGACTCACTCTAGGATCATATTACCAGCGCAGTGCATGATTCACAAACCATTACAAATGAGTCGTTCAGTCTACTGAACAGGACATCACTTCAGAGGATACCGCAGGCCTTTACCCAGACTTTGTGCCCTGTTGTGGGCTATTTGTGTAACTGGTGGGACATTTAGAAGAACAATAATAGGCTTATTTACCCCGTTTAATTTATAAAGCCGTTTCCTGCTGTTTCTATACACATTATCGGGGCGTTTAGGGCTGTAGAACCCTGCGATACCCTCATACCCAGTAAACATTCTGAGGGGCATCAAGGGGGGGAGAGAGGGGCATCAGGGAGGAAAATGCAAATGTTCTCATTTCTGTGTCACTTGACACGTGGCGCCCAGGGAGCTCAGCGTCTCGCAGTAATCAGAAATCACCATTTTTTACAATGAATTCTATAAGGAAATGAGGCAGCATAGAAATAAATGTAAGTGTGTGTAAGCCTCTGTCAGTGGGCCTGGCGGCAGCCCAGACACACATGCTTTCCCAGGGGCAGTTCCTGTGCTGGAGGTCCTGCAGTTAGTTCAGAACAGATATTCAGAACGATGAGGATTCATTCGATACAAGATGGGAGACTCTTACTGTTACCTAAACGCATGAGAGAATCCACGCACCTGGAACGGTCGCTGACAGGACTCCTGAGATCGCCTCCAGAACTCGGGTCTGAGCAGCACACACAACGATTTACGTTCCGTGTATCGGAAGCCTATGGCTAGCAGCCCGGAGGGGGTATCTTTGCAATAATGCATCAGTTGCCTCTAAACCAGACGGGTTCACGAGTCTGAATACAGCGCTTCGGAATATGCAGTCTCTATAAGTGCGTACTCCGACACGCGAGTGCAGCGTGCCCCCGGGCCGCCCCGTCTCATTCTGTACCTTATCCGTTAAATCTCACCACATTTACACAAATGTTTTTTAGGTTTTATTTGTTCACATGATCACAGTTATAATTGTACAGGAGTAATGGTCGTTACTACTTACAGACAGAACGCGGAATAAAATGAAAGCTCTCCTTTCTGGCTTTAGCTACAAAATGATTCCTGAACCCTGGAATTCTTGCTCTCGGGGTTCTTAACCGTCTTCCTCCAGGAACCGGCTCTAGTTTCCTCTAGAATGTTTCAGATAAAGGTGTGGAATACAACCTCTGAATGACGGTAATAGTAATTTACACTCTATGTACAATTCGACCGACTTCCTCGCTCACTCGTCTCCCACGCACCTTCACCTTCATGTATATACAGCGCAATCGCTCGGTACGTGCAGGCGAGAAGTGTGATGGTATTTTACAGCGAAGACACAAGAACCGCATGCGATCGGCAGAAAACACAGAAAGTCTACACCTAGACACGGAATATACAGACGTGTCCACGGTTTCCGCTGCATGCAGCCTCCTGGGAACCCGTACAAACGAGTGCGCGTGGAGCACGATACATGGAGTCAATCGTCAGTGTTTACATTGTACGTCTCATTCTTAACAGAAAAATACATATATTATATATATACCGATGCGATTATTCCAGGAAAGATTTCAGGTTTGCCATCATTCGTAACAAATATGAAACGTTCAGAGATAAAGTGGAACTTTATGCTGATCCACCCGCCACTGCCACACACCAAGCACACACATGCAAGCGTGTGCATCCCATGTTACATACATGTGTGCGTTCTCTATGTTAGGCTTGGACTGTAAATGTTATTTCCCCAAAGAAAAGTCTTTACACAGCGAGTCATTATAATTTAAGGCTTATTTAATTAATTACAGAAAATAAATACAAAGAACAGCTTATCTTTCCTGGAACAACCTACAGTTAATGTCACCCATGAGCACAGAGGTCAGAGGAGAGGCGAACGCGTTAATATGCTTACACTTCAGCTAATATGAACAATAATACTGATAGATTTTGCAAAATATACAATATTTAGAATATTAACTATAGATGACATGCAAAACAGTTTTATTTTCCCTTGAAGGAGCTGAAGCCCGAGGAGCCGATCACAAGGAACACACAGACATTTGGATATTGTGGACCCCCGTTCCCGAGGGGAGGATGCCGCCGGCCCCCGCGGAGGCCGAGAGATGGAGGTAAGCGGTTTGTTGAAAGTTTATTTCGTTAACACATATGTAAAGGTTTCCATTCGTTGTACTCGGCGATTCGAGGACCTTCCCTGCTCCCCACGTCCTGGTTTACCAGCTTCCTTTAGCAGCCGGTTATTGGGGGGCACCGCAGCACCTCGTCTGTGCCCCGGCCAGGAAGGCCCACGGAGAGCTTTACCCGTTCGCTCCACTCCGTCAGACAGCCAGCGGGAGAGCCGGGGCAGTAATTCAGTGCTGCCCCCCGGAGGTGGAGGCAGATTACACAGCGGGAAGTCATGGAAACATTTGCATATATAAGTGTACAAAGTAAAACAAATGCTCTTTTGTAGAGAAGGAAACATTGTCTTAGCGGCCGGGTAGCTCGTGTTCGGTTATAACAGGTTCTGCGTCATACGTGACACACGGACTGTACACGGCTTCCGCTATGTGGGGATAAAGAAAGTGCTTAGATGTCGGTCTGACGCTAACGGGCGAGGATTAGGATTAACGTTAATCTGGACTCTGCCATCTCCTGGCAACGGAAACGAACAAATTACAGAACATCGCGGGGTCTATTCACTAAAGGTACATTAACTAACGTAGCGTTTAATCAACGAGATGCCGGCGCCGTATAATGTAGAGATAAATCAGCGAGCCGGCCCCCTGTATAATGTATAGATAAATCAGCGAGCCGGCCCCCTGTATAATGTATAGATAAATCAGCGAGCCGGCCCCCTGTATAATGTATAGATAAATCAGTGAGCCGGCCCCCTGTATAATGTATAGATAAATCAGCGAGATGCCGGCCCCGTATAATGTATAGATAAATCAGCGAGATGCCGGCCCCGTATAATGTATAGATAAATCAGCGAGATGCCGGCCTTGTATAATGTATAGATAAATCAGCGAGCCGGCCCCCTGTATAATGTATAGATAAATCAGCGAGCCGGCCCCTGTATAATGTATAGATAAATCAGCGAGCCGGCCCCTGTTTAGTGTATTGTTAAATTAGTGAGCCGGCCCCTGTATAATGTATAGATAAATCAGCAATGTATTGTTAAATGAGTGAGCTGGCCCTGTATAATGTATAGTTGAATCAGGGAGATTTTTCCAGTCTCCTCACCCGTTGCATTGGGGCTATCGCTGCCCTTCTTGCCGAGTCAATAGTTAAATGCCCAGCTCTCTTGCCATCTCTCCCTTTAGTGAATAAAGCCCCGCGGTACTGGTTATTAGAATCCAGGTTAGTGGGGGTGAGAAATCCCTACTGATCACGGGGTGAAATAATGTACAGAGCAAGCACTTCGAGGTACAATCAACATTACAAATAATGTTACGGATGAAGAAGGCAGAATCGGCGGGTAAACGGATCTACGGAAATCTCTGCCAATTAAAAAACATGAACATGTCAAAAAAGTCTTAAAATACATTCTCTGCTAGAAAAGGTTTAATCATATCTTCAAAATCAAACGGTATGAATAGCAAAAGGTTTCAGGCGATGGCGATGGGTCATGCGCATGTGCTGGTCACACAACTACTTCTGTGTGTCTACAAATCGTGTGCATATATAGAAAAATTAGGTCATGAAAATTCACAGTTCTTACAGCCGTTAAAGTGTCCGAGGCGGTTATTGTGTGAGCGCCGGCGGCTTTCACCAGGAAGTGCGTCGGCGCCGACAGCTTTGCTTACCTGAAGTATGAGAGCAGTAATACTGATCTGCGTTCTGTCCTCGTTTAGATAATTGGCACATTTACCGACTGCCTCAAGGTCTTAAGTGCAAAGGGTACTTCCGGAAAAATACTGAACCCCTAAACACGTCCCCCCCCCAAACCTACCCCCTTCAGATCACGGGAAAAGCTGCGAGCCCGTATTGCTAGAATCCAAAAATTAAATATTTTATTTTCAAGCTTCTAAGTTGCTATAATTACACAGAAACAGTATGTTTAACCATTGAATGACCCGACACGCAGCAGGAATGCCGTTACTTAGGTTTCTGTACACTGTGTGGTTAGTGTTAAAGGGTTAATGTGTTAGACGATTGTGCTGATCCCGCTGTGTTTGGGTTTGGTGCTTGCAGACACAGACGGGACGGCTTGGGAATGGTGGTGGGGGGCATGCTGGGAATGGATGTAGGGCGCGTGCGGGGGGTACTGATGCTGCTGAAGGTGTTGGGGGGGGTGGTAGTGATGCTGGTGATGGTACGGTGGTGGGTTCTGCTGCATGTGGCGGTACTGCGCATGCACTTGTGCCTGTGTCTGCCCTTCTGCTGATCCCGCGTAGTGCTGATGTGAGATTAATGTTGGATGCTGCGGTGGCGGCGGCGGCCCTGCTACTAAATGACCTTGGGAAGATGGCTTTCCTCTCTTACTACCGAACAGAGACCCTAGGAGGGAGGAAGAGCTGGGAACGCTCTGGCGAGACGGACATTCACGGGTGGAGGTGGCTCGTCTGCGCATGTGGGGGCTGCTAATGATGGACCCCTGAAAAGAAAAGGACAGAAAAGGTAATTACAAGGTTTGCCAAAAAAGCAATTCTTTTTCTGCAGAACGTACACGTCTGACCTAAAGCACAATCTCAGCTAACCGGCAGAAACTGACTTTATCTACGGTAACGCTGACTGTTCACACTCGGCACACGCTGGAGCTGGCCCAGGGGCCGAGGGTGGGCAGGGACGGCAAACACACAGAGATAGGAGGTTGGAGGCAGACGCATGATATACGCTGGATATTAGTGCTTTCAAGATGAATGAAATCTCATGAAATCCACATAGAGTTGGTTTTCATTTGGTGTTCCTGGCGGCTCCCCCTGCGCATCCTCTACCTCCCCAGACACACAGTCCCATTATCCGCAGCGTCACAGGACAGGGTGACAGAGAAGCATGTATTAAGATACAGGAGAGTGAGGAAGGGGTTAATAGCGAGCTAGTGTCAGGGTCAGCTAGAAGCGGGTATCATACATGTTGGCTGCGTGTTCCTTGTCACGTGTGCCCCAAGCATGCAGAATATCGGAGGCAAGCAGAGATGCATTACACAGAGCTACAGATTAACAGCTTCCTACTTACTTCCATATTGCTGTCTAGCGATCCTGCACTGCTGCGGCGGCCACGTTTCCCTGCCCAATACATGCAATACCACAGATTAGAGACCAACACACAACGTGGCTGAGTCAGCTCAATAATCATCAGAACCTGCTCATTGACACAAGCAACAAGTGAGTGTGAGAGGCCAAGGGCCACCGGCCAGCTCTGGAGCCACAATGGCATGTGGGCCGATAGAACGCGTGGCTTCTCGTGGTGGGAGTAGTGGCTGTAGAGTCTCCGGTATTCCTGAGTGTATAATACGGAGGTGTAAGACGGTGATGCTTTCCTCGCTGCCCTCTCAGTACGGGCTGAATACCGTTAACATTAAACTGCCACACCAAGCAGTGATGATTATTAAAGGGAATCGATCAGAAAGCGGCTTCTCTGGGCGCCGTTTCACTTTTCTGTGATTACATCCATTTGGATACACAGGCTGCCGGTACTCGTGAACCCACCGGCAGCGAAGCGGCTCCTCGGGACGGGCCAATCGGAATTTCAAGCAATAAAGGGAGTAGAACCGGCGTCCATCACGATAAATTCCCTTTAATAAAATCCCCACCTTTTCTGATTCAGCCTACAGGGGCTAAAGGGTTAAAAGCGGTGCTACCGGTAACTAACGGCTACAGAAAGTGTCTCTCTGCTCACTACGAGCCGGGCTCAGGGGCTACAGGAACGCAGAGAACAGAACAGCGTGGCTTACGTGGACGGGCCGAGCCGCGTCTGGACAGGAAAGTGAGCGCTGCAAAGGGACACGGAGTGATTAGTGACACGGCGAGTGACTGTTACAGACGTAAGCCACAGGAATGTGTGTGGAGACGGGGGCCCTGGCAGTACTGGGGGGCCCAGGTGTCCTGACCTGGGAATATGGGGGTGTCAGCTGTTTCCTTGTAGCTTCTGCAGCTCAAACCCCGTATGAGAGAGAAGCGCGTGCGGACCCCCTGCACTCATCACGTCCACTCCCACTCCCACTCACCGTTTTTTTTATGGAGTGGCCCGACCAGACGCGGAACGCCGGCAAATACAGCATGAGGAGTATCTGCGGCCGAACGACGGCAAATACAGCATGAGGAGTATCTGCGGCCGAATGACGGCACATCCAGCATGAGGAGTATCTGCAGCCGAAAGACGGCACATCCAGCATGAGGAGTATCTGCGGCCAAACGACGGCAAATACAGCATGAGGAGTATCTGCAGCCGAACGACGGCACATCCAGCATGAGGAGTATCTGCAGCCAAACGACGGCAAATACAGCATGAGGAGTATCTGCAGCCAAACGACGGCACATCCAGCATGAGGAGTATCTGCAGCCAAACGACGGCACATCCAGCATGAGGAGTATCTGCGGCCGAACGACGGCACAAACAGCATGAGGAGTATCTGCGCCCGAACGACGGCAAATACAGCATGAGGAGTATCTGCAGCCAAACGACGGCACATCCAGCATGAGGAGTATCTGCGGCCGAATGACGGCAAATACAGCATGAGGAGTATCTGCGGCCAAATGACGGCACATCCAGCATGAGGAGTATCTGCGGCCAAACGACGGCACATCCAGCATGAGGAGTATCTGCGGCCGAACGACGGCACATCCAGCATGAGGAGTATCTGCAGCCAAACGACGGCAAATACAGCATGAGGAGTATCTGCAGCCGAATGACGGCACATCCAGCATGAGGAGTATCTGCGGCCGAATGACGGCAAATACAGCATGAGGAGTATCTGCAGCTGAACGACGGCAAATACAGCATGAGGAGTATCTGCAGCTGAACGACGGCAAATACAGCATGAGGAGTATCTGCGCCCGAACGACGGCACATCCAGCATGAGGAGTATCTGCAGCTGAACGACGGCAAATACAGCATGAGGAGTATCTGCGGCCGAATGACGGCAAATACAGCATGAGGAGTATCTGCAGCTGAACGACGGCAAATACAGCATGAGGAGTATCTGCAGCTGAACGACGGCAAATACAGCATGAGGAGTATCTGCAGCCAAACGACGGCACATCCAGCATGAGGAGTATCTGCAGCTGAACGACGGCAAATACAGCATGAGGAGTATCTGCGGCCGAATGACGGCAAATACAGCATGAGGAGTATCTGCAGCTGAACGACGGCACATCCAGCATGAGGAGTATCTGCGGCCGAACGACGGCCGATACAGCATGAGGAGTATCTGCGGCCATCTGCAGTATGAGGATAACGTTCCATGCCGTGGGACTCATCACCCAACCAGCAGCACCAAATAAAGAAAATATAAGACGCCAACAGCCATGGATTCTGTTGGGGGAGTCAGTTGGGAGGCGAACGGCACCGTCTTGTACCCCCACTAACTGCCTGAAGGATCACATAACATGTGCACGTGTAACACATGGATATCGAACACATGTGTACAGCATTTACACGTGAAATCACTTATACATTTTATAGAAACTCCAAAATCCGATGCATTCATGATAAAATAGTAAATGTTTCCCAAGCAAGGGAGCAGCATGGGGGGGGGGGGGTAAACCCCGGAGGTCTCTTTCCCAGCATTTTTAGAATATTCTTGAAACGTGTTCAGGACGTGTTTATTGACACCACGGGTAACTTCATACTCCAGACATATAAATATCTAACCCGGTCTGCAGCAAAACATTCACCACATGAGCAACTTCTGCCCCAAGTATGGGGAGAGTACTGTGACCTAACACCTACCCCCATCCCTAATACCGGGGCATACTTACAGTATGGGGAGAGTACTGTGACCTAACACCTACCCCTATCCCTAATACCGGGGCATACTTACAGTATGGGGAGAGTACTGTGACCTAACACCTACCCCCATCCCTAATACCGGGGCATACTTACAGTATGGGGAGAGTACTGTGACCTAACACCTACCCCTATCCCTAATACCGGGGCATACTTACAGTATGGGGAGAGTACTGTGACCTAACACCTACCCCCATCCCTAATACCGGGGCATACTTACAGTATGGGGAGAGTACTGTGACCTAACACCTACCCCCATCCCTAATACCGGGGCATACTTACAGTATGGGGAGAGTACTGTGACCTAACACCTACCCCCATCCCTAATACCGGGGCATACTTACAGTATGGGGAGAGTACTGTGACCTAACACCTACCCCCATCCCTAATACCGGGGCATACTTACAGTATGGGGAAAGTACTGTGACCTAACACCTACCCCCATCCCTAATACCGGGGCATACTTACAGTATGGGGAGAGTAGAGAGTACTATGACGTAACACCACTGATACGGGTTGAAATATGGGGACAGCACTGTTACCTAATGCCTATCCTTACCCCTGATATCGGAGAGTACCTGTGGTAAGGAGGAAAGAGGCTGCAGTATGGGGAGAGTACCTGCGGTATATTGAGAGTACTGCCACCCAACACCTACCCGATATCAGGGAGCACCTGCAATAAGGAGAGAGGATCTGCAGTAGGGGAGAGTACTGTGGCCCAGTGCCTTACCTTATCACTGATATTGGGGCGAACCCACTGTATGTGGAGAGGTAGTTCCTGCATAATAGGGGGTACCTACAGTATGGAGAATACTTGCAGCCAGTGGGGGGCAGCTGCAGTATTGGGGGCGCCTGCAGAAGGGGTAATGGGAGGACTACTATCAGTATAGGGGCAGATACCCCTGTCTTACCAGTACAGCTAATTGGAATACAAATAAGTCAGAACCCCCCCTCCATTACCCGTAGAAGCATACCGTAACATACACCGCACACAGATACCCGCCTGATACCCCACAGCAACAGAAACATGGAGTCATGTCAGCCAGAAGCCATGAACATCCTCACGGAACCTACTAATACTGTTCCGTAGGCACACAAGGAGTGTACGTGTTATCTGCATGTGACATGTACGGCACCGGGTGCGTGTTACACACAAGTGCTCAGTACTAATTATATTAGTTTATTAGATTGTATCAGACAGGTTATTGTCTCTCGTGTTTAACGCTATTGCTGCGTGTCCAGCCTGTCCAGCAGCATCAGATCACCGGCCCTTTTTAATAAAGTCCTCCCTGTATACAAAGTTACCCAGCCCAAGGGGTAATGACAGACAGGACATGATGGAGGAGGCCGTGCGCCCCGACTAGTCTTAGGGGTTTGGAGGTACACAGAGCACCACAAGGAGGGAGCACCACGTGGTGACTGCGTCTGGGAGGTGTCTGCATGGGGGTCTCCCATCTGCGCGGGGTGGGGGGGTCTCCCGTCTGCGCGGGGTGGGGGGGTCTCCCACCTGCGTGGGGGGGGGACCCAGACTGCGTCATTCCTATAATGTAGGAGTCGTGATTGGCGACGGAGGTGAGACTGATGTGGCATGTATAACAGGGAATGGATACCGCACAGACGGGGCAGGACGCAGCTATTCTAGAGCAATCTACGTACGATAATCTATACGTTCTCCTGCTGCTTGTAGAGATGCAGCCGGAATAGGGTACCGCGCATGAACTAACGAGACTCATCTGTCTCTTTCACATTATTCGCCAGAAGTTCCCATAAACAGTGGAACGAGCTGGCCACTAACCGGACGCGCCGGTGTTCACACAGGATGATAAGGTGCCAATGTACAACGCTATGGTATGTGGCACATGCTCGGTACTCTGGGACATCAGTGAATTTAGGGGGGCTTCACTCCATTTCATTCATCAAATGTAATGCGCGGGGACACGGAAGCACACGGAACACATGAAGCGTTTTGTACACGGGTCTGGAGCTCTCTGAATCTACATCTAGAATATCACTTACACTTCGCACTTCTTCGGTCCGTTAAATGTACACATAGTGATCTACAACAGGTCAATGTTTTAATTCCAATGTTTCATAGAGGAACAAAATAAAAGGGGGCAAAAAACACACGTGTGTGACTCAGGGTTACGGCTACGTGTACGGCACAAACGATGCTCTATTTACATGGAGCGCGCGGGGCACGTGTGTAGTAACCGTGTGAGCAGATTACCTGCTTCAGAAAGATCTCTCAGGGAACTGCTGAGCGCGCTCCTCTTCAGACCCTCGCTGCTGGCGTAGCTGTCATCCAGACACGTTCTGTTCAAGGCGCCGTTTCCAGACTCCTTCTTCAGGCTGGCGGACTGGGACATGCTCGGCCGCACCACCCCCTTCTGCTTCTCTAACTCGGCTGAAACGACCCAACAAACGCACCATATTGCCAACCGGCGGAGGAAGAGCGCAACACGCAGTGCCGCGCAGGTACAGCAGCAGATCATCGTTACATACATCAGGTCAGAAAGGACGGGTACCGAGCGCCGGGTGGAAGAGGCCGCTGCGGACCGCCGTACTTACACTCTATTCTGTACTTTTCCATTTCCTGCACCTCGGCGATCGATTCTCTCAAATCGTCCGTAAACTTCTTGCGATCTTGAGGATTGGGAGCGTTGAAGTTAATCAGCACTTTGATATCAGCTCCTGGAATCGCGGAGGTAAGTCGGATGCCGTTGGGATAGTCTAGAACAATCCAAGCACGCGGGTAAACAGAAAATCTAGAACAATCCAAGCACGCGGGTAAACAGAAAATCTAGAACAATCCAAGCACGCGGGTAAACAGAAAATCTAGAACAATCCAAGCACGCGGGTAAACAGAAAATCTAGAACAATCCAAGCACGCGGGTAAACAGAAAATCTAGAACAATCCAAGCAAGTTAACAGCTTCCTTACAGTAAAAGTAAATTGAGGGGTGTAAATCAGGGCGCGGAGATTTAAAAGGGCGCTCCGTTTCTTTCCTTTTCTGTACGGTCAGTAGGTGACCCGGAAAATGTTTTTTGTCACTTGAAAACTCACATAAATATTTGCAGGGGCCGTTAGCTTGGAGACCACGGCGTTTTATTGAATACGGTGGCTTTTTATGTGATAGTTGCAGCTTTATTAGAACAATAAATACTGTGCACGGAACGGATCTCTCATTGGGAGATTTGCTTGGACTCGGACCCTGGCTCGTGGCCGGCTCAGAGACATAATCCTGCCAGCCCCCCGGCACTTATCCACGTCTGGCGGAGCTGCTACCTGTGCCGGTCCGGATCAATGACTTCCTAAGGCTGTGAGCCATGTGCCGGAGGTAAAGGAAGTTTCCAGAAACCTCAGTCCCGGAGAGATGCCCTAAGGTGTTAATACTGTCGGAAACTCCGTCCCAGCGGGCACAGGTGGAGCCCCCCGGTCTCTCCGCTACTAGTCACTTTATCAGCCACCATAGCATTTAAACTCACACTGATTTTCAAAGAGAAGAACTTGCATCCCATACAGCGAGAAAGACTGGCGGAAACTGTACGTTACGGAATTCTTCTTCTTCTGGAAGATTTTGGTGACCTACGGCAGAAAAATACAAGATCCATGTTTTATTTTTTTTACAAAAAGTGGACATTAAAGGAAGAATAATCTACAGCATTAATCCCCATCCGTTTAGAAAGGAAGAGCCAGCCATTAATCCCCGTGAGCGCCAGCTGGGTGAGCATGCGCCTGTAATGTGGCGGGTGCCTGTGCGATGCGCAGGGTTAACAATGATGGGGGTTGGCACCTTCGGCTGCGCAGGAACGGCACTAATCCCCCCACCTCAGGGTCTGCAGCAGCGCCGCCGCGCTATTCCTAGCCACCGAGATACCGCCGAAGACGCTTCGATCTCTGATTACATTTTGAAAAAGGGGATGGAAGAAGCCAAGTCCTGGTAATGAGGCTCTCAGGAATCGTACGCGCTCTACGCTAACGAGCACGCTGTGCTTGGAGTAATATCCGGGCGTACGTACCACGAGCAGGTCGTTAAAGAGGAAGATTTCTCGCTGATGTAATCCAAGCTTTTGGGGTTTGTTCGGATCGGGAACTTCGAAGAGACGGCAGTAACAGACGAGCCTGCGATGGGGCAGAGACAGGACCTGCGAGAGACAGAGGACACGCCGCGTACATCAGGGGGTCTCGGTCTGCAAGGAACCGGAACTCGTTGGCAAACAGCCCAGAAGCCATGGCTTTTGCGGTATAAACTGATTTGTCATTTAAAGCTCGCATAGAGAGGTCGCCCATGCTGGCTGCGAGGATTTCAGGGGATACCCTTTGGAATAAATCACGGGGTTCATGAGCCTTTTTGTCCCAGACATGTAAACACGTGGAAAACTCACGGTTATTTCACCAAACCTTTCAAAAGAATTAAAGGGCCACCCAACAAAATGCCCCGTAATCTAAAATCAAACTGGGATAGCAATTAAATCTGTGATGTCATAAAGGAAAACTAGACAATCAGCGCAGGAGTCCGAAGGGCGAAGGAAGGTTTTTAGACACAGAATGGAAAATGATACGTACGCAGCCAAGGCCGTGATGTAAGGATCCGATCTGCAGCAGAAAGATACATAAAAGCATATTAAGGATCAGCGGAAACAACACAACGAAGACGCAGCGTGAACGTGTAACAAGCCGCGCGCTTATTCACCACAAAACGTGGACAGAAAATATCTTAGGACCTTCGGCGTTAGCGGCCAGCATTCAAGGTCTTGCATTTAATTGCATTTCAGGACAAGAGAAGGATGTGTAAAGGATCCAGTTTGGGCTACAAACTGTTTATCAATGACTGCTGATAACCATTACTTGGCTTCCATAAAGGTTTTTTATTTCCTTCAAATGTATAACTTAAGGAAAGGAAAATATAAAACATCTTACCGGCTTTTTCCCCACAATAAGTTTTTCGACCTTTTGGACTTGGGATACATGATCTTCGTTAGTTTTCAGTTCCCGCTTGCGGATCCGCTCATATATTCCTACCAGCATCTCTCGCGGGATGTCTTCACCGTCGTCCACGCCTGTAGGAAGTGATCGCTTGTGTTAATGGCGGCTCTCGGGAGACATGCATGCACAAAACTACAGCTTCTGTACAAGGAAGCGCCAGGCAGGCTAGAACTTTCCACGTTCCACGTATCGCATCGGGTTCAGGTAGAGGATGATCAGCCAAGTCATGGAAACCGCTTGGCTTTTCTCTTTATGTCTCAAGATGTTGTAGGATTTGTGAGTGTCGGTGTATTATTGTCAGAGGTAACGGGATTTTTATTAGGATTTGTGAGTGTCGGTGTATTATTGTCAGAGGTAACGGGATTTTTATTAGGATTTGTGAGTGTCGGTGTATTATTGTCAGAGGTAACGGGATTTTTATTAGGAACTGTTTAAATACCCTGAACATCGGGTCTCACAGCCTCAGAGATCGAGTGAATGGTAAGAAAGTTACCTCTTAAGTTTTTCACGAAATCCTCCAGTTTCATCTTGCGCTCGGGTTTGACGTTGGGGCTGTACATGTCCGTGTTCAGCAGGATGATGGCGAAGGCCAAGATGAAGATGGTGTCTGGATTGCGAAACTGTCTGACGACCCCAGGGTTGCAGATACAGTACCTCTGGCTAGAACGGAAAACAAGTCCCTGTGAAGTGATACCAAAAGCACGCGCAGACCAGGACCGGCTTCCAGGCAAGTGCCCTGTGGCCGCTCGGTGCCAACTACTTACCATCGTGCGGCCGCATGATTAACCAGATGCTGGCCTTGAAGGGCCTGGGAGAGTTCTTACGCCCAGTCCGTTCCTGGACATGCTAACCCCGGGTCACAGAGCTGATCTGTATTATATCATTACCGCAGCTCTCAAGCTTCTAATAGATGGTAAGCTCCTGGAAGCAAGGCCCTCTCCTGCTTCTTTACCAGTATGTCTCAATGTGCTTGGCTATTGTCAGTATTAAAGTTATTTACGATCTGAAAGTTGTTCTTGTTCCCCACTCTGTTGGTCAGTTTCAAATATCCAAATAATAAGAATGTATATTGTATTTGTATAATGACCCTGTGAGCACTTCCGTGTCACCCCCACAGGCTGGGTCATAGATTTCTGCCGCCCGTTACCCCCTGAAGGGTAAATATACAAAGCAGGTTTCCTCAGCAGATAAAATGAATGCCTTTCATGTCACAACTTACATTACAATTACATGTGATGTCATGAGCGGATACTTCGCGTCATACATACCTAAAAGCCTCAATCAGCCGTTCCACTTTCTGGGCCTCTCCCTGTACCCGGATATGAGCCTGAAATTTACGAAGCGCCTCATCTAATTCCATGGCAGAGAAATCCATTTCATCCACAACACAACTGGAACACAAACAACATTATTATCCACAGCCCCACAAAACACACCACGTGACACTGCTCACCAATACTGGGTAACCCCAAGCACCAGGCAGTATATGACATCACAACGATGTCTGTATAATGGCAGGAAAATGACATCAGTATCACGGGAGCACTAAGGCCCTATGTGCACAAGGCCCCCAGGAGGGTCACATAATGCGCATTATGTGGCCCTGTGGTGGTAGGCCTATGTGCAAGGTAAGGGGATCTGCGCAAGTGTGTGTATGAAGTCATCGCACCATTGGGCCAATCACAGAGCGACCTGTGGGGCAGATACTCACTCCAACACGTCCCTGTTGAATTGCTTCTGCCTGTTGCCCAGAAATTCTCCGATCATCTGCCTGCTGAGTCCTTTTCTCTGCAGCAGGAAATGCGCCACCCCCACGGGGGTATCGGGCACAAATCCACGCTCAATGAGGTACTGAACCCCCTTCTCCGGCTTCCTATACAAAAGAAATTCAGGCAATATCTCAGAAGTGGCCTTAATGCAAAGTTTGGTTACACAGCCAAGAAGGAAGACCCAGTCATCAGTGGCATTTATTTCTGAGCTTAGGCTCTCATAGGGGTGTATCAAGGATGCCCAAAGACCAACGCAGAGCCACTCTCGTGGGACTAAAGGCGATTCAGTCATGTGATTTGCACACCTTTCCAGGCAGATCAGCCCCCAGAACAAATCCATTCACCCCGTGGCAACAAATCCATTCACCCCCCCAACAAAAGCTAATTGGAGTCAGGAGTTATCAAACTTGGAGCCCAAACAAAGTTACTCTAAACCATTTTGAGTTTGCTCTTCTCAAGAAGCATCTGCTGATGTGAACCGTGCCTCACAACACAAAAGAAACCTCAGGAGACCTCCATGAAGAATTGTTGATTTGCATGAAGCTTGAACGGGTTACAGCGGCTGAGGGGCCCCGTGTACCAGGTCCCGACAATTTGTTCCGCTACTTGACGTGTATGCAGATAATCCTCACAGGTTCGGCCCTTTAATTCTCTTTAATGCACGGAAATGGGATTAGAATGTGGAACACCAGCTGCAAGAAAATTGATTCAAACACAAGATGACCTGGCTCTTGCTCCACATGAGCAAAAAACACGCTAAAGGCAGCAGGAATCTCTCCCTGAATCACGTCCACCTCTCGGAAACAGATTCATTTATGGTGTTGCAGGCAAGAAAAGGACTGTTACAGATCTGATTACACTGACACATAAAATATGCCCCAAGTCACACAGCATCTATTGCTGCGTCTGCCTCCAAAAGGAAGGGAGCCATGACATATAATGGTGCTAATGTACGCAGAGCTCCATGACACATCCATGAAGACGTTCCCCAGCTCCAGAGGACGATGACCCCAATATCTTATAGATCGGATGGTGCAGACCCTCGGCAAGCCTCCCCTGGTGAGACCGATTATCTCCTTAGCACATGACTGCAACATCCGCTCTTTAGATGCACAAAATACAGCCTTACCTTAGAGAGACGTCCACGTCAGCTCACCTATAGAAAGCCAAGTCTGTAGCATCAGCACAGACCGCGTTATTACTCCAGAATCGTTCCTTTTCATACTCCTGAATATTCTACTTTTATTCATTCTTAGATACAATCAGAACGTGTAATAAAATGTACTTTTCTAAAATTATGCAAAGTGGAAATGAATGGGGTGAGAAACAGAGCCGCAAATCATTATTGGCCAGGGGAAAACCCAAAATACTTACTTATTGAAAAGATTCAGGCCAATCCTATAATGGCGCTTTCTGATGACATCATTACTAAATGCAGGAGAATCCCAGCTGTTTCGGGTTTCTTTGTGATACGTTTGTTTGCTCAGAGTTTGTTCGCGTAAACTGTCCCTGGAGGACTCCGAGCTGCAGTGTATCGTGTCGTTCGAATTGGAAGTGCTATTAATGCTGTCATTGTCTCCGTCTGAATAATCCGATTCGGATTTACTCTGTCTGTTTAGGGAGCCATTAATAATTAATTGTGGGTCTATCGGTCTTGTTCGATGGCGAGGCTGGTCGTCTTCACGCGTTAATATCTTTGCAGGAATGTGCGCAATATGTTTGGGGCTTCCCTGCTGACTGTGTATGGACCGTTCATAGACACTTTGCCTTATTATCGATCCTCTTTCCGAACGATCACTTAAGTCCACAGAACTGTCGCTCGGGGGCTCGATGGTCAATAAAGGTAGGTGATCGAGTCTCGAGCGGTGATCCTGACACTCCAGAGACGGTGTGCTGCGGCAGCTCGTATCCGTGTCCAGTTTGTCATCCTTGTGCGTCATTGACCAGTATTCTTGAGAAGAGTTCATTGACCGAAGTCGTACGTCGGATTCCGTCCCGGATGTTCGGTCCAAAGACTGGGAAAGTGGGAGAGGAGGAGAAATTTCCTCCTCGTCAATGTACAACGTGACATCGCTATAAGATGCCGTCATCTCATCAAGTTTCCTGTGATCTAAATTATGTGCTGGTTTCATCTGACTAGAACTATTTCTCTCTATGTCACGAGTTCTAATTTGATCGGAAGTCTGTACCTCGTCTGCATGCAGACTGCGGCAATTTAATGCATCGTCAATCGATTCTGCTAGAGACTTGACTTGTCTCGAGAAAGCATCTTCTAGCTCGGTTATGGCGTCCGCAAAGTCACTGGACGCCGCTGGGGACTTCAGCGATGGTTGTTCCCCGAGATCCCCGCGCTCAGACTGCACAATGCGCCCCATTTTCGTTCCATCATTTGTCAGAGATACCTGCTTTCCCTCAAAATAGGAGCTGTGGACTTTCTCTGGTCCTTCAAAGGAGAACTGCATCCTCATATTGGACAGAACAATGCGCCTGGACATGCGATTTTCTGACATGGAACTTCTCAGTCTCTCAAAGTTTTTGTTCATCTGGTACTGGCGGAAAGCTGTCTGTATCGTGCGCGCCGCATGTCTAGTTATGAGACGGCCTCCGTATTTGCGCTCCAACATCTCCACCTAAAACAAGGGATACTGAGTGTTAACGGCAAGCGTGTTTTACCGGCTTCTATGGTCAAAGTACTCGAGCAGAAACTCAACCAAATCGAAAAGGATCAGAGTGAAATCCTAGACAAGTGAAAAGGGATCCAGACGTGTTTCATATACATATTTGCTCCTAAGCCCTAAAAGTTGTCATCAGCAAGTAAATCATTAATACACAGACTGCGATTGCCCCATAATCCTTCACTTCCATTCACACCCCGGGAGTTCAAAGGGGTCACTGGGCGCACCTAAAAGGATGTCCCCTTTTCCTGCCCATAAAGACTCAGGTTATATCTTCTACACAAATCTATCAGACCGGCCGCATGTTCGCAGGCAATTATTAATGGCTGTACACACATGGGGGGGGCGTCTCTCCTTTGGCATCTGCCATTTGGAGCTCACTATGTGGTGCCCTGAACAGTAAGCCTTGCAATTACGGCTCCCCAAACGAGTCCCATGAATAATATAATCCATTCATTAATTATAATTCATATAAACCAGCTTCTCTAATCGATCCCCCTCTTGTGAATTTAACAAACTTTACTCAGGATCAAAGACAAAAACTAAGGAACGAGGATGGCCGCATGATGCGTAGAGCACCGAGCAAACTGCGGGTGACCAGCACACCCAGATCAACCGCAAAGCAAAAAAAGCCTTAGATATAAAAAAAGGACCAGATTCTAGCCCTTTCGTTATTATAATTTACTTGAAAGTAATTATAATAACACTAGTCGTGTCGCCCGGTGAGGTGACACTCTATGCGGGTGACTTTATAATCAGCCTCTCTGGAGGATAGACCTGGAGCCCCCGCTGAGCCCTGACATTTTATGTGAGAATACGAGAGGAGAATGCGAAAATCATGCAATACCTGCTTGTCCTGGAGATCCGAAGACAGCTCATAGCTCTCGGACAGCGACCGGGACCGTTTGATGGCCTCTTCCTCCGCTTGCTTCCTCAGGATAGAGACGCAGTGCTGCAGTTTGGGTCTCCGCGAGCGCTGTGCGGGGGACGCACCGTACAGGGCGTAGGATGGATAGTCGTACTGGTCGGGACTTATGGACGAGCTGTGGGTTATTGCGCCTTGGTGGTAACTCGAAGTGTCATCTATGGAAGCTGCATTCTCACTCCCAGGAATCTCACCCTCAACACTGCAAAGAAATAAACAGACATCATCATTATCAGGAACCCGACGCGCTGCCGGCAGCCGGGGGTCACAGAACAGACATTTCAGGCTCTAAGGCCAAAAACACATCAGCTCTGCAGGTAATGATGGACAGAGACAGCATCACCTTTCCTACAGTCTGATTTACAGCCCACACCACCCATTCACCAACGCTGTCCTACAGACAGACAGACAGACAGACAGAGGCCGCGTGTCCAGCGAGTGTCCCCTTCTCTATGCATCCACAAAACCACCAAAAGTAACGCAGCGAGAGACGGAACATGGCTTAAAGAATTAGGAAAAACTATAACACACTTGGCATGTACAGCATGGAGAAGAGGGGGAGACGGGATACCCCCCCCAACCCGAGGAACAATTCTACCGTTTTAGAGAAGATTCAGAGCCCCCCAACCCCGGGAACGATTCTACCGTTCTATAAAAGACTCAGAGCCCCCCAACCCTGGGAACGATTCTACCGTTCTATAAAAGACTCAGAGCCCCCCAACCCCGGGAACGATTCTACCGTTCTATAAAAGACTCAGAGCCCCCCAACCCTGGGAACGATTCTACCGTTCTATAAAAGACTCAGAGCCCCCCAACCCCGGGAACGATTCTACCGTTCTATAAAAGACTCAGAGCCCCCCAACCCTGGCAACGATTCTACCGTTCTATAAAAGACTCAGAGCCCCCCAACCCCGGGAACGATTCTACCGTTCTATAAAAGACTCAGAGCCCCCCAACCCTGGCAACGATTCTACCGTTCTATAAAAGACTCAGAGCCCCCCAACCCCGGGAACGATTCTACCGTTCTATAAAAGACTCAGAGCCCCCCAACCCCGGGAACGATTCTACCGTTCTATAAAAGACTCAGAGCCCCCCAACCCCGGGAACGATTCTACCGTTCTATAAAAGACTCAGAGCCCCCCAACCCTGGGAACGATTCTACCGTTCTATAAAAGACTCAGAGCCCCCCAACCCCGGGAACGATTCTACCGTTCTATAAAAGACTCAGAGCCCCCCAACCCCGGGAACGATTCTACCGTTCTATAAAAGACTCAGAGCCCCCCAACCCCGGGAACGATTCTACCGTTCTATAAAAGACTCAGAGCCCCCCAACCCTGGCAACGATTCTACCGTTCTATAAAAGACTCAGAGCCCCCCAACCCCGGGAACGATTCTACCGTTCTATAAAAGATTCTGTTATTATTTAACCCATAAAGGCTGTTGAGGTCACTGGAAGAACTCGGGGGGGCTCATATCCTGATCTCTTTATCTGCAACAATTGTGACTCAAGTTCAACGATGTGTCCATTAAGTTGAAATGAAGCAGATAAGTGGGTCAAACCCGTTGCAGCCCAGACTCCACGGGGAACAACACATTGAATGCAGACAGACAATAACCGCCTGGTAATTCCTGCCGTGCTCTGGAAAGCGTCACAGAGAAGCGCGAGGGGTTAAAATGACTTCATGGCATAAATAAGCATTTTATGAATAAGCGTCTCACAGAGTGAAATCGCTTCCATGCCTCTGCGTTTGGTTAAATCATCAAACCCACTCGTCACAATCTGCTTTTCATTCCCAAAGGAAGCGGCTCGGCTGAGGATTCGCGGGACTCGCCAGTAATGGAGTCTCCATGTCTGTACAGACGCTGCCAGGAAGAAGAAGAAGAATGTGAAATCTCCAGTTTTGGAATTAAAACACAAAACTAAGCCTGCTAATTCTGGAACTCGCCTTCTAAACGGCTTCCAGAATTAGGCTGGAGTGTCGAGTCCGACAGCTGCCCGCCGGAATGTCAGCAACCCCCCGAAATAAAGGAGATGGAGGCATCCAAAGTCTAAAACAGGAGGACATTCCAAATGCCCTCTCTGGAAAGAAACGTGTTACCCCCTCGGAGCGGGCTAAACACGGGACGCACGCCGTGGCTTCCAAAATAGAGGCTGTTTCACGGCTCAGTGTTAAATATCAGAGTCCAAAAATAAGAATAATTCGGTGTTAATTTCCCGACGGGTTTCATTCTGAACGCGTCTATTCCGGGTGAAGCAGAAACAAAAGCTCTGTTGGCTCAGCTGAACGACCTTTCCTCGAAACGTTTGAGCGCAAACAATCTGTTCTTGATTTTTTTCATATTAGGCACCAGGAACGAGTTTTAAGTGAAATTCTTCAATCACAAACACAACGCGTGATGTCAGCAGGCAGTGACATCATCAGGAAGCAGTGTGTGCGTTCATGCATAATGTAACATGTACACAAACTGTATATGCCTCTCTTACCTATAAGTCTGTAGAAAGGTTTTATCTGCATTTATTGGGGAATTCAGAACTACACAGAAAAGTCCTTCCGTATTCTGAGGGGTCCGATCTCAAACCGTCGGGGGCCAACATGCAGGCCCCTGGAGAGGAATAAGCAGTCATTTTGCACGCATAGAGAACGGTTCCGTTCCCAGTACTCTGCATGCATTAGGCATTCCTCGCATCCCTGGCTGCGCACGGCGCATGCTCCACCGTGCCGTGTTTATCCAACCTCCCAGCGAAATGTTTTCAGTTTGTCCCAGCGGAGAATGAATCGCGCCATTCATTCGCATTTTTGCACACAGAACTCTTTGTGGATCGTTTGTAAAATGCGACAGAAAAATGTAAGGCAAACGCCAATAAGAGCAGGACGCGTCTGGCCTGCGTGTGCGACACTCTCACGACTCTCTGCCGAGAACAAATAAAGCGCAAAGTGGGAGACTCATTTACCCTGATAAATCGCCGTTACCCTGACTTCTGTACAAACACTTGGCCACGAGAGGCATTTGGGGTGATCTGTTTGAAGGCACATTACAGGATGGCTGTGCGAGGAGGACTCCCCATAACGGCGGCCTGTATGCGCCCCGCAGACCGAGGGATCGCAGGGATCTGCTTTGGGAGATATGGCGATCCCTGAAGCCTCACCAGGAGATGCTGGCTGCGGCCGAACGGTTATCATCGGGAGTAAAACTCACTCAAAACTGGTGAAGACGTGCGAGCCGGTGGAGAGCTGCCCCTGCGCGACACCAACAGCCCACAATTAGGGGCTCCTTGTATGTTAGGAGGGCTTTGTTTGTCAGGAACACCGCAGCGACCTCTTTACTCACAAGGAATGATGGAGCCAGGTCTTTAAGTTGCAAACATTTTAGAGATTTCACAACATCTGAATTTGCTGGGAAATTAGATAAATGTGTTTTTTCTACTGAAAACAGGATTCATGACGGGGGGGGGGCGTTACAGAACTGGCCAGAGTCCAGGAGGAGAAGTCATTTTTCCACATGTGGTTTTTCTCCAAAGGAGACTTTTCCAGTATATTGGGGTGGGATGCTTATTATTACTATTAATATAAAGGGTCAGCCGGGGGGCGATAGCCGATTTCTGTATCCGCGTATCCGAAGGACTTAGTCCGCAGACTCTGTATGGAGGGAAGCGAAGACTTTAAAGTAATAATCCTGCGAGGTCAGCTGCGGCAGGAAGAGATCCAGCGGGTTTAGATCCTTCTTTAGGAACAGATTCCAATCACATTTATTTTTCCATTTTAAACAGGACTGGCCAGAAGCTTGGCTGCGGACGGCCGCCCTTCCTAAAAGCTGCTTGCAATTTGGAGAGCGTCTTATGACATCATGATTAATAGATTTAACGGCAGAGGAAGCAGGTTTCCCATCAGACGCTCATCCTTATAATAAAGGGGCCAACCCATTTCTTCCGTTTTATTCACCATTTTTTATGATGGTGACCGGGACAGGATTAAGCTGGGCTTTCTGGCCGCTGGGCCGCGATGGACGGCCGCTGGTTCTTTATTTTCTGTGCTTTTTTTTGAGATGTGTTACGTCGATGGAGTAACTCAGTCCTGAAATTTCTCCACCAGGCGACCAAACAGCAGAGTGGGTTCCGGGGGATTTAAAAGCCCCTCAAAGCGTTATCGGGTTTCTCGGAGTGGGAGAGTATTTCCAGGCGATCCCCGCGATGCTCCGTCTCCCGTTTCGAGGTGCGCCGTTATGTAGATTAAATGAGATCGGCTCCCCGGCGCTACACAATTTCACAAATTCCCAAAGAAATTCCCCAAGAAATGAAGCAAATCCACAGACATCCTTACGACTATTTGTGAATGAAATGAGGGAGCGCAGCCCCCCTTTATTATTATTATTATATATCTTATTTATCTAGCGCCAACAATTTACGCAGCGCTTCTGGCAATACAGATAAACAAACCGATACATTAGGTGGAGAAGGAATATATTAATGTGCTTTCTATAAAAATATTTGTAAGGTTTTGAGAAACGAACTCGATTCCGCCTGGAAACACCGCGCTTAACAAATGCTAAACCGGACCATATGGTTTTAGTAAAAGAACCTTAAATTAAAACCATTGCACTATCCCCTCAAACACGAAGCAGAGTAACGATCATAACCGCCTGCCAGCATCATCCGGGCTCTGGAAAAGCTTTCCTTTATCTTAGTTTAACGGATTTCTGCAGATTTAGCACAAAACCAGAAAGCTCATCAATGTGTCTCACTCCTGGCCTAATGCATCAGTCCATAGTTTTCCCTAAGACCAAAAAATAATCAATGAACGCAAGAAAAAAAAAAAAATTCTCAAAGTGCTTCACACGGTGGCCACAGACTGGTGCCACGTAATTACCCCACGCCCTGTACGTGGCACAGCGCGGCTTGATGGGCTCCGGGTGAGGGGGTTTCCCATCTTCTATGCCCCGTCTGTCAGTTGTGACACTGTCACCGATGCATCGTTCACTCAGGAAACCCGTTTGTGATATAATATTGGCGAAATACACTGGGATCTGCTTCTAGCTCATCCTAATTCCCAGGTTTCTATGGCAACCTCCCAGACCGCACTGGAGAAATGTCCGCTGACATCTTGGACGCAATTCGTTGGCAGCATCTGCTGGAAGTCTCTGATGTGACACGAGAGTTTCCTCCACGTCTGACTTCATTTAAAGCGCATCTTAATCACCTTGCGTTAAGAAGGGCCCCGTCCCAGGATGACCAACAGGGGATAGTGAGAGGTTTCCGAATGGCTGGGGACCTTAAAGCCCCTTATCCCCTGTTCCAGGTTACCAAAAAGAACATGAGAGAGAGAGAGAGCGAGAGAGAGCGAGAGAGAGCGAGAGAATGCGTAAATCCTGCCGGATCCGGCTTCTGTATTATTATCTCCCATGCAGACTATTGCGATGTTATATGTTGATTATTCCGCACAATTCACCTCCTATTGGGAAGCGACTGGCCTTTCGTGGCAAGTCTGAGCTCTGGGTTGTCCACTGATAACCCCTGTGACCCCCAGTTTCTCCGTCCCCCGGGAAGGGTTTGGGAGATATTTTGGGGAGCAGTCACATTTTTGGTCTAGTCCGGTATTAGCCTTGTAGAGGAAGCATTGCTATGACTCGGGGAGTACGAGGCCGTCAGCCCTGATAACATCCGCTTTGTAACGTCTGCAGAGCTGGGAACTTCACCCGGGGTTCTCCTCAGGGCTCGGATTAGTATCTTCAAACGCCATGACCCTCCGTCCAGGTTCTGCATGGCCCCCGTCCACTTACTCAGTCCTTTAAAGTTTAACTAGGCTTGGCTCCGCCTCTCTGCAGGACTAGTCCTGCCCCCTGTAGCAGCCACACCCTTTCCTGGTTCCTATAAAGAGCAGGCGAGGGGGAGCTCCTGAGTACGGCCGGTCGGGGGGACACTCGCAGTGACTTCTGCATTGTGGCAAAGACCCTTGGTAATATCAGGGCTTCGCCCCGCGTGGCTTGTACCATATCGGGTCCTGCGCCTTTTACCCAACGCACATTCCTGGATACATTTAACAAAGTTACTTTTCCAGTTTTGGGAAAATAAATTATAGCAAAGGATAAAACTTTCAGCCCCAACCCCATGAGTGTCACACAGCGGCATCACACAATCATCACAACACTGTTCGGCGTTGAGCAGGGAAGGCCGGCAACATTCACCCAAGGGGGCAAGTCCAGTCAAGGAGCCAAAAACCATTTAGTAGACAAGTACCTTGTGTAATGCATAGAAAAGCCATGAAAGAGCCACAGAAAGGATCCATTCACTGCATTCACGTGGATAAGATCCTCGCGATGCTGCGGCTGTACGTGGAATTTCAAAAAAACATACAAAGATTGTTCAGGCAGTGGCCCAAAATGTTTAAGTCAGAGAAGCTTAGGGGGTAATTGCCCCCCTGCCCCTCTTGGCAGCCCGCAGTCCAGAGCACTTCTGGGAAACCATGGATTCAGTTTGTGTTATATTTGCTGACATCATCATCATGCGCAGGACATTCTGTTTCCATACATAACAAATGTGTTTTCAGCAACATATGGGGCAGGATGGAGGAGAGCGGAGATCAAAGGGCAGGATGGAGCAGAGAGAGAGAATCACGGAAGGAGGGGAAGGATTTAGGAAACGACAGGATTCCGAGATAGATACATGCGATGGGTATACTGAAAACAGAACACGCGCTCTACAGCACACTGTCAGAGAACATATGCTTAGTAAATGCATTATAGGGTTAACATGCAGGATGGTGGCACAGGAAGTGACAGCTAGGGACTGTGCCAGGAAAGCTGGGGGTCTTGGCAGATGTGCAAACCCTTGCATTTTAAATCTAGTTAGTTCTAATCGTTGGCATGGCAGCATTATCCACCATAAGCCGCTCTGGATTTAAAAAGGGACCTATGAAATAACAAAGACAACAGGAATTCCCAGGGTCAGCAAAGACCCTCAATATGGCAGCTTCCCCCCGAAGCTTTAGCAGCCTTAGAATGTCCGTGAACCGAAATGACTTTATTGAACTGACGTGCATTTAAAACACGATATACGTTTCAGCAGACAACGCATTTCACCCCCGAAATCGGGGTATAACGCGCTCGCGGACCCAGAGCAGGGGGCTCCGTATAACGCTTGTGGCCCCAGAGCCGGGGACTCCGTATAACGCGCTCGCGGCCCCAGAGCCGGGGGCTCCGTATAAGGCTTGCGGCGAGCTACAGGGGACCCCCCGACCACTGCACAGCAGATGGCCGGGAACTGAAATCCTACCCACCACGGCCGTCGGGGGGCCCCGGATCCTACCCACCGTGGCCGCTGGGGAGCCCCAGATCCTACCCACCGCGGCCATCGGGGAGCCCCGGATCGTACCCACCGCGGGGGAGCCCGGATCGTACCCACCGCGGGGGAGCCCGGATCGTACCCACCACGGGGGAGCCCGGATCGTACCCACCACGGCCATCGGGGAGCCCCGGATCGTACCCACCGCGGCCATCGGGGAGCCCCGGATCGTACCCACCGCGGGGGAGCCCGGATCGTAAACGGCACAAAAACCAGGAAGGAAATCCTGAACAACAAACACAGCAGGGAACCCCAAATCCTACAAAGTGGGCAGAGTACCTCAGATCCCACACAGCCCTCAGGGAACAATAATTCCTACACAGTCGTTAGCACGCTCTGTCAGACGGCATTGTATATACAGCCGGCACTCTCTCACACGGCATAGTATATACAGCGGGCACTCTCTCACACGGCATAGTATATACAGCGGGCACTCTCTCACACGGCATAGTATATACAGCGGGCACTCTCTCACACGGCATAGTATATACAGCGGGCACTCTCTCACACGGCATAGTATATACAGCGGGGGCTCTCAGACGGCATAGTATATATAGCGGGCGCTCTCTCACACGGCATAGTATATATAGCGGGCGCTCTCTCAGACGGCATAGTATATACAACGTGCGCTCTCTCACACGGCATAGTATATATAGCGTGCGCTCTCTCTGACGGCATAGTATATAGCGCGCACTCTCTCAGACGGCATAGTATATAGCGTGCACTCTCTCAGATGGCATAGTATACAGCGTGCACTCTCTCAGACGGCATAGTATATAGCGTGCACTCTCTCAGATGGCATAGTATACAGCGTGCACTCTCTCACACGGCATAGTATATATAGCAGGCGCTCTCTCCGACGGCACAGTATATATAGCGGGCGCTCTCTCAGACGGCATAGTATATATAGCGTGCACTCTCTCACACGGCATAGTATATATAGCGGGCGCTCTCTCACATGGCATAGTATATAGCGAGCGCTCTCTCACACAGCATAGTATATAGCGGGCGCTCTCTCACATGGCATAGTATATATAGCGGGCGCTCTCTCACATGGCATAGTATATATAGCGGGCGCTCTCTCAGACGGCATAGTATATATTGAGGGCGCTCTCTCAGACGGCATTGTATATATAGCGGGCGCTCTCTCAGAAGGCATAGTATATATAGCGGGCGCTCTCTCAGACAGCATAGTATATATAGCAGGCACTCTCTCACACGGCATAGTATATAGCGGGCGCTCTCTCAGACGGCATAGAATATACAGCGGGCACTCTCTCAGACAGCATAGTATATAGCAGGCACTCTCTCACACGGCATAGTATATAGCGGGCGCTCTCTCAGACGGCATAGTATATATAGCGGGCACTCTCTCATAAGGCATAGTATATACAGCGGGGGCTCTCAGACGGCATAGTATATATAGCGAGCGCTCTCCCACACAGCATAGTATATAGCGGGCGCTCTCTCAGACGGCATAGTATATAGCGGGCGCTCTCTCAGACGGCATAGTATATAGCGGGCGCTCTCTCAGACGGCATAGTATATAGCGGGCGCTCTCTCAGACGGCATAGTATATAGCGGGCACTCTCTCAGACGGCATAGTATATAGCGGGCGCTCTCTCAGACGGCATAGTATATACAGCGGTCGCTCTCTCACACGGCATAGTATATACAGCCTGCACTCTCTCACACGGCATAGTATATATAGCAGGCGCTCTCAGACGCATAGTATATATAGCGGGCGCTCTCACACTGCATAGTATATATAGTGGGCGCTCTCTCACACGGCATAGTATATAACGGGCGCTCTCTCACACAGCATAGTATATAGCGGGCGCTCTCTCAGACGGAATAGTATATATAGCGGGCACTCTCTCACACGGCATAGTATATAGGAGGCGCTCTCTCAGACGGAATAGTATATATAGCGGGCACTCTCTCAGACGGCATAGTAATAGTATATATAACGGGCCCTCTCTCAGACGGCATAGTAATAGTATATGTAGCGGGCGCTCTCAGACGGCATAGTATATATAGCGGGTGCTCTCTCAGACGGCATAGTATATAGCGAGCGCTCTCTCAGACGGCATAGTATATAGCGAGCGCTCTCTCAGACGGCATAGTATATAGCGGGTGCTCTCTCAGACGGCATAGTATATAGCGGGTGCTCTCTCAGACGGCATAGTATATAGCGGGTGCTCTCTCAGATGGCATAGTATAAAGCGGGTGCTCTCTCAGACGGCATAGTATATAGCGGGCGCTCTCTCAGACGGCATAGTATATAGCGGGTGCTCTCTCACACGGCATGGTATATATAGCGGGCGCTCTCTCAGACGGCATAGTATATAACGGGCGCTCTCTCACACGGCATAGTATATAGCGAGCGCTCTCTCACACGGCATAGTATATAGCGGGCGCTCTCTCACACGGCATAGTATATACAGCGGGCGCTCTCTCACACAGCATAGTATATATAGCGGGCGCTCTCTCACACAGCATAGTATATAGCGGGCGCTCTCTCACACGGCATAGTATATACAGCGGGCGCTCTCTCACACAGCATAGTATATATAGCGGGCGCTCTCTCACACGGCATAGTATATATAGCGGGCGCTCTCTCACACGGCATAGTATATAGCGGGCGCTCTCTCACACGGCATAGTATATAGCGGGCGCTCTCTCACACGGCATAGTATATAGCGGGCGCTCTCTCACACGGCATAGTATATAGCGGGCGCTCTCTCACACGGCATAGTATATAGCGGGCGCTCTCTCACACGGCATAGTATATACAGCGGGCGCTCTCTCACACAGCATAGTATATATAGCGGGCGCTCTCTCACACGGCATAGTATATATAGCGGGCGCTCTCTCACACGGCATAGTATATAGCGGGCGCTCTCTCACACGGCATAGTATATAGCGGGCGCTCTCTCACACGGCATAGTATATAGCGGGCGCTCTCTCACACGGCATAGTATATAGCGGGCGCTCTCTCACACAGCATAGTATATATAGCGGGCGCTCTCTCACACGGCATAGTATATAACGGGCGCTCTCTCACACGGCATAGTATATAGCGGGCGCTCTCTCACACGGCATAGTATATAGCGGGCGCTCTCTCACACGGCATAGTATATAGCGGGCGCTCTCAGTCCTCCGGGGCTCACCTCTCCGGCTCCAGCTCCAGCAGAGACTGACTCCTGTCTGAGTGACATTGCAGACACCACATGGCTGACATGTAGGGGGGGCACTCTCAGCACAGCAGGGGCCCCACTACCCAGCGCCCCACCATCCTGCACCCCAGCTGCCCCCCTCAGCACCAGCCCAGGAGCGGAGGACGGGATGAATGGCTGCAGGGCTGGGATCCGGGCCGGGAGGGGGAGGGACGGATTGGATGTCACAGATCCCATTTGTTGGCCTCCAGTTTTGTTTTCTCAGGGAAGGAACAGGAAGTAACATCACAGCATACCTCCCAAGTGTCCCTTTTACAGAAGGAAAGTCCTTTTTGTACCCCTCACTCCCCTGATGCCCCTCTTTTCTAGGAGGTCAGAATGTTTGCTGGGTATGAGGGTATCGCAGGGTTCTACAGCCCTAAAAGCCCCGATAATGTGTATAGAAACAGCAGGAAACGACTTTATAAATTAAACGGGGAAATAAACCCCATTATTGTTCTAATGACAGTTGGTACCTGCCTCTCTCTGCAGAGCATTCTATACGAGAGCATCCATACTGGGAGCGAGGGGCGCTGTATACTGGGAGCACAGTGTGTACCGGGAGTGAGGGGCGCTGTATACTGGGAGCACAGTGTGTACCGGGAGTGAGGGGCGCTGTATACTGGGAGCACAGTATGTACTGGGAGTGAGGGGCGCTGTATACTGGCAGCACAGTGTGTACGGGGAGTGAGGGGTGCTGTATACTGGCAGCACAGTGTGTACCGGGAGTGAGGGGCGCTGTATACTGGGAGCACAGTGTGTACGGGGAGTGAGGGGCGCTGTATACTGGGAGCACAGTGTGTACCGGGAGTGAGGGGCGCTGTATACTGGGAGCACAGTGTGTACGGGGAGTGAGGGGCGCTGTATACTGGCAGCACAGTGTGTACCGGGAGTGAGGGGCGCTGTATACTGGGAGCACAGTGTGTACCGGGAGTAAGGAGCGCTGTATACTGGGAGCACAGTGTGTACTGGGAGTGAGGGGCGCTGTATACTGGCAGCACAGTGTGTACGGGGAGTGAGGGGCGCTGTATACTGGGAGCACAGTATGTACCGGGAGTGAGGGGCGCTGTATACTGGGAGCACAGTGTGTACCGGGAGTAAGGAGCGCTGTATACTGGGAGCACAGTATGTACGGGGAGTGAGGGGCGCTGTATACTGGGAGCACAGTGTGTACGGGGAGTGAGGGGCGCTGTATACTGGGAGCACAGTGTGTACGGGGAGTGAGGGGCGCTGTATACTGGGAGCACAGTATGTACGGGGAGTGAGGGGCACTGTATACTGGCAGCACAGTGTGTACGGGGAGTGAGGGGCGCTGTATACTGGGAGCACAGTGTGTACCGGGAGTGAGGGGCACTGTATACTGGGAGCACAGTGTGTACGGGGAGTGAGGGGCGCTGTATACTGGGAGCACAGTGTGTACCGGGAGTGAGGGGCACTGTATACTGGGAGCACAGTGTGTACCGGGAGTGAGGGGCACTGTATACTGGGAGCACAGTGTGTACCGGGAGTGAGGGGCGCTGTATACTGGCAGCACAGTGTGTACGGGGAGTGAGGGGCACTGTATACTGGGAGCACAGTGTGTACTGGGAGTGAGGGGCGCTGTATACTGGCAGCACAGTGTGTACGGGGAGTGAGGGGCGCTGTATACTGGGAGCACAGTATGTACTGGGAGTGAGGGGCGCTGTATACTTGCAGCACAGTGTGTACCGGGAGTGAGGGGCGCTGTATACTGGGAGCACAGTGTGTACCGGGAGTAAGGAGCGCTGTATACTGGGAGCACAGTATGTACTGGGAGTGAGGGGCGCTGTATACTGGCAGCACAGTGTGTACTGGGAGTGAGGGGCGCTGTATACTGGGAGCACAGTGTGTACTGGGAGTGAGGGGCGCTGTATACTGGGAGCACAGTGTGTACTGGGAGTGATGGGTGCTGTATACTGGGAGCGCAGTGTGTACTGGGAGTGATGGGTGCTGTATACTGGGAGCGCAGTTGGATTTCCCTATATAGCAGCGTATGTATAGATCCTGTAACATTTCCCAATATAGCAGTGTATGTATAGATCCTGTAACATTCCCCTATATAGCAGAGTATGTATAGATCCTGTAACATTTCCCAATATAGCAGTGTATGTATAGATCCTGTAACATTCCCCTATATAGCAGAGTATGTATAGATCCTGTAACATTCCCCTATATAGCAGAGTATGTATAGATCCTGTAACATTCCCCTATATAGCAGAGTATGTATAGATCCTGTAACATTCCCCTATATAGCAGCGTATGTATAGATCCTGTAACATTCCCCTATATGGCAGCGTATGTATAGATCCTGTAACATTCCCCTATATGGCAGCGTATGTATAGATCCTGTAACATTCCCCTATATAGCAAAGTATGGATAGATCCTGTAACATTCCCCTATATGGCAGCGTATGTATAGATCCTGTAACATTCCCCAATATGGCAGCGTATGTATAGATCCTGTAACATTCCCCTATATAGCAGAGTATGTATAGATCCTGTAACATTCCCCTATATAGCAGAGTATGTATAGATCCTGTAATATTGGTGATGGCAGTTAAAGGGTAGCTATTATACCGCATGCAGACACAGCGATCTCCGGCGCCTCCACATCGTGCAGTCACCGAGGCGTTGCAGACACTGCCGTATGAAATCATTGTCTTCACGGACTGCTCCTGCGGCAGGAACGTCCCGCATCGCCTACCTTTCACTCCATCGGTGTGAAGGACGGAATGATCCGGCCGCCCGTCTTCCCCGTGTCCCTCTGCTGTGGATATTCACTAAGCTTTCTCCTTGTGACGGAGGATGCAGCGGAGGTCAGTGAGGAGTGACGGATTCACCATAGTGCACTAATCAGCACATTTACCTAACGCCCAAGTGATGGGCTGAACATCCGCCTCATCTTACTCTCAATATCCAGAGTAATTCCCCATCACTACGGTGACTGCAGGCACAAGGTCGCCGGCCCTCGCAGCCTCACAAGTCGTAGGGCTTAGGCTGAAGTGCATGTAACGGATGATGCGACATGTGACCGGACAGAAGGAAATTAGTCTTTGCTTCACCACAAAGCTGGAATTAAGAGAATTAAGCAATTTGCTGCATCCCAAATGTCTATAAAGAGACCCATCCACCAGAACCATGGCAAATAATGGGATTATTAACCAAACAGCAGCCGGTATACCGTCTCCATCATCATCATCATCCTCTCCACCATCTCCATCATCATCATCATCTCCAATGTCTCCATCATCATCTCCAACGTCTCCATCATCATCATCTCCACCGTCTCCATCATCATTTCCATCATCATCTCCAACGTCTCCATCTACATAATCATCTCCATCATCTCCACCGTCTCCATCATCATTTCCATCATCATCTCCAACGTCTCCATCTACATAATCATCTCCATCATCTCCACCGTCTCCATCATCATTTCCATCATCATCTCCAACGTCTCCATCTACATAATCATCTCCATCATCATCTCCAACGTCTCCATCTCCATCATCATCTCCACCGTCTCCATCATCATCCTCATCATAATACTCTAACTCCCGAGTCACACATTCTTTCTCCATGTTCACTCGTAGGGCATGCTGCAGCCATGTTGCCTCCGTCCGCAGTATCATGTCTTTTATAATGCCAGGATACTAGGTATCAGGCTCGGGGCAGGGTTCTATTAAACATTGTGGACATGCGCACATATAATGCCCTGCCTGATATATTTTCCTCCTGCACGTGGGCTGCGCATGCACTCTGTCACACAGTTCAATGCCTGTGGTGCATAGAGGTTTGTCACATTACTGGGTAAATTCTTCCTATTTTCAGACAGATTAATGCTGCTCGTTTAGGAAACAGACAAATTCTGTAAATTCACTCTTAAGCGTTTTTTTGGCATTTTCTGTGTCATTTGAAACCCTGGCATGGATGAGTATTTCATGAAACGCATCTCATGTAGGCTTTTACGAGCTATTCAGCATTTTCCAGAAATGCCTCATCAGGAGGACGTTAGTAAGCGTGTCCTTTCGCAGTACCGCATCGTGCCACGGGGGGCACCTGTGAGGCAGTCAGATAACTGATAGGGCCCTCTCGGCGTTTGTGACAAATGGTCTCCTTACGAACACTTTATTTAGAAAGATCACGTGAAATTGAGCAAAAAAAAGAAATGCCCTATAAAATTCTAGCTAGTCCTAAAAGGTGCTGTTCCACTTAGACAAAGCATTATTTTAAACCTAAGCATACATTTTATTTACAGAATGAAACCTTTTGATAACTTTTCCAGATTCCCAGGCTGGCCCAGGGAGCAGCGACCGGCCCAAAATGTCAAATCAATGTAAGGTGTGCCGGTTCCATTTCTCTGGGAAACTTCTTTCTGTGGCGCACAAGTGACCCGCTTCTCACGCGCTCTGCTCGGTGTCGGAGAGTATCTCGTTCTCACAGAGTTCCTGGAGCCTCTGGATACAATCTCTTCCTTCCTATATTCCTCTCAGTGCTGTGCGGCCCTCAAACCACACATTTGGTTTTCAAACCTTTCATACTCTGTGCAGATTTATACAAAAAAAGATTCTCAGTTTAGAAAATATATGGAGCGGGGATCGTTGTGTGAGTGGAATACGGAGCGGGGATCGTTGTGTGTGTGGAATACGGAGCGGGGCTTGTTGTGTGAGTGGAATACGGAGCGGGGATTGTTGTGTGTGTGGAATACGGAGCGGGGATCGTTGTGTGTGTGGAATACGGAGCGGGGATCGTTGTGTGAGTGGAATACGGAGCGGGGATCGTTGTGTGTGTGGAATACGGAGCGGGGATTGTTGTGTGAGTGGAATACGGAGCAGGGATCGTTGTGTGTGTGGAATACGGAGCGGGGCTTGTTGTGTGAGTGGAATACGGAGCGGGGATTGTTGTGTGTGTGGAATACGGAGCGGGGCTTGTTGTGTGAGTGGAATACGGAGCGGGGATCGTTGTGTGTGTGGAATAAGGACTGGAGCTCGTTGTGTGTGTGGAATACAGAGTGGGGATCGTTGTGTGAGTGGAATACGGAGCGGGGATCGTTGTGTGAGTGGAATACGGAGCAGGGTTTGTTGTGTGAGTGGAATACGGAGCGGGGATCGTTGTGTGAGTGGAATACGGAGCGGGGATCGTTGTGTGTGTGGAATAAGGACTGGAGCTCGTTGTGTGTGTGGAATACAGAGTGGGGATCGTTGTGTGAGTGGAATACGGAGCGGGGATCGTTGTGTGAGTGGAATACGGAGTGGGGTTTGTTGTGTGAGTGGAATACGGAGCAGGGATCGTTGTATGAGTGGAATACGGAGCGGGGATCGTTGTGTGTGTGGAATAAGGATCGGAGCTCGTTGTGTGTGTGGGATACGGAGTGGGGATCGTTGTGTGAGTGGAATACGGAGCGGGGATCGTTGTGTGAGTGGAATACGGAGCGGGGATCGTTGTGTGAGTGGAATACGGAGCAGGGATCGTTGAGTGTGGAATAAGGATCGGAGCTCGTTGTGTGAGTGGAATACGGAGCGGGGATCGTTGTGTGAGTGGAATATGGAGCGGGGATCGTTGTGTATGTGTGGAATACGGAGCGGGGATCGTTGTGTGAGTGGAATACGGAGCGGGGATCGTTGTGTATGTGTGGAATAAGGATCGGAGCTCGTTGTGTGTGGAATACGGAATGGGGATCGTTGTGTGAGTGGAATACAGAGCGGGGATCGTTGTGTGAGTGGAATACAGAGCGGGGTTCGTTGTGTGAGTGGTATACGGAGCGGGGCTTGTTGTGTGAGTGGAATACAGAGCGGGGTTCGTTGTGTGAGTGGTATACGGAGCGGGGCTGGTTGTGTGAGTGGAATACGGAGCGGGATTCGTTGTGTGAGTGGAATATGGAGCGGGGTTCGCCCGTCTGCTGTCTCCCGTCTGAGATCTCTTTTCAGGGGTTCCTAAGATGTTGGGGAGTTTCTGTGGGGTTTTTGCCCCTTCACCCAGTAGAGCGTTTGTGAGGTCAGGCGTTGATGTTTGACGAGACACCCGGCTCACAATCTCCGTTCTTGTTCATTCCAAAGCTGTTCGCTGGGGTTGGCGTTCTGTACGGAGAGCTGAAGGGGGCAGTGACGGGGCCCGCGCACAAAGTGAGCTCCATAAAGACACGGCTGGAAGAGTCTGGGATGGAAGAACCTGGCCGGCTTCACGGAGCCCCAACCTCAACTCCATCAAGATGAACTGGAATGGAGATTGCGAGACGGACGTCTCTTCCAACATCAGCGCCTGACCTGACAAACAAACCTTCCCAGAAGAGCGGAAGCCATTATGACTTCATATTAATGTCTCTGTATTTAGAATGTGATGTCATCAAAGTCCTTGTTGTTGGAATGGTCAAGAGTCCCAATACCTTTGGCCATATAGTGTAGCTCACGAGGAGGTCCGATATCTAATGTATCGGTCTGTCTTGGTCCGTCAGTTCTAGTTCTGTCAGACCCTTTGAATGTAAGGACTGAAAGAAGCGCTGTGGGAATTGTTGGCGCCATATAAATAAAGATAATAATAAAGCGCTCCAGCACACAGTGAACCGTGTCAGCACCCCCAACATAAAGTGGTGCATGCTTTAGACTCTCTCATTCATATTCCCCCAGACAGTGAGTGTTCTTCCCTTCCCAGTCATTGTTACGCTAGTTAACCCTCCCCCATATTCCAGTCTGATTAAAGCTAACAGCCACCCCAGCTGTCTCTATTAGAGGCCAAAACCTTAAAAAAGGACTGTGATTCCTACTATCCGAGGCACATTCACTGGCCTAGAATTTGCCTTGTTTTTTTCTTTGCAGCATGACCCTTTAATGATGTAATGAAGCGCTCGTTAGTTAATCGTGTACAGCTGAGGACCCCAATGCATGTCCCACGTTTCCCGCGTCTCTCTCCTCGCTCGCAGACCCACTCATTACGTGGTGAGAATGGGCAACCTTAAAGGGCTTAGGACTGACGCTGGACTGTAACCGCTACAGTAATTCAGCTTCTTGATCGCATTTACTAAAGAAATTTTACACGCTGGCATCTCCCAGCTCTGCATCTGCAGCAAGTACTGAGTGTTAGCTTTTGGGGTTCTGCTGCTTTCAGGGATAGGTCACACACAGCACACGCATGGTCTTTAGGTGTAAATGCTTGCTTCTCCCCGGTAGGAGGGTTATTAGGGGCCGCAGCTGGTATGGTATCCATCTAGCTCCCTAGGGGCCCGTCCTCGCACACTGTTTACGCTTTGTCACATGTATAGAAGTTATCACATTTCCAGTTAACCTCTCACATGCCAGCCTCATTCTATTCACTGATCTGTTGTCGGTGTCCTTGTTGTCCCCAAGTGTCCCTGACACCGAGGCAGCAGCTGCTGCAGCCAAAACAATCCCCAATGACACCGTCCTGTACATATGGATTTGGGAGAAGAGTTTGCTGCTACGACCCAAACGATGTCAATGTGATATGCGAGGCCCAGAGAGGACTAGTCACACGGCACAAATACTAAAACCTCATTTCGATGGTTTTAGCTTAACTAAATCCATAAAATGGGAAAAAAGAATACAGATACTGGAAACGTAGGTTATGCTGGGTCTTGGGACATCCTTCTTTCGCTGCATCTCCTTGGCTTTTTTATGGTTTAAAATGTTTTGATATGTCTTAGAGTTTTTTTTTAAACTCTTTTTGTATGTAAAAAAACTAAAGTAAAAAACTCATTTCGACTTGTTAAATGCTATTAAAAGCAGAAACACCGATGGCAGGGGACTGAAATCCAAGCATCAGTGACCGACCTGCCCCAGGGGCTACGGGCCCTCCTCATCCTGCTGCTCCAGCATAATATTCCCAAGACCCCCCGTTATCATGTAAAAAGCTGAACATTCCCATCGGCTCCTACTCTGAGATCACATACACAGTCCCTACTACTCAGAAAGACCCCCTGGTCTGGCCTTTATATTGGGGTCGGCCCCTTTTCTGTCCAAATTAGAGGTTACAATGCAAAAAAAAGTTTCTTAAAATGTTTACAAGACCTCGATATGGATATGAGGTGGTGGCACCCAATGACACCAAGCAATACTGTAACTCATGGGCTTTCCCCATCCCGCCATCCCGTGACCCCCCCATACACGCATTCAGATACCTCATCGGAGGATATTATTACTGAGACCCCTGTATGCGCAGCCACTACACAATCAATGCTCCCTCGCGCTACGAACGATGTCAGCATAAACGAGCTCCGCGAGCCTCTGCCCCCCATCGCACTCACCACTTACCCAAAAATGTTTCACAGATCCGCTTTCATCTTGCAGAATAAATAGATCCTTCCCTCTCCTTGGCCGTCCCATCTAAATGTACGTTTCTCTGTCTCCTTGATCCTCAAATTAACCTCCCTTAGATGGGATTACTGATTTCAGTCAAAAGAAAAGAGCTTTGAACTGACGAGCCCTTAGAAGCAAATGAGACAACAGCAGATAATCTGCGGGGTTCTAACGCACTTTAAAGAACATTCCAAGGTCAGCGGCCCCCCGCGTCGCATCTGAAGCTCGGGGGCTCTGTAGGTAAATAAACAATAATGTTCATGTAGACAGAGTGTCAGTCACACCGGATCGTCTTTCCATGTTCTAAGATTACAGGGCATGCCAGAGGAACGTCTAACCTTACAGGGAACGTCACCTTTACAATATCCCCGCAATATGGCCACTCGTGCCAATTTCCACCCACGACTGAGAGCACAGGGAGACGCGGTGTTACACGACAGCAAAGTCACAAACATAAGGGGGAATAGAATGAATCCTTCATAACGCTTTGTCTGCCACTCAACACCCTTCTTTTATTATTTAGAGCCCTCCAAATAAATGAAAACTGATCGGGTTACAGGTTGGGGCACAAGCAGCCGCCACGCGTGCAGAGCGCACTCCTCGCGTGCCACTTCCCGGGTTACCGACTGGCTCAGTGCCGACGGTTATTTGCCGGAATGAATGCGCTCGGCGTCCGCGTTAGTCAGAAAACTTCTTGCTAGTGACCCTTGGTGACCTCAGATGACCTTGGAGACATCAGCTGCTTCTGAACTGGATAAAATGAGTCAAAGTGATTGAAGGATGAAGGATTCTCGCAGACGGACCTGTCTGTCACCCAACGTGGCCTTTTCCTTCCCAAGACAACCCAAGCCTGAGCGGGGAGCCCCGATGTAAATAATATATTTGTTATTTAATAATAATATAGAGGCTGGCCACAAATTCCACTTTCTCTCCATAAACTGACTCCGCATATCTTTAAAATAGGAGAAAAGTAATTAATGCCTGAGAATGGGACCTAACAACTTGGTCTCGAAAGCTCGCAATTAAACTCTCAGTTAGCCAATAAATGGTTTCATTTTAATTATACTTTTCTCAACGGCTAACACGGTACAAAACCTTTTGATCTTTAAAATATAAATCAGTTCCTGGGGCTGGTGTTAATTTTGCTTTATTATGAATAAAAAAAAAGTCAACAAATAAACCAAACAGAGTGGCCGGCTCACAGCGGACCTTTAGTGGCTCAGTAACGATGAATATAAATGGGCCCTGTGTCTAAAGCAGGCTTAACCGCAAAGCCCCTGATCAGTCCCACCCAAGCTTTACTCACACAGAAGCGGATTGTGCCGTACACAGAGCTGCCGTGTGTTACTGCGGGTCCTGTGTGCTCTGTTTGTGTGTTACACAGGGTGTGTGATGCGGGTCTGTCTGCTCTATCAGTGTGTCTCCGTTACTGCGGGTCCTGTGTGCTCTGTTTGTGTGTTACACAGGGTGTGTGATGCGGGTCTGTCTGCTCTATCAGTGTGTCTCCGTTACTGCGGGTCCTGTGTGCTCTGTTTGTGTGTTACACAGGGTGTGTGATGTGGGTCTGTCTGCTCTATCAGTGTGTCTCCGTTACTGCGGGTCCTGTGTGCTCTGTTTGTGTGTTACACAGGGTGTGTGATGTGGGTCTGTCTGCTCTATCAGTGTGTCTCTGTTACTGCGGGTCCTGTGTGCTCTGTTTGTGTGTTACACAGGGTGTGTGATGCGGGTCTGTCTGCTCTATCAGTGTGTCTCCGTTACTGCGGGTCCTGTGTGCTCTGTTTGTGTGTTACACAGGGTGTGTGATGCGGGTCTGTCTGCTCTATCAGTGTGTCTCCGTTACTGCGGGTCCTGTGTGCTCTGTTTGTGTGTTACACAGGGTGTGTGATGCGGGTCTGTCTGCTCTATCAGTGTGTCTCCGTTACTGCGGGTCCTGTGTGCTCTGTTTGTGTGTTACACAGGGTGTGTGATGCGGGTCTGTCTGCTCTATCAGTGTGTCTCCGTTACTGCGGGTCCTGTGTGCTCTGTTTGTGTGTTACACAGGGTGTGTGATGCGGGTCTGTCTGCTCTATCAGTGTGTCTCCGTTACTGCGGGTCCTGTGTGCTCTGTTTGTGTGTTACACAGGGTGTGTGATGCGGGTCTGTCTGCTCTATCAGTGTGTCTCCGTTACTGCGGGTCCTGTGTGCTCTGTTTGTGTGTTACACAGGGTGTGTGATGCGGGTCTGTCTGCTCTATCAGTGTGTCTCAGTTACTGCGGGTCCTGTGTGCTCTGTTTGTGTGTTACACAGGGTGTGTGATGCGAAAGGAATTGTGTCAGTTATGTTTGCAGCCGGGGTCTGTCCTAGTGTATGGTACAGCACTGCGGAATAGGATGGCGCTATATAAAACAATAAATAATAATAAGAGTCCCCTGGGGTTGCAGACATGAGACGGCGGGCGGCCCACCGTATGATTATTATCAGTTATCTTCTGTCTGGAGCTGTAAGAATTTGTTAAATAATCATTTTCACTGGCTAGAGCTCTGCGACTTTATCACCATAGCAACTAGTGGTCTGTTCCGTCCTATTGGTTGCTATGGATAAAAAACAACTTTTCAGACCATGCACCGAAATATTTTATCAAAGTTCTCAGGTTTCAGAGGAACAATGTTTTTGCTCCAGGATCTCGCAGGATCTCATGGGATCGTTTAAGACGTATAACTTATCGCTGACATCACCGTGGGTGGGAAACGGCCACTCACATGTATCCGGAATCCACTAACATACAATTTAACCTGCTCCATGACACTGAACAACACTCTACTCCATGCCACAACACAACACTCTGCTCCATGCCACAACACAACACTCTGCTCCATGACACTGAACAACACTCTACTCCATGCCACAACACTCTGCTCCATGACACTGAACAACACTCTACTCCATGCCACAACACAACACTCTGCTCCATGCCACAACACAACACTCTGCTCCATGACACTGAACAACACTCTACTCCATGCCACAACACTCTGCTCCATGCCACAACACAACACTCTACTCCATGCAACCACACAACACACTGCTCCATGCCACAACACAACAATCTGCTCCATGGCACAACACAACACTCTGCTCCATGACACTGAACAACACTCTACTCCATGCCACAACACTCTGCTCCATGCCACAACACAACACTCTACTCCATGCAACCACACAACACACTGCTCCATGCCACAACACAACAATCTGCTCCATGGCACAACACAACACTCTGCTCCATGACACTGAACAACACTCTACTCCATGCCACAACACTCTGCTCCATGCCACAACACTCTGCTTCATGCAACCGCACAACACTCTCCTCCATGCCACCGCACAACACTCTGCTCCATGCCACAACACTTTGCTCCATGACACTGAACAACACTCTACTCCATGCCACAACACAACACTCTGCTCCATGCCACAACACTCTGCTCCATGCCACAACACTCTGCTTCATGCAACCGCACAACACTCTCCTCCATGCCACCGCACAACACTCCATTCCTTACGACAGCACAATACGGCACCATTTGTCTGTATATTGTAATATGAATTTAAAAGACATTATGAAATAAAACCACAATTATGAGCTGAGCACAGAGGCAGCTTCCCGTCCCCAGTAACAGTGTGTGAAAATGGCCCGTCTTATGACGCCCTACCTTATTGTTCTGACAGAAATGCAGTATTTCCACATGAGATTCCACATGGCACCTCCATCCCCCTTCATTATGCTGGGAGGCCGATATAAACAAAGCTTTCCAGAGTCCTTACAAGGCACGGGAGAGACTCAGTCCACCAGACACCAAGAGAAAGCAGACTTCATCCCGAAATCTGGAAGAATCCAAAAAAACCCTCCTTTCCACTCAGTGAGGGAATACGGCTTCAGCCTCCTCTCGGATTTCTTCCTCGTGGTTTACAGGAACCGCAGCTCTGGTGGAGATTATGCACATTTTCCAAGTCAGGAAAATAAACCTTCCAAATTACTAGTTAGAGTTTCTTTCCTTCTGCCGCAGATTCTAAAAAGGCTAGTTTAGGGCTGTAAATGGAGGCAGACGGCAAGTGAAATCATCCGCCTGATATTATACAAACCAGCTGTCTGCAAAACCTCTCCCTGACGGCTCAAATAAACGCCTTTCAGGCCAAATCCATAAACCAATCATTTTGTAACGCAGAAGGAACGAGTAAGGAACTTGTGCAGGGAAACTCTTCTTGGAGCGTTTAGGTTTTAGGTCTGCGTTTCACAAGCAAACAGGTCACAGGGACTGAGCGTGATGGGAGTGCTGTGAATGGTGATCTGTTCCCAGCGTCGCTTAAATAATTCTTATTCACGCCCAGCAGCTTATGCGCTAGAATAACCCCTGAGGTGTTCACAGGGTTAGCGTACAAAGATCAGGCCAAGGGCGCACGCTTTGGTGGTAGCTAATGTGAGGGGTGGTAGGTTCTGGTACAGGATGCCCAGGGCACCTCACAGTATAAAGGGACTATTTTACGGGCTATCACGCTATTAAAGGGCCTTCCCGCAAACGACAAGTTTCAGGAGCTGATTGGATTTTGTGCAGATTGCCGTGAGGGCCACGAAAAGGACACACGCTGACGGCCCCACACCTTGTGTGGATGGAATTCGGAAGCTGAAATATTCACACCCTATTATATTCATATAATTATACGGCCCCCAGCAGTACCGAGCCACTGATATATGCTGTAGATGGCTTGGTGCCCTGCCTAGGGCCCTGCGGGACTTGAATTAGGTTCTGATGACACATGCAATGGAACTCTAGCTACAGTATTATGTTTATGTTCTAATCTACGATCAGCATCTAGGAAGCTTTTCTGCGTCTTGCCGTCTCCCAGTAACATGAAGCTGCTGAAAATGTAAGGAACAGCCTGCCAGGTCTGCTTGGTCTTGGAAGCTGGACGCAGTAGGATGATGTCAGGGTAAAGCAGATGAGCTCATCCGTGGCCGAGCAGTGAACTCTCTTCGGGTTAAGCGTACAGCTAATACTTTCCATGATATGTTGAATCATAGAGGGCCAAAACGAAGGATGAGCGGTTAATCAACCCGGTCTCTGCACCCCGATTATCTAAACAGTCAACCAGGAAAACTCTGTGTTTCCCGCAGACAATGTACACGATGCTGCTCAATCTACTGCCTGCCTACATTTTGGCCACATATGGCACATTTGATTCTAATGATTATTTTGTATGTGACACTGTTATAAGACATCTAATATAGAGATTACTGTCCGGTGGTTCCGTTATAAGACATGTAATATAGAGATTACTGTCCGGTGGTTCCGTTATAAGACATGTAATATAGAGATTACTGTCCGGTGGTTCCGTTATAAGACATGTAATATAGATATTACTATCCGGTGGTTCCGTTATAAGACATATAATATAGATATTACTATCCGCTGGTTCCGTTATAAGACGTGTAATATAGATATTACTATCCGCTGGTTCCGTTATAAGACGTGTAATATAGATATTACTATCCGCTGGTTCCGTTATAAGACGTGTAATATAGATATTACTATCCGCTGGTTCCGTTATAATACGTGTAATATAGATATTACTATCCGGTGGTTATGTTATAATACGTGTAATATAGATATTACTATCCGGTAGTTCCGTTATAAGACGTGTAATATAGATATTACTATCCGGTAGTTCCGTTATAATATGTGTAATATAGATATTACTATCCGCTGGTTCCGTTATAATACGTGTAATATAGATATTGCTATCCGGTAGTTCCGTTATAAGACGAGTGATATAGATATTACTATCCGGTGGTTCCGTTATAATACGTGTAATATAGATATTACTATCCGGTAGTTCCGTTATAATACGTGTAATATAGATATTACTATCCGCTGGTTCCGTTATAAGACGTGTAATATAGATATTACTATCCAGTGGTTCCGTTATAAGACGTGTAATATAGATATTACTATCCGCTGGTTCCGTTATAATACGTGTAATATAGATATTACTATCCGGTAGTTCCGTTATAAGACGTGTAATATACATATTACTATCCGGTGGTTATGTTATAAGACGTGTAATATAGATATTACTATCCGGTGGTTACGTTATAAGATGTGTAATATAGATATTACTATCCGCTGGTTCCGTTATAATACGTGTAATATAGATATTACTATCCGGTAGTTCCGTGATAAGACGTGTAATATAGATATTACTATCCGCTGGTTCCGTTATAATACGTGTTATAAAGATATTACTATCCGGAGGTTACGTTATAAGACGTGTACTATAGATATTACTATCCGCTGGTTCCGTTATAAGATGTGTAATATAGATATTACTATCCGCTGGTTCCGTTATAAGACGTGTAATATAGATATTACTATCTGCTGGTTCCGTTATAAGACGTGTAATATAGATATTACTATCCAGTGGTTCCGTTATAAGACGTGTAATATAGATATTACTATCCGCTGGTTCCGTTACAAGACGTGTAATATAGATATTACTATCCGGTAGTTCCGTTATAATACGTGTAATATAGATATTACTATCCGCTGGTTCCGTTATAATACGTGTAATATAGATATTACTATCCGCTGGTTCCGTTATAATACGTGTAATATAGATATTACTATCCGCTGGTTCCGTTATAATACGTGTAATATAGATATTACTATCCGGTGGTTACGTTATAAGATGTGTAATATAGATATTACTATCCGCTGGTTCCGTTATAATACGTGTAATATAGATATTACTATCCAGTCGTTACGTTATAAGATGTGTAATATAGATATTACTATCCGGTGGTTCCGTTATAAGACGTGTAATATAGATATTACTATCCGGTCGTTACGTTATAAGACGTGTAATATAGATATTACTATCCGGTGGTTATGTTATAAGATGTGTAATATAGATATTACTATCCGGTGGTTATGTTATAAGACGTGTAATATAGATATTACTATCCGGTGGTTACGTTATAAGATGTGTAATATAGATATTACTATCCGGTGGTTATGTTATAAGATGTGTAATATAGATATTACTATCCGGTGGTTATGTTATAAGACGTGTAATATAGATATTACTATCCGGTGGTTACGTTATAAGATGTGTAATATAGATATTACTATCCGGTGGTTACGTTATAAGATGTGTAATATACATATTACTATTCGGTCGTTACGTTATAAGATGTGTAATATAGATATTACTATCCGGTGGTTACGTTATAAGATGTGTAATATAGATATTACTATCCGGTGGTTATGTTATAAGATGTGTAATATACATATTACTATTCGGTCGTTACGTTATAAGATGTGTAATATACATATTACTATCCGGTGGCTCCATAGTAGCTGTGATGTACATATTACTTGCAGCTCTTCATTGTTATACCGATAATATATATTATTACCAATTACATATATTAGTAAGTGTAGTGGTTTTCAGTGGAAATGACTATGCCAGGATCTGGCAATGGTGAAAATCTACTTAGAATCTACTTATTAAAACAATCCATATAAATCTAAAGCTAGCGGTGTAAATCTTTGTGAAGCTGCCCGTTCACATCACAGACGCTCCCAGGGAAGCCGGAGAAGCGGACTGGGAGTAAAAAAGCTGCATGTTCTTCCCATGCTCTGTGTGAAGGTTTTATTGTCCAGCGATAAAGGAAAAGGCCAGCGTTTGTCTCGATTCGGAGCTCCTCACACTAAAGGCTTTTGTCTTTAAAATCCCTGAGAGTTAAAGCAACAGCAACCGATGGGAAAGAATAATGTGCCCCAAATCTGGCGAGGACACAGGGACACATTTCATATGTCGGGAAAACTGGTCACTTCACAGTTAAATACCTTAAAGAAGCCATTCCGCACACAGAGAATTCCACGTCGCCTCACAGCATGGTTAAATGGTTTCCTGCTCAGTATAACGGGTCCATCGGAGGCCGGCAGTGTAACAGAAACTTCGGAGGCCGGTAGTGTAACGGGTCCATCGGAGGCCAGCAGTGTAACGGATCCATCGGAGGCCGGTAGTGTAACGGATCCATCGGAGGCCAGCAGTGTAACGGATCCATCGGAGGCCGGCAGTGTAACAGAAACTTCGGAGGCCGGCAGTGTAACGGATCCATCGGAGGCCGGCAGTGTAACGGAAACTTCGGAGGCCGGCAGTGTAACGGATTCATCGGAGGCCGGTAGTGTAACGGATCCATCGGAGGCCGGCAGTGTAACGGATCCATCGGAGGCCGGCAGTGTAACGGATCCATCGGAGGCCGGCAGTGTAACAGAAACTTCGGAGGCCGGCAGTGTAACGGATCCATCGGAGGCCGGCAGTGTAACGGATCCATCGGAGGCCGGCAGTGTAACGGATCCATCGGAGGCCGGCAGTGTAACAGAAACTTCGGAGGCCGGCAGTGTAACGGATCCATCGGAGGCCGGCAGTGTAACGGATCCATCGGAGGCCAGCAGTGTAACGGAAACTTCGGAGGCCGGCAGTGTAACGGATCCATCGGAGGCCGGCAGTGTAACGGATCCATCGGAGGCCGGCAGTGTAACGGATCCATCGGAGGCCGGCAGTGTAACGGATCCATCGGAGGCCAGCAGTGTAACGGATCCATCGGAGGCCGGCAGTGTAACGGTGAATGGAAGGATTCAGGGGTTCCATATAAACAGAAGGATTATGGGGTCCCCATAAAACAACAAGGACTTATCCTCTCCTCACCATATCTGATTAAACAGTTCTGACTAAATTGCAGCGGAATGAAGACATTTAACAGACAATTTCGATGAGCCAAACTTAATTTTACTTTTCGATTAATTTTGCAGTCCTGTCAAAATATTTACAGAACTATGTCAAAAGAAAAAAACCAGAATAATGAATCATGAATATGCAAATATGCTAATGAATAGACAGTAAGTAATTATCATTACAGCGAGGTCTGCGTTCCAGTCGTACAGCCAACTGGTCCAAATTGATCAGAAATATGCTTTCCGCAGCCAAGTCAGTGAGAGCTTATCGTGCAGATTGTGGCAGATGTAATAACATATGCTCACCAATGTCACCTGGCATTAGAAGACCACAATATTTAATGTCTGCGCATAGAAACAAGTAACAAACCGAACGAGCCCACACATGTTACATGCAACAGCCCCTAACTCATCCACAAACAGAGCGAGCAGAACGTGATCCCTCTAGATTGTAAGCTCCTGTGTGCAGGGCCCTCCTCGCTTGTTGTTATGTTATATACTACTTGTTATGTCATGCTACCCATTGTACAGCGCTACGGAATATGACGGTGCTATATAAAACGATAAATAATAATTCAAATAGTCTGTATTGGGACTCATGACTCCGACACAATGACAAGACACACAGACGACGAGCTCTATTTCTATGTAAAACGCACGCGTACCCCTCCGACTTTTACTAACCTTTCCTATATGTCATGTGAAGCACACACCAAAAAAAGTCAAAAAGAATAGCTTTAAATTATATTTGTTAAATAGAGCAAGTATCAAAAAGTATCTACCAAATACGCACCCTGTGTTATTTTGTTTCTTTATTTGATCCATTAGGTGTGCAGCCGTAACGTTACATTAAGATATAAACTCCCTGTTTTTGCCATCAGACGGGAAGGGTCAGGACACTAACCCACGAGCCACACGGGCAAGCATAGCTTTAACGTCAGAGGCCCAGGTCAGATAATCCCGCAGCGCCCGAGTGAACGCTCAGCGACGGGTAAAAGAAACGAGTCCCAGAACTCCTTATTACCGTCCTTTTGGGTTTGTGTAATAAGGCTGTGTAATAATGTGTAATCATTTGTGTAGTAAAAGGTAAGCCGGCACAGGGTGTTGGCTACAGAATGGGATCATGAATATACATCAGTGGCCCTCCCTGTCATGACACCATTGCTGGGCTGGGGCACTCGAGGCCTATTCTCTCACACGTCGCCTGCTCCAAGAGCCCCCCAAACATCTCACTCCGGGTTTTATGCAGTCTTATGTACCACTAAAATGTGCAGCAGTTTTATGCATGTAAAATAATGCCCGTAACCCCCCATTGTCCCTCTGAGCATGTATCTGCCTTCTCTGTACACAGACACGGCGTAGGGCAGTGCTATGCGTGCCGCTGCACACTATAATGGACTATTGTCATTAAACAATGCACGGTGCATGGAAGAGACACAGGATCCAGGGCTCGCGGCCGCCTGCTGCCACGGACTGCGTGGAGTCAGAACTGTGATTATTAACCGGTTCGAAGTCACATTGTTAACTAAATGACTTCTGCATTACCAGACAACGAACTCTGGAACCCTCCGTACCGGACGCCCCACACCTTCTAGCGGCAAAATCCTACCTTTTATAGAATCCGTGGAGGGGCTGGAGACACAGAAACTGCCAATAATCCAGACACAAGGCTTTCAACTTCAACATTTTACCACCCGCTGGCAGGAGGACGCCGGGCTCCGCACCAGCCGTACCCAGGTGCCTCGGTGCTCAGCCCGAGCATTCGCTCTGCGCTTGGAAGGTTCCGCAGGTCAGAGAACAGAAACCGCTGTGAATCCTGGGAGCCATAATAAGAAGGAACTGGTTACCGCGCCTCACTTGGAGAAAGGCTCTCCGAAGGCGAAAGGGGCCACGCCGAGCCCCCAACGTTCATCTTCCAGCAGCAGCAGAAAACTTTACCATCCAAACAGATACCTCATTGCTGAATCTTCCTAGAAATCACAGCAGAAATCCTGGTGCTTCACTTCCCCTTATCTGCCGCACATTCCCTCCATTGTCTGCACGTCAACAAAAGACACGACAAGGCAGCGGGCGGCCGTCGCTGCAAATAAATTATTCTTATCGTATTCCCAGCCGAGGCTCTGTGTGTGAAAGAAGCTAATCATCCGAGCCACATGGTGCACAGAGGGACAAGCTCCCAGCGAGATGCACCATCCCCGGGATTGGACCATGCTGGTTTCCACGGCAACAGGGACACATTGATAACATGTGACATGGGACTCGAGTGACAGCTTGTGCCTGCTTACCCGAAAATAATGCCTTTTAACAAGCGTCTCACAGCGGCAATTACTAAATGTGGGGGAAATTTCTGCTTCTGCTCACAAGGAAGGGGCATTAAATAATAATAAATAAATATGATTTATTTATTTATATAGCGCCATCATATTATGCAGCGCTGTACAATATCCCTACATACAGAATCAGTTTAATGAAGAGTAAGTAGAGTAAATACAGCTAACCTGGGAAAAAACTGGAGGAAATAGCTGAGAAAATGCGGAATGAATCGTATATATGATTCCTCGCCAAACAGTGGCGTGATAAGAGGCGAGGGAATGAGCAGCGGCAGGAAGGTCCCTCGCAGACTCAGAATTTTTGCTCTGAAATATCCTCCGTCTCTCACAAACTTTCCTTGATGTTAATTAGAAAAATCCTAAGCTCTAAATAAAATTTGTGTCATCAGAATAGGAGCCTCGCCGTATTAAGCGGCATATTCAAGTTTTGGGATGGACGGCCAGTCCCGGGAGTTGCAGAGAAAGCGATATCCGTTTATTGCCGTTAGTTGGGCATGTAGGGGCTACCCTCCCATACAGGTGAGTAAAGGTGGCCACACCATCCAATACCCCAACATCAAATATCCCAAATCAATGGCCCTATAAACCCGTGTATAAAACACACAGTGCTGGCAGCGAGGGTCACAGAAGCTTTATGGCTGTACAGAGCCAATGACTTTCCACGAGACGCTCCGTGAGATCCTGGAGCCCGGGGCACAGACCGTCGCTGTATTATGGTTACGGCTCCCCCTCCGGTAACTGGCAGCGAGGGCTTCATTAACATGTCAGGACAATAGACTCACTGAGACGATCCGTGCCGCTAATTACTGGGATGCACCCGCTACGCCATTTCTACTGTATGAAGCGTTTACATAATTACAGGGAGATGCAGAAAAACACTGATTATTTTAATGAAATTCCATCTGCTATATTTCCCGCTGGTATCTCACGGGAAGTGGAGAGGTCTATCCGGCGGCCACTGGGACATCTTACCACTCTATAGTAAAGTATTTTGACGTTTCTCGTTCCTTTCAGACAATCAGATAAAAGGTCGTTGATGCATGTGGGGGGCGAAGGCTGCCCGTGGAGTCAAATCCAACAGACGAGTGACTGCAGCCCAGATTGCTGAAAAAGTGACTGCTGGTTCTGATAGAAAGAAGTCAGAAAATAAGAACTGGACCACAAAAAGATAGAAGGAGGCGGCTGGTCTGATGAATCACGTTTTCTTTTACATCACGCGGATGGCCGGGTGCATTGCTTACCTGGAGAACACGCGGCACCGGGACGCATCCATGGGGGCCGCAGCACAGCTTCAGAGGTCTAGTGGAGTCCGTGCCTCGACGGGGGACCTACACAGTATTAGGCAGGCGCTCATAATATGATGGCTGATCTGTGTAATTTCCTTTATAACATAATCTTGCCCCCAGAAGCCCACCATTCTTGACAGGAACTTATAAAAGTGCCGTGAGGCTGGATTGTAAACTGCTATTGCAGAGTATGTTAGCGGTTAATAAAAAAAAAAGTGATAACGAGTAATAACTATAAAGAATAATGAGATTTACACGGCTCCAACTGTCCTCTCAACACCACCGGCACACAGTGCCACCCGGTGTCCAGAGCTACGACTGCACATCGCAAGATCAAGTCCTGGGTGGAGAAGAAGACAACCTGCTGTGCTCTCTTCATAGATAGACACTCCACAGCCATGTGTAGCCAAGGAGTATAGAGCGCTGGCTGCAGATAGGTTTTGGGAAACCTCACTGCCTTTGGTCTACAGACCGGTTCTGGGATCCCACAGTCTTTGGTCTACAGACCGGTTCTGGGATCCCACAGTCTTTGGTCTACAGACTGGTTCTGGGATCCCACAGTCTTTGGTCTACAGACTGGTTCTGGGATCCCACAGTCTTTGGTCTACAGACCGGTTCCGGGATCCCACAGTCTTAGGAGTGATTACACTGCCTGCTGGTTTTCAGTGTGACATCACATACATCGCATGATTTTCTCTTTGTTAACAACTAATGACATATTACTTCACACACCTCTAATCTGCATGTTGCTGATATCTAGCAATAATCTACAAACTGCAAATACTATTGAATGATACAATGTAGGGAGGATATTTCATATTTTAGAATGTTTCTGTCATTAAACTGGTGAGAATCGGCGTCCGCAACGTCTACAGTAACTGCCTGCCGAGCTCCGGATGAGGCCGCGTTCCCACTTTCACGGATGTTTTTAATGAGGCTGGAACGGCACCCATTTCATGTATATTTAAAGAGAAAACAGCCTTAGTCTGTCTCACCGAAGCTTTCATTTGCCAGCTGTGTGCAAAACAGTAATAATCTCATACCTCGCACCAAAATACTGTAATTAGCTGCTTCCTTGGATTGCCCAAGATCTTTAATAGATATTTAAGTATATATGCTTGATGAAAGCATTAATTCACAATACTAAAAAGAAACCAAACCCCTGATTAGCCGCTGCTTGTCTGATAAAGCAGGGAATATGCAGCTTTAGCAACTGAAAGAAGCAATTTGAGCAGAAAGCCTGATTTTACACATCTTACAGCCTCACACATTGGCTTAATCGGGTTCTTATAAAAAAAAAGCTGCAGCTTCAGACAAAAGGTCAGCGAGACCGACATTCATTCAGCAAATTATTAAGAGAACCCCTTTCACTCCGAATATCCAGGGAGGGGCCGCTAAAAATGATACGTATACACGTACAGCCGTATACTCCGTATATACTCCGTATACTCATACACAGCATCAGCACTAATGCTTCATTCATAACCCTTACACGCAACAGTATGAGACAAGTTAATGGGAAATCTGTACTTACTTTCTCATTCATCAGATCTGACCCTGGGCAGGGTGTCTGTGATCAGAGGGCAGTTATGGTCCTGCTACTTAACACTAACTCACTAACAACAAGAGCCAATGCTGGGGCCCACCAACAGGATCCACGCAATGCCTAGATCTACCAATACGACCCTCGCAATGCTGGGGCCCACCAACAGGATCCACGCAATGCTCAGACCGGCCAACAGGAGCTGACAATGCTCAGACGGACCAAAAGGAGCCACTCAATGCTCAGACTGACCAGCAGGAGCCACTCAATATTCAGACCGGCCAACAGGAGCCACTCAATGGTCAGACCGGCCAAGAGGAGCCACTCGATGCTCAGACCGGCCAACAAAAGCCACTCATTGCTCAGACCGGCCAACAGAAGCCACGCAATGCTCAGACCGGCCAACAGGAGCTGACAATGCTCAGACGGACCAAAAGGAGCCACTCAATTCTCAGACTGACCAGCAGGAGCCACTCAATGCTCAGACCGGCAAACAGGAGCCACTCAATGCTCAGACCCGCCAAGAGGAGCCACTCAATGCTCAGACCGGCCAACAGGAGCCACTCAATGCTCAGACCGGCCAACAGGAGCTGCTCAATGCTCAGACCGGCCAACAGGAGCTGCTCAATGCTCAGACCGGCCAACAGGAGCCACTCAATGCTCAGACCGGCCAACAAAAGCCACTCAATGCTCAGACCGGCCAACAGGAGCCACTCAATGCTCAGACTGACCAGCAGGAGCCACTCAATGCTCAGACCGGCCAACAGGAGCCACTCATTGCTCAGACGGACCAAAAGGTGCCACTCAACGCTCAGACCGGCCAACAGGAGCCACTCAATGCTCAGACTTACTAACTACTACTAAGCTACGGGAACAATTCTGCACACATTATATATTATTCCTTGTATTCTTTTTTTAATCCTTTACATCTTTTTTTTTGTATCCGGTTGATTCTGCTGGATGGGCATCTTACGTAAATTCATATAAATTTGATGATCTGTCCCACCAGGGACCCTCGATCACAGCTGTGGCAGTCCTTAGGTATCTTGGCCTTAAACATTTTGGTTTAACTCAGTGTAACTATTTAAATATTTTACGACCAGGTATGTTTAAGAGAGCTGTAGTATGTAAAGGGATAATTATTCACAGATTGCACTCAGACATATGGAGAGTGACTGAAGCAAGTGGTTCGGGGCCACACAGGAGGCGAAGCCCAGAGGTTTATCCTGCGAAGAGCTGCTGTCAGTTACACCGGTGACTGCACAACTCATACTATTGTATTTACATACCTTTTTAAGTGACTAACGTGGGGCAGTCTTACAATAAATGAAATCTTCAAAAGAGATTGTGTGAACCTGTTTCCTGGCGCCGTTCTAGAATTCAGTCCCGGGAACTCTCTTTCAGATATAAATAAATAAATATATATATATATATATATATATATATATATATATATATATATATATATATATACACACACACACACACACACACACAAATTATATATATATATACACATACACACACACACATACATATATTTATAGACACACATATATATATATATATATATATACATACACACACATTCATATATATATACACACACATACACATATATACACACACACACACACACACATATATATACACACACACACATATATATATATATATACACACACATTATATATATACACATATATATATATATACAGTCTAATAAAGTTTTCTGCAGTTTCTTTGGAAAGCCACGTTCTGATAACTGCCCGATACTTCATATTGGTATTTTTGGTTAGAGGTCGGTGCGGAACGCTTCTGATATTATAAACATCATTCCCCAGTAATGGTCAGAGATACACATTTTAAGACAGACGACACACAGGGGGTAAGCAGCGTCCCTCTGCCTTCTCTCATTCCTCTCCTCAGCAGATGTTCAATCCAGGATTACAGGAGCTGGAAGAGTTCCTGCAAGGTTAAAATCATCACTAAATGTCCCTTACAATGCCGCGCATACACATCCCCGTTCAAAATGGCCGCACAGAGTGCCTGGAAGGGGATGTTTCTGATGTCATTTGTCAGATCTTACACAGAACTGCAGCTACCACACGGAACATGTCTTAAGATGGAAGTAATCATGTTAGCGTATAGATTGCTTGCACCCCGAGCTCGTGTTATTAGATCATTGTACTATTGTATTATTGTACGATAAATATCCTTCGGATATGGGCAGGACGCAGACGGCTATGTCTGGAGTGCCTTTTAATGGTGCGACATCTGTCTCCGGTAAAGCTGACCATTCATTTTGCCAGCGGAGGTCTCCGAGCCGGTTTCTGTGTCATTCTCCTTCACTCCTTATCCAGAAACATGCAATTTACTATGGAGGCACAGATTAAATTCCTTCTAAGACCCCCCCCTGCACCGTTCCTTTAATTCTCCTGCAGAAAGCTGTTTATGACAAAGCAATCTGACCCGACCCCGGCTCGTCGCACATTATACAGGAGAGCCTTCCCGCGTCCGTTAAAATAACAATCTCATTACTCTTTCACCTGTTTATGCTTTATACAGCGCCGTGGAATATGATGGTGCTATATAAACCAATAATCATAATAACCATCTGTAAATACAGAGCTCGCTGTACCGTCACTGTGTCTTTATACTAAATCCAATTTCATGAAAACCAAAATGCTCCAAAAATGACAAAAATAGAGTCACTCATTAAATCCGGATACTTACAAATAACACCGTCTGCACGCCATCCTTCCACGCGGCAGCTCAGCACAGATCTGTCGATAATGGATCACGGCTCTTGCGGGTAATAATGGGGAGGGCGAGATATTTCCAGCCAGGTTCACCCACAGAGGAATAGCACAAACAAGTCAGCCTGTGATGTGATCATCTTCCATCTCCGTCTGAGACAAACCCAACCGAGCTCTCCGCGGGGTTTTATAATAAATACATAGTAACGCAGTCATTCACAGAAAGCAGTGCGGCGGTTAAATGGACTAAAGAATAGAAAAGGGCAGAGCGCTGCTTCTGCGTCCAGCCGCCGTTCGCTGCGAGCCCGCCGCACGCCCTGTGCATGAATTCACTGCGCCTCGATAGATGAATGAGAATCAGCATTCGGAAATCACCATCTTGTCTGAATCATAGTACAGTCCGGGTACCAGCACACGATTGGCTCTCACATCTCCACGGTAACAGCAGCATCTATTCCCTGGACTACTAGGGGATGAACACTGTGACAGCAGAGCCGCAAGGACGTGAAACGAAAAACAAAAAAACAGGAGCGTCTCCAGTACCATCCGAGACATCCGAGACACGCTATCCTCTGCAAGCCAGCAATGGGGGAGAGGCTGAGCCTGCTTGTGTTGAATAATTAATCCTCTGCGCTATTAATTGCCTGTTTATTGCCAAGCACAGGGTCATTTCAGCAACATCCCATTCAGAAGGGCATTAGGGGTGACAGATTCCTGACTGCAAGATCAACACGAAGAAGCAGGTTATTATAGAGCTGGGCGTGAAGCCGTGTAGGAGAGACTGGCAACAATATCTGTGATTTAACCTCCTGAGGGCCACACACCGTTAGGAAAGCAGTTCAATGAGCTTAAAAGGGTCCATTGGGCTGCACCAAGCTCTAGGGCCACCAGCTGGACAACCTTAGTGCTTCTGGCATCAAAGTATGGCATGTCATACACACACGGCTGCGTGTCCAGCTCACTGACGCCGTCTACACAATGTCCACCAGTTCCTTCGGCCGGCTATGACTGGAGTGGAGGACACATCCCTGAGCCAGTTATACGGGAACGAAAAGATGGCCAGCATCTCTACGCCCACCTTGCCCACTTGTTTCTTCTTCTTGCCCCCTTCTTCTCCGTGTGTCTCATCATTCTTCTGTCTTTGACCTCTTTCCTTCCTCCGGTACAATGTTCTCCATTTTTTAATATTAATCACAGGTTTTTTTAAACAAACTAACAGACTCTGAAAGGGCACTTAAATGTCTCAAAGATATGTCATTCTTCAGCGAATAGAGGCCTCCGGTGTTCTATATCCTCAGTACTTCGCTTAACGTGTAGATTCAGAGCTGGCAAGCAGACTATATGTATTCTGTAATCATTTATTCATGTGGCCAACAATAGGCATAATAATAATACTAATAATACTCCAGTGTTACACGTTAGAGCCGCTAACGCCCGGCAGAACCCTGAGCAGCGGGTTTAGCGTAACGATGATAAAGGGCAACGCATTCACCTGGAGTTTTTACTTTCAGTGCCGTAATGATGAATATACTCTTATTACATCATAATGTTAAGATTATCTCTGTATGGACATGATTTAAAATGCTCCAAGCAGCAATCCCTCGTATGTCCCGTACGTGCGAAGCCCCTTCACTTACAAACACAAATACTCACAATTAACAAAGTGATACAAAACAACTAAACAATACTGTATTAACATTAACAGTGACCATGCTACATGTTTCAACTATATATATATATGCGATAACTCAGGGAATCTACTGACTGCCACCCCCAGCGCACCCCTCCCCAGACGGACCAGGCCCTAAGGGGTCTTTTATCCTTTTGATGCTCAAAACAACGGGGCAATTGAAGTAAAAAATGCGCCGGTGGGCAGTAGCCGGTCCAGATCAAGATGACAGCCGATGCTTGCCCTCAGCCTAGGATTTCTTCTCACTTACCCTTACCCCAATTAATGACATAATTGGCACCTTACGCCCCCTTCACCCCCATACCCGTCACCAGCCGCCATGTTTCTGTGACTCCTGGGATTTTATTCACACACATAAACTACGTAAAGGGGAAATATATCTGAACCTTATTTGAATCTTTGAACCTTAAACCCTGATGCTGTGTAAGTAATGTATTCATTTTGCTCCAATAAACTCCCTTTATCTGCAGACCTGGAGCCGCCGTCACTGTCAGTCATGTGATATTTTGGGAGACTTTCCCGACTCTAACACCGGACTGAGCTAATGCTTTATGGCAATGTTAATGAAGTCCGTTCCTCTGTAGACTTTCATTAGTCAAAGTGTCTGGCTGGGTGATTAGGACTGAGCCATTCTATTGTTTCCATCAGGCAGTATGATAAGGAGACGGGGTATTGGTCTAGTTGATTGGAGCTCAGATAACAGAGCGAGAATCATACAAATACACAGCTGTCCGAAATTATTTTAGTCTTAGGGCCAAAGCAGCCCCCTTCTCACCTATTCAGCCATAACGAGAGGTATTTACACTTAAAATGAATTTATATCAATCCAGCCAGAGCAAGCGGTTTGGTGGTGGAAGCCGTGCATATGTCATACATTCTGAACGCAGGGAAAACGGGGGGATTTGTGACACAAAGACACGCAGCATTTTCTTTAGGTAATATATGAGCAGACTTTCGGCTGATCCAGATTTCGAGAAGCCAAGTCCTTGGTGTAATGAGTCCATGATAGTGTGAGCGAGCGGCTCGTTAGAAGGCAGTGCTGGCACACTGTGTCCCCGGGCAAACTGGGATTTTGGGACCCAAAACCTTAACTGCATTCATTATAATCCATATTCAGCTGGTGCCATAGGCTGCAGCCCAGTTTTGAACGGACCCTCATCAGGGGAGTTAGAACCTCAGACAGGAACCCTCACCCGTTCAGAAAGCGTCCCCCTTAGGCTAGGTTTCCACTTGGGTTTTTGTCCGGCGTTTTTTTCTTGATGAAAAACGCCAGGAAAACTGCCAAGAAAACTGCCACTGCATTTACCTGCGTTTTGGCGTTTTTTCTGCAGTTTTTTCTGGCGTTTTAGCCTTTCTGTGGAAATTGCTTTTTTTGACCTTAGGCAGTTTTTCCAGCCTTTACAAGTTAGAAGTTTCACCCAGCTAAAAGGGATTAGGATAAATGGCAAGTATCTGCCCTCTCCTGATGTCATTTACTTGGTAGACCCTTTTGTCTCTTTTCTGTGGTTTGTAAGGCATGCTTTATTCCGAATGTCTGCTCCTCTGGGAAGATTGGCCCCAAATGATGGTGCAAATTGTTTGCTGTTGCTTTTGGCACGCAGGATCCGGTCGCGTATGTTTGTTTGTAATGGCATGTTTGTTCCAAATGGTGTAAAATTCAATATGAACCAGTCCAGGACTTTGTTTTGTGTGAAACTGTTTGTTTTCAGCCTATTTCTCGTAGGACACACAGATACTGGGTCCATCCTCTGCATTGTAACTGTGGAAAAAACGCCATAAAAAACGCCAAGGCAATAAACCCACATGGCTTTTTCATGGCGTTTTTTCTCTCCCATAGACTTCTATTGGAGAAAAAAAGCCAAGATTTCTTGCAAAAAACGCCAGAGTGTCAACATGCTGCAGTTTTGAAAAACTGCCACAGAGCCCAAAAAAGCAGAAAAACGCCAAAGAGGACTGAAAAAACGCCAAACAGAAAAACGCCAAGTGGAAATTGCATTTTGCGATTTCCTATTGAATTACAGCTAACATCTGGCTGCATGCGTTTTTCACAAAAAAACGCCAGGTGGCGCTATTGGCGTTTTTATAGGCGTTTTTAGCAAAAAAAACCCCAATGGAAACCAAGCCTTACTGCGGTTTTTGTTGTACACACTTGTGTTGTGTTACCCAGAGATTACACTAAAAGCTCCTGAGACGCATCCTCTGTAATTTGGGTCCCTGTAACGCGAGGGTTTAGGTTAGGGTTAGTTGGTAGGGTAGTGGTTCGTGTGGCTCGTGGCACAAATTCTCTTTGAACATCTCCCTTGGGCTACCGCACCTTCCTCACACTCTGTCTATGGCTAGTGTGTGACTTCCGAGAATCATTACACAAAAAGCCACATCCAGGGCTTCACACAATCGGGACATCGAGGCCGGCAGGTTTAAGGAAGTTTAAGCGGCCCAGCTCTTTACAGACAATATACCCCGAAACAGGTTGGCCTGAAAATAACTCATCGTCTCTGGATTTTAATCTGAGTTTTGCATTAATGTTATGTGTTTCTCGTGATTTCCCACTTTCTCTGAATAGAGTTTTTTTTACATTATTTGCTTTCGTAATACCGCTTCAGAAGACAGAACTCTGAGGGAATGCCTGGTCTTTGTGAATAACTACCAGATCCCACACATTATAAACAGTAGATTTCCCCAGTAGATATAATATTAATTCAGGCATCAAACATCACAATAAAAAGGGAACCTCTGTATCTTGAACTGTATGCTGATGTTTATCTTTTAACATCCAATTTATCATTGATCAGAGGTTTCATGTCAGGTCGGTTGCACACACTGCTGCCAGCCAGGAGAGGGCAGTATATTCCTCTCATCATCAGTCTGAACCCAGCGAAGGCGTCCTGGCAGAGTCCATCACAATGAATCAATCACGCTCATAGAGGTAAAGGTGTATGGAAGGGGCCTGCTGGTTTCCTTCTTGTAGGCGACATATTTATACTACGGGTATGGTACCCAGCACTGTGCACTAAGGAAGAAGAGCAGGAGCGCATGCATGAAGTTGTGCGTGGTCCTTCATAGTAGCGGTTCTTCCCATGTGACTGTAATGGGTCACGCTGGGTCTTGCGTGTCCTCTGCTTGTGACATGGCCCCTGATTTCCTCGCCCCATCATGCCTTTTGTTAAAAAAATATGTTAATTTCTCAGAGTCTAATACGCGCTACAGTTTTGGTTTAATTAAGGTCATTAATTAATTTAATTGATTTAATTAAGAGGATTTAACCAGTCCATTACTATCCTTAACCCTATAACTTTAAGCTAATTTTGACCATCTTTCTTCCATCTGCTGGTCTTCTTCCATAAACTTCTTCTATGTGTTTATTTCTTGTTTCCATGGTAACCTGACGAACAGGATTTCCAAAAAAGAAAATGTTGGACGAATTTTGTCGAATACGAAGAAAAACTCCCCCTAAAAACCCGCCCAAGTCTAGTTATTATAGCATTGCTGTGGGAGCAGTTTGTGGGTATCACAATCATTTAAACGGGGGTAACCACCTGTGACTGCTTCTCTGGATAGTCCTGTGTGTAATACATACCCCCCCCATCGCCTGAAACTCACATTTATACAAGCTTTCCCATAACAACGGGGGTGTATACCCTAGCCAGGGCTGAAAGCAAAGCACTTTTATAGCTGGAGAAGTCAGGAAAATTTATGAAAGTGCAGATTTTTAGTCACCAGGTAGGTACAAGCAGTAGATTATTAATAAAAATACTGGATGTTATCGACTTAAGACGGCCAGTAGGAGTCACAAAGACAACTTGTCGAAACCTAATGAAATCCAGCTTGTATTTTGAATGTTTTTACAATTTGTTTGCAGATATTGCGAGGCTGTTCAGCATTCTTCCTGCTCCACAGTAACTCTAAGGGTTAATGGGGCTTGTATTGGGGTATTAGCAGCTTGGAAGGGGGTGAATAGCAGGCGAGTCTCCGGTTTGTATTTAACAGACTCCAATAGCGACACGGTTTTCACCAAGGGCCATATCCGTGTGTATTTATCATGTGTTTTACTTTACAGAATGGCCACGGTGGCCACCGGTACAGCAGAATGTCCGTGGGGCCCATTCATTCATCGCATGAAGCTGTCTATACGTCTGAAGCCGTGTGATGTACGGACAGCCCGGGCCCCGCTGTCTCTTACAGCAGCGGCTTCACCCATTTCTCATTCAATACATTCCGAAATGACAAAGCGCTCCACGCTACCAAGATACTGGAAGTGCAAACATTTTCAGAGAGTGCGCTATTACGTGTTTATGTATGTGCCGCGCGATCACATGCAGCACATCACACGCACAATACAATATGCAGCTGATTGCACGGATAATATGCAATCAGCAGCCGAAGCAGCGCCTTTACATCGGACAGCGTTAACCTTATTGAGGAAGCCTGGAAGAGACGGAAATGAGAGCAGCAAAGAGTCCAGAGACTGCAGCAAACCCTAAGCAGCACTGAAGGCTGCAAAGCAGGGGGTTTCTGGGGGGATTCTTTCTGTTCTGAGGTTTTGAAGCCTTCTTTTCGCTCGCACCAGGCCTCTCCTCCAATGGGCGCTGGGATATTTGTAACATTTTCACTAATAAGTCCTGAATACGGATGGTGCCTAAAGGTCCACGAGTGGCATCTGTCAGTCAAACATGCTATTTACAAACCCATCAGTGACGTGTTGGAGGCTAAATCTCTGTCCAAAGGGCGAGAAGGCAATAGTCATCCAATATAACAACAACACACTCGCAATAGCCGTTCCTGAACGCTAGCGACAGAAGGCCAGGTGATGTGTAGGAAGAAGAGTGACAGTCCTTTATATAGGAGCCACACACAACACACTAATCCACAGACACGAGGCCACGTACGCTCAATGGGTTCACTGACAGAGCCTTCTTCTGAAGCACTCATTCCGTCCCCTACATCATTTCATGTAAATAGCCCTGATACTCGAGTAGAAACAGATCGAGCGACACATTATATATGAATGTAGTGAATGCACAGCATATCCCGGGGTTCCTGCTGAATCGACCGCGGCTCCTAATGATGCTTCCGCAGCCCTCATATATTTCTCCTGGCCGGTAAAGAGCTCGGAGACTGGAACGAGGGACTGATTTAGTGGAAAGCCAAAATGTATTGATTGCTTTCAGAATTGCTGGATTGAAAACAAGTAGTACATCTTCTTGAATACAGCCAGTCGAAGAGCAGCCGGGTTTGGAAAGTACAATATATCTATCTATTCATATCTATATATATCTATATATATGATCGGATGTATATCGTATGATATGAAACCGTTACATTCTTAGTAAAGCTGACACACAGAGGTCCAAAAGAGACAGTTGGCAGTCCCTGCTGGCGAGCGCCATATATTACGCAATTACAATGAAACACCTGCACAGGTATTAGCGCTGAAGAATGGGTCTTTAAAATGGACCTGGCTACTGAAAGCTAACATTGGCTGTAAGAATATGAGGTCCTATTAATCACAAAGTGACAGATTCCAGCTGTTAAAATGAGTCTCAGCACTTCAAGATCCTTCTAGATTTCTATGGATGGCCGAAAATCCTTTTTATAGCGCAGACAGCACTTTTCATGACCCGCATAGAGACACACAGACAGCTCTCCGCTAAACGGTAATCACCCTCCCAGCCATATTTACCCATAAATAAGATTGTAAGCCAGGGTGCTCTTCTACTCCTCTGCCAGCCTGTCTTATAGCGTGTCGACGGTATTCTCAGTTATTATTGTCCATTTTCACTCTGTAACAGCATCTTCACAATCACGAAGGAGACGCATAAGTATCAGCCATCAGCCACCATACTGCACCAGAGGTGTACACAGCACTGTATGGAGGGGATGTTAATGGGTACACTTGGCACTGCGCCAAGCAGGGTTTGTTACTTCGTGGTTGGTTAATGTTGGGCAGGTGTTAGCGCCTTGAGGACCATCAGGTTCTGTGTACAGAAGCATAAAGGGTTAAAGAAAAGTGATGGACAAGACATAGCCAGACCGAGGATGGGCAGGAGGCGCCGGCACAAAAATGATGCTGTCGTGTCATATAGAAAAGAAGATGAATTTATTAAAGATCCTGCCGGAGCACGAGCGGCCGGAGCCTCGGGTTTCCCCTCATAGAAGTCATTTGCAAATACCGGGGCAGTGCAATCTACCCTGTGCTGTTATTCACAGTATTGCACTGACTGATTTACGCATGCGATGAGTAGTAGCAGAGACCCCCTCCCCCTGGGCTGCCTGCCTGTGCGTATGGATTTCATCTCTTCGCACTTTGCTGCTGCTGCAGAGTCATTTGGCGAGGTTTATTCTCTGTTTGCCAGCTGTAGGATTAGAGAAGCCAGTTGATGCATTTTGCGCCATTGCTGCAGGAAAATAGAGATAGCGTGTGAACTGAATCCAGTGCTTAATCTACAAGAAGCAGTTGTTACATGGATAGGTGTCTAAGCAGAGGACCCATTGGGGCGCCCCTCCTCTGCTTTGCTTGTGGAATTGATCTTGGGGTGCAGATGGAGGCATTCCCGTGCGGGTACGACGCGGATACTGCTAGGGGGGATGCAGCTTTCACCAAAGACCCCACAACCATGAAAGGTCAGCTGGAGACAGAAGCGGAAATGTAGGATATGTCTGTTCAGCCGCATGGAAGGAGCAGCCGCTGCAGTTTGCTGAAACACCAACATTCTGATGCATCCTTTTCTTGGTTTTTAACATCATTAAGTTATTACAGAGACTTTGGCGACCCTCGCTCTCGTATTAACCATCAGCAAGTGATTGCGAAAAGAAACATACCAAGTGGGAAAATTGCCTAAAGTTTTATCACAATCTTAATGTTTGGCTGAGTTCCATTTTGAATTCACAATAACATCGAATGTGACATTTGAAATAAACGTTCTGATTGAGAATGCATCGCGATGGCTGCGGAATAATTACTTCGCCTTGAGGAAATACGTTTTGTAAAATGCATGAAGATGCCATCCACAGATGCGAGCAGGAAAGTGTGACCTTGCCAAGGACACAGCGAGGAGCGACTGACCGGCCATCAGCGATGCGGAAAGGATGACACCCCGAAGCTCTGCGCCTCAACCCGACACAAACAGCGGAATCACGGCGCGCAGAGCGTTCCTCGGCCCAAGCCACTTCGCAGCAATCTCCTGTGTTACTGTACCCTGAGCTGGACACGTCCCAGGGGCCGGGGGCCACGCGCAGCCTGCCTCTTTTAAATCAATCTCTTTAGTATTCTATGTCCCACTATAGTGATAACGACATGCTATAGTAACCAGAGCAGTCATCACTTTAATGCAAATAATAGCCGTGTGTCCCCTTTATATTTCTGTGTGATCCCCCTTATATGTTTGCCTCTTTCCCCCCGAATGTTCTGCTGCCTGCTGTGGGGCATTTGGGGAGCATTTGGGAGTAACGAGAACCCTTTATGCGCAGGCACAGAAAGCACTCCTTCAAGCAGCCAATCACAGATACAAAAAGTAGGAGCACTGCAGCTTCTCCTTAACGGAAGGATAAAGAATAAAGCATATTAAAGTCGTTTGTACGAGCTTTATAACGCATTATTGGTTGGTGACACTGGAGTGCCCCATTAACTAAGAATTGCAAAAGTATTTAAAGGGAAAAATAATGAGAAAGTGAATAAAATTCCTGCCGCGTTACATGTCAGTTATATCCTCCTAAGCTTTTACCAGACTCCTAACCCCTCACAGGGGGCATTATCCCGTCACCCATCCACGAGCATAACTCATTATCGGCTCTCATGCGTCGCCATCTCGATCGAATCAAAAGCTTCTGGGTTATTATCAACCCGATATGACATTTCTTTAAGTCGTTCATTGGCTTTCAGTATGCCAGTGACGTACATTATGGACGGAGGCGTAAGGGTAGCCAGAAATGTGCATAAGAAGCTTTTAATCCCAAATCAATATTATGAATATTATTATTATTATTCCCAAATAAAGCCCATCCATGCCTCTGGCAACTGCTTGTCCCAGGCGTGAATGGAAAGAAGCTGCTCCTCGTGCCGTAAACACATTCACATTATCATGAACCTAATATTATTTCAATTAAAAAAACGTTAAAAAGGTATTTTTACCTCAGATTTCTTGACCCTTCATCTTCAAACCTAGAAAGTAGAAATGAACATGTTCGTGTTAATACGACACAGAACAAACCGCACAATTTCCACTATTAATAGAAATGATTTCTGTGATATAAACCCCAGCATTTAGAGTAATAGAAAGTGTCAAAATTCAATATTTTACTGCACCGTGAAGCAGAGCTGCTTAAGTCAACTTCGTATTTCATTCCTTTAGATTGCTGCCAGAAGGGACGATCGTTTTATTATTTACCCGCAAGTGCCGACTGCCAGTCTGCCTCCCATCATTGCTGGTAATATACTACTATAAATACGGAAACTGATTATCATCCCAACGGCTGTGATTACTGCACACGGGCATCGCAAAAATACTCATCTGCCCTCAAGGTACACGAACGTGTCCTACGCATACGCTAAACGGCCACTATAGACGTCTCCGTGAAAGGCATCGACATTATCTGCCATATAGAATACACTGTATGGAATCTGCCGAGAAAAGAGGGAGCGAGAACGGCTCCAGTACAGACAGAGTGCATTCATCTGGATAATTAAGATCAGGGCTTCGCAATATTAAGGCAACTTAAATGAAAATTTCATGTTAAATATCTTATCAGCTCTTTTATGAACCTTTTTGGAAGGAATCCTCTTACAGAAGTAAATCAAGTGCCAGGAATCTACACGTCCCTGAGATAGCAGCAGCAGCTTTTACTCGGATTAAATGTATTTAGCAATTCCACATGTAAAAGCAGCTCCCTGTGCAGACAAAGCAGCCTTTCTTAACCGGCTTATCACTTGCAATTGGGATCCCTGACTGCAAACCTGTCACTGCCTTTCACTCATATGTCACATCATCGGGCTTTAGAAGCCACGGGGCGGAACGACTGAACGGCTGCATGTTTATTATGACATATTCATCATTCTTAATAATGGGCTGAGCAGTTGGGATCCCCCAGATTAATCATTTGGGGTGTCCGGGTGCTTCTGTTACGTGCGCCTCCGAACTCTATGGCACGCTGCTGGTTCTCATCAGATGGAGCGCAGGCTGCAGAACAGGCTGATCAAACATTGTCTGAAATACTGGGCTATAAGCGCGCCCCCAATTCCTACAACATGATTACCGGTAAACTCCACAAAAACCTCCAGCAGCCCAGATCTAGGTGTCCGAAGCGTCTGAGCCCCCGAACCTTAGAATCGCTTTCATTTCAGAACTAAGTTTCGACGATGATTCATTCAATGGCTTTAAATGGGAACTGGAAAAACGTGATAATGTGTCCCTGGATTAACTGTCAGCAGATCTTTATCGGTGCGGAAGAGCCACGAACAATAGCTTATAGGCTACATATGGAAGGAATCACAAATGAAAGCCATTTCTCTGCATACAACGGTGCGAGCGCAGAACTGGACAGATGGAGAAAAACCAGGAGTGGGATCAGAAGGAAACGCATTGTTATATCCATCACAGGGGGACATGGAAGAGCATCACAGGGTCAGCGAGACAACGAGGATCTGGAACCCACTCCAAAGAATATCACAAGATGGAAATGTTCCAGATTCTGCTGAAAATAAAGCAATCTCCCTCCCAGGGGCCACATTTTCTTTAGGTAGCCTTTTCTATTAAATACAAAAGCCTGGGTCAGGTTGGCAACCCTAACCCAGAATTCAGAGGATTTAAATATCTTACAATGAAAAGCATCTCCTGATAATAATGGCCGATATTATTGCTTGGGGGAAACATTGTTACCAGAATAGCTGATGTGATCAAACCTTTTCATGAGGCTTCTGTTCACAAGCGGCGCTCCAGGCACAGAGAGCCCCCGGTATATATTAAATACTCTTTGACTCAGAGCTCACAACTTGTAATCTACAAACATATTTCCCCATTTCTCTGTCACATTACTCATTCTGATGGCTTAAAGGCTTTAAGAGAAACCACAAACCACAGAGTGAGAGGTAAATGTAATGCCATACGGAGTAAAGCAAGCAGAATACACAGATAGAAACACGGGCGCCTGCTCCGCGTTCATAAAAACCCAAGGTTCCCAAAGTACTTTCCAAGCGGAGAGACGCAGACATGGAGAGACAGTATGTCACCTTCTGATTCCTCACCCTGTGTTACCAGGACTCCCTCATACGCCGGATACTTTATACATAGCTGTGTGGACGATAAATTCTGGAAGTATATTCTGGATTTTTTGCATTACGGCCTCCTTTACAACAGAACAATAGATCCCTAAGAGGAGTCTGGTTGGCAGAGGCGGAGAGGTCTGGGAGGCAGAGGGGTCCGGGAGGCAGAGGCTGAGGGGTCCGGGAGGCAGAGGCCGAGGGGTCCGGGAGGCAGAGGTGTCAGATGTTTAACGGGATGGGTGACAGAGAGGTACTGTTTTTTGTTTTAAGCCCAAGGTGCCGTGCTTCTCTGCGAGGGTGCTCCGTGCGCTCAGTTAAGAGCCACAGCAGGAGTCTGAACCTCTGTGAATCTTCTGACAGGGCACCTGCCGTAAAGATATGTCCTGTCTTCCTTCCCTCCTTGGCCAAAAGGTCTGCAGGAGGGCCGGATCTTCTTGGTCCCCCACCCAACACAAGGAGGGGAACCACTGTAACCATAAGGAAGAGATGGGGGGCTATGAGGCATCCACCATCTCTCCCAGTGAAAAAAGCTGGTGTCGAAATCCAAATCAGTGTCCGTTTCCGTGTTCCGTTTTATAAAAGTAAAAAAATCACACACATCTATTTACCGAAAAAATCATAGCCACTCGTGCACACAAACAAGTGCAAATCGTGAGGTTACGTAAAGAAAAAAAGTATCCAGCCTTTCTTCACATTCTAAGCCCATAACGGTCAAAGAATAATGGAGTGAGGTGTAGCTAGCCGGATGAAATTATTTGCGCCTCGCCAACAGTGATGCAATATTGTGAGTGCGCCCAGGACTGCTCTGGGGGCTCGGAAAAGACACTTTGGGCTTCAAGCTACCTCGGCCCTAAGGCCAGAGGACCAAGTATTCCCCTCATCCACTAGGGTACTACACTTTATCTTAGCCAGAGTGTCTGTTACTTGAAGGGTCTTTAGCAAATATCCCCCAATCACAATACCTATTTATATAAATCTAACCTGTGCATATAACTGTGAGACACATAATCACCCAATTCATTAAATAAGGAACGCTATGGAGACAGGCAATTGCCATCCTAATTAAATAATACAGTCTACAGGGTAGTGGAAATGGTTGGAGGTAATAAGACAATTATTGTGGAAGTGTCTTAATTGCAAATTAGATCTCAGAAGATAACGCAAACCTCAAACCCATTGGTGGTTCTCTGGCATAATAAAGACATCTTCTCAGCCTCTCCAACCGAAAGCAGACTCTTTACTGGCCTGAGAAGCAGTGGCATATGTAAGCCCATTTGGCAAGTCATTACACAGAATCTTTGCAATGGGCTATTAAAGGGTTAATATTTCAAGAGTCTCCAGTCAGCTCATTGGGGAAGTTCCTAGGTATGCGTATGACATATATATATCACAGGCTAAAATCTTGTCTGTTGTGACGTGTCTTTAACAATCATTGCCTGTGGCTTCGATGTTCACCTCCCAGCTGCCTGAATATGGCCGTGAGAAGCTTCTCTTGTTTTTCGGGTTTTCAATGAAATGTAAAGAGCCACAGCGGGTGCGCGTTTCGGTGAGGAAGCTCTTTAGGGTCGAGATCCACCGAAAAACTTTTTCACTTTTCTGATGCCATGATTTGAGTTGAACAATGAAAGTCAGCGGGTATTTAAATGACAACTTGTGGAAGCTGGGAGATGGTAACAAATGTAACCATGTAACAGAAGTAAAAGTAAAGAACAGCCCCGGAGGAAAAGAAATTGGACAGAGGGGCCACATGAATTTAGTGCGGACGAGGTACCCATGGTCAGGCCTGTTGAAGGGGTTAAGGCATGACTAAGCGGAAATTTTGGCACTGAAAGTGTTAAGTTGGTGGCACGTGCAGGGCCAGAAGGGAGGGGGTAATTACCCTCCCTGGGGGGTATATAAGGAAGGGTCGTGGCCTATAGGGGCAACCATTTTAAAGAAAATTTTCCCGCCCGTCCCTCCCCTGATTTTGGCATTTTGCCGGGTACTCTGGTTTGTTAAGCTGGTACGGTGCAGGAGTTAACCATCTAGGTATGGTTACTTGTGGTGCACAGAGGTGTAAGTGCAGGACACTCCAGGGGCATGCGGCCCTGTGAATCGTAGGGTCATGTGACTGCCGCGCTAGGGGACGCCGGCAGTTTCAGCAGGGATACAGGTGGACACGCCCATACCAGCAGGTTATTAATTTGGTTATTAATTTGGTTATTAAGTGGTTATTAAAATGGTTACAATTGGTTATGTTATTGATATATATTGTGTCAAATTGGTTGTGGTAATAATATTTGACACTTTGTAACATGTTAATAAAGGTTGAGTGTCGCGGTGCTGAAGTTATTTCAAGTCCGCACCGCGGACAAATAATTCCATATCTGACATTTAATAAAGTTTTTAAAATAAAGAAGTGTCTCTTGTTTTATTTGTAAAGAGGTACCGAAACTGGACGCTACTTCATTCAAGTAAAAGCAACCATAAAAGAGAGCAAGTCTTCCAACTTAACTCGCGTCACAGAATTCTAGGTGGCGGTTTTCCAGAGAGGGGCTAATTCCACCGCTAGACTGCAAGCTCCCAGGAACAGGGCTCTCCTCTCCGTTCATCCCGCGCCTGTTGATATTATTGTTCATTTGGTATTCTCCCTCTCTGTAATTCTGTCGGTGCTCTGTACGTAAAATCTAATAATCAGTTTAATAACAGGTACTTGCAGCATCCAGGTTACAGCCGCAGCTCCCGCCTCAGATCGCAATCCCACGGAAAGCCACCATTATTCGTTGCAGTTCAAACAATTCCATGTTTCTTACGTTTCCTTGAAATCTTGCTGTGTCGTTCTTCAAGCTGCAGTGAGACTTTATGAATAAATGATCATCATGAATAGTTTCTCACATTACATCTCCAATTAGAGTTTATCATTACATGGAAATATTCCCACTGCTATTCCAAAACCGAATAAAGAACTTCGTGATGTCTTAAATATGGAAAATCAGTTGTGTTCCTGAAACGTATGAGCGCTGCGCACATAGACTGGTCAGCTGGAACCTCATTAAACCGCATTAAATGTGCGTCTACAGATAAACGTAATTAAGCAAACTCTGCGGGAACCGGTCGTCCCGGCGCTCTGTTCATTCTGTGTGAAATAATGGAAATATTTACAATATATAGTTAAAGGCACAGACACAAAAGCTTCCGTTCTATGGGGACAAATGCTACATTATATAACAATAAGAGCAGACGGGTTCTGCATCTCTGACGTCTGGGGCAAACAGCCCAAATCCAACAATGTCTCAAACAGGGTGACTTGACCCCGTCCTGGCCAGGTGTTACTGGTAACAAACTGACGCTAACGACTACCTTTTACCCGATTAGTCCCCCTAATAAATAACATTTCCTCCTGAAATACACCGGAAGCTGAGAAAAAGTCCCAGGGGCTCCGGGATGCCAGGGCCAGCTTGGAGCCGAGTGCATCTGACGTGTTGCACGGACACTGAACACGTCTCAACGTCTACCAGCCCGGAACCTCACACGCGGCAGCAGCGGCTTTCTATACGTCAACCAGAAATGGCACAACATGGGCCAGAGTAACACGTCGCACAATTCTACAGAGCGGCGGCGCAATTTAAAGCTCTGAAAAAAACAATACAATCCATATGATTAATAATAAACATTTTCGCCAAAGCTGCTGACGTAGTGCCCTAATCCTTACAGACGCTCAATGTACTGGCCTGACCCCTGTCTTTCTAAGTAGCCAGATGGTTAAAGTCATTTGAGAATAACGAAGTGCGGGAGACACGACATTATGTCACTCTAATCAGATTGTAGGATGAGTTTATCAGCGTGTAAAATGTACCGTGTGAGTCCATTTCATTCACTTGTTGCTTGGAGGTCCGGTTAGATGCACGAGGGGATCCCCTGCTGTTTTCACATATGGAGGGGACACATCTGCACTGGGTTCTAAGCTCCTTCACACGTTCTAGATCAAGTGAGAGGCGCCTGGGGCTGACGTATAGCTACATTGGAAATGTTCTATGGCAGAGTAACATAGAACGTACCAGCAAGCTAGAGTCGTGAGTCCCATATATATTATACATAAAAGCAGAACCAGCTTGCCATTCAGCCTACTTCAGTAGCGCATTTATCACACACACTTATCGCTGGGATTTTAAAAATCAACACGCTTTAAGAAAGAATCAGAAGCCTGAATAAAACCAAATATACGTCGGCCTTCTTAGAGGAGAGGATTAGGCTGCGAGGCTAAACGTGAGATTAAACGGAAACCTGCTTGCATGATGGAGGGTTTGTAGCCCAGAGTCCTCCATGAGACCCGCTCAACCCATCTCAATGCATCGTGCTTCTCATAATGTATTAGAGCTCCCATCCGCCAAGTGATGGAACTGAACGGATTATGGCCACGACAGCTGGAACTCTGCCGGATCCTCCGCGGAATGCCAATTCCCTGCCCTGTAACGCCGGGTTTGCACGGATATACCTATGAAATAACTATGAAGCTGGAAATGTCTATAGTGCAGACGAACAGTTAATTCGTACAGCTGTTTAGGTAAAGCGGGATATGAAATCGCTATGGACACAGCAGCTGTATCGCTATCTGTATACCGAACCTGACTAGATGTCATTCAGCTCATAATGATGCTAATTCACGAGTAAACACACAATGTGAAGCGCAGACATATGGCATATATTGTGCTGACCAAACCAAACGCTCCGTCTGCCCTCGCTGCTCGGCCGGCACAGAGGAGTACGGTACTTGTATAGCCGCGGGTGGTGCACAATGTACTGTGGCCCCCAATCCCAGGGGTACGTTTTATACTTTCCAGCACAGAACCGTAGGGCTGATGACTCTCTGTACAGTTGGCAAGACAGACTGGTTGAGTAAGTTCTCCTCTTCGGCGAGCTGCCATCTGTACGTCTGTCAGGCACGTCCTCCATTCTGCAAACAGCACCAAGAAGAACCGACAGATCTGCTGATCTGTTCCTTGGAACTGTTATATGTATATATAATATAGCCAGGTCCGTTCCTGTATGTGTATGTATATACTGTATACTGTATATATTCTTATATGGTGGTTATAAACATATCTTTTTAGGCAAAGAAAACATCCCACTTTCAATTCAAATCGTATTTTGGGATTTACCATTAGGCATTTTTATTTACTGGGGAGCCCCAAACAGGACTGATATTTTCCTAAGCAACAATAGCAGACAATATATATATATAAGGGGTGTATATATATATATATATATATATATATATATATATAAACATCTAAATTAGCAGAAAGATGTTGTGCCGGCAGCTTTTACCTCACAAACTACACAGGGAAACTCAACTCTGTTCCATAAATACCCCAGATTAATTATCATCCACAGACCAAATCCACTTACAGGGTTTTACAGCCTCGTGGCTTACGTAATACGCAGCTTACAAACAATTGCCGTGCTGTTATTACTGCGGGCACCTAAATATTAATTGCCACTTAATGATCCATTTGAGCCACACTCTCGATATATCCTAATGTATCAATGAACAGACGTCGATAACGTTTATCATGATAAATTAGATCTTATATTGGCCATTTTTGCACTTTGTAAATATAAAAGCATTATCAAAAAATGATATCCCCTCATTGTGCGGAAGAGATTCAGCAAACAGGCACCTCTGGGGCAGGGTTATCCCAGAGCACTGGGAGGTCTGTGCAAACAGTAATAACAATCTCCGTATTAACAGCATCAGCACCAAAACACAAGGTTAGGGAATTCATTAAATACGCAGATTTCGGCCCAAAAATAACCGTATAAAGATTTCCTTCGTTCAGAGAGTTTCTGTCTTGATTAGAAGAGTAGCTGCGGATTTATTTGAGTAAATTCAATGCATTTAAAGCACTTCCTGTAAACAGATCCTCTTACAGATAAAGCGGCTGCTGAATGCTTTACACGCATCAGCCAGTCCCACGGAGATCACGCGTGTCCACTGAGGAAACGTCACACTAATTGGTAAATGCAGCCACGCTAATTGGTAAAAGCAGCCACACACGCACACGGCAAATGTCACTTACATTTTAAATTGCCTATAGATTGAAGTATAGAAACCAGCAGTATCAATCAATGTGCAGTACACGCATGAAGGGGATCACACACAGAACATACAGACTGTCCCGCAGCGTATGAGGGCACTGTGGGCACTCGTATGAGCTTCTAGGTTTCTGCACAGTTAATATCCAGTAAGAAGGGGGTGACAGATGCATGATGAGAAAAAAACAGGACAAGCCTACCGAGTGTCTTAAATGCCCCTAATTGTCGGTGACCAGCAAAGAGCTGATGAATGTAATTATTGGTGGCCAGTAACGAGCTGATGAATGTGATTATTGGTGGCCAGTAGTGAGCTGATGAATGTAATTATCGGTGGTCAGTAATGAGCTAATGAATGCGATTATCGGTGGCCAGTAACAAGCTGATGAATGCGATTATCGGTGGCCAGTAACAAGCTGATGAGTGCGATTATCGGTGGCCAGTAACGAGCTGAAGAATGTGATCATCGGTGGCCAGTAACAAGCTGATGAGTGCGATTATCGGTGGCCAGTAACGAGCTGATGAATGTGATTATTGGTGGCCAGTAACGAGCTGATGAATGCGATTATCGGTGGCCAGTAACAAGCTGATGAGTGCGATTATCGGTGGCCAGTAACGAGCTGATGAATAAAATTATTGGTGGCCAGTAACGAGCTGATGAATGAAATTATTGGTGGCCAGTAATGAGCTGATGGATGTTTTATTCATGTTTTTACACACTGTAAATCTGTGACTGTGGCCCCATGGCAGACATATCTGTAAGTATATGTGCATGTTAACTCATTGTTCATTTAAAGTGTCACGTTTATGATAGACAGGCCCCCATTAAACTCAATGTCTGAATGGCAGGGCCCCAAAAATGATTTCTCTTATAGAGATCAATATAAAATAGCACAAAAAGTCAGGGGCCCTTAAAGAGTTTTTTGCCAGGACTACCGGGCTCCTGAGACATGCCCTTTTGGGGGGGGGGGGTCGGGTAGTGGTAACCTACCAAGTGTCCCTCTTTAGGAACCAAAGAGATCATATAAAAAGTCTGGGTAAAGCCCCAGCTACATTTCCAAAAACACCCCCAACACACAAATGCCCCTCTCTGGATTTTCTAGGACAGAGGCCACGTCTCTCATCTCTAGACTTCATCTCTAGACTTCACTAGCAAAATACACGCCACATACAAACCACACGCAACGGGCAGCCCTAACCAGCATCACCACACTGGGGCATGGGGGGGGTGGCACTTACTTGTCACTCTCTGGGATGGAGGGCATGCCACAGGGGCCCGGCTGCTGCAGCGTGCAGGTGGCCAGGTGCCTGCGCCCTTCCTCCTGCAGCGTGGCCACCTGCTCCTCCAGATCCTTAATCCTCAGCTTCTGCTTCTCCAGGAGCTCCTGCTGCTTCTCAATGATTCTGGTCAGCTCCTGCAGGTACTCGGCTGCCCGGCAGGGGCTCTCGGCAGGGGGCTCCATGGGGCCCTGGCTATGTAAACATCACACACCCTGAGATGCTCCTTACACAGATCACTATTCCTCACTGCAATAATAATAATTCACGTGGGAGCGTCAGTCACTAGAGCCCAAATAGCCGGGTACTCCTTCAATGGCTCCACAAGGATAAGGGCCAGGCTGTCCCATGGTCACTGTCATAGGGTGAGTGTCACTGTCCTGGGATTTTTTTGTGACTGTCACATGGTGAGTGTCACTGTCACAGAGCGAGCATCACTTCTGGGGTGATTGTCTCTATCAGAAGAAGTCAGTCACTGTCACAAGGTAGGTGTTACAGGGGGTGTCTCGGAATGAGTGTCACTGTCCCGGGATGAGTGTCACGGTTACAGGGTGAAGGTCACTGCCTCGATTCTCCAGTTACCTGGCTGACTCTCCTGGTTGTTGGGCCCCCAGTGTCTGGCCCCTTCGTTGCAGAACCCTCACTCATTCATCCCACATAGCATAGACCCAATGGAGAGAAGCTGGAGGCCCCAAACTGTGCCTGGGATACTGGGACCTCAGTGGAAACCAGTTGTATTGGGTCTCCAGTCACTGAGAGCCACGAGGAACTGGTCTTCTGCCATTGGAAACCACTGGGAGCTGGTATTTTGTTACTGGGAGCCAGTATTCTGTCACTGGGAGCTGGTGCCCTGTGAATGGGAACACAACTCCTGTCACTGGGATTAGTTGTCCTGTCACTGGAAGCCAATGTGAGCTGGTATCCTGCCTCTGGGAGCCAATATTCTGTCACAAGGAAGACTGGGAGTTGGTATCTTGTCAATGGGCACCAGTATCCTGTCACTGGTAGCCGCTGTGAGCTGGTCTCCTGTCACTGGGAGCCGATGGGAGCTGGTCTCCTGTCACTGGGAGCCGATGGGAGCTGGTCTCCTGTCACTGGGAGCCGATGGGAGCTGGTCTCCTGTCACTGGGAGCCGATGGGAGCTGGTCTCCTGTCACTGGGAGCCGATGGGAGCTGGTCTCCTGTCACTGGGAGCCGATGGGAGCTGGTCTCCTGTCACTGGGAGCCGCTGGTAACCGCTGACCTGTCACTGGGAGCCGATGGGAACTGGTCTCCTGTCACTGGAAGCCGGGATCCTGTCACTGGGAGCTGATCTCCAGTCACTGGCAGCTTGTCTCATGTCACTGGGAGCCACTGGGAGCTGGTCTCTGTACCTTGTCACTAGGAAGACTGGGAACTGGTCTCCTGTCAATGGAAGCTGGGATCCTGTCACTGGGAGCTGGTCTCCTGTCATGGGGAGTCGCTGGAGGCTGTACCTTGTCACTGGGGGCCACTGAGAGCCGCTCTCCTGTCACTGGGAGCCGGTCTCCTGTCACCGGGAGCCGCTGGGAGCTGTACCTTGTTACTAGGAGCCGGTCTCCTGTCACTGGGAACTGCTGAAGAGGATCAGTCCGGTCAGGAGGCGGGAACAGCGGGCGGAGACCTGTATACGGCGGCGGGAACCGGGAGGAGGGGTGGAGCGACGGGGTTCTGACTGCGAACGACGAGAGACTGACTGGGATACTGACCGAATGTCGGGTATTCAGACTGGAAACTGGGGGGAATAATGACTGGGAACTTGGGGGGTTAATGACTGGGAACTTGGGGGGGTTAATGACTGGGTTACAGGGGGTTAACCACTGGGAACTGGGGGAATGACGACTGGGAACTGTGGGGTTAATGACTGGGAACTTGGTGGGTTAATGACTGGGTTACAGGGGGTTAACCACTTGGAACTGGGGCGATAATGACTGGAAACTTGGGGGTTAATGACTGGGAACTGTGGGGTTAATGACTGGGAACTTGGGGGGGGTTAATGACTGGGTTACAGGGGGTTAACCACCGGGAACTGAGGGGATAATGACTGGGTTACAGGGGGGGATAATGTCTGGGTTACAGGGGGATTTTGACCAGGAATAGGATGGACACCAATGGTGGGCTAAGAACATGCAGTAGCCCAGTAATGAAGCTATAATAATAATAATGGAAGAAAACAATGGCCTTTATACACTATCGGGCCTGGTCTAAAACACAACAACACAAAAGTAATGCGTCAGAATGCATAGAGCGACCACAGAAAGGATCCAGAAAATGAGCCAATCCTCTTAGCGACCCAGTTACTCCAGACATAAATATTTCAATCGAAAGCTCTGCCAGCCCTCCCAAATACAGACTGGGAACCGAGGGCTTACTGACTGGGGACAGGCCGGATACTGACTGGGAATGGGATGGAAATTCTGACTGGCAATTGGTGGCCCCCAGGGACAGGGCACTGGCTCCCAGCGACAGGATACCAGCTGCCGGTCTTGGTAGTGACGGAATGCCGGCTGCCGGGTAGGTGCAATGTGTCTCTGCTTTATTGTCACCATCTCGATTTGTTCTAATTCTGTAATTTAAGCAACAAATGTTTTATTTCATGTCGATGTGTATATTTTTAATTACTATTTTGGTTATTTTATTCTTTTTTTCCCCAAAATTTTACGTGTTTTGTTCACATTTTAAGGTAGTTTCATATGTGTTCCAGCCTCGGGTGTGTTGGTGACCATCATGAAGACGACAGTATAGAGTTGTACCGCGGCAGCCGTAGAAAGATATAATACCTTGATCGGCTGATGTATAATGGATTGCAAGCTTTCCAGACCATAAAGGTCTCTTCTTGAAGCACAGCGGATGAGCAGCGTCGCAGACATCAGGTACCCATTAAACATTATGATATGAATTATATAATTATTATATTATCGCGTTCATTCCCGCTCCCACAAACACTCATCGTGATCGAGTGATTTCAGCCATGACTAGCCTGTGATGTATCCTTAGCCAAGAGCCATCATCAGTCTACCGAGATGGCATGCAGCATGCGATACACGGCATGCGCTGCTCCTCCGGCAATCCACACCGTACAGATGTGAGAAACGTAAAGTTACTCTCAGATTAAACATGGTTCCCACTCTGTACCCCTCCCAGGCTATGTCCCAAACTCCCTCTGTAACAGACACGACCGGGCGGCACGAGACGCTCCTCCTTCAGTTTAGTAAGAATTCGATGACCGGGATGTGTTTCGAGTACATCGTCGCTTGCATTACCCGGTAAAAAAAATCCCAGAGTTTGGTGGACTTGGCAAAATGTCATCCACCCGCGCCTGGATCATACCAAGCACTCCCTGAAACACGGTATGAAGCGTGTACGGACAGTGTCATCCCACACGCACAGAGGAGGAGAAAACACTTTTTGGGAGATAATTGGAAATATTTATTTACAGAGCAAACTTGCAGAAAAGCCGAAGTACAAGAACAGGCTTCATGGAAATAAACAGCAGATGAGGAACTGGAAAAGCTTGGGGGGTCTAACTGGCATAATCACCCCAAGCACTGGAGGAACAGCCACCCTGGGGACGTGGCAGCTGCAGCCACACACTGCCTAATGCCCCATGCTGTTATATAATTACCCGCAGTAAGGTTACACAATCACAATGGTTTTCAGGACAGGTTACAGGTATTTCAAGTACTGATACACTAAATGTAAGAACACTTAAGCGCTGGAGGGTCACATTTTCTGCATTTTACTGAAACCTTCACATTGCAGCCACCCCACTCAGGTCTGCAGTGACTATTCATACGCCCCGGAGTATGAGTGCATGCATTACATTCAGATGCGGACATCGCAGGGAATTTACTGCATATATATACACACATATATATGTATATACACACACACATTATATATATATATATATATATATATAAGCATTTCACATTTATCAGAGCAACGTTTTAAGTTAAACATCCTTCATAAACCATGTTGATTTCTCACGGGGAAGGGAGCATGCTTTTTTTCTTCTTCTAATGGGGACGGGCGTAAGGGCTGATGGCTGAGAGTGATCTGTGCACAGATGATAGGAAAGTGAATATGGTAAAGGAGAGGAAACCTCAGGCTGAGAAAGAAGCCCCATACACTGATCAGAAAACAAGAAAATGCCCCAAAGAAGGCATGCGTATAATAGCGCAAGAACAGATCGAGGAAACAAACATATAACTCAAATCACAGGGCCCTGTGGACTGAGTGGCAAACTTGTTTGTAATAATCAATACGATTCAGTTGCAGGAGAAGCACAGAACTAAGACTCTTCCAAATGTAGAATGTGGCATTGCTTTATAACCCTGGGATGTGGCTTTTCCATTCGGCACAGCGCCCGTTCCCATAGACCATTATGCTCCAGCTGCTCAGTGCTGGCCGCCGAGTCCCTAAAGGCACACGACGAACATCTCCAAGAAATTCACAGTTAAATGTTTTCATGATGGTGTGGCTCACGCTGCAAGGCTACATTTATCAGTGCAGAACATTCCTGAGTTAAACTGAAATGGCATCAACCAAAACAACAAAAGAACTGTAAGAACATTTTACAGAATTCACATACACAAAAGCTGTCATGAGAGGGACCTGAGTTATAGCACCGTGTATGGATCAAAACTGATAGACCAGCCCAAAAAGTGTCTGGCTGGCTAACTGGCACCTAGCCTTCACAGAAATCAATTCTCATCGGACAATACAATGCAACTTAAAAGACACAAACAATATAAAATCAAACTGGATTATGTAAAGCAATTTCTGAAACACACATTTAGGATTATTGGATTAAAACACACTCGTTTCCATGAGCAGAACCTCACGGTATCACGCCACACTCCAGAGCATCTAAAACAAAGTTGCTTTTTTAAAGGCACACGTGTGAAAATCAAGGTGGTTTTAGGAAAATTCAAATATTTAGCTGGAAGCGTAGTCTGGACTCCATAATACTTTTGTTGGAGAGTTTTTCTTCCACCCTGAAGATCTTTGAGCTGAATAAACTATTGGAGAAGAGGAAACTAAACCTGCAAGACAAAGAAATCCATGACATTAAACCAGTCGGGTCATCAAGATGCTCTAATATCCCCACTAACAACCCACCTGCCTCTCAGGGTATCAGTAATCTACCCTTCATTGCATTCACGGTGGACAGGTGACAGTTTTAGTGCAAAAATAACTATGAGGTCATTATGAGGAAGATACGATTCAGGACTAAGCGACCATGAGAAAGAATAACGACTAAGTGCCTGATACTCACTGGTATTGGAAGGCTGAGGGGTACTAGAGGTAAAAGCTGGATGATTGATCTGCTCCTTGGGTGAGAAAACTGGACAAAGACAACAACATCGGAGAATGTTAATGTCTAGCTTTGGAACCACATTAGTTACTGAGATTAAATCTGGATCTTGCTTACCTATTATAATCACAGCAGCTCCCGCCAACAGGGCAAAAAGCATGAAGAACATGACTTGGTACGAAGAGACGAAATGCTGGAAGAAGCCGTTTTCTTCTGCAAACAACCCTGAAGAAAAAGCACAGAAATTCCTGATGTTGGGAGATGGCACACGTTGCAAGCTCATACTCTGAACCACCTGTCACGGGCCAAGTAGACTTCAGTCTAGGGGCCACTCTGGACCAGAACACAGGAGTGAGGAGCCCGTGTTCATCAGTCATTACAAGTAAATACGACTCTTTCGGCACAACCAATGAAAGTATGCAAAGAGCAGGGAGTCGGAGGTTTACGAGGGGCTCTCCCCATTACATCTGCTGCTTGAATTTATACAGACCTAGTTTTGGTCCCAGCACAGACACGATGGTCACTGGAACAGAAATCACTTGGTCGGACGGATGAGCGGACACGGTCAATTCAGTAGAGAGAGATCCTTGACTTAATACCCTCACATCCTTTATACCCACTTCATAGGTTACAGAACTGGGCTTCCCATAGAACTTTTCCTTCTGAGCTATGGTAACTACGGGTGATCCGGATTCCACCTGGAAAAATAACTTTACATTGTGGAGAAGGCACTTGCTGACAGATGGAAAGCTGCACACGTGCAGAAGATCTTCTATGACTCTGGACGTGTGTGAACAAAACTATGTTAATATTGCAAATTTATACAAAGTACTAAAATTCTTGCCATTTGCCCATCAAGTAATGGAAGCTGTGACCCTACTGCAGCAGGGAAGCAGCAGTGTGGTTAACGGCAGGGAGCGCAGCATTCACCGCATCAACTAAACATAATTAGCAGCATCTCTGCCAAATGTGTCACCTTTATTGATATGACCTCAGCCATGCATACCCCATTCTCACCTCTAAATTCTTCAGTATTTCAACAGGTCCAAATATCTTCAGCTCGCTCGTTGTGTAATGGTTGTTTAATAGAATTTCCTTCTGACTGGCGTAAAAGCCCGGATAAACTGGCACACTGGCACTGATCTGTTCAGTGTATTGGTGAGTGCCGTGTACAGAAGCAACTATGGTTAGTGATGTATCACTCATGCTGAGAAGTCTAAGATGGCTTTCTGCAAGTCTGTGTGCCACGACGGAGCAAGTGTAATGGCCTGAATATCGCACAGGAAGAGAGGTCGGAGAAATAACCAGGGTTAATGCGTTATAATGTATAAGTAAATGCAGAAGGCTGCACAAAAGGGTCAGCAAAGCTTCATGCAACGTGCAAGAACACAGAAATATCCTTCTTCAGGGTGCCTTTGGGGGCCAAACCAGTTTACATTTATTTCCTGAAATCACCCCAAAATCTGCCTGTCTTACTGAGTCCCAGCCGGTGGCAGAGACGTCACACATAGCCAATGTTTTCTGGCCATGAGCTTAGACTTTACTGTCCCTTTAACACGGAACAGCCTCAAGTAATATTACAACTTCCTATCCACTTACACTCAAAATGACAGCGCAAGAGAAACCTTTCCGGTGAACCCGCTTTTTGTATAGAGAATACAAATTAAAAACGAGGCTTTTAATAAATGTGATGAGAGCGAGGCGCCGAGGACCTGTAATGCTCACCAGATTCTGCATCAAACCCGGGCTTTGCGCTGAACATTTCCAGAGGGGAGACTTCAGGGTTGGGCTCAGTGAAGTGCAAATGACAGCTGAGGACATTTTCTGGATGAAGTTCATCAATAGCTGCTATCTGCACCGGGGAACATTCACCTAAAAAAAGACACAATTTTTAATTTTCATTAAAGAAAACATATGATGACCCTGTCACTATGGTGCTGCTCATAACCGCGACATACAAAAGTGCTTAAAAGTTGCTTAAAAGTCTTCACAACTACCCCTTATTGCCCACACGTGTAAGGAAGGAGGGTGGGTAGTGAAACTGGCCCAGCCTCGGGAAACCCGGGACTAAAAGAGTTCTAGGAAATATTGGGCCTCATATTTGGTATGAAGTAGAAACAGGACACAGCCCGGTTGTGACGAGGTCCGGCCTCGTTCCTCTACTAAGCCACTTAAGCTCAGACATCTTCTGCATTACCCAAAAATCTGAACACTGCAGGAAAAACGCTCCCGGGCAGGACGGAGCTGCATTCAGGTCACAACAATCCACCCAAAGACTTGTGCTGAGCCAGCGGGCGCACGTCTGCTCCGTTTACACATCGGTTGCTTTTACCTTTCAGGTTCCTCTTCTTCTCACCAATTTCCACAAGAAGTCTGTGTGTTTTTGCAACTTGCAAATTGATTTTTTCTCCAACTTCTTGCATGGTTCTAATTTTTTGTGGTGAACGAATTAATACCTGTAATAAATAATAAAACTAAGATTTATATTTAAAACAAAGGATTCTTTACGTATGCTGTCACCGTACAATTCCGCAATCGGACATTCCCTTCTGATAGGTGTCTCAGACTCAGCCTGGGCATTCATTACCTCCCGATAGGTCTTCAGGATTCCGGGGACTTCGTAATAGACGGTCACAAATCCCACAGCTTTAGCCAAAGCGACTCCTGACTTGGGATCAATCTGAAGTACGGAACTGGAAGAAGAGATCCAGGATCCGGCCAACCCTGGGTAAACAAAACCTTGCGCGTTACATGAAGTGTCCACCGAGTTATGTGGCCTGCGTCAGACGTGTCTCCCACAAACACTGTACTGAAGCATATGGAGAACTCCACGCAAACAACAATTAGGGAAGGAAATTCATAAGGATCTGAACACAGTAAATGTGGCCCACAGATCAGGGACACTAAATGTGGCCCACGGACAATCTAGTGCCATTGTCTGCTGAGGTGACTTCACTCTTACCCTCCTGCGTGGTAATGGAGCAGGCAAAGCAGAATACATCTCCAACAGTTCCCTCCTTTACATTGGGAAATATACTGTGCTCCACGGGCAGGGGCAAATAATCTGACAGCGCCGGGTTCTCTGTGTCCCAGACGTGGAATAAAGTGAGGCCAGCATTAATCGTGTGCACTGTGAACGTGTTATTAGTGGCTCCTCTTCCAACCTGCACAAAATCATCCCTGGAAGACAGAAATGTGTTAGGAGAACGACCGTTCTGACCACGAGCAGCCGCGTTTGCACTCAGTAATATTAAAGGCAGTACCTGCAGCATCTATAATTTGGATCAAAAAGTGATATATTTCTGTGCATTACTTAAAGGTCCATCATTTGTGTTTGATACAAAGATATTCCGGTTTTTAGGGTTCAGGTCACCCCACTTTGGAAATGCACAGAGTGCAATGAACACGAACCATAAGAGGGAAGGACATTAAGTCGACAACGCGCATACCTGTTGGTTGCCAAACTGAGCATCGAATTCTGTGCGTGGAACATGTCTCCAGCGCTGTCATGAAACTGAACCAAGAAACTCAACGTCATTCCCAGCGGTACAGCAATGAGACGCTCATTATTAACAGTCTGAAGGACAGGACTGCTCACAATCCGAATGTAAGAAACCGGGGCAACCTGTACGGAAAGAATGAAAAATTATCGGTAAGTCTCGTGTCCTGTTATAATGTTAATTTAATACATACCCAAAGCCTCACTTCATGTAACACCAAGAAACTGTAAACCGGGCACCTTGGGCTCAGCTCTGCAGCTACTATCACGCTATTAATGGACTGAACTAACAGAGCTGCACATGTATGTGGTCACGAGAAGCTCCATTACATGTTACAGGTTTCTTGTCCCTGCCCCACATGTATGGGCCTGAAGCTGAGAGAGGAATGGCCACGAGACAGGAAAGTTTAGCTTACATCACGTAAACGCTAACCCTGCCATGGAGACACATTCTGGATTCACCTTGACAGACACCAGAAGAGTTTGGTTGATCCCAAACACCTCCTGGGAAGTGATTTCGATGGTGGAGACTCCGGTCAGGGAGCCGCAAGTAAGGAGCCCTTTATCATCCACGTGCACCACTGCAGATTGGTTTGGGGCATTCACAAGGCGGTACGTCATGGCTGCTGTTCTGTCCCTGAAAACAGATGGAAACAGTCATAGTTTGAAACACAGCCTATTAAAATCTAACATGTATAAACCACGCTGGCCGACGCATGGAGGCAGAGGAGGCTTTTAGCTCATATCTGCTCAAGGTCAGAAAGGGCCCAGGGTTATCCCTAACCCCATAAAGTGATTTTGGTTTTTAATGAACATGTTGTTGCTGACCCCAAAAAACAAACAGAAAGCCATTACAGGGTATGTTGGACTCATGTTTCTGGTGCCTGACAAGCACACGTATGGTAAGCAGACATGTAATTAACATTGGTAGCACCATATACAGTAACTCTGTATGGAGGAACCCTGTTCGCATGTCCTCACCTGTTGGTCTGAAGCTTCAAGACTGAATAGGGAGACATAAGGATCTGTTCCACATCCACACTCGGGCTCAACAAATGAAGCTCCTCAAACACCTGAAAAAGAAGGAGTTTGATTATTGAGGTGCAGTCAGTAAAAACTGCAAACCACTCACACCCATAAACCCATCAATAGCGACTCGCTAGATCCAGCTAGACCCCAGCTGCTGATTCACTACCGACGGCGGGATGCAGACCCCAGCTGCTGATTCACTACCGACGGCGGGATGCAGACCCCAGCTGCTGATTCACTACCTACGGCGGGATGCAGACCCCAGCTGCTGATTCACTACCGACGGCGGGATGCAGACCCCACACATCTGAGGTGTAAAATCACTGATGCTGTCTGCCAGTATAATCACCTGAATGGTTATCTCATCTGAGAGCTCCTCGGCATCGCCATAAAACTGCTTCGCTGCCGGATCAGTGGCTCGGACCATAACCTTCAGTCCTGTCTTTCCTTTATCTTTAGCATAAACATTCATTGCAAAGTTATAGAGCGCAGGAAGATCAACCGATATCTGCAGGAAACACCATAAAAAACCCCGTAAACATCCATTTACACAAAACTAAGGCTGCATCAAAAGCTGTAAGAATATTGAGACAAAAACCTCATCGTGGCGGCTCCGGACATCTAGAAAATCCCTTTTTACAACCGTCCAGTGGAACGTGAACCCAGGGACAGCATTGGCAAAAGCAAAGGCGGACTGTTCGGTAGTGACACCCGTCACGTATACCGGCATCTGGAAGAACAAGGAGCGGGGTAACTGCGTATCTCTCAAAGGACCAGAGGGCAACAAAGCACACTTACAAAGAGCCCAATAACGGCACTGAAAATAGCGACAAATTCCACTTCCACTGTCCTGCTATTATTCAAGCCTGTGACAGGCAGGGCGCTAGCTGCTCCCCAGCGTCGTGGCCCTAAGCAGTTTAACTGTACCTTAGTTCCAGATTTCATTCGTGTTATGGGTGCGTGTATCCGGACTGCCCTGAGCCGCACCACTTCCACCTCCACTTCATCCTGAAGAAAAAGAACCAGAGATAAAATAATGATAGTCCGCGGCTGAATAAACCTTTGAAAATGAAGGCGCCGTCAATTCCACATCAAGCTGCTTTCTAATATGATGAAAAAAAACGCACCTTGGAGATCACAACGACTTTTCCTGATTCTGCATCGGCCGCTTGGACGACGCCAGTCACCGAGCTGTTCCCGACAGACAGCCCTTTCACAAAGCCGTTACCGTCTACCGATGACACGCTCTCGTTGGCAACGGAGAATATTATATTGGACTGGGGCTGTGGTCCACCCTCCGAGGTTATCTGCAAAATATCAAAGGCTCATCAAGTCGTAGATAAAATCCTCTCCCAACGCGGACTCGTCGTTCCCGCAGCCATGCCTCGGGCTCCCCCGTGACCTGACTGTATTAAGGGGGAGATGAGCGGGACCCTCGGTGTCTTTTTTTCTCTCTCTTTCAAGCGTGTAGAATTTGTCCAGAACGGGGGGCAGCCACAGAAATCAAACCTATTTTCCATTAAGGCCCAAACCTGGTTTCTACAAACTGCAAAATATCCTTAAAACCAGAATCTGAAAAAACATTCTTCCAATTATAAAATATTCACCTGCATCACCGCGCCAATAATGAGTGTAATTTTCCTCGGTAAGAGGCGAAACGGAGGAAATACCTAGAAATAAGGAAGACAACAGATAAAAACCAACACCACAGTTCAGTTTCAGGTTTCTGTGGCTCGTCGGAAAAGATTCCTGAAGCGTTTAGCTGCCGACGTTCATAAAGCTGGGACTGCGCCGGAGGCCGGCATACTTGATAAGTCTCTGGTAGCCACGTGATTGGTTCAGTTGAAGCATGTGACTTTTTTCACAGAACATGCGTCTCTGCTGCCATCTCAGCCATGACAAAAGGCTGTCTATTTACCTCTAGCGGCCGCGTCGGGGAGTCTATGGCGCTGCCGGCATTGTCTGTGGCAGTCGCCACGAGGCTCGTCTGTCCTATGGCTTCACCGTGAACGGCAAACACAGCGGTGTAACTGTCAACCTTCTCCTGGAGAGGCCTGCAGCAAAACATGCATTGTATACACTGCGGATGGTACTCTAATTTAACTATACATTATACAGGGGGCCGGCTCACCAATTTAACTTTACATTATACAGGGGGCCGGTTCACTGATTTAACTTTACATTATACAGGGGGCCGGTTCACTGATTTAACTTTACATTATACAGGGGGCCGGCTCACTGATTTAACTATACATTATACAGGGGGCCCGTTCAATGATTTAACTTTACATTATACAGGGGGCCGGTTCACTGATTTAACTTTACATTATACAGAGGGGGGGGCGGCTCGCTGATTTAACTTTACATTATACAGGGGGGCAGCTCGCTGATTTAGCTATACATTATACAGAGGGCCGGCTCACTGATTTATCTATACATTATACAGGGGGTCGGCTCACTGATTTAACTTTACATTATACAGGGGGTCGGCTCGCTGATTTAACTTTACATTATACAGGGGGCCGGCTTCCTGATTTAACTATACATTATACAGGGGGGGCGGCTCGCTGATTTAACTTTACATTATACAGAGGGGGGGGCGGCTCGCTGATTTAACTTTACATTATACAGGGGGGCAGCTCGCTGATTTAGCTATACATTATACAGAGGGCCGGCTCACTGATTTATCTATACATTATACAGGGGGTCGGCTCACTGATTTAACTTTACATTATACAGGGGGTCGGCTCGCTGATTTAACTTTACATTATACAGGGGGCCGGCTTCCTGATTTAACTATACATTATACAGGGGGGGGCGGCTCGCTGATTTAGCCATACATTATACGGGGGGGGCGGCTCGCTGATTTAGCTATACATTATACAGGGGGGGGCGGCTCGCTGATTTAGCTGTACATTATACAGAGGGGGGGCGGCTCGCTGATTTAGCCATACATTATACGGGGGGCGGCTCGCTGATTTAGCCATACATTATACAGGGCATGAGAGTGAACATTCAGTTCTCCTGCAAACTCGTTATTTAGAAAATAAATCCAAAGCACAGGAAACGGCCTGTAGCTAACAAAAAATATTTTGCAATGTGTGTTAAAAGTGTGATATTCCTTAAAGATTCGTTTTTTTGAACCTGATAATCGCGTTTGTGACATGGTGATGGCGTTTGTAAAAAAAATACTCACTTAACGGACACGTGTGAAGAGGATGATCTGAGCTCCAAATTCATGTATGCAAAGTACTGGGCAAGGAAAGGTTTCTTGGCGGAATCCAGGACCCTGACATAAGCTTTTACACTTTTTCCAATTTCTACCTAAAAATATAAAACGGGGACATTGTTTCAGATCAGGGAACATCCCAAGCGAGGTCCCAAGCGGGTGTCCTTGTTATACCCCAAATAGTAGTTCCACCCAGGAGCTGCCTCCACGCAGAAGTCCAACGACAAACCTTATCAACAACTCTGACTTCCACCTGAAGAATATCAGAAACCAGGACCCCGACTTCAGCCGGTGCCGGCAAGGCCAGGCACAGGTCGTAGACCGTGATGCTTACAGAGCCAGCACGCGAAGGGTAAACCTGAAGAACAAGGAGAAAAATTACGTTCTTCTTGAGCAAATCTCAAAAAGCACCTTCTGCCGGGAAATGAATTAAAGAGATTTAAAACCTACCTGGATACAATGTGGAACTGGGAGACTAAAGTCACTAATAGTGTTCTAGACAGGGGTGACTTAGTCCAGACCCGGCTCTGTGCTACTGGACAATGGGTAATATGTAAGGCATTACACTCAATGCGATGGGGGGGACTAACAGGGGGCAGGTGGGTGACAAACACAGAGGGGAATGGATGGAAAAACAAATGAGGCAACAGGTTAGTAGAGAAAATTCAGAGCAAAAGAACCAAGAACCAGGGTACATAAGGTCTAAACGGGGTGCTGTAAGTTGGGCCTAGGGGTACCTCTACTGACTGTTTAATAGCAGCATCTCCCACGAGAGGGCCTTAGGCGGTAGGTGACAATCAGCACGGGATAACCCAAACAGACAGACTGCAAGCCTCTCTAGTAAACGGAGCTTCCGTGTGCCCTGACCGAGCGCACGTTCCTCCGAATGGCAGAAAGACAGTTTCTGTCCTCTTTTTAACGAACACCCACCAGTACTGGGTTCATTGTTCTGAGGCAGGTACTGCGGCAGAGTGCGAAATACAAACAAACCAGTACCTACAGCTCCATCATTTTTCATCATTACACATTACAGGGAAAACACGCCTGTTATTAGAGCAGAAGAAGCTGCCCCTTTACAGGTTACATTACATAAAGACACAACCCACCGGTAGATCGGCCCCCATCGGCCCGTCTTGTCGCCCGTTTCTCCTGCTGTAAAGACTCAAACCTTAATCAGTCGTAGATTCAGGAGCCATATGTCTATCCCATGCATCTTTAAACCCCCTCACTGTATTACCCTCTACCACTTATGCTGGGGGGCTGTTCCACTTATCTACCACCCTTTTTTTTAAAAAGTGAAACTTTCTTACATTACAGCTAAGCTATGATCCTGGAAACGCACAAAAAGCACAGGAAGAAAGACGTTTCACATCGATTCTAACAACATGAAGGCAGTAGAGGTGGATTAACTGATCCTAAGGTCTAAATACATAAAGAAATGTGAAACAGGAATACATTGTTTTAAAAAATGCAATCATTTGGAACTCACCACTACGGTGCCTTTGACTTCTTGAAATACAGTTTTTACGATACTAGGTGCGCTGCTGTTAATGAAAAAGAACCTGGATCCCTCAGCAATCGTGAATTCGGCCTTAAGTAAGAGAGAGAGAGATCATTAGGACAGCGAGAAAATCGCAGCGCGGGCATCGCCTCCTTCCATATCACGTCTGTCTCTGGGAACATAGCGCTGCGGAGCTGACACTTAGTTTGTCCAGTTACCGCTAAGTTAATTATTCTAAGGAGAAGCAGGCGATTTATACAAAAGATGGTGACCGCGCGGCTCTCTTACCGAAACCCGTGGATGGTTATAGATGGTGAGAGAACTCGGATTCACTTTCACATCCTCTACGAGAAGAAGCTCTAGACTAGCAGAGACGAGCGCGAACGTCCTGTGCTTCAAAACAAGATCACAAAATCCTATCACAATCGGCAAAACAAACAAAGCCATCCCCGTTTGCTTGGATTTCCCGCCATCGCATGGTGTCTGTTAAAGAACATTAGTATGTAGAGGCATCTGTGCAGCCGTGTCCTGGAAGCCCCTGACACAGCGCTCCGGACACGCGACTTCTCGAGCCGCGACAATCAGCCTTAACGAGCAGATAATGAAAAGCACCGGAAAGGGGGGTCAGGAACGGGGAGGCACCGGTTCAGTACGAAACTAGCTCAAGATTCCCAGAGATATAGATCACAAATACATATAAAACATCATATTAGTAATGGCACGAGCTAGTAATATCTGCTGATAAGTTCATGGCGGGGTAACCGGCTCACATACCGGCGGGGAGACTCCAGCTGCTTGCAGGTGACGCTCCTGGTATCGGTCAGCTCTGGAGGTAATGGTGGCTGCCCCCGAAATACGGTGAACGTAAACTGTATTCAGACCTGAAAGAGATGAAGAATAAAGAAAATTCAGCCATAATCGTGTTCCCCGTTCCATTTCTGTGAATCATCTTGGCCTGTGGTGATGGTTTCGCTGGGTTTGGGCGACTGCTGTCGCATTATACCCCCGCGGGTGGTAATATACCGTGCAGTTTCATCTGACCCGCGCCGTCTTCTTCCTGAACCAGTTTCATGGGTTTTGCGGAATCGAAGCTTGCCAGCATGCCTTTGGAGGATTCCCAGCCGATACTCAGCGAGCTGAAATTATCAAACTTTCGGCCCTGGGGGTCATACGCCGCCAACTGTAACAGCTGATTCTGGTAATTAGAGACCGGAATCTGAAAGAAAGTGAGATTCTAATGAATATTAAACACGGCACTTGGTGGCCGACAGATTATAGAAGGAATCAAAAAATAAAAACATTCTTTCTCCCACCATCTGCCCAATCAGACATCATAAAGAGATAAACACGTGTAGAACACGCTTCCACTTCTTCAAAAACATATGTCCCTCTAACAGACCCCAACATTCCCCCCATGACAGAGCTGTGGTGTATCGGGTCTCATCCTCCTCTGAATACCTATACGATGTTCTATAAGTTCCGAAGACATACAACCCATCTGCAGAAGACAGATTCATCCTTATTTCAGCGACAAGATGCCGGACGTACCACTTGCTTGTTCTGTTGCATCAGAGGACACGTGAAGTCCGCGTGTGCGAGTTTATACACCGGGGTGAGGGTAAATCTTGCTGGACATGCACAGATAAGCTTCACAGAGACCAGCTCCTCGGCTGGGAAAGGGTTACTTTCTGTAGGATGATTTCCAATTCTTAAAGAAATGATCTAAAGAAAAGAAAGCGTCCGTTACTCACGCCGGGAGTCGCGGGGATGAATCCATTGCCTATCCAGACATTATACCCATGAGACCAGCGGAGACGGAAATACTACGTGTGAATAGATGTCTTTCAAATGGGTAAAAATGTACTAAATGATGTACTTTATACTTTTTCATCATTCTGGAACTCTGCAGAGATTCACCCATCGCAGAAAACATATGCAATGGCATGGGAGCTGACGATCCTCGCGCATGCTTTACAGATTATCCGCGTGTTTGGCCTCACCTCCTCGGCCAGGTCGGTGCATACGGTTCGCAGCCAGTGCTGAGAGTGACTGCGGGACACGGCCGACTCCTGTAAGGACAGCGACGCCATCTCCGGCTTCTCGGCAGACGCACTCCTGAAAAACCTTTGCGGCTCGAGCACCCAGGGGTTTGGGCCGCCTTCAAATAACATATCTTTAGATGATCCCAAAGTGACTAAAGCCACAGACAACGGGTCCACTGCCTAAGATGGTGAGTAAATACGTCAATTAATACCGTGCGGCGGCACCAATTCCATGCAATTAGAAAAGTGCGATAAGTGAGCTGGAATCCCCCGTCCTTCAGTATTTGGCTCTCCATCGCCGTTACTGCTCATACAGATATCAGTATACTATTATTATTATTATTACGCGCTGATTTATCATATTCCGCTGTATGCATGCACCGGCCCACTGCCACCATTTTGCCCCCCACTGCAGTAACAATGACAGATAACGAGTTGAAAGTTGCGAGCTCTTACCTTTAGCGGCAGATATGCAGCTACAACAATTTTGGCTTTGAGGTGGACGTGACCGTGGGTATAGCTCACGTATATAGTCGTAAAACCCTGAGCTTCTGCCTGTACCGTAATCCCGCTGCAGGAATCGCTCCCAGGCGGGAGTCTTCCTGGAAATATGGAAAAGAAATCCATCTCAGTGGAATTTACTGGGGAATTAAGAGATTTCCTCATCATGTCTCCAAACGGAGAAGAATAATCAGGAAGCAGCTGTCGCGTTCAATAGGCACGCTTAACATACCACTACATTTCCAGGTAAACTTCGCATATTTTGTGAGCCTTAAAAAAAGGGGAAACATATTATGCGTTCCCAGCAGTCACAAAGCGACCATTAAAACATGAACAGATTTAAACTATTTTCCTTAAAGCACAAAATCCACTGTCAGTCTACCGGCATCTTCTGAAACTCACCGGGAATTACTTTATAAATACCAGCAGTTTCCACTTCTACAGACAAATCAAAGTGTGAGCAATCGCTTAGCGCCACCATGTCGCCATCCTCGCCACCTATAAGGCCAAATATTTTTATCGGCAGCTCCAGTCTGTTTCCAACACGCGCCTCCACGCGGCAAGAGATAAATTCCATGCCATTGGGCTCGATAACAAACACCTAAGGGGAGAGAAAATACAGGTGAACACTGCCCCCTGCTGGAGCGTCCTGGAACGCATGCAGATTCGCAGCGCTGGCTCCTGGGACAAGCGGCGCATTATCGTACCTTCATCTCTCCAAAATGCAGCGGGTTCTGGACATCACGAGCGCGCAGGACACTGACTCCAATATCATGGCCAGTGGTCATCTGTCCTCTCACATTAACTGTAGCCACTTCGTTGTTTGACGATGACCATGTAAAGTTTCCACTCCCACCCTGTGCCTAGATAAAATAAATGATATGTTTATAGATGTTATAGAAACATAACTCCAGTGCTATAAAGCCACACAGAGGCTCAGAGAGACACAGACAAGTGCCCCATAAAAATAATAATGGCATCTGAGGTAAGTGCCCTTCGGAATATTGGCTTGATCTCTGCCATTCCACATAATACAGAAAGTGGTACTGGGAGACTGCAGGCGCTCATTGGCCCGGTGGTACTGGGAGACTGCAGGCTCTCATTGGCCCGGCAGTACTGGGAGACTGCAGGCGCTCATTGGCCCGGTGGTACTGGGAGACTGCAGGCGCTCATTGGCCCGGTGGTACTGGGAGACTGCAGGATCTCTTTGGCCCGGTGGTACTGGGAGACTGCAGGCGCTCATTGGCCCGGTGGTACTGGGAGACTGCAGGCGCTCATTGGCCCGGTGGTACTGGGAGACTGCAGGATCTCTTTGGCGCGGTGGTACTGGGAGACTGCAGGATCTCTTTGGCCCGGTGGTACTGGGAGACTGCAGGCGCTCATTGGCCCGGTGGTACTGGGAGACTGCAGGATCTCTTTGGCGCGGTGGTACTGGGACAATGACCTTATAATCACCCTGTCCAGAGTATTCTGTGCCTCCTGCTCCATATTGCGCTTCTGGTTATATATTGCATATGCACAGGCTCCTGGCCTGGCCCATAGGTACCTGTATTTTGTACTGGTAAGCTCCTGCTTTGGGCTGCCACGGAAATGCTAAAATCTTGGGGGAGAGGTTAACCGGGAGATAAATTTCAACTTCTTGCTGGTTTCTCACTGGGTTTTGTAAAACATGGACTCCCCCGTCCTAGAAGAGAAGGCAAAAGAATGGGTACAGGTAAATAACTTTGTTACCTAGGTTACCCTAAATCATAATTATGCAAATATTTCACTATTAAATAAGATTAAAAAACAGATTTTCTATTTCAATGCATCATTTTACCAGTTCACTGTTTTCCACAAAGAATTATTTAAGCATGACAATTAAAGACTCCTTTCCCCCTCCATCATAATTTTTAATTTGGATATAAAGGTTAGGGTCATTTACTGCAGATTAGAAAATGGAATAAACACATAAAAGTATAGGATTGTGTATCGCCAGGTATTGCCGTTTTCATGGTGCTATGACACACCTGGTCTACCATGCACGTCAGAGCAGCGTCGATAACGGTCTGACCGCTCTTCCGAGCTTTCACGCGATGATAAGATCCGTTCAGGGACGACTCAAGCAACTCGAAGTATTCTTCAGGCAGAATCGCCTCAATCCGCATGTTCTGAAAATGACACAGACTTAGGTCACTCGACCAAGAAACGGAGCAGAAGCCTTTACAGGTGAAGGACGACGTTTTTCCTAAAACAAAGCTACTTACATTTGATAAATAGACCTTGTTACTTGACTTGTCGTAGACATCAATTGTAACTTCATACAATCTTCCAGTTTCGAGGACCCATCTGTCTCCTGGATTGACTGTAAACCCTATAAAAACAAAGAAAAAAGTGCAAAAAAATCCAGACGCTGCACAGAAAGCTCGGGTTCTGTTAAAGGCGTCAGAGGGCAAAATGTAACGAAAAGGAGTTAGGATTTCATGGAAAGGGTCTTGGTGCAGCCTTAAAACCAAGGACGTCCAAACCAGTCGCCAGAGCCGTACGTTTACTCCCTCACGCATGTTATATATTTATTCTATGACAAAAAAAAAGGACAACCCTGACCAAATTGATATTTGTGCCACGACTGCTTATTTTTGGACCACCATTATACATTCAAACCTTGGCCCACACAGTAGGATCAGACTCCAAGCAAGTTCAGGGTATGAACTGCAACAGAGGGGACGCTGCCACGTAGTGCTGGAGAACAAGATGAGATTTCTTCTACTGGCCTCCATGGAAAGATGAGGAAACCCCTGGTCTGGCCAGCGGGGCGGAAGGGTCTCACAGAGCAGCTCCTTAACAGCCTAAAAACAGTCCAACCGCAAAAACAATCCACTAACCTAAGTATCCAGCTTCCACCACAAAGATGGTGGCGTTAGGCAGACGGGATGATCCTTGCATTCGGATATCTAAATCTCAGTGAAGGAATTGCTTGTAAGGAACAGAAAGCCTGTGTGAAAAGTTATTACCAAGAAATTCCGTACCGATAGCTTTTTTAATATCTATTTTTTATAACAGGTGCTGGTTTATTACCTTAGGTGCCCCCGACTTCACTGCACATCACAAAGCCCGACCCCCCCCCAGGAGCTTCTATTGCAGGTAGGGCCCTGTATAGTGCATAGTTAACTCAACAAGCTGGCCTCTAATTTAATCGGTGAACTAGCCCTGTACAATGTTTAATAAATCAGTAATTTTCGCCTGTAGAAAGAGAACTCTGCACAGTACATCCAGACGGAGACATTCAATACTCTGGCAAGCTCTAGTGTTGGTAAACGCAGACTCCTTTGGGGTCCCTGGCTGTGAATCCTTTATCCGTATGAAACGCTCCCTTCCTTCTCCCCATGGGGATCAGAGATGTTTTCATCTGCCAGGAACACCCAAGCAGCCACAGGAAAGGGGTTCACCTGCCATGAAAACTGTTGCAGCACTGAACGCGGTCAATAAAATGGATACTTTTATGGAGCAAAAGAATATTTGTTTGACCCCGCTGCGTAGCAGTGACTGTCGTCGTCCTTTCGTCCAGTAAAGCCACAGGATCATCCACGATTCCTCCGGGGGCCACCACATGGTTCTTGAGTTGTAATATGTATTGATCAGAAGGCATAAGTAAATCTGGGGAACAAAAACACAAAACTGACTTTGTCGGCACATCCTGCGATAACCAGATCAGGGCCATTCAGTCTCTGTTCTCTGACTAGGGCTTAGTTTACTGTGACTTTACAACTCCGCCAGGTTTAGGCAGATTTTAAAGAGGTGACTGGACTGAAAACGAGTTAGAATAAGACTGCATGTCGCACAGGGCAGGGACTACCGGGTGCCTCTGGCTGCATATACAAAAAAAGCCTTTAATAAAAAAGGAGCCGGAATCAGATAACTTCAGAAAATCATGGGCTGGGACAGACTCCCCAGATCCACAGACTAAAATAGAATTTTTGTGCTGCTAGTTATGGAATGGGGGGCAACCCCATGCAGCCAAACCCCCCAGACCCACGGCCATCTTCCAGGCATGCGCTGCACTTGCAGTTTATCAGAGGACTGACCTGTGATCTTGCCTTGTTTGATCTTCTGAACTTTGTATTGTACGGTGGCTCCTACGAGCAGATAAATATCCAATGCAGGATTAAGAAGAATATTTTCCAGAATAAGGAGACGAACCTCTGCAGGATTGACTTTCTGCAAAGAATCAAAAAGAATAATTTTTTCATTTAATAAAGTGCAACAAAGGTAACACCGTAAGGGGAGACTGAGCAGCCAAGGAGAAACCTCGCCGTAAGGGGAGACAGAGCAGCTGAGAAGAAACCTCGCCGTAAGGGGAGACAGAGCAGCCGAGAAGAAGCCTCGCCGTGAGGGGAGACGGAGCAGCCGAGAAGAAACTTCGCCGTGAGGGGAGACGGAGCAGCCGAGAAGAAACCTCGCCGTGAGGGGAGACGGAGCAGCCGAGAAGAAGCCTCGCCGTAAGGGGAGACGGAGCAGCCGAGAAGAAACCTCGCCGTAAGGGGAGACGGAGCAGCCGAGGAGAAACCTCGCCGTAAGGGGAGACGGAGCAGCTGAGAAGAAGCCTCGCCGTAAGGGGAGACGGAGCAGCCGAGAAGAAACCTCGCCGTAAGGGGAGACGGAGCAGCCGAGAAGAAACCTCGCCGTAAGGGGAGACAGAGCAGCTGAGAAGAAGCCTCGCCGTAAGGGGAGACGGAGCAGCCGAGAAGAAACCTCGCCGTAAGGGGAGACGGAGCAGCCGAGAAGAAACCTCGCCGTAAGGGGAGACAGAGCAGCTGAGAAGAAGCCTCGCCGTAAGGGGAGACGGAGCAGCCGAGAAGAAACCTCGCCGTAAGGGGAGACGGAGCAGCCGAGAAGAAACCTCGCCGTAAGGGGAGACAGAGCAGCTGAGAAGAAGCCTCGCCGTAAGGGGAGACGGAGCAGCCGAGAAGAAACCTCGCCGTAAGGGGAGACGGAGCAGCCGAGAAGAAACCTCGCCGTAAGGGGAGACGGAGCAGCCGAGAAGAAACCTCGCCGTAAGGGGAGACGGAGCAGCCGAGAAGAAACCTCGCCGTAAGGGGAGACGGAGCAGCCGAGAAGAAAGGGGGGACGGCACCTTGAACAAGCCTTTAGAAATCATCCACTAATTCTATCAGAATTTGATAATAAAGATTCAAACAGACACCAGAGCAGAGCACTCTTCATCAGCAGACACATGAGTGAAACGTGACACTAGGGCCACGGGGCCACCGACACTTGAATGCTACCCTGAACTGCGCAAAGTCAATGAAATCTTAATTCCCAAAGACGTTATGATCCATACGTATGGGTGGTGGCTTTGGCTGTTACAGGGTATAGGTATTTGTTGCCGGTATTGCTGTCCTCCATTCACTTTTAGGGTTAATTTGTTCTCATTAGGGTTTTTTGGTTAATTAAAACAAGAGATGACGGTACAGCGGCAGGACTCACCTGGTACACCGGCTCTAACATTCTGGCGCGCAGTTTAGAGCTTCCCGTTTTCATTCCAGACACTAAAATTGTGTCTCCCTGTTTGGCCACTTTCTCCATCTCAGTGATATAGGAAGGAGGCACGTAAGTAGATTCCAAAAACCTAAGAATTCTACAAATATAAACACAATGTTTAAAGCCCCTCCATAGGGCCGGAAGGTACTGATGGACAAGTGCGTGGTTTTGGCATTATAGATGGAAATGCAAGATTGTTCATGCAGGGCTATCACTGTTTAATAAAAATGTTTAAATCGTAAAGCCCACCTATACACATAAATGCCCTGTCACCCCGGGAAATGGTGGTCACGCAGGGTGGGGCTCAAAGCAAAGTACGCTACGATTGGACCTTCACTCTTTGTCCCACCGAAAGTGACCCTTCTGTCTGCTGCTGGACCAGGTAGACCTCTACCATGCCCAACATTTGCTGTAATTGAAGCTGGAATTGATCATTGTCTTAATCACATATGAATAGCAAACAGTTCTGAGGAGTAAAGCAAGGAGATTAATATTGCGGATGCTTCTTACCGTAACGTATTGTGAGAATCTGGGAATCCATCCATCTCGGCATCCTTAACGACCGTCCATTCGAAGACTAAACCAGCCAAGGTGCTGAATGTGTTTCCTGCAAAGGGTCCCGGTAAATATCGCGTAAGTGGATAAACACAATCGTTACTCAAGAAAACATTCAAACTATAACAGGGCTGCTAACACATGATGGGAAAACCCCACCACGTGTCCGGCCATGCTAACACAACACTTCCGGTGTTACTATTACTTGATTTATATAGAACCATCATATTCATTGGGTTGCACGCGTTTAGGAAGTGGGGAGTCTAACATGATGAAGCCCCCTGGTTGTGTGCCCATTAAAGTGTAGTAATGGGGATTTTTCCCCATTACCCATTTGGTACCCAAACTTTCTCTAATCTACCCTGACTCCCCACCTTCTGAGTCCAGAGCCTGAATTTTTAATTCCAACGGGGAGTCTTCCAGGTACAGTTCCCTGGTGGTGGACACAATGTGAATATCCGTGATGATGTCAACGATGGCATCGCACCGAAGTACCTGACCCGACACTGCAAGAAGGAAACGGAGAACCTTTAATAATTCAACATGCAGCAAAGCCTCAGGATTTAATATCAAATTACTAAACAACGACTGGATCCAAACCCACAAATATAAATTAAACCCTGAAAGGGGACTGGAGTCTGCATCGAGTTGTGCGCCCAGGAGGGTTAGTAATACACCGAGGAAAAGATGCCTGGTTCTGCAGAGCAGTGGAACCCGGCCACAGACTCAACATTCTTCTAGAACTCACTCCTCAAAAAGCAAGAAATGCCAACGTATCTAATGTTTGGGATAACAGAACCCGCCATTACTCACATATATCTTCAGCCAAGATGATGCTGGTGAGCCGCGTGGGGTGCGTTGCCCGTGCTTGCACTATGGCCCTCTGAGAACACTGCTGATCATCAGCATTTATAGGCTCTATAGAGGCGACGTCTGGACGAGTCGATGACCTTAAACAAGAATGTTTAATACTATTCAATAATATCCTATAACCAATGACAGAGAGGAAAGTGCGGACGTTGAAGAGACGATTCAAATGGACAACCTGTGGAAGTCAACGAGAAAAACTTCTGACCGGATAGATGTGTCCACATGGCTCGATATAAAGCACAACCAAACAATATAAAGTTTTCGTGGCCACCATGGTCTGTGCAACTTCCCAGTTTGGGTGATAGAAGTGAAGTCTGGGAGGAAGTTTGCTTTTAAATATGCATAAATATGGTGGAGGGCATAGGTCAAATTCAACAGCTGAAACAGGTGGTGAGAAGATAATGACAGAGGCACCCAAATCCTCACCACCACCAGAACATCCATGACATAAACATGTTCAACTCCCAAACTCTATAGCAGTCAGCGAGCAGCATGAGGAAGGTCCCCTAGGCCGGGAGGCAGCATGTGTCATCTGTGGTAGGCCTTCTGGGGCGGCAGGCAGCATGTGGTAGGCCTTCTAGGGCGGCACGCAGCATGTGGTAGGCCTTCTAGGGCGGCAGGCAGCATGTGGTAGGCCTTCTAGGGCGGCAGGCAGCATGTGGTAGGCCTTCTAGGGCGGCAGGCAGCATGTGGTAGGCCTTCTAGGGCGGCAGGCAGCATGTAGTAGGTCTTCTAGGGCGCCTGCCATGTGCCGGGAATGGAAGGTCCCCTAGGCCGGCAGGCAGCACGTGCCACGTGTGGAAGGTCCCTTAGGCCAGCAGGCAGCGTGTGCCGCGTGCGGAAGGTCCCCTAGGCTGAGCATGTGCCTGGTGCCGAGGATCCCCTAGGCTCGGCAAGCAGTGTGTGCCGTATACTCAATTTACATAGGCAGCGGTGCCTGTTATATATGAACACTTTCTTGCAGCTTTCAAAGTTAAAAGTGAAGATTGCTTCACTGATTGAACGGCCCCCAGAACAGGGCTGTATAGATTCACGCGTTCCATCCGTCCGCTCTAAAACCCACAGCACTTCCTGTGAGGCTTCATTATATCAAGAGACGAAAACCATGCGCCACCATAAAGCGCGTCAGAACATATATTATACATTATACATATATACGGGGCGTCTCTACTCATAATCCTGTTAACGTAGCTCGTCCCTGCTCCTTTCATGTTTTCATTTCACTGCCTTGTTCGGTCTGACATCCCAGCAGCGCATTACATGGCGACTGGCAACGATACCAGAAACAAGTCACCTGGGGCCCCGAAATCTCACCCGCCTCACCGCCTGTTATCCCAGGTCACCTCAGCCATGAAAGAAGATCCCGGGCCTCACCCATCATAACACAACATTAACCATGACGCCCGCTTTAGTGAATAAACCCCTGTGCCTTTTGTGGGAGAGAGATATACACAGCCCCAGGTGTGTGAGTATAAA